>NC_059332.1:148920231-150143564 GCF_018350155.1 Leopardus geoffroyi
TTTGAACTTGAACTGAAGCTCCAAGAAGTAAAGTAGAGTTTTCTCTACACAGACATGCTTAGTGAATGCACAATATTTGAAGTTCCAGGAAGACTAATAAAACCACTGGGAAGTTGGGGACAAGGATAATTGACAATAAAAATTCACAGCTGTCTTTGAAGAGTTGCGTTTTTGGAGCCATTATTAATAAGAATCAGCTTCAGGAGTGGGAAAAAAAAAAAGGTTTTAAAAGTGATGCGAATTAATATTCCAAGCTGCATTATGGCAGGAAAGCGATGACTTATCGATATCTTCGACGCCTAGGAAGAATGGACATCTGATACGCAATGTTGCTGATTTTATTTTATGCTTCAGCCAGTGACGCATGACGGAGCTGGGCTATGTACTATAATAAAACAATATGTATTAATGGTCACTTAACAACAACCCCAGATCCTCCTTATTTTGCACAAATCACTTTTTAATATGAAATCGCCACACGGTTCACTTTAAATGTTGTACAATTTTATCCATCAATTATGCCTCAATGAAGCTGAAATAAAAAGAATAAAGACCCCCATGCCCTACCCACCCCCCAGAAAATCTCATTGAAAATACTTGTGTGATTTTTGTTGATTTTAACGTGAACCCACAAGCTAGGAGTGGTGGCAGAAAAGGACCACATCCATGTCTTAGACATGTTCTTCCTCTACTTTAGGTATGAAAGAACGTAAGAAAAAAGACAGTTCCCCCCACTCTCCACGCAGGATGTGCTAGGACAGAGCAGAAATAAATTCCCATAACTATTTTTCTTTTTCTAGAAAGCTTCTCTTAGGATGTACTCATGTCCTCTGTTCACAGGAAACCGATGAAACTGACATGCAGCGCACCACCCCCCCCCCGCCCCGCCCCCCACGGGGACCGTGCTCAGAAGGTCCAGGTCCTGAGTGTTTCTGTGCTGGCTCGTGAAAAGCCGCACTTTTAATGAAATCGCTTACTAGCGATTATTATTTCATGCTAACAGGGTCCTGACTCTCACCATATTGTCAAATAGTAATTACAAGTTACCACCTTTCAAGTGCTTGATTAAACTTACTCGTAAGACTCGCAACATAAATGGTTGGCCTGGGGAAATGAGGTCTCCGACACGATCACATAACTGGGCATCTCAGGAGCAAACTCTGTGTGTTTAAACAAGTCTTTCTCCGAAGACTTCTCTCCATAAATGTCATTCTACCATCACTCAAAGACACTGCTACTAGAATCACTCTTTTCCTTAAAACACAGCACAAAAAGCAGGGTGTCTAGTCTTCTTTATCAAACAAGATTCAAAGCTGTTCTTTACCTAGTAATTTGGAGGAATGGCTGATAAACAGTGATTTAAACTACAGAACGGTAGGGTAAAGGGAATGAATGGAGTTACCCCAGGAGACAGGGAAATGCCACTCATCTGGAAGAGGCAGGACAGCTGGTCACATAACCCCATGTGGCGCTCGCTGATGGAGACAGAGGACGTGGAGAGCGCCCCCCCCCCCACCAGGCACTGTGGCTGTGCACATCTGGGATGGACTTTGCACGGTGTTGGGAGTTCCTGTCTGGTGGCAAGTTCCAAGGAGGAACGTGAACCCGGCATTCTAGAGAAGCCCAGCCCTGGATGGAAGCCCCAATGACTCAAATAACGATATGCTAGAAATGTTGGGGAAATAATTTTTTAAAAATCAATATAAAAAAAGACTGGGTAAGTTCTTTGGGGAGGATAAAGTTGTCCAGAAGCACTTTTCTCCAGCAGATTTCCTACTTTAGAAATGTTTTCCTAGTTTTTGAGAGTTTATGCATTCACAGTGTTCAAAAACAAAATGATAAGAAGACATATATGAACAGCTCACCTCCTGTCCATTCACCATTACTACCCACTACCCCTGAAGAGCTGAGCACAGTTATTGCTTTCTTTTCTGTCTCCTTCCAGATTTTTATGCAGATCTAAGCCAATACGAATATGTGCTTCCCTCTGTTACAACACAAAGTTGAGCACTGTAGATTTGTCTCGTAATAACGCATCTTTGAGATCCTTCCAATTCAGTACGTAGACTTCACTCCTTTTGTAACAATGGGGAGGGGCAGGTGGATGGACAGAGCAAACTTTCAGTTCCACCCTGGTGGGCATTTAGGTTGTTTCTAGTCTCTGCTGCTGGGGACAACGTCACAGTGAATTGGCACACGCGGCAGGTGGTTTAAAGCTATTCAGGGGCTCCTGGGTGGCGTGGTCGGTTGTGTCAGACTCTCGATTTCGGCTCAGGTCATGATCTCATGGTTCGTGAGTTCGAGCCCTGAGCAGGGCTCTGCGCTGACAGTGTGGCGCCTCCTTGGGATTCTCTCTCTCTCTCTCTCTCTCCCTCTCTCTCTGCTCCTCCCCCACTCATGGTGTCTCTTTCAAAATAAATAAACTTAAAAAAAAAACAGGTAAAAAATGAAGCTATTCAAAGCATCATACATCTTTGTACTTTTGATGGATGTGGCCAGACCGTTCTTTGCTGGCAATATATGACTATGCCCATTTTCTTAAAACCTTGTTGTTTTCAAGTTGTACATGACAAATGGTATCTCAGTGGGGAGGTTGAGCACTGTTCATATGTTTATGGGTCACTCTTATTTCCTTTTCTGTGAATTCAGTGCTCGTGTCTTTTGTGCCCCTCCCTTCTTCTGTTAAGATATTAGCCTTTTTCTTGTTGTCTTGTGGGAGTTACCAATTTCTTTTCCATTTTTTCCTTTCTGTTTTACTTTGTTTATGGTGTATTGGAGGAGTTCTCTTTTTAAACAAAGTTAAATATATCAATCATACCTTTCATGCCATCTTTTTTTTAATATAATTTAACTTTATTTTTTTATTTTTTAAGATTTACATCCAAATCAGTTAGTAATAGTGAAGCAATGATTTCAGGAGTAAATTCCTTAATGCCCCTTCCCCATTTAGCCCATCCCCCCTCCCACAACCCCTCCAGCAACCCTCAGTTTGTTCTCCAGATTTATGAGTCTCTTTTGTTTTGTCCCCCTCCTTGGTTTTATATTATTTTTGTTTCCCTTCCCTTATGTTCATCTGTTTTGCCTCTTAAAGTCCTCCTATCAGTGAATTCATATGATTTTTGTCCTTCTCTGATTAATTTCGCTTAGCATAATACCTTCCAATTCCATCCACGTAGTTGCCAATGGCAAGATTTCATTCTTTTTGATTGCTGAGTAATACTCCATTGTATATATAAACCACATTTTCTTTATCCATTCATCCATCGATGGACATTGGGGCTCTTTCCATACTTTGCCTCTTGTCGATAGTGCTGCTATAAACATAGGGGTGCATGTGTCCCTTCGAAACAGCACACCTGTATCCCGTGGATAAATGCCCAGTAGTGCAATTGCTGGGTCGTAGGGTAGTTCTATTTTTAGTTTTTTGAGGAACCTCCATACTTTTCTCCAGAGTGGCTGCACCAGCTTGCATTCCCACCAACAGTGCAAAAGAGATCCTCTTTCTCCGCATCCTCGCCAACACCTGTTATCGCCTGAGTTGTTAATGTTAGCCATTCTGCCAGGTGTCAGGTGGTATCTCATTGTGGTTTTGATTTGTATTCCCTGATGATGCGTGATGTTGAGCATTTTTTCATGTGTCGGTTGTCCGTCTGGATGACTTCTTTGGAAAAGTGTCTATTCATGTCTTTGCCCATTTCTTCACCGAATTATTTGTTTTTTGGGTGTTGAGTTTGAGAAGTTCTTTGTAGATTTTGAATACCAACCTTTTATCTGATATGTCATTTGCAAATATCTTCTCCCATTCTGTTGGTTGCCTTTTAGTTTTGCTGATTATTTCCTTCGCTGTGCAGAAACTTTTTATTTTGATGAGGTCCTATTAGTTCATTTTTGCTTTTGTTTCCCTTGCCTCTGGAGACGTGTTGAGTAAGAAGCTGCTGCAGGCAAGATCAAAGAGGTTTTTGCCTGCTTTCTCCTCGAGGATTTTGATGGCTTCCTGTCTTACATTGAGGTCTTTCATCCACTTTGAGTTTATTTTTGTGTCTGGGGTAAGAAAGTGGTCCAGGTTCATTCTTCTGCATGTCGCTGTCCAGTTTTCCCAGCACCACTTGCTGAAGAGACTGTCTTTATTCCATTGGATTTTTCTTTCCTACTTTGTCAAAGATTAGTTGGCCATACGTTTGTGGGTCCATTTCTGGGTTCTCTATTCTATTCCATTGGTCTGAGTGTCTGTTCTTGTGCCAGTACCATACTGTCTTGATGATTACAGCTTTGTAGTATAGCTTGAAGTCTGGGATCGTGATGCCTCCTGCTTTGGTTTCCTTTTTCAAGATTGCTTTGGCTATTCAGGGTCTTTTCTGGTTCCATACAAATTTTAGGATTATTTGTTCTAACTCTGTGAAGAATGCTGGTGTTACTTTGATAGGGATTGCGTTGAATATGTAGATTGCTTTGGGTAGTATCGACATTTTAACAATATTTGTTCTTCCTATCCAGGAGCGTGGAATCTTTTTCCATTTCTTTGTGTCTTCTTCAATTTCTTTCATAAGCTTTCTATAGTTTTCAGTGTATAGATTTCTCACCTCTTTGGTTAGATTTATTCCTAGGTATTTTATGGTTTTTGGTGCAATTGTAAATGGGATCGATTCCTTGATTTCTCTTTCTGTTGCTTCATTGTTGGCGTATAGGAATGCAACCGATTTCTGTGCATTGACTTTATATCCTGCAACTTTGCTGAATTCATGAATCAGTTCTAGCAGTTTTTTGGTGGAATCTTTTGGGTTTTCCATATAGAGTATCATGTCATCTGCGAAGAGTGAAAGTTTGACTTCCTCCTGGCCGATCTGGATGCCATTTATTTCTTTGTGTCGTCTGATTGCAGAGTGCCACGCCTTCCAATACTATGTTGAATAACAGTGGCGAGAGTGGACATCCCTGTCTTGTTCCTGACCTTAGGGGGAAAGCTCTCAATTTTTCCCCATTGAGGATGATATTAGCGTTGGGTTGCTCGTATATGGTTTTTATCATCTTGAGGTATGATCCTTCTATCCCTACTTTCTTCAGGGTTTTTATCAAGAAAGGATGCTGTATTTTGTCAAATGCTTCCTCTGCATCTACTGAGAGGATCATATGGTTCTTGTCCTTTCTTTTATTGATGTGATGAATCACATTAATTGTTTTGTGGATATTGAACCAGCCCTACATCCCAGGTATAAATCCCACTTGGTCGTGGTGAATAATTTTTTTAATGTATTGTTGGATCCGGTTGGCTAATATCTTGTTGAGGATTTTTGCATCCATGTTCATCAGGGAAATTGGTCTATACTTCTCCTTTTCAGTGGGGTCTCTGTCTGGTTTTGGAATCATGCCTTCTGAATTTTCAAATACAGTTAGAAAGGCCATTACTTTGTTGCATTTATAAAAGAATTCTTATATTTCTTCTAGAGTTTTGATGACTTTTTTAAATTTAAATCTTTTATTCATTTGGGATTTATCCTGAGGTGCAGCATGAAATATAGATCCATGTATGGGTTTTTTATAGATGGCAACAATATTTTCTTTAAAAATTTTTTAGGACGTATTTATTCTTGAGAGAGAGACAGACAGAGTGTGAGTGGGGGAGGAGCAGAGAGGGGGAGACACAGAATGCGAAGCAGATTCCAGACTCCAAGCTGTCAGCACAGAGCCTTACGTGGGGCTCGAAACCACGAACCGAGAGAACATGACCTGAACTGAAGTCGGATGCTTAACTGAGTGAGCCAGCCAGGCGCCCCAGCAATATTTTCTGATACCATTTATTGACCAGTCCATTCAGGGGATACAAAATTCTCTCATGTGTTTGGGCCTACTTCTGGACTTTCTATTCTCCTGCACTGAATTAGGTGTATCATACGCCTTTATCGTGGTTTTAATTACTGAGGTTTTATTTCTGTAGGGCAACTTTCAATGTATTTATTTTGCCATGTGAGCTTTAGAATCACCTTATCTTCTTAAAAATAATTTTCATATGTTTACTGGAATACTGACTTATAAAATAATTTAAAGGGAATTAGCAAGTTTATAAGGTTGATTTTTCTTCTGAAAAAATATGCTTATTTTGATATATAATTTTTTTAAATGTTTATTTATTTTTGAGAGAGAGGGCACACAAGCAGGGGAGGTGTAGAGAGAAAGGGAGACACAGAATCCGAAGCAGGCTCCAGGCTCCAAGCTGTCAGCACAGAGACCAACACGGGGCTCGAAACCATGAACCGAGAGATCATGACCTGAACTGAAGTTGGACGCTCAACCAACTGAGCCACCCAGGCGCCCCTGGTTTCTAATCATTTTCAGGCTCATTTGTGGTTCTCCAGAGGCAAAATCCCTAAAAACTGGCAGGAAATTGAACCTTCATGCGTATTGTTTCTTTGACGAGGCTCTTTCAGAAGGTTCGTGCATCGCCAACCTTGTTGCCCAATCTGGTTTACTCAGGGTCTGCACCTCAGTCCCTTATTCTAGACAGGCATGGCATTTGTTGCCCTGAAGTCTGGTGCGACTTCCCCTTACCATGTCGTGAGGTTTCGAAAACATTCATTTACTTACAGCAAAATGAAAAGATACCAGACAGGCTTAAGTTGCTGTGAGTGCAGATGTCTGAGCAGACGGTGTGATGTGATGCCCACGGTGTGCTGGCCACTGGCGAGAGGAAGGAAGGGGCCCTGGGAACCCCGTGCCCGCTTCTCGAGATGGGGACAATTCCGTGATGCCCGCAGCGGTTGTGAGACTTCGTCACTCGGGCAGTTCTGCCCAGGTGAAGGGGGGGGAAACTTTTTGGGACATGTCCAAAAATACATTTTAGAAAGAAGATGGGACACAGAACAAAGTGTTTCATGCAGACTTTGGGGTGTTTTTAATAAGCTTAGATGGTGTTCAAGCGTCCCAGGCTACTTCCTGACAGAGGTGAGCGTCGTGACGCATGACAAATGCAATGCGAGGAATAAAGGTGCGGGGACATCTTGAATGCATGGACTCTCACTTGGCACGAGATGATGGGGTCCGGCCAAGCGAGGACGTGCCCACCTTTCAGGGCCAAACCATCCCTCACTGGGGCCAGGCACATGGTGCGTTGCCTTTTTCGCAAGGAGAGAAGCGACGGGCTCTCTAAGACCTCGGTTTGTCTCCTTCCGCTCTGTGACCACGTGGCCCCAAAGGCGCAAACCCACTCCCAAGGTGAAGAAAAGAGTATTAAGGATTAGCATGCCACAACGCATCGCCTTGTTCATGGGTTTCCAAAGACCATTTGCAGCCGGCAGAGTTCTTCACCTATCGGATAGATCATGAAATAGCCACGTCTGAAAAGCCCTTCCCTGAAGGTGAACTAGTCCAATCTCCTCACTGAAAGTGTGGAAAGTTACACCCAGAGCAGTTTGTGAAGTGCCCAGATCATGTAGGTCCCTGGGCCCCCGCGGTGGCTTTAATTACTTTTCTACTCTCATCTTTTTCATGTTTACTAAACTATACTTGAGGTGGGCTGAAAGGTGAGCTCTAAACCACATCCGGGAAGAAATACCGTTTCTGTTTCGCCTCATATAAAATCATTTTGTGCTCAATTGCACATATTGATAAAAATCAACGTGTCCAACCAATGCTAATTTCAGGGTTTTTAAAATTTTTTTTTTAACGTTTATTTATTTTTGAGACAGAGAGAGACAGAGCATGAACAGGAGAGGGTCAGAGAGAGGGAGACACAGAATCTGAAACAGGCTCCAGGCTCCGAGCCGTCAGCACAGAGCCCGTCGCGGGGCTCGAACTCACGGACCGCGAAATCATGACCTGAGCCGAAGTCAGCAGCTTAACCGACTGAGCCACCCAGGCGCCCCTGATTTCAGTTTTTTATTTTTGCACCTAAAGGGATTCTGATTCTAGAATGAATCGTACGCGATCTAACCCCATGACTCTTCTCTAGAAATGTTTTCTTTTTAAGGACCAAAGACACCCCTTAAGTTATTCTACTTTCTTCTCTTTCCATGTACAGTCAATACAGCAAGAGTTGCCCAGTCACAAAGCTTTCTCATCTTGGAGTGTGATATATTTTTTACGCCTGATGGCATTAGGCTTATTCCGGGGGACGCAGAGCTTGGGGCTCTTGAAAGCCATCTGTGAGGCACGGAAGTAAGAGCAGCCACGAGACTAAAGGCAGAGGGTGTCCCACACAGCCCCCTCCCCGGCATCCCCAGGGCCACAGAGGAGCCTCTGTCAGACAGGGAAACCAGACTCCTAGCGTCACGTGGTGGAAGAAGGGTAAGCAGACGGTCTGCTGTTTGATTGCGGTAGTTTGTTTCCCCTTGCCCATCCTTAAAGTCTGGCATTTATGGCTTCTCTCCCGGCCGGCGTCCCAGTGTTCCATCCAGGCCGAGCCCAACAGCACGTGGCTTTGGCCGTCCAGATGCGCCAGGCGGACGGGCAGCCCAAAGGCCCCGTATTTGCGGGCTGCCTCGAGGTCTCCTCCAGCTCCCTCTTCACCTTTGGTGTCGAGATCGTCTCCAGAAGTCCCCGGACAGGTTCTGTAGAGGCGCCAGCCTTCTCTGCGGCAGCCAGGATGCTCTGGGTCTCCGTGGTTCTTCATCCCGTGGCCAGACGCACACCCACAGCTCCCCGGACGCCTTCTCAGCATCTCCGGGGGCTCCAGCTTCACAGTGGCGAGGGATCGCATGGCCAATAAACTTTCTTTTTCAAGGATCACAGAGAAGAAATCCTTGGGGGACTGGACGGGAGGCTGGACACACCGCCCGGGGAGCCTGACGTCATTTCTGGGGGTTGGGCTTTGCAGGGAAGCAGAGCTGGCGGCTTGTTTCCATCTTCCATGAGCGCTGCGATGAGACTCGGGCATAACCGCAGGTTGATGTTCCCGAAGTTTCTATCAGCACAGGCCCTCCAGCCAGGCGCAGGGGACAGTGCGGCACAGAGGAGCTCCAAGGGGGCACAGCAGAGGCCCCAGGCCGCAGCAGCACACGCTTCCTATCCCTGGCTGGAGTTTAACTGTGTTTTCATTCATTCTTCCTCCACTGTCTCCCAGCCCAGAGCAAGTGAGCGGAAGGCCAGCCAGTCCCCCAGGCGGTCCCTGGGCCGCTCCCTGCGGCCGCGGGGAGAACTCCCGGCAGGCACCTCCGCCTGCTGATTCCTCGAAACTCATTTCCAAGCTAGTTGTTCCCAAACGTGGGATTGGCTGCTGCGCCAATGCCAACGTTAAAGAAAAAACATGCGCGAGGATTGCGTTTCCCCCCGGATATTCGTCACCATCCTTCGGTGTCCCATCTGCTACTGACTCTATAAGGTTCGAACTTGTTTCTTTGCTTTGTCGGTGGGCACTTTTCATCCAGTTCTTTACTGTGAAGTTCTAAGGTTCCTAAGTGCTCTCTACTCAAACTTTATTTCCAGGAGGCGTCTTATTACATATAAAGGGGCAATTTACAATGCACTGTATATTTAATAGAATGATAGTGTTTGTGTATCCCAGCCAGCAGGGTGATGCTAATGACGCTGGTATTATATGTCTAACTATATATATAAAATATGTATAACTGATGTTGTAATTATTAGTACTGTCATCATAACTGACATTTCATGAGCGCTCCCGGCGTGCCCGGTGCTTCTCCAAGTTCAGACCTGCCGTGGACACGGTCAGGTGATCCGTGGCTTTGCCTTTGTGCCAGACGCGGCCACTGGACTTCCCAAGGGCATTGGTTCACACCATCACGCTGCTCCCTTTAGAAAAACGTATTCTAATGTTTCTTTCCTTTATTTTGAATGATGAAACCTAACTTAGAAGCAAACAGTTCCATATGAATTAACTCTTCTCTGTGGCCACGTTCTGGATTAGAAACACACATGGCTTTTGTCTTCTCAGGACTCACGGTTCACCGAAAGCATTTATTTCAACCTTGGCTTCTTTCCTCCTTCTTCCTCTACCTTCTTCCCTTCCAGCATCCTTCCTTTCCGGCATCCTTCCCTTTCTACTTCAAGCAATTATTCATTAGACTGCCCCACTTTAAAGATGAGAAAGTTAAGGCCTGGGTACGTTTCCTACATCACACGGCTGTTTAGTTGGCCTGGGCCAGGTTTGTTGATCTCCTCCCCATGCTTCTCTCATTATACCTGCTCACAGGTTTTCAATAAATATTATTGAACGATGACTGAGTGAAGCATGTGTGCTAAGCATCTTGCTGGATGCATTCAAAAGAATAAAATAGGGGGGCCTCCCAGACTGGAGGGAGATTAAGGGCTAACACTTGTGCCCTCTGATTGTGCCCCATTTTTATCTAATCCTTTAAAACGGGCATTATCATGATCATTTTAAAGGTGAGATCATTGAGTTCACAGAAATTTAGGGACTTATCCCAGGTCCCACAGCTGGCAAGCCACGGGGCAGGGGCCCAGGGTTTGGGAGGTTGTGGGTTTGGGATCTGCATGGGGCCAGTTGGCCTCAAAGCCCACTTCTGGTCTGCCCCAAAAAGTTTACACTCAATCTCATAGAGATGACTGAAAACACAGGAAGGTAAGAAGGGACGTTACATTTCCCACTGCAGCTAGAAAATGTAAATGCCCCAGAAATTCACACACACGAAGTAAGTCAAGTAATGACCTTGGGAAGTCAGGGGAACGGTATCAGATAATAATTCCCCCGTCAGTTAATATTTTTTACTCTGTCAGCGGGTCACCGGCAAGATCTCTGCTGAGTCCTTCATAATTTTGTAAGAATGTTTTTCAATTTCCCCTCAGTTTTGCTTGATATACGAGTCTGGTTTTTTTCTTTTTCGTTGTTATTTTTTAAAATGTTTCTTTATTGACGTAGAGAGAGAGAGAGAGAGAGAGAGAGAGAATGCAGGGGAAGGGCAGAGAGAGAAGGAGAGAGAGAATCCCAAGCAGCCTCTATGCTCTCAGCACAGAGCCTGCCATGGGGCTTGATCCCACAGACTGTGAGATCATGACCTGAGCTGAAACCAAGAGTCGGACACTTAACCAACTGAGCCACCCAGGCGCCTCTGGCTTTTTCTTTAGATTCAAAATGGTCAACATGAGGTTAAGATATCATGTCACAACTAGATGCTTAAAAATAGCAGATTAAAGGGGCGCCTGGGTGGCTCAGTCGGTTAAGCGTCCGACTTCGGCTCAGGTCACGATCTCGCGGTATGTGAGTTCGAGCCCCGCGTCGGGCTCTGTGCTGACTGCTCAGAGCCTGGAGCCTGTTTCGGATTCTGTGTCTCCCTCTCTCTATGACCCTCCCCCGTTCATGCTCTGTCTCTCTCTGTCCCAAAAATAAATAAACATTAAAAAAAATAAAAATAAAAATAAATAGATTAAAAAAGCAGGCTCCGTTATTATAAACATAAAAAGCTTGGTGTTTTGATGCGAATAATTAATATGTAATTATAAGCCATATGCATATTATATCTGCTATAATTAATACAGCAGTTAACAAAATATCATTTTTTTCAAAGAAAAATGAGATGTAAACTATCCTATCAATATTTTGTTCAATTTTTTAACTTTCTGTTTAAAGTTTATATATTAACTTTGAGAGAGAGAAAGAGAGAGCTGGGGAGGGGCAGAGAGAAAGAATTCTAAGCAGGCTCCACACTACCAGCATGGAGCCCAATATGGGGCCCGAACTCAGGAACTGCGAGATCACGACCTGGGCCAAAATCTACAGTCGGATGCTTAACCGACTGAGCCACCCAGACGCCCCTATAAATATTTAAACAATACATCCGCTGTGTGGCCAGAGCTACGGTCAGTGACCGGAAGTAGCTGTGTGCCTAGTCGATGACCATCTGCTTCCACCCCTCGTGGAAATCCAGTGTGCGGCCTTTCTAAGTAACACCTTTTTAAAGGTTCATTACCACTCACGATCAGTGGTGACCAGATGTTTAGAGTTCAGAAACATTTTAAAGAAAAGATGGTGGGCTGGGGGAGACACGAGAAAGCCAATTTCCAGTTTTGTAAACCTGTTCTGTAACTATGTTTGACGGTCACATCACACAATGGATCCTTGCAAATTCAGTGAATTAGAACACAGACACACAGCAACTGCTAGTCTGTATCACTCTGTGAAAATTTCACTATGCATTCTTTTTCTTCTGTCGCTTTAGACTGGGAAAAGCTTTGTCACTCACCCATAATTGTCCTCAGGCAAATAATTAGCACCCTTTTTTTCTACGTGGCCTATATTCGGCTTTCTCAGCCAGCTCTGGGGACAGTGTCCCTCTCTCCCCAACAGCGGGTGTCCCACACTCCTGCTGCGAACGTTTCAGACACGGAGATTCCCCCAAGGTCTTGCACACAACGGACAGTAAGAAGGAAAGAAAGGAGCAAGGAAGGAAAAGAACAAAGAAAAGGGGAAGGAGGGAAAACAAAAGAAAAAAGAAACCTACTCCAGCAATGACAAAAACTTTTAAAGTCTGGGAATGAGAATAAAGGAAATTGTTTATGCCAAAAATTGGCCACAGACGAACACAAGGCTTGGTCTAAACTCTGGTGACTCACTGACCCATATGTGATCAGGATTTGTAGGACACAGTCAGCGCTCATTAGCAGCTGGGACGTTTGCACAGTTACTGGAGGACGGCCCGTGTCCGGGGTCCCTCCACCCCCCAGCCCAGTATTCACACTATTGGTCAGCAACTCTCCAGAGGGCCATCGGCTCACCTGTTTCTTCTTTCCTTAAAGACATCGCCAAAATGTTTTTCTCCTGAAAATCCCACTGTGAGAGTTCTTGTATTTTGGGGATTTCGTTCAAGTATTTCATATCGCTATTCACTTCATATTTTTCTGCCCTATCTGTCTAGCCAAACAATAAGGTTTTACTATTTTTTGTAATGTTTATTTATTTTTGAGAGAGAGAGAGAGACTGAGCACAAGCGAGGGAGGGGCAGAGAGAAGGAGACACAGAACCCGCAGCAGGCTCCAGGCTCCGAGCCATCAGCACAGAACTCGAAGCAGGGCTCGAACTCAGGAACCGCGAGATCATGACCTGAGCCGAAGTCAGATGCTTAACCGACTGAGCCCCCTGGGGCGCCCCCATCATACAGTTTTAAAGAGTAGCATCCAGGCCTACTTAAGTGGCTTTGTGTTACTCACACTTGCACTGAAGGACACAAATGTTTCAGACTGCGCATTCTACCCGGTCTGACCTTGAGCTGGAGGCACAGAAAACCTTTTGCCCACAGTAACAGCTACGTCTGAATGAATGCGTCTCTGGTCCAGTGCCGTTCTGGGAGCCATGCAGCTTGACGACGATCGGAAGGTAGAAATAATAACTTCCATTTCATTACTCCCCGTATTATACATGAAGAAACTGAGGCCCGAGATCCCCCTCAGCTAGCGCACGGCGGAGTGCGTTAACGGCGTGCCTGACGACCTTGAAATGCTGCCTTTATGTGACAAAATCCAGGTCAGCATAGACTGTAGGAGAAGACCTGGGGTTGGAGCAGTGCGGCAGGGGGATTAAACGTTTGGGCTGTGCCAGGGGAAGACCCGGGATCCAAATCTCTGCTTTGATTCTCAGCGGTTGTCTTTGGGCATTTTACTTATCATTTTGAATCTCAGTTCTACCACCTGGAAAAGAAGGAATATTAGCATTTTCCTCTGATGCGCTCAAGAAATGAGAGGTATCATTACAAACCAATTTAGGAAATCACACTGGTTTTAATATATTCTAGTGCCAAAAATCTGTTTGCAAAAAAAAAAAAAAAAAAAAAAAAAAAATCAAGCCCTGTAGATGAGGCGATATTACTGTGATTACCATCCCTTTGGGAAAATCCACAGAGTTTACATACAGCCTTTTAAAAATATTCTATGGCCATTAATTTAAACAGTGAAGTTTGGGGGCACCTGGGTGGCGCAGTCGGTTAAGCGTCCGACTTCAGCCAGGTCACGATCTCGCGGTCCGTGAGTTCGAGCCCCACGTCGGGCTCTGGGCTGAGGGCTCAGAGCCTGGAGCCTGTTTCCGATTCTGTGTCTCCCTCTCTCTCTGCCCCTCCCCTGTTCATGCTCTGTCTCTCTCTGTCCCAAAAATAAATAAACGTTGAAAAAAAAAATTAAAAAAAAAAATAAATAAATAAACAGTGAAGTTTGTTGAAAACTTTCTGCTTTTGGTTTGAAAAGTCTAGTTTAGGGGTGCCTAGGTGGCTCAGTCAGTTAAGCGTCGGACTCTAGATTCCGGCTCAGGTCACGATCTCAAGGTTTGTGAGTTCGAGCCCCGCTTTGGGCTCCACACTGACAGTGCCGAGCCCGCTTGGGATTCTCTCTCTCCCCCCCTCTCTCTCGGCCCCTACCCCACTTGTGCTCTCTCTCTTTCAAAACAAATAAATAAAACTGAAAAACATAAAGAATCTAGTTTAGTTTTCTAAAACATCTCCTCTGAAAGCACAAGAAAATATTTTTAAAGACCACGTCAGTAAAATCCCAGTAGGTAAACGGCCACACACCTGTCCTTAGTTCCTAACTGCTGGCACCTGTCCCTCTACCTTATTGCACAGTCCCCGTCCCCATGGCCACTGTCTCTGCAGTATAATCCGGGTGAGAGTGTCAAGGAACACGGGTACGAGAAAACAGCCACCGTTACTGACAGGCCATGAAGACTGGAGCCACGAGAAAGGGGTTTGCTGACAGCCGCTTTCGCGCCTCGAAATAAAACATTGGGCCTGGAAAGAGCACACTTTTCCTGATAGGCAGGTTCATCCTTGTATATGCTTATCGTACCTACTAACACGTTGCTTACAGGGCCTCAGAAGAGCCTTGTTTGAAGTCTGGTTTGTTAATTTGGTTTCGTGCCCAGCTGGAAAGCCCCACAGAAAGTGTAGACGGTGGCCTGGAAACCCTAGCAGATAATCCAAAGGCGTCTGCAAATTAAGGTCAATTCTGCATGCAATTGTGTTCTGCAAACTAGTCGGGTTGTTGATGTTTTATGCCCTCTTTCTTACTGTTTACATGTCATGTGGAAAACCACTTCCTGCAAGCTGTCTGTCCGGGCTGGGATTTTATAGAACCCAGGAGATGAAGTCACCAGACCTGCAGGCACGGGGGTATTTAAACACAGATGCAAAGACGGAGACGAATAAATGGAAATAAATGTGCTTCACGGTTTGCCAGGGCGCACAGAATCATTGCATTTATTTCAAACTTTGGACACGTGTGGGAACGACTCAGGGCTCTTCTGTGCAGCCGTTGAAAGATTATATAACAGGCAATTTTGACTTAAAAGATGCTAACTACGCGAGTCTTTCAAACTTTTCGTTGTTTTATAGTTGAATTGGCTGGCTCACAAACAGCACACTCTACTTCTAATTTTCAGTTTTAGCTCAAGCGAAAAGAGATGCCTTCTACCCCAAAACACCTCTCCTTACGTTCTGCCACTTGTGCTCAGATTCTTTCCCTCTGTTGGGCCAGATGGCCCTGCAAACAAATGACTTGCTGTGAGCTTAGGGGGTCACAGAGAAAAAACAAGAATTATGTCCATGTAAATGTACATTTATTTCAGACTATTTGATTGCGGGGCACCTGGGTGGTTCAGTCGGTTGAGCATCCGACTTCGGCTCAGGTCACCGTCTCGCGGTCCGTGGGTTCGAGCCCCGCGTCGGGCTCTGTGCTGACAGCTCAGAGCCTAGATCCTGCTTTCGATTCTGGGTCTCCCTCTTTCTCTGCCCCTCCCCGCTTGTGCTCTGTCTCTCTCTCAAAAACAAACATTTAAAAAATAAATAAAAAATAAAATATCTGATCGGGATATAATATATGCCTACAGAGCATCAGATGCACCCTTTAAAGGCGCACCTTATTCAGTGGGGTCCGTACACTCCCAAGGCTGTGTGGCCATTACCACCATCTACTTCCAGAACATGCCTCACCCCCAAGGGAAAGGCCACACCGGTGAGAATTCACTCTCTGTCCGTTCTGTGCCCAGCTCCTGGCAATCATTCGCCTACGTCCGTCTCTGTGGCTCCGCCCACCCCAGGCCCTTCATGTAAGTGGACTCACGTAGTGGGTGGTCACTGTGACGGGCTTCTTTCGCTTGGCATGGTCTTCTTAAGGCTCATCCGTGTTGCAGCATGTTATCGGTGCTTCCTCCTTTTTATGGCTGAATAACACTCCATGGTGTGAACATACCCCATTTTGTTGATCTATCTATCGGTAGATAGACATTTGGGCTGTTTCCACTTTGGTGCTATTCTCCCATCACTCCTATCAACGCTCCAATATGAGTTTTCACGTGAATGCACAATTTCAGTGGTCTTGGGTATGTATTTACCGGTGGCACTGGGAGGCCATAGGGTGTCTGTATGTTTAACTCTTCGAGAAACTGCCACACTGTTTTCCATAGTGGCTGCACCATTCTTCCTTTCCCATCAATGGTGCACAAGGGGTTCCAATTTTTCCACGTCCTTGCTGGCATTTGATGCCTGCATATTTCATGTTAACCATCCTACTGGGTGCGAAGGAGTGTCTCATGGCGATTTTGATTTGCATTTACCTAGCGACTAATGGTGTTGAGCATCTTTTCATGTGCCTATTGGCCATTTATTTGTATGTCTTCCTGAGAGAAATATCTATTCATTTTTAACTACTAACCATTTGTCTTTTTATTGTTGAGTCCAGGAGCTCTTTGTATATTCCAGACAGTAGATCCTGTGATTTGCAAATATGTCCTCCCACCTGTGGGTTGGTCTTCTCATTGTGATAATGTGCTTTGAAGTACAAACATCTTTGATTTTGATGAGGCCTGGTTTCCGTTTGTTCCCTCGACGTGTGTGCTTTCACTGTCCTATGTAGGAAAGCATTGTCTATACTGAACCCATACAGTTTACATCTGTGTTTCTTCTAGGGGCTTTATAGTTTTAGCTTTTACATTAAGGCCTTTGATCTATTTTGGGGTAATTTTGGTATGTGGTATAAGGTAGTCATTTGTTTTAAATGTGCTCACTTGGGGCACCTGGGTGGCTCAGTCGACTGAGCATCCGACTTTGGGTCGGGTCGTGATCTCACGGTTGGTGAGTTCAAGCCCCGAGTCAGGCTCTCTGCTGTCAGCACAGAGCCCACCTCAGATCCTCTGTCTGCCTCTCTGCATCTCCCCAACTCGTGCGCACTCTCTCTCTCTCAAAAATAAATAAACATTGCTTCATTTATCTCTCAAACATTTCCATACTTATAGGGAAATGTAAGAGTATGCCTTAATAGCGCCAGAACAACTATGGAAAGAATCCTATCGTGTGGTATTTCGAAGAACTTTTGAAGCTTAACCTGTCACAAACAAATGATAAATATGTCAATAATGATAACGTAGGGCTAGAAATCCAAAGAGTACTCGGGGGAAAAAAGATAGGGAGTCCAGACTGGTCTGTGAAATCAGTTCTCCTTGAACGTCAACGAAGGGCAGTTAACGTACTAACCCCACCCAAAGCCTTGCTGCGTCCGCGTTTGAACCAGATTTTTCGATATTAAGCCAGAGAAACATTGTGACCGTGTAATCATCTTCGTTATTCTCACACTTTCCTCCCTTTGTCTAAATGAAAGCCAGACAAAACACACAGGCATTGGGTTCCACAAAGGCAAGCATGTTACATGCTAAGTGAAAACAGTACGAAGCAAACTGTCAAGTTCGTATGTGTATTTTGGTTTCTGGTCCACAAAGAATCTACATGAAACTGCGTCTTTTTCTTCATTACAAGTTAAAAAGTATCATGGAAACATTTCCATTTCAGCCCTGCTTATGAAGTGTGTATATTCTAGACTAACGTTGCCCAGTAGCACTTTCTGTGATGATGGAATGTTCTAGATCTGTGCTGCCCATACGTGTGGCCATCATAGGGGGCTACGGGGTGCTTGAAAGGTGGCCAAACCAGCTGAGGAATTACATTTTTAATGTTATCTACTTTTAATTAAGTCAAATTCAAATACCCACAAGTAGCTGATGGTTCTGCCATCTGATAGCCAGAGTCTGCCCCCCGCCAAACCACGCACATGCATTTTAGAGTGGACGGGGTGGTCCGTTGAAACTATAACCTATATCAAAAAAAGGAAAAAGTTGAGATATAGCGCTTGTGGTAATTTGTACTGGTTAATTTAAACAGTGATGCATGTTGCTAGAATCCCTTCCTTTTTCTCTGCCAAAGAAAAGAGTATATGCAGACTTCTGGCTGGATATACCCTATATGCTGCCAAGCGTGTAACTAAAATTAAGCAAAAGTTTAATTGCTAATAGTTTTTTTTATACCCTGTGAAAATCTTGGAAAGCACATAATCATAGAAATCACATTCAAATAAAAATGTAAAAACATTAGCAAGTTTGTCTGTGAGCAGAGTGTCTCATATCTAAACAAAGATTATAGAGCATTTTCTAACACGGAATTGAGAAGAGAAAGGGGCCTCCGTGCTCTATTCTAAGAACCATCTAGCCCACTTCTTAGCACTTCAGCCTTTGTGAGTTTGTGTGCGCGATCTAAATATAACAAGCTATTCACGTAGCACGCTACCCTCAAGCATTGTGGGGGACTCTACAGACACCAGCTCCTTGTAGATGAAAAGACTGTCCTTAATCTATAACGTGATTGATTTTTTCTTATCATATAATTCCAGAAAGTACTCACAGATATAGTAACATCTGAAGAAAACAGTTTCTCTGCTCAAAAAAGGAACCCTGGCGAGATCTTAGTTTCAATCTCCATGAGAACATTACAATAAAAATATTACCAAATAAAAACAAAGCAAAGCTAAATGCAGAATTACAAAGAAAAAAAAAAAAGGTAAGCTTTTCTTCTCAGGGCTAGAAAAGAGTCCCAAGCCCTAGGAGGGCCCACTGACAGTGAATCAAAGTGTCACATCAGATGGCGTCACATCTCTGAGCGCTCAGGGACTTAGGAATCGTCAAGGGACATCTCCTTTGTTAAAAAAGAAAACAAACACACAGAAAGGTGTTGCATGGAAAATGCTAGTTTCCCTCCCAACCCCCAATCACCATATCCACTGCCGAGATAAAACCACATTTTCCTTGTATCCTTCCAGAATGCTCTCTGTATGGAAATGTATACGTAACAGGCAGCCTTCTATTTCAAGAAGCTATGTAAGTTTCAGGGGCTTGAAGCTATGCTCTGAGTTTCCGTCCCAGAAGCAATGGAGTCACTTTGGATTCTGTTCACAGGACACACAGCTTGTCCTTCCAGGAGGGGGTCAGGGTCACGGCTCTGGGTTCATCATCCCTGCTCTAAAGGTGCTTACCAGCCTTCAAGCTGGCCTCTCCACCGTCCTCCGTGTCCCCTCGGAGGATGTCACTTCACGTGGATGTCACTTCATTCTCTAACCACTGATGTCATGACTTCAGCACAGGGGAAGGGCTAAGTGCTTCCCGCCCCAGCCCAGGTGCACACGGCCCCCTCACACGCACCCCTGCAGTCCCTCTAACCCCACCAACAGGCCTGCAAGGTATGCCCTCACTCCTCGCCCGAGGCCGGTGCTCCCCGTGGGACACAGTCCTCCCCGGGGGACACTGTTCTCCCCGAGGGACACAGTGCAGGTGGCAGAATCTGATTTACAGACAGAGGTGTCAAGGGCAGGGCTCGTGTTTTGTTACTATTTCCGTCTGTCGTGCCCAGTACGACCTATGACTGAAAGACAGGACCCCAAATAGACGCTGCTTCTGTACTGATTGAACTGTGGGGAGCCCCAGGGACCCCACAGGGGCCGCTCTGTTACCACAGAGTGAAAGAAACATGAGACTTGAACCGGCTTCACTCTGTGGCACCTGCAAGGCCCGGGGGCCAGAGATGGTTCCGGCAGCTGGCCACACACGCTGGCCACCACGGGGTCTCAGCGGCCTCACGGCTACCAGTATGGCTCTGGCCACATGTCTCCGGGCCCTGCAGACGGGAGCGAGGCCCGGCTCACGGGCACATCCCTGAACCCCCAGGCCCGACAGCCACCTTCTGATGTGGGGCAGCGGCCTGGTGGAGGTTTCTGCCGACTCCCACTCATTTCCTCCAACAACCTTACTACGTTGGTCAACAATTCTGCAAGGGAAACAAGGAATACATCTGTGACAATGGCAAAAAATGTAACTCCCAGATCCTGATCTCACGTCGATCAAATCTCCGGTGTAAAAAGGGAAACCAAATGCAAACGAAGCAAAAGGAGAATCTGGAAAGCCCTGCGCCCCTCCCCCGCCTCAGTGAGGCTCCAGCTCAGAAGCTGGTGGCAGCACCGGGGGGAGTCTGTGGACCGCCCAGCCCTGTCTGCACGAGGACACCGCGGGGGCCTAACCACAGCCACGCCTGGGCTAACTCCAGTGGCCACCGGCCGTGGACTGAGCCCGTGTGACCCGCACAGGGCCGGGGCTGGGCGGATATTCACCATACGTATGTTATTGGGCTTGAAGTGCTTCTTTAAAAGATCCGCCTGCAATGGTCGTAGTTCCGCGAGACTAAAACAATGTTTAACCCTGATAACATCTTATGGAAACAATGCAAAATGCTTTTGGGCCCAGTGACAAGGCGAACAATAAAGCATTGTGTGGTTTGAAGAAAGTCCGGCAAGAAAACTACCCCGCTTTCCAGGGATTACGTCTAGAGCTCCAGGGAGAAGTGCTTCAGTTATTAAATACAGCCTAGTTAGGCTAAATGCTCCTTTTATGGCCCTCAACGCTTTTACGTCCGCCTGTCTCGTCTAGCAAAGCCCTAGAACATAAGGGAAAGAGCCCAAGAACTTGAACCCCTCCTCCCAACCCTTTGCTTCCTAGGTCTGAGTTTCTGCGTCACATCGGAAGTTCTAGAGACGGCCCTCAGCCCCCTGTCCTCTGATGCTTTCTAAGTCTTTCCGAGCTTCCCGTCTCACCTGTAAAGAGGACCGGCTTAGCCCCAGGGGTGCAGCCTTACCTGGGTCACCACTTTCCCTCTCTGGGTCTCTCTGTCTTCATTTGCACACAGGGTCCCTCCCCTGCTCTGTGATCTAATGATTATCATCATTTCTCATTACATATTTGAATGGGAACTTTACTCCCCAAACGAATCTACTTAGGAGAAGACAGTTTCCGGTTTCCGGGGACAAAGGCTGGGACTCTTTCTTTAGCATCACAAGGGAGGAAGTCTGTGCTCCATTTTGCTGGGAAGCAAGAATTCGTGATGGAGGGAAAATCTGAAGGTCAGGGTATTTCAGAAGATGCAAAATGTTAGCGTCTGGAGGCGCCCACGGTGAAACAGGCCGACCCCTTCCAGCCTTGCAACATGCGAAGGTGTAGGAATGCATCTGGCCCCCAAACCACTCTTTTCACAGACATCAGTGGAGGGAGTTCTTTACCCACAGTTACGTGATTCCTTCAGCAGACTCGTTCTTGTCATTTCCCTCGGCCAGATCCTTTTCTTAAGTCGGTAGGCAAAATGATCTGTGAAAACACGTATCCACACTCCGAATTTTCATTTCAAACGCCTTCGGGTTCAAATCAGTGAGCTTTTGCTCACTGTTTGTCTACTCAAACGGCACAAATGATTGGTTTAAAATATGCTCATGCATACCTGGTCTCTTACCTCTTGGCAGAAGAAATAATCCTTTTTGTGCTCGAAAATATCATTTCTCTTATTTGTTTAAGCAATCAATGCATGTCAACATTACGAGTCCTCTTAGAAGTTTCCACGTCTGAAATAGTGAAGGAAGTTTGCCTCGTGTTGCTATGACGGAAATGTTTGAAAAGTTGATCTTATGTTTTGTGACGACAACGTGTTCCCCGTTGCTTGACTGTTTCTTCCCATATTCTCAACAGTATAAACTTTAGAAGTTAGAAAGTACTTCTAATTTCCAAATGTTTATTTTTTTCTTTCTATGGATCACATTTTGGAAAAGTTCAGATACTCAGGTTTAGTGATTTTGATGAGGACGTAGCCAAAACTAAAAATAAAGAAGAAAAGAGGCTTCTGCTCTAAACGAGTTCCCCACTGATAAAAGGCTAGCTTGGGTTAATTCGTTTATTGTCAAATTTTTCAGGTGACAATCTCCTAAGAAGCAGGTAAGAGACGGAAGGAGAGGCTTTCCGGAATTTTATCCACGGCTCACAGCAAAAATATCTGTCAGTGTGACAGTAAGTAAATGGAAAAGAAAAACCCATAAAATCTAGATATAACAACTCAGAACCACACAGGGCCATTTGTAACAAGGAAAAATCGCCCTTACCCCTGGAAAATCTTCAAAGAGATGTATTACAACCAATCATGTGATGCAATAAGCAGGCTCAACATGTTTTGTTTTTTCTTTCCTTTTTAAGGTTGAGAAGTGTTTACGACATTTTGGAAAAACTTCCTTCAAAACTTTTCAATTAAAAAAAGATCTGGCGATTGTGTAGGAAATTCACTTGCCTGTTACGCCAGCGTCTTTAAGAATCTCCAATGAGGGGCCTTTCCAATTTAAACACTCTCCCCTGAAAGCCAAATTGGAAAAAAACAACAACACTACAGCAGAATGTCAGCGGAAACGGACAGAACTTCTAGACGTGTAAAGGTAAAATGAACGTGACTTGGACAGAATTATCTTTGACTTTTGTACTTCCTTTGCATTTCAAGTCCCTTTTGAAAGTGACTATTTAATACGAATAGTTTTTCAATAACAGGAATTAGAATGTTAAGGGGACAAAGCAAATTGTGGGGACACAGAAATAATCGTGTGTTGTTATGTGCATTTTAAAAGCATGCACAAGGGGCGCCTGGGTGGCGCAGTCGGTTAAGCGTCCGACTTCAGCCAGGTCACGATCTCGCGGTCCCTGAGTTCGAGCCCCGCGTCGGGCTCTGGGCTGATGGCTCAGAGCCTGGAGCCTGTTTCTGATTCTGTGTCTTCCTCTCTCTCTGCCCCTCCCCCGTTCATGCTCTCTCTCTGTCCCAAAAATAAATAAACGTTGAAAAAAAAAAAAATTTTAAAATAAATAAATAAATAAATAAAAGCATGCACAAGAGACTCCATGTTGCTCTTGAATATACACATAAAAGCTAAATGGAAATGAACACATCAGGTCCCTAAATGCCACTGCTTCTGGACCACCGTCAGGAGGCGGCTGGGAAGGTCAACAAGATCTTTAATGTTACTGATAACTTTCCTTCACCTGGAACAAAGGATCACGACGTGGAAGCGAAAGTGACAAGATCAGAACTCTTCATTCCAGGGGCGCCTGGGTGGCGCAGTTGGTTAAGCGTCCGACTTCAGCCAGGTCACGATCTCGCGGTCCGTGAGTTCGAGCCCCGCGCCGGGCTCTGGGCTGATGGCTCAGAGCCTGGAGCCTGTTTCCGATTCTGTGTCTCCCTCTCTCTCTGCCCCTCCCCCGTTCATGCTCTGTCTCTCTCTGTCCCCCCAAAAAAAAAAAAGTTGAAAAAAAAAAAAGAACTCTTCATTCCAGAGGGTTGGAGTGCAGCTCTCTGCTTAATTATTTACTTTTACTTTTTTAGGTTTTTTGTTGTTGTTGTTCCTTTAATAATTCTATTTAAAAAAAGAATTCCCAGAGAGCTCACCAAAGCAGTAGCTCTGGGCAATGAGTTTTCAGAACTTTTCAGAGGCCAGTAACTTTACGTGGGGCATCTTTCTGAATCACCATTTAGAAAAGAACACGAAACACAAACACAAGCATCTGTGAAATGCCTTTGGGCTGAGTGACAAGAGAGCTGGTGTGCTTTACAGGTGGGCTTGTAAAACAATCCACAGTCTATCAAATGGAAACGTGAGTATTTCCAGAGAGCCAAGTGAAAAAGAAAAAAGGCTCCTACTCTATCTCAGTGATTGTATCAAGTCGATGGGGGCAAACAAAGCACACCCTTGAGAAACATGTCAGAGGAACAGCCTGTTGCTACAACAAGGAGTCCTGTGGCCATCGCCGCTGGGAGCCAGACGCCAGGTAGTCCCGACCTCTCCAGAACATGGGCGTCTTCCTACCGGAGCTCTCTCTGCCGCACAATGGCATCTGCCCGGACACTTCCTTAGCAACCATTTCACACCCTGACTTTGAAATCATCCACTATTTTGGCAACAGGATGAGAATTCGCCGTTCACGAACTTCTAAAAGGTCATCGGCTGAAAACCAGCCTGTTTCCTTTGACTCACCCCCTTCCTTATTCGGGAAGCCTACCCATCGCACTGAAGACAAAAACTCACTTCTTGAGGAGAAAATAATGCACTTGCCGCATTTCTGAAACGGGCACACAACATTTTACTTGGGGGATATGAGAAAAAAATGTCCTGGTGTCGACTGCCCACGCTTTCTTACTCTACTGTTGATGGAAGGCAAGAACAGCACATGGAAAGCAAACCATTTTGTCTAAACAATTTAAAACTTTTATGGTTTATCCTCAATGTCGGTTATTAAAGTATACTTATAAATCTCATACTTTGCAAAAGTACACAAGTAATTGATATTAAACTTTTTAACAAATTTATTTATCTATCTTGAGAGAGAGAGAGAGAGAGAGAGAGAGCGGAGAAGGGACAGAGAGAGGGGGGGAAGAGAGAGAATCCCAAGCAGGCTCCACGCTATCAAAGCAGAGCCCTACTCAGGGCTTGATCTCACAAACTGTGGAGCCACGAGATCATGACCTGAGCTGAAATCAAGAGTCAGGCACTTAACTGATTAAGCCATCCAGATGCCCTGATATTTAACTTTTAAGTAGCATTCGGATTTAAGACTTACATTTAATTTTCAGAAAAAAAAAAAAAAAAAAAAAAAAAGGCCAACGATTGTATTACTTCCAGAAAGGGACTGTCTCATATTCTTGCAAAACTCATTTGATAATAAATTCAATCAGCTTCCACACTGCCAGAGTCTTCAAACAATTTCACCAGGTAGTTTTGAGAAGACACAGGAGAAATTTGCTCATAGTATTGAGCTCCTTTTATTTATTAACTATTTTCAAAACATCCTATGTGATGAGAAAAAAATACCAAAACTGTTTCTTACCAAAGATTTTTAGCTGTGAAATTCACACTAATTAAAATAAGCTTATTTTTAGATTGGTTCTTGTTAGCTCTATAAATCAAGTAGCTTTTTCTGGCTAATTATGTATATGTATAATACACATGTAAATTTCTCCAAAGCATAAAAAGGCAACAAAAATAAGAAAATCTGAGAACGCCCGTAACATGTCTCCCTGCTAGTGAATTACAGTCATATCCAAACAGACTCAAGACGTTCAGAAGTCGGGAGGCACCTGGCTGGCTCAGTCGGCGGAGCCCATGACTCTTGACTTTGGGGTCACGAGTTCAAGCCCCAAGCTGGGCGTACAGATGACTCAACTGAATACAACTTTTAAAAAAACCCTCCGAAGTTGATATAACCACAGGTCACTTTGGCCCATTTCCACAGAAGCACATACAGTGGTAAAACACAGAAGGCAGATGAACGTTTTGTAAATAAAAGAATTGTTTTCATTCCAACTCTTTACAAAATAGGGCATCATTTTTTGATGTCCATGCTTTCCGTCCCTCCTTCCATCCCTCCTTCCGTCCCTCCTTCCCTCTCTCCCTCCCTCCAGGGCCTTGTTTTCAGCTCTGAAAACGTCCAGGGGTCTGATCCTGGCCCCGTGAGAAACTCACAGGTGAGTCAGCGGAACGGAGGGGAGTTGACAGAGAGTTTCCATGTTACAGATGGGAAACTGAGGCCCGGGGCTGGTGAGAAACCGCCCCAGGGCTGACCAAGTCGGCACCAGGACCCTGGCTGTTTTTCTCTCCAGGGAGGGATGCGCGTCATAGTCAACCGTACGTATCTGTGCTTTTTTTCTCTCATGCTCTTCCCTTTAAAAATAAGGAGAAGTGGATCTGGCATGTGGGGGTGGGGAAAGGAGGATCTGGAAGCTGCTCCCGGGATCTCTAAAACACATGAATGCCCGGCATGCTCACTCGTTTCCTGAAGAGCGGTGTGCAGCCCAGAGGGAGAGTGCCCGCTGACCTCAGCTCTCCTCTGGAGGGCCCGCACTTGGGGACACGGGAGCAGAGAGTCTGGCACTCTGGGCCGGGTGGCCAAATTGCTGCAAAGTGGCCCAGGCCGCATTTGAGTAGCAAGAAAGCTTGTCTTTTGCTAGCATGTGTACTGATGTGAGGTGATGTGGAGGCATGACCCGCCAAGGGTCATGGGTCCCAAGGGACGCAGCGGCCGGTTTTTCTGTCGAGGAAGGAGTTGTTGTAGCTGCGGTTTTCACACACGACCCTTTTCTGAGGACTGGCCGTGACAAGGCACACGATCTAACGGGTGAGAAGACAGCCAGAATCTCATGTTGGCCATCGGCGGCGGTCTGTCTCCAGGAAGGAGGGAGCGAGATTCTGACTTATTCTAAGCAAGATGGCTGTGCACTTTCTGTTGAATGGACAGAAGTGCTCTCTTGTACTCTAGAGAAAGCGTCAGACGTGCAAACCTACCCTGAAGCCAACTAGACAGATAAGGGGCATTACATCTGAGTGTTTTATTCTGTGGTATTGAATACACACAAAAGCATGCAGGTACGAAACACAGAGGTAAGTCATAAAGCACGAAACTAAACTGGCCGCCATGAGTCACGCGCAGGGCGGGAACAGGAACGTTTCCAGGGTCATTGCAACCTCGGCCTGCTCCTCCTGGCCTGTCCGCCTCCTCTCGCCAGAGGACCTCAGTTTTTAACATTTGTGTTCGTTCTCACCTCCTTTAAAGAAAGTTTTATCACATAGGTGTCTCTTTTTAAAACATGTTTAATTTTGAGGGAGAGAGACAGAGCATGAGCAGAGGAGGGGCAGAGAGAGAGGGGGGTACAGAGGATCTGAAGCAGGTTCTGCACTGACACAGAGCCCAATGTGGGGCCCGGACTCAGCAACCGTGAGATCACGTGACCTGAGCTGAAACCATGAGTCAGACGCTCCGCCGACCGAGCCATCTGGGCGCCCCAGGTGAGTATCCCTTGAACGCTGCATTATTTAGCTTGGCTTGCTTTGGGGTCTAAAGAAAACGCGTCACCATACCAAAAGCAACCTCTTGCAACATGCTTGTTTCCATTCAGAGTTTTGTTTCTAAGCCTCCTCCTCGTGACGACGCGTAGAAGATTTCCGCTTCTGCACTGCGTTCCCTTTTGTGACGAGAACAATTTTCACTCACCCGTCCCAGTGCTGGGCTTGCGGCTTGCCTCCCAGTGTGCTGTGCATCTCTCAGGATGTGTGCTTCCCTGAGCCTTCTTCCTGGGGCACAGGTGCCGGGGTTTCCCTAATGAGCACGCCCGGGAGTGGACGTGCTGCCCGCAGCGCAGGTGACCCAACTTCAGGAAGGGCGCCGGACTGTCATCCGGACCTCGAAGCCAACCGGCTTTCCCACCGATAATGTAAGGATCGCCACTGATCTCTGTCCTTGCCGATTCTTTAAAGTGTTTGTAGGGGCGCCTGGGTGGCTCAGTCGGTTAAGCGTCCGACTTCAGCTCAGGTCGTGATCTCACAGTCCGTGGGTTCCAGCCCCGCGTCGGGCTCTGTGCTGACGGCTCAGAGCCTGGAGCCTGTTTCAGATTCTGTGTCTCCCTCTCTCTCTGACCCTCCCCCGTTCATGCTCTGTCTCTCTCTGTCTCAAAAATAAATAAATGTTAAAACAAATTTTTAAAAAATAAAAATAAAAAAAAAATAAAGTGTTTGTCAAACCAGTAGGTACAAATTGCGTCTCATCCATGTTTGTGTGATTCCTAATGAGGCTCAGCATCTCTGTGTATTTTCATTGGTCATTGTGTTTCTTCTGTGAATTCCCTGATTGTATCTTTTGCCTCTCTATTTTCAGTTGGGTTGTCCGTTTTTTTAAATCGATTTTAAGCGTCCCTTGTGTACTCCGGATCCTACTCTCTTGTGGATCATTCGTGTCGCAAGCGTCTTGTCTCAACGTGAGTCTTGTACTTTCTCCGTGTTACCTTTTGATGAGCAGGTGTTTCCAATTTTTAAAAATTTTGATTTCTTTATTAAACATTTTTTAGTGTTTCTTTATTCTTGGATAAATAGAGTGTTTTTTTATTCTTGGATAAATAAACAGAGCCAGAGCGCAAGCAGGGGAGGGGCAGGGACAGAGGGAGACACCGAGTCCGAAGCAGGCTCCAGGCTCTGAGCTGTCAGCACAGCCCAACGTAGGGCTCGAACCCACAAACCACAAAAGATCATGGCCTGAGCCAGAGTTGGATGCCTAACCAACTGAGCCATTCACATGCCCTTATTTATTTACTTTTCAAAGCTTATTTTATTTTGGGAGAGACAGAGACAGCATGACTGGGGGAGGGACAGAGAGAGAGAGAGAGAGAGAGAGAGAGAGAGGGGGAGAGAGAGAATCCCAAGCAGGCTCCACACTAACAATGCAGAGCCTGAGGCGGGGCTTGAACTCACGAACCATGAGATTATCATGACCTGAGTTGAAACCAAGAGTTGGATGCTTAACCGACGGAGCTACCCAGGCACCCCAGATGTTCCTAATTTTAATGGAGCCATGCCTTTATCTATAATTTCTTTTGTGGGTAATGCTTTTAGTTTTTGTCGAGGATAACCTTCCCTGCCCAGAGTCAGAAAGATATTTTTAAAGTTTTAAAATCTTGCCTTTCCCACGTAAGTCTTTAATCCATCAGGAATTCATGGTGTGAGGGTGTGAGATAAGGATCGGGTTTTTACTTCTCCCTCCATGTTTAACAAAGTCCCCCAACCACCCCTTAGTTGGCCTCCTCCTTTTTCATTGTTTTTATTCCTGTCTTCTCTTTATTTTATTTTTTAAATTTAAAGCCAAGTTAGTTAACACGTAGTGTAATAATGATTCCAGGAGTAGAATTTAGTGATTCATCACTTACATATGACACCCAGTGCTCATCCCAGCAAGCGCCCTCCTTAATGCCCATCCCCCGTTTAGCCCATCCCCTCCCCCCTCCCCTCCTTCAACCCTCAGTTCGTTCTCTGTATTTAAGAGTCTCTTATGGTTTGCCTGGCCTCCTCCTTTTACAAGTGATACGGAAGGCTCATTTTCACCATGACAGGAAAGGAAGTCACGTCTGGCTCACAATAATGGAAAGAACTTCTGTAGTGACGACTGTGTGTGTGTGTGTGTGTGTGTGTGTGTGTGTGTGTGTGTGTAAATAAAGGTCATTTTTTTTAGGGTAAAGGGGGGAACTCCTCTCATCCCCAGAGTCACATCATTTCTGCAGTTTCCTACTAGATCTACCTCAAGTCAGGTGCGAAATGTGGTATTTGTTTCTGATTGCAATACTGCATTGACGACTCAATTAATTCCTTTCCCAACGACTGTATTTTAATGGCAAGTAAAAGAGTCACACGCTTTGCTTTCTAAATATTGCTTCACTGTTTGGGGTGGCGGATATAAAGTTACTTCATTTTATTTTTTGTTTGCACTTGCTGGAATTGACCGTACAGATCCCGACATCGGGCAGACCGGCAGACGAGACTCTGGGCCCCTGGCAGACCTGAATTCACTTTCAGGCATCAGGGTGCAGTCTGGGCTCACAGCCCACAGGGGCCTTTTCAGCTCCTACCTGCTGCCTCCTACTCCTTCCCACGTGGCCACAGCGAGCTCCTTCGCCAACTTGCTAGCTATCACTGCTGCCTCTCTACTCCACGGGGCACATTCACAGAGCACCTGCTGTGTGCCATGCCTGCTGGCCTCCTAAAGGACACAGAGGGTAATGACATTTGTGCTGCCTTCACTCGTATAACCTCGTGCTCTGGGTTTGCCGTTACGGATTCACGCCATCCGTCTCGGGCATCCTCATCCGTGTAACGTGACACGCCCCCCAGTGTCTTGCTGTTCTCCTGCCTACCTCCGGGATGAGGTCAGCACCCTCCCTGGAGTTTTCCACTCTACGCTTCTCATTGACATCTTCCTAACCCTCGGTATCATTTCACTTACTCTCTGATGGGTCAACACTCTAACTTTGAATCAGTGATTAAAAAAAAAAATTATTTATTTATTTTGCGAGGGGGGATGGGGAGAGAGGGAGAGAGAGAGAGAGAGAGAGAGAGAGAATCCCAAGAAAGCTCAGTGCTGTCAGCGCGGAGCCCGATGCGGGGCTCGACCTCATGAACTGAGAGATCACGACCTAAGCCGAAACCAAGAGTCGGATGCTTAACCGACTGAGCCCCCCAAGCACCCTGAATCAGTGATTTTTAAAAAACAAAACAAAATTCGTACGGCCTTCATCTCGGCACTCCAAATACACTGCCTTGGCAGACTTTATGAGCACCTGGGCCAGCACCAACCCCAGCCTTCAGAACTCAGCACATTCTCGATTCAACCGCAAACTTCTCGCCCGCTACCTTGTACGCTCTCTTGCCTACCACATCTGCTCTTGTGTTCCGACGACAAATATTTTAAGCATTGGTGACACACTGAATAAGATGTAGCCCTTGCCCACGAGGTGCTCACAGACAAGTGGGGCATACAGGAACACAGATGGAGGTACTGTGGACAGTCTGGTGAGTTCCAAGACGCAGAAATGAACCACCTGCGACGGGGCGCATCTGGAGGGGCATCTATGCTCTTCAGGGTCGGGTGCGGAGGGTTCGTTGACAATGTCCTGGAAGGGAGCTGGACTCGGCAGGGCCAGGAGGAAGAACGTGTGACGTACAGAGGGTAAAACGTGAGCACAGAAAGAAGAGAAATGTGTCAGGGTGAACGTAGACGGCTTCAAATGGTTCCAGAGCTTCTCCCCTACCTCCTCGGAAACTTCCCTCGTTTTACCTCCTCCCTCTTGTGTCCACACCTCTCTTCTACTGGCTCATTCTTTCCCGTCCACAGAGTTTCAAGGTCTCCACTGTTCTGGACGTCCTTTCAGCTCCAGGGAAGCTCTGCAGGGGCTCGCTGCCCCTACCTTATTCTCCTCCCCACTCCCCAGGTTGACTCTAGGCTAGAGAAAATACCACCTGCCTTGCAGGCCACTGGTGTTCACCTCATCGACTGATGGAAAGGCTCCTTGGATCTGATATTCTTGGGCCTCCTGGAAGCTCCTCCTTTCATTGCCATAAAGCTGGCCTTACTGGGGTGGACTCCAGTCTCTCTAAATCTCCGTTTCCTCGTCACACCTTCAGAAATGGATGCTCCTCTACAGCCTGTTGAAGATCCTCTGACTTTCTCTGCTCGCTCCCTTCACACGAGTTTTGTCTGTTCTCATAGCTTCAGCTCCATGCCTCTGTTCATGACTCCGATTAACGTATTTTTTTCTCCCCAAGCTCTAGCCTCTCTGACGACATCCCTGGTTTTCACCCCCACCTGGAAACTCCAACACCACCTCAAATTCAAGCTATTTAAATTGTACAATGTCATTTGTGTCTTGTAAGTCGTTCTCTGTTTTCATGTCCAAGATGATACCCTTAGAAACTACTTTGGTGCTTTTTAAAATGTTTGTTTTAAGTGGGCTCCATGCCCAACATGGGGCTTAAACTCATGACCCTGAGATCAAGAGTTGCACACTGGGTCATCCAGGCATCCTTCGAAATTGCTTTTGCATCTAAAATCTTCCTCACCCTTGACTTGGTCCATCAGAGCAAGCCCAGTCTTTCCTTCCACTGTGTAACGTCATTTCCAGGCACTCCTTCCTGCCCAGCCTCCTTTCCACGCTCCCAACTCAGATGTGTACTCCGATGTGCACGCAACGGGCCCCCTCTGGTCCATTCCCTTATGCTAAGGCCACCAGATTTCTTTCCTAAGGAACCACTGAAGTTCTCTTGTTCATAAACTTCAGAAGGAAGCCTCCACAGTCTTAGCAAACCCATCTTACTGGCCTTTTGTCCATCACTTACCAAAATCAATGTGATATCCATGCACCTGGGGCAACTTGTTATCCTAGAACATTTATTTTCATTGTTTCTCTTTCTTTTCTTTTTCCGGGGCATTACTTATGCGTGGGATGCCTTTCATCTCATTATCATATTTATCAGTCCAAAAAAATTTGAGGTGACTGCTGTCTGTAAGTCATCGTCCATGGTCTTTGGTAAAGACAAATTCAGTCTAAGTTGACAAAGATGAAACTTACAAGCAATATAACATAGTGGTAGAAAGAGTGCTGTTTTTAAGCCCTGAGAGTTTCCACTTCCAGGTGAGAAGGAGTGAATACATCCTCCCTTGTCTCTTTTGCTAAATGCAGCTATAAAACACGGACAATGTGAATCAACAAACTATTTGTGGTCCCTGAAAATTATACAAAAGTGGGTGGATTGAGAAAAAAAGACCAGGATTTGAAACACCCCTGGAGAGGTGAGCTAACCCATTCCACGCCCACCCCACCCCACCCCGTATTCCCTATGCGAGCACAACACAGCTGACACCTAGAGGAAGGTGTCCGATGCCTGGTCCCTAGATATGCTCGACAAAGGGAGCATCAGGAAGCCCTCATGCGAAGGGAGACTGTGGGAAGGACGTCGCTTTTCCTTGCCTCTGCTCCCCAGGCCCCAGGCCGTCTGGTGCTGCCGGTGGTGCAGGCAGACTCTCAGACTCGCAGGGCATCCGGAGCCCCCCTGGAGTCAAAACTCTGAGGGCTGAGATCTCCCTGCAGACAGTGGAGCCATGATCCCATGACAAGGGGTAACCTTCCCCTGCCCTTTTCTCTTTGCATCCCCCACCGCTTGGCCCACACAAGAAGCCCCATGCAGGATCCAGTCCAAAAATCACTCAGCACACAACACCCAGGAAAACCTCAACCTGCATGAGAAAAGACAGGCAACCAATGGCAAAGCAGGAATGGGACGCAACGGGGGTTGCTATTCGAAGGCGTCAGGCTATCCAGAGGGACATCTGTAACCCGGAGAGGATCCGGACGACCACGGGGAATTCTTCATTTACCTTATACGAGAGGTTCCATGCTGGCTGCAGTACGTTCCCTGCCTCGGGACAGATGCCTGTTCTTGCCTCCAGTCAGAATGTTCCATTGTCTTTCCCACCCTCTCCCTGTATTCCATATTTTCCCCTTCTCAGATTATTCCCATTCGTACCTCTAAGCCGGGCAAGTTTGCATTCAAGGGTGAAGTGCCTGGAGTTCTCCTAAGAAAACTAAAATTTAACAATAATAAAAATAATCTTGGCCAGTATTTTTTTTTTTTTTGCCTAAACATTTGGTGTGAAAATGCAATAAAATGCAGTAGTCTTTAATATTCAGAAAGGCCAGTCGTTTCCTTTCAAAACGTAATTGAAAATTTTCATGCTTAATGAATCCCAATATGTAAAGTAATTAATAGAGACGCCGAGTCTAGTAAAGTGTCAAAAACGAGTTTATAGCCAAAACGAGTGTATCATGAGAGAACAGTTAATCAATCCCTAATGTGATTAATTTGTGATGCTGCGCTTTCCGGATGATACATTAGAGTCTGTGTTATATAAAATAGGAATACACGTGACAGCAGTAGGTAGAAATGGCAAAGTAAGATAGCGTAGTCATACCGACGCCCAGAAAATGTGCCGTCAGACCTTGGGTTCCCGGGACTACTGATAGCGAACTTGAGCACGCTGCACGTTTAACAATGCCTGAAGAAAGCATCACCTATGAGAATTTGTTTGGACCATCTCTGTGCTCTTTCTAGTTGCCAGATTCTCACACTAAATAACGGTTGAGCTCATATTATGTGCACAGGGCTGGGCCTTGTCTTCCTGTTGGCTGACTTTGCCTGAGGTCTTGGGCTCTCTTCGGTTGTATTTAATATCATTTCTTTTTTTTTTTTTTTCATGTTTATTTATTTTTGAGAGAAAGAGAGATAGCATGAGCAGGGGAGGGGCAGAGAGAGAGGGAGACACAGAATCCGAAGCGGGCTCCAGGCTCTGAGCCGTCAGCACAGAGCCCGATGCGAGGCTCGAACTCACAAGCCATGAGATCATGACCTGAGCCGAAGTCAGATGCTCAACAGACTGAGCCACCAAAGCGCCCTGTGCTTAATATCATTTCCAACCACGACTGCGTCTCTACTCAGTGTTTGCCTCGTGATTGCTTAACTTTCTCTATCCGTTTGGTATCTGACCACTGTCTGGCTCATCTCTGGTTTAAATTTGCTCCTTACTCAGTGCACTCAGCCCCAAGTCTGGGTGTTGATAAATGAACCAAAGGGCAAAGAGATATAAAGGCAAGAAATGATATTACCGGCTCAGGGGTTGATGTGATAAAGGAAATAAAGTACACACATACTAACATCACATTATGGTGAGCACCTGTGGTTGGCAGAATGATACCTCCCCGCCAAGATGTCCACGTTCTAATCTCTGGAACCTGTGAATGGTTCCTTCCTTGGTGACAGGAAATGTGAGGGTGTGATTACATTAGGGACCTTGAGATGGGTCGATTATCTTGGATTATCCAAGTGAGCCCAGTGTAACCACGAGGCTCCTCCAAAGTGAAAGGTGATGTCAGAAGAGGAAGCAGAGGGAGATGTCACTCCGGAAGAGGAGGTCAGGGTGATTTTACGGAGGGAAGACTCCGTAGGACATTGCTGGCTTTAAAGACGGAGGAAGGAGCCACAAGCCAGGGAACACAAGTGGTCTTGAGAAACTCAAAAAGCCAAGGAAACCAATTTTCCTCGAGAGACGCAAGAAGGAACACAGCCTGCCAACAGCCTGTCGTTGGACTTTTAACCCACGGAACTGTAAGACAATAAATTTATGCTGTCTTAGGCCCCTACATTTTTGGTTAATTGTTATCATATCAGCCATAGAAAAATCACAGAATGTCCCAAATATTAAGGGCAAAAAAATTCCGATTGAGGAGAAAGACTCGAGAATCTGGGATGAAGGTAGTCGATTGGCTGGTGACACTAAGTATAATCTGAAAGTTCTTCTTCTTCTTCTTCTTTTTTTTTTTTTAAGCTGAAAGTTCTAATTAAAGAACGTTCGCCTTGAATTCTTTAAATCAAAAGTTTCTTAATAATTCAAAATCTAATCGCCAAGTTAGCATATAGCTCAGTAAAAGGACTACGTCACGTGACTCACTGACAAGTTAATTGTCCTCGGGGATCTTACTGCCATCCTCCTCACGAATTTGATTTACTGTTTCAGAGAAATCATATTGCTAATTTAAGACTCCCTCACAGGCACTGCCATAGACATCCCACCTTACTGCAATTTACAGAAATGTACTTGGTCCTCCTAACTGAAAGTCACCGCATAACCTACTCAGAGGGTCCAGAGCAGGGCCAAGGGGTGGGAAATCTGATTAAGTGAATTACCAGCTGCCTAAAACAGGCTGAGCCCAGGGGCTCTGATCTGACGTGTAGACGGGTTGCACTCTGAGCTGGAGATCAACACGGTTTCCCTATTTTTCACTTGACCTTCAGAGATGAACACTGGACTCAATTATCTAACCCTCCCCCGACATTTCCTGTGGAACTTGGACTTCTGCTAACTTGATTCATCATATTTCCCTTGGGTCCACGTATAACGTAGAATCCATCATAAATGAGTTTTGAAACTAAAACGCCCATTCAGAGGAATATTGAGAACTACTCTCACTGGGCACCCAGTGACGTACTTACTGGTGCAACAGACCAGCCCTTGCAGAGGCATCGTGACTTAATCGACACACATCATGCGGAGCAGGAAATCACACAACACATTCCAAAAGTCAAGTTCAATTTTCGGGTAGGGATTCTGCACAATTTTGAAAATGCTGTCGGATACAAAGAAAAGAAGAAAGTGATCTATCCAAGAATAGACTTGTATGCTGTTTTCACACCACTGCATTTCTTGCACAATTACCTTGTACTGCTCTCTGATGTTCCACACGTACTTTTCTTGCCTTAGAAATTAACAGGTATATGACTTACATGTGCTAGAGAATTATGTAGCCCTCCGAAGCAGTGACCGTTTTATGGCTGCCTGGTGATATGAAATAATGTTTGAAATATTTTATTCCGTTAGCATATATTTGGTAAGTTGATGCTCTGCCTGAAACCCATTACTGAAGAGATTAAAATCATCAAGGTTTCACCCCATTTGTCCAGCTGCACATTCCCAGGTAGCTGTTACAGAATGTAATGGAAATTACTAGCACAGCCATAATTTTAGTCCTAATGCCTTAATATTATGTCTTATTAGTCACACTAAGATGTGTCCTCTTTATTAAAAAAATTTTTTTAATGTTTACTTATGTTTTGAAAGAGAGAGACAGAGGGTGAATGGGGGAGGGGCAGAGAGAGAGGGAGACACAGAATCTGAAGCAGGCTCCAAGCTCCCAGCTGTCAGCACAGAGCCCGACATGGGGCTTGAACTCACAAACCGCGAGACCATGACCTGAGCTGAAGTCGGACGCTTAACCAACTGAGCCACCAGGCACCCCAGGATGTGTCCTCTTCAAATGTTGGGAGCAGGTCCTTTGAATTTTTTTCTTCCACCAGAGCATGTAACATGGCTCACTTTCACTCTTTCAGGCCATGTCTACAGAATGAATGAATCAAGTAAGAAGCAGAAATGTATGCATTGAAAAGGAGGCCACTTCCTCAGACAGAGGCTTTGTAGCAGTTTGGTGATTCTGTTATAAGCATAGGTTCTGGAGTACTGATGGGCACTGATCACAGAAGAGAAGACCCTTTTCGAGAAGGAAGCTTTCTTTCCCAGAAGCACAGAAGGAAAGCGTAAGAGCCTGGTAGGATTACTGGTTTAGAGAAAACTCGCATTTGGAACGAACCAGAATGCATGCTGTACAAAGCCATGGCTGGCTGTGGACAGGTCAGTTTAAGGCATCTGCAGACACATAGTTGGAGATCCAGAAGGCCTGGAAGAACTCATCTAGCTCAACCCCACTCATTTTAGAGAAGAGGTAACTAGAATAAACGAGGTTAAGTGACTTGTCAACTTCAAACCGCTAGTTAACTTGAATGGCAGGAGCAACTCGGATCGGCTGATATGAGATGAATGGACTGGTGTCAGGAAAAAGCAAGAGGAGGCCATGAGAACATGCCTCCTAATTCATTGGATCTGTGATGCTCCATTTCAGTTCAATGAAACTCTGTCTGTCCATTGGCCCTCTCGGCTATTTATCAACAACCCCCCTCACATGTCCACCTTCCTGGTATTTGCTTTCTCCTTTCTCCTTTTCAACATTAACTTCCCGCTTGCTCTCTGACGACACTCGTCTTTCTTTTGACAATTAAATCCTTTCTTCTCCTTTCCAATTTTAGCCCGTTCCACAAAGGAAAGGAAGTTAGGAGAATTGAAGAAATTTAAATAATTCAAACGCCAAACTTTGAATATGATAGAATAAAAACTAATAGGCAAAACAATTCACATTGTCCCCATTTTTAGTAGGAGCTCAATGTAAACAGTAGCAAATAATGCCAAATCTCTTACTTCAACATGCACTTGAACATCACCTTTCAGACAGCAGTCAGCTCAAACGTCTCCAATAACTTTGCTATTATTTTGTTCTCTCCCATGCAGACCACGTGGGATATGGGGATAGCCAGGGGCACTGGAACAAGGGAGACTGAGTTTGAGATGGGAACTGTGTACAGAGAAGAGGGGGTGAACACAAACACAAGGGGCTGCCAGGGTAAAATTGCTTTCGTGGGTCAGGTCCCATTAACACAGATCAAACAAGATCAAGGCGCAGCTGGGCTGGGACCCTACAGTACCTGGGAGAGTTCCCGGTGGTTCGGTAACTGGGGAAGACCCGAAGTGAATGTGCCCCTTTACCCCCAAAAGTCTCGAAGGCCCTCTTCCATTAGGACGAGTCCTAATGCCAAAGAGGGAGGATAGATTATCATCCATTCAAACATCAAGACTTAAATTTGGTGGGAGAATCCAGCCTTCTTGTAAACTTCAAAGAGACTAACTCCTTCATCTCTGCTTTACTTTTCATAAGATATTAGACATTGGACAATTTAGGCAACTGTCAGACCTCAGTCTCCTAATCTGGAAAAGGGGCACAGGATACTTCCCTCATAGGGATGCCACGAGAAGGGAGGGAGGTTATGCACATTAAATGCCTAACACAATGTTGACTATATACCTCCTCAGTAAATCATAACAGTCACTCTTCCTTCTTCTCTCTTTTTTTGCCATCTACTTCTTTTCTAAATTGGAGGCAGAAATTCTGATAAAGCAGAGACTTTAAAATTAGCTTGATCTTTGATTCCATAGTTAGATCTAGTTGATAAAACAAAAAACTCAAGTTACCTAGTTGATAAAATTGAAAAAACTCAAGAGAGTTCTTGATTACTATCATAGATACCCTCACAAAGACAGTTAGACTTAATTTTTAAAAGTCTTAACGATGCGGCGCCTGGGTGGCTCAGTTCGTTTAGTGTCCGACTTTGGCTCAGGTCATGATCTCGAGGTTCATGGGTTCAAGCCCCCCATCAGACACGCTGCTGTCAGCGCGGATCCCGCTTTGGATCCTCTGTCCCCCTCTCTCTGCCCCTCCTCTGCTCATGCTCACTCTCTCTCAAATTGAATAAACATTAAAAAAATAATAAAAGTCTTAATGATTAAAACCATCATAATTGTTGTTATCGTGCCTTTATTTATTACATCAAATGCTCATCCACTTGGCATTACCAAAATTTAAGAGCCTCTAAATCCATTGCCTGTAAGAAGATAATCTTTTGTCAAATCTGTGCACATTGTAAAAGAAGATTCGTTTTAAATCAAAATATGACAAACGTCTTTCAAGAACAGAACTACTTATTAGAGGAGGAAAAAGAGAATTAGGGATGAAGCGAGACTTCCGGTCAGTGTTTCCCAAATATAGCACGTTAGCATCACCTGAGGGACTTTCAAAATACAGATTCACTGTGATGTGCTAACACGCCTCTGTGGCTGGTATTTCAGCAAGGTGATCACGATGTGCAAACATGTTTGGAAGGCACGGATGGAGTTCGGGACAAGCATGTTTCCAATAACGGCTTCTCATCAAGATTTTTACAGCACTTGTTTCCATAACTTGTTTCAAAACCGCTTTACTAACTCTTTTTAATTAGTGGTCGCCATATTCCCCATATGAACAGCATTCCTCAACATTCCCAATGAGCGGCAATGCCTCAGATACAGACCTGAAAGATATGTTCCAGAATAATGTTTTAGCCAAGGAACCAATGTGTCGAGAAGCCACGCTACGTGGAAGAAAGTAATTGAAGACATAATCCCAGAACCTAAAATAGTGCACGTGCAGTTGCAGAGATAATTTCACACGTAACTAAGTCTAAGCTGTGGAGTCCACAGTGCGTGCCCAGGGGCTCACGGGGGGCTGACCGAGTGGGGAGAGACGTTCACGATACAGTGGTCACTGTATTTCCAACCTCACTGGACAACGGGGGAAAAAAAAGTCATTATGACACCCAAGGCCAGTGTCTGTGCAGAGCAGTATCATTTTCTAGAACACAGCTAACTCATCCTGAAGATTAAGTCAACACCGACTTGAGCGAGTGTCTAAGTAATTGAAATTTATACGTGAGGAATAAAAAAGCATTTTTCCTTCACATAAAGACTTATATTCCACATGATGGGAAATGGGAAATATGTCTTCCAGCAGCTTTTAGAAAAAAAAAATGGGCTCTTTTACGTGAATGAGTCTGAATCTCACCCAATGGCACTTCAAGTTTTTGTTCCTGGATTTTAGTGGTATCCTATGGAACCGATCTCAGATTTCTTTTTTTTTTTTTTTTTTTCAACGTTTATTTATTTTTTTTTGGGGACAGAGAGAGACAGAGCATGAATGGGGGAGGGGCAGAGAGAGAGGGAGACACAGAATTGGAAACAGGCTCCAGGCTCTGAGCCATCAGCCCAGAGCCCGACGCGGGGCTCGAACTCACGGACCGCGAGATCGTGACCTGGCTGAAGTCGGACGCTTAACCGACTGCGCCACCCAGGCGCCCCTCAGATCTCTCTTAATCAGAAAAGAGAGTAGAGTTTTCCACGTCTGACCTTAGAAGACCCAAACAACTCCAAATGGATTGGCCCAGTGCTTGAATACAAAACTGGACATTTACAGATGTCTTTCTTTTTGAATGCTTTTGATATTTACTAATATTTTCTTATTTCAAACTGGGTTACTCATTTCAAATCTTCACATGCAATTATAATGATAAGAAAATCAGAAACTTTTCTATAGCTAAAATTAGTATATGCAAACATTTTCTTGCTTTGTCTTAGAAAATGCATCTGACTAATTAAATACATTATTCCTTCTACTGCAAATTATTCTCAAAGGGTATTTTCAAATTTGATGGAATGAAGAAGACATTACAGTTGGTGGCATAAAAAATGCAAAGATGAATAAAACATGAGCTAAAGAAGGTAAGGTTTAATAAATTCCCAGTAGAAGTATTAACAAAATACTATGATCAGGGCATTACCAATAAATAGCCATTAAAAATTCTTACCAAGAGAATTTCTTTCTTTCTTTCCTTCTTTCTTTCTTTCTTTCTTTCTTTCTTTCTTTCTTTCTTTCTTTCTTTCTTTCTTTCTTCCTTCCTTCCTTCCTTCCTTCCTTCCTTCCTTCCTTCCTTTCTTCCTTCCTTCTTTCTTTCTTTTCTTTCTTTCCCTCTCTCTCTCTCTCTCTCTCTTCCTTCCGTCCTTCCTTCCTTTCTTTCTTTTTTTAAGTTTATTTATTTATTTGAGAGAGAGGGAGAGAGAGAGAATCCCAAGAAGGCTCCGTGCTGTCAGCACAGAACCCAGCGTGGGGCTTGATCTCCCGAACCGTGAGATCACGACCTGAGCAGAAATCAAGAGTTGGACGCTAACTAGCTGAGCCACCCAGGTGCCCCCAAACAAGACAATTTCTGAAGCTGAAAGACCCAAGTGGTTTTGAGTGTTAATAAATACTACATTTTTAAAAGAAATAGGATGAAACGATGACCTTCGCCCGCATTAGGAACTGAAGGTTGGAGACAACTGACGAAGACATTCCAGCTTGAACGACAGCCCGACCCGCCTGACTTTGCTGTCCTCCACCCATCTCTGCGTCCCGAAATAGCATGGTAAGCACGCAGGACGTGCTCCAAGATCACTGACCACAAGAATAAATGAAACAAGGGGCGCCTGGGTGGCTCAGTCGGTTAAGCGTCCGACTTCAGGTCAGGTCACGATCTCACAGTCCGTGAGTTCGAGCCCCGCATCGGGCTCTGGGCTCATGGCTCAGAACCTGGAGCCTGCTTCCAGTTCTGTGTCTCCCTCTCTCTCTCTCTCTGCTCCTCCCCCGTTCATGCTCTGTCTCTCTCTGTCTCAAAAATAAATAAACGTTAAAAAAATTTTTTTTAAAAAAGAACAAATGAAACAATAGAAGATAAGCAGGTGCGTAAAGGGGCGGGGGTATCCTATTTACGGTCTCTCCGTGACACGAGAAGTTTAACAACCTCCAGCCTGAAGGATAAGGACGGCTGCCTGCACTGGTATCCGGGCTTGCCCGGAATTACACGGCGCCGTGTAGATTGCTTCAGCATGGCGGGAACTACCCAGCAGCGTGAGTTTCAAGCTCCCTGTCTACAGCCGCTTTCACTGTCACTACTCAGTCATCTAAATCCAGTTGATAAAAGCTATTGACTTCTTACTACGTGCCAGGCCACTCGCAGGCACGCCGCTCAGAGAGAAGTGTGCGTCCATCCGAGGACGGGCCGAACGCTCATGGGCACTTTGGTCAGGAGCCTGGTCTCAAATCAGGGAATAAGTATGTTAAACGCCTTTCAACACTCCTTGACCAAGCCGTTGCAGATCTTGAATCTGTCCCCTTCAGATGCACAGCACAGCAGGTAAGAGACCACCTTTGCGCTCCTCAGTAAGCGCCTGACTTACAGACACCCACCCGAGATGACCATTTACATGTGTGTTCATGAATCACGTGACCTACCTCTACCAAGAGGGGAAAACACCCTTGCCACATTAAGTGAAAATGCAGGTTATGGCTGTATGGATCATTCCATTCTTGGTAGTAACACAGAACGTGTATATCGTGTGCCCACATACAGAACATCTGGAAGAAAATACAGTAAAATAGAAGACTGGTGAGATTAAATGTAGTTTTAATTTTTTTCTAACTCCTTTTCTGACATTCTTGGAACGACCACGCATTACTTTTGCAATCAGGAAAAGAGCTATCTGCTTTATTTTGAAGGGTGGAAAAATGACAACACCCAATTTAATGTATAACTCAACGATTATGTTTTGCTTTGCCGATCAAATATTACATATCCCTTTTTGGAATGTACCTCTTTTCTAAGTAATGTTTCTGTTTCTGTTAGCTTTCAGGGTATATTTTATCCAACAAGCCTCAAACTCACATCCTTGTAGGACTTAAACTCTTTACATTTGAAGAAATAATTCAGGAATATTGCCAACTGATTCTAGAAGAAGCAACTCAGTTCTGGGAATTCACCTGGAGATGTTTATTTGAACACTATATGTAACATTTTTAAATCTATAATCTAAACTGCCATTGACATGCAATGATCTTTCTAGGTTTGAGACTTGGAATTCAGGGTGTATAGAGGGCACAAATGGAAGCCTGGTTCTGGCAACATCCCCACAGAGACAAAGCAGGGAGAGGTTGCAGAAAAGGTCATGAACAAGACATTACTTAGGGCGGTCACATAGCTACTGTTCCAGCCCAGGGGGGAGGGTGTCGGGGTGGGGGGAGGGCAAAGCATCTTCTGGGGAATTCTGACCCACCGTGGAGACCACGAGGCGGTAAGGTCTGGAATTCAGAATTGGGGTATTGTCTGAACGTGTCTGTTGCAGCAAAATGCTGGTTAATAACTGGCCTAAAAGTAACACAGCAGTTAATACATTTTCTTTCATTTGAATCTAAAGCATATTTTTTGATCAACAGATTCTGCTTCGTAATAAGCCTCTCGGAAACAGCAGTGTAGTCATATTTGTGCAAACATACTAAAACGTCTACTTCACCACAGATAGCCAAGCTCGGCGAACATTTCGGTCCGTTCACGGAGCACGATTGAAACTCACGTTTAGCCTCTGAAACCAATTCAGAAACATACACATTCATGGTTTTGTTAACTGTTCCTCTGGGGCCTTGATGCACAGTAGAAGAAGTTTACCAATCAAACGTCCTAGTCTTTTACTCTTGGCCACTAATGCTCTTAATCAAGATGTATCACTTTCATCAAACCAAATCCCTGCATTAGAAAATGATGTGAGCAAAACAGCAAATACGAATTGTGCTACTGTCTGACATGCGTGAACCTGGACAGATCAAGAAGTGTGTTTTTTCCTGTGCGGGGGGGCCTCCCAAATCCAGAACCAACGCTGTGCAAGCCGTAGCTCGTTCTCTCTCTCTCTCTCTCTCTCTCTCTCTCTCTCTCTGAAAAGATTGACAACTTATATCTTTGTTTTTTGCCACAGACATGCTTCCTCTTCGTTTTCTCCTTCAGATTCTCACTTAAAGTTTGATCACATATATCTGAGTGTATGTGTATATGTATGTGGTTTGTTCTCACTGTTGCTACGTGATTGATAATTTGACACTTAATTTAAACGGATAATCAAAGTGTGTGTTTTTGGGTATGAGAAAGAGAGGGAGGGTGGGGGGGGGGAGGGAGAGAGAGGCCACTTTGGGGCACTGCAACGTTCAACTTGTGTGAGCTACGGGCAAAGAGAGAGGAGACTACTGTGTAGACACAGAAACTCTGCAAGCCAGTTTCTATGGCCACTCCCGTCATCCCAGAGTGAAAACGTAGTTCTTAGTATATTTTTACAAATACCCAGAAAGGTCTTCTAACGTCTAATAAAATTGTTCTGTGGCTTAACACTTGGCTTTCTTCAGCGGGACGTAGGTGAGGATTCCTGTTTTGGACAGAATGTTTGTTATCTCCCCCACCCCAAATTCTCACGGCGAATCCTGACCCCACAGTGTGCTGGGAGACCCCAGGGCACAGCCCCCTGCGCCCGTCTCCGGGAGACAAGATCAGTGTCTGGACCTGGAAGCGGGGTCACCGGACACAACTCTGCCAGCCCCTTGGTCTCAGACTCTCGACCTCCAGAAATGTGAGAAATCAGGGTGTTTGAATTAAGTCACAGGAAGTATGGTATTCTGTTACAGCAGCCCAAACGGACTCAGACAACGGCAAACGCTGGAGAACAATATCTATTTTCATAATCATAGTGACACATTGTTTTCTCCTTAGCTGCTCGAGAAGATTCAGGAGAAAGAGGGAGGTGGGAAGAAAATACACATTTGGAGAGATTTTCTAACTATTACCTGGAGCACTGCTGTGAACACGGTGATCAGTTTGAATACCTGTCTGGGGAAGGAGGCACATTTTTTGGGTTTTTTTCCTCTTTTAATCTAAGAAGGTTTGAAAAAATATGAAATTATAATGAACCACTAAGCATCCATAGTACTTTTTGGCATTAAAATTAATGACAAAATACTGTGAGTGTCAGTGTGTGTGTGTGTGTGTGTGTGTGTGTGTGTGTGTGTGTGAGATCTTCTTGGTGGGTAAGGTAGGGGTAAATTGGGAGGCTGGGATAAATTGGGGGCTGGGGCAGTGACTGCAAATACATACAATGTCCAGGTTGTAGAAAGGAGAAACGGAAGGTTAAAAAAAAAAACAGAGAAGAAAGAGATTCATTCTACCATTTTAACAGAAACGTTATTCGACTCTCAGACAAGGATCTGGCTGCCACAGGCTTCCCGAGCTGCTGCCCCCTGCCACCGGGTGAGCGTCTGGAATGACTGCACAGTGCCCCCCGCCCCCTCGGCAGGCCCCCCCTCGCCCACCCACCCCTGCCCAGGCTCCACGAGGAGCAAGCACACTCCAGAGAGCCGAATCCCATTCCGGAGGTTTCATCAAAGGCTCCGGTATTCCAAGGCACGACGCTTACAAAAACAAAGACACCCATCCGGGTCCTGGTGGGGTCGGGCAAACTTCCATGTTTGAGCAGGGATCTTCTCGTCCTGTGTCCTGTGGTGTCACCCCTGGAAGGGGGCTGAGGAGCCCTCCCAGGGGGCCCTCTGTCTGGAAGGACCTATTTGGGGGCCTCGATGGTCACAAAGACTCCCTGTGTTCTGGCACCTGCAGGGCCACACGGTGGGGGAGGGGCGTCTATTTAATACTCTATTTAATTCCTGGGGCAGGAACAGTATTAAATAGAGGCCCCTCCCCCACACCGAAGGGACCCTCGAGTGAGGTCAACAGGGGGACCAGACAGACCCATCAGCAGGTGCTCTAGGTGACAGGACCCAGGGCTTTGGGGGTTTGGGAGACGGCCTGCGAGGGAGGAAGCGAACACGCTCCAAGCTTGTCCTCTGTGCCCACAGCCCCTGAGCTCATTCGCAGATGTTCCCTCCCGCCATTATTTCAGGGGCACGCTGGCTGCCTCTCCCCCGGATGAGACAGCAGCACCCCATCGGGACCAGTTATGTGTCCCATCACAGGCACACAGCTGGCGGTGGGAATACGGTGATCCCAGCCTCCCTGTGTCTCCGATGTGGGACCCGGTGCCTGGTGAAACCAACCCCGACAGGAAGCACCTGCAGAAGGATCTAGAACCCAGGTGTGCGAGGCCGGCCCCCCCCCCTTCCCACACACCACGGCTTCGCTAAACAGAGGGGCTGCAGGGCATAAAGTCCCCAATAGTGATTCCAGGGGAACACGGCCTGAGCAGCCCTGGACTGTGGACCATCAAACATACACGCGCAGCAAAGCCGCGAGGTCGGAGGTCGCGTCGCTCACGACACCGCTTCCCTAGGGAAGCTCAGGCTGGACTAGGCCTGTGAGGGCCGCAGAGGGGAGACGCGCTCATCCACCTGTTAAGTGGCTCACGAGCTGCTCGGGGGACTTGTCCCGAGCAGCTCTCATCAGATCTGACACGCGGGGGGTTCCCTGGGGGGTTCTCGCTCTTTGCTTTCGTTGCCTGATGTCACTCCTCGGGGACCCCTGCTTTTGTCACGTGCCAGTGACTTCATGTAGGCTGACCCTTGTCCTGGGCGTCCTGCGTGCAGCCGACTTGCTCTGCTGTTTTCCACCCTGGCCGCCTCCTGTCCTGGCACCAAGGTGGTGCCCATGGGTGTCGGGGACAGCATCCCAGCGAGGCCCTGCAGGCCTGCGTCCCTCCCAGCTCCACTCTCCTTCGTGCTGTGACGCTGAGGCTCAGGGGCCGGAAGACGAAAGCCGTGGCGTCCACGCTCAGAGTCCGGGAGGAGCGTTCTCTCTCTCGGCCGTGGCCAGCTTGCAGGGACACGGGGAGCGGTGTCTCAGTGACTCCAGAGACATACATGCCTTCGGGGACTTTCAATTTTGGATTTCCGTGTGATTTTTACTCTCTGCCTCTTTAGGCTGTGTGGTCAGCCCCACGGGACGCAGATCACATGCTCCCATCAACTGGGACAAACGCCTCACCGGTGGTCCAAGCGCCTCGCCCGGACCGCACTGCCCCAGCTCCCCATACATGCTGATTCTCAGGCCTGGAGGCACCACCCCCCCCCCGCCCCCCCCCCCTGCTCTGCCTGCCCCAACCCAAGAGGAAAATGTGAGCGCCTGCAGGCGGCCCCGGGTGCCAGTCTCCAGGGTGACTCCTGTAGTCAGACACAAAGGGTGTGGGAGAGGGAGCAGACATTTGCCATCATGGCCACCACCCCAGCGACAGTCCACGGTGACTCCAGGAGCCACATCTGTGAGCCCATTAATGGCCCTCCTCTGGCTCCACCCCTGGGGCTCACTCTCTGCTCCAAATGGTTATTCGTTTGACCCCAGGGGGCACTGTCCCTGCCTCTTCTTAGAAACTGGCACCCAGGGGCGCCTGGGTGGCGCAGTCGGTTAAGTGTCCGACTTCAGCCAGGTCACGATCTCGCGGTCCGTGAGTTCGAGCCCCGCGTCGGGCTCTGGGCTGATGGCTCAGAGCCTGGAGCCTGTTTCCGATTCTGTGTCTCCCTCTCTCTCTGCCCCTCCCCCGTTCATGCTCTGTCTCTCTCTGTCCCAAAAATAAATAAACGTTGAAAAAAAAAAAATTTAAGAAACTGGCACCCAGTCCCCACTGCTGGATTCCTGACGCGACCCCACGTTCCACAGGGTTCCGTCTTGGGGCCACGGCTCGTCTCTGATTCTTCACCTCCGGGACCCCACCCCTGCCCTGGCCTTAAATGCCGTCTCCCTGCTGACCACACCCGAGTCTGTGTCTCAGCCCAGACCTCACCCTGAACTCCAGACCCGAGGACCCAACAACAGCCTACTCCATTTCCACGTGGATGTAACACCCACGTCGGATTTAACACAGTCCAAAAAGGACCTCTTGACCATCCCAGGCAAATCTCCTCTTCCCCCCACCCCTGCCGTCTGCTCCATCGGGAGATGGAAAGTAGCCTTCCAGGGGCTCAGGCAGAAGCTACAAGCCCACCTTGACATTTCTCCCCCCACCAGCTTCTACGCTAGCAGCGGATCTGACTGGCTGTGGCTGCGAAATGGATTAGAAATGCATCCGCTCCCACAATCACCTACCATCTTTCATGTTCTAATCCTGCAACGGCTTTGCTCCCACACTCAGAGTCCGAGTTTCCCCCCTGCTCAACGAGCCACGCGCGGTCTGGTTCCCTCCTGCCCATCCACGCCTCCTTGCCCCCTCCACCTCAACCACACTGTCCTCCCTGCGGTCCCCAGACACGCTCAGCACATTCCCACCTCCCAGCCCTGCCCTTCCTGCTCCTCTACCCTTGCCCCAGATCTCCGCCCGGCTTAGTTCCTCCTTGTGTTGGAGCTTCCCTTAGATGCTGGCTTCTCAGAGACACCTTCCCTGACTAGTCTTTGTACAGCACCATAGCCTTCCACGGTCATGTTCCTTCTTGGTGCTATCATCAGCTTGCTTACTGACCACCATTCCTAAGTGGAACGTTGGTTCCTTAAGTCCAGGGATCTTGTCTTTGTTCACAGACGCGGACAGAGAAGGAGAAACAACTGGAACACACGTACCCGAGACCTTGGAGACCCCGCTCTGTGCAAAGGTATTTGTAGGCGGGCGGCGGGGGTGGGGCAAGGAATGATGTTAATGGGAAAAGAGTATCTTATTCAGGCGCAAAGGGGAAGAGACTGGCTTTGGGCAGGGAGCACAGTATTCCTTGTTTATTAGGGATTGGACTAAGGCTAAGCCAAACAGAGGCGGAACTAAGAATCCAGGAAGACTAGAGTTGCATAAGAGTTAAAAGTCTAAGCGACAACACAGTGTTGAAGAACAAAGTCAAGGAACCAATATTACACAACTTCAAGATCACTCTAAAGGTGCAATACCACAGACAAAAGAGGAGACAAACAGACCTACGGAGTAGAACAGAGAATCCAGAGATAGACCCACACAAATACAGTCGACGGATCTCTAACAAAGGTGTAAAGGCAATTCAATGGAGAAAGGGGGTCTTGTCCACACAAGGTGCCGGTACAGGTGGGAACCCATGTGTAAAAATATGAATCTGGACACTGACCTTATGTCCTTCACAAAAGTTAAGTCAACATGGATCATCGACCTAAAGGTAAAATGCAAAACTATGAACCTTCTAGAAGATAACAGACAAGAAAATCTAAAGTGACCTTGGGTTTGGTGATGATTTTGTAGACGCCACACCAAAGACACAATCCATGAAAGAAAGAATTGAGAAGCTGGAGGCCGCCCGGGGGGCTCAGTTGGTTGAGCTTCTGACTTCGGCTCAGGTCACGATCTCGCGGTTTGTGAGTTTGAGCCCCGCATCGGGCTCGCTGCTGTTCGTGCAGAGTCCACTTTCAATCCCCTGTCCCCCTCTCCCTCTGCCCCTCCCCTGCTTGCATGCTCTCTCTCAAAAGTAAGTAAAACACTTTAAATAAATTTTAAAAAAGAATGGATAACCTGGACTTCATTAAAATTACAAAACTTCTGCTCTGCGAAAGATACCGTCTATAGAATGACAAGACAAGCCACAGACTGGAAGAAAACATTTGCAAAACGCACATCTGATAAAGAACTGTATCTCACATACACAAAGAACATTCACAACTCAACAACAACAACAACACGACACGACCCAAATAAAAACTGGCAAAAGAACTGAACGGACACCTCATCGAAGAAGATACGCCAATTGAAAATAAGCACATGAAAAGATGCTCAGTACCCTGGGTCCTCGGGGAGATGCAAAATAAAACAGCCATGAGATGATAAGCAAGACGGAACCCTAACGTACAGCATAGGCTTTAGTTAGTAATAACGTATCGATATCGGTTCAGCGCTTGTGACAGATGTGCCACGCTCATGGAAGATGTTAAAAGTAGGGCAAAGGGGGCGGGGACAATGGCAGAGGAGACCGACGGGAATGCTCTGTGGTTTTTGCTCCATTTTTTCTGTAAACCTAACACTGCTCCAAAAAATTTAAAATCTATCAAAAAAAAAAAAATAGGGGCACGGACAGGAATATTTTAACTTAGGGCTAGGCATACACGGCCAGTAGTTCAAAAATTAATGTCATCTTTCTACAATCACCTAATGACAAAGAACTATGGCGGCGGGATCACGGAGGAAGAGGGTGGCAGTGTGGCCGTTGTTCATGCAAACACACCAAATGGGGATGGGACGTGTGGGCTACCTTTAGGTCATTCTTGTAGCATTGTATTGACTCGGCTCATCTATTTTACTGACAAACACATATTTAAAGGACTTCAGAATTTCTTTTATTTTCTAACCAATAGAAGTCCCATCGAAGGAAAGTGTCTGCAACTGTTCCCTGTTTGGTAGGAAGGACCCCGGCGGGCACAGTGGAGGAAGGATGGCCGCCCTCGATATCTGTGAAAAATTATATCTTTATTGGGGCACCTGGGTGGCTCAGTCAGTTAAATGTCTGACCTCAGCTCAGGTCATGATCTCACGGTCCATGAGTTCGAGCCCCACGTTGGGCTCCATGCTGATGATGCAGAGCCTGCTTGAGATTCTCTCTCTCTCCCTCTCTGTGTCCCTTCCCTGCTCTCTCTCTCTCTCTGTCTCTCAAAAATGAATAAACTTAAAAAAAATAAAAAAGAATGTGATCTTTATTTCAGTGCAAATGAAACTGCTCAAAAACAGCAGAGTGTACAAAAAGACGAAAGCAAAACGCTCGAGTTATTTTACACGAATGACCTTATAGACTATCCTGGGCCAAATATTTCAAATGGGCTTCCCGTGGGAGGGATTAGTCCCCTAAGACAGTGAAGTCCCAGCTGAGAACTGAACGTTACTCACGTGGTGCACACTTACCACCACACTTATCTCTACCCTTCTCCCCACCCGCTGGTCTCTGTAAGAAGTCGGGGCCTGGTAGGAAAAGTAAAAACTCACTACGAAGAAGATAAAATTCCATTCTACTGAGTCAGAATTCCTGTCCTCAGAAATAGACGATGTAAAGTCTTTTCAGGAGCACCTGTTTTGCCCTCGATCCCCCTGGATCACGCACCTGGACGGGGACCCCATGGGCCGGCGGGGGCACCAGCTTCCCGGGCACCGGGCTCTGCTCTCGCTTAGCTCCGTGGCTCCCCGCGATCATGTGCCACGAGCTTTACCAGGAGCGGGGAGGGGGGAGGCTGAGCCCTTCGGGCAGCTATCAGTCACTCGTACCCCCGGCCCTCTGTCCAACCTCCTGGGGCGTCCCTGCCTACCGCGCCCCCCCGCGCCACACACCCCATTACTCGAGATTCCAGGGGCGCACCGGCTACTTCTGCGCGGCCCCGCCCCTCCGGCGAGTCACAAACAGGGACAAATGGGCCACAGGCTGGCATTTCGCGTTTTTGCTTCTGTCTGGAGCTCTCCGGTGTTAAAAGAGAGCAGAGACCAGGTTTTAAAGATTTCCACATCCAAGTCCCTCGAAGGAAAAGGAGGTGTGCCCAAAAGTGCACAAAATCATAGCAACTAGCATGTTTCCGGCATTTACTACGGGCCAGCTGCTGGGACCGGCATTTCACTCACACTATCTCATTTTGTCTTCACAAAATCGGTTTAAAACAGGGATGAGTTTCGTTGTACAGATCCAAACACGGCGTCTCACAAAAAAGTAGAACCGGCCTGACGTCTCAATGATAGAGGCAGACAGGATCCAAACCCTGGCTGACTCCGTGTGCTGGTGTTGTTCACGACCACGCAGCTCCACTCTGTAGGCGCACTCGCGGCACACTCACACGCACACACACTCACAACACACAGCACCTGCACACTCACACCCACACACGCGCACTCCCGTTCACTCACGCTCAGACACGCACGCGGACTGGTTTCCCATTTAACAACACGATCACCTAACACTGACCCCGTTAGACCGTCCGAGAACTGGTCTCTCCCAGACACCACCCCACTCTCAGAGCACCTCGAAAACGAAGGTGATTTTATCACTGGAGTTTACAGATCACTGGGAGTAAGGGAAACTTTCTGGCACAAGGAACTCCCGGTACCGATGAAAAAGATCCACCAAACTAGCAATGAATAAACACAATGTGCCATTGTTTTGTGCTGCACACAGTCCTACAGCAGAAAAAAATTAAATTTATACAGATACTGTATTAGAAAAGCCAACCTTATGTGACACGGGCTTATTTTAGAGCACTGTCAAAACAGAACTGTCATTTCAACGTCAAAAAGGGAGTTCATTTTTCTGCATCTCCATACCCCGTTCTTGCCAACAATTGTTCCCGTCATCTCGCGGCACCTGAACTGAATTTTCTGGAGGTGGTTCTGAAGGGGCTGTGGCAAAAGGCACCCCCTCTGGAGGGGAACCTGCCAACACCTTTGTCTCGCTCTTTCCTCCACTTTTTCCCCCGCTCCTCCTGCTGGGAAGTTGCTAGCTCTTCTCCTGTCCTCCGCGTGCCCGTTTGCCATCAAGCTGTCTGAGGACAATGGTGACGGCTAGTGACCCTCGTGGGCTGTCACACTGAAGCACCCGGTGTGGCCGTGCTGGCGACTCAGGGGTCCTTGCGGGGCATCACTGGCCTGGATCAAAATGGGCCAGCACCCCACATCGATTCCTCACTCTCCTGCCTGGAAAGGTCATGGATTGTGACCCGGGCACACAAAGGAGGTCAAAAAAGAACGACCCTACAGTCCGTTCCTCCCCACGTGCATTCAGATTGTCCTTTGGGTCAGGCCTGCATCTACGATACGCATTCGGGATTTGGGGTTTTGTCGATTTTCACCTTTGATTTTCTCGACGTTCGTCCGCAAGTTGCTGAACTCAACACAATCAAAACGGAACTCTTGATTTTACAACCAGATTGCATCTTGCACACCTCTCTTCAATTCGCCTGAAATTTGGAGAAAAGATTTCCTCCCATCTTGTTGGCCACTCGCTTGCTCAACTGGGCCAAACAGAGCTTTTCCCCCAGATGCTGGAGCCAAAATCTTTCCTCTGGTCCTGCCCAGAGTGTACGAGTAAACCCACCAGGGCCATGCGTGCGAATCAATTACAATTCGGTAATGTCATTTAGAATGAAATACCCCAATCATCCCTAGATGCCTTCCATGACGGGGCTTATTTTTTGTTTTTCCAAACCCAGATCGCTTCTTTCCCCTCAAGTTCATGACACCGAAGCTGTGGATAAACCAGGCCAATTCTTCTGTAGAATGCTCTACTTTCTGGACCTGACCCGTGGTGCCATTTTATCTTCTAGCCCCCGCAATTCCTGCCTACTGGACGTCAGATACAAAGAGGGTCCCCTAATCATTTGTCATCCACACCGCAGTACTGTTGTCAGTGAAGAAGGGATTCATTACTACCTACACCTGGATAACAAGCATGACACAGGAAAAGGTGTGGACAGCAAACAGACGTGTGCTGACCCTTGGTCTAAAGGCTTGAGTCGAGTCTGGGTGAGCTACGGGGCAATACTTCTAAGGTGACACTGTGTCTTTCACCTTGTCACAGTGCTGAGTTTGATTACTTGGTGAAGTGGTGATCATCGGATCCTCTAGTGCACGTGCATGGTTTCACTATTTGCAATTAATACCTAATTTGTGGGGTGATTATTTTATAGGGCACCTTGAGGATATCTTCTCTCCAGCACCTTGCACCTAATTGTTTTGGGACCCACTGATGAAACTTATCAATGCTATTATTTCCTTGGGGCTCGCGGAATGGTGTTTTCTAAGTCCGTCCTTTATCCTGGATGTATTACAGTTTGTATCTTTTTCATAATGAAGAGCTTCCTCTCAATATTCAGAGAAAACTTAGTCCCTCCTACAAAGACAAGGCAGAGTCCTCCCCTTTAGTCTACATGTTCAGGTTGAGGACTTGGGATGACAGTCACCTCAAATCGGGATTCAATTTTTAATATGATCATAAGGTATATCACAGTCTGAAAATGTAGCAAATGGCTAAAGCATTGTAGTCAGTATTAAAATGGAAATAGACGTATCTAGAACATACACTTGGGTGCCTGGGTGGCTCAGTCGGTTAAGTATCTGACACTTGATTTTAAGCATCCGACTCTTGACTTCAGTTCGGGTCATGATCTCATGGCTTATGGCTTTGAGCCTCATGTCAGGCTCTGCGTCGACAGTGCAGAGCCTGCTTGGGATTCTCTCTCCCCTCTCTTTCTGCCTCTCCCCTGCTCTCCCTCTCCCAAAATAAATGACTAAACTTAAAACAAAGAGAATATGCTCTTGATCTTTGGTCTTAACATAATGAAAGCCAAGTGCTATGTCTACACCCCGAATGTGGCTTGTTTCTGAGCAGAGAGCAGAACATGTTATGGTGTCCTGTGAGTGTTGTGTTTCCTTCACTCCATTTGGTAGGATATAATCTAAGTATTCTGAGCAGAGAGCAGTCAAGGTAGGTGAGGGTGTCAGTAAATTCAGGTCATGTTCTATTAGTGGGAAAACCTTCAAGTTAAAGGTTCATAGAGTTAGTAATTTTCTCCTCTTTCCATTCAATTGAAGAAATAGTTATTGAAGTCCTGCAGGGTGCCAGATATATGCTATGCTTTCGTACATATTTGTATCTATGTCATAAAAAAAAAGTCCATGCTTAGCTGGAAAGTCTGGAAACTCTCAAAGTGTAAGATTCTGTTAACATTACATGTCTCAAAAACATTCTAATCATCAAGACTGATTTTAAAAACATAGTAAAGGGGGTGCCTGGGTGGCTCAGTGGGTTAAGCGGCTGACTTTGGCTCAGGTCATCATCTATATGGTTTGAAAGTTCAAGCCCAGCGTCGGGAAGGCTTTCTGCTGTCAACACAGAGCCTGCTTTGGGTCCTCTGTCTCCCTCTCTCTCTGATCCCCCCACTCTCACATGATTTCTCTCTCTCTCTCAAAAATAAATAAATATTAAAACACACACACACACACACACACACACACACACACAAAGCTCCTAATTATATTTTGCCCATTTGCTTCAAAAAAGTGGGTCGGGTATAGTTAAATCAAGGTGGGAGTTAAATCAAGGTGAAACTGTAACAGAGACATTGTGGGGAAAACCAGGCACAGACTCAGCAGAGTCTTTTAAATGTCTGGTGTTTCTATCGCCTGGGCCCGGTGGGTCCCAGACAGAGCTAAGGCGTTCTGTCCTGTGTGTGTTAGAACGTGGCCATTTTGGTCACTTCCAGACCTCACAAGAAGACAGAATCCAAGCATTCATGTGTTTGCAGAACCCACACCATCGTTCAAAGTTTCCAAATAGCAGTTGTCTCTTCAGATGGTGGCCGAAGGAAGATGTGTGGGTGGGGAGGGAAGAATCTGGAATCCACCACAAAATGTGCCACTGCCTCAACATGGAGAGCAAAACTTGAAAATCTTCATGTGAAAATATAATTTTTTAATGGTGTCAATCATCAAAATTAACTCTAAACCAGTAGCATGCTAAGAGGTGTTTAATTAATTTGAATGAGGATGCGAGACTGGTGACAAATTAATGACAATGGAACTCCATGGGAACATCGACCATTTAAATTTAAATGCTGGCCAAAAACAAACCAAAAAGAAAAAAGAAAAACCCCAAAAAACGCCAAAGCTGGAATTTCCAAGGCAGCCTCCAAAGCCCACCTCCAATCTGGAGCTCAGATCAGGCTTCTGCAATGAAGGGTAAAGTGAAAGAAAAAAACACAGTGGCTGGACAACCGGACAGAGAGGGTAGGTCTGTGCCTCTGATGGCTGTTACCACTGCCTCCTGCCAGCTGCGGGTGGGCTTTGTCAGTCTGTGTGTGTGAGTGTGTGAGTGTGTGAGTGTGTGAGTGTGTGAGTGTGTGAGTGTGTGAGTGTGTGTGTGTGTGTGTGTGTGTGTGTGTGTGTGTGTTGGTGGGAGATTTAAAATCTTACCAAACCAAGGAGTCTGTGTAAAATACATAAGCCGCATAGGGGAGCAGAGTTTAGAGGTAAGTTTCTTCTTACAGTTTTTGAAGTCTGTGTTTAAGGGCAATTTGTTTGTCCTGCGTTTTGGTGACATCTAACTTCATCTCGTTCTTCCTCAAATAACAGGAAGGACTTCCCTCGAAGAGGCTTGTCTTTTGTGTGGAATTTATTGCACCTCTGTCCACAAAGCAATGGTTCACCCATCCGCTAATGAGGCCATCCATTCAATCAATATGCCCTGAACGTCCATGTGATTAGCGTCACGCCAGATTTGAACGGTGTCCCCCACGGTCTTCTTACCCAAGAGGTGACCCCTTTCATCATGAACCATCTTCAGAAACGGATGGTGATTGTCTTTTAGACGTGACAAGTGAAGTGAGTACGTGCCTGGGCCAGACCACCTCCTTCCCTCTTTTACAGATATGAATATTCTTACTAAATGGATGTTAACTCTGGGGAGCGTAAGCGCCCAAACCCTTTATGTGTGGACCATAGAAAACATGTTTGTTCCTGCTTTTTGGCCCACGTTTTACATTGTTAACCGGGTCATCTGGACGGTGTGGTGGCTCCTCTGGGACGTCTGTCAGGCTATTCCTGTTTTGTTCTTGTGAGCGCATACTGAAGACAAATCCAATGGCAGACGTCCTGGAATTTCACATTTCCCCAGGAGTAGATTTCAGTCACTCCTAGTTCGAGAGAGAGAGACCCTCGGCACTTTCTTTCTGAGCAGATGTGCTCAGAATCCTGGGTTACTAGCTCCATAAACCAGGCTGGGGAATTTTTCAAAAACAAGCATACTCACGTGACTCACCAAGCAAGGAGGGACGACCCTGTGAGCCCCGAACTTGAGCAGGAGGGAAGAAGCCTAGACTTTGCCGGTACTTGCCGGAAGCTGAGGGATGCATAACTCGGGCTCCTTCTCCTCGTGAGGGACTATATCATGTCACAGGAGCCTGGGGACCGTCTGCCCGTAAAAGTGCAACGAAACCGGGAAACTGCACACTGAGAGCTGGAAACATCACCACGTGGGGGGGGGGGGGTGCACACACAGAAGGGCTCACGGGATTCTGGACCGAGAGCCCCTCTGGTCCCCATACAACAGCCTGAGCCCCAAAAGGAACTCCACGAAGTGTGGTCGGCTAAGCCTCAGAGCTTCTTCCAGAAGCCGGTGGTAGTGATGATTGACCTACATAGCTGGAAGGCCCTTGCGAACCTACAGTCAAATCCCCCCATGTTAAGGTTGGAGTTTACGGTCCTGGTACCATGACGTCTAGCTTAACGTAACTCAGGGAAGGGAAGTGACTTGTCCACGGCCACACTGTCAATTACTGGCCAAGGTACAACTAAAACGATGCCCCGTTTGGTACCGCTAGAGCAATAGATTGGAAGAGGTTACTGAGGATGATTCCCCACACCTACAGACTGCATTGCCATTTTGAATCCATCTGTAAGGCAACATACGGCCTGAGGGGACACAGGGGGGGCCCCCATTGCTGTCATGGAAATGATGAGGTAAGAGACCACTGAAAAGTGAAATTACTCTTGGAACAGAGCTGGGCTAGAGTCTCCATCCCCCGGATCCCATGCTGGAACACCACTATTGCACCAGATCAGAGGCTCACTATAAAAGCATTCATTTTTAGCAGTCATCTGGCCTGCTTAGATCTTTCTTAAGTTTATTTATTTATTTTGAGAGAGAGAGAGAGAGAGCGAGAGAGCAGGGGAGGGGCAGAGAGACAGGGAGAAACAGAATCCCAAGCAGGCTCTGCGCTGTCAGCACAGAGCCCAATGTGGGGCTCGAACTCACGAACTGTGAGATCATGACCTGAGCCGAAACCGAGAATCGGACGCTTAACCAACTGAGCCACCCAGGCACCCCCCTGCTTAGATCTTATAAACGGCCGTGTATCATCAGCGCTCACGAATTATTCTCTGAAATCTCTTAAGCAGATGTCTGTCTCTACCGAGAACTTGACTCGTGTAGGGGTCCATAGCGGAGCCCTGAGTACATCAGCATCACGGAAACGGGCAGCATTTCAAATCATCCCCTACTTTTTGCTTTCTCTGGTTCACGGTGACTTGGCTAAGGAGCTCTAAGGCAACATTTTGCGTTGAGATACAGGAATTGCTAAATTATTAGGACACAGTCACCGTCTTCACACGAAGATACAAACACCCACAAGTTGAAACACATTTTTGAGCCAAATCAGCACTGTATCTCTAGTTAATGCTTGTTAGGTATTTTGCTATGGAGCCATGGGGACAAAGGTTTCTACAGCAGAAGCTTCTAGCTTTTTGTGTTTTCTCCTATCAAAGATCAAAATAAAAGCCGGTCTGAGCTACGAGGTTGTTTCTGGTTTGGTGATCTGTCAATGGTCACTTCGAGTCATGAATGAGATGGCCTCTCCCCCAAGTGACCCAATGGGTCCTCAAGGTGGGTGGTCATGATACCGACACAGGAGAAGCGCATGCAGAGAAGCGGTGGGTGAAGGTGATTCTTTTGGTTGCTGTTAAGCGCGTTGAGCAAAAAGGCGTGTTATTCCAGCGATCCCCGTGACCATCACTGCATCACTCAGGCTGAGTCTCTCTCCTCCCCTCAATTATCATCTTAGTAGCCATCCACTCATCGCCCTGCCTTAGCCTCTCCTCCTGGAAGCCATCTGCCTCCTGCTGTGAGGTTCATCTTCCTCCCACATGACTTCTGCTGCACACACAACAATCCGGAGGGGCTACCAGCCTGCTGCATCAGACCCGATCCACGACCCACGGTCGAGCTAACATCCACCTCTACGTTCCGTACTTCACAGCTGGGACCTGGTTCTGTGATCACCTGGACTGAAATGCCTATTAACTCAACTCTTGCCCCAGGCTCCTGCAGGGACACTTAGATGCTGACACGAAAACCTCTGCCCTCTGGGGGACACGGGTGTGCCAACACATAAATGATGATTCTGCTCGGGAGGGGTAGGCTGAGCTCAGTGTCAAGTTCAGCCACTCCTTCCATGAGCTTATACAATCATCGGGAGCCTCTTTAAGAAAAACATGACAGATGTATGACTATGAAATCAGGTCCTGGACCTTGCAGGGGCCTGTGCACGTGACGTGTCCTCACGCGTAGGCTTTATTAACTTCATGGACAATCTGCCGCCCGGCTCAATTTACGTGTGCGGACACTGCAAGGCGGGTGCCCTGACCACCCACCACCAGCTCTTTATCTCGCTCCAAAGACTTTGATCTAGTATGTTCCACCTACAGGCTCCTTTCCCTAGCCAAATTCTACCAACTGGACCGGACCCCACGCATCCCGACTTCTCCATGAAGACACCCCTGATTGCATTATTTTCCCTTCATTCTCTCTCTCTTCAATGTCCTAATGCTAATGGTGGCCCTACACCTACATACAGGGTCTCACGAAAAACGTTTGGATTGTTCCGGGTTAGACTTATTGGGGCAAGTTGATGATCAGTTCTAAGAGGGCATGATTTGGTTTTATGGCTTAACGTCCAACATATGATGGATGCTTACGGCTTGCTTGCATCACAAGGAATGGTTGACCTTGACACTTCCACCTTCAAAACCAATGCTTAGTGGCACCAGGGGGCATATTTTTCACAGTGCATGCGGTCCTACCAGGTGAATCAACTCTGAACATAAACTGGCATCCTCCCCCCAGATTTATCTGCCCCACACTTCATTCTCTAGGATTGCGTGTGTGCTCTGCTCTCTTGTCATTCTACTTTATTCTCCTTGGAGGGGGAGGGGGTTGTCTCAATGCCTCTCATGACTTCAACTGTTTTGTATGTGTGAGGACCCCAGATCTATATTTCTAGGCCAGCACCTCCCCCCCCCCCCGAGCTCCCAGCTCCTTTATCTAACTATTCTGTCACATCTCTGCGTCCCTAAGGAAACCATACAGATCGAATCCATAACTACGTACAGGAACGCGGCCGTGAAAAAGACAAAACCTAAAAAGTGTGTTTGAACCATTCTGATGTCTGTGCGTCTGTGCTAGGTGAGAAGCTCCCCAAAGGCAGAGGTGAGTCTCGTCCATCTGTAAATGCTTAGCACGTCACCTCATCTGGAACAGATAGGAATTACGCAAGTCTCTGGATTACTAAATAATGTGCAAAAACATGAACAGTTCCTGCTGTGCGTTGCGAAAAATGGTGCTGCATCTAAATGCTCACTTGGAGTCTTCATGGGTCACAGGCTCTACCGTGTTCCAGTCAAAGATGTCTTCGGATGGGGTGCCCATCACGCTCCCCCCCATCTCCAGCATATATTCTTTTTTTTTAATTTTATTTTAATATTTATTTTTGAGAGACAGAGCGAGACAGAGCATGAGCAGGGGAGGGGAGGAGAGAGACGGAGACACAGAATCCAAAGCAGACTCCAGGCTCTGAGCTGTTGGCACAGAGCCCGACGCGGGGCTCCAACCCCCGGACCGCGAGATCATGATCTGAGCCGAAGTTGGGCGCTCCACCGACTGAGCCACCCGGGCGTCCCCAGTATGTATGTTTCCATACATACAGGTACGGTTACTAGAACTGGCAGAACCTTGCATTTTCCTACCTGGAGGAGGCATGCTTGAATTCGGCTCCCAGCGCCCCTCCCTCGCCCCCTCCTGCGCTGGGCCTCCTCACTGTACTCTGTATGTGACTCGCTTGTAAAAAAAAAAAAAAAAATCTCTACTTCTCCCTCCTTCCTACATGAAAGAACCGTTGTTTTTGACACCAAGAACGTAAAGGTAGATGTTTTCGGAGAAGGCACTAAAAAATGAAAGGAAGAAACAAACCTGTGTTTAACCAAGAACCGTTCTTCAATTTGATTTCACTTTATGAGTGAAAACATGAGTTTAACAAGTTAAATACTAAGGAACCCCAGAAATAGGTGTGCTCGGAGGGTGGGCTGATGGGGTAGGTTGATCGGAAAGATTTAATGGGAAATATTTTATCAAAACAATGACTCATCCTATATTCAAAGGTCCTCGAATTGTAATATTTTCTTCCGAATCCACGTTACAGTGTTGACAGCTGCTCCAATGTACTTGAATTCCATCCTGATGTTATAATTTTCTGACTTTCAACCACTCGTTTGTTTTCATTTGTTTTGTTTCGTGTTTTGGTCCCTAGGCGGGCTAAGAAGACACAAATGCTCATGCTGTGTTATTAAGAGGTACCAGGTGGGGGACAGATGGCCCACCCTTAGAAGAGGGGTCCGTGACGGAGCCCCCACCTCACCAGAAGCGCTCCAAGGAAGAAGGGGTCTCTGGAAAAGTGGCCAGGGTCCACTTCCTCTAAGGTCAAGAAGCTATGGAAAGCCCGAGGTGCTGACAGGTGGGGTGCCTGGTGAGGGGGGCAGAGGGTGAGGGAGAAAGGCACGGGGCGCACTCCAGGGTGCAGGGGGGGGCTGGGGGCACAGTGCGATGGGGGGACAGCCTGGCAGAGCGAGCATGGAGCCAGGTGTAGAAGCCCGTCCTGCCCTTTAACGTGGGAGTGAACTTTGGACGGCGGCAGGGTATCCCCAGGGTGCCTGGGGCAAAGAGGACGCACCTGTCCCGGAGGAGAAGGCTCCAAGCAGGTGGCACAGCGACTGGGAGCGCCTGGGCCACCGTGGCCTAGTGCAGGTGTCCAGGGGATGAGACCAGCCTGGGCCGCCCTCCCGGCAGGCACCTCCGTGGGCCCAGCACCTGGAGCTCCAGTAGCTCAGATGCAGGGGGGAAGTGGGAGAGGGCCAAACACCAAGGACAAAAGACAAATGAAAGGAAATGACTGTCTAAAAGTGAAAAGGCCCCAGTGGGGGAAGAAAGAGCCACCTCCTCCAGCCACAGAGCAGGCCAGGGAGTCCGTCTTTCTTCTGGGTCACCCTCCCCTCCAAAGGGCTTTCTCCCCATCTCAAAACCCATCCCCTACCTCACCAGTCCCCCCCCCCCGCCCCCTCCCCAGCCAGGAATCCCTTTGAACTCGATTTACAAGTATATTTATTTATTTTTTGAAATGTTTATTTATTTTGAGAGAGAAAGTGTGCAAGTGGGGGAGGGGCCGAGAGAGAGGAGAGAAAGAATCCTAAGCAGGATCCCGACGCAGGGCTTGAACTCACGACGAACTGTGAGATCATGACCCGAGCCGAAACCAACAGTCAGACACTCAGCCGACTGAGCCACCCAGGGGCGCCTACAAGCATATTTAAATAATGTTTTAAGGTGTCAGGAATGAAAGGGAGGGGTCCTAAAATGGCCCGAGAGGGCGCCTGCCTCAAGGCCTCACCTGTGGGTCTCCCCTTCGTACCTTCTGCTTCAGTCCATCAACATGGCCTCTCATGGCCAGTGAATGTGCATTTTTAGGTCATTCCCATTGAATTAGGTAATATTTGGCAAAGCTGACTGAATCCTTTGGGACTTCTTTATCATACTTAAATGTCTCAATAATTTATTTAAACAAGAGTCTGTGAAGCAACACAAGAGGTGAGGGACAGGGTCAGGTTTGCAATCCATCACCCCGGGGCTGAGCCCTGACCCTCCCTGTTCCTGAGTTCTGCAGACACTGCTCGCATGACTTCATGTCTCAGCCTATTCCCTCATCCAAAGGAAGAGAAGAATCTCGTACATCTTACGCTTCTGAACAGTCAGATAAGAGCCTATTTCCAGCACTCACCATTGAATTGAATGCATATTATGATCAATAATATTGATCACGTCAAACATTAGCTCTTCCTCGGCTTGCTCCCACCCCAAGGTGTTCTGTGGGGTCCTTTCCTTTCAGGAAATTTGAACCGTCCACACCTCGTTGAGTTCCTCTGGAATACACACAACAGTTGGCCCCATACGTTTACCGTCCAAAGAATGAATTAAACTAGTGGCAGCGTAAGACGTTTCAACCTCGACTTCCAGAATTCTGAGATCTGATGTAAGAGAAAGTCTACAGTTTACCCATTAGAGCCCGGATGGGTGGCTCCTGTTTCCAGAGCCGAGGGCTATCCGCCTTAGTCTAACCCAGATGAGGCCTCCCCCTACCCTGCCCTCTTTGACCACGTGACTTGTCCTTGTCCCACGTGATGGAAACGTGGCATCGGTACATCCAAAGATCTGTAAGAGGGTAAGCTCTTCGTGCTTTGAGATCGCCACCTGAAATCGTCAGGATCCCTGTCCAGAATCGCCGCAGACACAAAGGGGCCAGTAACGTCTAATGTTCATCCCCTCAGGGACCCGCCCTTACGGATGCCCATACAGAGCACACCTGCTATTTCTGTGCCCACGTTAGTCTCAGGATGTTACCCTGGGTTGTACTGACATGTTGGAAAGTTAGCCTGGGCTGATGGAAGCTTGTCCATTCTCAACCCAGTGATCTAGTGACCCTTCTCATCCGGAGCCCCTGGACCTAGGAGCCACGTTTATTAAGCTTGGAAATGTGGGCAACATGATTGTGTTCATTCTTTTGGTCCAAAAATAAATTTCAGGGTTTTTTTTTTTTTTTTAGGCCTTCAAGTCTCTTCAGTGGTCAGCTAACATTACGAAAATAAACACTTTTAGTTTTAGAATATAAACGTCAATGTGGGCCTAATTAATTAGTTGAATTTTGCCAGATTACACATTTTACGCATTATCTACAGATCCCTCGCCACCCCCAGGGGTTACGTTCTCGAAATGTTCCTCGACTGGCAAAACCCAGGCCCCTGAGCACAGAGGCACTCGAAGAACAACGTGTCAGAGGAAAATAATAAAAATAGTATCGAGCATATTTTTTATAAAAAGCAAAGCACATTGCCAGAGGCACCCATTTCTATGATATCACAGATTCTTTAGTGATAAAAACCCAGTAAGGACCCTTCCTCCAGAAACACGTGTCAGGTTTACCATCAATGGTATAGTGAACAGGTGGCACTTGATTCGGTCATCGTTGGACTGAAACGTAACATGTTCTAAATCTTCCTGATCCCCTATTGAAGAGTTAAAGGTTTGGCAAAAACGACTGTGTAACTGCTTGGCCTTTAAAGAAAGGATCAAACAAGCAAGAATACCCTCTCTGGGCTTGCCCTCATCTGTGTGTTCTCACGCCAGGGTGTGAACTGGCGATGTTCTACACCCCTCGCGGATGTGCCCGCACGTCTTCCGGGGGCAGGATCAGTGTAGGTGGTGCTCTTTGGTGTCAAAGTTTTAACCGTGGGGTATAACTAAGGCAAAACCACCACGGTGAGAGGCTCCTGCATGGCATCGGTGTGGCATTTTACATGAATCGAGCACCTTTGTTCAAAGGACCCCCGTTCTTCCCATCTGTGCCAACCGGCCGGTGTAGCAGCCGCGGCAGGGGCAGGGGGACACCCGTCCCTTCCTGGGTCGCGCTCTGCTGCCCAGATGGTGTCAGGTCCTCCTGGAACATGGGGCCTTCATGGACCCTGAGGCTCATTTCCCATATGTGAACTGACACTGACTATTCTAGGTGTCCCCAGCGCAGCCTAGATGCTGCTGCTCATGTTTCTTTGGCATTTGGTGGACATGCCGTGTGGCCCAGCTGAGCTCCCGAGACCTTCCCGAGACTTGGTGACGGTCTTCCTCGGTGGGGCCACAACTCACAGAGGCCCCCGGCCCTTTCCTCAAACACTGTGAGCCACAGCCTTCTAGGACCTTCCTTGCACACGGATGACAAATGTACCTTTGAAACTAACCAGCTGCTTCGGCTATTGAATTTTATTTAGTAATTTTTTAAAGCTTATTTATTTATTTTTTGCAAGAAAGAGAGCAAGAGAGAGAGAGAGAGAGAGAGCGCACCAAGCAGGGTCCGTGCTGTCAGTACAGAGCCCTGTGCTGGGCTTCGTCCCATGAACCGTGAGATCATGACCTGAGCCACAATCAAGTCAGACGCTTAACCGACGGAGCCACCCAGGCGCCCCTTGCTTTATTTCGTAAATTTAAAAAGCAAGTTGATCATAAAACAACAGGAATTGAAGTGCTTGAACTGATCCCTTATAACCTTATTTCTCTGCACACAGCAAACACATGGGTATCACATGCTACCGTGAGGGACACTGTCCAGTGACTAGGCACTATGTATCAGATTTTGCAAGTTCCCCGTCCTTCCATCACAGAGACAGCTTGGGGACCAGCGTGAGTCACCACCCCATCCAAACGTACGGACAACTTGAGAAGACATTCCTCCCGTCGGCCACCGATCATTTTAACGAGTGCACTTGAGTCTCTCTCAGAAAGAAACAAGCCCACACTGTGCATAAGTCAAAGACAGAGACACGGGCAAAGCCTGCATATTGCTCGATACGAGCAGGGAGCCCGTGGACAGGCGGGACGCTGGCACGTGCTGGGATCTTCACCAAGCTGACAGAGGCAATCGCTGTCCTTCTGTATTCCTACGCCTCCCCGTGCACACGGGGCTGGCGTGGGCTCCTGAGGACATACGCTGTGTCCCGCCCCGTGTCCCCTGTGTTCCTTACATCCATGCATTTCCACCCCGTCTGCCGTGCAGTGCCGGCCGGGTCACAGCGGCCCTCTTGGCAGGAGAGCAGCGAGGACACTTAATGGAAATGGAAATTTGGAGAGGGGCCTTGGGGGCAGGCAGGGCTGGAGGGAGGCCGGGACCAGGATGGCACGAGATCAAGTCAGAGGTGTGGCTCGTGGAAATGCTGACGAAAAACTGGAAAGAAGAAAAGGGCAAGTTCAGCCTCAACCTCTCGCTTGTTTCGAGTTTTAGAGACATGTGAGGAGAACGTGCCCGACCTCCCCAAAGTCCTCTTAGAGACAGAAATTCGAGCCGAAGACACAGGGGGCTGCAGGGTTAGCGGGGACGGCTCCCGCACAGGAGGGTCACAACCCCGGGCGGTGCAAGGTGGCAGGGGGACATTTCAGTTTGGGGGGGGGGGGCTCCGTGGTTTCTGGAGCCAGGCGCGCCTCATGCCCGGCTCAAACGGGTCTGCAAAGCCACATCCCCCTTTTCTCTGCCACTAAGTCCAAAGCTCAGGCTTTCTGCCGAGGATGGACAGTTGCTGCAGGGCTGAGAGAGGGAGAAGGTCCAATATAAAGAAAAGGATTATATTCCAGAGGCCTCTCGTGAAGCCTTTCAGCGGAGGCAGACGGACCCCGCTGGGCGCGGCCAAATATTTCCATGGCCTCGTTTTCACCGCCTGTGTTCCCTTCCCCACCTTGCTTTGTGGTCATGCCGCCTCTTGCTCCAGGCCTGAGCTCACTTGCCTGGGAAAGCTCTCAGGAAGCTGCATCTTGGATGCCCCCCGGGTCCCGGGCGGTGGGAAGACCACCCTGGGTGGGCACACTGGGCACCGGTCACCTTTGCGGGCCAGAGGAGCCTTGGCTAACTGCCAGGAGCTCTGGGCTCCTGTAAGAACCACGCCAATTTGAAATGGGCCCCCGTTCTCCCGGTTCTACAGGCCACGGAGTAAAGCAAGTAGGGGAGGGAAGTGATGGACTGCACGGGCAGGTGTCGTCGAGGACGGAGAGGGGCCGGGGACGGGCGGGGACCGGGCCAGCCCTAATTCTACCGCTAACCCGGGGGCTGCAGAGAAACCTATGAACCGTTCTGGGCCCCCACTGTCCTCGCTGGAAACTGGAAAAGTTAGATCAGGTCACAAATCTTTTCCAGCCTGTGATTCTGTCTCAGTTTTTCTCCTGCCACGATTATGCTTGACAGGGGATAAGGAATTGTGGGGTTCCTTCTCATGGCTAAGGCTAAGGCACCACTCCAGACAGACGCAGGGGCCCAGTGTCCCGGCAAAGCAGAGATGCCTTTCGTCTTCGCTTGCCTAAGGCAATCAAAACAGGAGGTCCTTGCTTATTGTCAACTGATTTGCCCTCTGGCCTCTGCGTGGGTCACCGTGGAAAGCACTCTCCAAACCCCTCCGAACTCTCCTCCCCTGAAAACCACAAAGGCTGCGCGTTAAAACGGCAGGCTACCCAACATGGATGGAACTGGAGAGCGTTACGCCGAGTGAAATAAGTCATACAGAGAAGGACAGATTCCATATGTTTTCACGCCTATGTGGATCCTGAGAAACTTAACAGAAGACCATGGGGGAGGGGAAGAAAAAAAATGGTTAGAGAGGGAGGGAGCCAAAACATAAGAGACTCCTAAAAACTGAGAACAAACTGAGGGTTGATGGGGGGTGGGACGGAGGGGTGGGCGGGTGATGGGTATTGAGGACACCTGTTGGGATGAGCACTGGGTGTTGTATGGAAACCACTTTGACAATAAATTTCACAATAAAAAAAAAGAAAATGGCAGGCTACAATTTTTCTTTCACGTGAAGTACAAGACATTGTTGCTTGCTAACATTCTTTGACATAACACTGGCAACGTGGACGTTGAATAGAATTAGAGCATTCTACGTCCAACATTTTGTCACAGTGGGGCTCCGTTAAGGAGGTACATGACGCCTGTCAGTAAATCATCCCCAATGTTGGCCACTACAGATTCTGCAACAAATTATTTCAAAGTGCTAATAGCTAAGTATTCTTTGCTACAGGAGCAAAACGTCAGTGCGCCCAGCCCCTGTGGCAGAGAACCCTGCCCTGAGCTGGGAGGCTCTAAGGCCTGCAGCTTTGCAAGAAAATGAAGCTCTGTTCTTCCCTGATGGGGCAGCCGAGGCACTGGCCAGCCGGGCGTCCCGTGCAGCGTCCCTCCTGCCACCCATCCACCCTCCACCCTGCGGCTCTCCCCGGCCTCTATGTCTCTGCAGCACCTCCCTGGCACCCCATCCTCCTCACAGCCCCCCTCCGAGCCCTGTGCACCTGCTCGTCCCCGCTCTGCGCCCTCCCCCTTCTCGCGCCCACACGCAGGGCAGGGCCGGTCCAATCCCTCCTGGTGCATCCACCACCCCTAGCTCTCTCGCTGGGGGGCAGCGGCGCTGTGAGATTTCTGGCCCCACCGTGACTCCCAGCAAGCCTGTTGGGTGTTTAATGGACAAACCAAACAAAAAAGGATGCCTTGGGGCCACGTCCTAGCATTTGCAGGAAACGAGGCCTCGCCGCTTGGCTCCTCGCTGGCTCTGCCGTCCGGTGAAATGCACAACCACACGCACATTGAGATCCGCCACGGAAAGGGGGGAGTCAGGGGTCTTCACGTAGAAAACTAATGAAGCGACCCATGAAATGAGTTCCCAGAGGCAGCCGAAAGCACAAAGATAAATCCCCCAAACAACAGACTTGGTCTGTCCCCCCAGACAATGAATAAATTCACTCTGGGCGCAACATGATGGAATATGTTGGCCGGACGTAGAAGTCACTTGGCTGGCCGACCTTCCCGTGGGCTCTCAGAAGGCTCCACTCTGGACCAGGGACGCGTCCGTCGCCCCACCCCCAGAAGGAGGATTTCTCCATCAACACTCTGTGGTCTCAGACTTGGCAAGGCAGGTGGTTCAGGAGAGGTGAACTAGAATTATTCCCCCTGACCCATCTGTTTTGAAAACATTAAATTCGGACACAGAAGCAGAGAGAACACAGGCTTGCTCTGGGATCAACACGTAACCGTCTCAAGGCTTTTGTCTGTGGATATTCCCTCTTTCATCTTTGTGTAAACAAGATGTCCAAAGTCTATGCTGATGAGATTAAGCAGTTTGACATGTGACCACTGGCTGAATATTTTATGAATGTTGGTTCTCCGCTCCCTGAGGACACGGGAATGGGGCTTCGCTTCCCGTCCTGGCATCGTCTCCTCACGGTCTTGATTACTTGCCCACACTCCAACGTCTGCTGTTTGTCCCGTAGTCACCTCCTCAGAGTGCAAAACTGTCACTGACCAACTGTAACCCCCATGTGCAGAGTTGCGACAACACAGCATTGCTGGCCATGGCCCTGGATGTCCACATTCCGTCTCCAGGATCTACTGAACAGTTGACCAGCCTCCTGTGATGCTTCTCTGCCTGTAACCACCCAGCAGCCCACGTCCTGGGAACGCGTGCCTCTCCTCACCCCCTGTCTCCCTCTTGTCTCAGCAAGGACTTTCCCCCAGGACTCCACCCGCCTCTGGAAAGGACACTATGCCTTCTGCTCAAATTGCCTCTCCTGACCCCATCTTGGCAGCTGCTACGAGATTAATCTTCTGAACGTAGTTTCTTCATTTAACATTTGCCGGTTAAAAGAAGGCAAACGCAACACAAACGGTCTAGAAGCTAAGGTCCGAATGGCTCAGATGGGACGAAAGGCCACTAACAATCACATCAGATGGTCTTTCCAACCTGCCTTCCCCCTGTCCTCGTCACAAATCTTCGCTCAGGCCAAGCAGGCCTTGAGACAGCCGCAGGAAATAGCTTTTCCTGTCCCCACGCCCTCGCCTAGGCTGTGTTGACTGTCCCTCCACCATTCCGGAAGATTCACCAGAATCCCCCACCCTTCCTACTCGTTCCCTGGGCCACCCAGCCGTGCGGCCACCCTCCCCTCGGTCACCACTTGTCCTATCCATGTCCTGTGTGTGTCCTGCAGGCCAGGGTCCCCCTCCTCTGACCAGAGCAGGGAGACAGCAGGTTCACTAACCCACGGTGCTAGCAACCTGCCCCCACAGCTGGGGACCCCCGGCCAGCATGTGTGCTCATCTACAGAGTGTGCTCCCGATGGGGACATCCTCCTCACCAGTGCTCCCCTGACCACCTCCACTGACATAGTTCATTGTTAATTTAAACTTACACCGGGGCGCCTGGTTGGCACAGTCGGTTAAGCGTCCGACTTCAGCCAGGTCACGATCTCGCGGTCCGTGAGTTCGAGCCCCACGTCGGGCTCTGGGCTGATGGCTCAGAGCCTGGAGCCTGTTTCCGATTCTGTGTCTCCCTCTCTCTCTGCCCCTCCCCCGTTCATGCTCTGTCTCTCTCTGTCCCAAAAATAAATAAACGTTGAAAAAAAAAATTTTTTTAAATAAATAAATAAAAAAAAAATAAACTTACACCGATGGTTTTGGGTTGTAATGGGCCAATGTCTTCACTGTAAATCACCTCAAGTTCTTTGGGGAGGTGGGAAAGGTAGAAATAGATCCAGCTTCTGTCACTGACTTCTTTTCTCTCCACTCAGCCATTGGATTACCAATGCTGTAGGTGCCAGATAAGTATTTTTCAGAGGATAATAATACATTGTCCAGACAACACATTTTATTTCTCGTCTCCAGGTTCAGTGTTTTAAAGGGAAATAGATTTTTTTTTATTTCTTTTAACTTTTATTTATTTTTGAGATAGAGAAAGACAGAGCATGAATGGGGGAGGGTCAGAGAGAGGGAGACACAGAATCCGAAACAGGCTCCAGGCTCTGAGCTGTCAGTACAGAGCCCGACGCGGGGCTCGAACTCACGGACCACGAGATCATGACCTGAGCCGAAGTCGGCCGCCCAACCGACTGAGCCACCCAGGCGCCCCGGAAATAGATTTTTTAAATAACGTCAGTAAAACTGATTAGTGATCAATCAAGGAACACTGAAGATCCTGAAAGGGGAAAAAAGTGTCCTCTTACTAAATGAATATCCTACAACTCTAGGTGAAAGAGGAAAATTGACTTTTTTCCCACACTGACTAGCACTGTTCACGGAGCACACGATTGGAGTTGATCAATGAGCTATTTTTGTAAAACGAGTACTGGCTTTTTCAAGAGTTTCAAGTTGCTTCACTAAAATTTAAGGTAGCAGTATCATAGTAAATGATTAGCGAAATGTAAGTTGGAAATCTAAAATTGAATAAAATGAGAAATGTCTAAAACGAAATCTTTCCTTCAAATTATTATACAATTTATTCATCACCTAGAGATTCTTTACATTCCTTTCTATTCTCTATATAAAAACCCGCAAAGAAGTTACAATGATCATTATTCTGCAAGGAGGAAGTTGAGTCTGAGAGAGGTTGTGTAACTTTTACCAAGAATTATCTTTAGATCCTCTAAAAGAGCTGCGTTGGCATGATATTCTGTATAAATGTAATTTTAAAATGATGCCAAAATTAAATGCTAAACAATAAATCTAACAACGTGTGCAAGGCATGTATGAGGAAAACTACAAAACTCTGATGAGCAAAATCAAAGAAGAACTAAATAAATGGAGAGACATTCCATGTTCATGGATAGGAAGCCTCAATATCGTCAAGATGGCAATAATTCCCAAATTGATCTACAGATTCAGTACAATCCCAGTAAAACTCTCAGCAAGTTAGTTTGTGGTTATTGACAAATTGATTCTAAGCCTTATATAGAAAACAAAAGACCCAGAAGAGTCAACACAATAGCGAAGAAGAACAAAGGTGGAGAACTTTTGACACTACCTGACTTCAAGACAGCTACAGGAATCAAGACCATGTGGGAGTGGCAAAAGAACAGACAAACAGATCCATGGAACAGAACAGAGAGCTCAGAAATAGGCTCAATAAATATAGTCAACTGGTCTTTGGCAAAGGAGCAAAGACCATACAACAGAGCAAAGACGGTCCTTTTAACAAATGGTGCTGGAACCATGGACACCCATGTGCACAAAAATGAGTCTAGACACAGATGTTACACCCTTCACAAAAACTAATCCAAAATGGATCAGAGACCATGTAAAATGCAAAACCTACATGTAAAATGCAAACCCTAAAACTCCTGGAAGATAAAGCAGGAGACAACCTAAATGAACGGGGGTAACGATGACTTTTTTTTTAGATACAGCACCAAAGGCATGATCCCTGAACAAACAAAAATTGGTAAGCTAGACCTCGTTAAAATGAACAACCTCAGGGGTACCTGGGTGGCTCAAGTCTGTTGATGAGCATCCGACTTCGGCTCAGGTCATGATCTCACAGTTCGTGAGTTTGAGCCCCGCGTCGGGCTCTGTACTGACAGCTCAGAGCCTGGAGCCAGGTTCAGATTCTGTGTCTCCCTCTCTCTGTGCCCCTCCCCCACTCACGCTCTGTCTCTCTCTGCCTCTCAAAAATAAAGAAACGTAATAAAAAAAAATTTTTTTTTAAATGAACAACTTCAGCTCTGCAAAAGTCAGTGTTAAAAAAATGAGAAGACAAAGCACAGACTGGGAGAGTCTACTTGCAAATAATAGATCAGATAAAGGACTGCTACCTAAAATATACGAAGAACCTTAAAACTCAAGGAAACAAACAATCCGATTAAAAGGCCTTAACAGATACTTCACCAGAAAAGACACGTGGAAGGAAAAGAAACCTATGCAAAGAGGCTCAGCACCATACGTCATCAGGGAAATGCAAATTAAAAAAAAAAGCAATGAGATGCCACAACAGATATATTAGGAGGACCCGAATCCAGAACACTGACAACACCAAATGTTGGTGAGGGTGAGAAGAAACAGGAATTCTCACTCATTGCTGGTGGAATGCAAAGCGGGCTCAGCCCCTCTGGCAGTTTCTTACAAAACTAAGCACAATCTTATCATATAATCCAGCCGCCGCGCTCTTTGGTATTTACTCAAAGGAGTTGAAAAGTTATGTCTCTACAAAAACCTGCATGCAGATGTTTATAACAGCTCTGTTCATAACTGCCAAAACTTGGAAGCCACCCAGATAGTCTGTAGTAGGTGAATGGATAAATAGACTGATACAGCCAGACAATGGAATATTGTTCAGCAAAAAAGAAAGGAGCTATCAAGTCATAAAAAAGCATAGAGAAACCTCAAAGGCCTATTACTACCTGAAGGAAGCCAGTCTAAAAAGACGACACACTTTCTGAAGAGGGGCAGATGTAGTGAACTGATTTTGAGTTTACGGAAGGGTGTGTGCCAATGGTGTTATTGAACGCATGGTGTATATTTCCCCTTTTAAAAATCCAACAAATTCTGAATTTGGCAGGATATCGAGCCCCAAGGGTTTTGGGTATGGGACTGTGGGCTTGCGGCGTGGAGATTCTGATCCACAGTCGGAAAGAACAGGAGCTCGGTGGTCAGGCTGCCTGGGTTCTCGCCCTATCGTTCGCTACCACAAGGCTTGTCCTCACCCAGCCACGCCAAACCTCCTTCCGTTGACCATAAACAGAATGGAATGATACCAGCCTTGCCTTCCACCCGGGATTATCATGCATGTCAAATTAAAACAGCAGATGAGGGGCGCCTGGGTGGCGCAGTCAGTTAAGCGTCCGACTTCAGCCAGGTCACAATCTCGCGGTCCGGGAGTTCGAGCCCCGCGTCGGGCTCTGGGCTGATGGCTCAGAGCCTGGAGCCTGTTTCCGATTCTGTGTCTCCCTCTCTCTCTGCCCCTCCCCCGTTCATGCTCTGTCTCTCTCTGTCCCAAAAATAAATAAACGTTAAAAAAGTTTAAAAAATAAAAATAAAAAATAAAAAAATAAAACAGCAGATGAAAGCCTATAAAGTGACTCATAAAAAGATTTCATTCCAGAGTTACATGTTTGGACCAATGGAGAAAGACAAGGAGTCGTATTTATTTCTGATAAATTATTTCCCGGCCATTTCTGCCATGATTTCCATATTCTTGAAATTCTGATTCGCCAAACAGGGTTTAAAAGTTTTAAGTTTCCTTACATAGGAATACAATAAAGCAGAAACCAAAATCTAACATTTATAACAACTTGTGCAGTCAGTTCGGGTTCTTCACTGCCAAAAACAAACCAAACCGAAACGAAGCGGAGCAAAAAGAAAAACCAAACCCATGTGGAAAAATGACTGTAGCAGAGTGAACAATAAGCCAGTCCGCGACGAACAGAATGTCAAGAAAGGTCTTTAATATCCCCCATCGCGCGCGCGAGACTAGCTGCGGCATTAGCTCTGTTCCACTGCTTGTGCCCCAATAAATCTGGCATTATGTGGTAACTGACAAAGGAAATGTCGAGGCTCGCTGCCCTATTTCTACAGATGATCCTCGGCATCAGAAAGATGAATAAATCACACGATGAAAATGGACTCTCTGCGTGCATCTATCCTTCCGTAAAGGGACAGAGAGTTTACAAAAATGCCTATTTCTGGTTGTCTGTTCAAACGGAAGAATAAACACTGCCAGGGTCAACATTACAAGCAGAAAGAGAGAAAGTAAGCAAGGAATGAATCCTTTCCATCATCGTGTGTTCCGGTGCCCTGTGCCCGGCTCCTGCAACACTGAATCCGTAAATATCTGGCAGCTGCGTGAGTCAATCGGATAACGACGGGGGGTGGGGGCGATCTCTTCCCTGCTGTTCTGCCCCAAATGATGGAATTCAGGGCATTCTTATTTTTTACCCTTAAGGTGGTACGCATTTTAACCAGGGTTGGGGATCTCGTTATGGAAATCAGGATTTCAGATTTGGCAGAGGTCAAGAACAATTCAGAAACCAACTGGTATATCATTGATACTGTTCTGCAGGAAAATCGCCCAGAGACGAGCGAGTACAAGATCAGTCTTGCGTGATGGGGGAGGGCTGGATAGGAGGGAGTCCTGAGTCACCCAGCTTGGGGCTTGCCTGTCACACAAGTTTCAACCAGAGTGAAGGGGGGCAGGGGCCGGAGAGCTCAAAGCAGGTGCTGAGGTCCTGGCTGTGTGACGTCATCTAGAGACTGAATGGTCTTTGAGTACTGTATTTGGCTTTCCAACTTCAAGTTCTATTTTCTTGCGCTCACAGTCTGATAGAAGTAGGGAAAAACATACAGGATAGGAAATATAGGAAAAAATATATAGTTGTTTGCACCAGCCCACTTTATTCCCTTTTACACTGTGTCTGGGGAGAAGCTGTGGTCCACGGGGTGCGAGGGTGGTGCAGCGGGGGAGTCCGACACCCCACTTGTGGCCCGAGCTCATTCCGCTGACCTGCTTCATTCCATCCAAGTCCCTTTGCCTGCCTCATACCTCACACCTCATGCCTCCCAAAGCTGTCTGTCTCCGTGGCAGAACCAGCCTCTGGCGGAAAACCTAGAGTCGTCTTTCAGCTGAGTATCTATTGATTGTTTGTTACGTCCTCACTCCGCTCGTTCCCTTAGAGGGCTTCGTGTTTAACAGGGCTGGTACTGTCTCGGGGCTTAGGAATCCTTCCGTCTGTTGAGAGAGAGGCAGCCAACGCAGGGGTTAAGATGTGCTCTGGAGGCAAGCTGCTTGGGTTTGAAATTCATCACCTCCAATTCCTAGGGAGCGTGGAGCTTTGTCACGGGTGGGCATGCGCTGGACATGGGCAGAGGGCTGAGAAGGAAGCCCCCAGAGGGGTGATGGTCACACTACGCTAGGGACAGTGACGAGCCGGGGGGAACAGCGGTGGAGTAGTAATGACAGTTCTGGCTGCAAATGGTAGGAACCCGACGTAAGAAGGACAAAAACCTGGAGGGAATATTCAATGACCAAGTTACAGGAAGCACAGAATAACTGGAATGAGAAACTCAAACGGTCTCCAGACGCTCTCACCTCTTGGTTCTCTCCGCTTGGCGGCTACCTCCTCCTTCCCACAGGAGACCTGAGCGCTTCAGGTGGAAGAGAACAGGGCGGCTTGTAGCTCTGGAGTTCAGATCTAACTCTGCAGCCCCAAAAGAGGTTATCCCGGGGCCACAAATCCTGAGAAGACACTCATTGGCCCAGGAGGATCAAGGGCTCACCCCTGGACCAAGGCGCTGTGAACAGGAGGCTCACGTTTCTACTGGAGCTGCTGGTTTGCAACGAGGGGAAGGCAGAAGGATGCTGAGGATGCTTCCGAGAAGAAGAGACAGCTGGGGGCAGCCGGTCCGGAGAACCTCCACCCACCCCCACCCACACCCCCCACAGCTGTGATAAGCCAGACACAACGCTAGACTCTAAGATAAGGTCAGCTGGGGGTGGCCCTGGGCGTCAGGTGGAAGAGCACAGGGGCAGCGTGACGTCGTGAGGCCGTAGGTGTCTGTCACCGCCCGTAATCAGCCGCAGAATGAACCAACGTGGGCACAGACAGCACGTCCTTGCCACACGACGCCACCCCGGTCGCTGCACCTCACGTGAACCGAGGAACACCGGCTCTGGAAACAGGAGAACCGGACTCGGGTTCTGACTCCACCAGCGAGGTTGGAAAAACAGCTTCAACGCTGAACCTTCGGTTTCCTGACGTGTAAAGTGATAGATGCCCCCTGATCGTCTCACAGGGATCTGGTGGTGGCCGGGACGGCACAGGCGAAATGTTCCTATCTGCCAAAAGAGGAGTGGAGCAAGCCCAGCCGGCCCGACCTGCCCGGCAGCTTAGGGATGACATTTCCCTGCTGTCGGTCGGTCGGTCGATCGGATCGTTTACGGGGAGAGATATAGACACGCCAACCCGGTAGCGTCCGTCCCTCCTCACACCTGCTCCCAGAGGCCGGGGTTCTCAGCCCCGTTTTCCAGGGAGGACACTGTTGCAACAAGGCGGCCGCTGGCTAAGGAAGGGACGACTGTCCGCCTTCCCCGCGCCCTCCTGCTCCCTGCAAACTTGCATGGACTCACTCCCCTCCAGCTCCCCCTCCCCCGGCAACCCGCTTTCCTCCCAGACTCCCCTTCTGGTGAGAAGCCAAAGCGGAAAAGGAGGAAGAAGGAGAAACTGAAGAAAGCCGCGAAGTTTAAAATCACGTTACACCCTTGCAGACCTGCCTCCCCCCCACCCCCGGGATGTGTCCCTCTGTGCTCGCTGGGGGTAGCAACCCTGGAACGAAATGCATCAGGCAGACACAGCTGCTCCCGGGTTGCTTCTGCAGCCCCGCCAGACTGCGATTCAGTGACTTTGCCTTCCGTGCTGCCCACCCCGGCTGCAAGGTCATTGAGGTAAGGCTCTGAAAACACCCTGTCCCCACCCCCAGTGCCGGATATGGAATCTGCTGCAAGAAGGGTTTCTCTAGGGGGCGCCTGGCTGGCCCAATGGGTAGAGCACGTGAGTCTTGATTTCGGGGTCCTGAGTTCAAACTCCACCTTGGGTGCAGAGATTACTTCAAAATAAAATCTCTAAAACAACAAAACAAAACAAAACAAAAACAGAGAAGGGTTTCTAAAATGAATAGCTGGCTGAAATAATAATATTAAAGATGTTTACTAGGTTGTCTGATGCCATTCATCTCTATTTATATTTACTAATCTGTGGTTAATACCGTATTCAGAAACGTATTAACAGTGGCACTGTTTTAAAACATTTTTTTTCTTAAAAAAATTTTTTAAGTTTATTTATTTATTTTTGAGAGAGAGAGACAGAGTGAGCAGGAAGGGTCAGAGAGAGAGGGGGAGAGAGAGAATCCCACGCAGGCTCCACACTGTCAGCACAGAGCCCGAGGTAGGGCTCGAATTCACAAACCCTGAGATCATCACCTGAGCCGAAACCAAGAGTCAGGCGCTTAACTGACTGAGCCACCCAGGCGCCCCTAAAACTCTTTTTTAAAAAACCCCCGAAACACAAGTTACTAATATAAAATCCAGGAGGGAACTTTTTAAAAGAAACATCTTTTGAATACAACAAATTATATTTGGCAAAAATGTATGTTTGTTACTACAGATGCAACCATCAAAGACGAGATAGAAAAATGTTTCTGATATATTAGTAAAAAGTAGATAAGTGTATGCATGATTTGAATTCGTTTTTTGTTAGAAAAATAACGAATGAAGGAACCACAAAGATCTATAGCAAAATGTTCTAACAGGATTATTATCACTGATACAAGATTAAGGATGCTTTTAATTTTTACTTATTTATATTTCAAAACTCTCCTCCAGTGAACAGATACTAATTTTCATAGAAAAGAACAGTGGGAATCTTTTGTAAACTCCCGCAAATCACCAGTTCAAAAGTTCATCATAAGTGACCATTTGTTTTCTCTCCTTTCTCCCATATTTTTTAAAAAATTTTTAAATTTTTTACTTAGTTTTGAGAAAGAGACAGAGTACAAGCAGTGGAGGGGCAGAGAAAGGGAGACACAGAATTGGATGCAGGCTCCAGGATCTAAGCTGTCAGCACAGAGCCCAATGCAGGGCTGGAACTCACGATCCATGAGATCATGACCTGAGTCGAAGTCTGATGCTCACTCAACCTGCTGAGCCACCCAGGCGCCCCTCCCTGTATTTTCTGAGCTCTAGATTTGTTTGTGTTTCCTAAAAATGAATGTTATCAGCTCCCTAATTAAATGTAAACCTTGAATTTCTCCGGTTTATTTAAACTTGAGCGTGCGGGCATGTGAAAACCAGTCCTGGGGCTCAGCGCATCATGGCAGAAAGATGCCACTCGGCAGGTGCGTGGTTACGGACTCCCCAGGACTCTTGCTTCGGCAGGGTGACTTGTATCCAGCATTTCACCGGCACAAGAGATCGCTTTAGAAAAAGCAGTAGATAAGTAGCAGGTCAAGAAGGTAAATGACATAGTCATGAATCCAGGACTTTAATTCCTTAATCATGTTTCAGGTGGACTCTCCCTGAAACATTCTCTCATAATTGTCCTGCATTTGGTTTAAAGAAACCCTGCGGTACTCCTAATATTCCTATTCACTGCAGCGATATGCAGTAGGCTTCAAACGTGGGTAAATACTAAGGTCTGCGAGTGGATAAAATAAATTTAAGACAGGCTATTTTGTAACTGAGAATCAATACACATGATAATCTTATTCTATTAGGCTTGAATTAATCGTGCCGTCAACATTTTAATCTCAGAGGCTACTCAAAGATGGCTAAAAGCTACTTATTAAGTGCTAACGAGCTGGATTAAAACAAATGTTTATCATATATGGCATTATAAATCTATTCACACCTCCGACAACTGGAAAGTAGTTAAGACCACACCATGCCTGCAGATAGCAGTACGGGCAAAACTTGCAGCTGAAAAAAATACTGAGTGCATTTTGTCCAGGACAGAATCTTAGAACCAGCTTTTTAAAGGGGATCATGAGATCACGACCTGAGCCAAAATCAAGAGTCAGACGCTTAACCAACTGAGCCACCCAGACGCCCCTCATTGTAGTTTTGATCTGTATTTCCCCGATGATGAGGGATGTTGAGCATCTTTTCATGTGTCTGTTGGCCATCTGTGTGTCTTCTTGGAAGAACGTCTATTCATGTTCTGCTCATTTTTTAATTGGATTATTTGTTTTTTTGAGTGTTGAATTTTACGAGTTCTTTATGCATTTTGGAGACTAACCCTTTATCAGATACGTCATTTGCAAACATCTTCTCCCATTCTGTCAGGTGCCTTTTAGTTTTGCTGATTGTTTCCCTCTCTGTGCAGGAGCTTTTAATTCTGATGTAGTCTCAATAGTTTATTTTCGCTTTTGTTTCCTTTGCCTCAGGAGACGTATCTAGAAAAAGTTGCTACCGCCAATGGCAGAGGAATGACTGCCTGTGCTTTCTTCGAGGACTTTTATGGTTTCAGGTCTCACAGTTAGGTCTTTAATCCATTTTGAGCTCAAGAAATTGTTGAATAAGGAAATGCAGCACTGGAAATTATTTTTGAAAAGACCCAACGTCCCAGCCAGCCTTGAGGCCACGGGCGAACATGTACATGTGTACCATCCAGAATATCTTTGTGTGTGTGTGGGGGGGGGGGGGTTACATCTTTCCCACTGCTCTGCTGCAAAGGACTTATTTATTTATTTATTTATTTATTTACTTTTATTGAGTGTGCAGCAAGCCCGTTCAGATGAAGAGGAGAAGTATACCTGGGATGAAGGAAACCACTTCCTTTTCCATTGCATAAACCACAACAAACAAACCACCAAATCCTCGAGCAGGTTACCGCACTTCTAGAAGAGACCCCGGAAGATAGTAAGTGCTCAATAAACACTGTTGTGGATTTGGACAGCTTGATTTTTGATCTGTCTTCCCAAACGCCTAGCACATTCCCCCATCCTTCTCGCTCTCCCTCAGAAGTGCTGACCCTGGACAGAGGAATGAAGGTCCGGGGCAGGGGGTGGGGGGTCGGGGCTGGGATGGGGCAGGCGGTGGCCGTGGAGCCGTGGACTAGCTGTTACCTGCTCAGTCAGTGGCCACAGCCGAGAGGAAGGACGCAGATTCTAACAACAGATCCCGAGCCACATGTGTGACCCGGGCGAATGGTGCCTCGACGGTGGGGTTGGCCCCTCACGGCTCTGCCCTCACGTTCGGTTTCCCTACATGCCTCTCCTCAGCGTGCGCCTCCCTTCCCTTTGCCCTGTTCAGAACAAACGTGAGAAGTCATTATCTTGACAGCGTGGCTAAAAGAATGGAAGCCACTTCCAGTGATGAAGCATTTAATGTTTTAATTACTGATAATTATGATGCTGCCGAGGAACGTGGAAGATGGCATTATTTAAACGTAGGAGACAAGTTTAAATTATGCTAATGTGTTTCAGCTTGCCTATGATTTGTGGGTTTTTTTTTTTTTTTTTTGACAGAGTATAAAGACTCAGTCAGATAACTGACTTGGGTGAGTTGCTGGGTGGTTTCTCTGCGTGACAGCAATGACATTCTTGAGCTGAAGGCAGGCAGGTGTCGTGAGGAGCCACCAGCCACGCAGAAGGTGGCCTCCGAAAGGTCAACTCCAGGCTTCAGCAAACCTGCCGCTGTTCTGAGTTCGAAGTTTCCGAACTTGGCAAAAACTTTCCCTGTTAATCTCAGACCTCCAAACTTCAAACTTCTGCTTTAAAGGATATGTACGCATTCCAGTATGTTCGGACTCACTCATGGCGATCCTTTTAACTGCTGCACAAGTTTTTGTTTCATTCCGTTGCTTAGTTTAAAAGTCCCGTGGGATTTGAATTCGGAAATGCCTAAGTTCAGTCTGTGGTTCTACTCACGTCAATGTTTGAGATCCTCAGAAAGTTACTTGCTCTCTTGGTCACTTCAAAAAGGCTGAGTCTTTCCCCAGGGGGTCACGAACTTAAATTTGGTAAAAGATGAAACAAGAAACAAACGAAAGAATCATTTGCAGCGAAAAAAACTGCATCTCAAAATATCAGACAGTACGACCAAATGAAGTTTTGATTGGGATACTATATATTTAAGAAGCTTTGCTTTGGGCAAAGGTTATGTAACTGTTATATAATTCACATGCACAACCATTAAAAACACTCTTTGCAAACAGCCTATGTTTACCCCATCATAATTCTCGTCCAGATCCTCCAACGGCTTATTTACCTCAATTACGATTCCTGACCTACCGTGAACCACTCGATCTGAATCTTCATCTCAGAGCAAAGAATGTAGCCTTCTTTGTATTTGCAAGTACCAGCCTGGTTCACAAACCTTTGTTAACATGTCAACATCACGAAGTGGTTGATAGGATTTGGGTATTTCTCGTAAGACGATCCGTGGCAGCATCGATCGTGGTATTTTTCAGGGCAACCTACTGTCTTCTTTCTTGCAAAAAAAATTTTTTTTATTTCATTTTCACCCACTGCATTTTTTGCACACTGCTGCATATAGTCAGAAGGTGATCGTTCTATCGAAAGTACTGATCCTACATCTCTCGAGTCACAGAGGTGCTCCCTGGCTTTAGGTAGACAATGCTTTCAATTAGCCTTTTTTTCTGCGGCCGCGCTCAGAACAGTGAACTCTCTGGGCTGGTCTGTCAGTCTCCCGGAAGTGAGAGAGCCACGGGCAGGGAGACTGGGGCCCTTCACGTTTTTTTTTGTTTTTTTTTTGTTTTTTTTGTTTTTTTTCCAACGTTTATTTATTTTTTGGGACAGAGAGAGACAGAGCATGAACGGGGGAGGGGCAGAGAGAGAGGGAGACACAGAATCGGAAACAGGCTCCAGGCTCTGAGCCATCAGCCCAGAGCCCGACGCGGGGCTCGAACTCACGGACCGCGAGATCGTGACCTGGCTGAAGTCGGACGCTTAACCCACTGCGCCACCCAGGCGCCCCATTGTTTATTTACTTTTGAAAGACAGAGAGAGACAGCATGAGCAGGAGAGGGCAGAGAGAGAGAGAGAGGGGACCCAGAATATGAAGCAGGCTCCAGGCTCTGAGCTGTCAGCACAGAGCCCCATGTGGGGCTTGATCCCAGGAACGGTGAGGGCATGACCTGAGCTGAAATCAAGAGTTGGATGCTTCACCGACTGAGCCCACAGGCACCCCTGAAACCACTTTTTATCATGGCTCAAATCTGGGCAACTTGCACTGAGTCCTATGAGCCTGGCCCAGACCACTGCAGGGGACTCACTGCTGTCCCTGCACCTGCCCTACGGGCCCCCTTCACCCCGCCCACCCATGACACGGCCAACTCCTCGCCCTGACTCAGAGCCTTTGCATTTGCTGTTCCCTCTGCCTGGAATGCTGTTCCTCCAGATGGTCACATGACTTGTGCAGTCACTTCATTCAGATCTCTGTCCAAATGTCATCCCTGGAGAGATGCCCTGTCTCCTATCCAAAACACTGTACATGAACGACCCCACCACACATGCCCACCTCGTCCCTCACTGGCCCTCACGCTCGCATTTTGTTTTCTTTTTCTTCTCTCTTTTTTTTTTTTTTCATGATACCCACGAACATTGACACTACATTCCAGTTACTTGTTCCGTGTTTTACCGCTCGGCCCCATGCCGTGAGTTGTGGAGAACAGGGGCTCTGTCTCATTCATTTACGGCTGCACCCCAGGGCCCGCAGTCAAATGTGTTCCCAGAGCAGGGCTCAGGGCCTACGCATCTGTGACGCAGTGGATGAAATCAGACAGACCCTTCCCCTCAAGTTGCTTACGGTTCAGGAAACGAGATGGGCCAGCGCGAGAGAAAAGTATCCCTGACAGGAGATCTGTAGCGAAGACTGAGAGAACCCGTATCCGTGAGCTATGCTCTGTGCTCTGAGCCCCCGGTCAAGCTGGTCACTTCCACAGGGTTCCTAAGTTTGGGTCCTCCTGGGTTCACGCCCATGGCGAGGACAGGGCATTCGGTGGCTGACCTAGGGCAGATCTGCTTTCCTGCCATCATGTCACACGTGGTAGCAGGGCCACATTCAAAGGTACCATGTGACCCACTGGCCACGGCCACTGTAGGGGGAAGAGGAAGAACCCACAGCGCCCACGCCCTGGGTGCCAGGTGGGTGTCAAACTCCTCCTTGCTCACCTGACTTAAATCCTAGGTTCTGGGGCGCCTGGGTGGCTAAGTCGGTTAAGTGTCCGACTTTAGCTCAGGTCACGATCCCACAGTTCGTGAGTTCGAGCCTCATGTCGGGCTCTGTGCTGACAGCTGGGAGCCTGGAGCCTGCTTCGGATTCTTGTGTCTCCCTCTCTCTCTGCCCCTCCCCTGCTCACACTCTGTTTGTGTCTCTCAAAAATAAGTAAACGTTAAAAAAAAAAAAAATCCAAGGTTCAGCTTGTTGAAGTCACCAGCTCAAAGGCACCTAACCCACAGGTGTAGACCTGTACCCCCTGCAGGTAGGGTCCCCATCTACGGTGTTTGGATGAACAGAACTCCTTGTTGTTGCCCCGGGGAAGATCTCAGCCACCACCACCTTCAACAGCGGACAAGAAACCTGACACGTGTGGTGGCCGAGTGGCTCTTTCTCGTCTCTCAGGGTCAAGGAGCTTTTAGCAGCACAAGAAAAGATGAAGTGATTTGAGGGCTTACGTCATCACTCCTGCAAGTGGGCCTCCAGCTGTGTGGTCCCCAAGCCCCGATTTAGATCAGCTGAAAACGGTCCAGCCGCATTGTGGTTCCTTGACATTTCAGAGAGGAAGCCTGACGTCCTAGAGCCCATCCCTTACGTCCAGTCTAAAGAAGATTCCAGCTGTGCTCCTCGGGCCATCCGGGCGGCCACAGAGGCAAGAGCAACACACACAAACTGCCCGAGAGGCTGGCCTGAGGCCGGCTGGGAGAACAGGGTGACCACAGACCCGCCCCGGGTGCCCCTCCTGCTGGCCAGCTCAGAGCTAGTCAACTGCAGGAGGTCCGTGAGCGACTCTGCTGTGGCCCCTGCGGCCTGGGCATCCCCCGTGCAGGGGTCTGTCCTCCGGACACCCACCAGGGGTGGGAGGACCACCACCACCAGGAACACCTGCCTCTCAAACACCAACCCGGACGGAAGTCAAACCTCAAACCGAAAGGGCCAGAGGCATTCAACGCTCCCAACTTTCTATCACTACTCTTCTGTCTTCTCAATTTTCTTAGTAGGATCTTGCCTCAAAAATTAATGTCAAGAAACTCCTTTTGTCCTCAGGAACACTAAAACATTATATCATAATTTTGATCAGCAACACAATTTCAAAAGAGAAAGGATTCTCAAGCTCCTTAGAAATGAACCCCACACACCTGGGTTCCAATTTCCTGTTCTCACAGCACAAAAGGACAGTTTTGCACTGTGTCAGCCTTTGAAATGTCCTGTTTTTCTCCTCCTTTTTTCCTCAGGTTGTGTTTCTCACTCAGGGAGCCGATAAAACGTCCCCACTTTCCATTTTCCCTCCAAATACAACACACGGCTGTGGACTCCCAAGGAACGCGGCAGGTGCACGATCGGAGCCTTGTCCCTCTGTCCCCGCGGGCCGCCCTGCCACGCCCTCCGGGTGTGCCTGCCCGCACCGCCTGCGGGAGCCCCCACGACCCTGTCCGCGCGTCCCCGCCGGTCACACGTAGGCTGGGTCACACGTGGGTCCCCCTGGCGCCTCCGGGGTTGGGCTGGAGACGGGGACCCCGCAGACATTGCGCACCGCTGCCTGGGAGCCCCGAGGGGACAGGGCGGGGGAGGCACGGAGGGGACCCCCGGAGAGGGCACGGAGGGGGCGCCCAGGGGGCCCGGAGGGACAAGTGGCCGGGAGGGAGGGTAGGGAGTGGGCACGGAGAGAGCCGGGAGGTGGCGGATGGGCTGGGTGAGGGAGGGGCGCAGCCAGGCGGGTCCCAGCAGACCTCACCTCTAGCGGTGGCGGCGGGGGGGGGGGGGGGGGGGGGGGGGGAGGGGGTGGAGGGGCGCAGGGCGGGGACGGGGCCAGGTGCACCCTCCCCCCACCACCGGCCAGGGTCACTGCGCTCGCCCCGTCTGCGAAGGACACACACACAGACACGCCCACGGACTGCAGAGCCGCGTCCCCCACTCCCCCCACATCCTTCCCAGTCCCCCAGCGTCTCCCCACTCTCCCCGCGTCCCCCCAGTCCCCCGCAGTTCCCCCCCACAAGCCCCCCAGTTCCCCGGCGTCCCCCCACTCTCTCTACATCCCCTGCAGTCCCCCCGCGTCCCCCCCAGTCTCCCATCGGGTCCTCCAGTCCCCTGCACCCCCCCCACTCCCTGCCGGGACCCCACTCCCCCCACTTCCCTGCGTCTCCCCCTAGTCCCTCCCACCCTCCCCTGACCTGAGAGGTGACACCGGAACCCACCCGCGGGTGCTGCCCACGCAGACACCCCTCTCTAACCCGCCGGACGGTGTCCTCACCGCTTCCCCCAGAAGCAATCATGGCTAAACCCAACGGCCTGCAGAAAAAAACTACATTTAGGAACGGATTTTCAGCCACTAAGATCTGATCGGACCCAGGTCCAATAGTATTTCGTGGTCGCTCAAAATTGAGATGATGTTATTGTTAAACACACATCACTTATTTTTTTTTAATGTTTATTTATTCTTGAGAGAGAGAGCGAGCGAGCATGGGGGAGGGGCAGAGAGAGAGGGAAGCACAGACCTTGAGGCAGGCTCCAGGCTCTGAGCTGTCAGCACAGAGCTCACTCGGTGTTTGAACCCCGAACCATGAGCCCATGACCTGAGCGGAATTCCAACGCTTAACAGGACTGAGCCACCCAATGGCCCCCCACGTTACTTATTTTGATACATGGCTTCCAGTCTATTTTCTGTGCAATGCATTCTAAAGATTAGTTACAAAAACGGATTGTCCATTCACTCCCACCCTAAGGACTGTGGTCTAGAAAGAGCGCGGATCCCTCCGGCAGGGACCCTCGGTGAGTCCCACACGCTCCCCGCGCCGGAGAGAAACCACGGAGAGCTGGCTCAGGAAGCGGAGCTCCCGTAAGAGATCATTCTGTCTAGAGAAGTCTAAGCCCCCAGCAGCCCTGCCCAGAAGGATTTCAGCCCAGGGCAAGAAAATCATCCAATAGCGACTTGACCGCAAGTTAGCTCTGAAACATAAACGTCATCCGGGGATCTCGAGACAGAAATGAAGGGAGGTGAAGCAACGTGAAACTCAGGTGAAAATATAGGAATACATATCCTAAGTGTATGCGCACATTTCTGATGCAGACACATATCCCGTTAACTCTGAGCAGAGGTTGATGCTGCCATCGTACAGAGATGAAAATTCTTTGGTAAAATGCGCAAGATCGCACACGCAGAGAAACCTGCAGTCTGAAAACCTGAATGCGGTTTTGTCCCTTTGTTAGAACGGGCCGGTCCGAGCCTGAACCGAAACTTCCGCGGCCGTAACTGGCGTCGTCCGGGCACCAGGCCCGCAGGTGCAGAGGCATCTACAGGCACTGCGCTCACTTCGCCCCCAACACCAGCTTTCCCATCCCGGGTGAGGACTCCAGCCCCCTCCCACCAACATCCTTTTACTCTGTAACAGTTGACACATCTTCAAGGAAGAACAAAGCTTTTCTCTCTGCCAGGAGACAAAAGGCTGAATTCAAGTCAATCAGTGGGTGAAGCAGCACACCAGAACACGTCTCCCAGTCCTGCCTCCGCTGGGTTTTAACTGGGGTAGCGCCGGTCAGGGCGAGGGGCGAGGGTGCGTGGAGGGCCAGGAGCCGTCCCGGGCTTCCTTCCCAGGACGCAGGGGCATCCCCAGTGTCCCTGTGGATGAGACACGCCCCAGGGAAGCTCTGTGGCCACTGCCAAGAGCCCACCCACAGGCCACTCTGGTCCCCTGATGTCACCACTCCCCCAATGGAGCCGCCCCAGGCACCCCTGCTGGATCCTGGAGGACCCGGTAACCTAAGGGGTTAGGGATTCAGCCAGACATGCAGTCACGCCGTAAAAGCAAGTGCAGAGTTAGGGGTTGATGCTCTGTTATCGCTCTCAGTGAAGTGATCACCGGGAATCGGAGTTCATGGGTTTCAGCAGCCGGACTTGGGTCGTTCCTGCTTAAAACACTCACAGGCTCCTTCCATGACTTCCTAAGATGAGGTCCTGGTGTCCCAGGGGAAGGGAGCATTTCCACCATCAGGAGCAGGCTCCGTGAGACGTGTTACCTCAAACCAGGCACAGAGCTCACAAAGCAGGCTGCCTCCTCTGAAAGGGCAGAGCCAGGCACCCCTTCCATCAGGACTGTGATCAAAACCAGGATGAGCTTCGAGACCATCTGATGAAGAGACCCCGCTTGGAACACCCTGGGAACTTTTCTGCTTCCCGAAGCTGCCTTTGCTCGAAGGCCGACTCCCTCTTACGGCGGTGGCTACGTGACAAGGAAAGGCCACCTCTCTCTGACATTTGTGGGTGCTGCGTCCTGTCTGCGGGAGGGGCCGGAAGCCCCCACTCTTAGCTCCACGGCTGCAGGGCAACACTTCCGGGAGAAAGGCCATCTCAGCTGCGTCCGCGGGTGGGAACATTTGTGGAAGACACTGCACAGAGGACCCATGAGAATCTGAATGGAGGGCCTGCTTCCTGGGCAGTGGTAATAAGCTGAAGCTCCAGGTCCCGGCCCCAAATATTCTAGAAATCTTGCTCTAGAGATGACATGTTGACACCTGGAAACTCGGAATCTTGCAAAAGCAACTGGGAAATTGGTGAACATTCTGTGGGTCAGAAATGCTTTTTCTAACTAGACGTGTAAAGTTTATTAAGTGATCATGAAAATAGAACCACCCCTTTGTCTGTATTGTTTTTGGTAGTAAACGCTTCGGGGAATCGTCTGCTAAGTTTCCTCCAGCTCCAAGCTGGGCTCCAAACAAACTGTCACCCGCCACCCACCCCTCCCTTGAGTGGGAGTCATGTCACCTAAACATTGGAGACACAAGCAAAAACACTGACAATCGTCCACAGTAATAATGAGTAATGCTCTCGTCTAGAATGTGTACAAGAGACAGCTCCTCTGGTCCTTTCCCAAACCTCAGGTGGATGTCCGTGCAGAAGCCTGCACACGTGATGTTAGGGAGCCGTGCTGGACTGTGTCACTGTCACACTGCGGGCTCGTGACATGCTCAGGGGTGGGGGTGGGGGGCCCGCCCCTGTCCCCAGGAGAGATATGCCCCCATAAGTTGTCTGTGTGACACTGGAACTTCGTGTCTTAGGGAGTCAGGCCCGCGTCACCTCTAACGTCCATCCCTCTGTGTGGATCGTGAAGAAAAGATAAGAGACGTCTGCTATCCTTTGTGAGACACGACCCGAGCACCTGAGACCATGCAAGCAAAGAAGGAGCTGAGTAAACCCCAGTTCTCCTCCGTCCCCTGGGCAGGGGATCTGCAGGTGCTTACAGGGTCAGACGGATGCAAATGGGTAATTCTCACCAAATCCAGAAGCTGATTTTAGAGCATTAATCCTTAGCAGGTTGGAACTGTCAGATCTTTAACCCCCATAAATTGCATGCAAACCTACCCTCCAACTTTGAGAAGGAGCCATAGAAAACAAGGTTTGTTTGTCTCTGCAAACCTCCAGGCCCTGATCCTGACCGGTAACTAGATGACATTTTATCTACATAAAGCAGCCTAACATAACTTTTAAAAACAGATTCCTATCTCTCTGGTCAGAAATTATTACCAGTCCCTTCTGGTAAGAAATTATGGCCCAGGATAGGAATTCACACTTAAATTTACCTTTAATATTTTGTAAAGTTTCTGTATACTTAAAAATTTCAGGAATCATTTTTTTAAAAATCTTTGTTAATGGTTTCTGGGATAGTTATCGATACTTTATATTATGTCTTTCCTTCGTACCTCACAAATTTCTCCACTCTCTCTTCCACCTGTCAAGATGTCCAATTGTTTTGTTTTGTTTTGTTTTTTTAAAGACAAAAACACAGAGCCTGGGTGGCTCTGTCGGTTGAGCCTCTGACTTCGGCTCAGGTCATGATCTCACGGTCTGTGGGTTCGAGTCCCGCATCGGGCTCTGTGCTGATGGCTCGGGGCCTGGAGCCCGCTTCGGATTCTGTGTCTCCCTCTCTCTCTGCCCCTCCCCTGCTCATGCTCTGTCTCTCTCACTCTCAAAAAATGAATAAATGTTAAAAAAAAATTTTTTTTAAAAGACAAAAACACAGAAACAATTAAAAAACACACAAAAATCATCCAATGCCAGGTCAATGGGAAATCAGAGGCGATACCACAGAGCTATGTTTATTCGTCTTAACGATAGCCCACCACGGAATTTTAAGAAAGTCAGTCTTCTTAAGTATCTACAACTGCCATACTAGGAAATGTAAGGTTTTAGCTAACTTGGCAAGTTTACGAAGTAACTTATCTATAGAACCAGATTTAGAATCTTGATTTTAAAACCTTTTTGAGTTTATGATTTTTCCTGATGATTTCCAGAACGGCACTAAGCAGGGATCTCCTCTTGGGCAAAACTGTATTCTATGTTCCCCGGGAGGATGCCTCTGCCCTCCTGACCCCCTGCCTCCCCAGCTTGTCCCAGCTACCTCAGCCTGCTGGGCTCCGAGCCCCACCGATTTCTGATTTCTCCGAAGTCCCAAACAACCCAAGGCGTCACCTTCTCTGCCCTTAATGCAAAGCCCTCTGCCCTCAGGGTGGACCACCCTTGTCAGGAGATGGCAATGAAGTCGGTTAACCTCATTTCATCAGCTGCGGCCAGCACGCAACAGGTGAAGGTTCGCAAGAGGCGTTTCCGGGCTTAACCGAGTCCAACTGGCAGAGTGTGCTGAGACATTTCCTGGTGACCAAAGGTAGGCTGGATCCCTTACATATTCTAGGTGACCTCCTCCCGCACGATTTCAAGTCTGAATGCTGAAGTGGCCACAGCGCTTGTGAACGGGGGTCCCCGCTCGACCAGGACTGGTCTACCGCTGGAGCGGGTGCTGTGCTCGGTACCGTGCGCATCCCCGCCCCACCTGCTGCCAGCTGGACCGGAAGTCATTCACACTGCCAGTAGTCCAAGACCAGATAAATACGCCCCTCGCTCTGATTCTCACATTCCTAGGTCATGTTTCTTCTCTTTAGTTGTAGGAGTTTTCGAGGAATAAAAACGACATTAACGCATTTCTGTAGCTCCTGTTCTCAGGATCTTCAGTAAGCAACAAAACTCAAGTTATCTTCGGAAGAAGCAGAGAAGAAACATGAGCCATATCTCTCCCCCTTTGTGTGGGTTTTGGGGGTCCTTGACCAGGAGCAAAGGGTTATTTGTCCAGCCTTGACTGTGACTCACCAGCCCACATAGCAGGGCAAAGTTATGTGTCTTTGTTAAGTTCCTGCCGTTCCCAGGGTAGAGAGGTGGGAAAGAAGGGAGGGCAGACCACCCTTAGACGCTGGAGGACACCCGTGGGCCCCCCCCCCCCAGACAAATGAGGGAAAGTGAAGGCTCGGGGACGCCTGGATCCTCCCGGGCCGCGACAAAACAGCCTGTCTGGGCTCTGACTCAGCAACGGTAACATCCCCCGTGACCTGGGGCACGAGCGGGGCTGCTCGCCCCGGGACCCTTCGACTCCAGGGCGGGCAGTACCCACCCCACGGTTCCCTAAGTCCCCTGGATTCAGGGACACGGGGGCCGAGGGAGCGGCTGCTCAGCCGGCTGACCTGAGCTGGCTGGAGTGCAGACACTATTCTTAGCCGGAAGCATTCTTTCCTGCATCTTACGCCACGGGCCCGAACTGGCAATGGCAGAGAAGCCCAGCCCTGTGCAAGTTCTGGGTTCCGTTCTAGGTAGCAGTTGGTGAAGGTCAGGTGTCAGAGCGGAGGGACCAAGGCCAAAAGTGTGTCACCCCGGGAAAGGTGCGGACAGGTGTGCCCCCAAGTACGAGCTGAGGGTGGGCGGGGGAAGAAGACACAGATGGGTGTGTCAGGAGCCAAAGGGTTCACACCAGACATAAGACCTTGAGGTTGTCTTGCCAGGACCAGGTAAATTCACTGCGGCCTCGGCAGCAGACGACCGGGAGACGTGCCAGGCAGGCAGACAGCCGGGGGACCGGGCCGGAGAGAGACCAGAGCCGGCCGTTTCGCCCCCAGAGTGGCTGGAAGGGAGCAGACAGTGAGGCCGACCTCCTTCCAGAGGCTTCCGGAGGGTGAGCTCTGGAGACGCTTACAGACCAGGCACGGCCACCACCTGGGCCACCTGCACGCCGTCCCCAGTGACCGCACAGAGCACCTGTCCTGTGGAGCCTGTCTGCAGCCCCATCAGCCGGGCCAGGTACGCAGGTGACCGGCAGGCACCATCCCAGGTGGGGGATCCCCCCCCAGACTGGGGGACGGGCTCAACAAATGCTGTGCATCTCTTAGCGCGTTGCCAGGGCCGGACGCCGAACTTTCCACACGGACAGGCCTGGCTCTTCAGCTGCCCCGCGGCAGCCGCAGGGGACAGAGGTGGCATCCAGCCGCCGCACTTGTGGCCCGGAAGTGCCACCACCAAGTGGCCAGGTGTCTGGGCGGGGCCTGGGCCTTTTCACCCTTCCTGCCGCGCCTGTCCTCGAGCCCCCTTCCAGAGAGCTCCGTGAACAAACCCTGAGAAGGGTGCCGGACAAGGACCGGAGGGGCCTCCCGGCCACACGTGTGAGTGTCAGTTCAAGACCCTCCTACAAACGGCGGGACTGCGGGCAAGTCACTTACCAACCCCGACGCTGCTCTGAGGGCGTCAGGGCCTTGCTCCCCCCACCCCCCTCCCCCCCCCGTGCTGAATGCCCTGCCCCCCTCCACCATCCCCCATCTGTCCTGGGGTCACAGGGGAGCCAGAGACGCTGCCCTCCAGGACTCACATCCAGACCGGACGAGGAAGGCAGCGAGGGTGTCCCTGGAGGGCGGCAGGGGCTGGGCTGGCGTCAGGCCCCGACGAGTACAAAGTCCTGCTACCCACCCGCCCGGGGTTATGGGGGGGGGGGGCGGGTCAGGCCCACCCAGGGCTCAGAATACAGGGGCCGAGAGAGCAGAGGGCACCTGAGAAGCGCTGGCCGGACCCACACTGTGGGCTGCACACGGAGGTCGGAGGGAGTGAGCCCGGAGGTGAGCAAGCAACGTCCTCAGCCTCAGAGGTTCTGGGTGGTGCCAGCGGCTAAGCCTGCCAGGACGGCGCCGAACCCTGGTCGCCCCCTCCCACTCCGCCCTCCCGGAGACCTCGGCTAGAGTATTCTCAGCAATTCTGAGAGTGAAACGTGGTTTCTGAACGCTTGGTTTTCTTCGTGCTTCTTCCCCAAATGCCTCGGGATGTCCCCGTGCAAGAGCGGGGCTGTGGCACATGTGACTTGTCCTGCAGCAAAGGCAAGGACGGGAGTAGCCGGGACTGTGATGCTTCCTTCTTCCCCTGCTGGTCTAAGTGCTTGGACACGGCCGAGCCCCGGAGGCCTCAGTGCAGGGGCGCCTGGGGGGCTCAGTGGGTTAAGCGTCTCACTGCAGCTCAGGTAACCATCTCACGGCGCGTGGGTTCGAGCCCCGTGTCGGGCTCCGTGCTGACCACTCAGAGCCTGGAGCCTGCTGCGGATTCTGTGTCTCCCTCTCTCTCTGCCCCTCCCTGCTCACACCCTGTCTCTCGAAAATACATAATAAACATAAAAAAAAAAAAAAAAAAGAAGAAGCCTCAGTGTAGACTCTGGGTCTGGCTTCCTACCACCTTCCAGGGAGGGCATCCTCGCTCTGCTTACTGAACCGGGCGAGAACTCTGCACTGTGACACTGGGGTACATCAGCAGACACACCTGGATCAGATAGCACCTGGGGAGTCCTGCAGGGGCAGGCCGATGGGGAGGGGAGGAGGGGGCAGGGAAGGAGGGGGAGGGGGAGGGGAGGAAGGGGGAGAAGGAAGGAGGAGGGGGAGGGGAGGAGAAGAAGGAGGAGGGGAGGGAGGGAAGGAGAGGATGGGGGGGAGGGAGGGGAGGGGAGATGAAGGAGGAGGGGGCAGGGAAGGAGGGGGAGGGGGAGGGGAGGAAGGGGGAGAAGGAAGGAGGAGGGGGAAGGGAAGGAGGGGGAGGGAGAGGAGAAGAAGGAGGAGGGGACGGAGGGAAGGAGAGGATGGGGGAGGGGAGGTAGAGGAGGGGAGATGAAGGAGGAGGGGGAAGGGAAGCAGGGAGAGGGGGAGGGGAGGAAGGGGGAGAAGGAAGGAGGAGGGGGAGGGGAGGAGAAGAAGGAGGAGGGGAGGGAGGGAAGGAGAGGATGGGGAGGGGAGGAAGGGGGAGGAGAAGGAAGGGGGAGGGGAGATGGAGGAGGAGGGGAAGGGAAAGAGAGGGAGGGGGAGGGGAAGAAGGAGGAGGGGAGGGAGGGAAGGAGAGGATGGGGAGGGGAGGAAGGGGGAGGAGAAGGAAGGGGGAGGGGAGATGGAGGAGAAGGGGAAGGGAAAGAGAGGGAGGGGGAGGGGAAGAAGGAGGAGGGGAGGGAGGGAAGGAGAGGATGGGGAGGGGAGGAAGGGGGAGGAGAAGGAAGGGAGAGGGGAGGAAGGGGGAGGGGAGGAAGGGGGAGGGGGACGGGAAGGAGAGGGAGAGGAGAGTAGGAAGGAGGAGGGGAAGCGGAGTGGGGGGGAAGGGGGCAGGGGAGAGTCTCCTCAGGGCCTGAAAGGAATGAACTGGAAGAAGGAAAGGTGGGGCCAGGTGGGGAGCACCCATCTTAAGGACAGAGAGTCACTGATGACCCCAGAGAATGAAAACCTTTCACAGCTCCCTCAAAAGCAAATGAAACCCAACCCTCTGGCCTGCTCTGAATACTCAGCTGAGGTATGAAATGGCCACTTCTGCAGGTCAAAATAGTCAAATACTAGCAATGTCGTTGTGTGCGTTGGCCTAACGCGGGGCCACCCCACTGTCCGGACAGGCCACTCTCTCAAGTGGCCTTCCCTCTTTTTCCCCCCTGTCCACAGCGCTCGCCTTCCAAGCTGGCAGGAGCCGTGCGTTCTGGGGAGGGGGTGTTGTCTGGGACGCCCTGTCCCCCGCCCCCGCCCCCGGGCCCACCGGACAAATCTTTCCTTTCCGAGGAACGTTCGTCTATCCGCTTCCAAGTGCCCCCCGCTGCATTCATCTGGTGGAGCTCTGGCCACGGCCAGGTTGGCACGTCAGGCCTCTGGGGTCTCTCCCGGCCGCTGGCAACAAGGGACAAGCCCCTTGATCCTGACCGTGAACGGATGCTCACCCACGTGACACTGTAGCTCTTTTGGGCCACGCTGATCATTCTCAGCATCACTTTCAAATTGATCCCACGTTAACACCCACCTGCATCCCAGATCGGTCCCTGAGAGAATCATGCCACGGGATGGTGACCGTCCATCGGTCACGGGTGGCCCAGGCCCAGGATTAGAAATGGGACTCTCTGGTCCGCTCGGGCCTCAGGGACGTACTGCCTTCTAGAAGTTTCACGGTCAGGAAGGGGCAGAGGGGTGTGGAAACTCCTCTTTCACAGGAGGACCTAAACATTCTCCAGAACTGCAGGGCAACAAAAAGTCTGAAGAGGGAAACCGAAGGCCCAGAGAAATGAAATGCTGTAAGGAAGAAGGGAGATTTGAGTGTTTACTAAGAAGGTAACTCACAGGCTTTGGTGTTATTTGTGTAGTGATGTACGGCCACGGACTTAAAATGGTATACTGTCTTCCTGGGTAATCTTTTCCCTTTTATTTATAATTTTCCTTACTTTCTCTGTTTTCAAACATCCCTTCCACTCGCTGCATCGTAAATTATGTGGTTCTAGGTTCAACCTTTGCCCAAGGGTGTCATTTGAAAACGCAAGGAAACGTTTGCTGTCAGAGGTTACGTTAGAAAAACAGATTGATCCACTAGTTGTGAATGATGTCTAAGGCAGGGGGTCCTGAGGTCCCTCTGGGTAACCCACCAACGTGGGCCTGGCTCACATCTCTCGTTTTTAAAAACAGGGCATTGCCAGTAACTCCGACCGGAAGTTGATCGGAGAAGGTCGGAACAGCCGGGCTTTGTTCTGCCCGTGAACCATAGCACATGGCCTTGAGCCACTGTAATTGTAGGGTTCACGTAACAGCAAGACACAATTTACGACCTTGGGGGAAATAGCTTTTCACATCAAAATTATACCATCGTATGTATCATTTCCTGTAGTTACCAAAACCCACATTAATGGGACACCTTTTGGTCTAAATGAACTTAAGCCAAGAAATGATGAATGTAAACTAGGGTTATCTATTTTTTTTTTTTTTTTTGACCTGTTATTCTTTAAATACTTAATTCAGGTCTTTTTTTTACATAATATTTTTACACTTTTTGATTGAGCTACAATTCACACACCATGAAATTCTCCCCTTTAACGTCTACAATCCGGTGGTTTTTAGCATATTCACAAGATGGCACAATTATCACCGCTAATTCCAGAATATTCCCATCAGCCCCAAAGAAATCTCGTACCCACTGGTAGTCACTCCTCAGAGTCCCCTTCCGCCAGCCCCAGGCAACCACTCCTTTCAAGATAATTTGTTCTAATTCAGTAGGAATGGCTTTGGCACTGTTTCAGCTGCTTTGGATGACACACGGTACCACAAAGTGGATACTTGGGTGGATTTAGAAAAACTGGGTCCCAATTCCATTTATGTGACTGTCAGGCAGCCCACTGAAGCGCTCCTCTGTCCCCTCGTCTACACCGTGGGGATCGCAAGCCACTTAGGCGGAGCTGGTGTGGCAACGAGAGGAGGAAGTCTGTGTCAAAGCCCCCGGTGCCCCGAGGACACTCAACGATCTTTAAAGAACAAAACAGGCTCCTGCTCTCAAGGGGGGTCACAGTCCCCCTGGTTCCACAGGACTGTCTGCGGAGGCCGGGAGGTTGTGCGAGCCGGTGGCGGGAGGCTCCCCGGCGTCCACCCGAGTCCTGCTCCGTGGGGCAGCCTGGAGTCTGGACCTCGTCTGAGGATCGGTTGGGGGGTGCGGGGTGGTTCTCTCTTCCTCCAGACCTCGCACCGTGTGGCTCTGAGGGCTGGAGCCCCTGCACCCATTTGGGCGGCACAGCTGAGGACCGGTCTACTGAGGGAGGCGGGACAACCCGAGGTGGCTGCGGAGAAGGGCGCTCAGAAGCCCATTTCCGGGCAGTCCTGGGAGCCTGCGGGCGCCCTTTACTTTCTAAGCCAGTTTGGGTTGAGGTCACCTTGGCTAAACCAAACCACGGTCTCCAGTGACCCAATCACTAATCTAGCTGCTGACACAAAGGGGGTTTGTGGATGTGATTAAGGACCCTAACTGGTCAACCTGAGCTTAATCAAAAGGGAGATTAACCCGAGTGGATGTGGCCTAATCAGATGAGCCCTTGGAAGGGGGCTCAGACCTTCCTCGAGTCAGAGGCCCCAAAACCCCCTTGCTCACTGTTCCAGCCCATCCCGCCTTCCTGAGCCCTGCCTTGGACTTGGGACTGGCTTATCCAGCCCCGACAAGCACGTGAGCCAATTCCTAGCAATAAATCCCCGAGTATGTGCACGTGCACACATCTGTATGAATGTCCTCCTTCTGCTTCCTTGGCTGGATCCCGACTGCCACACTGGTTATCTTTTAGTTACTACCAGGCACACTCTGTCTGGGTCCACAGCACTGCGCAGTCCTGAAGGAGAAGGGGACACACACACACAGACCCGGCCTTGGGCCGGCCCCATCACGCCCTCTTTGTGCTGCCTCCGCGACTCTGGGATCCCCAGGCCGCTGCTCCTCGAAGACGCTGCCTACGCCCTCTCTCAACCTCAGTCTCAGCCCGCAGGGAAACAAACGGGGGGTCTTTGCAGGGCCGGGTGGCCAGGCCCCTGCGTTAAGTGCTACAAGATACCCCACAGCCGGACAGGATACACAGTGGGGTTCAGACTCTGAGAACCAGCCCCGTTCTGGGGACGCCACCTCAAAGGGACACTGACACAGGCTGATGTCAACCAGAAAGGCAGCGGGCGGCTCAGCTTCCCCCACGTGGATCCTCACGTATCTGCTGAGTTACCAAGCGGTCCCAGCCCGCGGAAGTCACCGCTAAGAACACTCCTGGCTGACGCGTCCGTTTGAGGGAGCCTGCAAGGAACACCCGTCGTGCAGGACGGGCGCTGGCCGTGTTCCAGCCTGAGACCCGCCCCCCCACCCCTCTCCTGACGTCGGAAGTCGGACGGCTAAGACTCGGAAACCCAACTCCACATGCCGCGTCATCTCCCCGGGACCGACGTGAATTCACCCCTTCTTTCACGTTGTCCTGACCCTTCCACCCTCCCTTCTTCCACAGGCTCCTTCTCATGCAGGTTGGGTCCAGGGCCCGCACGTTCAACGCCGCCCCTCCCCATTACTGTATCGTCCGGCAAAATCCCTATTCCAGAAGAACCCCACGTCTGCTTCCTCTGGATCAGTGCGGGGGTCGAGGAGGGCCGATGTACAGATGTGACGGGAGCCTGGTATGAGCCCGTACTTGTGAGGTGACAACTTAAAACAGTTCCAGGAGCCAGCAGCGCTCCACGGCGGCTTCTCGAGACTACTTTCTCGTCCCCTGTCTGCAAATCGGACTTTTTTCCGTCCTCCTCTCACCTCCTCTCTCAGCCGTTACATGACCCCCCTTCCCACGTCCATCCCATCCGTTAGAGGAGACAGTGCTCCCCTTCTTCCGGGCTCACCCTGCGGATCCCAGCTCCGGCTTTCCACCTGCCAGGGAGCTCGGTAACAGCTGCGACCCGCCCCCGGGACAGAGGCTGCTCACTGAGAGCGGCGGACGCCTCTCGCCGAGTGGGGGGTCCTCAAGCTCTCCCGCAAACACCAGCAGCAAGCCTGACTGCCATCGCGTGTGTCCTCCAGCCGGCTTCTCGCCGCCCCCCTCCCCGTTACCAAGGCCTCACAGAGATGTGTCCGAGCTGGCCGTCCATGTCCTCACTCTCTGTGCGTCATTTGACCCACAAGAGTCTGGCTTCTGCCCTCTCCCTCTGCAGACTCTGCCCCTTTTCCTAAACTCAATGGAGATTTCAAGCCTTCATCTCCCTAGACCTCTTAGGCGGCCACCCTCCCTCCGTCTCCCTCTGGTGACGTCGAGGCCACGGCCTCCCCAGGCTCCCTGGTCGCACTCTGTGCCTCTGCTCTAATCTAGAACTCTCCTCCGAACGCCGGCACAGTCCCCAACGTCCACCTGGCATGTCCCCTGGGATGTCTCAAAGACACCTCAGGTCCAAGGAGACCAAGCCCAGAGTCCAGCCCACCCTCAGCGAGCCCTCTCTGGGGGGTGCGATCCATCCGCTTGGACAAGCCTAGACCTTCTCTGCACCGCCCCACCCCCCACGCTGAATCCTGCACTAAAGACCGGTGGACTCCACTCTCCAAATATCTCAACTCCGTCTACTTCCCACCCCGCCAGTATCCGCCCGGTCCAGGCTCTTCTAGACTCTTCCACGCCCCGATTATTGCCTCCATTCTGCCCTCCCAGCTGCAGCCAGACGTTTTCCAGGATGGAAATCCGATGCTGTTCCTACCACCCTGGCTGCAAAAGGTCCCAGGGGCTTCTCTTTCTTCGGAGGCTCAGGGTTAAAATCCTCAGCATGGCCTAAATGCACTTGTACAAGGTCTCAGGTCCGGCGGCCACATCTTCTCCAGCCTCCTGTCACGTCACCACGCCCTGGGCCCGTGCCCCGGCCACACGGTCCCTGCCAGCTCCACGTGCACCATCCCACATGTCACCTGCGGGGCTTGCCACGCACAGTTCCTCTGCCTGGAACCTCGGCCCCTCCTCTATCCTTCCTTCCGATTTCACTCAGGAACCCCTTCCTCCGAGAAGGCTCTCGGGACCTCCTCGCCCCACTTCAGCTCCGCCAATCACTCCGCCCTCGACACGCTCACTGTCCAGATGCTTAGTCACACCTGGTCTTGCCCGAGATTCAGCTTTTCCTGCTCACAGCCGACTCCCAGCTCCTGGCTCGGCCCAGGGCCCGTGGGAGGGCTCCCCAAACATCCGTCCGAGGAACGAACCAGTTAATGTGAGCGATCAACGCGATCCAGTGGTAAGCGACAGAAACGCGGTCACGAAAGAGACTTCCAAAGAAGTTACGATGTCTGGCCACGTTCAGCGAGGGGAACAAAGCCCCCCGTTTGAATGGAAGAAGAGATACCAGGTTTCTTGCGAGAATCCGCGTCCCGACTCCACTAGATGTGTTGCGTAAACCCCCCGGAGAAACGAAATCACTAGCTGCACACGCCTCCCGTGTGGGCTGGGATAGCGCTAGACCCCGGCCACGCGGTGCAAGCGGGAAGAAAAGGAGAGGGAGTGTGACAGAAGGGTCAGCTCTGGGCTGGCACACTCGGTTCCGGACGGTGCTGTGCTGTGTGCACACAGGGGCCAGTGACACACGGGCTCAGAGCCCCCGTCCCCCCCTCTGCGAGCTGCACAGCAGGAGGCAAAGATGACTCTGGGGAGAGGGGCCGGCAGATGACGGCAGAAGCATCTGGATAAGAAGGGCGGTCATTTTATTCCTTTTTTTTTTTTAATTTTTTTTAATGTTTTTATTTATTTTTGAGACAGAGAGAGACAGAGCGCGAGCAGGGGAGGGGCAGAGAAAGAGGGAGACACAGAATCCGCAGCAGGCTCCAGGCTCTGAGCCGTCAGCACAGAGCCCGACGCGGGGCTCGAACTCATGGAGTGTGAGATCATGACCTGAGCCGAAGTTGGGTGCTTAACCGACTGAGCCCCCCAGGCGCCCCACTTTATTCTTTAAGCCACCATTCAGTCCGTTCGTCAGCAAACGCTTATGAAGCATCCACTTGGTACCCGGGAGGCGCGGAGGTCGTGGGATATTCAAGTGACAACAGGCAAATCACTCCCTTCAGGGCCTCCTGCCTCCAGGGGCCACTGCAGAGGACTGTGCAATCATCCGAGTGACTTAGATCCTGCTGGCGGACAGAAGCCCAAGACTGAGCAGAGAAGAAGCCGCAGGAAGTAGAAACAAACAGGAAAACACAATGAGATGCCACTCACACCCACTAGGGTGGTGTTACTTTAAAAAAAAAAAAAAAAAAAAAGCAAAGAAAGAAGCCAGAAAGTGCTGGCGGGGACTGGAGGCATGGGAAGCCCCGTGCGCGGCTGGGAAGTCGTAACCTGGTGCGGCCGCTGTGGAAACCAGGGTGGCGGTTCTCGAAGAAATTACACCTCAAATTACACGCGATGCAGCAGTCCCACTTCTGGTTACACACCCCAGAGGGGCTGGAACAAGAGGGGAATTCAAGACACTGCACGTCTGAGTATTTGGCTCAGAAAACACCCGAGAATCAGCACAGCTATTTTCGCCAAGTCAAGGTGAAAGAGAGGAGCCCAAGGCATTCCAAAGCAAGGTACTGAGCTGAGTAAAAGACCGTGAATTTGCCCTTGGAATTTTGGTTCTCTTTTTTCAACTTGGTGCTCTAGGAATGTTCACTCCCTCGTGTGGGGAGTGACGATTAAGTTTGCACTGAGTGCTCAGCATCGCCGGGCAGAGAGAACAGATACAGCCTTGTCTGCGGTCAGCTTCCCAGCTCCCAGCCACAGGGCTGCCTGGTCCTCCCCCTCCCCTGCAGAGCAGATGCGGGGAAGGGTGTCTCTAAAGGAAGGAACAGCGTGTGCAAAGTCCCTGCAGAACACGATGAACGTGAGAAGGCACCAGCCCCAGCACCCCCAAATTCCCCACACGGTCCTCAAGGACACCTCAAGAAACTCCGTCAAATTCCCGCCCCGGTGTCCTTTTATGGCCCCTCAGTCGCAGGAGAAACCCGAGGTCTCCAGCCTAGCTCACGGGACTTCACATTCCACGTCTGGCTCGCCTCTTCCGCCTTCTCCTGCCGCCTGCTCTACGAGTCCCGGTTCCGCCACACAGCAAAGCTCGCAGTTCCCTGTTATTTCTGTGCCTCTGACCTTGCCATCTGTCAGGCCTGAAAACACTCCTTCAGCCCCTCCCTCTTCTGCAGGGTAACGTTCACTCGCCCTTCAAGACCTAGATCAGACCTCGCCTCCTCCGGGACGCCCACCGGCATTCTGTCTCTAGTGAGACTCCTGCGATGGACCCTAAAGCCACATGCTCTGTTTCCCTCTCAGTTTGCCTCCGTCGCCTGTGTCTGAGCCTCAGAGGACCCAATCCGTGTCCTTCCCACGGCAGCTTGCACGCTACCCAGGGCCCAGCACGGGGGAGACAGCCAACACTTTTCCAATGTCTTCTGTTGTTTTGACTTTTTTTGCGGTTTTCTGGAACCCAGTGTGATGTCAACTAATCAACTGTTTCTTCTGTGACTTTGAAATGTCAGATGCAGAGCCTAGGGTTTATTCTGCACCATCCAGGGTGCCCAACGTCCAAGCTGGTGCCCGCTGTGGTCCAGACACCTGCCTCCCTCTGCCACTGTCCCTTATCTGAGCCTGGTTCCCAAGACTCCCTCTGATTCTTTGAGTGAGCTGATGTCCTTCCAGTTAAGTTCCTTCTTTTTCTTTTTTTTTTTTTTTTTTTTAAGTTTATGGACGTATTTTAAGAGAGACAGAGCACAAGTGGGGGATGGCAGAGAGAGAGGGAGAGGGAGAGAATCCCATACAGGCTCCACACTGTCAGCCCAGAGCCTGATGCGGGGCTCAAAGTCACACACCGCGACACCGTGACCTGAACCCAAGTCGGACGCCTAACCCGCTGAGCCACCCAGGTGCTCCTTCTTTGCTTCCGAATTGGTTCTTATTATTTGCAAACAAGAACCCTGAAACGAATGAAAATATGTGACATCTGTGGCCGTCCATGGATTTTTTTTTTTTTTTTTTTCCAGGCTCGTAAACATTTCCTAGTTTGACTGGACCAGTTCAGTGAAAAGAACACTTCTCAAAAGTCCTGACACTCTCCTTTCAGGTGCCAGACGCTACAACTGACTCCCCGATGTGGCCTTGACGGACTCATTTCGACACCTTCTTCCCCACAAGGATGCCCCTGGGATTAATGAGTTAATAGTCAAAGTCCTCTGTGCTTTAAATCGTGCCTCCGGGCAAGGAGAGAGCAGAGCCGCAAAGAAATCACGAAGAGGTTCCTTAAGAAGCATCGCACTCATCTCAAACTTGAAATGGGGAATTGAGGACGATGGCCAATTTTCCCCTCAAGAAGTGGTCAAGACTTTTTGAGTCTAAGAAATTGAGAGGAGAGAAGACACATAAAAATGTCAATGAGGTTTGGTTTCTTCCAACCCCAGTTTTCAGTAGGTTGGCGAACCACCCTCTTCCGGGGCCCAATCTGTGCGGCTCGGCCTCTCCGGAGGTGGGGCGGGCACTCCTGCCTCCGTGCACATGTGAGTCCCGGTGACTCTTGGCCCCTGCTTCCCTGAGTTTCTCCCCGCTCTCCTTCCCCTCCTCCTCGTCGCCCCTCTTCCTCCTCCCCGCCCTCCTCCTCCTCCCCCTCTGCCTCCCCCGGCACCAATCCCGGGTACCTCTCATCACGCTGGGCATGCCGGGCCGGGGTGCTGCTGTCCGTGGACCCACCTTCCGCCAAGAACGAAGCATTGGGAGGCACGGATGTTTCCTCTTGCTCAGCAGGGATCTTGTCTGGGGTCATTCTAGAGCTGATCCTTCCTCCTGCCCCCCAAATACTACTTACTTCCTTGCCCTTCTCCTCAAGCAGGACTCCCGGTCGTTAGCACGTAAGGAACAGCAGATACCCACCTAAGCACAGCCGTGGACGTGACTGAGCCAGCTGAAAGCGTGGCTTCCTCCCCACCTACCCCTCCTCACAAGTTACCAGCTGGGAGCTGGACGCAGGACGCAGGGACTCACTGGCAGGTGGCAAACGTCCAGGGCACTCTAGAACACGGTGCTCTCGTGACCCACGTTCCCCCTTCCTACCGGTAAAAGTCTAGCCCACTCCTTTTTTTGATCTACTAATTTTTACAAATGATATACAGAGGAAATGTACTAACAACGTGCATGATAAAATATGCACTAAAATCCGAAATTCCACAAGGGTAATGTACAAATATCTGGAAACATCCTCCTCCTTTCTTTTCACTCCCCAGCGAGGGTCCGTGAGCACCCCTGGTGTGAGAGCTTCCCACTTTGGACGTCGCCCTTCCAGAGCTTAAGTGGAGGAGAATGTGCCTGCACTCTTCCTTCGTAGGGAATTCAAATTTCAGTTACATTTGACTGTTTAAAAGACCGTGTTTTATTCACATGGGTTGGGTTGGCATCTCAGCACAGTACTTGGCAAACAGTAGGTTATCAGTCAATTAATTTAATTTAAGGACTTTGAATGGCTGTTTTGCCAACTCACTTCTGGGTCTCAGTTACCATTACAAAAGCCAGCGTCATCCTGTCTTCCAGCTCAGCAGTGGAAATCAATGCATTGATTATAGACCAGAGGACAGGGCAGGCCCTCCCCAGAGCCCCTGCTGCCCATTCCTCCTCGTCCACCGCCCCCAGAGGGCTCGGACCAGACAATGTGCTGGCCCAGGCTGGGCGACTTGGCCGGCCGACTTCCGAGTGTCCTGGGTGGACCTCAGGCCAGCCTGAACACCTGCACGAATTCCCCCTCGCTGATCCTGAGCCAAGGGCACTTAGATTAGCCCTGGTCAGGTGAGGTGGCCCTTCTGTCTCGGATGTACGAGAGTCTGATGGGCAGGCCTGCACCTCCCGCCGGAACACCAATGACCAAAGGCGTCCCTCTGGCAGGCAGGCCCTTGCTGGGGTCTACGTAGTGCTGGGTGTGGAGGAAGAAGGCCCGGCAGGCACAAATCTGCTCAAACGGCACTTCTCAGCCCAAGAAAGCTGCAAGTTCATGAGTGAGAAGTATTCAGTCAATAGCTGCGAATAAACGATTAGGGAATCACAGGCTGCCATGTTACTCTTTCACGGTCACAGAAGAGCTGGGAACAAGTTCATGCTTGTCCAGAGAAGGTGCGAGAAACTATATGCTTGCTTATTTTATAATTTTTTTAACGTTTATTCATTTTTGAGAGACAGAGAGACCGAGCGTGAATGGGGGAGGGGCAGAGAGAGAGGGAGACACAGAATCCGAAGCAGGTTCCAGGCTCTGAGCTGTCGGCACAGAGCCCGACGCGGGGCTCGAACCTGCGAGATCATGACCTGAGCCGAAGTCGGACGCTCAGCCGACTGAGCCACCCAGGGGCCTCTATCCTTGCTTATTTTAATACGAAGGTAATTAAAACACAAAACCAGGGGCGCCTGGGTGGCGCAGTCGGTTAAGCGTCCGACTTCAGCCAGGTCACGATCTCGCCGTCCGGGAGTTGGAGCCCCGCGTCAGGCTCTGGGCTGATGGCTCAGAGCCTGGAGCCTGTTTCCGATTCTGTGTCTCCCTCTCTCTCTGCCCCTCCCCCGTTCATGCTCTGTCTCTCTCTGTCCCAAAAATAAATAAACGTTGAAAAAAAAAAAAAAAAACACAAAACCAAAAACTCTTAAACTATGAATTTGATGTAAATTATGCCAAGAGTCCATCTCTGTTGTGATTTTGCTCACTCTGAACGGCTACGCGATCTTGCTGCCCCTGTGTTCCTCACCCCCATGGAGCTACTTTAGAAAAACTTTGCTAAGGAAAAAAAAAAAAAAAAGGAAAATATATGCACAATTTGTAAAAGATTTTATAGATGTGCTGAAAAAAGTGAACTTGTGTAATGTAACAACGGTCCTTTGCCCCCTGAAATCATATATACTTGATAGCTTAAATCTAAACAAAATCTCAGTGCACTTGTCTTTGACATATTAAAAACTTGAAAGATAACGTTACACGTTTTTTTAAAATGTTAAAACTGTCACAATCAATCAACCAGACAAAAAGCCGGGTAATTCAGAGGGAGAGATGAAAAGGCTGATCCGTCTATCTTCACCCAGTCTGGTGACGTAACTACATGACTTCCATTAAATGAGCCACTTAGTGCCACCAATGTACCCATTAGAACCCCTGTAATTACCGTTATGAGGGGCTTGGCAGTTAAATCTCTGCATATACTAAGGAACGTAAGCATTCATATTTAAATCCAACTTGCACACAGCCCCAGAAGCATCCACCTACTTTAACTCTCTAAGTGAGTTAAAACGAGTAACAGACAGAAGGAAGTTTACTTTGGAAATTCACCAGGGCCTCCTGTGGGTCAGCAGTATGGGACAGTCGGTGAAGCTGACACCACTCCATAGTTCACTACGAGCCAAGGACTACACTAGGCACTTTCTCTTTGTTCTCGTCACCATCTTACGCAGCACAGAGAGGTGAAGCGACCTGTCCGTGGGCACACAGCAAGCTAGCAGTGGAAGAGGCCAGACTCCAGAGGCCAGATCTCCGTGAGAATCGGAGAGATTTTTCCTGGCACACCCGTCCAGGTTCTTCCGGGAGGTGGAGGAGGGCAGAACGCCCATGCACCCCAGCATCCCCACTGCACCGGCCGGCGTGAAAGCACCAGATGGGTCAGGGTCCGCCCCCCAAGGGGCACACTTGAAAAGACATCGGCGCACAGAGGCTTTACGAAACCCCAGCGCCGAACGAGGTTGGGGGCAGTACAAGGTGAAGGAGTTTGGGGCAGGAGAGCAGCGAGCTCAAGGGTGGCTTGGAAAAGTTAAAGGGGATCCCTAGAAAGTCCGGAAGCCCGGGACAGGGCATGTCGGACTGGGATGTAACGAGCTGAGGAGCCGAGACTCACATCAGAGGAGGCCAAGGGAGGAGAGAATTTCTCCGCAGGAACGGTTAGGGGTAGGGCAGGAGGGCATCAGGGCAGCAACGAACGCTGAGACACAGCCCCGAGCTTTCTCCTGGAGCCCCAGGGCTGTCAGGGAAGGACTGCGCGGGGCAGTGGATGGTCAAGCGGGTGCTCGGAGAAACCTGTGCTGGCCGCGAGGAGCCGTGCGGGGCAAGAGGTCCCAACAAGAGAAGAGTGAGGGCCTGTATGGGGAGGTGTTCACACACCACCAGAAGGGAAGGTCCCAGGCCCCCAGGACGGGCGGCTTCCCGAAGGGGGAGTGCTGGGTGTGAAGCAGAGAGGACGAGGACGCTCACCGGAGATGCGGCGCGGGAGGGGACAAAGCTGAGTCTAGTCGTAGCGTGAACTCGAGTTTCTCCAACTAGGCCAATCTGCTGGAAAGAGCCTCCCCCCCACCCCGAGAAAAATAGGCCTTTTCCACTGGGGACTGGAGGGCTGCGAGGGGCTGGGTTTGAGCTGTGGAGTCCAAAGTCATTCACCGCAAGGTCACGGGCAAGGTCAGAGGGCCTCAGAGCACGGACGGGATGGGAGCAGGAAGGAGGCTGGGGGCAGCTGACCGGTCTAAGTCCAGAAGCAAGTTCCGTGAACGGCGCTGGGCGGGGGTGGGGGGGGAGGCCTTCCTTGGCAAGCTTACCATTAGGAGCTCAGGAGAAGCAGGTTGTATAATATGCAAATTGCTAATCAGTGAAATTTAACAGGGAGCAGCTAAGGTGTTCCAAGTCACTCCGTTTTCCATTTTCGAAGATGAACATAAGATACCTAACGCCCTCTCATTGAACCTGAGTTTCGAAATGTCATGAGTTACCACAAGGCTAGAATTTGAAGTTCTTGATTTAAAGTTAACTTAAAACTCCAGTATGTTTTAAAACCAGAAGGCGGGATGGGAAAAACGTTTACACCCTGTTCAGTTTGACTCATACATTTCATTCTCTTTCACTGTTATACCCAATTCTTGTCTTTACTCTTTTTTAAAACTTTTTATTTTATTTTCTATGTTTAGGTTTTTTAATGTTTATCTATTTTTGAGAGAGAGAGCAAGCAGGGGAGGGGCAGAGAGAGAGGGAGACACAGAATCCGAAGCAGGCGCCAGGCTACTAGCTGTCAGCATGGAGCCCGATGCCAGGCTTGAACTTATGAATGGTGAGATCATGACCTGAGCTGAAGTCGGACGCTCAACCAACTGAGCCACCTGGGTGCCCCTATCTTTAGGTTTTTTTAGAGAGAGAAAGAGAGCAAATGGGTGAGGGGGGCCAGGGGGAGAGAGAGGGGGGAGAGAGAGAATCTCAAGCAGACTTCATGCTCACCACGGAGCCTGATGAGGGGCTCGATCTCACAACTGGGAGATCATGACCTGAGCTGAGACCAAGAGTCAGATGCTCAACCGACTGAGCCACCCAGGGGCCCCTTGTTTCTACTTTTTTTTTTTTAATGTTTATTCATTTTTGAAAGACAGAGCATGCGCAGGGGAGGGGCAGAGAGAGAGGGAGACACAGAATCCAAAGCAGGCTCCAGGCTCCGAGCTGTCAGCACAGAGCCCTTCACGGGGCTTGAACCCACGAACTGCAAGATCTCACGGGGCTTGAACCCACGAACTGCAAGATCATGACCTGAGCCAAAGCTGGACACTTAACCCACTGAGCCACCCAGATGCCCCTTTACTCTTTAATCATAATTTGAGGAGGTTGAAAAGAATTACATTGAAGAAATAACAGTGTGAAAATACCAGCATCACTGGGAAGAGAGCAGGGAGCCCCCAAGTTTGGTGTAAAAATTGCCAGGGAGTTTGTTACAACGCTGACGTCTTGGATGCACCTTTTGACAGAGTGCTGTATATTCTCGGCTTTATATTTATGGAATCGTTAACTGTCATGTTCATTAGCGTCAGGACAACTTATTGAAGAGTTACATAAAATATGCACAGAGGGTCTAATTCTGCACCTAACGACTCCTGCAGATGTAAAGCCTTCTTGTGAGTTACCCGGCAGGGAGGGGGGCCGTGCTGTGTCTTTGCGGCTCACTGTGATGAGCTCTCAACAACCCTCCTTTTGGAGATGAGCGCAGGTAATGAGAAACGGAAACAGGTTAAATATCAGGGGTCCGATCTTCAGAGGTTCCGTGAACCTGAGACACAAAGTGGCAGGTCCCGGTCTGAGCGTCATACATGCAGCATTAGCAACAAATCGTCAGACTTTAAATTTCACCGCAGGGGGCTAGTCCAGTCTGGACTGAAAGAAAGAAGAGAAAAGGAAAATGGCAATGTAGGTGATTTCTACGCCAAAATCACAAGGGTCAAGTTCATGACGGCCACATTAATTCAACTCTAAGCAGAGGCACCTTATAGGAGGGCCTTTAACAAACCATTCTCAGGAAACACACACACACAAAACGAAAAAGATAAAATGCTGGTGCCCATGAGAAAGGACTGAGAAGAGATGCAATCAGGATAAGGAAAACAAGAGTGCTGAATTAGGACAAGCCACTGTCCTCCACTGAGCATCACAGAACATTTGCCCCACACCCTGGTGGCTAATCATACCCATTCTGAAAGCTGGAAAACATCCCAGAAATGACACCTCTTTGACCAGTTTCACCCACAACGTTGCTGGGCCAACCCCTTCAACCCACTTATTTGGAGAAGTATGTGCGAGAACTGATCAGACCATCAGGACCCAGGAAATGCGTTTCTAACAGCTCGCTTAGTGCATTCAACAGGGATGTGTCTCCCCTTTCCACTTAGAGGCTGCTTGTGAGACATTATTTATGTGCTGTTAAACCTCATAAGGAAAATATTAACGCTTCTTGGAATCAACTGAACCTACCAAACAAGCATTACATTGTATCATTTGATGGACAACTTCCTATGGTGCATAAATCTGCCAACATCGGCTAAATGTGGAAGTGATTTATTACGTTCTCTTTGCTGTGTTTAATAAGATGACTATAAATTTGACCAATGACTAGGTATGAGACCTCCAAACTCTCATTAATTAGCTACATAGGAATGTCTCAATGCAAAAAAAAAAAGAAAAAGAAAATTCCCACCGAGGCTGTCTGTGGCACACAGCAATTCAAAAGTGAGTACTGAGATAGGAAAAGGTACCTGAATGTGGGGAATCAATCTGCAAGAGATCCTTCAGGGCAGTTTCCAGAATGCGCGATGGCGCGTAATCAGTCTTGGTCATCGCTTGGTGAGGCTTATGGGACCTAACAGAAAATGGGTTCTTTGTGGACGTCCCGAAGCAGATCAGACGTGGTAAAGCAAACACCATCATTTCACCCAGGGGCCCCAGGAAAGCTGTGCCCTGTGGGATGGGGGTCCCAAGCTACACCCTCTGCTTTTAGACCTAGGCTGTGCTGCCAGATTTTGAGAGAAGCCTGTGATTAGCATTCCTACCCCCCACCCCCACCCCCCATCAGAAGCACAGAGTGATGTGCTTACAGTGAGTAAACAAAATTGTGTCAACCCGGGGGAATTGTCCTCACAAGGGAAGCCCTCCCAAAGGGGCGAGTTACTCCGTTTGCAACAAGGCCAGCACAGAGAGCTTTGATTAGCCCATCACTGGGGTCACAGCAGGTGCAAGCCGGTCCAGGGACAGGAGGGACTGCTCTGCTCCTGCAGGCACGGCACGAGGGCGACGCTTGTCTCAGGGCCCCTCTCTTCCTTCTTTCACTTCAGACTCGAGGCGCACTAGGGCCCAGAAAGCTCCCTGAGGAACGCCAAGCAGAGTTGTTTCTCCTTGCAGTGGTTTGCGGAAGGAGGACATGGGAGCCGTTGAGATGAACGATTTGGAAACCAAATAAAAGCAAACATGGATGAGAAAGGAAGGCCACGAGCCCCGTGGGGGTAACACCGAGCCATCCAATCCCCGCTGCCTCCTTTCCCTGGGAAGAAAACCCCGCAGCCCCAACACCCCGCCCTATTCATCTGAGATACCGTGGCCCCTCACACAGTTCGAAGTATTTTTTTTTTTTTGACGTAGTAAGTGGTGTTTCTATTTCTGAATGTTTTCCCCAGCCAGGCATCCATTGGAACCACGGTGGCCGGAGTCGCTGGCCTATCTGTGGATAGGGTGGAAGGAGGCCCCAGACACACACCTGGGGCATTTCTTTTCAAGATGGCAGAGGGATTGCTCACTCCAGCAGTCCTTCTGTTGACGGGGCCTTCCCAAACAAGGCGTTATTTTCCGATCCTACCACAGAAACGCAATCGCCGCAGATACGTTACGTTCATTTCCTGGCCCTTAGGATTTATACACCAGCAATAATGACGCACAGGCAAGGAAGGGCACAAAACCTCGTAGCTGCTGAGGATCTCAGAAGGACTCAGCAATAACCCGGTTATCCTAGGAAAGCCTGGTGAACACAGGAGCTGTAGCTAAGCTGACCCAAGTGGCTACAGCGTATTCAAAGTGGGTGGGTTCTGCTGTATTAGGCGTGTTTTCACCATCATCTAGAACATGTCTCTGGCAATGTTATCAGACATCGCACAAAACACAGTAGCACAAAAGTATGGCAAAGTCACTGCCTCATATAAAAACCATCTGATGTAAGGTCATAACAGGTTAGTTAACGTGCGTAAAAAAACAGGTAGGAAGATACATTTGTGAGCAGACAAGGAGATAAATCTGAAATCTGAAATACATTAATCTTTAAATCTGAAAACAGTCAAGGGCAACTGGGTGACTCCTTCCAATACACAGGCTTGCCTCTGACATCCTTTCTGATCATGTGTGCCTTGCTTTGAAGCGAATTCACTCCCAGATGGTAAGCCCAGGGGTTTTTTGTTTGTTTTTTGGGGGTAGGGAGGGGGTGGAGGTTGGCAGCAGTTACGAAAAGAAAGAACACAGATGATTTTTAAATTTATCAAGAAAACGAGAACAAAGTTAACTTAAATCTAAACCGTTAAGATGTCAATCGCCCTATTTTTTGGCCCTAAACAGATTTGCCCGTATCTCAATCTTGACTTCACTGGGTCTTTTGGTTACAAGTTATTGTGTTCAATCCAAATTTGCCTTTCAGTGGCATAGGTCAAGTTCGCTAAAGTCTCACGGACCTTTCAGAAGGGACACAGCACCGATTAGCAAAGCGTTTCTCGTTATTGATTCCATCGGCCAAAAACATTATTATTGCCTTTGCCCAGCACTGGTGATTACATTTCCATAGGATAGCTTTTTTATTCATTTTTTTTCTCAGGTAGAAGCTTGGGAAATAAATGCATCACAAGGAGAAATCAATTGGCAGGACCAGCTCATTCATTTTTTCACTGACTCATTCATTTGACAAGCATTTCTTGAGCGCCTCCCGTCCTGGCACCTGTTCTGGGATAGCAACAGGGGCTACCTTCCCTGTCTCCCCAGCAGTTTCCATCTGGGGTAATTTGGAGGGTGTGTCCGTGGGAGGCCGGACATCAGGATCCTCTGTGGGTGCTGGGAGGAGGAGGCCTGCCATGTGAACGGGACCATCAGGGAAGGTCTTCCAGAGAGGGTGACCCCCGAACGATGACCCTGAGGCTGTGGGCGGTGAGAAGCACGCTGGTGTACTCCAGGGGAGCAAGGAGACTGGGATGCCGGAGGGAAGCGGACACAAGCTCAGAGGGGCAGAGGGGGAGAGTGGGGTCCACCCTGAGGACCTCGGTAGGACCTTGGCCTTTCCTCTGCCCGAGATGGGTTTTGAGAAGAGAGGTGACGCAACCTGGCTTATACTCGAAGGCCCACCCCCTGGCTGTGTTGAGAGTAGACGGTAGGGGTCAAGGTCAGCGGGATGAAAGTCAAGTCACGGAACTCCTCCAAGCCCCACCTCCCTCTTCTGTACACAGAGGGTAACGATGTTGGGGCCTCCTCATGCTTCCTTGTGATGACTGCACGAGATAACGCAGGAAGGGGACCTGACCTCCTATGTGCCGTGGAGTAAAATCTTAGTAAATGTCGTGTTTGTTATCATTACGTTGGCTGACGGTTATCGGCAACCGGGTTTAGTAAGCGCCCAGGAAACTCACCTGAAATAAGCCAACACTGAGACCCATCCGGTAATACTTTCCTGGTAACAAATTCTGCACGCCTGAAGATAGGGAGTGAGGCTGTGGGACACTCACCAGGGCACCCCTGCACTGAGACGAACGAACACGGGGGTGTCCCTGCCCAGGTCCCCTGCAGACTCCTGGTGGTAAGTCTCCAGCACTCTTTCCTTCCGTCTACACAAGCTGAATCCATAAGGCCGTGTGGTTGGCAGAATAATAACCCCTGAAGTTGCCCTGGTCGCTGTCCCCGCACCTGTCGCTGGGTCACCTCACCTGGATCTCAGACTTCCCGTCTCCAGAGCTGGGAGGGAATCCACTTCCATTGCGTAAGCCCCAGATGTGTGGTATTTGCCACCGCACACTCCTGCTGGCCTCGTCCACCATTCACGGCTGTCTCCCACTAACTGCTCCGCTCCGGGTCCAGGCTGGTTCTCCTGGCCCCTCTGGGATTTGGGGACCTCGATTCCCATTCTTTGCCCCGATGTTGACTAAGGATTTCCATCCACCCCCTTTGGTGCCGACACCTGCTAGCAGCTTCCCCCCACCCACCCCCTGCCTCCCATCTTCAGCACAACAGGGCACCCTCCCCTCCATCCCACCCCCTTCCTACGCCCCTTGCCAGCTCTCTCATCTTTGGTCTCGGAACTCATTTCGCATTCTTAAAAGTGACTGAGAACTCCAAGGAGCTTGGGTTTGTATGGGTTTTATCTGTATTGATACACAGCCACGTTATGAATTGACGCGGAGAAAATGCAAAACTATTTTTAAAAGCAATGAACCCATGATACGTGAATACAGACAACACATGTTTTCAAAAGCAGAAAAAAGTTTAGGGAGAGAGTGGCACTGTTTCACATTTTATAAATTTCTTTAGCATCTGGATTAATGGAAGGCAATAGATCTTTAAAAACGCCCTTGCAGGGGCGCCTGGGGGGTTCAGTCGGTTTGAGTGTCCAGCTTTGGCTCAGGTCATGATCTCACAGTTTGTGAGTTCGAGCCCCACGTTGGGCTCTGTGCTGACAGCTTGGAGCCTGGAGCCTGGAGCCTGCTTTGGATTCTGTGTCTTCCTCTCTCTGCCCCTCCCTTGCCCATTCTCTCTCACTCTCTCTCTGTCCCTCTCTCTCAAAAATAAACATTTAAAAATTTAAAAAAATACAAATGAGAATGTCTTTGCATTCATTCTGTTGAGATATTTTGCTTTTATTGGACTTACATGAAGATCCAGCTTCATACAGACATGTGGTTGGGAAAGGGAGGAGTACTTTAATAACCTTTTCAGAAAATTGTGGGTATTTTTCTTTGATAATATGCCAAAACTCATGAAGTAGCAGCTTCTTAAAAGTCAGCTGCAGCATGGAATCTGAACCAATAATCGTGACCTTTTTGGGCTCTGGACCCTTAAAATCCAGAAATTGATCTTGAACTTTGAGTCGATCTTTTACCCATTCCCAATTTGTAACATCATTTCTTGGTCACTTAGAAAATACTGGTTCACTCAGTTACACGATATTAAAAAATCACAGCCTCGATACCAGTCTATCAGGGAAGTTCGTAAGTACTGAGAAGCGGGCTTATGGTGGCCCAACACAAGTTCCTCATTTTCAATTCTAATTTTCCCTCAAAAGCTTGAATTTTATCATCAAGCACAAATACTGTCACTTATTTTTCTTGAAGTGACAGTCTCCCGGTTCTTTGTGGAGAAGTCTGCCAAATACGCACATCTGAACAGAGAGTTTGTCAGTTGCCCTCAAGTAAAAATGGCGACTTACGAAAAAAGTCGGCAGCTCGGTTTGCTCTGTGACATTGCACACGATTCTTCTCCAAGACAATCGATGGAATTCTGTAAACAATTGGAGGGTCCATGCGCCCTCCCATTCATCACACAAAATATTAAAAAGATGCACCCAATGGCAACGCAAGCTGGTGCAGCCACTCTGCAGAACGGTACGGAGGTTCCTCAAAAAACTAAAAATAGAACTACCCTACGACCCAGCAATTGCCCTACTAGGCATTTATCCACGGGAGACAGGTGTGCTGTTTCGAAGGGACACATGCACCCCCATGTTTATAGCAGCACTATCAACAACAGCCAAAGTATGGAAAGAGCCCAAATGTCCATCGATGGATGAATGGATAAAGAAGATGTGGTCTATACATACAAGGGAGTATTACTCGGCAATCAAAAAGAATGAAATCTTGCCATTGGCAACTACGTGGATGGAACCGGAGGGTATTATGCTAAGTGAAATTAGTCAGAGAAAGACAAAAATCATATGACTTCACTCATAGGAGGACTTCAAGAGACCAAACAGATGAACATAAGGGAAGGGAAACAGAAATAATATAAAACCAGGGAGGGCGACAAAACAGAAGAGACTCATAAATCTGGAAAACAAACAGAGGGTTACTGGAGGGGGTGTGGGAGGGGGGATGGGCTAAATGGGGAAGGGGCATTAAGGAACCTACTCCTGAAATCATCGTTGCACTATATGCTAATTTGGATGTAAATTAAAAAAAAATAAAACAAAAGAGGAAAAAAAAAACTCTGCAAATACTAACTCCCTAAAAACAAGTAAATTTATGAGAGTTAAAAAAAAAAAAGATGCACCCAAGTGTCAGGGTCTCACAAAGCTAACCGTTTTACAGGTTCCTCAAGGGCATTATTAGGTGACAGTGTTTTGTTCTTTGCTTTACTACGAGAGCCGAATGGTAATGACCCTAAGCCATGCCCCATGCCGGGCACCAGTCCTTTCTGTCACCGTTGGCTTCTACACGGCCAGGGCAAATGTCAGCCTACTCAGAGATCAGACAATGTCTTCGCACTTTTGTGGGAAGACTTGTGGCCTCTCAATGCTCCCCCCCACAAAAGTGTGGGGAAGCCCCGGGGCTCCTGGACCGCCTTTGCAGAGTAGAATCGGCAGACTTATTCCCTGGGAATTGGCTTCTTATTCCCTGGGATCCTTTGAACCGTTTATCATGGATAGCCGAGAACTCTGTTGGACCCCTCACACGCTGTAAAAACGGTATTAAAATTAATTAACTTTAGTTATATGTCTTTCCTATAAATGCGGTATGTTTTCAAGATAAAACGTATTCCTAGCGTCAGGTTTGGGGAAGGTGAAGCAGTGGCGTCTGGAGGGGGGGTGCCCTCTGCTGGTCAGCACAGGAAATGACTAGCCCGGAAGGCGGAGGTCTCTGTGCCTTTGAGGGTCCATCCAGTGCTTTTATTGAGCTCCTTCAAAGAGGCAGATTCAGGGTATTCAACATTCTAAAACCACATGCTTCCTTTGCTTTTCAATATGAAAGTGTTTTGAAAGAATCAAGATTATTATGGTAGAATCTAACATGATCAAAGATGTTTGGTGAGGGGCACCTGGGTGGCTCAGTCGGTTAAGCGTCCGACTTCAGCTCAGGTCACGATCTCCGGTTTGGAGTTCGAGCCCCGTGTCAGGCTCTGTGCTGACAGCTCAGAGCCCAGAGCCTGCTTTGGATTCTGTGTCTCGTCCTCTCCCTGCCCCTCCCCTGCTCATGCTCTGTCTCCTCTCTGTCTTTCAAAAATAAATAAATAAACGTTAAAAAAATATTTGGTGACATTCGATTTTCTGTAACTTAGCTGCATAGCTCGTTAGGAAACTTATTTACTTGTGTGTGTGCTTGTTTGTTTATCTACTAATTTATCTACTTGTATTTGAAAGCGAGAGAACACAAGCGGGGGAGAGAGGCAGAAGCCAGGAGACAGAGAGGGAGAGACAGAGAATGAGAGAGACACAGAGACAGAGAATCCCAAGCAGGTTCCATGCTGTCAGCACAGAGCCTGACACGGGGCTCGATCCCATGAGCGACTGAGCCCCCCAGGCTCCCCTCGTTAGGAAACTTAAAAGCAAAACCAAAAGTAGTCTCCTTGTTGCTTATCTTCATGAACCACTGACGTTTGGATGAAGTAGATATTTTGATCAGAGCACTGCGCACGTGTGAAGGGAGTAAAAGAGAGCCAACAGGTAGATTTCAGGAAGAGAACGCATGACAGAAAGACTACTTTTCATTTACGTACAAGGGACAACGCTCTCCCTAATAAACACAATTGTCACCACAGCACACGCCAGCTCTTGTTACGGTCCCGCGAACGCCGCGTGAGGATTGAAACTCTTCTAAACTCTTCTTAGAAGAGTCTTCTAAGAGTCACTCAGGTTTTGGGTAAATTCTCAATGACGCTCCCTCACGAAGTAGGGGAAAGCAATTGAACGATTTTATCCGTAGCAGGAGTCCACTTGGTTCCAGGAGATGTGGGCTAATGTTCTGAATGGTTTTCCATGGTCCCCGAATGGTTCTGCCGCTTGAGAGAGTCACCCTGGCTGGTCCCATACACACACTGTGTAAGTGGGTAGATGTCACCGGGCACTAACTGAGCACCGACGAGGCGCTAGGCACCCCGTCAGGCCCTGGGAAGAGTCAGAGGTTGAGAGGTGTGCTTCAGCTCTGCTACACGTACAATCTAGCGATCCTCCAGAACTGCCAGCACAAGGTGGGCCCCTGGAGGCGGGCCCTCTGAACGGGGACTTTGGGTGTCGAGAGAGGGAAGGTGTCATGACACAGCAGGTGGGACCAGAGCTGGTTTTGAGAACCGTTGGATTATAACAGGCACCAGTGGGAGGTGGAATGTTCCGGACTGGCACGGCACACGAGCAAAAGCTTTAAGTCGGACATGTTCTGGAAGTATTTTGGAAATGAGAATTCATGAAGCATCACTTATTAAAAGTATGTGACCCGGACTGACGGTTTCATATCCCTAAGAGGAACGATGATGTCTGCAGCGTTTTCCCTGAAGCGGGCACGTTCGGCTCGGAATCGTGGCTCGGGCCCCAGCAGCCTCCACAAGGGCCCCTCTCCCGTACTCTATCTCGCCTGCCGTGGGGAGCCCCACCTCGTGGAGTGGGGGGGAGGGGTGCCGGAGGCGGACGGTGTGCTGGGAAGCCCTCTTCGACGGTTCTGGATGCCGGGCTTGAACACGGACACGGGCTTTCTTGAGCTGAGCCGGTGAGCAGATCGGAAGTGAGCGCTTAAACTTGGCCAATCCCGCTTAAAAGGCGCGGCAGTTGGCTCCTTCCTCTGCCCCTGCAGGGCTGGTGACAGCACGTGGCTACGGCTCACGGCACCTCCAGGTTTGATGAGGAAGGAAATCGTCTCACCTCTGCTGGCTGGCCTCCTTAAAAAGCTCCGACGCCTAGACCCTGGCGTGAAAACTTCGGTTGTTTTATCCTAACAGGCGTTCGCCGTGCCGAATGTGGCAAGGAGAAGCTTCCGGAAGTCACAGAAGCGGTCTTCTCTAACGTCCACCTGTGGCGTGAAGACCATTTTCCACTCTTCCCCTTTAAAAACCTCACGTGATCCCTTTCCCACGGCCCCCATCAGTGTGGGGAACGTGGCTCCAGTCCCCACGGACAGCGCTGAACAGATGCCCTCTCAGCAGCACCGTCGGCCCTTGTCTGCCACCGCTGTGGTTCCCGCGAGGGCCGGCCAAGGACAAGAGTCGCCCGGACGAGCTCCTGGTCCTCTCCATACGCTGTACCCCGATGCCCGCGGCAAATCCGCTCCGTGCCCCAAAGCTGGTCCTCGGTCATCCGCTTCTCCTAGGTAACATCATCGCTCGTGGCTCGGGAGTTGGCTTCAAAAACCTCTTTTCCGGAGACACGGGGATGCAGTTACAGAACACCAAAAAGTGGCAGGGCACTCGGCCGTCAGGCGTGAGCCGGCTCGTTCTCTGCCCATCGGCGTCTTCACCAAAAATGTGCTCATTGTGCTCCCTTCACCCCTGGGGGGCGGCCCCTGACCTTTCACACCCACGCCCCTGACACCGGGTGACCCTGAACGGAGTCATTTGGTCAAGATGCCCGCCCCTCCCCCCAGCAGCTCACGTCGCTGCTTCTCTGCACACAGATCTACCGTTAACTGGAAGGCTTCCCCGCCTTCCCACCCAGCGCTGCAGCCTGGGGCTCCCACTGGTGCCTGTGACTTTGAACGACACCCCACGGTCTGACGACTGCTTTTCCCGCAGTGTAAAAATAATCCTCGCACAAGGGAAAGCACCGTTCCGTGTGTGTTCTAGAAACAGTCATCCGCTCTATCCAAAGGGGCACCATGTTTGAATGAAAGTGACATGAAGGGCTTGATGGTGTCACAGCACGAACTGAGAGAGTCATAATGGAAACATACTAAAGACGAGGACTCAATGGGTCATTGAGAAAACCCAAGTTTCAGAAACTGGCATTTTCTCTCAAAATGTGTCTGTCTCGAGCTGGTTCTCCCCAACCACCCAATGTGCAGCTGCTGTTTGCATTTACTGGGGCTGTGCTCCCTGTTCCCACTCAGGATATTAGTTTGTTTACTTTTATTTTTATTTATTTAGTTTTGAGAGAGAGAGGTGGGGGGAGAGGGAGAGAGAGAATCCCAAGAGGGTGCCACACTCAGCACAAGAGCCCGATGCGAGGCTCAAACCCATGAACTGTGAGATCATGACCTGAGCCAAAATAAAAAGTCGGGCACTCAATCTGCTGAGCCACCCGGGCACCCACAAGGTATTATTTTGAATTGCAGTATTCACATGGCCATAAGACTGCTTCTACATTGTAGGGGCGCCTGGGTGGCCCAGTCGATTGGGCGTCCCACTTCAGCTCAGGTCATGATCTCACAGCTTGTGACTTCGAGCCCCTTGTCAGGCTCTGTGCTGACAGCTCGGAGCCTGGAGCCCGCTTCAGATTCTGTGTCTCCCTCCCTCTCTGCCCCTAACCCACTCGCCTTCTGTCTCTGTCTCTCTGAAAAATAAAGAAACATTAAAAAAAAGAAAATAAAATAAACTGCTTCTACATCACAAGGAATCAAGCTTGTGCCACTAATTCATCTTTTCTTGTGAACTAGTGATATGAACACTAGTGATGACTTATGAACTAGTGATAAGAAACAACAGTACCTACGATGTGCAAATTTAGTAAGTGACAAAACATGATACACAAGCGATGTAAAACATAAAATCTAGGGGCGCCTGGGTGGCTCAGTCGGTTAAGCGCCCGACTTCGGCTCAGGTCATGATCTCACGGTCTGTGAGTTCGAGCCCCGCGTCGGGCTCTGTGCTGACAGCTGGGAGCCTGGAGCCTGCTTCCGATTCTGTGTCTCCCTCTCTCTCTGCCCCTCCCCTGCTCGTTCTCTGTCTCTCCGTGTCTCTCAAAAATAAATAAAAACATTAAAAAAAAATTAAAAAGTAAAATCTACTTCCCCTGTTGGCCGTGGGTTAGCAGGGACAGAGACACACCCGTGAAAGCAATTTTTGTAGCTCGCCTAGAACTCTTAGGAAGGTAACCATTATTCAGAACAGAACAGGATTTCGTAAATACGCCGGTCAGTCTCACTCCTCAAATTGTCGACCGTGTGCGACCCAAATGACTTACCACCGGTGCTCCGAAACCACCGAGCCTCTTGGAAGACGGCCAGAGACCCGAATGATTCACTAGCCACACTCGGGAAACATTCATTAGGAGCACAGCTGTCAGGGTCAGCCAGAGCCCGGGTCCCCAGGCCCAGGCAGGCAGGTGCCTCGAATAGAGACTATCTCCTGGCGGAGATGTGCACCGCACAGATGAGCAAATGCAAAGCCAGCGGCGGTAGCCCCCGGCAGCCGCGAGGTCCCTCCTGGCCCGAAGACCGCAGCACAACACTCCGCACGCGGAGGACCCTGGGGGAGACGCGTGGCCGTGACGCGGCCGGCCGCCCGAACGTCCAGCCGCAGTGGGCGGTGCACCAGGCCCCCGAGCCACATGACGGAGGGGACGGTGGACCGCATCCACCAACGACACTGCGTAGCTGGGGTTCAGCTGACAGGAGCGCCTGAGACGGAGGCTCGGGTGCAGGCAGTTTAGGTGGGAAGTGACCTCAGGGAACAGGGCGGTGAGAAAGGGACAGAGGAAAAGCCAAAACAAGGATGCAGTTTGGAAGTTGCCACTGCGCAAGAGGGGTTGCGGTCTGCCAGGAGCCCGTGAGAAGCACCCACCCGGGGCGTTCATCCCCTGGCCCCCGGGGCCCGTGGCGAGGGCTTCCTTGGATGCATGTGTCACGGGGCATGCATACAGGCCAGGTGGGTTGCCAGGGGGAGAAGGCAGTGGGCCGTGGGCCAGGCAGCACGCGGCTTGAGGAAGAGGCCTCCCGTGAGTCTGAAGGAGCACCCGTGGGACCAGACGTGGCAGCCAGGCTCACAGGTGGACGGAGGTGAACGGGCAGAAGGGGGTAGATGGGTTCGGAGGCGGATGCCTGGGTGGCTGGGCGGGTGGATGGAGGCACCCGTGAAGGCGTTAATGGGTCCGTGGATTCAGGCCAGAAGCTGGCCAGTGTGGACCATCTCAGGAGAGCCCTGAACGCCGGGGTGAGGGGTGCTGCATCGCAAGAAAGGCAGCCGGGCCTCACGCAGTGTCCCGCCCGGAAGGGTCACCCGAGTCCAGGGTAGACGCAAGGCCGCCCTGCCCGCTGCTGCCCCCACCCCCGCGGTCACCGGACAAGTGGGCCCAGCGCCCTCCACAGCCTCACCTCCCACTTTGTGGAGGAGAAGCACTGGGGATGCCAACTTGCCTCGTGAGAGAGAGAGCACCAAACCCAGACCATAACCAGAGTCTGTGACCAAGGGCTTCTCTCACAAAGACTTCTCAGAAGTCAGGAGTCTACGCTCCCAGGTTCAAGGGGACGGTAAGCTAGGGGGGACATGGTCCACAGAAGCACCTCAGACTTTCAGATGAACCCTGGAGAACATTTCATCACCAAGCTTCTGCAATTTTGAAAATATCGAGAGGAAGACATCACGCGTTTCTTGGCCTGGCAGCTGACACACCGGGGTGACCAAGGGGCAGATCACTGCGGCCACCCTGTGTGTGGAGAAAATATCCGCACCCAGGAAATTTCAGAAACTCCCGTTTTCTTTCTGCCACCATGTTTTCTCAGAATGAAACGTTCCTATTGATTTAATGCCAGCAGACCAAGCCCTCTCGGACCCAGGAGGCTCGGGCAGGAAAGGGGCCCAGAGGCCGGCTCATCCCGAGGTCCCCCACCACTGGGCTGCATGAAATGACTCCGGAGATAATCACGGATGCGTAGACCCAGCGAATCTGGAAATCCGCGTTTTCTGGCCCCCAACGCTTCTGGGCACAGCACTTCCGGGAAAAGAGCTCAGAGCTCACCCCGTGGGGGGCCGTCTGAAGCCCACCTTCCCCGCACAGCAGCGCTGGCCGCCCAGACCTGGCTCGGGGGGTGCCCTCCCGGCTCACCCCACCCTGCCTCCAGCAGCTCCTGGCTCCCAGCCGGAGTCTGTCTCCTTGGGCACCCAGCCCTGCATCTGGCACTCCTTCCAGCCACCAGAAGAATGAGGATTGGCCCCTGGTCTCTAGTGCCTGTCCCAGTGCCTTGTTTTGATGTCCGTAAAGGGGTCTTTAGGGGTTGATCAAGACCATTGGCAGTTTATTCCGTAAATAAACATCCACTTTATGAAAATCACACAATTAGCAAATCTAATTTCCCTGACCTTTTCAAGATCAACTTACAAGTCATTTTTATTCTTTTTATTATCCACATTAGTTCCGCAGTTGGGGGTCTTTGGTTAGTGCCCCTCTGTTAACGCTGAGTCAGCCAAACTCCCTCAGACACTCAGCTGTATTTACAAATTTAGCGCCTCAAGTTTCCCTTGACATTGTATGCCTCATCCGTAAATGGACTCTGCCCTATTTTCTTGTCAAGCCCTTCAGGCCCCTGGCTGACACACGGCCTTTCCGAAGATGTAAAACAACCCCAGTGAATCGATGATTACACGTGTGAATCTCAGGTTCTGGTAAACGTTTTAGTCCTTACAAACTAAAAATCACAATCATAATTTAAAGTAAATTACTCAACAGAAAGACTCACAAGGGTCATCTATCAGATTCTTTTTTTAAAATATAATTTATTGACAAATTGGTTTCCATACAACACCCAGTGCTCATCCCCACAGGTGCCCTCCTCAATGCCCATCACCCACTTTCCCCTCTCCCCCACCCCCATCAACCCTCAATTTGCTCTCAGTATCCAAGAGTCTCTTGTGATTTGCCTCTTTAATTTAACACATTCTCTAACAAAGACATGCAGAGATCATTCCTAAGGTTCACACAAAAGTATGAGGACAATGGGTTGATCACCTTCGTTACCCTGTTATGTAAGTCGAAGGCTTCCAGGGGTTAAAAACATTCACGCGCAAAGAGAGCACTCGACATGTGAACGGAGCTGGGCTCACCAATGTCCCAAGAAACCTGGCATTTCATCTCAGTGGGCTACTTCCGTCCCTGCCAGAGAGTTTTGACCAGGTCCTGAACTTCAGGGGGGGGTCAGCACTTGGTTACAGCAAACAATGACCTCTCTGCCACTTCCCCAACCAACCAGCACGGCACTTAAGGTTTCCATCCCTTGCACAAAACTCAGATTCTTCTACGGGTCAGAAGGATACCTCTTGTAAGGCTTTTTGCTATCGCACAACACTGCATTCCACTCTTGTCTCCCCGAGTGCGTGCCAAGTGCAGGGAAATGTGAATCCGTCCCTCTGTGAACTGGCCCCCATTTTGAAAGCTGCATCCGATCCCTTGGGGCTCCTTAGGGACACTGGGGTAAGGGGAATGATAAAAGGGTTGCCGAGGACAAGGATCCCTGAAAGAAAATGCAGATTTGCAGCCCCCTTCCTGCCTTTGCAACGTGGTGTCGATCTATAAGTGCGTGTGTGTATGTGTGTGTGTAAAGAACAATTGTGTTTCGTAAGGCAACAAAACCAGTTCAGAACAATTCATTATGCAGACTTCTCCCCAAATTGTAGGGCAGGTAATTCTGTGTCTGAGTGCCCGCCTGCTTTGTGCCTGGAGGTCAAGAACAACGCTCAGGGTTAGAAGACGGATGCCAGAACTTTCACTGGTATGCGACTTTCCAGCCGCATAGCTCACGTACACACACAAAACAGATTTGTGCTGCTGTTTTTTTTGTTTGTTTGTTTTTTGCAAACAAGCATGGAGAAAGAAAATGGGATGGAAGTAACTTTCGTCTTAAGCATCTTGTTCGGTATTATTTAAGCTTCTGTGAAAACCGTGGCATAAGTGTAGGTCCTGTGGCTTTTGAATCAATTAACTATATTTCAGAATCATATTTCGTTAATTAGTGAATATTTCATAGGGTGGGGAGCTAAAAGCACATAAGGAAGTGGAGACGAAGAAAATTCTTTGCACCCAGAGGTCTTGGGAAGCATCATCTCATAAAACTGCTCCTGGACACACCGGTCAGGCTCTGAGTCCCACCCAGGGTCCCGTGCTGTTGAGATCGCGGGGGCCGCCTATCGGGGACCCTCCATGGGGGAGGCCAGTCTAGCTGAGAGCTGTCTGCTCTGGAGATAACAAGTGGGGAAGGGAATGTTTCCTGGCATTGATGGTAAGAGCCTTGACCGTAACCCTTCTTCTTGTGGCGGTCTGTGACTTCACCACTGAGTTGGACCGGCGGTTTGGCCACGGCAGCCATGTTGCCTCCAAGACATCCACGTGGTAAGGCGGGGACCTGTGGGGCGAGACGGAGACACTGACCACCCCAGGGGACACATTCTGAGCTGCCTGTGTCTACGAGTGTTGTACCTAGGAGACACTCAAATTAGCATTTATTCCCGTCAGAGTAAGGCTTTTAAAGGACTCGATTGCCAGGGGATACGCAAATTTCACAAATCCTTTGTGCATCCGAAACTGTGGGGACACTGAAATCCCTGTATGGATCCTTCAGTGGGTAAAGCGAGAAAGGAAGGAACCCCCAAATCGGAGGGAGCTACTCCCGGCTTTGACCACTTAAATCGTGCTCCCGGGAGTGTGCTCCCCGAACCCAGGGGCTGGGCCATCCGAGCTGCTGCCTTAGAAACACAAAACTCCAGGCTCAATACAGAAACACCCTTTGAGGGTAGAATCTTCATTGTTAAAAAGCACTTCACTGGTTCTCAGGTCAACTTTGAAAATCACTATTGTAAAGATACTAAGTCGATTCCTGTCATCCGGTCGTGTTCTATATGGTCACTGTGGGCACCACATTGGTGGGTACTGAACGATCTCCCTGGGGGTGGGGCACAGGCCTAGGCTCCTACGGGACCCTGCTCACCACACTGCCATCAAACAACCGATACAGAACCTTATTTAATGTGTGCTTCTATCTGGAGACACTGTACCTAATGTAGATTTGATGCATCAACATCAAACGCCTGGTCAACAGCACATGGCCATCACTATGTATCTGTGACTCTGAACTAACCTTAACTATCACTCCTGCCTGAGCAAAGCTTCTCCAACCCAGGGATTTTCCCCAGAAGGCATATCACAGCCCTCTAGTGCTTAGGAATGGACAGAACTTTAGACAATGCTTGGGGGTCTTTTAAAGAAACAACTGCGGCAGGGCACCTGGGTGGCTCAGTCTGTTAAGTGCCCGACTCTGACTCAGGTCATGATCTCACGGTTCGTGGGTTCAAGCCCCGCGTCAGGCTCTGGGCTGACAGCTCGGGGCCTGGAGCCTGTTTCCGATTCTGTGTCTCCCTCTCTCTCTGCCCCTCCCCTGCTCACACTCTGTCTTTCTCTATCTCTCAAGAATAAATAAACATTAACAATTTTTTTTAAAAAAGGAAAAAGAGGGGCGCCTGGGTGGCGCAGTCGGTTAAGCGTCCGACTTCAGCCAGGTCACGATCTCGCGGTCCGTGAGTTCGAGCCCCGCATCGGGCTCTGGGCTGATGGCTCAGAGCCTGGAGCCTGTTTCCCTCTCTCTGTGTCTCCCTCTCTCTCTGCCCCTCCCTGTTCATGCTCTGTCTCTCTCTGTCCCAAAAATAAATAAACGTTGAAAAAAAAAAAACTTAAAAAAAAAAAAAGATATAAGATTTAAAAAAAAAATAAAAATAAAAAATAAATAAAAAAAAAAATAAAAAAGGAAAAAGAAACAATTGTGGCAAAATATATATACCAAAGATGTACCAGTCGATACATTCACACTGTTGTGTGACCACCACCACGTCCACGTCTAGAACTTCCATCATCCCAAATTCCATACCCGTTAAACAGTAATTTCCTATTCCTCCCTACCTTGCGAGCCATTTCAAATGGCAAAGTCACCAACCAGAGACACAAACCCGTGAAAAGCGGGGAACTAGATACACCAGGAAGGGTTCCTCGGTCACAGTACGAGCCGGAACAAGAGGACAGAGTGTCACCGCCTTGCTTGACTTCAGTTGGACACACGTGTATCAGGCCACGCACGTGTTTTTACTTCCCCCCAGATAGCCGAAAGTGAGCCGAAGCAACGTGAGTATCGATTTGGGGGTTGCAGATGGATTTTAACGAGTAGGCGGATCGGTAAGTCCACAACCCATGAGCAACGAGGATCTAGCGTGCATTCATGAGTTGGCTGGGCACAGCCTCCCTGACCACGACGGGTGCTGGACAGGACTGCGGGCCCACAGAGGACTCGTGTTGTAGGCACTGAGGGCAGCTAAGGGCTTTTGTCTGGAAGGAATCGGGCACGTGCTGCTAACAGCCCACTGAAGGAGCTCCCGACGCCTCGTCAGACGGGTCACCTGGTAGACAAAGCTGGAGTCCCCAGAAGGACTGGGTGCACTCATCCCTCCAATCAACATTTACTGAGCGCCTGCGATCTGCCAGATGCCAGGATGCTGCGGGGACCTCCCTGCCCTCTGGGGCTGAGGTGCTCGTCCGCAGACGATGGATAGGATGAATAGTGAAACATAAACACACAGCCTATTTACGGAGGGAACCGAGGTAAGGGAGGGGGGCTGCATTTCAGACGGAGGGGAACCATGGATGATGAGGCAGGGCGCCCGGTGGGTGCCTGGGAGAGCTCTTAGGGTGGAGGATGAAATTGCAAAACCCCGAGGCAGGTGCTGAGGGGCGGAGTCTAGCAGAGGAGGGTGTGGACATCAGGGCCCGAGTTCAAGTGTCCAGGGCAGGTGAAGAGAAGACGAGCCCGTGAGGGTTCTGAGCAGAGAAGTGACCACCTCCAAAGCCCTGCCCGAGGATGGCTGTGACAGCCCTGGGGAGGACAGACGGGGAGGTGGAAGGGAAGGAGGGCAGAGGCAGAGAGCCCAGGGAGAGGCCACCACCATCCTCCAGCCAGAGAAGGGGACGCAGGGGTCAGATGAGAAGGGGCTGCACTCGGCACAGATTTTGATGGCGGAGGGGACAGAGGTGTCCTTCAGGACAGAACCCCACATCCATGCTCCACGGATGGACGTGTCCACAGATGGCCGAGAACAAAACTGACATAAACGATGACTGGAAAGGGTTCTGTTGCTTGTTTTTAAGGAAACCTCCCTTCCTTTCCCCGGCCATTTCTGCACTTTAGATGCTCCCCGGGGGACAGAGCCTTCCTCCCCCAGAGCTCACGGAAACCTCTCCGGAGGCTTCACCTGCGGGAAGTGCCCGCAGCTCAGCGATGGGGCCCGGGGTTCCGCAGCCACTGCTACAGTGAAGGCAGGAGGCCAGTCCCCACCCCCCAACTTCACCCCTTCCCGCCTTCCCCGGGGAAAGAGGAATTTGTGAATAACACAGAGAGAGAGAGAGAGGAACCAATACACACAGTTTCCTTGAGAGCTTAAATACTTGACTTCTTATTATTAAAAAATGTGCTAAAGCACTGAAAAATAATCCATGCTTTCCCTCCACTTACCTTGGGCATCTGCTGTAAGTTGTTTAAATGGCACCGGTTCATGGGCCGCAGAAGACTAGGGAGGGATCCCGAAAGAGGCAGTCTGAGGTGCAGGGAGACAGGCTTTAGCAATCTTACTCATCTGAGTCTCATCTCACAGACTTGCACACTTATCTTAAAGATGGGTTTATAAGGGCGCCTGGACGGCTCAGTCGGTCGAGCGTCCGATTTTGGCTCAGGCCACGATCTCGCAGTTTGTGAGTTCGGGCCCCACATCGGGCTGGCTGCCATCGGTGCAGAGCGTCCACTTTGGATCCTCTGTCTCCCTCTCTCTTTCTCTCAAAAATAAATAAACGTTAAGAAAAAGATGGGTTTATAGCGAATGCCCCCCATGCATTACCAGATACCCACATGGTCGCCCAGCCATTCCCCCCAAACTAAAGGGTGACAATGAAACCGAAGTAACAACAGTTCACGAGGAAGAGAAGCCAGACGTGCGGTGAATGACAGCCCCACACACTCAGGACAACGCCAGTGGGTGCGATGACGACAATGTGTCCCGCAGAAAATCGGGAAGGTGCCGTCTGCTTGTCCTGGACCCCAGCGACACTGGCTTGAAGCCTCAGCCACATGCCTTTAACTTGAATTTCCAAATCGCACATTTTAGCAACTCCTCAATAATCTCCAAAATGCCTTGGGTAGCATGCAACCTGAAACTCCGGTTTCGGCCTGCTAGAGCAGGAAATGTGAACCCGGCCGTGCTGGGGAGCGGTCTGGGTCCCTCGGGGGTCCCCTGACTTGGGGCCGGCTCCTTCTGCATTCGCTGTGTTCTCGTTTCTATCGCTACCAGCATCCATAAAGGGCACGCAGGGACACAGCATTGGGAAGCTCATCCCGCCTTGTCCCCGGCTGCCGTGGAGGACGCACTCAGGGAGCCCCAAACGAAGCCCATGTGAGAATGTATCTCTGGAGCTGAAGACTGGAAAATGGGCTGTAGGTGAGGAGGAAGAAGGGCCATCGGGTCCCCTCTGACACCGATTAGTCACTGCCCATATTTACCTCTTAACCTTGGCTGGAAGTTCAGAGCTTCATTTGAGGCGGAACACCAGCGGCCTATGGTGACACACAGAGCCTTTATCTCCTCTCCCTCCCGGTCCCAGCGTTGTCTCATTTATAGCTCCTCAGCCGTCGATGTGTAAGTTCTTACTTGTATTTCACAATTACTTCATTGTATGAGAATTAGTCATCAGTCCCCTCACCACCAAGCAATAAACAAAGAAAAACGAGCGCGTACACATTATACTGACATAAAAGACGACACAGACAGAAGACGCATCAACACGCAGGTGTGCAGGCCACGGTACTTCCAGAGGCCAGAAACAGAATGGAGCCTTGTGAGTGCAGTTACTGAGGGTGAGCGTGCGGTGTGGATGGATGGGTGATCAAAGGACCCCCGAGCCAGAGGTGGGGTTGTGAGTGCAGGAAGCGTGGCCGCGTGAGCAGCGTGGAAGGTCCCCGAGGCACAGACCGTACTCAGTGTCTACAGGAAAAGGTGATCGCCGGGACGGGCAAGGTGGAGAGTAACGGAGCTGTGGGAGGCAGGGAGGCCGTGGGCTGGCTCTGTTGCCTTCTCATCTGGACCCAAATCTAAGCCTTCTCTCCTCCAGCCCGTTCCCTCCCCAGCAGCCAGAGAGACCTTTCTCAAAAAACCATCTCATCTTGCCATCATCTGCGGAAAAGACTTCACACACTTCCCATTGTCTTAAGGTTTTCAGGGAAAGTTGCGAAAGACTCTGACAAAATTGTATGCTATTGTAAACAAACAAACAAACAAATGATCGAAATGAACGAACTGAGAACCAAGTGGGGAAATGTGTTTGCTATAAATGGGACCAAGGGCATTGGGTAAAGAGCTCACATGCTGTGCTCTGCCTGTTCCCGTCCCCACCAGAATGGGCAAAGGACAGGAAGAGAACCATGAGAAAACTACTGAACAAAAACAAAGAGTAAGTGTTCAACTTCATTAGTTAAGGACTGAGACGTAAGAGAATTAGCTTTCCCACCTAGCAAATTGGCAAAGAATTTTAAATGATTCATTGTGAGAAACAAACTCTCGTAGGCTGCTAGTGGAGACAAAATTCACGTCCACCTTCCCCCTGACAAGCACCGAGAGCCTGAAAGGTATTTATACATTTCAACCTATTTATTTCATCTCTAGGAATTTAACCTAAAACATTGAGATGTGAACAGATATTTAAATATAAAGATGTTGACAGCATGTCCAAACATAGAGAAATAGTTAAGCGAATTATGATAGAATATTATGTGACCATAAAAAGATGTGAAATAGACAGGGGCGCCTGGGTGGCTCAGTCGGTTGAGCATCCGACTTCGGCTCAGGTCGTGATCTCACGGTCTGTGAGCTCAAGCCCGGGTCGGGCTCTGTGCTGACAGCTTGGAGCCTGGAGCCTGCTTCCGATTCTGTGTCCCCCTCTCTCTCTGCCCCTCCCCCGCTCATGCTCTGTTTCTCTCTCTGTCAAAAATACATAAACATTAAAAAAAATTTAAAAAAAAGATGTGAAATAGATAAATTTCCGGAAGGTAGGAAAATGCTCGTAACAGAATGTTACGTGGGCTTTGAAAACTCGGTGTATGAAACCATCTGCATAGCGTGACCCAAGTAAATTAAAATGTTAATGGGGACTATCTTGGGGTCATGACATACAGATTCATGATTTTACTTCCTGAACTTTACTTTTTTGTCTTTGTATTCCTGGTGTTCTAGGATACGCATGCTTTGGTTTTTAAACTTTAACACAAAAGCAATAAAAGCTACAAATAATTTTAACGTAAAGGAAGGGGTGGGGGGGGCAGGGACAGGAGAGCCACTGGTCACATTGAGATGGCAGAGCTCTTATTACCTGGTCAAGGTGAACGTAGGGAGATGCCAGGGACAGGGTCAAGTCGAGAGTAACTCAAGTTCACACAGCTGACTGGCTGATACCTAGCAACTGGGGGGGGGGGGTGGAGGGAATCAGCAGAAGACACTTTGAGGGGACTGAACGGGGTGAGTAAGACCAGTATCGGCAACGCTGAATTTGAGGTGCTCTCGCGACCGTTGGTGAAGGTGACAAGCAGGAAGCGCGCCACTGGCAGGCGGTGGTAGGAATGCACAGGTCTCCTGGCAGGGAGGGAATACTTGAGTGGAAGCCCAAGGCAGCACCTGCCAACTCCCAGGATGGTGGCCGTGGGCTGAAGCTCCTCGAAAAAGCTGCCTGGGGGGAGTAAGATTTGATCTCACAGACCAACATCATAGTGCAGGTGGGAAAAAGGGGGAGATTCCAGGGAGAGACCAGGGGAGACGTAAGCAAAGGTGGAAATCGAGGGGTTTCCGAGAAAATGTCAAAGTCGGGTAAAGGTTCTCAATGGAGAATAGCAAATCTGGAAATTTCCCCTGGACCCAGATTGGGGAGAGGCTGACAGTCAGAAGTGACTGCCTTCTACTCACTTGGGACTCTATTCAACTTAACGCATCTTCACCCTCGTGAAACCTCACAGACAGGGTGATGCCACACAGGCTGGAAAATGCCTTTACGAAATAACTTCGTGTCTGTTTCTGCTGGCACAATTCTCTTAGTTGTATCATATTTGTAATAGTCTCTTTTCATTTGTTTAATAAATGCAAGCAAGTAAAAAATCTTTTCCTTAAACACAAACCTACTAACTAGAAAACCTACTGAGAAGTACAGACGTACTTTGCAGCAAGGAGACCCCTCACTTTTATGGACCTCAGTGGTCACATTAGGATGGGATTTTACCGTGTTACTGGCGTTCCAACATTCACTGAGCACACAGGTGAGAGCCGGGGACATGCGTTGGCTCCCTCTCCGGCATCATCCCCCCTTCCTTCTACAGGACCCCGAGGGTGCTAACCTAACCCTAACCATAGCCCACACTACGTGGGCAGGACTGTCCCCTCCCCAGCCCCAGAGGTGGGACCCTCCCCATGATCTAACACCAATCAGTTACTTTGTCCCCTTGGCTTGAGGGACTGGCTCGGGTGGGCAGGTGAGTCACTAGCCGTGAGGAAATATGTTGGGCTAAGCTGCAAAGGGGACTGTGTTGTCTTCAACACGAGCCAGGGCAGTGAAGGTGACAGAGGAGATTCCCTGGGAAGGAGAGGGCTGCAGCTGAATCCCCAGACACATTTAGTGCGAGTTCTTCAGTGGGACAGGGGTGTCCCGAGACCACAAGGCAAAGGGGGTCCGTAACCAGCAGCCACACCCAGAGAGCCGGCTCCTGGACCCCGTGGCATCGAATGGAGTCGATTCCGAGGCTAGCCCCTGGTGTCAGCACTGAAGGAAGAACTGTGCTTGCTGAGGGGGACGCCTGGTAGAGGAAGGAAACGAGGTCGTATGCCGGAAAATGGAGTTTTTCCAGCATTATTTGCAAGGTTTATTCATTGGCCTCGTGCCTGGCTGAGGGGAAACAGAAGCACCCCTGGGGGGTTACGTCAACGTCACCTCCTCTGCTCCAAACCTCTTACCTCAACCCTCAAGGCTTTTACCTCCTTCCAAGGTGAGCTCTCGACACATTCAGAACCCAAAACTACTGCAATACTTCTGGAAACAGAACAAAACCCGACAGGTTCTTGGCTCTGGCTTTACATTGCTCTGCCCGGAGGGTCAGCTGACCACTCTCCGTTTTCTTTTGAACACTCGCAAAATGGTGATCATCCATCACTGCGTGTTATAAATTCAGAGCCTGAAAGGCAACAGGTTTTTAAGATTCTGCCTTCCCCCAAGAGAGAGCAAACATTTGCTGAGCTCATTTATAAAACTGAGATTTGTAACAGCTAGCCTGTACTTTTGGGTTTTAAAGAACTTTCCTTAACACACACACACACACACACACACACACACACACACACACTGTCATTTGAGATTGATGTCGATATTTTAACTGACATAAAATTCTTGCCATCGAGATCTGTCATTTTGATGATCTATGTTCTTAGAGGAGATGTGAAGGACGCATTTTAAAACTCAGGTGCACAAAAAAAGTCGTCCTCCTTAACATGGATGATGTAAGATTAGCCTTTCCCTTTTTCTTTTGCTCACAATTCACTGAAACACATACTGTGAAGGAAAGCTGGTAAGTGCCTGAAAGTAAACTATTCGTTCACGACTGGATTTTTAAAAATATTAATCATGTAGGAATTCAAAGTGTGTGCATGTTTTGAGACTGTTAAGAATTATGATAAGGGAGGTGAGGGAAAAATAATATAAAAACAGAGAGGGAGTTGAACCATAAGAGACTCTTAAATACGAAGAACAAACTGAGGTTGATGGAGGGAGGGAGGTGGGGGTGGGCTAGACGGGTGACGGGCATTAAGGCGGGCACCTGTTGGGATGAGCACTGGGTGTTATATGTAAGTGATGAATCACTAAATTCTGTTCCTGAAATCATTACTACACTATACGTCAACTAACTTGGATTTAAATTAAGAAATAAAAACAACAACCAAACAGTGTGGAAATCCTTCCAAGCCAACTTGTAAAGATATAACTCGTTATTTTTAGTGGCATCATGCTTTAATGTAGCCATTGCTTTATTGGTGGGTTTTTATTTTATTGCAATAAGAACACACTCAATGGCAAAAGAAAAATAAAGTATTCTGACAGAGAGAGATAAAAAAAAAATAAAGAATTAGGGGTGCCTGGATGGCTCAGTCAGTTGAGCATCCGACTTCAGCTCAGGGCATGATCTCCCGGTTTGTGAGTTTGAGCCCCGCATCGGGCTCTGTGCTGACATCTTAGAGCCCGGAGCCTGCTTCGGATTCTGTGTCTCCCTCCCTCCCTGCCCCTCCCCTGCTCATGCTGTGTCTCTCTCTGTCAAAAATAAAAGAAACATCAAAAAAATGTAAAAAAAAAAAAAAGAATTATAATGAAAATTCTGTTGTTTTTTTCCCCATAAATGGAACACATAAGAAAATGCAGTCTTTTCCTTGGTAGCTCGTTCACCTACACGGGGGACAAGGGCTTGCTTGGCATTAGGAAAAAAAATGGTCAGGGGTGCCTGTGGGGCTCAGTTAAGTGTCTGACTCTTGGTTTCTGCTCAGGTCACGATCTCACAGTTTGTGAGTTTGAGCCCCACGTCAGGCTCTGCACTGACAGCACAGAGCCTGCTTGGGATTCTCTCTCTCCCTCTCTCTCTCTCACTCTCTCTCTGCCTCTACCCCCCCACCCCCCACTGCTTGCTCGAGCTCTCTCTTCCAAAATAAATAAAGTTAAAAAAAAAGAAAAAAGTTGTTCAGCTGGACCCAGTTCTCAGATCTGAGGTTCAGCTCCCAAGACACGCTAACCATGGCGCGAATTTGTTCCATGACGTCACTTCTTCTGTGCAAGATAAGAAAGGTGGCATTACTAGGTTTGCCAGAAACGGTCACGAGCTGACTATTAAAACGGTTCTGAAACAAAAAATTCTATAAATGACAGTGCTGGTGACTGATGTGAAATGTACATTTTACATATTTTCTTAATATGGTTTTGCAAAAGTCTGCACAGTCCACAGTATTCCCAACTGAAATTAGGAAGTGGAGGGAAAACTTAAATATATCTCAAGCCCCTAAAAACTTCCACCGAATTCTCAGTGGCGTGTATGAGATTCGGTGTGACGCATTCGGTCCACACTGGGATGTCGCGATCCCTCCCTAGAGAAGACCCCAAATCCCCAAAGGCAACTTATAACCTTGTTTGCTCCCTTGCCTCTCCGGGGCTCCAAAGCAGAGGAGTATTTGGTCCAAGAAAGGACACTGGGAGGGGTCAGTAGGGACACTGGTTAACATCAAACTGGTCAGTTTCCTAGAGAGGAATAGGAAGCAGGAAAAAAGGACTTCAAAAGCAAAGCAGGTGCACAATTTTTAAGACTAATGCAAAAGGCGAGCAGAGGCAATCACGAAAGAGGGCTTGCTTGCGGGGGTTTCTGGTGTGGGTCGAGGTCAGCCGTTTAGGGGCAGACCTGACCCTGTATTTACTAAATAAATTGGTATCTTCTCCAATTCTTCCAAAATGATTGGTTTCTGACATCCTTGCATGGGCACTCTCGATATCAGGGTGACATCAGGGGGTAGGTACCCTGTGTCTCTTTCCCCCGGGTCACTGGCGCAGTTGAGATCACTGTAGGAGAAGACACCCAAGGGTTTTAATCCCTGTCACGACTGCGATCGCTGCATAAAGCAATACAGAAATCCACGGAAATACCACACAGGTTACGTTTCTTTGTCATCTGTCATGACCAGTCCCGTCAGATCATAAACCAATACCCAGTATCAGTAAATGCCCAGGAGTTTATATGGTGGGCTCAGCTTCACGCGGGGATATCTGAGTCTCTAGGAATGATTTAAGTCCTACAGATGGATTTACCTTACTAGCCTTCAGAGAATTAAAATTTCAGATCCTCACTGACCAACACAAGACGGAGGCCATCAGTTCGAGAAGTGCTTACTCAGGAAGCCGCCAGTCCCAGAGGCTGCACACGCAATAGTTTCCAGTCCTTGCTTTGAACACCCAGGTTGTTCTTTTTTCCGTCATCCTCAGATTGCGGGCAATTCGCTGTGATGTGCTTGGTTTTTGATTTCTAGGAAGATCACTTTTCTTTTGCTGTTTTGTTTTAACCCAGAGATGTTGCCTAATTAGATGCTTTCTAATTGCTCTGCCTGCCTTCTCTGTTGGTTTTTAAGAGTGGGGTTTGGATTTGGGAGAAATGAAGTGACTTTGTGGTGGAAAAGCGATACAGGGCAGAGCAGGGACTGGAACGCAATGTTCCCGATAGCGAGCCCAACGCTCGACTGTAACATACTTGCGCGAAGTGGCTTTTTGGAGAAACTTTCACGGATAACATGAGATGGGCCTTTGAGTTTGGAAACTGCAATGAGAATGTAAAATGACTCTTACAGGGGTGTCTGGGGGGCTCAGTCAGTTAAGCATCTGGCTCTTAATCTCAGCTCAGGTCACGATCTCATGGTTCCTGGGTTTGAGCCCCACATCAGGGTCCATGCTGACAGAGCAGAGCCTGCTTGGGATTCTCTCTGCCACTCCCCTGCTCTCTCCCTCCTCTCTCTCTCTCTCTCTCTCTCTCTCAAAATAAGGAAATGAACTTAAAAAAAAAATAAAGTGACTCTCACATATCTGGATGTTGCTTAGAAACTCCTGAAGTAATGAGTACTACAAACATTCATTGTGTGTCTGATACGTGCCCAACACCAGGGACTTGCTGGGCTTCTAGGGCCATTTAAACACAGCGGGCTTGCCCCAAGGTCGGGAGGCCAGTGTGTGACACAGGACACAGAAGGGGCAAAAGCGGGGAGGAGAGAGGTCTACTTACAAATCTGATACGTATATTTTGTAAAAAAAAAAAAAAAAAAAAAAAAAAACAACCAGTGATGAGCCCACTAACTCATCACAGATGTTGTCAAATGAAGAAGAAAGGAGAATGTAGGCATTGCTTAATTCAGATGCTGGCACGTTTAAGATAAAGGAGCATGCCATTCTATTCGAAGATGAGCTCTTTTCTACCAGAAGGAAACCTACTGTCATGAATTCAATGCTCTCGCTGGAGCCTCAAACGGTGCAAGTCTTAGCGGTGGAGAAAACCAAAATGGGGGCGAGGTTCTCCGTAAACACGTTCACCTGACCATCCCAGTCTGCGCACCGACCAACCCAGCAGTCGGGCGGCGGAGTCCACGACCGTATCGTTCCCAAACACTTCCCGCGAGACTCTTTTTCTCCCCGAAGTTAGAAGTCGCCACTGCAGACACAGCACTTCTACGGGACCTTCACGGTTAAAAACCAACAGCCTTCAGCTCTGAGGCTTGCTGCCAAGCCCCCGTGCGTCACGGAACACAAAGGCCACAGATGATCCCAACATCCCGGGGAGAAGCCTGGAGACGAGGCTCAGAGTTGCAATCTGTCCACCGGCCCTTCCGCCATCGCACGGACTCCCCTGGGCCGAGACGTCCCCCCCCGCCCAAGTCCCCGAGCAGGAAAAGGGCAAAGGGACGAGTGGCCGCTGGGAAGCTAGGAAAGGTTAAAATTCCCAGACGCGGTCTCGGACCGTGCGCGCCGAGCGTCCACCCGGCCGACCTCCTCTGATCCTGTGGGCTTCAGATGGACGTTTCAGCACCTGCATTTAGAAACCCAACAGGCAGGATCTGCAGCAAATGCGCCCGACGCGGCTCGAGGAAAAGGATTCGAAACTGACTACTTTGGTTTCCTCCCGCAGACACCGTCTGCTTTCACAAGGACTAATCGTTCTGGCTCCCGTGGGCTCTGGGCGCCCAGGACTCACAGACGAGCCTCACCTTCTGGAAACGAGGCGCTGCTTCCTGTGCTGGCTTTGTCCTCGTGTCCCCGTGGCTCACTCGGTCCCCAGCGCTGCTCACGCCCAGGCCCTCTCCCTGCCAGCGCTCACCTGTCACCCCCACCTGCTCCTTGCTCCTGCTCAAGTGCTAGCGGCCTAGGGTCTGCAAGCGTAGCCCAGCCCGGTGCTCCCGGAACCTCCTCACACTTCGACACATCTGAATGCGATGCCTTTTAAAACTCACTTTTGAAATCGGAATCTTTTAAAGTGCCCGCATGAAAATCTTAGCTACTGCAACGCTTCATAATAGTTTCATAAAATTAAATATGTGATGCTTATTCTCTAAGAGCTTTCCATGTGCCCGTGACTGAGCTGAATGCTTCATACGCTATCTTAGTTAGCCTTCCCGCAACAACCTTCTCAGGAAGGTGGAATTGTCATCTGTGTTTTAAGGAAGAGATGGGAAATAAAGGCTCAGAGAAACGACTTAGTTTATTTAATTAATTTGTTAACAATTTTCATTTAATTACTATAGTATACTTACAGTTATTAAATACAATTAATTGATACACTACATTATATTTATTAAATAGAATTTGTTACATTTATTAAATAGAATAATAAGTGTGTTAACTTTTTAAATTTGCCCAAACGCCACGCATTTAGTAAGTGGTAGAACCAGAGTTTACAGGTGTTTCCAAAGCAAAGCAGACGCTGGTCACTCCGACCCAAAGGAAACCCGTCTGACCAGTGGACGGGCTCCATCAGGCATCACCACCCAGTGTCCTGCACAAAAAAATCTGCCTGATTTCTGAGAATGAGATCAAACGCAAACCAGAGATGCCTCCTTCTTACATGGACAGTCAGAAGCGAGAGCCTAACATCTGTGCCTTTGCTGAGTTTTGCCCAGACTCCAGAAGCATTCACGGTCATCGCACGTATGGAGCCGTTTTAAGAGGAAGAGTTAAATCATCAGAGAATAAGCTGTCTTCAAGGGTGTTTGGGGGCGTCACCATCCACAGGCTCAGTGAACGAGCGAGATCAGGTCAGCAATATCAACCACTTGGGCACACCAATCAGTCCTCACTTCCACCCAGGATGATGTCCTTAAAATACGGTAGAAGCTGCAAGGGTCAGGACAAGGAATGCAGGGTGACCGACTTAGAAATCTTGACTCAACGGTGAGACTCATCTTCCCTGGTTTAGAAACGGAGATAGAGTCATGGGCTCCCAATGCCGTCCGCGTCCTAACCCTTGAGGCTGTGGATGTGGCGCTTTACATGGGGAGGACTTTGCAGAGATGATCCTGGGTTATCCGGTGGGCCCAATGTGATCACAAGGGTCCCTGTAAGAGGGAAGCAAAAGAGCCAAAAGCAGAAAAAAGAGACGTGACGACAGAGACAGGATGGAGTAGGATGCCCTGACGGGGGAGGAAGGGCCATGAGCCAAGGGGTGCGGGCGTCCCCAGAAGCTGGACAAGGCAGAGAAACAGACTGTCCCCTGGAGCCTCCAGCGTGAGTGTGGGCCTGCTGGCACCTTCACTGTAGCCCCGCAGACACACTTTGGACTTCCGACCTCCAGAACGATCAAGTTCACACATTTGTGTTGTGTTAAGCTATTATCAACTTGTCGTGGCAGCAATAGGGAGTCGCGACAGCGGTCAGCTTGTAATTTAGGGGTGAGAAGGACCTGGGTGTCATGTCTCCCAGCATCTTTAGAGCCACCTGCTTAATTAGGAGCCTAACATCGCGTTGTACGTAATTTGTCTCATCCACGCAAGAATCATGCTGGGCACTTCAAGATATGATTAACTCATCTGAGATTACAAATGTATTAATGAAATGTTACCTTTAAAAGGCTGCTTTACACCATGGAGGCAGCTGGACGGAGGGCCTCCATGGGAGGGCCTTTCTAGAAGGTGGAAGGCAGTCTGTTGTGAGATGCACACGTGACTGGATTCCTACGGAAAATGGCGGCACTCCCATCCACTTTGCGCAGAGCCCCAAGAATGGGGGTGGGGGGGGATGGAAGAAGAGGATGTGGGGCCGGGAACTTCAACTGGACTCTGAACTTGAGGGGCAGAGAAATCCAAGTAACACCTGACTTACATATGATGAACCCTAAATACACAGTCAAAATTGTTTAAGACCCAAAAAAACCTCATGGAGAGAAATTCCAGGTCTTCCAAAGGCTCCCCATTCTGTAGGAACTTCATCGTCGTCAACAATCTCCCAAACCAAGTTTAATGCTGAAATTGAGGCTGCTTCCAAGTGTTCATTGATAGATGAATAGATAAGGAAGGTATGGTACACACACACACACACACACACACACACACACACACAAAGGAATATTATTTGGCCATAAAAACGAATAAAATCTTGCCATTTGCAACAATATAGATGGAACTAGGGTGTGTTATGCTAAGTGAAATAAACCACTCAGAGAAAGACAAATGCCATATGATTTCACTCATATGTGGGATTTAGGAAACAAAACAAATGAACAAAGGGAAAAAGAGAGAGAGAAACCAAGGAACATACTCTTCACTATGGAGGACAAACTGATGGTCCCAGAAAGGACGAGTATGGGGGATGGGGACATAGGTGATGGGGATCAAGGAGTGCACTTGTCTCAAGGAGCACTGGGTGGCATATGAAACTGCTGAATCACTAGATTGCACCCCTGAAACTAATACGACACTGTATGTTAACTACACTGGAATTAAAATGTTAACAATAAAAAATAAAAGCTTGGAAGGAGAAAAAGGCAAGATCGACTTGAGAAATAGTAAGTTTGACTATATGAAGGTCTTAGGACGAGCGACTGGAGATCAGTTTTTGGAGAGGAAAGCTTGTAAAGGACCTTGAAGGCAGAATTTGGGGTTTGCGGTGTAGACAATCAGAATTCATCAAGAAAAAGAAAAGAAGTTGAGGCTGTTTCACGTTTGGTGTTCAGGGTGACCTTTGTCTGTGCCTTTAGCAGGTCAGTGAGGGTGCTGTGCTGATAACCATGCTCAAAAAAGACCATTCAGGTTCAGGACCACGTGAACAGGCAATAATGGCAAAGCCCAAGTCACTTCCTTTGTTGTAGATGGTTCTTTTTTTCCCAATCTCCCTTTGGAAAATAACGATGGTGCTGAATCTGTAGGACCCTTCAAACTTCCTAATAATACCATTTACTTTTTTTTTTTTAAGTTTATTTGATTATTTTTTGAGACAGAGAGAGACAGCCAGCTGAGGAGGGGCAAAGCGAGAGGGAGAGAGAGAATCCGAAGCAGGCTCCACACGGTCAGCATGGAGCCCAACGCGGGGCTCAAACCCACGAACCTCGAGACCATGACCTGAGCTGAGATCAAGAGTCGGACGCTTAACCGACTGAGCCACCCAGGCGTCCCCCTGATAATCCGATCAAAGAAAACACAGAGTAAAATGCTGAACTGTCTGTCTGCCTTCTCAACTCGAAAAGCTGGACCATGCTGTCATTGCCTGAGCGGGTTTCCGGGGACCAATCATCAACAAAATTGAGCAGTAATTGCCGCCCCCGCCGTGTGCCCCCCCGTATCTGTTTCTACAAGCCCCTTCTTCCTCCACCTCCCTCCCCGCACAGAGGTTCAGGACCCTCTGCTTTGCTTCACAATATCGTGGCAGGCTTCCAAACATCACAGCCCACACTAAGGAGTCACAAACTCACGGCGCTCTCCTCCACAGGCTGTTTGTGTTTTATTTGCACTGTAAAGAGTAAGGTCTTTTCTGTTTTTAAGAATACGTTTAGTATTTGCCTCTGAAAAGCGTAGTGGAAAAGGCAGGACTAAGAAATAAAGAATAAAGCACGAATGGTGGGCAGGAGAGTGGGGAAGATATTTAAAGTTTTTTCCGCCGTGTCTCAAATTACGCAAGGTGGGAAGCGCGCAACCTGTCTATAGATACGGTCAGCCTTGACTGGTCCAGGTTCATCAAGACAGGTTCCTGCGTTGGTTAGGGACATGTTAGAAATTAATAAAAAGTGGCAGTGGTGACATTTATTGAGCACTTATTGTATACCAGACACTTTTCTAGGCCTTCAGGGGAGCCTCGGTGGCTCAGTGGGTTAAGCGCCCGACTTCGGCTCAGGTCATGATCTCGCGGTTCGTGGGTTTGAGTCCCGCGTCAGGCTCTGTGCTGACAGCTCAGGGCCTGGAGCCTGCTTCGGATTCTGTGTCTCCCTCTTTCTCTGACCCTCCCCTGCTCTGCTCTGTCTCTCAAAAAGAAATAAACATCAAAAAAAAAATCTAGGTGTTCAAATAGGCTATCACAACACTGCAGTAAGATATCACGCGCAGAAGGCAGATGATGTGCTGGGTCTCATTCTAGTGAGTGGGCATGAACCCCCGCTGAGGACACGCCATATGGCATCCTCGAGTCCTTCTTCCCCTGACAGTCCTGCTTTGGAAGGAGGTGTAGACTCATGTCGGTAAATATTCTTCACTGTTCTGTGCTCAACAACGATGGCTTTGATTAGATCTTGGAAGGTGCTGCCGTGGTCTGAACTTCCCCTGTTCAGATTACCATGTGGCGTCTCTCACCCAACCGGACCCAGACTGATACAAAATCTTTCGCAGAGGCGGGGTTTGACCCTACGAGGACATATGTCCCTGTTCCCGATGGGATGTATCTCTTTTCAGGGGTCCAAGTGAGATGGCGTTGGGCCACCTGCTGGATGTGGCAGTCTTTTTTGTCACGTCGTCCTAGACACCTCCGTTTTGCTTTGAGATGCCTAACTTCAAAGTTCCATTCTTGGGCATGCACATTTCTACCGAGATGAGTCTTCTTACGTTTGTGAAAGTGTAGGGTCTTTCCTGATTTCGTCTCCTTCTGTCCCCGAGCTCCTCTGCCTCAACTGGGCCAAGGCCTGTTGATGTGTAGTGACACATGTTTCGCTGGTGGAAATGTTTCCACTTCCAACCGTAAAACCCTACCGCGTGAAGACTTTTCACTGGGAGCAGGCCCACTGGCGGCTGGGCGTGTCCGACAAAGGACTACGAGGCATTTGTCAAACTTTCCAGGCCCAGGAAAACCCTCAGCACACTTTGCCAAGTACTTTTCTCCCTGATTTTTAAATCCATGCGCCTTTCAAGGGAAATTTAATCCATATGCTCCCCATTCATTTACACTCAACTCATCCTTCTGTCATTTCGCAAGAGCTTTGATGTTTAAGAAGCTTTCCGTGCACGTTTCACAAGCCTGTCTTTTTGTTCTTTAAACTACGAAAGCCACATTTTTGAGCAACCACAAAAGAGCAAACAGAATCCGAGTCTTAAAAGACTCGCGATGGGTCGTCCATTCAGAAAAAACGTAAGAAAGCTGGATGGGTTCCAGACTTGTCCAGTGAATGTTACCTTCTGTACTAAACCGGAATATTGGGCAATGCACTGGCTCGTAGGAATGGAAAGTTTCAACCAATTTCAAAAAGTCATCCCTTCAGGCCCAGGAATATTTAAGTAAATCATATCTAAATTCCACCCAGCAAGACAGTAAAACACTCTCTGCTAAATACAAACAAGTCGCATCCCTTTAGAAATAGTTTCCTGGCTGAGGCCAGAGGAGCAAGCCGTCTCCAGCTCAGGGGAACGTGCTTGTCTGAGCACACAACGTGAAGGGAACGGCGACTGCACCACGGTGGCAGCAGGTGAGTGGGGTTTGCGGTCTCCCTGCCTCTCCGAGCCCCCTGCACCACATCACACATGTGCCCAACCCTCCTCACGGTTGCAAAAGTGCACGTCGTTTGGAAACATCCGCCCGGGGGGGTGTTATTTGTACCTCACGCAAAATCTAGCAGCTGGGGGGAGGGATCAGCCAGGTGGCTGGGTGTTCTGGACCCTGGCTGACACCCACCGTGCAGCTCCCTCCACCCCACCCCCAGCACCTGACCCCCGCACACCTGTGTGCACAGCCTCATCTCATCGGATCTCAGCCGGGCCAGGAGGAAAGAGTTCTGTGGCTAAGGGACCCGCTGACCTTGGTGACACAATTCAGCTTTTTAAGAAAACGTTTATTTATTTTTGAGAGAGAGAGAGAGGCAGTAGGAGAGGAAGAGAGAGAATCCCAAGAAAGCTCCGCTCCTTCAGCACAGAGCCCGACTTGGGGCTCGAACTCAGGAACCACAAGACCAAGACCTGAGCTGAAATCAAGAGTCAGACGCTCAACCAGCTGCGCCACCCGGGCACCCTGACGCAATTCAGCTTCAAGTGAACTGCGGTATGTGGTGGGTCTGCACCCCTGGCGCTAACACTGACCTTGTCGGGGGAGCAGCCCTGGACTCTGAAGGTCACCGGACGGAAGTCTCGCAGAACATCTTGTGCTTCGTGACACGTGTCTGTGGACGTGTCTGTCCCAGCAACCAGGCTGTGGGATCTTCAAGGGTGCAGCTGTCCCTGCCCTGAAGCGGATGCCGAGCCCACCACAGCAGCCTACGGGTGTTGCGTGAACAAACGCATGAACATCAGTCACGAACGGCGTTGCGTATCATAAACCCAAGCAGAAAAGTGGCCGTGAACTGTGTGTGAGTCGGAGGAATCTGGAGCCGGGACAGGCACAGGTCAGGCGTGCCTGCCTTTGGTTTGTGAAGCACAGCGTGCTCCACTGCGTTCCCGCCCAGGGTCAGGGGGCGCGGCGGGGGCAACGTGAGGCTGGGAGGGGGCTGCCGGGCACCCCTGCAGTCCTCACCGAAGGTGGCCTGGCATCCCACAGTCACCGGCTGGGCTTAGTGTCACCATCAGCCTTCTGGGGAGCCCGGACGCCTGGTGGACGGAACGTGGGCGGCAGAGGTCCTGGGGTCGCCGCGCCCGGCACGTGGAGAGGGTCATTTTATGGGAGAAGTCAAGCAGGGTGATCGGGTGCAGCACCCCCACCCAGAGCTTGAGAGGTGTGACCCCAGTGTGAAGGGGCCGCCCCCCACGACTGGGCTCTGTGGCTGCGATCGGAAGCGGCCTGCCTGGATTTGCCATCCTGGAGGGGGCTGCGCAGACCCCAGAGAGAAAGCCAAGGTGATTCTGGAACATCCTGTGCCTGAAGGAGTCCCTGCCTCCGCCCCGAACAAGCCGCCGAAGGAGGAGAAGAGAAGGAAGGGAGGCGTGGGGAGATCCTGAGGGGGCGGTGATGGGGGCCCCGACAGAGAGCACTCGAACCCTCAGTCACAGAAACCACTTTCCGGAAAAGTAAAGACTGCAGGTGACATCTATTCCCTGGAGACACGGAGGAGCACCGATGGGGGGGCGGGGGGGCGGGCGCTGGCAGAGGAAGGCAGAAGGACCCGCAGACGTGCATTTTAAAACCTGCATTTCTTCCTAAAAGTTCCCTAAGGCTTTTGTTGAAAAAAGCCTCTTCCATCAATTTCTGGCCAGTGACAGGGAGACAACCAGGAGATGCGGTCCCTTCATCCCACCTCTAGAACGCTATCCTTCCTCTGAGATTTTCCACTGTACAATTTCTATTGCTTATTTTTTAAGTCCATTTATTTATTTTGAGAGAGAGAGAGTGCGCGAGCATGAGTGGGGAAGGAGTAGAGAGAGTCCCAGGCAGGCTCCATGCTGGCAGCACCGAGCCCAAGGTGGGGCTCGAACTCACCAACCGTGAGATCACGACCGGAGCCGAAACCAAGAATCGGACGCTTAACCGACTGAGCCACCAGGCGCCTCACAACTATGCGATTTCTTAAAAAAATACACCACGCACATAATTCCAATCCATTTGAATCACATGGGTTTGTTTGTATCACTCAAAGAAATCTAAAGTTGATACAAATGCCTTAGTCTTGATGTTACCGAAAGGGATTTTATGTAAAATGTCCTTCCAAACAGTAAGGAAGAGTCCAGGAATTAACCCACGTCAAGGGTAATGGATCTCCTTTTGACAAGCACAATAATGGATCGGATTAATTGAACACCACAATGTGCTGGGCTTTAAGAATAAACTATTTCAGGCATCTTTGACTGTGGGGGTCTAGGGGATATTTGGCAAGTGCACGGCAAAGAACTTTGGGGAAGGAAAAACACGGAGTGGGGGAAGGTACGGTGCGTGTAAGTGCGAGGCTTGGAAATGCTGTTGTGTGGGGGGTGTGAGCACAGTTCTGGGGGGGACCAGGCAGTCAAGCTACGATCTGCACGCTTCTGCAGCAGCTAACCACTAGACGGAAGCATCCGCCAGATAAAGAAGCCAGGCCGGAAAGCTAGCTTGAAATTTTAGGGGTGTGTGTGGTGATTTCTCACACTTATTGTTAAGATTTCAAAATCCATGTTAATATCTCTTTTCAAAATCCCCTGGAAACACAGGTGAGGATACAGTGCATAAGGCAGGGGCTGGAGCCAAGGAAAGGTAAAGATTTTCCCCAAGTGGAGAAGACCTAGTAATGAACAGAAGGTACCACCTGACTATGTATATGGCGGCTTGGACGATGGGATTTTAGGGGCAGGCGGCCTCTCAGAATCACCTGGAAATCCCCTGGAGGGAGTGGCCGTTAGCCAAACGGTAGAGGCAGAGTCCACAGGTCCAAAGTCGTAGATGTTGGTAGTTAGAGTTTTATGAAGCTCCCAAGGTTATTCCAATATGCCCTCTGCTCTTAGATCGTGTGCCTTCAGAGAGAGGAAGTGCTCAGTGAACAGCTCTCTTGTTCCCTTTTAGATCTGTCATCTCCTGTAGGTGTGATATATGTATACGTAATGTGCGGAGAATCAGAGCAGAAAGACCAAATAGAATGAGCTGTTACGCTCTTTTAGTCTCTATATACTTGCTCTGATATCTCTATCTCTATCTAGAAAGAGGAATTATTCAGATAACTAAGTTTGAGAGTTTATATAGCTTAGATGACTCTGTGGATGTGTGCTTATTCACCTCAAATATTTATTGAATACCTACGATAAGCTGGACACTATGCAAGGATACTGTAAAGATAAAGGAAAATTGCAATCATCTCTGGCAGCTCTTGGGGCAGCCACAGAGAGCCTGAAAAGTCTCGATAAAACCTAAAAATAGTGGAGAAAATGCTTTAAAAATCCTTTAAATGGTGTAGTTGAGTTCCTTAGTGAGGTCGTAAGTGGGAGTGTGGCTGTCCCGCAGGCCCTGGGGCTCTGGAGCTGGGGGCCGCCCCCGCTGGGACTAATGACCACACAGGAAGTAGACAGACAGGTGCGTGTGGCCTGTGCAAAGCTAGTGGAGGAGGAACAGGGGCCCCTGGGAAGCCAGAACCAGGAGATCCTCAGAGAGCACGTGAACGAGGAGAAAATCAGACCTACAGAAGGAGACAACGGAAAGTGTTCCATGTTGGCCTTGGCTCCCCCGGGGGGGGGGGGGGGCGGGTGAGAATATACGTCTAGCAAGAATCTGTAAGCACTGCCTGCCTGCTTCGGGATTCAGACTTACACGATGATCACAGACCGGACAAGGAGGCTGTTTTAAACCGTTGCCGGGTTGGCAGTAGCATCGAGCATCTGGAAACCCCAATGAATTTCACTAAAAAGCAGGTGTAGTGTTAGCGCGGATGGGGCACAGGGTCTAATACAGTAACCGGGGTCCCGGAGGGACAGGGGCACCGGCGAAAGACAGAAGTTGAGCCTTTGAGAGAGGTGCCAAACCTCAGATGGAGCTCATACAACGACCCTGGGGTACAGTATGTAAGTAATGAAAACATCCACACTCACAAACGTGGCAGAGAAGACGCCATAACCCAAGTCCCCCGATGACAGCCATGTCTTCACCGCAGTCTCCTAGCCCTGACCTTGCACGTTTGAGCACCTTTCATGAGTTCAATGTCAACGCTGCCTACGAGATGCTCAAGAAAACCCAACGAAAGAATGAAACACTAAGAGAAAAGTTCGGCTGAGTAGGGTTCAGCTCTGGGGGGGCCACAAACCATGGTAATATCTGACATTTTTCCACCTCTCCCCAACCAACTTTTACTCCCTTGGAGTGGACACCACCTCTTCGAGAAGGCATGATCGACGGTGTCCATTGCCAGCAATCACTATGCGATTCTGCCTATTGACAAGGATCGACTCTAGGTACCACTAATAAGGAGGGAAAGCTATATTCGGACCGCCCTTTGCACAATTGTTACGGAGACAAAAGCACACTCTTGTTAGTTGTTTCCTGGTGGGCCCGCTGGTGTAACACACACCAGAGCAATGACACGCCCACTTCTTGGTAAAATGCACCTGTCACAGGTGGTTCTGCCATACCGCTGGCTCACCTCGACTTCCCGTCTGGATTGGGAGGGCCACCAAGCCAGTATGAGACCTTGTTTGAGCTGCTAACCCCATCGAGGCACACATCAGGACATACGGATAAACCTGGACCTTCCCTAGGCTCTCTTGTCCTTAACCTCAGTAAATAACAATCTCAGAATCACCTCCCACATCAGAATCTTCCACAGCGAGACTATTTCAGGCAACGAGACTTAGGACTCCCTAGACCTGAGGGCCCAGCTGCTTTTCTCCTCAAGGGACCCAAGAGGCACATGGTTTTTCCCTCCCCTGTCCATCCCCCACACACCTTTCCCGAGCACCGCTCGGTGCCAGATGCTGGCCGCTGTGCCCTGAGAGACAGCGATTGCCACCAACATGGGGCTACATCCCCTTCTGATGGCCACTTCAGACCAGTGTCCCGTGACTTCAGCTGAATGCAATTTAAAGAAGCGTTGAAGCAAAACTGGAGGGGCTCCGCATTGTCCTGATGCAAATGAAAACGTCTCCCGGAGGAGGACGTGCAAACACTGTGTCTCCTTGGTTCCACTGGGTGGCAGCAAACTCTGGAAAGATGTCCCTGGCCACTGAGGACAGGAAGATGGCCGGGAGGCTCAGCAGTGGCATTTGCCTTTTAAGCCGGAAGATCTGTAGATACGCGAGGCAGGCGAGGGGGGTGGCGAGAGTAAACCAGGGGCCCCTGCGAGGCTGCCTTTCGCTCTTTCCCAAGTTCTGAAGCCTCGACTTTTGATTCCGTGGCCCGTGGGGAGACCTCGTGAGAAGTTAATGACCTTTGTCAGCCACCACTTACCTTCCTTGTCTTTACGGCAAAACCATCAAATCCAGTGTGAATGACTGAAGGACGGTCAGTGTGGCTCGAGGGCTGTAACAAAGGTACCTCGGGGGTGGGGTGTCGACAGTGGGGGTGGCGGAAGGGGGACAAGAGTTCCATGGAGCTCTTTGTACCTTCTGCTCAATTCTGCTTGCGCTTAAAACGGCTCTAACATACACAAGTTGTTAACTGTTTTCAAAAGAAACAGTTACAGGTTACTCCTTTTCCTCCAGCCGGGTAGATCCCCCGTCGTACTCCCACGCTTCCCGCGGGTCCCTGGTGCGCACAGAGCCCTCCGGCCATTCACCGAGGAAAGCACCAGCGGCCAACGATGGAACGGGGTCCGAGTGACGAAGTTAAAGAATACGTGGGGTGTGGGTCATCATATAATGGTGTTAGCGCCTTCTAACTCTGATAGCACTCCATCTAAACGTGTCATTATTTTCAAGTCAAGGAAATAAGGGGTCTAATGTGTGCATTTCCGAAGGGATCCCCACCCTGCATGGTACCAGGCAGGTGGGCCAAACATTTCAGGGTCACTCCTCACCCCCTCATCCTAAACTGTCACACCCCCTTTCAAATTTTACAAGAAACCAGAAGCCGCACCCCTCCCCCATCATTTTCTTTCTAATAGACTATCTTTTTAAAATAGCCAAAGCATAAGCATATTGGGAGACTAGGAGCTGAGGCTGAACTTGGTGTTTTCAGACCCTTTTAATGCCTGATAAATAACACGCCATCCATTGTGTTCCATAAAGAGTCATGATGTTCAGTCTCATTTTAAAGATATTTGAAAGGGTTTTTGCAGACAATTTGAAGGCACTTCAAGTTATGGCGGTTCTACATTTAGAGCATTTTTTTCTGTATTTCCTGTATTGGAGAACGTATTCATTCATGCAAATGTAAGTTCATGGTCACAGCGGCAGGCGTGGGTGGATCTGGGGCTCCAAGGTGCCACCAGGACCCAGGTGCTGGCTGCCACTCAGCTCTGTTCCCCACGTGATCGGGCTGGAGGTGGGGCCTTCAGGAGGTGAGGTGATCGGCTCACGAACGCGGGGAGCACCTTTACAAAAAAGACCCCAGCGAGCTCTCCTGCCCTTTCCACCGGGTGAGGACACGGCGAGAAGACGGCCACGTGCAACCCAGAAGAGGCTCCAGGCGGAGCCTGCTGGCACCCTGGACCCGCCAGCCTTCGGAGCTGAGACAAATGAATGGCTGTTGTTCAGGAGCCACTGGGTCTCTGGCGTTCGGTTACAGCCGCTCAAAGGGAGTAAGATGTGTGCTTATTAGCAGCGTCGTGATCAATCCCAGTAGTTACAGAGATTCGGAGAGTGGTTACCGTGGTTCTAGAGAGAGAACCCACCTTGAGCTCCTCTCTCCCTCCTTCCTTCCTTCCTCCTTCCCTCCCTCCCTCTTTCTCTCTCACCTTTTCTCTTTCCTTCCTTCCTTCCTTCCTTCCTTCCTTTCTTCCCGTTCTTCCTTCCTCCCTCCCTTCTCTCCTTCCTTCCTCCTTCCTCCCTTCCTTCCTTCCTCTCTTTCTCTCTCTCCTTTTCTTTCTTTTCTTTCTTTCTCTTTCACATCCTTCCTTCCTCTCTTTTTCACCTTTTCTTTTTCTCTTTCTTTTCTTTCTTTTTCTTTCTTTCTTTCTCTTTCTTTCTTTCCCTTTCTTTCTTTCTTTCCTCTTGTTCTTACTCTTTTTCTTTTTGTTTTAACATGACAAGGGTTTGCAGCGGCCAATATTCACGCACCCAAAGTCCTACACAACACAATTCCCCCTACCAACCTCGCCCCACATGCTCCAGGCATGGAATATCTGGGAAAAAATGTTTGAAGAAGAAAACTAATGGAGGGAAAATGTTTATATATGTTCTGAACAAAGGCTGCTGGCCCTTCCCCCCCTGAAATTCCAATTCCAAGTTCTCGATAATAACTGGAAAGTAATGGGGGGCGGGCGACAGAAGCTGCGGGTGCAGAGGACAAGTGTGGTGCACCGAGCGAGACTGGGTGGTCAGGCCGGGCGGGTAACGGCCACGAGAGGTCCTGCTCCCCAGCCCCCTAGTCCCCCAGTGCTGTCTGACGGGCGAGAGGAAATAGAGAGCCTCTGCTTACAACCTCACCAGCGCTGCTCCCCCCACACCTTTTGTCGTAAAAAGGCCACAGGGAAACTGAGCCCAGATAGTCATGCGAGCCCCTGGTGGCCCTTTGGATGAGAAAATGCTAGCACTTGGTGACTGGCCTTGCTAACCCCTCCCCCACAGCTCAGGGTTCATGTTCCTCTTGGACTCCTGACACTCGCTGCCCCCTGTGGGTCCCAGAGCCCCGTGTTCTGGCTTCTCTGACCCCCGTGGGCAGCCGGACCTGCACCCTGCGCCCGTCACCTCCAGCCACTCCCAGGGCGCGTCCCCAAGCACTGTAACTGTCTTCTTGTCCGACGAGTGTCTGGCCGCATCCTTCTAGGAATAATCCCGGGGAAATGGCCCTGTGTCCACGTCATGTCCAAACTGCTGGCTGTCCCCACCGCAGGGTCTCGGCAGTGACTCTGTCCGAGGGAAGGCTGACTCCGAACTTGAAAATGTTCAGGTGCTGACAAGAGGGACCCCAGAAGGCTGTGTGCACAATCTCTGGTGGTCTCTCGCCTTTTTCGCCTGCACCACGCACGCTCCGGCTTAGAGTCCTCCCTCCTCTGTGTGGCTCTGGAACTGCCTCATTCTATGCCTGTGTCCCCGCTGAGGCTGGAGACTCCTGGAGAGCGGGACGGACAACATGCTAAAGGAGCTGATGCCCGCATCTGTCCTTCATGCTGAGATGATTACAGGGGGACTGCAAGAAGAATGGAGGGTGTTTCCAGTGTCCTTTCCACGCGTTTGGTAACTGTGGTGAGACGAACAAAATCGGGAGGTAACATCCACACGGCTGATTCTAACCGCGCTGTCGTCGCTCCTCAAATTCTGCCAATTGTCCTACTAACATCCATTTTCCGGTTCAGGGTGACATATTACATTTAGTTGTCAGAACTTCTTAGAAAAGCTGACTTTTGGGGGTGCCCATGTGGCTCAGTGGGTTAAGCATCCGACTCTCGATTTTGGCTCAGGTCATGATCTCAAAGTTCAGGAGTTCGAACCCCGCATGAGGCTCCATGCTGACAGTGTGGAGACTGCTTGGGATTCTCTCTCCCTCTCTCTCTCTGCTCTCTGTCACTTTCTCTCCCTCTCTTAAAAAAAAAAAAAGAGCTGATTTTTGACCCACAGGCTCTGTGCTGGGCTCGCTCCTGGTTACACTTTTGCACACGTTCCACATCACTCTCTCCATCTTGTTAGGTGAGCGTCTCTCGTTGCCAACACTTAACTGACGGCTCGAATGAGGCTCAAAGAACCTAAATGACGCCACAGCAGTCCCACGGCAATCAACTGTCACATGGGTGCGTGAGTCCCATCCGTCCATCCCAGGAGCGTGCCCTTCAGTTCATGCTGCCAGATCGCCAGCTTGCCCATCTGTGATCCTTAGTCTCCTCTTCCCAGATGGCCACATGTCAGTCTACTGCAGGGCACCCAGCACAGGCTACATGTGCAGTCAGAGCTCAGGAAAGGTTTTCCGATGGAGCTGAACATTCCAGGCATCACACGGAAGTTCAGTCGGGCTTGGATTGCAGCACAGCTAACACCACGCTCCAGCTTCTAGTTCCAAAACTCACGCTACGTGGGCTTTTCAAATTCGTTTCTCAGCATATGGTCACTTGGTGCTTAGTTGACTCACTGTTGCTTTGGGTTTAACGCTGACGATACAAATTCCTTGTTTGTGGCCTGAGTTGTCTCGTTGCTGATGTACTCATGCACTCACGGCCCTGGTCAACCTCACCTGCCGCTCTTTGGTCTTCTTGTCATGTACTCTAAGGGCCGATGATAATTCTGTGGCACTTCCTGCATGACTGAAGTTTCCAAGAATTCTCTGAGAACAAAGTATGGCTTCAATAAGAGCCGGTTCAATAGGACAGCTGATTTAGGAGCCATGCACCCAAAGTGTATTTGCCAACGGAGGTCAGTCTCTGGAGGAATGTCGCATGTCTCTCCCCGTGACATGTTTAACCAGTTTTACAGCGGTTTGGGGGAAGCCGGAAGAGACGTTTACCAAATCTGCAGACGACAGACTTACGAGATGTAGCTAACATGATAAATGATAGACTTGAACTGCCAAAGGCCTCAACAGGCCAGAACACTTGACTGAAACCCAAGACGAAATGAAACAGAGATGTATGTTAAGGCTTGCTTTTAGGATCCAAAAATCAATTGCATCAGTGCTGGAAAACCGGGATTTACAGGCATTCGTGTGAAAAGGACACAGAGGAGTTTGAGGAAGATCATAAACTCAATAGGGGGCCCAGGGCAGATGCGACTCCGGTGAGAGGGACCCCCACCCTATGCCACGTTCACGGAAGAAAAAGACGCAGAGCAAACTTGGTCGTGGCCCGCCCTGTGCTCAGACTGGCCACACAATAGCTTAAGGATTATGTGCAATTTGGAGGGCCACAATTTAGGATGGAAACGCTGGAAAACACTCATGTATCATTGTTCAAGGTCTCTAGGCTCCCTAAAACTGACATCATAAGAAGAGAAAAGCTTTTAACAGGTTCTCATTAACCGGATGAGTGGCTCAGGGCCCCAGCTCAGTGTCAGAAACCCCAGGGGGGCTTTACAAGTTTCATATGTGGGATGACTGTGATTCTGGTTTGGTGCAGAATCTGGGCGTCTGCCTTTTTAAAAGATTTCCAGGTGTTTCCGATGAACAGCCGGGATTTAGAACCGTTGGCCTAAGGGACAAAGTCTGAACTCCACAGCCCGGCTGTCAGAGAAATACGGGTTTGCCCCCAGACCACTCTCTCTCTGTAACTTCCAAAACCCACTCACTGCGGGTTGAACTGTGTGCCCCCAGAAGAGGTGTTTGACGTCCTGACCTCAAGTACCTGTGAACACCACTTCATTGGGAAATAGGGTCTTGGCAGATATAATAATCAAGTTAAAATGAGGTCATACTCCAGTGCGGGGGCAGTCATGGGGGGGGACGGTCCAATATGGCAGGTGACCCTACAAGAAGAGAAGCGGAGGCACCCACACGCAGAGGGAAGGGGGTCACGTGAAGACAGAGCCTGGCAGGAGGCTGCCGGAAGCCAAGGGGCACCTGGGGCCACCGGAAGCTGGGGGAGGATGTGCGGAAGGCTCCTTCCCTGGAGTTTCAGAGAAAGCAAAGCTCTGCTGACTCTTTGATCTTGGACTTCCAGCCTACAAACCTGGGAGAGAATAAAGTTCGGTGGTTTAAGCCCAGTCGGGGGGGACTCTGGCTACAGCAGCCCCAGGAATCACACAGTCTCCTTATCTGGTCCTCAAGCCACACACCTGAACTCTTCCTGGCCTGGCGCCTGGGGCCTTCCTGCTTCTGGCCTGCGCTCAGCACTCTCTCAGCCTCCCTGTCTCCAAGTGTCTGCATCCTGCCAGCCCTCCACATTCCTGCTCAAGTGCGCTCCTCCCCCCAAGCCCCCTGCATCCCCCAGCCGGACCCAGTGCCTCCTTGCACAAGCACTCGTGTCCTCGGGGCCCTGGCTTTTGGGGGGGGGGTCTCTGCCCCACGGGTACAGCCGGTCCCTGCTGACACAGGCCCACCCTCCTCACTCCTGTTGAACCGGGAGACGCCTGAGGACCGGCTTTGCGCCCATCCTTGTAGCAGCCAAAGCACCTGGTGCCATGCCGTGAACACACGCAAACGAAAAGAGCTAGAGGAACCATCTTGAGAAGTACGAGCATCAGGTGGACAAGAACGTGGGCGTGTTTTTGTGGCTCCGGAACTCGAAAGGGAAGCAGAGAAGCAGAATGAAGCTCCCCACAACTCGGGGTGTCCGGAAAAAGGCCGGACCCTCCGTGTTTGGAAGCCTAACGCAGAAATAGTTGACGTGCAGCCAGGGGCTTCTGGCAGTTGGTTTACAAGCTGGAATTGAGAGGCAGAGTTTCAGAAGGACAACATGAGTTCGGGAGACATTCACGTGTGGGTTGTATTGAAAAACACGTTTTCGAGAGGCGGTGACACCAGCCAGAGAGACGTGGTGTTCGTAGCCAAGAAGAGAGAGGAAAAATCCATCAGCGGCCTGGGCAGGCGGGGCCTCCAGTGTTTGGCGGCGGGAAGGATGGAGAAGGACAAGGGGTGTGCGGGGTGGAGAGACCCCAGAAGGAGAGCGTGGCTCAGCCTCTTCTCGGCCGGGCAGCCCAGCCCTCCACCTGCTGTGCTCCCCCACAGGGCGGCCCGGAAGCCATGCTCACCGGGACCGTTCCCGCCCACGTGGGCTCCAGGCCGCCAGGGACTCTGGTAATTTATGTGCTTATTCCCAGCCTCCAGAAGAATGCCTGACAGAATAGCGATCAACAAGTTTGTGTGCGGCGAACGCGAGCGTGTTGGCTAATTTTTGGAACAATGCTCAATTATGCGCTGCCGGAGTCTAGGTATTTTATCATCGAGAAAGACTTCTGCTGGCGACTTAAAGAAACACCATTGAGATCGCGACCCCCTCCCACGTTTTGACCAGAGAGGACATTTAATGCCAATCAGATCCAAACCACTAGTAGCCTCATTCTTACCTTGTCCACTAAATGTTTATTTTATTTTTTGAGGAGGGGGACAGAGGATGTGAAGCGGGCTCTGTGCTGACAGCAGACGGCCCGATGTGGGGCTCAACCTCACGAACCGCGAGACCACGACCTGAGCCGGAGCCCAAGGATCAACCCAATGAGCCACCCAGGCGCCCTGTCTCCTTGTCCATTAATTCCCTCCACAAGGACTGGTTGAGACTGGCTGTGTCCCAGCTGACGTAAGGCGTGCTGGGGACACATGGGCTAAGCAGAAACAGGCACTTGTGCGTACCTTCGGCAAGCTTCCAGTCTAGCGCCCGGGGAGATTTTTGTAAATATAAAAAAGTCCCTTGATAATTACAAATTCTGACATGTACTATGCAGAAAACGCACAGGGCACTCTAAGGGACAAAATTAGCGTGGAGTCCTTTCTGAACAGGTCACATTTAACCGCAGACCTAAAGCAAGGTACACAGAGGCGTGACACCCACGGACCCGGAGGATGTGCGTGTTGGCCGAGCTCTGCGGCTCATTCCCGGATCTTCAGGAGGTCGTGCCGCTGGCTGAGGCCGGGACTCTGCCCTCTCAGGAGTTTGCTACAAAATCAACCGCAGCCACCTTCTCAGTGTAAAAATAGCATCTTCCTCTGCTTACGGAGTCAGGTTGCTGAGCAACCTGGTTTTTTCCTTTTCCTTTTTGAATCTCCTCGTACACTAATTTTTCATTGGCCCTTTGCGTAGTTAGTCTGGAAGGGCTGATTGGTCGGAGCAATGTGGTAAGTCATGCTGGCAAGAGCTAGGGCGACCGTGACGCCACGGGGGAGGGAAGCAGAACCTGTGCAGGCTCGCTGCTGGAGCCGACGACCCAGGCGGAATCTGGGGGCTTCCTGCCAACCTTATAGGAAAGGCAGAGGCTGAAGGAAACCACAGGAAGGACTTCAAGGACACAAAGGGCATAAGGGTTGCCTTTCTGGTTGTCACTCAAGAGTAAAGACATCTATCTGGCCGATGGGCATCAAGTCTCTCTCTCTCTCTCTCTCTCTCTCTCTTTCTCTCTCTCTCTCTCTCACACACACACACACACACACACACACACACACACACACACTCACCTACCTAACTGGAAAGGACTAGAGACTAAAGGTGAATACCTTTCTTCCAACTCAGAGGGTATTGGATGGTAAGGGAAATAAGGTTATAGGACAAATCAGTGAGAAGATCAGTCTCTCCTTCTCAAACTCCAGTCTTAAGTCCAAACGCCATCACCGGTCCATAAAGCCAAACAATCAGCTTGCCTTTATTCAGTACACTTTCCACGCATACAGTTGGCTATGGGATAACACAGTGATTATCACATAGAGTAAAATATGTGATATTTCCCAGACTAACCCAAATGTTCACAACAGGATCCGACGAAAGTGCTGAGCAAGTTCATGGCTGAAACCAGACTCGGGCCCTCTCTTACTCAGTAGAGAGATTCTGTTGCCGGCCACCCTCACCTCGTGTGGTCAACCACAGAAGCCCAGCATTTTCCACGCTGGCATACATATTGAACTCTCAACCTAATTCTGGATGAGCAGATTTGGATGACTACACAGGGAAACATTCGCCCAAATGGAAGCACCTTCTGCACAGGGCCCGTTTTCAATCGCATCTCCAGCACAGAGCCAAGTAGCCCACACGACAATGATGTTCCCTAAATATCAGTTGAATGAACCATGCGTGCACAAATGAACAGACGGCCACACCAAGCAGCAAAGGATGGGCTTTCTTTCCTCTGTTATTCTCAACTCTGTTCCAGGCATCTCTTCAAACTCAGTCTGCACTTCGTGTAACATGTAACAAAGGGCCTCATCTCTCCTCTGCTGTAAGACGACAGCGTGGCACATCAAGGCGCGCTGGGCCGTTCTGTAGTGGTGGGGGGTGGACGGCAAGGCTCGGGCTGGTGGGGGTAGGAGGCAGGCAGAGCCAGGCCATGCGAGGCCCACAGCTTTGCCGACGAACTTGGACTTTATTCTGTGTGCTTGGGAGCCCCGTGTGTCTCAGCCCCTCGCCGTCTACCCTCCGCCACTACGGAATGGCCTAGCGCTCCCTCAGCAGCCCTTCTGATTTGTGCAGCTGTGTCTTTTTTTATAAGTTTATTTTTTATTTATTTTGAGAGAGAAAGAGGGCGGGGGAGGGGCAGACAGAGAGGGAGAGAGAACCCCAAGCAGGCTGCGCACTGTCAGCACAGCACGAACCGTGAGATCATGAACTGAGCCGAAATCAAGTAGTTTAACCAACTGAGCCACCCAGGCGTCCCTGGGCAGCCGCGTCTTAATTTTCATTGTCTTCTCTGCCTGGAACGCCCTTCTGACATACTCAGCTTTAAGACTCAACTCAGTCTTCCCCCCCTGCCAGGCGGCCTCCCCTCTCTTTTCCACGGCACCCTGAGCAGGCCGTCCTACTTAGACCTCATCCAAGGGCACTGCAATAATCCATTTGTATTCCCACGTCTCTACCATATGGTGTGACGTCTGCCCTAGAGAACAGGCTTTTTTTTTTTTTTTTTTTTAATTTTCTTTTTCGCCACCACTAAGCATAGTCCTGTCACATAAAAGTCCAAAATGTTAGCTGACCTGATAGTCGGTGTTGAGGACCGAATATCTAGAGCTACTTATACATATGCTCCATTGTCAAAGTTGCTTTCCAAACAGTCTGCCTGTTATCAACAATGGATCGCCTTCTTCTTACATCGTTTATGGGAGCTGTAGAAGTGGTGATCAATAACTATTTCCGAATTGAATAACATGAAGACAAGTCTTTTTTGGAGCCTGCATTGACTGTATATACAGATTACACTCTGTCTTAGAAGCTCATGGTCTTTCCAGAATCCGTGTTCAAGGAAGCCCACCCATCTTATCACGTGCCCGTCTTTCTGACCACCGCCCTGGTTTCTCAGAGAGCTACAAAATGGGCACCAGGGCATCTGCCCCTCGGTGGCTGAGTTTATGCAGTGTTTGGATGGTTTCTGAGAAATGAGCATTTTCCTTTGATTTGTGTTTCCGGCTTCAAAGTCTCAAATTATCAGTTGACTAATCGGTTCCCATCTAGACGGAGTGACGGTCTTTGGGATCGTATATATAGGCTGCTCACCCTGAAACATTTTCTGCTTCTTCTCCCTGGATGGATGCCTTGTGAACTCCTATGTCCCTTCACAAAACTGGCTCTGGGTCCCCACATCAGAGAGTGGTTATCTGTGACAGAGCTGGCTAGACGACCACCAGGATTTGTGTTCCCCAACCACAGAAAAGGGTTCTAGAAAGTGGCTTTGCCCGAGGGACGATATTTCCCAGCCTCACTTTGCATCTAGATGTGGCCTCCTGGCTGCCCCTTGACAGGATACAAGCGAAAGAGCCAGGTGTCACCTCTGGACCAAGACTCACAAGCAGATGTGACTGCCACACACTCGTTCTCCTTCCACAGTCTGGACGCACAGAACGCCCGTCTGATGGGCGGCGCCTGGGCCCCTGAGTCTCCGAATGGGGGAAATCTGACCGGACCAGAAACACACATCTCATACCGGCACGTGAAGCAGAACTAAACCTCTATTGTATTCGAGCCTCTTTTTTGCAAACTATCTGTTATGGTGACAAGTGTGACTGTCGCTGATACCTTATCCGATGGAGCAGGGAAGACGCACAGGCCATTCTCGACACTGCTTTCCTAGCGACTGTATGTAATTCGTTACCAAGTCCCGTTGCCGGACTTCCTAGCACAGCTGAGGCAGGGTGAAGGAGCGAACGGGGTGCGTTCCAGCTCCTGTAGAATTCTATAAGGAACAGTCAGGTAAAGAGCTGGAATTTTTGTTCTCATGCATTGAGAGCCCACTGAAGAATATTGATCAATGGAGTTTCACGTGGTTTCTGTTTTTTTCTTTCAGTTTATTTATTTATTTTGAGGCAGGAGGCAGAGGGAGAGGGAGGGAGAGAATCCCAAGCAGGCCCCACACTGTCAGTGCCAAGCCTGATGCGGGGCTCGAACTCATGAGCCACAAGATCACGACCTGAGCCGAAATCAAGAGTCGGACGCTTAACCGACTGAGCCACCCAGGCGGCCCATGTGGTTTCCATTTTTAAAAAAATTGTCTCTGCTCTGACCACACTGCAGGAAGACAAGGAGACAGACACCAGGAGGAAAGCTGATTTGAAGTAGAAGGTGAGCAGGCTGGCAGGCGTGGAGACAGAGACCAGATTGATTTTGAGAGTAAAGGCAACAGCATTTCTTTAAGGTTTGGATGCCATTGGTATAGAAGGGAGAGAGATCAGAGGCGATGGCCAGTTTGGGTCAGAGGTCAGTGCACAAAACTGGAGAGCAAAAAGCAATTAGAGGCCAAAGCAGGAGTTTTCCCTTGGACGTAGGATGTTTGAGATTTCAACGAGACATCGGTGTTGGAGAGGTCCAGAAAACTGCTGTATACCACAGTCTGGTGCTCACCGATAATATGAAAGGCAGAGGTCAAACTCTGGAAATCACTTTTGTAGAGACGGTATTTAAAACCATTATCTTGGATGAGATCGCCTGGGGAGAAAGTGTGGCCACAGACGAGGGCTGGGTTCCCCAACGCGGAGCAAACAGAGAGGTTGGATGGAGAACACTAGGAAAGAGGGGCAAACAGGAGGGGAGATGTCACAGGGCCCAAAAGAAGGGGACTTTTCAAGGAGGAGGAAGTGGGCGCTATGTTGAGCTGCTGTTGAGGAATTGAGAAGAGAAGTGACCCCTGGGTCTGGAAGACAGAGACACTAGGGAGCTTTCGCTGGGTGTAGAGACAGAAGGCCGTGGACACAATCTGAGGCTGAGGATGCAGGGATGGAGATGTCTGCTTCCAAGGGGAGCAGAGAAGCAGGGCAGCTACTGGAGAGGATTGCGGGATTTCGGAGGGTCGGTTTGTGAAAGACGAAAAACACAAGAGCAATGCTTCATGTGGAGGCAAATGATCAAGTACAGAAGACAATTGGTGGCACAGGGGAAAGTAACTGTGAGACAAAATCCTTGACCCAAGAGAAGGGACAGGCTCCTGAGCCCCAGTGGAGGGGCAGGGGGATCTCATCTGTCGTAACAGAAGAGGACGGAGGGCCCCCTCTGGGTATGGATTGTGCAAGTTGGCAAAAAGACCAGGAAGTCTCTGTGATGAATTCTGTTCTATTACTGCAATAATCAACAAGGGGAGGTCATTGGCCAAGAGTAAGGAAAACTTCCAGAATTAACCGGTAATTGAAACAAATACCTAATTCTTTAGACTACAACATATAACGATTTACTTTTTCAAAATAAAATCGCACTCAGAATTTTCCCCATTTACAGTACGATTTTAGCCCCCGGTTCCCGGAGAATCTCTTTAGGGCACCGCTCCCACGTTTCAAGTTTCCTTGGATGGCAAGAGCCTCCCGGGTGGGAATTAGGGTTCCGGGCAAAGCCGCCACTCTATCTCCATAAAAAGCCTTGTCCTGACAATTCCGTGGAACGTTGACACGATGGAACACACACTCTCAGAGTTGGCTCAGTCCAATCTGGAAGCCGTGGAAGGAGCCGCATCCGTTCGGGGGAACCTGAATGTCGCCGCTGGTTCCGAAAGCCTGGTCTTTGCAGGACACGCAGTCCCTGGGCCCTCCGGTGAGTGCAGTGCCAGAGAGAGAAAGGAAGGGCATGGGGAAGATGCCTTTCAGTGATTCCAGAGTTTGAATTATCCTGCCAGTAGGTCTTGAGTTGACGATGGGCGAGAGCCGGGTGGGAAATTTTCCAAAGCTACGTCAGCTGCTGCCCGTGAGACATGGACAGCTTCGGGCAAATGGGAAACGAGATAGAAAATGGGTCCCTGGCTGTGTGTATTATGGCTGCAGGATAAAAGTCAACCGAAGCAACGGCCTGATGCTTTACAGAGGTCTGGGAGCCACATTCAAAAGACGTTTCTAACTGGCCACCTCCTTGCTCCCGGGGGAAACTGGTACAGGCTGGCCCACGAGGCCACAGACTGCTTTCCTGAGCTCACACAAGGCTCGGAAGGTGCGGGCATCAGCCCCGGGAGCTGTGTGGCTCCCCTGCTAATGCGAAGACCTCGCCTGGGAAGGACGGCAAAGCCCAAGACTGCCCACCGGCCTGGCCGGTAAGCCACCCAGGGTTAATGGGAAGGGGCCAAGCGGGAACCTGGAGCTGCCCACCCCCCACCACCATGGCATCTCTGAGAGAGACGTCCCGATGCTCTCGAAAGTGCTAGTGGGCAGAGGCCCTCCTCCTCAGGGGTGTCCCCTCCCTCTGCCCCCTACTCTGTGTGCCCCCTCCCCCGGACAGCCCTGGAGGTCTGCCCTGCCCTGCCCCAGGGGAACAATCCAGAAGGGATGGCTTCTCCAGATCTCCTCTCAGCCCCGGGGTTTGTCCCCCCACTGTGACTGCTCTTGGCATCCCTCGGGCTCATGCCTGGGGACCCCACGTGGGAAGGATGCAAGATGAAGAGTCAGGACCGCTAAATCTGCACATTCTAGCAACTGTGGTCACCTGGGGCGGATTCGAATATGGGGTTCTAGACACAGAGGAGGGGGACGGAGACCTTGCCGTGATTATCGTCTCCCCGTCGATCATAGTAACCCAGCTGATGGGGCGGAGCCCGGAGCCAGACGGCCCGCCCTTCCCGGCAGCGCCCTGCGCACGCGCAGTCTGAACTTGGCCGGGTAGTTCAACGTTTGGGGTCTCCCTTCCGGCAAAGCGGGCCTGAGACCCCCAGGGCTGTCTTCACAGCTGGCTGTGAGGGGCAGAGGCCTTCCCGCGGTGCCCGGCGCACGGGAAGCGCCCAGAAAGTAGGCGGTTAGCAGCACAATAACGGTGAAGAGAACTATGGCTCTGCCCCTGCCTCTCCGGAATAACGGCTTCAATCCAACCTGCCTGGTCCAGCTGCACGACCCCGGGAGGCCCCTCGTGCCTGCGCTGTGTGACCTCGGGCCTGTCATTACGGCTTCCCCGGTGATCCCTCCTCTGGTCATCTTGCCTCCTCCGTGTCACCTGTCTCCTCCATGTCTCCTCCGTGTCACCTGCCTCCTCCGTGTCACCTGCCTCTTCCGTGTCTCCTCCGTGTCACCTGCCTCCTCCGTGTCTCCTCCATGTCACCTGTCTCCTCCGTGTCACCTGCCTCCTCCGTGTCTCCTCCGTGTCACCTGCCTCCTCCGTGTCACCTGTCTCCTCCGTGTCTCCTCCGTGTCACCTGCCTCCTCCGTGTCTCCTCCGTGTCACCTGCCTCCTCCGTGTCACCTGTGTCACCTGCCTCCTCCGTGTCACCTGTCTCCTCCGTGTCTCCTCCGTGTCACCTGCCTCCTCCGTGTCTCCTCCGTGTCACCTGCCTCCTCCGTGTCACCTGCCTCCTTCGTGTCTCCTCCGTGTCACCTGCCTCCTCCGTGTCTCCTCCGTGTCACCTGCCTCCTCCGTGTCACCTGTCTCCTCCGTGTCTCCTCCGTGTCACCTGCCTCCTCCGTGTCTCCTCCGTGTCACCTGCCTCCTCTGTGTCACCTCTGTGTCACCTGCCTCCTCTGTGTCACCTGTCTCCTCCGTGTCTCCTCCGTGTCACCTGCCTCCTCCGTGTCTCCTCCGTGTCACCTGCCTCCTCTGTGTCACCTGCCTCCTCTGTGTCACCTGTCTCCTCCGTGTCACCTGCCTCCTCCGTGTCTCCTCCGTGTCACCTGCCTCCTCCGTGTCACCTGCCTCCTTCGTGTCTCCTCCGTGTCACCTGCCTCCTCCGTGTCTCCTCCGTGTCACCTGCCTCCTCTGTGTCACCTGTCTCCTCCGTGTCTCCTCCGTGTCACCTGCCTCCTCCGTGTCTCCTCCGTGTCACCTGCCTCCTCTGTGTCACCTGACTCCTCCGTGTCTCCTCCGTGTCACCTGCCTCCTCCGTGTCTCCTCCGTGTCACCTGCCTCCTCCGTGTCTCCTCCGTGTCACCTGCCTCCTCCGTGTCTCCTCCGTGTCACCTGCCTCCTCTGTGTCTCCTCCGTGTCACCGCCTCCTGGTCACATCCCCACTCACTCTCCACACCACCCACCGCCTGCTCCTGGTTGGTTGTCCCAGACATGTCGGGGCTTCACTCCAGTCCCTGCAGTCCAGCCTGCTGTAGTCACCACGACCACTGCCCGCACCACCTTTCACTCGCCCCCGTGTCACCTCTGCCCTACTCCCTGCTTCTCCCTTGGCCCTGCCTCGAGGCCATCCTGTGACCCTGCTTCTCCACCACACTGTCCCCACAGCTCCCCCGCCGGCCCTCTGGCTTCCTGTGCCCTCCACGCTCTCCCCTCCCACCCCTCCTTTGCAAGGCTGCATGCCAGAGATGGGCAGTGGCACCCGGCGGCCAGCAGCGGTGAGCGGGGCTCAGCACGTTGCCTGCATGCCCGGTCAGGGTCGCGTACCCCCCTGCCACGTCTCCTCTGTGTGCTCCCCCTTTTCCCAATCTCCTTCCTGCTGCCCCCCCACCAGACCTTCAAACGGGGGGGGGGGGGCGCCTCCCAGCCTCTTTCCTTTCCTGTCTACACCCCCTCCCCATCCCATGACATCAAACAACAACAGTACGGGTGACCCTACGTCATAGTTCAGGCCGAGCCGCAGACACAGACATCCCCCGGCAGGCCCTGCTGTGTTCACCTGCTCCCCAAAATCCCTTCTCCAGGCTTCCTGTCCCCGGGAACCCTTTCTCCTCGCTGCTCAGGACTTTGATCTTGGAGCCCTCTGACGCATGCCTCTCTCACACCCCTTGCAGCCCCCAGCACATCCTGCTGCCTTTAGCTTTTCATAGACCCAGCATCCAACCCCTTCTCCTGCATCTACAGTGCTCTGATGGAAGCCCCACCCCTCACACGGATGGCCCCAAGAGGTCCCCTGCTTTGGGCCCTTGTCACTCTGCTGTCCCGTGGCACAGCATTCCGCTCAAACCCTGACCGGCTTCCCAGTTTGCTCTGTATCAAGCCCAGGGTCTTAGGACGGCCCCCGGAGGCCCCCAGGCTCCTGTGCGACAACACTGCCTTCACTCACCTCTCCTCCCTGCCATGTTCCTCAACGGGGTGTCACAGGGCTTGCTCCTGCGTGGCCCGACTCTGGACTCTTGTCCCCACCCCCCTTCCTTCCGCACCTCCTTTCCCTGCCTTATTTTTTCTTAGCACTTCCCACTGCTTTAAAAATGTATTTTTCTTGCTTATTTTCTCTTTTCTCCACTATAGTTCAAGCCCCGGGCAGGGGTTTTACTCTAGTGTTTTCTTTGCTTTGTCCTCAATGTCTTCAGGGGAGTCTGGCATGAATTAGATGCTCAACCAAGACATGCCAAGTGAATGATGAGATGTGATAAGACAGAACCATCCTCTCTTGGACTGGGGGGCGTGGAGACACAGCCAGTGTGGCGGCAGGGGAGGCTCTGGAAAGTGCTGAAGCCTCAGTGCGCAAGACACTGGCGACAAGGCTGGTGAGCTGGCCGAGCTGGCCGGAGGCGCAGGAAGCCGGAACCGGGGCGCGCTGAGCCGCAGGGCAAGTTTACATTCAGATCTCCCCGACGAACAGATGGAAATGTTTTGATTGCTCATCAGATAGTCAAACTGCATCTAAACAAAGTGCTGACAAATTTGCTAAGTACAGTGCTTTCTGTTCAGAAGAGTCACAAGGCATCTGACACACACAGTGAGCACCGGCTTAGACGCAATACTGCCACTGTAAAAACTATATTTGAAAGTTTCTTTTAATAACATCTTGAGGGTGCGTTGTGGTTTTTTGTTTTTTTTTTTTGGAAGTCTAATTTGGTTCTGCAAAGGGGATGAAGCTTTGGTTCCTAGCACAATGAATTTGCTTCCTCAATTTCTTTGTTCCCTTATACTAGAGGATCCTATAACGGTACTGGAGCTAAAGACTGTAAAAAAATATATATATATTTTCTAAATGATGTGAATAAAATCTAACAGAAATTAGTTTAAAGCCACAGAGGGCGCCTGGGTGGCGCAGTCGGTTAAGCGTCCGACTTCAGCCAGGTCACGATCTCGCGGTCCGTGAGTTCGAGCCCCACGTCGGGCTCTGGGCTGATGGCTCAGAGCCTGGAGCCTGTTTCCGATTCTGTGTCTCCCTCTCTCTCTGCCCCTCCCCCGTTCATGCTCTGTCTCTCTCTGTCCCAAAAATAAATAAACGTTGGAAAAAAAAAAAAAAAGCCACAGAGAAAGAGTGCAGGTTTTGGAATCAGAGCTGGACTTGAATTGCTGATCAGTCACCGTCGCTATTCTGAGCCTTGGTTTCACCATCTGAAAAATGGGAGCCTTGTAGGGCTTTGGATTAGAACGGCTGTAATTATAGTAGCTCTAAGGGCACTCAGCACATAGTTCAAGCTCCGAAGTGACTAACAATCTATGTCTTTTCAGTTAAAAAAACGACAGCAAAACGGACCAATCGTGACATTTTGAAAGCACTGTTAGGATCACGGTGCTTTTAGAGCTCAATCTTACAACTTCTAACAACCCATTATGTTATGTATGGCATCTGCATAAGCCATCAACAAACCTTCCCCCCAAACTGTGCTTCTGGTGAAAAACCCATCAGTGTTTTTGGTGAAAACACATCTACCTCTTGATGGAGAACAACAAATATATCTGCCCTGTTCCCTGAACACTTTCAGGAGAGCACAGCTCCCAACATGACATCCGAAGACCCGGTCACACAACTCCATCCGTTTCTTAGCACTCCATACTGAAATTTTTTTTTTCCTAAAAAGAACTTTAAAACCAAAGAATTCCCCGAAATAAATGATCTTGTTCTACAGACAGGGAGTCGATGGCCAACTCCCATCTGGTCGTAGAGACAAGATGCGCCATGGTCGCCAGGCTTCTAATCCCTTACTGTCAGTGACCCTATGGCCGGGTAAAAGGCAGACAAATGAACCTTGGAAAAGCGAGACGCAAGCCACTAGCCTCCTTTCGAATGAGGCCTTTTCACCTTCAGTCCCCTGACATGTGTGTTTCTGTATCCCAGTCGTTCCCCATATGTGGCTCACCCCCTGGGTGCAGAACACGGTCACTGGGTCCGTGACACTCGTCTCTCCCTCCACATCTACACAACCCAGAAGGGACGACACACCCGGAGAACGCGTAACACCAGACGGGCATGGTGACTGTGATGTGAGCGGGATAAGGCCGGTGCTTGGAGAGCCCGGGACAGGAGAGCTCATTCTCAAGGGGCCGTGACCGGGGCCTTCAAGGGACAAGGCGGTGCGTGTTTTCTCTCTGGGGGGAGGGGCATGTCCTTATACTTGCAAATGGTTCACCACTGCATCTTCCGGTGGGTGCGAAGATTCTAGATATACGCTTACAGTCGATCCTCATTAGTCACGGATTCCATACTCGTGAATTTGCCTACTTGCTAAAATTTATTTGTAAACCTCGAATCAGCACTTGCAAGTGTTTCTGCTCGTTTCCCAACACGTGCAGAGAAACGAAAACTGTGAGCTTCTTTATGGACGTGTCCCCAAGGAGGCCGAACGGGGCAACGCTTTGCCTTCTTGTTTGAGCTCTCATACCCTAAACAAGTGTCCTCATGTGGTCTACTTAGTGCCACATTCTCTACATTTTTAGGCTGTATGTGTGGGGTGTGCTGGAGCGCTCGCTGTCTAGCGCCTTATAGAGAAAACACATGTGTTAGATAAGCTTTGTTCAGGCATGAGCTAACTTGCCGTTGGCCATGAGTTCAATGTTACTGAATCAACACTATATAGTAAGTAACGTGTTTTGGTGGCACCTGGGGGGCTCAGTTGGTTAAGCGTCTGACTTCAGCTTAGGTCACGATCTTGCAGTTCATGGGTTCGAGCCCCATGTCGGGCTCTGTGCTGACAGCTCAGAGTCTGGGGCCCGCTTCGGATTCTGTGTCTCCCCCTCTCTCTGCCGCTCCCCCGCTCATGCTCTGTCTCTGTCTCTCTCAAAAATAAAATAAACATTAAAATGTTTTGAAAAAGTAAGGTGTTTTTAATCAGAAACACACATAAAATAAGGTTTTACATTTATCAGCGGACAAAACTGTGAAGAGAGGTTTGCGGGAAACTAACCCTGTATTTCTGCTAGGAGCCATGGCCCAGCGTTTGCCAGTTTGGTGTTTGTGTGACTTTATGTGTGTTTACAAATGTATGTATTGACATTCACACACATATATGTGCGACTATGTCAGCATGCGGGGGGGGGATATGACATAGGGCTGAGGTCATGGTTTCATGAGACAACGCTGTCCTGATTCAATATCACTTATAGTGTGAAACCAACATTCTCAGGAGATGGAAAATGTGAGGGCAGAGAATCACATTAAGAGTCTGTGTGTAAAACACTCGTCCGTGGCCAAAGTTCAACACAAGACTCCAACGAGATGTGACATGTGAGATGTCTGTGCTCTTCACCTTGCGAGGAGATTTTATATCTTTCTTATAACTCTGACTTCACTAGGCCCATGAGAGTCTCGCACACGAGGGCTTCCTTCAGTGCAGCTAGATGGTAATACTTCTCCAAGAAATGTCAATATTCTAAATGTTTTCAGTTTCACAAATGTGTCTCCAAATAGTTTGTATTAGTAAACTTTAAGTGCTAACTTTTTAAACAAACCCACCCTCTGTGTACACGCCCCTACTGGCTTGCTGTACAGAAAAAGGAGGCTTTTCCAACTGTCAACATTTTGAAGCACAGTTATCAGACAGATCTGAGGTTCCCATAGCAACATGTTCCATCGCCTAGGTGATAGCGATCTTACGACGTCATCAGTGAGCTACACTAACTCGGAAAACAAGCGGACGTTTCCTCCTGGGTGTCCCCACATCTCCATCTGCCTCCGAGGCTTAGAGGGCAGACGTCCCGGGCCCAGCGTCATGGAGAGTCTTCAGGCCATTTCATAAACTGAATTCCAGGATTTCGCTGCTATGGCATCTTTCATTCTCAAGAGGTTCGCAGCACTCACCAAGTTGCCCCTGCAGATTTCTCCCGGCTGCAGAGCACAGGTCAAAACGGAGACACGGCAGCTCGGGGGGAAATGGGCAACAGCTGTGCACAAGCATAGAGGGAGGGGGCGAAATGGAAAGTGTCCGGTGATATCGCCAACGCAGGCGGCAGGAGCCACTCTGGAAAAAGGCGAGGAGAAGCAGGAGCCACATGACACGCTCTCCCCCTCAAGCCACGGGACAGCCCACATGTAGAAAGGCACACCCACCTCTGTTCCATTCTGTCACTATCTCCAGTGTGCGAGCGCGTGGGGGAAGGTATCAGAGACGGGACAAATGGGCAGAAGCGAGTTATGTGAGTGTCGGCTGTCTTGACGTACATCAAAGACCTAAAGTTTGGCCTTGGGAAGGGGGTTCCGTGCTGCTCTCTGCTGTATCGCAGTGATGATTTGTTTGAAGGCAGATGTGGTTCAGGATGTGTCGAGAGCAAAAGCAAAATGAGAGAACGGAACGTCACTCAACTGGTCTCCAGGCACGGAAGCACTCTCCTAATGCCTATTTTGCTTCCAAAATAATCAAATATCATTTAGGCGCTTGGTAATTAACCCAAAGGGGGCTTTTAACAAACAGCATGGAGTTCTAACTTGAAAATGCACAATTACAGAGTGTGTCCAAACCAATTTCCTTTTGCAACAGGAAAATATGTCATCTAACTGCCTGTTAGAAGTGCTTGTATTCAGCTAGAAGCTCAGATGGAAGCCTGGCCAATCCGGTGCCCAAATACAGGTACATGCTGAGGCTGAGGGAGAGGACAAAACAGGGCCTCTCCTCCCACACTGTAATAATTTTTTAAAAAATTAACCAGCAGCTTTAAAAATTATATAATAATAAAATGAGAAATAATTTGAGAATAAGACAAGAAAATACAATGAAATCCCAAAATTTGATTCAGACCATACATTCCATGAGAAGGCTAGAATGCATAGTGAGAAATCCCAGAGGGTTGGGGCGCCTGAGTGGCTCAGGGGTTAAGCGTCTGACTTCGGCTCAGGTCATGATCTCACAGTTCGTGGGTTTGACCTCTGTGTCGGGCTCTGTGCTGACAGCCAGGGAGTATGGATCCTGCTTCGGATTCTGTGTCTCCCTCTCTCTCTGCCCCTCCCCATGCATGCTCTGTCTCTGTCTCTGTCTCTCTCTCTCTCTCTCAAAAATGGATAAACATTAAAAAAAATTTTTTTAATAAAAAATAAAATAAAAAAAGAGATCCCAGAGGGCTGAGGTCAGAGGGGGGGCCTTTCCACACCTGCCATCACTTGTCACGGTTCAGCCCACGTTTTCTCTACACCGGAGAAGCAGCCGCACAATAGGACGGGGAAGAACCGCCTAGTTCAGAGCCCTCCTTTCTCTTCCCAGCTTTCTGATTCGGGTGACCTGGCCGGCCCTACAAGCTGCTGTGCATAAACACCCGCTGTGGCATTGGTACCGTGGTCTGATGAGCTCTCCCCTTTGCTTTCCTAAAAGCTAAGATGACGGCTACCAGCCTAGATCACGGCCATGTGCATACTTCAAAGCTTCTTCTGCTTTCCCGTTCCTTTCAACGCACCCCTCGGTGTGCTCAAACACGGGGGTGCAAAGACGGGTGCATCATTGCCATTTTGATGATCACTCTTTTTAAATCCTATTTTTGGTCGGCCTTCTGAAACAAATCAAAGCCTGAGATAACCCTGGCATTAAAATATATGAATCCACCAGAGAAAGGTGTTTTGATACAAAGGTATTCCTAAAAATGCTTAATCCAGCCCTATCGTTAGGTCCGCACGCCGGTCTCTAAATTAAGATGCAAACAGCAACAATCCATGAGTAATGACTTTTGCATGAGGTGGCTATGCTGACATTGCCATGGAAATATTAATTTCAGAATGTATAATGATTCCGCTTTAAATATGCTAAGCAAAACTGTCGTCAGCTATTGTCGGACCTAATGCCAGTTCTGAATTTGTGGTCTGATGACGCAAACATGTTTCTGCGAGATCGGCCTGTGTCAAAAAGGTAAGACGTCTGTCAGCGTCATGAGACTCGTGACCTAATTCCAAGTTTGATTTCCACGTGTTCTTTTCTGCCCAAACTGGGTCAGTGAGTACTCAGATTCAAACCAGGAACGTAAGGTCGAGCCTTATTGCCGGCTACAGCTGACGTGACCACACAGCAGCCCAAGCTAATGACAAAGGAGAAAAGAAAACACGCCTTTCCTTCCACCACCTGTCTGTCCCCCTCATGCCAGATTCACAGGCATATACCGAACTTTCAGGTACAGCAAACGTCCTGTTGCAAGGCTCTGAGTTAAGAGACGGTAAACACAAAACAAAAAACTGACTTCTTTTGGTCTTCAGCAATTACCAACACTTCTGCCTGTTTTGTAGCTGTCAAACAACTGGAATTTTCACTCGCTCTGTGGGATGTGGACCAACCATGCTGTCATTATAGTACATTAAAACACGAATGTCCTGGGGCGCCTGGGTGGCGCAGTCGGTTAAGCGTCCGACTTCAGCCAGGTCACGATCTCACGGCCCTGCGTCGGGCTCTGGGCTGATGGCTCAGAGCCTGGAGCCTGCTTCCGATTCTGTGTCTCCCTCTCTCTCTGCCCCTCCCCCGTTCATGCTCTGTCTCTCTCTGTCCCAAAAATAAATAAACGTTGAAAAAAAAAAAAAATGAAAAAAAAAAAAAAACAAAAAACACGAATGTCCTGTTGTTGTTTTTTTAATTTTTTTTTTTTTTTTTTTTTTTTTTTTTGAGACAGAGAGAGACAGAGCATGAGCAGGGGAGAGGCAGAGAGAGAGGGAGACAGAATCTGAAGCAGGCTCCAGGCTCTGAGCTGTCAGCACAGAGCCCGACGTGGGATAGAACCCACAAACCGTGAGATCATGACCTGAGCCAAAGTTGGACACTTAACCAACTGAGCCACCCAGGCGCCCCACGAATGTCCTCTGTTAAACGACACTGCCCAGTTCTGTCTCTACCACGTGGGGGATCTTCAAACAGTCACCTCTCTTGTTCAAGTTATGTGTTGATGGTATATTCTCAGTTACAGGCAACAGAAGATCTGGTGAAAAAGAGTTCAAAAAGCTGGGATTTGGTATTTCACATAAGAAGCCTGGGGGATGGGTGGTTCCAAGGTCGGTAACTCAACAGCTCACAGCTCAATCAGGGCCCCTGGTTGGCTTTGCTGAAATGCCTTTGGACTTCCTTCATGGTTTCAAGACAGTGACACTAAGTCCCAGCACTGCGCTCAGCCCAGGAAGGAAAAGGGTCATGCTCGCACCCCAAATACGCATTTTTTCCCAGCAGCTGTCTCCTGACTCAGAGCCTGGGGCTGGGGTGCAGGGCACATGCTGGGCTTTCGCTAACCCACCACAGGCTTAGATCCGTCCCAGGACACATGGAGGTGAAGACAAGGGCACAGCTGGGATCCTGCCAGCGACACAGAAGCACAGAGAAAGACTGGCTGTGAACGTGCCCGCCAATCCCGCACAAAGGAGATGGTGAGTGTCCCAAGTCAGGTCAGGCAGATCGAGGAATAAGGGCTTGGCCTCCACAAGAGTCCATCTATGAGCCATACAAAGGGCAGATCAACTAAAGAAAAGAAACAGAGAAGAGCCAGAAAGATGTTCTTTCGGCGGGGCACGTAGGGAGCTGGAGCAGGGCAAGTGCAGGTGCAGCCAGTGCCCCCGGCAAGCCTCCCTCCCTCCCAGGCCTTGCTGCCATCAGACCCCCCAAACCACCTTCAGAACCCCCCTTTTGACCCCTCACACCGCCATCAGACCCCCACACACCGCCATCAGACTCCCAACACCACCATCAGACCCCCCCACACCACCATCAGACCCCACACACCGCCATCAGACCCCTCACACTGCCATCAGACCGCCACACACCGCCATCAGACCCCCCCACACCACCATCAGACCCCTCACACCGCCATCAGACCCCTCACACTGCCATCAGACCACCACACACCGCCATCAGACCCCCCATACTCCCATCACACACCCCCGCACCGCGATCAGACCCCCGCACACCGCCATCAGACCCCACAAACCGCCATCAGACCCCACACACCGCCATCAGACCCCCCACACACCGCCATCAGACCCCCACACACCGCCATCAGACCCCCCCCACACCGCCATCAGACCCCCACACACCGCCATCAGACCCCCACACACCGCCACCAGACCCCCCCCACACCGCCACCAGACCCCCCACACACCGCCATCAGACCCCCACACACCGCCATCAGACCCCCCCACACCGCCATCAGACCCCCACACACCGCCATCAGACTCCCAACACCACCATCAGACCCCCCCACACTGCCATCAGACTCCCAACACCACCATCAGACCCCCCCACACCGCCATCAGACCCCCCCACACCGCCATCAGACCCCCCACACACCGCCATCACACACCCCCACACCGCGATCACACACCCCCACACCGCGATCAGACCCCCGCACACCGCCATCAGACCCCCACACACCGCCATCAGACTCCCCCACACCATCAGACCCCCCCCACACCGCCATCAGACCCCCCCACACCGCCATCAGACCCCCCCACACCGCCATCAGACCGCCCACACAACGCCATCAGACCCCCACACACCGCCATCAGACCCCCACACACCGCCATCAGACCCCCCACACACCGCCATCAGACCCCCACACACCGCCATCAGACCCCCCACACACCGCCATCAGACCCCCACACACCGCCATCAGACCCCCCACACACCGCCATCAGACCCCCCCACACCGCCATCAGACCCCCCCACACCATCAGACCCCCCACACACCACCATCAGACCCCCACACACCGCCATCAGACCCCCACACACCGCCACCAGACCCCCCACACACCGCCACCAGACCCCCACACACCGCCATCAGACCCCCCACACACCGCCATCAGACCCCCACACACCGCCATCACACCCCCCACACACCGCCATCACACCCCCCCACACCGCCATCAGACCCCCCCACACCATCAGACCCCCCACACACCGCCATCAGACCCCCCACACACCGCCATCAGACCCCCACACACCGCCATCAGACCCCCCACACATCGCCATCAGACCCCCACACACCGCCATCAGACCCCCCCACACTGCCATCAGACCCCCCCACACCATCAGACCCCCCACACACCGCCATCAGACCCCCTACACACTGCCATCAGACCCCCCACACCGCCATCAGGCCCCCACACACTGCCATCAGATCCCCTACACCACCATTAGACCCTCACACACCGTCATCAGACCCCCACACCATTAGATCCCCCCACACCGCCATCAGACCCCCATACTGCCATCAGACCCCACACACTGCCATCAGACCCCCTATACTGCCATCAGACCCTCCACACCACCATCAGACCCACACACGCTACCATCAGACCCTATACACTGCCATCAGACCCCCCACACCGCCATTAGACCCCCCCACACCACCATCAGACACCCCCCCGCCCCCCGGCAGTGCTCCAGCCCTTAGCTTTGCTCCACCCTCAGGATCCCAAGACCCGACGTCCACGTGTGCACTGGGGTTTGTGATTTCATGATGTTGGTTCCATCCAGCCGTCCCTTTTGACTCGTATTTCTTCCCACCTGCTCCTGAGAGAGAGACCAGGCCTCTGACGCCTCTTGGTGTCACACCTCTTTCTCCTCATCCCCCAGACATTGCTCAGTAAGTACAGGAGGCCCACAGGAATTAATTCACTTATACTTCAAAAGGGGAAATAATTGTGCGATCCAACAACACCAGGGTGGTGCAGGACAATACAGAGTGAACATTCAAACGCCACATATTAGAAGCTGTGGGCACTTTTTAACCACAGTGGTGTCATCATGTACAGAATTCTCTGGAAGGTGGGCTCAAACATGGATGTACTGTTTTTAGTAGTCTTTTTTTTCCAGGGCAGTTTTAGGTTCTGACAAAATCAAGCAGAATGTATTTAAATAAATAAATAATTTTTAAATAAATAATGTATTAACTAATGTATAAATTAATATATTAAATAAATAAAAAATATTTATTTTTTTTTCATGTTTATTTATTTTTGAGAGAGAGAGTGTATGAGCAGGGGAGGGGCAGAGAGAGAGGGAGACACAGAATCCGAAGCAGGCTCTGGGCTCCGAGCCGTCAGCACAGAGCCTGACATGGGGTTCAAACTCACGAGCCATGAGATCATGACCTGAGCCAAACTTGGACACTTAGCTGACTGAACCACGCATGCGCCCCTTAGTTTGTATTTTTAAAACAAATTTACTATGGTGTCAGATATTAGAACATTTCCTACATAACACGCCTATGCGCAACCACTTCTCTGCATCTGAAGCCCGGCCTGCAGGGGGAGCCAGTGAGGGCATCTTGGAAATTAATGACACTGATGAGTGACAGAGTCTCACATTCTCTGTCCGGATGTGTTTGCAACCTTGTGCTCAGTTACAGAGAGCTGTTTTCAATGACAGATGACAGAAAATCTGCTCCTACCAAACGCAAAGTGTGGACGCAAATCATATTCTTCGGGGAAGCGCTTTGTTTGTACCCACGGCGGTGGCAAATGGCCAAGGTTCACAAAACTCTATCCTTGAAAAAACACAGATTTCTCTGAATGGACCAGCTTCTTTAGACAGGAAACAGAGACCCAGAGCCTCGTCATCGCCTCCTGGGATGGGACCGCACACACCGTGCCCTGGGACAGGGCAGCCCGTGCAGACGTACTAGGCCCCACACTGGGACACGGGACGTGAAGACGCCGTAGGTGACAGGTGGCACAACTGCGAAGGCGTTGCCCGGGCCTGCACCCTCCTAGAATGGCCTGGCCTATTCATGCTGTTGAGAGTGAGCGCCTCGTCATTCTACAGACTCGGTTTCTTCTGTCACCATGGTCTTTCCGTTCTGCAGCCGGGGGTCGGCAAACTTCTGCAAGTGCCAGATCATAGTTTAGGCTTTGGGGGTCACATTGTGATCTCTGTGATCCTCTGTCCTCATCCCCGCCCTTCTTCCCCTCCTCCTCCTCCTCTTCTACAACCCTTTGAGAAACCATTCTGTTGACCGCCCGTACAGAAACAGGCCCCGGGTTGACTGGCCTGCCATCTGCGGTTGGTCAACCCAGGCAAACCATCTTGAGCTATCTTGACAAGCCTACTTCAGAACAATAATCATTTCGTGGTCCTTCAATCCTATCCATTCAACATTCCTTGAACTTTATTGTGCAGAGGAGCGCAATATAATGTTCTAGTAAAAGTCCAGCCAGGCCAGAAACCTCGCTGTTGGTGGCTTTCAGAAACCTCATGGCAATGAGGTTACTCCCCTGGTGATGCATTCTCTACATGCCTCAGAGTCTCCGATGTCTTTATAGGTTTGGCTTGTGTCATTACACATCATTAGCCTCTCTTCAATCGCCATACAAAATGGCACTCATCTAAAGTGGTCGGCCGCTACTGTCCGCTCTCTGCCCGCCTGGTGAACCGTTTTCGGGATGCAGTCACACTTGTGTGGATGCATGTCGTCTGTGGTGGCTTTCTCTCATCCAAGTACTAACCAGGCCCGACCCTGCTTAGCTTCCGAGATCAGACGAGATCGGGCGCGTTCAGGGTGGTATGGCCGTAGACTGTGGTGGCTTTCTTACCGCAGTCGCAGAGCTGAGTAGTTGCAATAGAGACCATGTGGCCCACAAAGCCTGAAATATTTACTGCTAGCCCTTTACAGGAAGAGTTTCCTGACTCCCACTCTAAAGTACAAAGCAGGATCAAGGCTATTTATTTATGTATTTTCTACTTAGTTACCTTCCTGTCCTCCTGCACACACGCTCACACTCATTCTTTCCATCAAAAATTCTCACTGACAGTCTTCTGTGTACAGGACATTGTTAGTCTGGAGGGAGGACGTGTTACAGAAAAAGAACCCCTACCTTTTTTTTTTTTTTTTTAATTTTTTTTTTCAACGTTTATTTATTTTTGGGACAGAGAGAGACAGAGCATGAACAGGGGAGGGGCAGAGAGAGAGGGAGACACAGAATCGGAAACAGGCTCCAGGCTCTGAGCCATCAGCCCAGAGCCCGACGCGGGGCTCGAACTCATGGACCGTGAGATCGTGACCTGGCTGAAGTCGGACGCTTAACCGACTGCGCCACCCAGGCGCCCCAAGAACCCCTACCTTTAAGAACAAGGCCCTTGGTCTTCCGATCCTGGTATAATTGTACTGAGCAACTATCAAAATGCTTATCCTTCCATGGTTGGGTTCTCAGGTGTGTATGTGTGTGCGTGCACACACGTACACACGTACACACACACACACACACCTGCTTGCCACAGACTCTAGAACAAAGATCAAAGTCAGCAACGGGTACGATCAACTTTGTTTATATTTTAAAGTTGGTAAGAAATTGTTTTTGATGTTTCTACCCTTTCTTTCTGTGCTCATAACTACTCATGAATAGTTTCCCATCTCACTATGTCTATCATTATCTGAAACGTTTTTATTTGTATATTTGTTAATTTACTTGTTCTACACAGGATAATATACCAGAATACATCCCATGGGTCAGGGATTTTTATCTTACACCACCACAGCCCCATCATTTGAGACCACAGTCAGTGCTCAGTTAATATTAGTTAAATACATACATTCTCAAGACACCAAGAGCCCCTTCTCCAACCTCTACGTGATCAAAATCTTCTTTGAGAAGGGAGAAGGGAACTTACACACTCACAGAATAATCTGAAGGTGGACTTTGTTGTTGCTCCTGGCCTTGAGTGTAGGTCTGTGCCTTCTGATATGTGCTGTCAGACCCTACCAACCAAGTCTTGGGGATAGAAAAGCCAAGTGCGGGCCTGCTGGCTCTGAGGTGTGCCGTACAGACAGCCATCTCTCCATGAGAATGACTCCGGGTCATAGATTTCCTCTGTTAGTGTTCCCCAGCTCCTGCTCACACGGCTTGTCACTATTCTGGAATATCTCCAACAGCTAAGAGGTAAGAGCCAAGGTAAGTGGATCTCAGGTGCAGACAGATGGATAGGAACGGACTTAAATTTGGAGGCATTTAGTCCTACGTGGTCATATTAGAAAGCACACAAAGAACAACCTGTTGCTGGTGGTGATTTATTTATCCAGCAAACACATCACAAAGGTATTCTGTTGGTCTGGGGGTGGAATTCAAGAGGCCTTATTTTTGCCAATTTATGGCCGTCTTTTCTCATTTTTCTTTCATTTATGTTATTAAGGAGGATCATATACATTGAACACATAGGATACAGCAAGGAACAAAAATGACAATGATTGCTGCCTTCAGGGAACTGAATATTCTAGAAGCTGAAGGTGAAGTCAAATAATAAGAACAACACAATAAACTTAAAAATCACTGGGTATAGAAGCGCTTGGGTGGCTCAGTCCCTTGAGTGTTCGACTCTTGATTTTGGCTCAAGTCATGATCTCATAGTAGTGAGATCAAGCCCCGCACTGGGCTCTGCACTGAGCATGAAACCTGACTGGGACTCTCTCTCTCTCTTCCCCTTCCCCTTCCACTTCTCTCTCTCTCTCTCTCTCTCTCTCTCTCTCCCTCCCTCCCTCCCTCCCTAAGATAATAATGAAAAAATCACTCCGTATATTAGGAGGTGATAATGCTTTGGATAAAAGACTAGGATAAGGAAGAACAGGAAGAGGAATTTGGGGGGCACGAGTTGAAATCTGAATAGTGCTCTAGTTTAAATCGTGTAATAGTTCTCGTTAAGAAAGATCACACTTGAGCCCAGGTTTTAAAGAGGTGAGGGAATGATACATGGAGACTCCCGGGGAAAGGGTGTTTCAGGCAAAGGGAACACCCAGTGTAACGTCCCTAAGACAAGGGAGGCCTTGTTGTGCTCACAGAACAGCAGGGAGACCAGTTGGCCACAACAGAGTGAACCAAGGGATGAGCAGTAGGAAGCTAGTTCAGGGAGGCAGGGGCAGGCCACGTGGGGCCATGTTGGCCCTTTGAAGGACTTCAGCTTTCACTCTCGGTGAAGTAGGGAGGATTGACAAACTTTGAGCTGAGAAGCAAGATACGACTTACATTGTAACAGGCTCGTTCTTGCCATCGTGTTGAGAGTGGACTATAGGGGAGCCAGAGTAGAGGCAGGGAGACCAGTGCAGGATGGCGGTGGCTGGGTCAGGGTAGTGGCAACGGAAATAATGAGAAGTAGGAGGACTCTAGATGTATGTTGAAGGTCGAGTGAATAGGATTTACTCAATGGATCAGACAGGGGATGTGAGAGAAAGAAAGGGTTGGACGATGACTACAAGATTTTTGGCCTGAGCAACAGAAAGACCTGAATTGTCATCAGCGGAGATGAGGGAGGCTGAAGGGTAAGAGAGTTTGGGGTGGGCACAGATCAGGGACTCAGATTCAGATATACGAGTGTGAGGTATCTCCTAGACATCCAAATGGAGATGCCGAGCAGATACACAAGTCTGGAGGGGAGGCCAGAAGTCTGGACAAGAGAAATCAGTCTGGAAATTGACGGTGTGTAGATGTCATCTAATGCCAGGAGTCTGGGTAAGATCATCCAAGGAGGGGAGAACAGGTTGGGAAGAAGACGGACGAGTGAGCTCTGGGGCATTTCCACATTAGGGAGCCTGGGGTAGAGGAACAGCAGCCACGAGCCGAGGAGAGGAGTGAGTCTGGAGAAGGCCGAGCAGAATGTGATGTCTTGGGACCACGTGAAGAAAAGGCTGTGTTTTAAAGAGGGGGAGCACGGATGGCTGGTCAACTGTCCAGTGTGTTCACAGAGCCCGACGGAAGAGGGCCAGGAGTTAACCGTTGGATTCGGCCACACAGAGGTCATCGGTGACTCTGACAAGGCAGTTTCTGTGGAGAAAGGCGGGTGGGGGTCTGACTGGAGGGAAACCCCAGAGGGAAGCACAGAAGACAGAGGCTCGAGCTTCTGAGCACAAATGAGCCATTAAAGGGGTTTCCTGCAAAAAGAAAATAAATAGTCCAGGAGGTGGCGGGAAAGCGGGCTCAAGAGAAAGTTTAGGATGTCAGAAATACCAAGGTATCCATACGCCACGGGCTGTGGCTCAGACACAGCATTCTTGACACATCCCTGCCTTCCCAGTCGTGGGGCGCGGGTGCTGTCGGGAGAAACCCACCGGGTCATGGGTGCACGGCTCCTTCCCTTTGCTCAAATCACAGGGGACCTGGTCTGCCGCTCTATATATTCAGACATGCTCATCCTCTCAGGGTGACCCACTCTGACTGCGTACGAATGGCTGTGGGGGGCGCGTGCAAGCTGGGCCTCCGAGGCTTCTCCAACGGGCTGGAGGGAAGGTTCCGAAACCCAAAACACACCACCTCGGTAGGTACAAGGACTAGGTTACCTGGATGCAGGTGACCCGAGATGGGCTGTGATAGTTGCAGTAGATGTAGTCGTTTTGGCTTTCTCACACCTGTGACATAATTCGCTCTTCAGAATCTGTCTTTAGGGAGGCACGACGGACACCTGAATTCCTATTTCACGGTTTGGGAGATGTGGGCGGGTGGTGGGGACAGGGGTGGCCAGAGCCCTGGAGTGGGGGCAGAGACGCCCCTGATACAAAACCGTATCTTGAGTAGTCATAAGCCAAAGGAAAAAAAAAAGGAAAAAGAAAGAAAAAAAGGGAAACTGGACCCAAAGGTCACACTTTATACAAAAATTCACTCAAAATGAACCACAAACTTAAACGTAAGACATAGGGGTGCCTGGGTGGCTCCATCGGTTAAGCATCTGACTTCGGCCCAGGTCATGATCTCACAGTTCATGAGTTCGATACCCGCATCAGGCTCTGTGCTGACAGCTCAGAGCCTGGAGCTCCTTCAGATTCTGTGTCTCTCTCTGCCCCCTCCTCTTTCTCTCTCAAAAATAAACATTAATTTTTTTTTTTTTTTTAAAAAAGGACTTTTAGGAGACAACAGGAGAAAATCTTTAGAACCTGGGGCGAGGCAAAGACTTCTTCAGCTTGACAAAAGCATAACCCGTAAAAAGGAAAATCAATAAAATGGGTTTCACCAAAATTCAAAACTCGTGCTGAGCAGAAGCCCCTGTGGAGAGGTTGAAAAGGTGAAGCCACAGACTGGGAGGAAATATCGGCAAAACCACATAAACAAGGGTCTGGTATCTCGAATATATAAGGAATTCTCAACATTCGACAGAAAGACAAATTATCGAATTAGAAAATGGACAAAAGGTAGGAGCAGACGTTTCATTCGAGAGGATACACAGATGGCAATTTTCTGCCCAGGAAAAGGTGGTCGACATTATTAACGCTTAGGGAAATGCAAATGAAAGTCACGGTGAGTTGTCCGTACCCACCTATCAGATGGCCGAGCCCGTAAAAACTAGTGATAACACCAAATGCTGGTGATAACCCATCAGCCACAATAATCTAGAATTAAATGTGCGTGTGTCGTTGAGTGTTGAGAAAGCAATCCTATTTTGACTTCTTCCGCAGCATTTGTGTCCGTGTCTAAATCCTTTTTAGACACAAAAGTTCCATTTGAAATGGAAAAATCAAACAAAAAAGTCGGACCTTTAAAAAACTCGAGAGTTTGCAGTTAATTTGGAAACCTTGGCTGTGAGCTTGGACACACTCTCCCTGTAGGTCCCTGCACCAGAGACAGGAAAAAAAACAAGCCGGGCTCCCAGCCCCTGGCCATTAGAGCACAGCATCGAAGGCGAGAAGAATCAGACTTTCCCCACAATCCCACCCCGTGCTAAACATCCACAGCGTGTCAGGCAGATTCGGCTCTCCTTATCCTCGAATGACTCCATCGGTCATTGTAGAGATCTTCCAACATCAGAGATACTGAAAATAATTCTGTTTTCTAATTAAGATGCTTTACTTAACACCAAAGACGATTTAATTGTCTAACAGAACTATGTTGCAGTTCGACAGATTTTATAGTTGCATATATAGGCTTGCTCAGGGCAGAACAAAGGTTGCTGGATTTTTCTCCAACTATTAGCTATCGAACGAATTTATTACAAGTATGCTAAGACCCTTCAAAAAGTATGGGCCAGCCATTAAATGATCGAGAATTCAGCATAAGAACATAATTAAGGATGCCATTAAAGATTTAGCTGTAAGGATTTCTGTTACACTATTGTTAGAAATAGCTAAGAGTCGGGGTGCCTGGGTGGCTCATTCGGTTAAATGTCTCACTTCAGCTCAGGTCATGATCTCGCTGTTCACGAGTTCGAGCTCCGTGGCAGTCTTTGTGCTGACAGCCCGGAGCCTGGAGCCTGCTTAGGATTCTGTGTCTCCCTCGCTCTCTCTGCCCTCCCCTGCTCACACTCTGTCTCTCTCTTTCAAAAATAAGTAAACATTAAAAATAAATTAAGAAAAATAGCTAAAAGTCAACAACGAAAGATTGATTGTATGAGTTACCGACAGTTATATATTAAAACAACAGCATAAAATGTTTTATAAACTTCAGTAAACCATTATTTTTAGAAAAAACATAAATGTATAAATGACTTTACGCAGAAGGTTTGAAGCACAAAGATATTCCATATAGCGGTCTATGAGTAGAATTCAGGAGGCCTTGTATTTTCACCTAGTTTTGTCTGTCTTTTCTCAGTTTCTTTCATTCCAATTATTAAGAAGGACAATATATTCATTACTTATAGTTTATGTATAAATTATGCATTTGCATAGATTATATATTTACATCTAAATTATACATAATTTATAACACGGTATTTAAAATATCTAGTTACGGGGCGCCTGGGTGGCACAGTCGGTTAAGCGTCCGACTTCAGCCAGGTCACGATCTCGCGGTCCGGGAGTTCGAGCCCCGCGTCAGGCTCTGGGCTGATGGCTCAGAGCCTGGAGCCTGTTTCCGATTCTGTGTCTCCCTCTCTCTCTGCCCCACCCCCGTTCATGCTCTGTCTCTCTCTGTCCCAAAAATAAATAAAAAAATAAATAAAATAAAATAAAATAAAATAAAATAAAATAAAATAAAATAAAATATCTAGTTACTATTTATACGTCATTAAATATACGATGTATATTATATACGAAAAGTCAGTACATCGAGGCTCTGTCTGCATCTTACTCAGACGCAGGTGTTAGAGGGAAGCGTAGGACGCACATGGGCATTCTTACAGACGCTTGAATGGGGTCTTCTTTTAAGTCAGAAATGAGATCCAAAGGTACTCTGCATGAGAATCATTCTTATTTGTACTATATGCAGATTTCTCGGAGGATCAGACTAAATGGGGATCAAGGAAATTAACAGAGCCCAAGAGAAGAATGGGCCGTACATAATTGCCACAGAACCTTCTGGAAGCCACCTGGCAGAATCCAAGTGGGCCCTCAGGCCAGCAAGTGCTTGGACACCCACCCTCTAAGTGGCTGAGCACAGAGCAGCAAAGCTCAACCCCTCACCCTTGATGTACCGGGCGCCCCTGAAACCTTGTCATCCTGCTAGAACTAAAGAATGGAAATGTTTTCAGAACGACAGGCGGGACAAGTGGGGACCCCTCTTGCCTGGCCTTCACTCTGCGTGGAAAGAGGACAAACCTGTCTTCATCTCTGAAAGCCTGGGGGTGCCAGCACCCTGTGGTGTTGGTCATGGGGGTTCAGGCCATCGCTGGCTCTCTTCAATTCGCTCTCAGTAGATACTCGTGGGGCAGCCTCTTCTAAGTGTTAGGAACTACGGTAGGCCCTGGGACCCCCAAGACATTGCAGGAAAAACCAGAGATTACTCAGATGGTGCCCCAAAACGTACTCAGGGGAATGGAGGAGGAGGAGTGGACGCGAGGGACCCCGTCGCTGGGGACCTGCCGGCCCCGTCTTGTTGGTGCAACGGAAGAATTCAACACGGAGCAGGGCCCTGTTCTGGTTTCCAGCCCGGGCTCTTCCCCTGAAGGTTGTGTGTCCTTAATCAAGGGAACCGGCCTCCTTGAGCTTCTGAGTTTCCATCTATCAGGGGAATAATCCCGCCCTCACGCAAGGCTGCTGCCAGGACCACATCAAATCCTGTGTGTCAACTCTGGCACGAGGTAGTCGTTGACCAAGGAACCAATTCCGCCCGTGGCCTTCCTCGCTGTGGACATTCGATAACCAGCAGAAAAGGGGCTGGTGTCCAAAACAAAATGAAAGAAAACGAGACATCTGCAAAGCACCAAGCAGCTTCCTCACCTGTAGACTAGATCTGGTGACAGCACCGGAAGGGTCTGGAAACGGGGAAGGATTCGGGATGGGCCGCACACCTTCCCCCCTCCTCACATGTGTGTGTCTGCTTCTGGGAAGGGCAGAGTGGCTATCGATCCGAGGAAGATTATTTTTCTTGCCCTGGGGTTCTGGATAAGTTGCAATTTTTCCCACAGAATTATGCAGACCGTCCTCCCTTCCTCCCTCCCTCCCTCCCTCCCTTCCTTCCTGTGTAATTTATTGTCAAATTGGCTTCCATACAACACCCAGTGCTCATCCCAACAGGTGCCCTCCTTAGTGCCCATCACCCACCCTCCCCACCCCCCACCCCCTTAAACCCTCAGTTTATTCTCAGTTTTTAAGAGTCTCTTATGGTTTGCCTCCCTCCCTCTCTGTAACTTTTCTTTTTCCCCTTCCCCTCCCCCAAGGTCTTCTGTTAAGTTTCTCAGGATCCACAGAGGAGTGAAAGCATATGGTATCTGTCTTTCTCTGACTGACTCACTTCACTTAGCATAATACCCTCCGGTTCTTTAAAGCGCTGCCAGAAACATTCCCATAACGCATGTTCAGCCATCCCGCTCCAAGTACTGGGCAACCTTGACACCTCCAGTGTGGCGGCCCCTCCACCCCCACCCCCGTGAGCAGGAAGGGGGTAGATGCCTTGAATTTGCTACTAGAAAATCATGAAGTCAAAGCATCCTTGTTTAGCAGGATCCATTACTACCAGGTTCGGATAAACAGATGTAAGTTCAAGGTCCCAACACCATCCCAGTGACTTCGCTACGGGAAAAGTTGGTCCAACACAGTTAAGAACGGACATTCCCAGATTCAAAAGAAAGAGAGTGTCTCGGGAACAAAGTGAGACAAAGTGAGAGCTGCTTCCCTGCTTAGACTGAAGGAAAATGCACTCTGCCACGCGGTCGCTCAGGGACCCAGAGCCTTCCCTCACGTGGCTGTCATGCCCTGGGTCTCTGCAGCCCCAGCTGAGGAGGAAGGAGCATCAGGGGCTGCAGTGAACGGCTTCCTGGGTCAGACCTAGAGGTGGCTCCCTTTCTAGCGGCAAGCACCCAGTCCCCGGGCCACACCTGCTCCCACAGGGCACTGGGAGACGCCTGGCTTTGCATCGCGGAAGAAAGAGAAAACGGAATTCGCTGGACAGCGTAGGGTGTCTGCGAAACTCTGCCTGGAATGCTCTACGCCAGCCTGAGGCGGCCGGATGGAGCCGCGGCATCTCGGCTTCAAGCCACCAGAGCTCTGACCTGTGTCTGGCCAGAAAGAGTCGCACCAGCAAACAGAAAAGAAAATAAAAAAACAAGAAAGAGAAGAGAAAGAAAGGATCTGAAAACACGGTGGAAGTAATGACTGAGATTTAGACTAAGAGGAAAGAGACAAAGAAACAACGGAAGTCCCAGGGACGTTCATGAGCAAAATCAAGATGTTCCAACCCTTGGACAAAGATCGGGGGCAGCCAAGGTGGCGGAATGGCATGGAAGCTTTTTGTGGGTCTCGCGTCCACGAAATACAGCCAGACCAACACTAAGTCATCCTGCACGCCTAGAAAACTGACTGGAGGAGTAACGCAACAATCTGCACAACCTGAACCACAGAATTCAGCAGGTACGCGGCGCAGCGAACTCGGGGAGCGAGAAGTCGCAGGAAGGGAGGTGCTTTTGCAGGCGGAGAGAGGACAGAGGCAGGAGTGGGGGGGTAAGAAAACGGGAAAAGCACCCCCCCAAAGGAACTGGAGAGAAAGTGGAAGATTGGAAACAGCTGCGGGGACTCAACTGAGAAAGGAGAAAGGAGAGGGTTTCAATTCCATTCAGACTGTAAACAAGGGGGGGCGCAAAGGCTGCAACCCCGCAGCTCCCTACCTGGCGGTGCTCTGGTGGGAAGGGCGAATCCCCAGGAGCAGAGTGGGGTCCGGGAGGTGCTCGGGCCACACGGGGAGAAGCGGTCCCACTGCTGGAAGGACATTTGGTAGAGATCGTTGAAGCCGAGTCCCAGCAGACCCCGGAAAACGGCCACATTCGCTGGTGCTGGAAACAAGGTCGTTAAGGGTGAAGCCTGGTGCCAGGTGCGTGTTGTGATTTCCCACCATCCCTGAAACGCTGCTGCTACACCGGCTCGCGAACTTTTCCTGGGGCGGACTGGCACCTGGCCGTAGTCTTGGGGCACCGGCAGCAGCAGGGTCCAGCGGCAGTTTCTGGGTGCAGCGGACATTCGGCCATTGCTCGTTGGGCCAGTGCTCGGTGACACCCTGCCGCAGAGGGGCGGAACGGGTCAAAGCCGCAGTCCTTCGGGAGTAAGGGGCCGGGGGAAAAGAGCCGCATCTGAGACAAAACTCGGGAGAGAGGTACTGCCTGGGGCCTGGTCGCGGAGAGTGAAAAAGCGGGGAGTGGACGAGAGCTGAAGACAGAGGACGGGTGCGCGATTGCTGATCTGGGAAAACAGACCGGGTAGCTGGGTGACGCCATGTTCCGCTCCCGCGCATGCGCATACGCACCTACGAGCGCCGCAACACTCCACCCCAGGAGGCTAGCAGCGCCATCTAGTGGACAGCGGAGCCGTTACACTGAGCCCCGCCCAACTGGGCCAACTTCGCTCTTGAAGAACACAAGTCTCACCGCCGGCTTAGTTTATGGACTGTAAGGCGCTACACAGACTGACTTCTAGGGGAAAACGAAGTAATTTCAGTCCTACTTCAGTCTGTTAGCAGGTCCATCTATTCAATTTTATTTTTTTTAATTATTTTTTCTTTTACACTTCTTTTTCTTGAATACAGATAGAGAAAAAATTCATTTTTATTTTCAATTTTTATTAAAGATATTTTTCTTTAATTTTTATTCCTATATTTTTTGGTTTTGTGTAAATTTTTTCAAATTCTATTTTATTTCCATCATTTTATTTTAGTCTACTTCAGTGTATTCACCTCTTCAAATGTTCAAACGATCTCCTTTTTTTTCTTTTTTTTCTTTTTCGTTTCTTTTCTTTTTCTCGAATGCAAAAGTGAAAAACTTCATTTTTACTTTCAATTTCTATTAAAATATTTTTCTTTAATTTTTCACTATATTTTTTGCTTTTACGTAATTTTTTTCAAATTCTATTTTACTTCCATCATTTTATTTTAGTCTACTACAGTGTATTCACTTTTTTAAATTTTCAAACGATTTCCTTTTTTTCTTTCTTTTTTTAAACCTTTTTTCTCCTTTTTCATTTCTTTTCTCCTGAGTACAGAAAAAGAAAAAAATTCATATTTATTTTTAGTTTTTATTAAAAATATTTTTCTTTAATTTTTTCTACTATATTCTTTACTTTTGTGTATATTTTTTCAAATTCTATTTTACCCCCATCAACTCATTTTAGTCTACTTCAGTGAATTCATTTTTTCCTTTTTTTCTTCCCCCCCTTTTTTTCTCTAATCTGTCAAACCACTTTCAACACCTAGACCAAAACACATCTAGGATCTAGCATCATATATTCAATTTGTGTGTGTGTGTGTGTGTGTGTGTGTGTGTGTGTGTAATTTTTAATTTTAGTATTTTCTTAATTTTAATTTTATTTCCATTCTTCTACCTCATTAATTCCTTTTCTCCCTTCAAAATGACAAAATGAAGGAATTCACCCCAAAAGAAAGAGCACGAAGAAACGACAGCCAGGGATTTAACCAACACAGATACAAGCAAGATGTCTGAACCAGAATTTAGAATCACGATAATAAGAATACTAGCTGGAGTCAAAAATAGATGAACATCCCTTTCTGCAGAGATCAAAGAAGTAAAAAATAGCCAGAATGAAATTAAAAATGCTCTGAGCTGCAATCACAGATGGATGCAGCAGCAGCAAGGATGGAAGAGGCAGAACAGAGAATCAGCGATATAGAGGACAAACTTACAGAGAATAACGAAGCAGAAAAAAAGAGGGAGATTAAGGCAAAAGAGCATCATTCAGGAATTAGAGAAATCAGTGACTCATTAAAAAGGAACAACATCAGAATCATAGGGGTCCCAGAAGAGGAAGAGAGAGAAATAGGGGTAGAAGGGTTATGTGAGCAAATCATAGCGGAAAACTTTCCTAACCTGGGGAAGGACACAGACATCAAAATCCAGGAAGCACAGAGGACCCCCATTAGATTCAACAAAAACCGACCATCAGCAAGGCATATCACAGTCAAATTCACAAAATACTCAGGCCAGGAGAGACTCATGAAAGCAGCAAGGGAAAAAAAGTCCCTAACCTACCAGGGAAGACAGATCAGGTTTGCAGCAGACCTATCCACAGAAACTTGGCAGGCCAGAAAGGAGTGGCAGGACATATCCAGTGTGCTGAATCAGAAAAAATATGCAGCCAAGAATTCTTTATCCAGCAAGGCTGTCATTCAAAATAGGAGGAGAGTTAAAACGTTTCCCAGACAAACAAAAATTAAAGGAGTTTGTGACCAACCAGCCCTGCAAGAAATTTTAAGGGGGACTCTCTGAGGGGAGAAAAGATGAAGAAATAAATAAATAAATAAATAAATACCAAAAGCAACAAAGATTAGAAAGGACCAGAGAACACCACCAGAAACTCCAACTCGACAAGCATCATAATGGCAATAAATTCATATCTTTCAGTACTCACTCTAAACGTCAATGGACTCAATGATCCAATCAAAAGACATAGGGTAACAGAATGGATAAGAAAACAAGATCCATCTATATGCTGTTTACAAGAGACCCACTTTAGACCTAAAGACACCTTCAGATTGAAAATAAAGGGATGGAGAACCATCTATCATGCTAATGGTCAACAAAAGAAAGCCAGAGTAGCCATACTTATATCAATCAACCTAGACTTTAAAATAAAGACTATCGGGGCGCCTGGGTGGCGCAGTCGGTTAAGCATCCGACTTCAGCCAGGTCACGATCTCGCGGTCCGGGAGTTCGAGCCCCGCGTCGGGCTCTGGGCTGATGGTTCAGAGCCTGGAGCCTGTTTCCGATTCTGTGTCTCCCTCTCTCTCTGCCCCTCCCCCGTTCATGCTCTGTCTCTCTCTGTCCCAAAAAAAATAAATAAACGTTGAAAAAAAATTAAAAAAATAAATAAATAAAATAAAGACTATCAAGAGATGCAGAAGGGCATTGTATCCTAATCAAGGGGTCTAGCCACCAAGAAGACCTAACAATTGTAAGTGTTTATGTGCCAAATGTGCGAGCACCCAAATACATAAATCAATTAATCACAAACGTAAAGGAACTCATCGATAGCAATACCATAATAGTAGGAGACTTCAACATCCCACCCACAGCAATGGACAGATCATCGAATCACAAAATCAACAAGGAAACAATGGCTTTGAATGACACACTGGACCAGATGGACTTAACAGATATATTCAGAACGTTTCATCCTAAAGCAGCAGAATATACATTCTTCTCCAGTGCACATGGAACGTTCTCCATATACTGGGACACAAATCAGCCCTAAGTAAGTGGAATGCTCTAAGCCACTTACGATTCCCTCTTATCATTCAGTTCTCAGGGGAAAAAAATTGTCACCTTCTCTCAGAAGCCAATATAACAACCCAATTTTATTTTTATTTCATTTTTAGAATTTTTAGTGTTTATTTATTTGGAGGCAGAGTGCAAGCAGGGGAGGGGCAGAGAGAGGGGGAGACATAGAATCTGAAGGAGGCTCCAGGCTCTGAGCTGTCAGCACAGGGCCCAACTCAGGGGCTCAAACTCAGGAACCGTGAGATCACGATCTGAGCCAAAGTCGGACGCTCAACCGACTGAGCCACCCAGGCGCGCCCCGTAACAACCCAATTTTAAAAAGTGCTCCATCATATTATAAGAGTCATCACTACCTGAAATGATCTTATTTATTTACCTGTTTTACTTGTTCACTGTCTGTCCCTTCTCATTCCCATCTGCTGGTACAGTCTCCACGTCCCGTGAAAGCTGACACGCTGTCTTGTTCCCCAGAGAAGGTGTCCGCTATATTGTAAGTGTTCTGTAATTACCGTCTGAATACAGTCTAGAAGGTGGAATTGAGTCCATACTGATACCGAGGCAAGAACATCTGAGACTACTAAGTGATCATAAGCACCCAGATGATTTGTAAATGGAAGTCCGATCGTGTCACCTCCCTCCCGTAAAGCACACTAATGTCAATGTCCCCTTGCCGGTAACAGGTGGAACACGTGTAGACTCCGAGCAGCGCCTGGGGTCTGCAGCCATCTGCTAAAGCTCTGTCAGGTATTTGTTGAACACCTACTTGGTGCTGGGCATGTTGACGGGTATTTTTGAAGGGCATGGTGGGCGAGTCCAGTAAATAAACAAGCAGTGGGGTAAGTGTCATGTTAGAGAAAAGTGTCATGTCAGAGAAAGTATGACTTGTATGGATCCCATGGGAAGGCCAATTTCACTCCTGCCTCCCCCAGAAACTTCCTCTTTACTCCAGCTGTGCGGGCCCTCTGTCTGTGCCACTCAGTTTCACACCTCCAGCTCTAACTTCTCAAGTTCATCCACGGTCCGAAATCCCTCTTCCTTCCTACCAACCCCTGAACATTCTCGTCAAATGCTTTCAATTCCCATTTGAATTTTCAGTTCAAACTCTTTTCTGACGCCTTCCTGGATTCCTCGTGGAAAGTTAGCTGTCTTCCTCTCTGCTCATGGACCCTGACACACGTTTATTAAAATCTTCCTTATGCTGTGTTATAATCCCACACTTCAGGTCTGTCTCATACCAGACTTTGAGTTCCTTTAAAACAGAAACTAAATCGTCCTTGTCTTTTTAAGCACCTTATAGAGTATGCAGCATGTGGCACAGAGCCATTGTTTAATGAATGTGGATATTACCAGGGAACCCCAGTTTTTCTCACGTCAGCATTCTAGACATGGTGGGGACAAAGGAACTTAGAGCGAGTGGACCTTTGATATTACTTCCCCAAAATACATGGGTCCACTTCTAAGAGAACATACTCAAAAAGAAAGCATCAGTGTCCATTTGTTACGTACATTTATCCAAACTCACATGGGATGCAGAGACTGGAATGTCATTTAAAAATATAAAGACACAATAAAAAAAATTTCAAGGGGCGCCTGGGTGGCTCAGTGGGTTAAGCCTCCGACGTCAGCTCAGGTCATGATCTCACGGTTGGTGGGTTCGAGCCCCATGGCGGGCTCTGTGCTGACAGCTCGGAGTCTGGATCCTGCTTCGGATTCTGTGTCTCCCTCTCTCTGCCCCTCCCCCACTCACTCTCTCTCTCTCTCTCTCTCTCTCTCTCTCTCTCTTTAAATTTAAATAAACTTGGGGCGCCTGGGAGGCTCAGTCAGTTGAGCGGCCGACTTCGGCTCAGGTCATGATCTCATGGCTCATGGGTTCAAGCCCCGCGTGGGGCTCTGTGCTGACAGCTCGGGGCCTGGAGCCTGCTTCGGATCTGTGTCTCCCTCTCGCTCCGTCCCTACCCCAACTCATGCTCTGTTTCGCTCTGTCTCAAAAATAAATGAACATAATTTTTTTTTTAAATATAAAGACACGAACCCAAGGAAGACCTCTCGGGTTAAAGAACTGTCAACAGAGTGCTTCTTTGTTTTTATAGCCCGAACTTCATGGGATGTACAGATTTTTCGACACAATATTTTTAGCCCAGTATTTCCATAGGAAACATTTATATTCAACCCACATTCAAAAACTCAGTGAGACACTCTAAGCACGCAGGGCGAGACCTCAGCTTCGGTCCCCGGTGCCGCAGGCAGAAGCCCAAGCAGGACGGTGGCTTCGCAGAGCTCGCAGGACATCGACAGCCTGGCACACGGCCTACGATCGCGAACTCTGGGACACAGGCAGAGCCCCGCGTGGCCGTTTTTCGTGCGGAAACACCAACTGGCTTCTCTGAATAATTCTCACCACCTGACCGTTCCCGGGTCCCCGGCTGCTGGACATCCACCGCTTTGAGTCTGAATGTGCTTCTCGGCCCGAAACCGTGGCTTTACCCCCCACCTTGTCCACACCATCAACTTTTCCCGAACCCGGTGACCAAAGACCGACTCTGGATGCATCTTTCTCAATCATCGTTATTTTTTTCTTTGCCCCACTTTTCTCATGAATTCTGCGTTTACCGTTCTGACATCTAGCTTATCATTGCACACCTCCCCGAACAGCCACAAAGAATGGCCACTGAAACGTGCTTATTTAGAAGCCGGGAAAACAGACTCTAGAGGAATCCGGCCTTCCTGGTGGCTCAGCCAGCTCGCGGGAGCACGGGACCCCCACGCAGGGCTCTCACTCCCCCCTTCCTCCCCCACCAGCCTCCACGATGACACGTCTGCCTCACAACACGGCTCTGGATCCAAAACCAAAGCGGGCTGGTAGGCGAAAACAACAACAACGTTGTCGCGCTTTTGGCTATGAACTTCAGTTTGGGAAGTGCTGTCACACACACCGCCACGTGTTAGAGTCGCACATCCCGCGAGGCAGATGACAGGCAGTATTCTCCCCAGGCCACTGGAGTGGGAAACACGTACGCAAGGGGCGCCCCCGACGTGAAGCATCTGAGAAGGCAGGAACTTTCCGTGTCAGGCACGGCTTCCGAAAAGCTCAAGCCATGGGTAACGTGCAGCTTCTTCCCTGAGGAAGCTCTCACCATCTAGTGGCGAACGGGGACGCGTACATCAAGAAGCCCAGAGCAGTATGCGAAGGGCCCCCCACCCCGAGACACACAGCAGGTTGCTCAGGGAAAGAAGGTTATCACCGGCGAGAGAGAGGACTGGGGAAGGCTGCATACTCAAGGCCGTGTTTGGGTTGCTTCTTTGCTTTGCTTTTCGTTGTTGTTGTTGTTGCTGCTGAATATTTATTTATTTTTGAGACAGGGAGAGAGCAGAGCACGAGCGGGGGAGGGGCAGAGAGAGAGGGAGACACAGAATCCGAAGCAGGCTCCGGGCTCCGAGCTGTCAGCACAGAGCCCGACGCGGGGCCCGAACCCGTGAACTGCAAGATCATGACCTGAGCTGAAGTCGAATGTTTGACCGACTGAGCCCCCCAGGCGCCCCACTGGACTGCTTCTTTGAAGAGTGAGACCTCAGCTCGAGTAGGGAAGAGGGGAGGAATGAAGGCAGGTGGTTCCAGAGGGAGAAAAGGCGTGTGCAAACGTCCGGAAACAGCAAAGCCCTGAAGGCGTGTGCGCATGTGACGGCGGGTCAGAGACCGCTGGAAAGCAGGGGGGTCGGTGACAAATGGCAATGTTCTGACTTTATCTGATAGTCAATATCTGACTTTATCTGATAGAATCTGAGAGGTTCAACCGGGAGAAAGACACAGATCAAACGTGAACTTGGAACGACTGACTGTTGGCAAGACACCCAGGCAGGAAATGAGTATGATCTAAATTAAGGCAGGGATGGTGGGGACGGGGGTGTGTTTGAGAGACCCTTGTATGGCAGAAAAATAACGGCTCCGGTGGTTAGTTGGATATAGGTAATGAGTGAGGGCAAGAAAGCAGGAAGGATTCCAGATCGTCAGCTCATACATGTTGGAGAACGGTAATACTTTAAACATTTTTTTAATGTTTATTTATTTTTGAGAGACAGACAGAGACAGAGTGTGAGCAGGGGAGGGGCAGAGAGAGAGGGAGACAGAATCCAAAGCAGGCTCCAGCCTCCGAGCTGTCAGCACAGAGCCCGACGCGGGGCTCGAACTCACAAGCTGTGAGATCATGACCTGAGCCGAAGTCGGACGCTCAGCCGACTGAGCCCCCCCAGGCGCCCCTAGAACACTAATACTTTTAATATGAGGAGAAAAAAGACGGATGGGTCACGGAGGGCAGAGGACGAGGGAGTAGGCATTTGGTGGGGGGCAATTCTAGAGGAATGAGGAATATGCGGGGAAACTGAGGAAGAGGGGCCAAGGGGTAGAGATGGGCCACAGGGCATCCTCCCCAGCATCCTCCCTTTCACGCCAACAACGCTACCAGCCCTCCTCTCCCCAGGTGTGTTTCTTCAGTCCTCTCCTGCCAGGACTGAGGAGGGACAGACGGGGGAGAAAGACCCTGGCCATGATGGGAGAGTCGGACCGCGATGTCAGGGAAAGGTCTGTACAAATTTCAGAGGACCGCTTACCGACACTGGACCGAAGTCCTACGTAGCGAGGGGGCCACCGTGATCTCCTTGGCCTGCACGAGTCCCCTTACGGCATCCCGGGGGCCCTCCCCCACAAGCTGCCTGCGACATTGGTCCATCCTCCGCATGGGTTCCACGCGGCACCCTCTTGAGATCTTGCGAGGCTTCGACCTGCCTTTTATTATTATTATTATTATTATTATTATTATTATTATTTGCCCAAGTACAAGATAAGGAGACATCAGCTAACATCCCTCTTCTGTGAGCTCTCTCTTCATCTGCGACCTACTTCTGTGAATCCGCGAAGCAACTTTTCTCCCAAGTCATTCAAATGAGATGTTCACATTCTCCAAAAACAACTTTGCGTTGGAATTCGCTCTCGTATGCACCCAAAATAAGCTTACATATTAAAAAAAAAAAAAAAAAAAAAAAAACCTGACCTTACTAGGTCCCTTCTTTCTTAATGTCTCTGAATAACACTTTTTCACAACTTCCAAAAGAAATATTAATCAGAAGAGTGGGCCCGGTACATGTCTAGACATCGTTAGAGGCTCTCCACTGTTTGGCACACAGTAGGACTCAATAAATATTTGTTGGAAGAATGAAGAACCAACAGTGATCATTCCGTGAAAGGACAGTGGCCAGTTTTTTCGGCAAACACACAAAACCAGGCTAAGAAGTGAGCTTCTGTCTGTTACACAAAGCCTACCATCAAGAGCAGCAAATCACAACTGGAAACAAAAAAACATTACTCAAGTCCTATAAACAGGATATAATTAAGAATTGACTTGCTCTAAGCCAAACTGGCCTTTTAATGAGTGCTAATCAAAAGAGTCTTGCTAAGCTCAGACATTCTTACCTGTCAAAGCTTAAATTCGGGGCCCTACAAACCAGCTCCTGATGTAGAAAATAAAGCGGCGTAAGTGTTTAAAAATCCAGAAGTCTGCAGAAACCCCACGCCAGGGAAGGGTCGCATGTTGGTCTGTCCCCCACCTTCTCTCTCCATAAAGACTTCGGAAGCAAAAAAAATCAGATTGTAAATGTCCAAAGTCTCAGTAAATGACGTGCTCCCCTCCCCACCAAGTCAAGGGCCCTTGTAAACGGCGTGATGGGCTTTGGCTCTCTTGAACCACAACCGTGAACACAGCAGCGACTCGGAGTGAAACACCCCGATGAAACCAGCTCAAAATCAGAACGGCCTGATGACACGAACAGAACAGCTGTGCCACCAAAAGCTAACACTGGTGGGTTTTTTTTTTTTTCTTGCACCATATACAAAAATAAACTCAAAATGGATTAAAGACCTAAATGTGAGGCTTGAAACCATAAAACTCCCAGAAGAAAACACAGGCAGTAATTTCTTTCACACTGGCTGTAGCAACGTTTTTCTAGATGGGTCTCCTCAGGCAAGGGAAATAAAAGCAAAAATAAACTATTGGGACTACACCAAAAGAAAAAGCCTTTGCACAGTGAAGGAAACCACCAACGAAACAAAAAGATGACCTAATGAATGGGAGAAAATATTCGCAAGTGATATACTAAATAAGGAGTTAACATCCAAAATATATAACTTCCACGAGCAATGCCAAAACAAAAACAAAACCAGAAAGTCTGATTTTAAAATGGGCAGCGGACCTGAATAGAAAAAAAGAAAACCATCCAGATGGCCAACAGACGCACGAAAAAATGCTCCACATCGCTCACCGTCAGGAAATCAAAACCACAATGAGATATCACCTTACAACCGTCAGGACGGCTAGAATCAAAAAGACAAGAGATAACAAGTGTTGGTGAGGATGTGGAAAATAAAGAGAACCCTCGTGCACTGGTGTTGGGAATGCAGACTGGTGCGGCCACTGTGGAAAACAGTAGGGAGGCTCCTCAAAAAAATTAAAAATAGAACTACCCCATGCTCCAGCAATGTCAGTACTGGGCATTTACCCAAAGAAAACGAAATCATTAACTCAAAAAAGATAAATGCACTCGTATGTTTACTGCAGCGTTATTCACAAAAGCCAAGATACAGAAGCAACCGAAGTGTCCACTGAACATTCAGATGCAGGAATGAGGAAGACGTGACACATACGCAGTGGAATATTACACAGCCATGAAAAAGAATGAGGTCTTGTCACAGGCCACAACATGGACGGAGTGACTTATTTCATGGACAACTTATTTCAGGCAAATTTATGATTTCACTTATATGTGGAATCTTACACACACACACACACAAATCAATAAGCAACAGAAAGCAGAAACAGACCCATAAATACAGAGAACCACCTGGTTGTGGCCTGTGGGGGTGGGGGGGGCGGGAGGATGGGCCAAAGTGGGTGATGGGAAGAGGGAGATACGGGCTTACGGTCACGGAATGAAGAGTTCACAGGGATGAAAGGTACAACACAGGAGTAAGGCAAAGGTCCCGGAACAGTTTGTGTGGTGACAGATGGCAGTTACACTGTGGTGAACACAGCGTGACATATAAACTTGTCTAGTCCCTGTCGTACGCCTGAAACTAACGCAACGTTGGACGTCCGCTACACTCCAATTTTTCAAAAGCTTTCGTAAAACTGTAGTATAGAATTCGTTGACAGTGATGGGCATCCCTGGACACACTGTAGAAATATGATTAAGTTTCCTACTTGAATAAGGGGACATCGCCAGCTCATATCTTTTGAAGAGTTCATTTAAGTCGCTACTCGGCATATAGTTTACCAATCTTATTGCAATGCAGTATGTTTTTTTTTTTTTAATGAAATAATGCCATAACGCTGACTTTTGGCTAAAATGCTACTGAGCTTATGAGAGTTTTATGTGAGGGTATGCAGCTTTGTACTGCTCACCGGACAAGTTCAGGGCCCCAGAGAACCCACCTAGGGTTTTCTCGCTGGAGAAAGTTCCAACACACTAGTTCCTGAGTCCCTTGTTAAGTATTTCCTCAAGACATAGACATAAAGAAGTCCAGAAGTATTCAGGCTATACCAACAAAAACAACAATAAAACACTTACTATAAATAACCAGGTTACCTGGGGTGTGTGTGTGTGTGTGTGTGTGTGTGTAAAGTGGATTAAACGAAAAGGAAAATGAAATTCTATTTAGAGAGTGCAAATGATATTTTATTTAGGGAAGTCAAGTCTTGAGTCCTTGGGATGTCTGTACAATATTTATGGCAGCATTCTTTATAGCCTCAGAAAACTAGAAAGAAAATAAATGCCCTTTGATACGGGAATGAGTAAAATATCGCTCATCTACACCACCCAATATTATTCAGCCAGCATGAAGAATTAGGTAGAATATACACCAGTTGACTCAGTGAGATTTCTAGGTAGCACGGCTCATTGAGCCAAGGCATAGAAAATATGTATAATGTCCTTATTTTGTAAAGCAAACAATAACACAAGCCATGTGTGCTTTCTCTCCAGCCCTGTTGTTCTTGAGTTTGAATAACAAGTTCAGATAATGAGATTTCATTATAGTGAAAGACACCTGCATAGGCATCTGTATACGTGTGTATATGTATGTGTGTCTATATAGAGAGAGAGTTAGTTAGTCGTATAGTTATATAATTATATGTGTACATCAATAAACAGCATTATTCCACTTTTCTGCATTTATAAAAGATCTCCACATTTATAAAAGCATTTATGTAAATCCATGTAATAAAATTCTACCCACAATTTCTAAAAGGAAGAAATGAAACAGGTAAATTGTTTTAACTTGTATCGTTCAGTTTCTTCTGGTATTTCTATCCCTGTAAACAGTATCTACACTGGGTATGAGCCGATGTCTGGCACATTGTAGGTACTGCCTTGTCCTTGCCCTTGTAATGACCTTCAGAAGGAGATGCAGGTGAGGAAAATGGTTCCCGCTGAGGTTAAGACGCTTGCGCTTATGTAACCCCATAGCCAGCAGGACCGGACCTGTCGCCCGAGGCCGCCCAACTCCCCAATCATATGGACTACTCACGAGCCTCCTGAAACCCTTGTCTGATTCTGTCACATCAGACCCGCGTGGGGAACCACACAGAGTCAGCTCCAACAATGGACACACTCTTTGCCACTAAACGCTTTGATGACTGCACTCACCACCCACCCCTGAGTTCCTGGGCCCTGGGACTGGCTGAGGACGTCCTAGGACTCTCAGTGCTCAGCAATCCCACATCCATGCAGTGGAGGCAACTGGTAAACCCTAGGCGTCGACAACACCCAGGCCTTTCAGTTGGAGAACCTCAAGACACGAGTCCCAGGTGTTTTGTTGTCCAAGAACATTTACTAAGCGTCTCCTCTACGCTCAGAATAACGACTCTTTGAGCAACATGTTGTAGTGTCTTTAGCGCCTTCCAATCTGTGGCACCGGGACTCAAATTTTATCAGACTGAGTCTTTGCGGGCAGGGTTGGCCTGAATCAATGCGGAAAACGGAAGCCAGTATTAAAACACACACCGTGGAAACTAACCGAGGAAGCCCACAGATACACCATCAGCAGCCAGCCAGCCACTAGGCCAAGGAGAAGGTGTAATCAGGGAAAATCGACCCGAACCACTTCCTATCGGAAGGGGGAACGTGCTGGGAACAACAGCCCCCCTCTTACACATGTGCTCGTGGAATGTTCACCTGAGGCCCCGGTGTAGTTCTGCATCACGATGAATCTGTAGGGCCAGTGGCCCGGCGCCCTGCCGACCGCGCTGGCTCTCTCCCTTCAGCCCCGATCCATTTGGGTGTTCGGTGTCCGAACTCACGTCGTCACCTTCGGCAGACTTTCCACACGCCCCGCTGAGCACCCCTTTCTGGGGGCTGATCCGCCTTCTTGGGGACCTAGTCTCTCCTGTGCCTCTGGGAGGTTCTCCCCAGAGCGCCCACCGACTCCACCCTCGGCCCGGAGCCCCACCTCTTTCGAGGTCTCGCATAAAGTGAAATGTGATCGGTCATTGGGAATTAACGAATGACAGGCGCAGTTCCGTAACCTCTTTCTTGGATGACATACGGGAGTAAAGGTAATTTTCTCCAGATTCTGATGCAACCGTATCCTTTTGTTTTTCTTTAAAGAACACAGAGCTGACAACGTTTTATCTTCGTAGTCTTTTCAGGACCCATGGTCCGCCCGAAGCTTCAGGACGGCCTGCAGGCACATTCCAGCACCTGTTGGTGTGGACCCACGAAGAGGCAGTGGCAGGAGAAGTCAGGAGCTTAGCCGCCACGTCAGACTGGGACGTGAACCCAAATCTGCAACTCAGCAGCCCCGTGACCTTACACAAGCTCCTTACCCTCTTCCCGTCTCAGTTCCCTCATGTCGAAGGGGAACGGCAGTATCCCCGGCTTCCTAGATCTCTGAAAGGATTAAATGAGAGGCTGATCACTTCCATCTCTGACCAACAAGTGAGAGCTTTAGTAACTCATTAACAGTGAACCTCGAATAAGGACATTGACACGAGCCTGTCTGAAACCAGCACAAACCTCCCCAGCTACTGCCATCAAGGCACTATCCCGCAAGAGATACAGAGATGCCCCTTCATAAACTGTCTGCCTGGGGCGCCCGGGGGGCTCAGTGGGTGAAGCGTCCGACTTTGGCTCGGGTCACGATCTCACGGTTTGTGAGCTGGAGCCCCGCAGAGGGCTCTTGGCTGTCAGCACGGAGCTTGCTTGGGATTCTCTGTCTCCCTCTCCCTCTGTCCCTCCCCTGCTGGCGCTCTCTCTCAAAAATAAAATAATAAAAATAAAAATAAACTGTGTGCCCAAAGCAAACTTCTTCCAGTCCTTAGAACATGCTCCGTGCTTCGCCGCCCTTACCCTTGGAGTCTGTTTTCCACCCGCAGTGCCGTGTGAACACCCATCTCCTGCAATTTCCACGCTGGCTCAAGGCCGGCCTCAGCTTCCCATCATCAGTGAGGCCTTCTCTGAGACTCCAGGCAGAGGGGTCTCACCCGGGCTTTGCCCTTGTCTCCACTCACTCAGCCTTCCTCTTAGCATGCAGTTTGCACAACGGTTTAGGAGTAAGTTTCGCCCCTTGTGCTCAATGGCAAGTACCATAAAAACTTGCACATTTTGGTTTTCCTCATAAAAACTTCGTTCAGTAAACATCTGCTACTGCCTCATTTATGAAATACCCCATTCAGGCTTGCCAATAAGCACGCTGTAGTGAGCTGTGCAGGCACTGGGGTTGGCAGGAGAGTTGAAAATGACAACTTTGGATGAAAAAAACACCTTCACGGGGTAATTAAAAGTCTCCCTGGAACTTACTGGCTTTCTGTTTTGTTTCTACCTTGAAAATAATTGCGGAAGATGCTAAGAATGTGTGACGCATTTGGTGTCTCTTCGCACCCCCAGGGGATGGGAGGGGGAGAAGGTTCCAGAAGCTTCTACACCTCTCTCTGTCTGCCTGAGGTCCCAGCCACGGGTGCTCGCCTGTGCCGGCCCCTCTGCTCACCCGCCGTGGCCTTGTCCACTTTATTTGCGGCTTGTTCCCTTCAAATCCCACTTGACTTCCTCCTGGGAAAAGTGCTACTCATTCCGACCACTTATTAGGCACTTGCTGTGTACCAACCACTACGTGCAATGCTCTACGATCAGCAGGTGCGCTGGCAGGTACTCGACTGGCCCCGCAGGGAGGGAAAGCCCCGACGTCGAGAGTTTGCCGATTTCCATGGTGTAAATAACGCCAGTTCTGCTAAAAGCCCGTTTCGAACATGAGGATTTGCTCCAACGGGATTGCACGTACCGAACGATGTGAGCAGAATGTGCCTTTCAGCCTGCACGTGCGCAATTCCATGTCGGAAAAGCCAGGTGAAGACAGCAGGAATCACAAACCACACACTCTGGTTTCGCCGTCCCACCCACATCTGGGGACACGGCTTTGGGACGCTCACGAACCTCCTGCCTGCCCTCCCCCCCCCCGGGACTCCCCTTTCTCCTCCCCAGCTGGTTGGTTTGTTTTCTGTTGTTTTCTGTTCCTTTTCTCCCGCTGCCTCCCTCTTGGCTCGCCGCCCCCCACCCCGCCTTGTTCTCCTCTTCCTGCAAACAGGGGGGCCACACAAATGCACGTACCAACTCCAGAGCAAACTTCAGGTCTTCCTCAAGGCGACCTTCTCCACGTGACGTGCTGCTTGCACTATTTATCCAGGGAACACGTACAAATTGCCGTGTTTACTGGGTTGCTGTCCTCTGATGTGTCACCGGGGCGGTGTCTGAGCAGGGCGGCCCCAGTCCCGTGTTCCCACGGGCCCTGTGGGTTCTTTGCCACACGGTTTTGCCTGACGTGCTGACTTTCAGGATGTTGTGTCAGGACAGAAGTAACTTGGGTGCCCCCTCCCTCCACCGGCTCTCGCTCACAAGAGCCCATCGTGGGCATCTGTTCCCAACTCTGCGTCGGTGACGTCACGTTGGTAGCCTCACTCCGCCAGGGTGGGACTCGAGAATTTATGTCACTAACATTCGCAGATAACGTCCACGTGCGGCTGGTGCAGACCCCGAGAACCAGGATGCCCGGGATGAGAGCCGGCCTACGGCCTTCCTTTGTGTGAGGGCCAGGCCCCCTCCCCCTGTCCTCCTGCTCATCACCGTGGGAGGGGTGATGGGGACACCTGCCAGAACCTCATCCTGGATCCCCACACTGCGGGGTCCACCCACGGGAAGGCCCAGCTGCGTTTCCTTCCTTCCAGAAGGGGGAGCAGTGGCCCCCGCCGTCTCCCTGGCTTCAGAGGGTAGGAAGTGCCCCCCCCCCCCCGCCCCGGCCGTGGCTGAGCCGGCTTTAGAGTTGTCCCCACCTGGGTTTACTTCCCAGCTCTTCGGCCCTTCAGCTTCTGTGCTGTGCGACCCCGCGCTGGTCCGTGACCCTCTCTAAGCTCTGAGTGTTTTGCGGGCAGAGGACACGTGCACTGCCTGCCTCCCCCTCGGGTCACGCCACACAGGATGGGCTCTGCAGCATGGCTTCTGCAGGTGTGACCACCCCCCTCTCCCCGGCCAGCGCCCGCTGGTCGGAAATGCAGACCCGGGGGCCCACCCACACCTGCTGAACCAGAACCGGCAGGCAACAATCCCCAGGTGACTCCTGGACGCAGGAATTCGCGACAAGCACTCGTCCGGTACGCATTTACACAGAGAAGGACCCAGGACAGAAGGGAGTACGAAGAGATCATTAAATGGGAAGAGAAACAGAACCCCTGGGGTTAGGCTCAAATGTGGGCGCGCCGGCCCACCCCCGTCCCACCCCAGCCTGCCCTTGGAGGGAGGATTCCCTAGAGCTCCTGGGTTATGGGCCCTCTGACCTGGCAGAAGGATCCTGGGCTGAACTGTCCTCTGGTAAAGTAACAGTAACTCATTCACTGCTGACGTCACGATGTTGACATTTACTGTTTTCAAGTTCATTCCAGCGAAAATGCGCGGAGAATTCAGGATCTGATCCCGCTGGTTACAGGGTCGGGTAGGAAAACAAAGTCACTGAAACACATTTTCCCTAAGGTATTGAGTATCTAAGGAATTTGAGTCCCCATTCGAACCTCTCCCACTTACTGGGGATGTCTGTTCCAGACCATCCGACTGATGCCTGTGCTTGTCAGTCTTTGCCGCCTTCACAGTGCAGACACGTCAGGACAAGATTCAACGCCAATCTATCGTAAAGTGAAACTGCATCCCTTTGCGATAAAATAAAAGTGAAGATTCCGGGAAGTCGACGAGAGTGACTTGGAAGGACCACCCTATCCCCACGACCCGCTGACAGAGGGCATCCGGCAGTAAGACCAGGTACGAGGAAGACAGAACCAACAAGGGTGTGGATGGGGTGGGTTCTTCAAACAAAATGGTCTGCATATCAAAAGATGATGAACAGTCCTTCAGAAAATTGATGAAAAGGACTTTTACCAAAGTGACCCCACGTGAATCCTGAGAAACTCCCATGTCATAAAACTTTATCATGGGTAGCTATCTTTTGGGTTCCAAAATAACTCTGGCCTTTATTGTTTTTGATAGAGAATAAAAAATGACCTAGGGAGGGGCGCCTGGGGGGCTCAGTCGGTTAAGCGTCTGACTTCAGCTCGGATCATGATCTTGCAGTTCGTGAGTTCAAGCCCCGCCTCAGACTCTGTGCTAATAGCTCGGAGCCCGGAGCCTGCTTCGGATTCTGTGTCTCCCTCTCTCCCTGCTTCGGATTCTGTGTCATCTCTCACACTCTGTCTCTCTCTCTCTCAAAAATAGACATTAAAAAAAATGACCTAGGGAAAAACTGGGAGACTAAAAATGTAAAATATTGTACAATTATATCATAATAATGTGGGCTAAAATATGAGGAAGAACAAGAATATTGAGCTAAGAGATTTGTTTTTTGTTTTTTAATTTTTTTTTTTTCAACGTTTATTTATTTTTGGGACAGAGAGAGACAGAGCATGAACGGGGGAGGGGTAGAGAGAGGGAGACACAGAATCGGAAACAGGCTCCAGGCTCTGAGCCACCAGCCCAGAGCCTGACGCGGGGCTCGAACTCACGAACCGCGAGATCGTGACCTGGCTGAAGTCGGACGCTTAACCGACTGCGCCACCCAGGCGCCCCAAGAGATTTGTTTTTAATAACACTGGGCTTTTTTATTTTTTTAAGTTTATTTTTTTATTTTGAGAGAGAGAGAGAGAGAGAGAGAGGGAAAGAGAACACTCCCATGCAACGGGGGGAGGGGCAGAGAGAGAAAGGGAGACAAAGAATCCCAAGCAGGCTCTATACTGTCAGCACAAAGCCTGATGCGGGGCTCAAACTCACGGACCTTGAGATCATGACCTGAGCCGAGATCAAGAGTCCGATGCTCAACCAATTGAGCCCCCCAGGCACCTCTGATCTGACAGACTTTGTTTTTAATGTTTGTTTATTTTTGAGAGAGAGAGAGACAAAGCACGAGCAGGGGAGGGGCAGAGAGAGAGGGAGACACACAATCCGAAGCAGGCTCCAGGCTCCGAGCTGTCCGCACAGAGCCTGACACAGGGCTCGAACCCACGAACCGTGAGATGGTGACCTGAGCCGAAGTCGGACGCTCAACCCACTGAGCCCCCCAGGCGCCCCTGATCTAACAGACTTCTTAAAAAAATCACTATTATTTTGCACGAATTTAGTCCAATCTCTCCTTTTCCCTTTATCTTGTTATGGTGGATTTCTGTGTTTTTCCGTTATCTTCCTTAAAAAGTGAACTTACGTTGACTTGCAAATACGCCCTATTTCTTTTACATATTTCAAATTTCCAAAACTACACATAAAACAGAACATCCTCTGTGATCTCACTGGGAGGGCCCAGAAAATGCTACAACAATACTTAATCATCCTACGTCTACAACAGTACAGTTTTTGCCGAGGGTTGCAATAGGCTTATGCAGTTTGCTAGCGACAGGTTCCGAATCCGGCATAATTCGCTCACAGTAACAGGTTCGTAGTTTCTTTTACCGTTTTCTGCTCGCATTCTGAGCACTTCTGAAGTTTTCAGCTTATGATTTCCATCACCAGGACGAGAGAGGAGCTTCCTCCCTTTCAACACTACCTTAAGCTGGGAGCAACCTCTACCCGTTTTATGTTTGTCACTGCCCCGGGAGGAACGCTTGTCAAGAGCTCCCGTTCCGAAAGGCCTTCCCCACAGGGGGTTCTTTCTCCTCAGAAACTTCTGTTGCGCACAGAGCTCCTTCTGCAAGTGGGCATTCATGGGAACCTCCCAGTGCTTAGGACGAACAGGCCCGTCTGGGAGGCAGAAAGGGAGGGCCCTTTCCCAGGAGGAAGAAAGCAGCGAGCCTGGAAGCAGGGCCCTATGGATCGTGAGAACAAAAACTATGCCGGCCTTCAGCCAAACCTTACAAGTCCAAAGCTCCGAAAAGGGGGGAGGGGTGGGATCTGCAGCGAAGGACGGAATAAAGGACGATTCAAAGCCCGATCTGACGGAAACTTCACACGTCAGGACTCCACGTAAAAGAGAAAAACTGATGGCAAAAAATTCACTGAAGTAACGTAAACCTAGAGAACAAGTGTGGACATCTGGGCTCCCGTACTGATTCAATAACGTGTCCGCACCCTTTCCGGAAAGGTACCGATTTCTTTGCACATTCCGCTCTCATAGAGGCTGGAATGGTCTAGAATGTGGATTCCCTGTGGCTCCCACACGTCATATCGTTGTACATCCCTTCAAGCTCTGCAAAGTGGGTTTGTGGAGCAGGCCAGGCCCTAGAGGCCTTTATCACTGGTTACGGGTGTCCTGTCAGCCTTTATCGCTGGATAGGGGTGTCCTGTCGGCAGGGAGGGATCTGGAAAACCACCTTCTGAGCCGACCAAGCGTCACACTGGATTCAGCACCTCTCTAAAGTGACAGATCGCATCACGGGCAAGACAACAATGGTCAGTATGTGAACCCCACTTCCGAAAGTATTTTATGTCTCCTCCTGGGGTGTTGTACTCTGTTTCCTTCTAAAGCTTCGCAGAACTTCAACTGAGGTGGAATCTCTTTCAAAATGGGCTCTGCCCACCCCGAGGTCCGTTCTTCAGAACATTCTGGAATTATTGGCAGACCGCCCAGTCTACACCCAGCAGCTTTTCTGCTTCCCTACCAACAGGTGGTTGCCCTTCCAACTGATCTCGTGCGTGATGCTAGATTATTCTTCCTTGAACCCCCCTCCCGCACACACACACACACACACACACACACACACACACACACGAGCATGATGGGAAATTTAAACGCCCGACCCTCGTATTCAATATCCTTTTCAGTCGGGTTCCGATCTCCTTCCTAGTTGGGTCTCCTCCCAAATCTCGTTCTTCCACAGGTCAGTCACTGTCCTTCAGCGGCGTCCCCTGCTTGCTGTTTAATTTCAACGCTCCCGTCCACAACGCAAAATCTTCCAAATCCAGGCCGAGGCAGGCCTTCCCCTTTCTACTTTCTTCTTTACGGTCTCTTCCTTCTTTACGGAAGGGTACTTGTCCCGTGTGTTCATTCAGCAAGCTTTTGCTGAGGACCTCCTGACCGCGAGGCACTGCTAGAGGCTAGCGGGTCAATGCGCTGGGCTGGTATGTCATCAAACACTCGCTGTCATGATTTATAATAAACAGTTGACGTTCATCGACAATTTACCGCACCAGGCAATGTGAGTCCTTCCCAGCGTGTGCGTTCTTGCACCCTCCCAGTGGCCCTCTAAAGTAGGGGCTGACGTTACCTTCAGTTTCTCAAATGAGCCAACGAGGCACAGAGAAATGAAATAATTTCCCCAGCCGGGATAAAAGTTGGCGTTCTGGCTCCAGAAGCCCCTCACGGCCGCCCGCCTGCTCTGCGTCCCACCAGGCGGCCGTGGCTGTTACTGCTTCTGCCACAGACTGTTTTCCCACGTTGTCAGGTTTTCACTTGTGCTCGTCCTGTGTCCCCAACGTAGCTTCGCCGACTCCGAATCTCTCAGCGACCATAACCCTACAGCTCCTAGGGAAACCAGATTCACAAACCCAGGATGAGATCCAGACGGAATTAGATGTGGGAGCCGTGGAAACGTGCCTATGATGTGAACTGATGCTTTACAGCAGTAAAGCCTTGGATTGCGAGGAACTTGCTCTGGGAGGGTTCCGCGAGAGGAGCAAAGATTTGTAATCAGTTTTAACTTGATAAACGAGCGATGTCTCGCAATACGAGCCATACCTGACGCCGAATGTCACGTGATCACAACTGAGCCCACGGTTCTTGAAGTTCGCCTTGATATACAAGTGCTTTGGTTTACGAGCGGGTTTCCGGAACTAAGTATGTTCGCAAGCCAAGGTTTTACTGTATTTAGGGAAATTCCAGAAAAGAATACGCTCCCCAGGCTTATGTATGCTTCCAACCTCGGTTCTGGAACTTGCCCACTGTATTGAGATTTTCCTACAATATTACTATTGCAGTAAAACTTCCGACATTTTCCCCTTAGGTGTTCATTTTGTCTTCTCAAAGAAATAGGGAAAACTCACCAGCAGCCTGAGAAATCTGGGAGAGGCAGGAAACCACACCCCTCAACTCCCTGCTCCGAGGAAGGGCTGGGAGACCGGCCGAGGCTGCCTTGCCCTGTCTAGCCCTGCCTCGCCTGCACCCTCAAGTCCACAGAGGCTCTAGCCGCTAGGATTCGAGACCTCTTCTTGTCCTTCCCACTTGGCTCCATTGGCTTTGCTGAGAGTTTTTTAATGTGTGCTTCCTCAGCCACTTTTTAGTTTCATAAAAGCAAAAAGTGGCCACAGAGCATTCCTACCCAAAAGCTGTGGGTTTTCCATCCCGTTTTGGGGAGCAACCTCTCCCGCCCGCCCGAACATTGCATTTCAAGCCCAGCATTAGAGGAAATTAGGAACCGAAACAGGGCAGGCCTGAGAAATGAAGACCCAGTCTTTCGAGCTTGCTGCAGAATGACCATTTCTGTGTTGCCTGGAACTTACTAGTTGAAGTCTACATATTAGATTTCGCTCTATGGTTTACGCTACGACTTTGGGGCTTTCTTCTCTCTGTTCTTCCAGAAATGCTTTTAGACTCTTTAGTTTTTATCACTCCCTACTTCTCCCTTTACCGTATTCAATGATGAAATATTACTTTCTTCCTTTTTCAATGTTTTAAGTATTTATTTTTCAGAGAGAGAGAGAGAGAGAGAGAGAGAGAGTGAGTGGGGTATAGGCAGAGAGAGAGTGAGAATCCACAGCAGGCTCCAGGCTCTGAGCTGTCAGCACAGATCACGAACCTGAACCAAAGTCAGACGCTGAACCGACTGAGCCGCCCAGGGGCCCCCAAATACTGCTTTCTAAAATACTTACTGCTTTTCAGATTCCATATAGGAGTGAGCTATGTTGTACGTGTAACACTAACATACCACTGTGTGTCGACTATACTCAGACAAAAAAAAATTGAAAATCAAAGGTATTGATATTTTAGAGCAGTGTTAAGTTTATAGGAAACTGAGCAGGAAGCAGACAGGTCCCACATTCTCCTTCCCTCCTGCCCTCAGCTCCCTTGCTAATGACGTGGCACAGGGGCGCCTGGGTGGCTCAGTCGGTTAGACGTCCGACTTCAGCCCAGGTCACGATCTCGCGGTCCGTGAGCTCGAGCCCCGCGTCGGGCTCTGGGCTGATGGCTCAGAGCCTGGAGCCTGTTTCCGATTCTGTGTCTCCCTCTCTCTCTGCCCCTCCCCCGTTCATGCTCTGTCTCTCTCTGTCCCAAAAATAAATAAACATTGAAAAAATAAATAAATAAATAAATAAATAAATAAATAAACGTTAAAAAAAATTTTTTTTTAAAAAATTACGTGGCATATTTGTTACAGCTGATGGACCAATGTTGATACGTTACTATGAACTGGAGTCCACAGTTTACATCAGGGGTCACGCCTGGCCCTGTATATTCTATGGGTTTTGCCAACTGTCACGTATCCACCATGACGGTATCGTCCAGAGTCGTCTCACTGCCCTAAAAAGGCCTGTGTTCGTCCCTCCCCCCACTTAACCCCTGACAGCAGCTAATCTTTGTACGTCTGCAGAGTTTCGCCTTTTCCAGAATGTCATAGTTAATGCCATACGCTGCGTGGTCTTTTCCGACTGGCTCCTTCCAATGAGCCATACGCACTTAAGTTTCCTTCATGTCTTTCCAGGACGTGATGGCTCCTTCCTTTTTGGTGCTGAATAATATTCCGTTGTCCAGAGGTATCATTTTATGTATCTGTTCCCCTATGGAAGGACATCTCGATTACTTCCAGGTTTTGGCAATTATGAATACAGCTGTTACAAATATCCACGCGCAAGTTCTTTTTTCTACAAAGGAAAAAAATGGTTAAGCTAAACTTTTTTTTTTAATTTTTTTTAACGTTTTGTTTATTTTTGAGACAGGGAGAGACAGAGCACGGGCAGAGGAGGGGCAGAGAGAGAGAGAGGGAGACACAGAATCGGAAGCAGGCTCCAGGCTCCGAGCCGTCAGCACAGAGCCCGACGCGGGGCTCGAACTCCCGGACCGCGAGATCATGACCTGAGCCGAAGTCGGCCGCTTAACCGACGGAGCCACCCAGGCGCCCCAAGCTACACTTTTAAAAATAAAAGCATCACAGCAGATGCCACTTCTGACATTAAGACCGCCGTGACTGCTGATGTTATTTGGATTACGTTACCGAACCTGAAAATAACGGCACTGCGAACAAGACAACTACAGCGTACCGCCTGGAACACCCACACCCACCGCGACATTTGATCCCATTCTAGACACTCAGAGCCTGGCATCCACCTGTTAGGAAGTGCCGTGCTCCTGAGGAAGGAGCCAGAAAGGTAAACGCGTGTCGGAACGCGCTCTGAACGAGCGACAGAAAACCCAACCTCTAACAGAGCCTGAAACAATAGAGCTTCATCCCTCCAAGATAACAAGACCCGCGGGAGGCACCTGCTGATGCTGCCAGCCAAGTCACACGGTCCTCCCACCCCTCCTCCCGCCGTCCACGCACCCACCACGCTGGCCACCTCTACCCTGTGGGCTCCTGGCTGCACGGTGGGTGCCGCAGCCCTCGAGCCGGACGGGAGGGCCAGTGCCAGCACGCCTTTGACCAGGGAGCCTCCGTGAAGGCTTCTCTGGTTTGCACCTCACTGGCCAGGCAGCGTCCCGTGCCCCCCCTGCCTGGGGGGGAGGCAGGGAGGCAAGCCTTTTGCTCCTCACGGTTCCGTGGCAGAGGAGATCAAAGGAGAGGGCACCGAGAACGGGTCGGACTAGCTCAACCCGGAGGTTTTGCCTCTGCAGGGAACAAGCAACCACGATCAACAGACTCGGCACAGCTCCAGCTCGGCCCGTGCTCACTGCCCTCCAACCCCCCGGGATCTCCCTGCCGCCCTCGCTGAGACCCAGCTGGCAAGAGACGCGAACATGGGGCGCGGGTTCCAAGAGCTCTCCTCCTGGCTGCTGTCACAGCCGCTTGTCCCCCGGCCCAACAGCGTGTGTATGTAACACGCCTGGGCAATCTTGTCTTCTGGGGGGCCCCTGGCATGCTACCAGACCCAACTCTGCCCATCCCCTGACGTTTAAGCTCGGGCCCTGAACACCGAGTTGCAAGGACAGGGAGGAGAGAAGAGGCCAAAGCTCATTTTAGTGGCATTTCTCATTTGTTTCCGCTCAGGCCTTGCTATCCCTCGCTGAGGTCTTTGCGATAACTTCTTAGCTGTTCCCTCTGCCCGTATTCCATCCATTCCCCCTTGTATTTCCAGCCGAGTCTCCCCGAAACACAGCAGAGCGTCTCTCTCACTTGCCCCCCAATCTTTGCTGCCTCCCCACTGCCTGCCGCCCAGAACCCCGATGTCTTAGTCTGACACGCAACATTCCCCGCCACCTGCCTGCCGTCTCACTATCCCCAGTCTGACCACAGGCCCTGCCTCTGAGCTTCTGCTCATGCTGTTCTCCCTCTGTCTGTAATGCGCCCTTCTTACAAAAATGCACTATTTCCATGCACAAACCAAGGAAAGCCAGGCACTAATCCAATTAGACAGCTCTCGTATGGCATGTATATTAAAGCGTTTGAGATGTGAGTACAAAAGTTATTTTTTTAAGTACATCAACATCGTACACTTAAAATTTTTTTTGATGTTTCTATTGATTTTTGAGATAGATAGAAAGCAGGAGCTAGGGAAGGGCAGAGACACAGGGAGACAGGAACCGAAGCGGGCTCAGAACTAACAGCTGAGAGCCGGATGCGGGGCTAGAACTCACAAGCTGTGAGATCACGAGCTGAGCCAAGGTCAGATGCTCAACCGACTGAGCCCCCCAGGCACCTCTGGAAGTTATTTCACAGTATAGATGTGCTTTAAGGATTATTTTAAGCACTGGAGTGCCTGGGGGGCTCCGTCAGTGAAGCGTCCGACTTCAGCTCAGGTCCTGATCTCACGGTTTGTGAGTTCAAGCCCCACATCGGGCTCACTGCTGTCAGCACAGGGCCTGCTTTGGATCCTCTGTCCCCCTCCCCTCTCTCTGCCCTTCTCCCAAAAGTAAATAAACATTTTTTTTTAAAAATGTAAGGGCTATTTGAAGGACTGAAACTAATACTATGCTATATATTAATTAACTAGAATTTAAATAAAAACTTGAAACATTAAAAAAATAGAATACAGTTAAACCCAATAAAAATTATTCGTAATCCTCTCTCCCCACCAAAGGAATTATTCAAGGAAGACGAACGATATAAAACCAGAGAATTTAAAGACTGTGCTTTGGGGGCGCCTGGGTGGCTCAGTCGGTTAAGCAGCCGACTTCGGCTCAGGTCACGATCTTGCGGTCCGTGAGTTCGAGCCCCGCGTCGGGCTCTGGGCTGATGGCTCAGAGCCTGGAGCCTGTTTCGGATTCTGTGTCTCCCTCTCTCTGACCCTCCCCATTCATGCTCTGTCTCTCTCTGTCTCAAAAATAAATAAAAGTTAAAAAAAAAATTAAAAAAAAAAAAAAGAAAAAAGAAAGACTGTGCTTTGGTAACCTACTGACAACATTATATACTTTCACATATATGAACATCTCTAAAGCTACATGGAGAAGAGCATAGTATGCATTCTGTTCTGCTACAATTTTTTAGCAATTCCTCAGTCTTCTGGGCCTCAACTGTCACATCAGTAAAATGGGCATATTCATAACCTGGACACAAGCTAGGTGGACAGAGTGGGAACCTCACCGGGGGTCCTTCCAGCTTTAAAACATTCAATACTGTTAGATATTTAGAAGAAAAATAAAAGAATGTTTTAAAAGCTACTAAGTTACTTAATAATGGCAGCACTGCATTTCCAACAACCTCTCCCTAAATCACGTAAACGTGTGACTGACACGTGTGGGAATCCAGAGTCCGGAGAAGGGGGAAGCACGGCAGCACGAAGAAATTCTGCATTGCTTATTTTTAAAAAATTTGTAATGTTCCTTTTATTTTTGAGACAGAGAGAGACAGAGCAGGAGTCGGGGAGGGGCAAAGAGGGAGACACAAGACCCGAAACAGGCCCCAGGCTCTGAGCTGTCAGCACAGAGCCCGACGCGGGGCTCGAACCCACAGACCCCGAGATCACGACCTGAGCCGAAGTCGGAGGCTCAACCGACGGAGCCCCCCAGGCGCCCCAAGTTTATTTAAATTTAAGGAGAGAGACAGTGACCCTCCCCCGTTCATGCTCTCTCTCTGTCTCAAAAATAAATAAACGTTACAAAAAAAAAGAAAGAGAGAAACAGAGACAGAGCTTGAGCAGGGGTGGGGCAGAGGGAGAGGGAAACACAGAATCCACAGCAGGCTCCAGGCTCCGAGCCATCAGCACAGAGCCCGGCGCGGGGCTTGAACTCACAGACCGCGAGATCATGACCGGAGCCGAAGTTGGACACTCCACCGCCTGAGCCACCCAGGCGCCCCTTCACCACAGTTTTTAAAAGAGTCCAAGAGGGGCGCCTGGGTGGCGCAGTCGGTTGAGCGTCCGACTTCAGCCAGGTCACGATCTCGCGGTCCGTGAGTTCGAGCCCCGCGTCAGGCTCTGGGCTGATGGCTCAGAGCCTGGAGCCTGTTTCTGATTCTGTGTCTCCCTCTCTCTCTGCCCCTCCCCCATTCATGCTCTGTCTCTCTCTGTCCCCAAAATAAATAAACGTTGAAAAAAAATTAAAAATAAAAGAGTCCAAGAGAAGGAACTGCTCTCCACCTCAGTTAGTCCTTTTCCAAAACCCCTATTCGGGTGACTGCATTCTGTGGCGTCTCATGTAATTGCTTTGAGTGGTTCTACCCAGCTCCAAACGGTACCGGTGTCCAGAAACCTAACAAGAATGATGGAAGTCGCACAAGGAAAGCAATTCCTGAGGAATTTCAGCCTGGCCCGCTCACACCACCCCATGATACTCACTCACAAGACCTTTCTAGTGCCCATGAGCAGACAGACTTCCGCCCCACCAAATGCGAGGAATATTTCAGATCTTTCTTAACAACTTGTGGCACCATTCACCAGATTCTGCCTCTTCTGACGATTCTCACTTGACTTTTAGAAACAACTATTCATACAAGGAAGTAGCGAATTACAGGGATTTTTCACCACACACATTTCCGTGTCCGTGGAGCACAAGGGAAGTTGTGCCTGTGGCCGTACAGGGCTCAGTCACGTCACAGAACGAAAGGAAGCCTGGGGTCTTAAGACCGCTGTACCCAAGGGGTGGCGCATTCCCAAATGTATCTTCCCCTTAACTGATTACTGCGTGATGGGGCGCCTGGGGGGGCCCTGTCGGTTGAGCATCCGACTTCGGCTCAGGTCATGATCTCACGGCTCGTGGGTTCGAGCCCCGCGTTGGGCTCTGTGCTGATGGCTCGGAGGCTGAAGCCTGGAACCTGCTTCTGCTTCTGTGTCTCCCTCTCTTTCTGTCCCACTCGCATTCTGTCTCTGTCTCTCTCAAAAATAAATAAACATGAAAAAAATTAAAAAAAAAAAAAAGAAGCATGTATTATTACTAACAATCACAACTGACATTTACCCGTTGCTCCTCTGCTGGTCAATGTGCTAAGCTCTTCACATGAATTATTCTCTTTAAGGCAATTTGACTGCAGTGCCCAGCAGGGTCCAGCGCGACACCACTTTGCTCCCGGACCTCCCTCCTAATTAAGGACTTGCCGCCCAGGGCGCTGTGGCTGGGCCTTTGTGAGGATAAAATGAGTGACCCACAGGAAATACAGCCCCTGGTCTCTAAGAGCTTAAAAGCTTTTGAAGGAGGAAAGCTTGTTCGGAGACAAATAATAATACAAAAGCTAGCAGCAACCGTCTTTAAAACAGATTTGTTCTGTCTTCCTTAGAAATACTGTTCGACGGGATCCGAATTAGGCCCGTGCCACCCTGGAGACCCTGGCTTAAAATCTAGGTCTTTCTCGGGGCGCCTGGGTGGTGCATCCGACTTCGGCTCAGGTCATGATCTCGTGGTCCGCGAGTTCGAGCCCCACGTCGGGCTCTGTGCTAACAGCCTGGAGCCTGCTTCGGATTCTGTGTCTCCCTCTCTCTCTGCCCCTCTCCTGCTCATGCTCTCTCTCTCTCTCAAAAATAAACATTTAAAAAAAAAATCTAGCTCTTTCTCTCATCTCTGCGCTGCTGGGGCTGGAAGGTAGAGATGCCAGGTGGGAGGTGGGGGGTGGGGGGTGGGGGTGGGCAGCGGCCGGATCCCAAGGCACAAAAAGGTCTTTCTCAGCTCACGTGCACACGAGCAAAGTACAAAAAGCCCACGACGCAAGAGAAAGCCGAAAGAAACTCTTACTCTATGGAAACAAGGCACGACAAATAATTACCCTTTGGCCTAGTTTTATTTATTTTTTTTTTTATTAAGAAAATTTTTCTTTAATGTCTATGTTTCAGAGACAATGCGCGAACGGAGGAGGGGCAGAGACAGAGGGAGACACAGGATCCGCAGCAGGCTCCAGGCTCCGAGCTGCCAGCACAGAGCCCGACGCGGGGCTCGAACTCACAAACCACGAGATCACGACCCGAGCCAAAGTTGGACGCCCCACGGACTGAGCCACCCAGGCGCCCCTGGCTGGCCTGGTTCTAAAAGAAAGTTTCGCGTCCTCCAAAAATCCACAGGGTCTTGTTCCCCAGCGTTTCGTCTTCCCTTGCAAAGTTCCAGCCGTACCAGAAACGCCAGAGGCTGCCGCGAACCGAGGAAGCGCGGGTCCCGGCCAGCAGGGCCCTCAGACCGGGCGTGGAGAGGGACACCGGCTGGGCGCGGGCGGTGTGCACGGCGAGGGCGGGCTGCGCCTCGCTTCTGAACGCAACAGGATTTCAGGCTCAACACCTCTGCCTCTGGCTGTTCTTGGCAAACGGCACACAGACACAACAGAGCGAGAAGTCTGCAATATGCTCGGCAGACTTAGACGCCAAGGTGAGGCCATTCCTCAAGAATGTTCGGCTCCCCGTTTCCACCCAATGGTTTCCAGATTGGCGTGCGAGGAGCTGCCTCGTCCAGAGCTGGGTGGGGTGGGGACAGGAGGAGCCAGGGACAGGACAGGACAGCACAGGACAGGGCTGGGAGGAAACGAAAGGTCACGTCCAAGCCCTTGGCTTTTATCTCCGTCTGGAATGATTTGGTGAAGATAGAAGAAAAAGTTTCAGTGTTCCCGCCATAAACGTATAATGAGCCCTTTATAATGAACCACGTCCTCCTCGTGAAAAATGTTACACAGCATTCTGGGTGGATGCAGTCAGAGAAACACGCTAACTGGCGAGACGTTGCATTCGTTGGGGGAGATGGGCGATCCGCGGGGCGTCTGTGGAAGGCAGCCTAGAAAGTGGATTCCCTGGAAAAGATTCCATCCAGAGCCTCTAGTTTTTGGGGAAAAGAACATGAAGAGGGTAGCTGAATACTTTGGGCAAGGAGGGCTCAAGCTTGGCTCCCAGGGACGGGCCGGACAGCTCAGGACACGTCCCAGCCTCTCTGCCTGCTGCCCCCTCGGGTGTCCGCCTCCTGGACGAGCGGCCAGGCCCGGGGATGGGCAGAAGCGGCCGGCCCCACACGCTCAGCGGCCAAAGAGCACACCCTGCCCTTCTCCACTTGCACCGTAGTCAGCGGGGGCACACGCCCGCCACGCGCAAAGGCAGGGTAGGGTGCGGCAAGGAAGCGGGGCCCTGAGACGGAAGAGTGAGAAGCCCAGCGCCCGGGGCTTCCTGCACATACGAGGAGCTCACTTAGGGATGTGCCGCCCTGGAAGGCCAGGAGAGGAGGGTGGGGAGCAAGAGAGCAGGTGAGACCGACAAGAATCAGTGACGGCCACACGGGAGAAAAATCGAATTGTCAAGGTGAACAGAGAATTAATGACGGCTGGCCAGCGTACAAAGACCCCAGCAGTGGGCGCCTGGGGGGCGCCGTCGATCAAGCGTCTGACTCTCGGTTTCAGCTCAGGTCATGATCTCACGGTTGGTGAGTTCGGGCCCCACGTTGGGTTCTGCGCTGGCAGCGTGGAGCCCCCTTGGGATTCTCTCTCGGTCTCTCTGGCCTCCTCACTCGTGCTCTCTCTCTCTCTCTCTTTCTCTCTCTCTGTGTGTCTCAAAAATAAACATTTAAAAAAATAAGAAGAAAGACCCAACATGTGCGGTGGGGGGGACCCGTGGCGCAGAGCACCCCTACTGGGGCACGGGGCAGGGGGAAGAGGCCACATCTCAACCCACGGCGGCACGCTGTTTGCAGCGGAGGGAAAGCGTTAAGTCTGAGGTCTGCTGACTGCAAACGGGATACAATGCTGAAGCCACACCTAGACGCGTCCACGTCCAATTTCAGAGCACTGGTGACCAGGACGGGCTGGATGTCGCGAAAAGACGGGGCAGGGAAGAGCCAGACATCCAGGAAGATGTTTAACAGAAGGCAGCAGGCAGGGGCCCCACGGGCGCAGGTGCACAGCGCCCACAGTTGGGTACTCAGTCCTCATCACGGAGGTGCTCGTGCCCCCGCGCCCCGCGCCCCCCACCCCGGGATGAAGACAGAGTCAGGACCCGGGATTCCGGGTCGGCCTCGGGTCCTGGGACGAGATCGCATGACGACTCCCCGCTGGCCAAACGGGGTCCCGTCCTACTTGACCAGGGGGCAACGGCCACCTAGAATGGTCGCATGGAAACGCTGCGCGTCCCTTAACGGGAGGCACACATTGTCACGGCAAGGGAGTGGGGCCGGGCGGCAGGGACACTGCCAGCTTCTCACGGGACTGGAGCTTTACCCACAGACAGTGGCCAGGCCGCCTGCCTCTCCCCGCCCGTGTCTGCTTGGACGGGCCCCCCAAGGCTTGGGAAACTACGAGAAGGGGGTCTGCCACCCTGCGCACCCAGCGCCCCCCAGTTTGCCACCACAGGCTGTGCGGACGTTCCCTGGGCTGGACGGCGAGGCCCGGAATCCACGGCGGAGCGGCCGGAAGAAGCGTGGTCCCAGGGGACGCACGGCGTCCTCGGAGGGAAGCCCAGGGAGCCCGTCGTGAGTTCCCCTTTCCAGAAATCCCCGAAGGTCTCCGTGGCCTCGATGCACGTCTTCTCTGTCCGGGCACGACGCGTGCTGACGAGGCGGTCTGGGGGCAGGGCAGGTGGCACCAGCTCCAGAGGGCAAGCAGCACCCCTGCCTGCACACCACACACCATACAGCACCCCCAGGCCCTCTAGTCAGCACGACTGCCGCTCCCAGGGTCTTGCCCTCGAAGCTCCGCACTGGACACCTTACACGCGGGATTTCAAATCCTCACGACCACCCCGTGGCCCAGTATTATTCCGACAACAGCACAGACACACAGACAGACGGGCAGACCGAGGCTCAGGGCGTAAGCGGCCCGAGGCTCGGAAGCTGGCAGCAACGTGCGTGAGGTCTGGGTCCCGGTTCAGCGTTGCCCGGCCACACAAGTCAGGTGGGATGCATGTTCGGACAAATTCATGCAGCAACGTGCTTTCCCGTGGGCCCTGAGAAAGGATGTGATCGGGTCCGGGGTCCGTCTTTCCAGGCTCTAACCGCCTGATGCAGAAGACGGGCCTCGTGTGCTCTGTACGTTGGTTAAAGCGTCTGGATGACGCTCATCACAACTTGAGCTCCCGGGTGGGCCGTGGGTGATGTCATATCCGGTCCTGCGAGAGCCAGGTCAGGTCAGCTGTCTCTGTCCACGTCTTTAGGCACCCAGATGCAGACGCCAGCGAGGGGCCCCAGGCAAGGACAATCAAGACCCCGGCCACACTCCCTGGGTGGAGAGAATCTGCCTGCCTGCTTTCGGTCAAGCCTTTGCGCCCTCAACAGAGACACGTGTGACCAGCAAGTTGCCTGTCGACTGCGCCCCACGGTTTATGCGTGTGCTGCACAGTGGCTCTGATGATTGCATGCTGAAATGCGAAACAAGCACGCACGCACACACATCCCTGGGTTGTAACTGCTCTAACGACCTGATCCTAGACATGAGGTCATGCACCAGCGACGATAATTTTTCAGATGTCGACAAAAATGCAACCAACCTTTCCGTCCTCTGAAAGGCAAGTTTTCGAGTAATTGATCAAGAGCTGTGTTGGTTTCCTCCCCCCTCCCCCCTGTCTCCCACCTTCTCACACACACTTCTACACAAGGAAGGACCAACAATCCTTGGTCTCTAATGCTGACCCAGGGCAGCTGGAAGTCTGCGGCTGTAAAACAGGGCTGTCTTGTTCCCTGTCTGGACAGCGCATCGGTCTCTAGAACAGCACCCGGGACGCCGTCTCGTCCGACGCTCCCACGGGCCTGGCGCGTGCTACCTTCACTTTCTTAGGGGGTGACTTCGTATTCCAAAACTTTTAGTGTTTACTTATTTTTGAGACAGAGCGCGAGCACAGGACAGGCAGGGAGAGAGGGAGACACAGAATCCGAAGCGGGCTCCAGGCTCTGAGCCGTCAGCACAGAGCCCGATGCGGGGTTCGAACTCACCAATCGCGACATCACGCCCTGAGCCGAAGTCAGACGTTTAACCGACTGAGCCCCCCAGGCGCCCCTGGGTGTCTTCGTATTTCAAAAGACAACATGGGCGGCACAATTCCTGGTTCAAATCCCAGCTGCGAGCTGCGTGACAGCACAGGTTATTTAAATCTCTGGGTCAAAATTTTCTCAAGTGGGAGGACCAAGTATGGCTCAGAGGCCTGTGGTGGAAACTTTATTGGAAGCATCAGGCAGAAAAATACACAAATGGCTTTACCACTAAAGAAAAGGGCCCGGAAGGTAAACGACCCAAAGCTTGCTGCCGAGGAGGGTTGGAAACCCACAGGCACACCTGTGACCGGCAGGTGACCGCGTAGATCCCCTCCCCCCGTTTTTTAACGTGGGAACTCCAGGCCTCACTTCCCTGGCCCCTTGGGGCAGGCCTCTCGCCTGGCTGGGCTCTGAGGGCCGGATTCACACCCTCCCCCCGCCAGGTCACAGCGGGTCATCAGGGAAGAGCAGGAACCATACAGCCAAGACGTGTCAGCTACACAGAGTTACCTGGTTTCCTGGCAGGTGAAGACGCACGCACGCAAAGACAGTGACCTCTTGGTTTGAAATCCACGGACACGGAGACTTCTCTTAGTCAGCTGTCTCACTCTTTTCTCTCTGCTATTGCCAGGAAATTATTCACGTTACCTATAAACCTTCCCTGTAAAATTGAACTCGCTTCCTCGTTCTTAAACCTGCAGGTGCACCTGGGTGGCTCCGTCAGTTAAGCATCAGGTCGTGATCTCGCGGTTCGTGGGATTGAGCCCCACGTCGGGCTCTGTCCTGATAGCACAGAGCCTGCTTGGCATTCTCTCTCTCTCTCTCTCTCTCTCTCTCTCTCTGCCCCTTCCCCTGCTTTCTCTCCCTCTCTCTCTCTCTCTCCCTCTCTAAACATAAATAAACTCCTACAAAATAATAAAACATAGGGAGAAAATCTGGGCATAATGCATCTAAAATATTCACAACTAAAAGAACGTCAAGCCAGCTCTACTGGAGTGACACCAGGATTTACCACGAGACTAGCGGTGACCCCTCCCTCTCATCACCAAAGACGCACAGCACACTTAGGTGCCAGCCGTGCTGGGCACGAGGGATCCACAACTGTGTAAGACACTGTCCCTATTATCAAGCGGTGCCCAGTTCGGAAGGGGGGCGGCCTTGTACGCAAATAATCACTAGACAGATGTGCGAATGAAATAACAGCTCAAGTATTTCTTCGGCATCTGTTTTGTTCCGGACACGCAGATCAACGCACGCAATCAGCAGAGGAATGTATTAGGAACGCTGGTAAGACCTAGGAAGGACTGGAAAACAGAGGGAACACTTTGTAAAGGGGAGGCTGTTTTGCGGGAGAGACAGAGGCGGCGGGACAGAGACGTGGCGCCAGCGCCCGGGGGGTCTGGGACGTGTGACTGGGACGCAGGGGGTCAGCGAGGAGGTGGGGGAGGGAGGCGGATGAAGGACCCGTTTGCCGAACTCGACCCCGGAGACCGGCCACCGCAGGGTTCACAAGGGCACCCTACGGACGGCCTTCATTTGAGAACGCCCTGTCCGGCCGTGCAGAGTGCGGACAAGAAGCGGGTGCACCCGGGCTGGGACCCGAGTCTTCCGGGTGAGAGGGGATGAGGGACAGAACTAGGGCGGCAGCAGCGGGGACGGTGTAAGTGCCCGGAGGACGGAGGTGCCGAGGAGGCAGAACTTACACGATCGTCATGAAGAGGGACGACCCGAGGTTTCCGGGCTGGGTGGCTCGGTGAATGGCGTGGTGGGGAGGGTGCAGCTGCTCTGGGCAGACACAAGGTAAACTGCGGAGCGCGCGGCACAAAGGCAGGTGCAGGTGTAGGGGACCGAACGTGGGAGCGCGGCGCTGCGTGGAGCTCTGGAGGCAGCTCCCGCAAGTGTATCGAAACGGAGGCGGGGCGGCTCCCTCGTCTGGAGCCCAACTTTCCTCTGGGGTTGCGCCCTCCGTGACATCGCAGAGACACGAGAGGCAGAAGAAAGAGAAACGTCAGGGGCGTTTCCCCCGAGAAACGACGCCTCGGTTTTAATGGTCGGGCCCGGGCTCCAGCTCTGCCCGGGAGAAAGCCCAGCGATCGCGCGCTCTGATCAGCTGGTACGCACTTGTGCACAGGTGAAATGATGAAGGATCCCTGGGTTTCCTTAAATGGGTAAACGGGTGGGTGGCTGTTTTCTCCACAAAGTCTGTCCCCTCCTAGGTGTCACGATAGCATTCCCCGAAATCCTGCTCTGCTCACCTCCCCCAAATATGGAACGTGTATGTGAGTGTCAAACACACCGAGGGGAATCCGGGCACAGACGCTTAGCGGTCCGGGCACCCAACACGGAGATCCCAGGTCAGAGGACCCTGTGGGAAAAGAGAATAGCAGTCACCCAAAAGCTACAGGAAAGTAGCACAGAAAGACCGAAACAAAGTGGGCTGATCTGTGCCAATGTCCCTCATCCGACGGAAATGACGGAGAAGGAGCGGCAGACGTCTGCTCTGAAGAAGGCATCGGAGAAACACGCAAGGCAAAGATGACTCACCAAGAGGCGTGACAGTCGCGGGGGGACTGACAGGGTGTACGAGCATGAAAACCAGGCTTCCATAAAACAAATGCACACTCGTATTTTATAAAACATCCAGATCCAAGCCTACCCGGGCACGTGGGACGGAGTCATTCCCAGTGGTGAAGCGTAGGCAGAAAGCCTTACTAACACGCCCAGATGACAGTAAGATCTGTCACATGACCCTCTGTCACGGCGGCCGTTTCCTACCCAAAGACCTCTGCAGAAAATGGGTCAGAGATACCGATAACTTTTTGGCCAAGGAAGAGCAGAATCAGACGCGCCACGCCAAGGTGTCCATCATGGTGAGGTGTCGTGGCAGACAGGGAGAGAGGGACCGAGTCTCACGGATTGTCTAGGTCCCCTGGCCTGACCAGGTGGCGTGGGAAACCTCAGTCATACCTAATCGGGGGCTTCCTTGTGAACGAGGAGCTGTAAAACGTTTTGAAGCAATGGGGCACCTGGGGGGCTGAGTCAGCTGAGCGTCCGACTTCATAATCTCACGGTTCGTGCGTTCAAGCCCCGTGTCGGGCTCTGTGCGAATGGCTCAGAGCCTGGCACCTGCTTTCGATTCCGTGTCTCCCTCTCTCTCTGCCCCACCTTCGCTCACGCTCTGTCTCTCTCTGTCTCAAAAATAAATAAACATTAAAAAAAATGTTTTTAAGTGTTTTGAAGCGATTAAAAGATCAAAGGTAAAAACTCATATGAATATATGCATCGGAAGTAGAAAGTCATGTGACAAAAAGTATACAACCAACGTCCACTCTCGATGAAACTGTTAACAGAAGCCCCGAGGCAAAGCTGGGGAAGGAGGTGAAGCCCGGGGAGTGAAGGGAGTTTTACGGTCCGTGGGAATCCCGCTCACGGTTGGATACAGGCGTGTGATGTGATCAGGTTTGCATTTAGGAATAATCACCCTGGGGCGCCTGGGTGGCGCAGTCGGTTAAGCGTCCGACTTCAGCCAGGTCACGATTTCGCGGTCCGCGAGTTCGAGCCCCGCGTCGGGCTCTGGGCTGATGGCTCGGAGCCTGGAGCCTGTTTCCGATTCTGTGTCTCCCTCTCTCTCTGCTCCTCCCCCATTCATGCTCTGTCTCTCTCTGTCCCAAAAATAAAATAAACGTTGAAAAAAAAAATTTTTTAAATAGGAATAATCACCTGAATGAGGTTTCCCTGTCTCCACCCAAAGGCCAGCAACTCGGTCTGTGCAAAAACAAAAGACTCAGCCCCACAGTCTTTATCAGCATTTTTTTTTTAATTTTTTTTTTCAACGTTTTTATTTATTTTTGGGACAGAGAGAGACAGAGCATGAATGGGGGAGGTACAGAGAGAGAGGGAGACACAGAATCGGAAACAGGCTCCAGGCTCCGAGCCATCAGCCCAGAGCCCGACGCGGGGCTCGAACTCACGGACCGCGAGATCGTGACCTGGCTGAAGTCGGACGCTCAACCGACTGCGCCACCCAGGCGCCCCTATCAGCATTTTTTAATGACATTCTGGAAGTATCAGGCAGTGCAGTCAGATGAGGAAGATAAAGGCATCACACGTGGGAAGGGAAGCTCAAATCACCATTATTTGTAACTGACTACCTGGGACGCTTGAAAAAATAATCTGAAGAACAAATGTAAACGACACAAGAGTCAGCAAGGTAGCAGAGCACAAAATCAGCATTATGCAAATACCCTTCGTCCCTCTCCGTCTTTCTCTTCTTCCTTTTCTCATTCCTGAATAATTCAGTCCTCAGGCCGTTAGACGGGGCCAGACAGGCAGCTCGGCCAAGGCCAAGGGCAGCGCTGTGCTGGACTGGATCATCCAGGCACAGCCAGGATGTGTGCGGCACGTGTCCCCACGGGGAAGCGAGGGCAGCAGTGAGGGGAGAAAGTTCATCAGCTAGCATGGGTGTAGATACAGCCAGCCGGGTGTCTCGCTATCAGAGAAGAGAGGGGGAAAGGAAAAATCGAGAATGAGCCCTGAAACAGTGGTTTGGAATGGAAGTGTTGGTTAAGAACTCCCGGTTTTGAATACAGATAAATATAGGAAAGACTACAGATGCAAACGTGTTTATACACATGTGTATGTCTCAGTCTCTCTACATGGCGAGATACAGAGAAAGAGATCAAGACGTGAGGTGGACGTGTGTGTGCCCAAAGGTACAGAGGTGACCTTGAGGCAGCCTGCGCTAGCCAAATCTAGGACGACGTGAGCTTCAAAATAATAATGGCTGTAATGCATGATAACCTGTAAGAGACCAAGACTTCAAACTCATGTATATCAACAAGTGAATGAGTGGAAAAGGAAGGAGTTTGAAAAGGAAAAGAGTATTTGCAGGATCGAAGTACCTTCCCACAATTCCTTACTGCTCAGAATGGAGGGGAGGGGGCATGCATAACTTTCCGACGGAGAAAACTGGAACACGCTACCCTAAAACAAGAGATCGAGCGGTCAAGGTGGACGTCGTCAGTTACAGGGTAAATGTAATTCCGGGGCCACCTGTCAAAACACAGTAAGAGGAACACAGCATAGTTTCTGTGATGTTCCTCCCCGCAGGGCGGAGCCTGGATCCACCACGAGCACACATGAGAACTAACTCAAACCAAGAGACATTCTGCAAAACACCTTACTCGTTATCTTTAAAAACACCAAGGCAGGGCGCCTGGGTGGCTCAGTCCGTTGAGCGTCTGAGTTCAGCTCAGCTCATGATCTCCCGGTTCGCGAGTTCGAGCCCCACGTCAGGCTCTTTGCTGACAGCTCAGAGCCTGGAGCCTGCTTCCGATTCTGTGTCTCCCTCTCTCTCTGTCCCTCCACCACTCGTGCTCTGTCTGTCTCTCTCAAAAACTAAATAAACGTAAAAAAGAAATTTTTAAACACCAAAGCGATAAAAGTCTTTCAAACAGCTCCAGACTGAAGGAGACTGAAGAAAAGACAAATGCACAGGTAGGTCGGGACCTGACCCTTTGCTATTAAGGATATTATTAGAACTGCTGGAAAACGTGAGCGGGGTCTGGAGGTTAGATGGCAATGAGAGACCAATGTTTGGTTCTAGTTTTTGATGGTTGTATCGCATTCGTGTAAAAGCAAGCCCTGGTTTGTAGAAAGTGCACACTAAAATGGTCAGGATGATGGTTCCGGTTAAAGAAAGCCTTTCTACTGTACTTCAACTTTTCTGTAAGTTTGAGATCGTGTCAAGATTTAAAAAGCAGTTTACAGGGGCCCCCGGGTGACTCAGTTGGTTAAGCGTCAGACTCTTGATTTCGGCTCAGGTCATGGACTCAAAGTTCCTGGGATCGAGCCCCGAGTTGGGCTCTGTGCTGAGAGCGAGGACCCTGCTTGGGATTCTCTCTCTCCATCTCTCTCTGCCCCTGCCCTGCTCTCATGCGCGCACACACACTCTTTCTCTCAAAATAAATAAACATTGAAAAAAAATCAGAAGCGGTTTATAAAAATAGCGTTCACCACACACAAGACACTAGTCTAAAAAAATTAATGGGAAAAATAATTCCATTTATAAGAGCATACTTAAGCATAAATTTAGAGGAAACAGGCAGGATCCATATGAAGCAAAGTGGGAAATACTACTAACTGCCAAAAAAGCAGACATTTTAAATTATACACCTTTTGTGTCTTTCCAATTTTTACAAATTACATTTACTTTTTATTCAAGAACAAATTTTAGGGGCGCCAGGATGTCTCAGTCGGTTAAGCGTCTGACTTTGGCTCAGGTCATGATTTCACAGTTCGTGGGTTGGAGCCCCATGGGGGGCTCTGTGCTGACAGCTCGGAGCCTGGAGCCTGGAGCCTGCTTCGGATTCTGTGTGTGTGTCTCTCTCTGCCCCTCCCCTGGCTCATGCTCGCTCGCTCTCTCTCTCTCTCTCTCTCTCCCTCCCTCAAAAATAAATAAATATTTAAAAAAATTAAAACAAAAAATTTAAAAAATTACAGCAACAAAGATAGCATGTGGAAGCAAATATGACCGGAACAAGAATTTTCAGCGGGCCCAGCTCCAGGGAGGGCTGGTCTGAAAACATCTCTTCTAAATAAAGGGGAAAAGTTGCACGAGACTGGACTCTGGCTGTTAAATCCAAATGCTGGTACATGAGCCACGGCTCCTCACTGCCTCCTGAACATGTCAAGATGACTCAACTCAACCAAGCCTTCGAGAAATGGATCGCTCCCTTCTAGAAGACTCTATAACCCTTTGGATGGCTTCCATGAGACTGCTCACTTAAGGGCTGGTGTTACACATTCTTATCTTCCTGTAAAGACTGAAAATTCCTTAAGGGCTGGGAAAAATGCTCCCCTGGCCACCAGTAGCCAGGGGGGTGGTACTTTGTGCACAGGAGGCATGAGACTATGTGACAGTGAACTCGTTCTCTTTTCCCTCTCTCGATCTGAACTCACACCCAGATTGTTACTGGGGCCTCATCAGTTAAGAACCAAGCGGGGTGGAAAGGGAGTAAAACACCAGTAATGTACTGCCTCCTGTTTTAAAAAGAGAGCTAGAAAAAAAAAGTTTTAAAAAGAGAGCTAGAAAGTCTCAATCATCAGACCCGGGTTCTGACAACCACGGCTGTTCCACACATTTCCAAAGATTATTTGGCATTAATTTCTGCAGAGTGGCGTGTGTGGGCAGCCACAAAGCTTTTCTTTATTTATTTCATTATTTTACCTCTTTACCTATCAAACCTAGACTAGCCAGATTTCGGCACTTGAGGTGGAAAAGTAAAGAACTGTATGTACCCACTGCATTTAACTTGAAACATTTTAAAGCATAAAATAACAAGTGATCCCTGAAAATGTACCCATGGCATAAATACCGGGGGCTAAAGTCCAGCCTCCTGGGGTTTGAGGGGGTGAAAACCTACGCTCCGTATCAGTGGAAGCCTAAAGGACTCTCACTCGAAAAAAATAAAGAAAAGGTAAATACTCCCCAAGCACATATAGATTGAGAACCAGATGTGACAAGTTTCCAAGAGCACAGAAATGGTTTTAGAGAGGACAGTGTGCCTTTCGCTCCGCGGTGGACGGTGAAGCTGTTTTTGCTCCTCGGGGGAGCGAGGACTCTGGCTCCCGGTGGGGACTGACACCTGCCTGGGGGGGAAGGGTTCACACCGACTGCTCCGATCCGCCCTGGACCTTCTCATCTGTCGTCCTGGTTCCTTTCCTCCTCCCTCTCCCCGTGCTGGGTTCCAACGCGTGGGTTCCTGTCTCAGATGTTAACGTAAAGTCATTCGCCGTCTACCTACTCTGTGCCCATCCCTGGAAGAAAAGCAGGAATGATGAGTTGATCGGGCTCTAAATATATATATTCTTTTCAGTCTAGCTGGGGAGCCACGGCCTCACACGCAAACCTTCGATGCACAGTCTCGGAGCCGCCCTGGATGTGGCTCGGGGCAGGGCTGCCTTGGTCAGCGATGTGACAGACCAGGGGGGGCAGAGGCCTCGTAGGTGCCGCCCCGTTAACGCATTGCCAAAGCACAGGGCCCTCCGGGTCACAACCCTTCGTCCAAAGAGACTTGCTTTAATTTACTGTTTTTCACCAAGAGGCCACAACAATTCTGGAGCTGTGGGACCGCTGTCACCAAGAGAGCTGCCAAATATGGTCTAGACCAGCGATTTTGTTCCTTCTTCAACTCCTAGGAAGAAACGTATTCTTACAATAGACCAAATATACACACAGGCCACTAAATAATACCTGCCCATTCTGCTGGACCCTCTAGCTCTCCTTGTCCTTCCCCTCCCCTCCCTCCCCTCCCCCTCCTCCCCCTCTCCTCCCCTCCCTTTCCTTTTCTCCACTTCCCCATCCCCTTCTGCCCCCCCCCCTCCTCCTCTCCCTTGCCCTCTCCCCATTCCATTGTTTTTACAAATCTGGTTGGGGTTCACCAAAAATAGATTTCGTGACTCCCAAGTAGGTTACTACCCACCGTCTGAGAAACACTGGGTGAGGGCAGAGGACAGGCTGATGACGGGGTGGGGAGAAGACCCATCATGGCCAGGAATGCCCGCATGCGTGTGGAATGACTCGGCATTGCTTATTTGCAAACATAGCACCCCGGTTCTCCATGCAAGGTGTTTGTTCTTTATGGTAATCCCTCCTCTTGGCTATCCGGTCAATTCCCTTCTTCGGTAACACGACAAAATTTCTCGACAAAACTTAAGCATGCTTGCCTATGTATTATCTGCCTCGTAAAGACGTCATCGAAGCAAAACAAGTTCTGGTATTTTCTATCACCTGCAGCTCACCACCTGATTCAGCCTATTACATTTTTAATTAATTCTTAGATAACGTTATAAAGGTTTACGGCAATTTTGAAATTGCTTTCCCACGCCGTGTACAGACCATCACTAGTAATTCGTGCAGAGCGGCTCATCAGTACACATTCGTAAGGTTTTGTTTCTTCGCGTTGCCCCCCCCCCGCCCCACGTGCGTACATATTTGCCAAGTGATAACTTATTTCTCGACTGACTGCACCGTGTGTATGAAGTGTTTCCCTCTTCTCTAGAATCTTCCAGGCCAATCGAAGGAAGAAGCGTCTGAACACTACTGAACCGGTCCCCAAGCCACACGGGACGTGGGCGGCGCCTGGGACCCCACCGGAGCTCCAGACTCAGGAGGGGAAGGTGCCACCGCTGGTGGAGATGGCCCTGGCCTCACGGAGGAGACAGAAACTCCGAGGGGATCCACGGATGCTTCAAGTTGCCACAGAGAGACACCGAGCGGAGAAAGGAGCCCTCAGAAGAGGAAGCTTCGTAAGCACTCTTGGAAGGTACTTGTCCTCTTAGCGGCAAGGTGCGGTACCCGGAAGGCAGGAATGAGGTGAACGCAGATATTAAGGCCTCCCTGTGCGTCGCTATTGTGAGTTGACAAACCACGGGCTCCTCCATGATCTCCCTGGGTCTCCTTTAGGACACCCGTGGGGCCGACCTTCATGCCAAAGGAGAGTGTTTGTGCCTGATTCTACTAGAGAACCAAATTAGTGCTGGTGATTTCCTGCTGGGAGAAGGGGCAGGGGTAGGGGTGGCTGTCCTGTTTGATGCACCATCTCGTGTCCTGCCCTCTTAGAGAAAGAGACCCCGCCCGTCTCACTGTGCAAGAACGAGGAATTCCATCTCGGGGCTAGTTCCTATTTTGGCTGGGCCAGCAGGCTCTCTGCTCTGGGGCGGAGGATCTCACCTGGCCTTGGCCTCGTTATCCGGGGGAATGGGTGATGCAAGGAGCCAAGTCCAAGGCTGTGGGTCCCACCCCTCTCCCCGTGACTGTCCCTCAAGTCCGTGTGCGGTTCCAGAACCTTCCTGAAAACGCCTTGCTCTGTACTTCCTCAAGGGAGAGCGGAGGGCACGGAGTCCATCTAGGGGCTCCCCTAAAAGTCCCCCTTCGCCCCTTTCTGTAGTACATTTTGTGCATCCTACATCCGCAGAAAAGTTCCATTAAGAAAGGAGTGCAGGGGCGCCTGGGTGGCGCAGTCGGTTAAGCGTCCGACTTCAGCCAGGTCACGATCTCGCGGTCCGTGAGTTCGAGCCCCGCGTCAGGCTCTGGGCTGATGGCTCAGAGCCTGGAGCCTGTTTCCGATTCTGTGTCTCCCTCTCTCTCTGCCCCTCCCCCGTTCATGCTCTGTCTCTCTCTGTCCCAAAAATAAACGTTGAAAAAAAAAAAAAAGTTTAAAAAAAAAATAAAGGGGCGCCTGGGTGGCGCAGTCGGTTAAGCGTCCGACTTCAGCCAGGTCACGATCTCGCGGTCCATGAGTTCGAGCCCCGCGTCGGGCTCTGGGCTGATGGCTCAGAGCCTGGAGCCTGCTTCCGATTCTGTGTCTCCCTCTCTCTCTGCCCCTCCCCGTTCATGCTCTGTCTCTCTCTGTCCCAAAAATAAATAAACGTTGAAAAAAAAAAATTAAAAAAAAAAATTTAAAAAAAAAATAATAAAAAAATAAAAAAAAATAAAAAGGGAGTGCAAACATTCATCCACACATTCATTCAGCAAATATTTCAGAGCACTGAAAGTTGCCAGGCTTTATTCTATCTTCTAGAAGTACACTGTAAAAAACAAACAAGCAAACAAACAAAACCTTCCACCTTTATGAAAAACACATTTTCCTAGGGAGAGACAGGCAGGCTATAAAAAAAAAAAAAAAGTGAGCAAAGTAAGAAAACTTCAGCGAGCATTTTGTCCGAGGACTTAAACATCTCATCGCCCAGTGATGACCCTGACCCTAACCCCAAGGTCATGCCCATTCTCAAGGACCCTGTATGGCCAGCACTTAGCACTGGCCCAGTGCTAAATCCGAAGATGTCTGACAAAAAGAATAAAATGCGATAAAATATACAGTAGCAGGCACATTGGATAATCCTTGTTGATTTTCTTTCTTCTGATGAAAGTCTAACCCTATTTTCCACGGCTTAGCACACGCATGAGGCTGGCCCCAGCATCACTCTCAGTGACTCCATGAAATCCTGCCATTGGCAGAATTTCAATGCCACTTTGAAATTCCTTTGCATTGCATTTCAGACAACTAAATAGCAATGACTTCAGAAACCTGACGATCAGACAGAAAATAACAAAAACTGGAGGAAATGGGCAAGAAAAGAGCTTAATATTAAGCAGCGGGTAGGACAGATGACCACACTAACAGTTGACAGAGGACTTTCCTGGGATGTTACAACAAATCACTCTTCCCCCTATTCTCCAGACCTTCATAATGAAGTTACACAACACTTACACTCTATAAGCCATTGTTGTTTATGCGTGTGAATTACCGCTTTTCTCATTGCACAGCCTCCTCTGTGAGTTACCACTGAGTCCGGGGTCGGTACAATTTGTCCATTTCTTCACACAACCATAACCAAAGTCTTAGAGGTCTGACCCCCATCCCCCCCAGGGTCATCCAATTCAACCTTCCAAAGTTAGGAGGAGGAAACAGACACGTGTCTCTTTCCAGACACGGGTAATTTCCTTTCTGGCCCAACTGTGAGCACTGACTCTTGGACTCCACTCTGCACCCTTGAACATCCCTTTCCCTGACTCCCCTCTCTCCTGCATCCTCTGTGGCTCCCCTCTCTCCTGCATCCTCTGTGGCTCCGCCTGCACCACACTGGCCTCTCTGCTGGGAGCCAGAGAAACTAACAGAACTGAAAAGTCGTCTCACCTGCCGCTCTTTGCTATCAAACCTCTGTAAGAATGTTCTTTAACATCAATTCTTGGTCCAGAGGTCATAACCACTTCTTTTTTACTAATGATTATAAATCACCCTTTAAGAGAGTTTTTCTCATGATAAAACAGTCTCATCAATTATTTTTTAGAAATTGATCTGTTAGGAAAAAAGTCATTCCAACTAGTTTTGGGGGCCATGGAGATGTAAGGCAGCTACCAACCTAGATGTTTATTTACCTTCTGAGTTTTAGAGCCACAGAATTGATAATACTCCCCCTGTCTCCAGTTCCAGATGCCCCCCCAAAACCCACGATCCATTAGTGACACAGAGAAGCCACAAAACCCGAATGCCTTTGTGATGTCAAAAAGGTACACAGAGGAAGTAACATGTTTGGTTCAGTCATTAACTCATCAGATGAAGGAATAGCTACCCGTAGATGGTTTCCCGCAGCTCAGGGAGTCCGGGGAGTGTAAAATATGAGTAGACCATAGTCCTGTGCAAACCTGCCCTGCTTCCCCTCTACACAGAGGCCCCCCCCCCTTCAGGGGACTCTGCCGTGGCGGGAATCCGGAAAACTGTGCCAGATGGGGTCTTAACCAATTTCATCAAAAATAGAGACTACTTATTTTTAAAGGGAATGCAATAGTGAACAGTGGACATCATTTTCATCCAAATATCATCCTAAAAGAAAAAAAGAGCAAAAACTTGAAGACGAAACGCTGCAGAACAATGAGGACGCAGACAGGAAGACAGACTCGGGGAGCCTACAGGGCCAGGAAGGTAGACTTCCCACCAGGACAAAGCTGGGCAAACAGGGCCTCCTGCTGTGTCTCAGGGCAGGGTGCCTGATGAAATGTCCCGTGGTCAAACCAGTTTCTAAGCAGACAATAATTCCTCGGAAAGAAACTACCGTAAAGAGAATGCGAAGAGAGTGGGAAACTAAGAGTATCCGCCGGTGGGATGAGATCAATCAATAAACTTATTCAGTGTCTTCATCAGAGGCTCTTCCCGTGCAGCCTTCAACACAGCCATCATCTTCACAGCTAACTGAACAATGGGACGTGGTTTTGGATCGACGTTCAGAGCAACGAAGAAAAGTACAGGGCGCCTGGGTGGCTCAGTCGGTTAGGCGTCCGACTTCAGCTCAGGTCATGATCTCACGGTTCGTGGGTTCGAGCCCCGGGTCGCGCTCTATGCTGACTGCTCAGAGCCTGGAGCCTGCTTCGGATTCTGGGTCTCCCTCTCTCTCTGACCCTCCCCCGTTCATGCTCTGTCTCTCTCTGTCTTAAAAATAAATAAACGTTAAAAAAAATTTAAAAGAAAAGAAAAGTACAAGCGCAGTAAAACAAAAACTGTGGGCTGGCACTGTCTACCGGCACACCAAACTTCTCTTAGTCGGAAAGACAAAACTTTACAAAGTTAACATTGTATGCAAATATCTTTCATCAGTATAATCCGAACACGTGTTGGACACAGGGCCAGCTGGGATCCACGAGAGGACTATATCCTGACCGTGATTTTACATGCATGCGTGCACACACACACACACACGCCAGGCACATGTGCGTGCGAGTGCACACGCATGCATGCATGTCAAATAATTTCAATGGGCATCCAAAGAAATGTTCAGCCAACGCTAGGACAATGCACTTCCTTCTGCTGTTTACTCAGCTAAATGAAATAGGATGGCGCGATCACAGTCAGGGAGAAAACCAAAGCCTTTCCACGTGCCTTCACCATGACCCATTTACGACCTTGCCTGCATCCCCGTAAGGAATCTCCTTTAGAGACACTATCAGGGGGGCAGGAGCCATTCGAACACAACAACCGGGAAATACCCACACCTCCCAGCCAGGCCTGGGAACCGTGTGCACCTGGCATAGACCGGTGAGAGGTGAGGGCATGAAAACGCACAATGGATCTTTGTTCCTACATCCAAAGGTCCCACCACACTCTCTCCAGGTAGCCTGCGTGCTTATCAGCTATTTAAAACTTTGGATCAATGCACCCTGCTGACAGATGGTCTCGTAATCCATGCCTACCACTGGAATTTAGTTTCCAATCGCCTTAATTTACCACATGCTATATCACATGCCCTCCATGGTTAAAAGGAACAAACACATTGGCCTTCCGAGTTGTGGAAACTTTTAACAGAAGCCCCTTCTGATAGTCAAGGTCAGCGAGACGGATGTAAATATTTTTCTCTATTCTTCCGTGTGCACACTGGCGACTTTGGCCAAGAGGTCCAAAGGAAAAGACAAGAACAGCACTGAGTGCAGAGGTAGAGGACATCCAGTTCCTTAACCACGGGGGCGACGGTCTTTGCACATCTCAGCGCACGCGCATCACGCGTGGCTCACACCCGTTTTCTCCCGGCCTCCCCATCTCCCACTGTCAAGGTGTGCCCAGCCATAAACTCTACCATATATGCAGAAGATATGTTTCCCCCACCTGGGGCGTGTGCCCGGCTACCATTTCCCAAAGAAACGCATTCACAATAATACAGTAGTTGAATGTTTACACTCTTAATGGTTTCTACAGTTACATACTCGCAGGCAATTATCAAGTGGCATTTTTTATTTGCCAAATACAAAGGATACGGTACAATCATTAGAGATTTTTAAGCCCTAAAACAAAACCAATCTGTAGAACAGGTCATTCCAAAATTATTATAATCTCGGAGTAATATGGCCGTAGGTACGTTCTGTTCCCGGTCCCGACCTGCAAAATATTCCCAGCAAAGGAATGTAGAAATTATTTGCTGTTGGTCCAGGACCTCCACAGCCTACCTTTTTAAATGCTAAAACCATGCGTTTCAACAAAAAAAGACGAGATGCGTCTGTTAAGATACAAGTCGTATTTCTTTTACAACCGGAAGACATGTATTCGTCAATTATTAAAACGCTGTAAAATGCCCCCATGTTGTTATTTGCCATGATAATGATGTCATTTCCCACGGACGTCACTAGCAGCTTCACCAGAAGAACGTGCTATGTATCTTTGAGAGTAACCCTCAGGTCACACCCGGATGCTGGGTACACAGCTGACGAATCTGTCACATACCCAAGGTGATACCAAATTATTCTCCTCAAAGACGGAAAACCACCGGCCATTCAGATCCAGTCATTTGCCACATTTGCCAGTTTTCCAGCAAAACGAATGTAAGAAATGTACTGACTTTTGCTCTAAGATCATAACTGAGCAAATAAAGTCAAAACACGGGCAGTCACGAAAATGCAACCCGTTTCCAGGTAAGCAGACAACAATATGCTCTCACCTATTTCTATTAAATCCCAGACGCACTGTCCAGGGGTGGCCAACACCCGACCTCTGCTTTAAAATGCACACAAGCCGTGCAAAAGGTTCCCAGTGGGCCCAGAGATTCAGGTCTCGTGCGCAGGAAGGACTTTGGTGACTCTGTGTTTCTTATGACGTCAAGGGAGAAGAGCCATCGACTCCCATCTTGGAGACACACGCCCATGTCTCCCGGTGCTCTGCTCAGACCTGCGCCTGCCGCCGACCAAGACCACAAAGCTGAGTTCTGGAAAGCAAAGCCATCGCCCAAAACAACCCCTCCACCTGCCTCGATTCAGGTCACGCCCCCTGTCCTCTTCCACAGCTTAACCGACAGCAAAACATTTGCACCGGGCTCATTTTTCCTTTGTATTTTAATGACAGCCTAGACCGGGCTTGACTGGTTCCTTTGGGCCTACTTTCATCCAAATCCCCGATGCTTTCAGTGAAATGAAAGGTGTCTGTTTGGGTTTCTTTCCTGTGGGGACCAGACGCCCAGGTATTACTTTTGTTTCCACAGGAAATTGCCCTCTTCACTTTGTCCTTGCTATTATTCCAGGCAGAGGAGCACCCAACTGTTTTCATCACAACATCTCTCCTCGAAATCACAACACGTCACCCAATTTGCTTCAAACCTCCCCTCCAACTTCAGGAGAAAGCAGAGGGCCTGCCTGTGCAGGGGTGAGGATTCAGCATGACGCAACCCTCAGCCTGCCTGGATTGGAGAAGCATGGAAGAAGTCGACATCCTCCCTGCTGTCCCTCACCGGCCACAGACACTCGGGGACAGCCCTGGCACCCCACCCTCTCGACACAGGTGTCCAACACAAGCAGCCACGCAGCCCATACGTCCACAGGACAGCCGGTCACACCAGCACCCACGACAGCAGGGCAGGCAGAGGACCTGGAAAGGGTCTGCAGCCCCCAACCCACACCTCCCCGGCCTCCTCCTGCTCCTCTCCCCTCCCACCCCACCTTCCCTTGCTCTCCACAGAGCTTCAAGTTCTCCCCCATCTGGGTCTCCAGCACCGGCTCAATCAGCTCATCCCACCCTACCCCCAATTTCCTCAAGACACCAGTAAAATCCCATATGTGGGGAGAAAAGTCTACTCAAGTTGCCTTGACCCGGAAGGCTGTGCCGGAGAAGCTGGGCTAGAGCGTTCCGCAGAGGATCTCAACTCCTAGAGGCTTCCCGGCCGCCTCCTTCCCTCTCCTCCGCCCCCCTCCCCCTACCTTGCTCCGGGCTGCCTCGGCCCCCAGGCCGGGCACTGGGCTCCTCCTCTGGGCTCGGGGACTCTCCTCCACCTCCTCCACCCTCGAGGGCTTTGCGTTTCTTCGACATCTCTGCCTGGGACTGGGGCTTTGGGGGTTTCTTTCCTCACCCCGGGCCCTCCCCCCTCGGAGAGGAGAGCGAAGGTGGGGTTAGGTGGAGGGGAGCAAGCCTGACGGAAGGGGTGGGGAGTAGAGACCGGGGAGGGAGATGGAGGGCAGGGGAGGCAGGGGAGGCAGGGGAGGCAGGGGAGGCAGGGACTGGCGCACAGATCCCTCCGTTCAGCCGAGCAGCTCCACGTCTAGGGGGCTGTTGGCACCGGCCGGCTCTCTCCTTCCTCCTGCCTCTTCTTCCTTCCCCTAGAAGGGTGAGCTGAGAGCGGAGGAGAGCTCAGCACCCAGAGAGGAGAGGCTCCTCGGGGCCCCTCAGCTGATTTCTTCCTAATCTGGGAGGGGGAGGGGGGGTTCCCTGTACTGGGACCCCTGGCCCTGTCCATTCATGAAAGAGAGGGGGGGGGGGGTGGTTGGGAGGGGGGACACTGTTTGTGATATTTGGTGGGGGGTGCTTTCCGTGGACTGCAAGGAAAATTGGGTGGAATGAAGAAAAGCAAATGCTGCAGGGTGCGATACAGGGATGCCTTCAGGTGCTGGAGGTTCCGAACCCTCCTCCCGATGACATCACGTAGGCTTTTGCGAAAGGGACTGGGGGAGAGGTGGAAGGGGGGGGCAGAGGAGAGTGGCAGCAGAGGTGAGGGATGGAGAGGGGAGGAGGGGGATTTGCCCCCATCCAGAACTCCAGGCGGAAGCCAAGAAGGGAGGAAGGAAGGTGCTGGAACACCAGCAGCTCCTCTTGGCCGCTTCACCAGGCACCTGCCAGGCTGGCATCACGGGGCTGGAGGGCAGCCTTCGCGGGGAGCTTGGAGCTGGAAACTCGGGCCAGGCAGTGGCCCGGAGGCAATCACTCAGCACCCGGAGTTGGCTGCAGTCTCACAGCCTTGAGTCTGGCTTTCTACCGACTCAGGCTTCGTCCTCCCCCCTCCCGCGAGCCACTCTCCTCCGGAGCAGCCGTGTTCCCAAACGACAGGCTCGCGCCCCATCTCACTGACAGAGAGGATGGACGGAAATGATGGGGGGCGGGGGGGGGGGAGGAGAGTCGGGGAAAAGGTTCGAATGAAGTTTTTCCGGACTCCCAAGGGTTAAATAATAGGTAAAAGCAACTATCAACTTACCCGCCAAAGTGTGCTGAGGCGCGGACCTGGTCTCCGCTTCATTTCAAGTTCCTGCCTTTGAAAAAGGGAGAGGGAAAAGGTGGGGGTGGAGGCGCCAGCCGGCCAGGAGCGCGGCGGGTCCAGGGCTCCGACGAAAACTGCGCAAAACGAGTTGCCAGGCGAGGCCGGTGGCCCAAGTTCGGGACCTCTCCAAGAACGCTCGCTTCGGCTCCGCCAAGGAGGCATATTCCAAAGGCTTCGGGCACCCCGGCTTTCGCGCCGATCTTCTCAGAAAAGGGGGGGACAACTCTAAACGGGGTGTCACGGTCTTCTTTCTCTCCCTTCCATCTGGGGGTGTCGAGGGAAGCCGCGCTGAGCCCTCCAGGCGCCAAGGAGGACCGGTCCATCTCAGCCCATTCTCTCGGTGCTGCCGCAAGTTTGGACCCACACATCTATGCAGAACAGGAGTGCGAGTGTGCGCGCGTGTGTGTGCGTGTGTGTGTGCGCGCGCGCGTGTGCCAGCCCGTGTGCCGCGCACACTGGGCATCTGGGGGTGCATGTGCTCTCAGGAACGACTCTCCGCGGCTGCCTGGAACTTGGAGAGTTTTCCTTTAAGCCGGAGCCGCTGCTCGGACACCCCCCGCGTCCAACAGGAGGCGATGACGTCTGTAGCCTCGTTGCCAGACCGTCCCCAGGCTGCCGCTGCCTTCATTGACAGGAGCGGGCGCTCTCCGACGTCAGCAGCCGGACCTTTGGCAAGGCTGCTCCCGCGGAGACGGCTCCCACCCCCGCACCTGCCAGCCCGCCCCCGGGGTGGGGGGGAGGGGTAATGAAATCAAAGCCACCGGGGAGGGGGCCGGGGAGGCTCTGGGGCTGGGGGGCGGGGGACTCCGACCAGCCCTCTTTGTCCTGGAGCTCGGGAGTATATAAATAGTGCTGTCTCCAGCCAGACTTGCACTCCTCTTGCACGCCCCCGCAGTGCCCCCCCCCCCCCCGGCCCCTTGTCACTTTGTATCTGGCTCGCTCGGCCTGGAGGGAGGCGGGGGAGGGGCGGGGAGTGGAGGCAGACACGGCTTCTCTCCCTCTCCCCATTCATAGATTCGGTGGCTGGCGTGTCAGGGCCGCCGCGGGGCTCAGGGAGTCGCAGTGAATGGACTAATGCCCGCGCGCGCGCGCGGGGACCTCCACTCGGCGAGGACGTCGCCTCTGCAGGGGGCGCTGCTCCCACGCGGGGACAACCACCCTCGCCGCGGGGCGGGGGCGGGGGGGGGGGGAGATCCCAGAGGACCACCCTTCAAAGGCCAGGGGCCCGGCCTGCCCTGCCCCTCCAGCCCCAGGGGCCTTCCTTGCCAATGCAGTGCGAGCACCAAGAGAATGGAGCCAGGCTGGGCCGCGCGGTGAGAGCGGGGGTGCGGGACCCGTCAGGCCTGTGTGCCCCCCGAACTCCCAGACCTTAGCAACAGCCAGGGGAGCGGCCACGTGGCGCAGGGCAGCGGCTGGGGCCGGGGTGTCGCCTCCCTCTGCGCTCCTATGCCAACCCAAACCCGCTCGCCCTCCACCCCGAGCCCCCAGGGGTGCGCGCGCCTGGGTGGGGGTGCGGGGGTGGGGGGCGCCCCAAGGGGCGGTTCCGCGGCCAAAACCCCGCTCGAGGGAATCCGTCGGCTTACGCCCCCCACGCGCAGTTGCCGGAGGGGGCCTGATGGCTGGGCTCACGCCCGCCCAGGGGAGCGCACCCACCCCCCACCCCTCGCTGGGCGCCGCCCCGGGCTTCTCACCCAGGAACACGAAAGATTGAGTTCCGAGGCGCCCTGCACACCACAGGAGCCTCACCTGCGCTCGCAAAGGCTTCCACAAACGTGACCAAAGTGAACCCGAACCCCTTTGCTTCCCCAAGACCCCCGAGCTGGGCCTGGGGACAGCAGGCAACCAAGAGTGTGGTGTCTGCAGAGACCTTCCCAGCCAGCGGTGGCCCAGCCTGTGGGAGAAGGCTCCTCCCGGGTGATCCTGCCCAGTACACAGTCATCCTGCCACTTGGGCACTGGACCCCAGCCCCTCTTCCAGTAGAGGAAATGCCTTCACCATCCCCCTCAGCATGGCCTAATCCCAAGTCATGTACAGTTTGCTCTCCAACACACACACACACACACACACACACACACACACACACACAACCTGGGCTCTCCTGCAGGAAGACAACCATCCATAGCCCCTCTTCTCCCTCACCCCACCCAGCCTCTCTCCTGTTCACAACCAACAGCACCCAGCCCGTGCCCTGGACTGGCTCTGGTTTCTCACCTCCCACCTGCTCTCGAACCAGCCCCAGTAACACTGTCTTAAGACATCTGCCTCAACTACTCAGAGAAACTCTGCTGTTCCCCCGGCCACCTGCCAGCCTGCGCCACTCCGGACAAAGGCGAATTTTCAGTCCTCACCTCATCTGACTTGCTAACCACACTGGGCAGAGTTCACGCTTCCCTCCCATCGACACGTCCTTCTCTCGGCCTTCAGGACACCACACTCCCGGGACTGCCTCCTACCTTCCTGGCCGTCCCCTGGGGTCGCATCTGTTGAAGCTGTATCTGCCCAGCTTCCTACAGTTGGAAGGACATATAGGCTGTATGTTGGAAGGCTGTAGGACTGGCCCACGGGCCCTTATCGTGTCCCACGCCTCCAGCCCTGCTGCTCTCACTCAGCCCCCCGGTCCAGTCCTATCTGAACCCAGAAGATGAGGCTGGACCCCCAGTCTAAGTCACACCTCCGCCTGGATGCCCGGAAGGCGCACCTAACAGGGCTGTAACTAGGTTCCGGATGTTACCTTCGCCCCAAACCTGCTTGTCCTGAGGTTTTTCCCACGTCGGTAAATGAACGAACGTTTCAACCTTTCTGCTGCCCTGAGGCCGAAAACGCTGCAGTAACAAGGACTCCTGTGTTCTCCTTCCCTCACGTTCCATCCATCAGCAAATTCTGTGCCCTCTCCCTCTACATATGCCTGGATGCCAAGTCGCTACCTCCCCGCTGACGCTCCCCCAATCCCACCTCCTGTCGGTCGCTGCTGTCTTTCCCGTAGAGTTCCAAACCATGTTCCTTCTCTAGGAAAAGTCCCTCCAGGCCCGAGGAAGCGAGGTCCTCATAATGATCTGCCAGTCCTGCCCCCCTTACCCCCCATCCCCGGTCGTCAGGGCTTATGCCTCTTGCCTCCCTGCTCCGTGGTCCCCAGCCCCCCAGCCCTTTTCTGGCACCCACGTGGAGAGGTGCACACATGCCGATCCCTCTCTGGACCCTTCTGCTGCTGAATCCTCACTAGGCTCATTCTCTTCCCCTCCTCACCTGTACCCGGGCATCCTCGGGAACCTCTAGGGGCCACCCTGCCTAAAACTTGAACACACTTCCTGTCCCTGGCCTTACTTAACTTTCCTACCTGGACTATTTCCAGTTAACTTATTTGCCCTGTTTATTCTACCTCCTCACTCAAATGCTAGCTTCAGGGGCGCCTGGGTGGCTGAGTCGGTGGAGGGCCCGACTTCGACTCAGGTCATGATTTCACAGTTCACGAGTTCAAGCCCTGCATCAGGCTCTGTGCCGACAGCTCAGAGCCAGCTTGGGATTCTCTCTCTCCTCTCTCTCTCTCAAAAATAAATAAACATGTTTAAAAAAAAAACAAATAAAAAATAAAATGCCAGCTTCATGATCATGCTGATTTTTTTTTTAATTTTTGCTTATAGTCACATAAAAACTAGAATTAGCCTCACGAAAGTTCTTCACCTCACCACACATTCAAGAGATGCTTGATTTGTCAGCAAGTAGAAGAAGGTGAGCTTGGAGGCTGTGGGGGGGGGGGGTTCTTTGTTCTGCCACAATATCCCCCAAATGAAAGGTCCGTGTGAGAGTACGTGAGCCCCCTGCCCAAGAGCACCGTTAGGTGTGTGGGTGGTCCCTGAGGAGTCATCCTCTCTCTTCCTCACTTTCCTCTTCAATCACTTCTTCCTCTCTCCCCTTCTTTCCTTGTCCCTCATAGTCTTTCCCTTCCCACCCAAGTCTTATGCCTGCCATAAAAGGAACTGCCTTTCCAGTTCCTGAAACTTTGGAAGGCCCACTCTAGAAGTCAAACATTATATTCCTTCAGTAATCACTGCGCTCCAAACCCCGACGTCCCAGGATCTCCCCTCCAGGCCCCCCATCCAGCAGAGGGGAACAGGTGCATGGGCACAAGACGCCCTGGGCTGAGCTCTGTCCCCAGAGAGGACCGTTGGGCAGAAAAGAGGCCTGGGGCAGCTCACACCCAGGCAGGTCCTGTAGGCTGGAGGGAGCTCCACGGTGTAGACAGAGAGCAAGCCCGGAGGTTCAAGAGGGTGGATGGTTTGCAACCTATCAGGGCACTCCAGTGTTGGGCTGGAGGCGAGCAGGTACTGAGGGGCCTCGTGGCCTCGCTAAAGAGTTGGAAGTGTGTCCCAGGCCTTGATGGGTTTTCAGAAAGAGATGAAATGGTGTTTTAGAAGGAAAATTGGAGAGAGCATCTGAAGAAGTAAGAGGAGAGACAGGGCAGCGGCCAAGTGAAGCGGTGACAGGACGTGACCTCGAGCGAGGACATGCCAGTCTCGTGCTGGCGGGGTCTGGAGGGGCCAACGGAAGCGGTTCTAGAATGCAGGCGTGATTGTCGGAGCCAAAAATAAGTTCGGCTCTGCTGAGGATGGCCAGGTAATCGACGTCAAGCAGGCAGGCAGGCTCCGCTTCTGTGCCGTAAACGATCGTAGCTGGAGATGCGTTACCCACCTTGCACACCTGGAAACTCCGTGTTACTGACGCCACCCCAGCAGAGCAGGAAGGAGGAGCTTCCGTGAAGACTTTCGAGAAACTGATGTACAAGCCAGGGCCTCCTTGTCCGTTTCCAGTGGGGGCGGGGGGACATCTTGGTGAGGACTGGGATCCTCTCCCCTTTTGTTCAGGGAAAGAACACATCAAATTATAGGACATTATATGGGCTTGGAAGCCATTTTGCCCAACTATGGAAGGGATGTGGGGAGAGCAAAGGCACTGTGGTCTCTGAGGGAGCTCCGTGGCTCCCCACCGTGAGGGGAAGATACTGGCTTTGAGCTGGGCTTCACGGCTCCAGGCTACTGCTTCCAGACCCCGACCGAGGAGGACTGTAGGAACAACAAGGTCTGCAGGGGACTTTGAGATTCTTCGAACACCGGGAGGGGCTCGGTTTTAGTGCGGGCACTCCTTCGCCCAGTCAGAGACCAGTTCATTTTTCTTTTCCCAGATTCTTTTCATATGGAGAGGAAGTGAGATCTTAGGATACTGGGGTGTTAATTTGGACCACTTCCAAGAACAGATAGAAAGAACCAGCAAAATCAAAGTCGCCGGCCCGGACAAGGCGGCCGGTTTTGTAAACACCTTGTTGGAAAAACCCATGTTCCTGTTGACCCACTAAGCACAGTCGTTTCTATGCCTAAAAGAATTTCTGAGTCATGAGAAAATGAGTCTCAAGAGGATATTGGAGACATGGGGAATCTGAAAGTAGCTTATTTAATGTTGTGAGTAGCTGAAATCAGAAAATAAACATTTGGTCTAATCCCTGATTGGTAGAGCCAGAAAGAACATTCGATTATCTAATGAGACTAATCCCTTAGCTCCCAAAGTCTGTGTTATAAATGAAGAAAAGGAGCTCAAGCAACATAACACAGCCAAAGAGTAGTGAGGACTTTCAGAAGGTTTGTTTTCAGAAGGAGGATATCATAGCTGCGCATCATGTTCGGATGCTAAAACCGATCACGTAAATACAGAAATGTAATCACATCGTGTCCATCCCTCTTCTTCCATAAAGCAGCCTAACTCATCCTAGATATTTCACCTATGTATATTTCAGCACTCACTTTCTAAACATTTTTTTAAATGTTTATTTATTTTTGAGAGAGAGAGAGAAGGAGGGGGAGAGAGAGGGAGAGAGAGGGAGACAGCATGAGCAGGGGAGGGACAGAATCCGAAACAGGCTCCAGGCTCCGAGCTGTCAGCACAGGGCCCGACGCGGGGCTCGAACCCACAGACCATGAGATCATGACCTGAGCCTAAGTTGGACGCTCAACCGACTGAGCCACCCAGGTGCCCCTCAGCACTCACTTTTCAAGATTTTTATTTGGAAGTAATTTCGAATTTACAGAAGAGTTGCAAGCATAAAAATGATACCACGAACACCCAGATTCCCCTCTTGTTGACCTTTTATTTCCATTTGCATGTCACTTGTGTGCACTCTATTCTTTAAATCAGTTATGAGTGAGACCCTTTGCCCCCCAACATATTTCATTGTGTATTTCCTAAGAATAGGAATATTTTCTTATATAAAGACAGCACTGTGGCCAACTTCAGTAAATTAAAATTACTGATGCGTATGTTCATCTGGTTGCTGTCCATATTCCAGTTTTTCCCACCCAGTTGGTGTTTTCTAGAATACCGCCCCCCCCCAGACCCCACAGAACAGAATACAGTCAGGGGTCGAGGATTGCCTTTAATTGCCCTATTTCTTAGAATCCTTCCATCTGGCACATTTCCAGAACCTTTCTTTGTCTTTTACGACACAGACATTTTGGAAGAATATAGACATCTCATCTCCCTATTCTTAATCAACCATTTCTCAGTGTGGATTTGATGTTTCCTCACGGTTCGATTCAGGTTACGCATTTTCAGCCGAAACACTACCAAGGGGAGGTGGTGTCTTTACCAGAATATGCATCTGGAATCTCTTGCTGTCCATCTGGCTCCTCTGGTCTGAATCCTAATCCAGGCCTTGTCTGATTTCCCCTCCGTGTAATCACCCCTTTCATTTCACTTGAAACTAGCAAGCGATCTGTAGGGAGACGCTTGAAGATCTGGCGAGTATTCTGCTGTGAATCTCTATCTGCCCAGAACTGGCTTCCGTGGAGGGCTCCGGTTTGTCCACTTGTGCGTGACGGCCTCCTCACTCAGCACTCCCACAAAGTTACTCACCAGCCCTGGAAGGGGCACACACCCTCGCTTCTTCTCCCTCTTTTTTTTTTTTTTTTTTTTTTTTTTTTACCATTTCCTGCATCTATTTCTTGGGGATATTATGAGTATTTAAGTAGTAAGGACCATCATTTCCTATTTCCATGGTTTATAATTCATTTCTGTATGTAATTATTTTGCTCATATTTGGTCTATTAAAGCTCAGGTGAGAGTCCCTTGAAGATGACCCTGAGTCCACAGGCCGTGCCCTGTCATTTCCTCAGCATTCCTTACCAGCAAAATGTTTCAGGGCCATCTTGGACCCACCGTGCTCAGCCTGGAATCAGCCACTTCCTCGAGGAACACTGGTCCTTGTGGTGGAGTTAGAGACCAAGATCTGGGACCAGGGGTGCTCACTGCTATTGGGTGTCTGCTCCTCTTGGCCTTGCAGCACACATACTAGGCAGTAAGTGAGCACACACACGCATGCACACACAGATATATGCACATATGCACATTATAGACAAGCACACCTGCACCCATACGCCCACGTTTGCATATTTGAGAAGTCAGGTGTTATCTCTTCTACCGCAGTGAAGTCCTGTTCCCAACAGCATCAGTGGATTTGCTCATCTGCCCAGCCCTACAGTGCATCTAACAGTTTCCTAATTCCCTTGCCCTCAGCCGTACAACAAAGCAACCATGACCAGAGGTCAGGATTTGTCTGCGACTCTCCCCTGATGCCTCTTACCACATGCGACGAAGTCCGTTGGATCTAGAGTCAAAGGCTGTGTTCAGAAATCTTCTCGACTTGTTCTTTCTTAGTTCCCCTCACTGTCTTCTACTGGAAGAGAATGACCAGATTCCTTTGTTTCGGTTTCCTTCCATGTTTTCCCCCTTCCCATTTTTATTGATTTAATTTTACGTTTGTAAGGATTGTGAATATGCTTCTGAAGGTCAAAGCTACCCTTGGAGACATCCAGAGAGAAGGTCCTTCCCTCCCGTGGGCCTTCCACTCTGTCTCTCCCCCAACCCCTTGTAGGAAGCCAGTCTCATTGTCTTCTGGTTTATCTTCACTCCGTTGCCTTCTGTAAAGGTGAGCGGGTAGTGTTTGTTTCCTTGTTTTCTCCACAGAACGTATCTTACACAGGCTCCTTCGCAATCTGCCATTTTTTGCTGAATCACATTTCCTGGAAATCACATTCTGCCGATTTCTCAGCACTCTTCTTGCTTTTTCGAACAGCGGTATGAGTGCCCCCATGGCTCAGCCAGCCTATGTCCTATGCTTGGGCACTTAGCTCACCTGGCTGCCGTGAACTGCTTTGCGCACTTACGTTTTCCTACAGTCAGAGGTGCAGCTCAGGGCACATCCCTGCAGGTGGGGTTGCAGAGCCACAGGGTAAGTATAAACACAGTTGTCTTCGGCAGGGTCAAGAGCTTTAGTTTACAATTCATCAATCACTTTTTTTTTTTAAACATTTATTTATTTTTGAGACAGAGAGAGACAGAGCATGAACGGGGAGGGTCAGAGAGAGAGGGAGACACAGAATCGGAAACAGGCTCCAGGCTCTGAGCGGTCAGCACAGAGCCCGACGCGGGGCTCGAACTCACGGACCGCGAGATCACGACCTGAGCCGAAGTCAGACACTTAACCGATTGAGCCACCCAGGTGCCCCATCCATCACTTTTTTAAAAAATAAAAATAAATAAATTTTCCCAAGTGTCAATGGATCTCCACTAATGAAAAAAAATATTTAATATGTTTTCAGAAAGTGATTGAAGGAAGGAATGAACCGAAAGGGCTAGTGCCTAGAGGCTGCTTTATCCTCAGGCAACTTGGGATGTAGCGAACTTAACACGATGTAACAGAAGTGCATGCTTCGGTAACTCTTGTCTACTGAGTGGAGCAAATGAATGCTGAACCCGGAATTCCTCTGTATTATGTAATAAATCGACTAGAAAGAGATGAGTTGGAACCAGGAATAGTTTCTGTTCTCAATTGCGTTATGCTCCTGCTCTGTGAATTTGGGAAAACCATTTGATGCTATCATGACTCTGTTTCCTCATCTGTAAAATGGGGATAAAAATATTTTCTCTGACTACACAACAGTTTGGTTTAAGGACCAAATGCGTGTGTCATTTATAGACATAAATGACAAAGTATTATCTATCTATCTATCATCTCTCTTTTGTCTCTATGTGTCCAGAGTCTTTGAAATATCTTCCTTCCTAGACAGCAAGGGGAAAGAATATTTAACTGAAATTTAAGAAACCTGTGTTTTGGGGGCGCCTGAGTGGCTCAGCCGGTTAAGCGTCCGACTTCGGCTCAGGTCATAATCTCGAGGTCTGTGAGTTCGAGCCCCGCGTCGGGCTCAGAGCTCAGCGCTGACAGCTCAGAGCCTGGAGCCTGTTTCGGATTCCGTGTCTCCCTCTCTGCCCCTCCCCTGCGCTCTCTCTCTCTATCTCTCTCTCTCAAAAATAAATAAAGATTAAAAAATTTTTTTTTAAATAAACAAAAAAAAAAAGAAACCTGTGTTTTTGTTCATTTTCATCCTCACCACTGTTAACACACCGTTTATCTCTGGAAATGTTATTTTGTCTTTTCTGGATCATGTTCCATCTTCTTACGGGGACAGGGTTGAACTCCTTCCCCTGTAAGGCTCTTTATGGGCCTACAACATGTGGCTGCTTCAAGTAACCTATGTGAGGCCGGCAGCGAGAGCACGGGCGTCTGGCAAGAACACCACACCCCCTCTTTAAAGAGCTTCACCAAGAAGTAAGTTACTTGAAAACGGAACATTTACCAAAGCAAGCTGCTGCGGTCCCTGAAAGTCTAAGATCATTTTTCCACCGGGGAGGTGCAGAACCAGCCACCTTTGACCTGGTGGAAAGTACTCAGGGCCTTTCTCCCCCCCTTGTCTAGCCATAAGATGCAGGGCAATTAGTTTGAGCTTAGTTAGCCAACAAGGGAAGACAATAACATAAAAGAGACAGAAGGACACCATCCCTCTACTCTGTCACTCTGAGCGGCCGAGATGCAGGAAGTCCCTCACCTGGCAGGAGGCAAACGAAGAGAGAGCCTACCAGCTGGCCAACGGCTGCCTGTCATTGTTCAGACTCTCCTTCCTCAAAGACTCTGACGTCCTGACTCTAACACAGCAACCCCTTCAGGCCCGGGACTCCCCGGCCACCCACCGGGTGGACCAGGTTAGCAAGGCGAGGTCTCTCTGAGACAGCACGCTGCCGGCTCCAGTCTGGAGCTGCGGTCTCGTCTACACCTCTCGCGGGCCATCCAGACCAGTTGACCGCCTCCGCCCCGGCCAGGCCCCGCGCGACCCTTCTTTGTCTCCATCAGAGCCTCTTTATCCTCCCAGTGGCTCTTAGAAAACCTGTCTTCACAGCTCTCACCCCAGTCTGGGAGCCAGCAGTGTCGTCAAAAAAAAAATCCCCTTCCTCTTTCCGCCTGCCTCCGACTCATCACGGACGGTCGGGCCTCTGTCCCCAAGCATCGAGGAGGTGTCTCCTCTCACTGTCCCCCTGTCTGAGTTGAGGTCCTCGTCGTTCTCAGCTGAGACCACACGGAGGTCACCTAACACACCCCTTGCCCGACGCGGTCTTAGGAAATGACGTCTGACCACACCATACCCCAGCTTCACGTGGTGCAACACTCCCAGAAGGACAAGGCTGACTGTGCACGGGGCACGGATGGCCCTGAGAGCTGGCTCTTGCTCACCTGTCTACCTTTACCCTCCTCCAGCTGCCCTGGGTCCCTTCCTCTCCAGCCACACCCATCACCTGAAGTTCCCGGCGAGTGCCAGCCTCTCCAGCCTCCCCACCCTCACCAATGCCCTCCCTGTGCCAGGATGTCCTGCCTGGACGCTTGCCCGAGGCCAAAATCTGCCAGGTGACTGATTCCTTCTCCAAGAGTGCACAGCTCGCAGGCTGCCGGCCCTGGCATCTCTCCTCCTCTGTTCTCCTCCCTGGGACACGGTGATGCCCCGTCCCCTGGATGCCACTGGATACACCTGTGCCAGGGCACCCCCTCGCCCGGTGCATTCTTGCAGTCAGACGCCGTGCATCGGTGGAAACGCGTCCTGCCAGACGCAAGGGAAAGCCCCGCCCCTCGCCCTCACACAGCGGCGTGTCCGGCAATGGCAATGGGCTGCCGATGGCGCCGGTCAGTGCTGGGGTCCTTCCTCCCGCTGGTCGCTTCACCGGCACGACGGCCGCCCACATCCAGATGCCATTTTGTATTCAAGGCGTGGAGATGAGAAAAGAAAGACTGACATCTGCTCCTGTTCCCAGGAAAAATAAAACCATGGCTGGACCCCTGCAGCACTGGCTTACGTCTTGTTGGCCAGGACGGTGTTACAGGCCATCCCCGGCACGAGAGCAGCAGCGGGACAGGACCGCTTCACCTGGTGCTGCTCCCCTCCCGTTGGGAGGGGAGAAGGGAGACCAGATGGAATCTGCAAATGCAGTCAGCAGGGCTGTGGCACCTGTGCCCTGACCCACCCACCGCCACCCCTCAGTGCCCAGCCTCCCCGGCCCCACGCAGTGGGCGCATCATCGGGACTGGTCAGCTGGAGGTCAGGCGGACCCTGTTTTTACCATGGCAGTTTTCTTCTGTCCTCGCAAGAAATCATTTTTTTTTTAATTTTTAATGTTTATTTATTTTTAAGAGAGAGACAGAGTGTGAGCAGGGGAGGGGCAGAGAGAGAGAGGGAGACACGGAATCCGAAGCAGGCTCCAGGCTCCAAGCTGTCAGCACAGAGCCTGACTCGGGGCTCGAACTCACGGACCGCGAGATCGTGACCTGAGCCGAAGTCGGATGCTCAACCGACTGCGCCACCCAGGCGCCCCACGAAATCATTTTTTGATGATGACCAGGCAGGCGTTAACTACCTTAGGCATTACTCTCTTCATACCAAACGTGTTCTCATTTGGCCTAAAGCAGGTGGTTTTTATTTTTCAATGACTTCATGAGACCTCATGAGACGTCTTTCAGTGACATCATGAGATGTCACTCCTGTCCCCCGTTAGGGACTGCGCACGTTGACCCATTTGTGAGGAGAAAAACGATCAAACGATGCTATCACCCTTGATTTTAGAATGGCAACTGATAAGCTGTGACAGAAACAGTACTGACTGACCAGAGGCTAAAAGACTCGAGAAGACCGATATAAGCGCCGTCAAGAAGGTAGAAGGATTGCTGAGCCAAGCCAAATGCCAGCAGAAAAATGCCTCCCATTTCCTGTGCGTGACAAGAACCAGGATGTAGCCCTTCGCCAAAGGTAAATTGGATGGGCTGGTGTTCATCCACTCACCCTCTGGGAGCAAGTAAGTTTTTTGTAACATATAAGCAGGACTGGCCAGTGCAGTCGTGTTGAAAGTCAGAGCTCCTGGGGCGTGTGCACAGCTCTAGCGCTGGTCTAGCGGCTGCAGCCCCCTTGCTATCTGTTAACAGCTCGACACAAGGCTTATCTTACATGGAGAACATATAAGCAGGTCATTGGAAGTTCTGAAATTGTTTCCCTCAGATTTGACATAGTTCTCAACACAACTGAGGTCGGAAACGTTAGAGGAGTGCCTGGGTGACTCAGTTGGTTCAGCGTCCGACTTCGGCTCAGGTCACGATCTCACGGCTTGTGGGTTCGAGCCCCGCGTCGGGCTCTGTGCTGACAGCTCGGAGCCTGGAGCCTGCTTCGGATTCTGTGTCCCCCTCTCTCTCTGCCCTTTACCTGCTCCCACTCTGTCTCTCTCTCTCTATCTCTTTCTCAACAATTAAAAAAAAGAAAAGAAATGTTAGAGATAGTGTTGCGAGTCTAGAATTTTCCATGGAGAAATGCTATGATTTTGACTCAATAAATAAACGTACATACTGTTGCGACATGTAACTCATTTGTAATTTGATCTTTGATCAACATTTTTTTCAACTCCTTATTCTGGTCACCATGGCAGTGTTAAAGCATAAATGTATACAATGAGTGTTGTAAAAGGATAATTATGGTATGCACGAACACATGTTCAACTTGAACAGAGATGGAAGCTGGGAAACTTCACACAACTGCCCATCTGAGGAAATTCTATACGCATCAAGTAAGGATGGCAAGAAACATCTTTAATTTCTTTCAAATACATCAAGGCGCCTTCAAGGAAAACCCCATTGCTCGTGTCTGCGAATCGTCTTCTATGTCTTGAGGTGCGTTTATCTTAAATACATGCTGAAAATAGCTAACAAAATATTTCCACCGCTCGAAATTGTAAAAGGAAAACAGTAGGGTTGGCAGAGTTCATAGGTGACAGAGACGGGAAACTTACACGCGTGTGGGAAGAACAATGAGCAGGGGCACAGAAAAAAGGAAGGCTGACCAGAGAGTCCAGCGGGCTGCCAGCAGGTTGGGGGCCCCGCCTTCTCACACTTCTCAAGGGCACATCAGTGGTCACTGGTAGTGAAGAGCTCGAAGCTGGACACCAGCCGCACAAGCAAGGGCTCTCCTGCCATCCGTGTCCGGGCTCAGCCTAGCCCCCCACCATCCCTGCGTTTATCTGTTTGCTCCTAGAAAACACAGCGCCGTGGGCCACGCCCAGCGCCGCGCACCCTGGGGCACCGGGTGCCCGTCAGCAGTGCCCAGGCTCCTGGAGGAGATTCCCGGGCCGGCGAGGCAGGACCACGGGAAGAGAATAACGCGTGTGGAGGTGTCAGCTCGGGCGTGCTGCGGGCGGTGAAGGAGAAGTGCCCACGCACAGTCACAGGTCACAGATCACGGTCAAGCTGTGCTTGTGGAACGGGATGGAAACCCGTGAGAGAAGACATCTTGGAAGTGGTATTTCTAGCAGGATCTCAAAACATGGCGGGCACCGGCCTACAGAGGAGCGAGTGGGGGGTGGCTCTAGGCGAGGCTGAGAGAGAGAGAGAGAGAGAGAGAGAGAGCTCCCAGAGACTAAGAGGTGAGCAGTGGGCAGGCCAGGGGGGGTGCAGGGTAAGAACTAAGCAAAATATTCCAATGGATCAGATATTCCAGCAATCGACTGATGAGTCTTCAATTACTAACAGTGGTCTTTGTTCATCAAACACTGTTATACTTTTAGTTTCCGTTTGCTATTTCTGTGCATGTCACTGGAGCCAAATACATACTAAGTGATGATTCCGGGGGCACCACAGAAAAGCCGAGGTGACACGGGGCCTTGTGACGGGTACGTAAGTCTGTCCTAAGGCCACAGGTGGGCCTCCAAGGGGTTTAAGAGGGAAGGTGACAGCGTCGGACGTGTTTCATTTCCCCCGAGGTCCAGCACGCGCCCTTCTCTCCTGTCCACGTCATCAGCTCAAGATGGCACGTTTCTAGGGGCGCCTGGGGGGCTCAGTCGATTAAGCCTCAGACTCTCGGTTTCGGCTCAGGGCATGATCTCACGGTTCGTGAGATCGAGCCCTGCATCGGGCTCTGCGCTGACAGTGCTGAGCCTGCTTGGGAATCTGTCACTCCTTCTCTCTGCCCCTCCCCCACTCTCTCTCTCAAAATAAATGAATAAACTTTAAAAAAAAATTTAAAAATCACGCGTTTCTAGGGAGCAAACTGGGGATGCGTTGTGGTCTCCCTGCCTTGCACCAAAGCCTGGGAAATGAGGAAACACCTTGTTAAAAATGATTTAATTATGGCTGCACTCAGAGGAAGAGACCGTGAGGACCCCTGAGAGGCAGAGCCAGTGCGTTAAGAAGGAGACAGCAGGGCTGCGGATGGCGGGGCAGGGCGGGTGGGGACCCAGGCCAGAGTGCAGCCCAGGAGCAGGAGGGCCAGCGATGCAGGGAGGCAGAGGGCACGGCCGAACCACAGAACCCACCTGCCCCTTCTGCCCCAGTCCACCTACTGCCCCACGCAGAGCTACAGGTCTCCCGGGCTCCTTGCAGGCAGAAGGGGCCACCGCGGGAAGAGTGCTGTCCAGCAGCAGGAGGGGAACTCGACACGCACCAGTCCAGCCCGTAGGGACCCGGTGTGGCTGCTCTAGGCTTTCCCTTCTTTGCTGCCGAGGCCTTAGCCCTGAGGCGCTTTATTGTCAGGCTGCTGATTAGAGCGTCGGAGCCTTCTGCGCTGATAGATGAGAGCAGGGGAGCACCCGGGCCGGCATCGCCTTCGCCCCCAAGGCCCCCACGGCAGGAACCTCGAACGGTCAAGTCCATCTGAGAGTTTCCAGCACGGCTGTGCTCTGGGTGCTCAGCGCTGCTCGGGGTAGAAGGCCAGCGGCGGGGACTCCCAGCCGGCCAGCGGATGCCATCCACCCAGGACCAGCGACACAATCCGCGGGGTCGCCAGGGGTGTCAACCACAAAGACACACTCCCAGGCAAGACTTTCTGCTCGTCTGAGGCGCGGTACCATCATGACACGAGGCAAAGAGAAGACCTCGCTGGAGGAAAATGGAGACACCAGAGCCACTATCCCAGATCCTGAAATGAGTCGTGAAGCCACTGAGAGATGAATCACACAGAAGCTTAGTGAATCTCTCCCCCGAGTATTCACATGTGGAGAGCAAGCCAGTTTGCTCCTCTGCGCTCACCCAGGGACATACCCTCTTATAGAAAGCCATGAACTCAAACGGGTGCCTTAGTGTGGTCTACGGATTCATGGCCCCAAAGATGTCCTCGTCCTCGTCCTCGGGACCGGGAGTGGGGAAGCTCCCATGGCAAAGGGGACTCGGCAGTGTGATCATGGACGAGGAGGGGGACTTGAGATGGGGAGAGTAAATGGAATTAACTAGGTAGGCCAGGCCAATTTAATCCCCCGAATCCTTAACAGCTGTGCTGAGAAAGGCAGATGGAGAAGGGGCCAGAGGCCACGGACGCAGGCACCTCCAGAAGTTGGGCAAAGCAGGGGTGGGTTTCTCGAGAGGAGAATCTAGAAGGAACAGACAGCCTTGCTGACCCCTTGACTGCAGCCCCGTGAGACTGTGTGGGACCTCTGACCTCCAGAACTGTCAGACGGTCAATCTGTGTTGCTTTAAGCCACTAAATTTGTTACAGCAGCAGCAAGAAACTAATACACTTAGGTCGGCAATAACCAAAGATGTGGAAACTATGTGTCTTCCAAAAAACCCGTTATGTTAGCCTGTGTCTGTGGTAGTATTGGGGGTGGGGTGTGTCTCAGGCGCCTAACGTAAGGCACTAGCAAAGAAAGATCCAGAAGGTATAAGAATTGAGTCCACCCCCAAACATTCTCAAAGAGATACAATGACCTCTTTGGCAAAATATGAAAGGGCACGAAAGTCCTTGGCGACTTTCAGCATCTTCTCTCGTTTGGGTTTTAAGGCAGCCACAGGTGCATTTAGCGGGTGTTCGTAGAAGGGGAAGTCACACCTGACCGGACGCTCTTGTCACAGGTGGCAGTTTGAAGGGGACACGTGGGAGACGTACCCTTTCTAAGAGATACTTATGTTTGCTTTCAGTATGTTAAATATACGTGACACAAAAGAGACCACGTTAGGCATCTTTAAGTCTACAATTCAGTGGCATCTATCGCATTCACGGTGCTGTGAAGCCATCACCACCGTCCGGTCCCAGAACTTTTCCACTCATCCCAAACACAGACTCTGTCCTCACCAAACACCCCCCAACCCCTTCCTGGGCTTCCACCCTCCACTTCCTGTCTCTGTGGATTTGATGACTCCAGAGACCTCATCTAAGAGGAAGCACACGGTCTTCGTCCACTGTGTCTGGCTTACGGCACTTGGCATGACGTCCTCAAGTTTCATCCAAGCTGTAGCTCGGGCCAGAACCCCATGCCTTTTTATGGCTGAATAATATTCCCTTGCGTGGATCAACGTTTGTTCATCCACTCAGCAGCTGATGGGCATTTGGGTTGTACCCACCTTTTTGGCTATTGTGAGCACCGCTGTCCAAACCTCAGACATTCCCGGTTTTCATTCTCGGCATACTTCCGATTTATCAGTGATGAGAAGACCGTTAAAAAGGGGGTTTCTCAGACTCTACCAGCGAGGGTGCTCTTAACTGCAGTCCGGCTGGGAAGTGCCATGCCACCAGGACTTTAGGGACAAGGTATCAATCACATCAAGTGGGTGAGAGCAGAAAGGTCGGAATTTACAGCTGGGGGCTGAACCCAGCCTGCCAAGTTCAAGCCTATCCTATAGGATGAATTTGATAGCACATTTAGGCAGGAGTAAAATGGCCCAAATTACTGTGTTCTGGAGAGTGTGGACAAGCCCTCTGGTCTGCAAATCCAGATGTTTACAGACAGCAGTTTTATTTAGTTCTGATAGAGAAGCAGCATTTCATTTAGGCCACAAAGCTGCGTGTGGCCCACACCCCTCTTCCAGGCTGTCTGATTGCCCACCGCCCCGCACGGCCAAGGCACCCAATAGCACCGCTCCGGGCTTCTCCAGCACACCGGGACCCAGGCCCAGAACTTTCCAAGAGGAAACACACGTGGACGCGGGCGCAGGGCCCTGGATCAGACATGCACACTCACAGCACATCACCACTAATCTTCTTCCTGCCCTGATGACCTTTTTAAACAGAAAAATAACACTGACTCGAGTAGATTCTCAGGCCATGAACAATAGGCACTTGCCGGAGAGGTGGCTGGGTAGGAGGTCTGGGGGGCAACGTGGGTCTGCAGGGGGTTCCAGTGATGGCGTCTGGGGGGAGGGGGCGGGCTTGGGCATCAAGATCTGTGGCCTGGAAAACGCGGGCGCTCCCCGCCCGCAGCCCGGGAACTGGGGTCTCCCTCCCCCTCCATCCCATTCCGGATCCTCTCCAGCTCTCCCAGGCAGGAGTTGCTGGGGACGCTGGGGGATCGGCAGGGTCCTGCAAGGCTAGCACAAGGGACCCAGAGCGGTGCCGGGGGTGGGGGGTGGGGGGCAGTGGTGCGGCAGAGGAGGGTGTGGCGGCTGTGGGGAGACAGAAGGGACAGGCCAGGGGGGCAGTGGCGCAGGGGGGAGCGGGGAGTGCGGCGGTGGTGGGGGTGTAGGGGGAGCTGCGGGGGGTGGGGGGAGGCTCGGCGGCAGCAGCAGGGGCCGCAGGGCAGCAGCTAGGCCCAAGGAAGGCCGGCCCTCGCGCTCCCCTCATGGGCCCCCTGCCCCCCTCCCCCCCGCACCCCCGCCCGAGGCTGCTGGCGTCAGAGCCGCCTGCGTCAATGCCTCGGTGACACACACAGCTTTTTTTTCTTCTGCTCCTTTTTCTCAATGAGAGGAGCCTAATGGGATTTTTATTATCAGACCCATAAATCACGCTGCGGGGCCGTCACGCCGGGCACGTGCCCAGCAACCCCACCCCCACCCCCGCAGCAAGCGAGGGGGTGGGGCAGGCGGCCGTCCCTCCGGTCCCCCCCCCCCGCCCCCCGCACCGCTTTAAACCCCCGGCTCCGGGCGCGGTGCACGCAGGTGGACCCCGGGCAGCCCGCCCTGAGCTCCGCGCCCGCCCGAGCCCGGGCGGTCCGGCCAGCGCCGCGCTCACAAGGGCGGAGGGGGAGACCGGGAGGTGCGGGGCGACCGGCTGGCCCGCGTTCAAGCTGCTGCTGCGACACGAGCGGGCCCGACGTCGTGTTGGTGGGGGGTGTTGGTGCATAGGGGCATTAGCTGCAGCTTCGGCCCCCCCCCCCGGGTTTTTGTGAGGGTGCGTTACGGACACAAAGCAGAGCACCGGCTATGAATGCAAATCAAGGAGCAAATGCGTCAGCAGCAGAAGGCGTCTGGGGTGGCAGGAGGCCTGCAGGCTTCAGCCTTCTGATGCCCAGGGCGCCAGCAGGCTTCTACCACGATAAACAGCGCTGGTAGATCCGATCAACGCCTGTCCCCAAACAGTCCAGCCTGTTCGTGCTTCTCGGTGCTGGGGGGTGGGAGGCCCAGGTTGACTCCCGGAGGGGGGTGGGGCGGGGAATGTCACGGGGTCTCCGTCCTTACTCTTGTCAGAGGTCCCAACACTGGTGATGGCCCAGCAGTTTCACAGGGAGGCCCAGGGATCAAGCCGCGGGGTAGGGGTCCCGGGGAGGGAGTCCCGGCTCCTGGGAGTGGACAGACCCCTCCCACCTCTCTGAAGCCACCTACTGGGAACAGCCACGCCGAACAGGCTAAGTTCCCCCGAACAGGTGCTCGGGGGAACTCTGAAACCTGGGGTCAGGGGCTTCCCTGATGGATCTGCACGGCGTCCGGTAACTTCTCCAGGCAGCCTCTTTGGGCTCACGCGGACATCTCCCAGAGCCCAGCTCCTTCAGCTAAAAGTGGGTGCCCAGGGGCGCCTGGGTGGCGCAGTCGGTTGAGCATCCGACTTCAGCCAGGTCACGATCTCACGGTCCGTGAGTTCGAGCCCCGCGTCAGGCTCTGGGCTGATGGCTCAGAGCCTGGAGCTTGTTTCTGATTCTGTGTCTCCCTCTCTCTCTGCCCCTCCCCTGTTCATGATCTGTCTCTCTCTGTCCTCCAAAAATAAACGTTGAAAAAAAAATTTTTTTAAATAAATAAATAAATAAATAAATAAAAGTGGGTGCCCAGAGCACAGTGCCTTCGGAGGAAAGTAGCTACAAAGACCGTGACCTCATTTTAGGTAAATTCATAATGATTTTAAGTCCCCTTTTCCCCTGTGGTCTCCGTTGCTCCGAATTTCTTCGATGGCCATAAATATCACCCAGGAGCAGAGGGGGTTGTGTCTGTTCGTTCCAATTCCACACCTTTCTCTTCTCCGACTCTGCTGGAGCCAGAGACCCAGGCTGCACACTGCCACAGAGGAGCGGGCTGTCTGCCTGCCTGAACCGCCGTGTTCGGGTGGCCGGTTGCACCCACAGCATCTAGATCTGGCTGCGTTTTTACAGCAGACAAGCTCTCTGCTTGTGGGTGAGCTTCCTCCAAAGGAGTTAATAAATTGACTATGGCCAGCTAAGGGAGGCGAGTGATATATTTCAGGAGTGATCACATCAACCGCTGAATTGCTCACATTTCTTTCACTCCAGCAAGGATAGAGAGAATGAAAACAGGGAAGGAGCGAGGCCTGAAGAGGGTGGAAGGAGGGAGACGTGGAAAAGATAAATGAACACTTACAGCCTGGCCTGTTCGCGTCATTAGGATTGTAACCCATGGATGTGCAGGATGACGTCTTTTATACTAACTGTGGCACCCAGCAGTTTTGGGGTGCACAACAACAAAAGAAATGGGCGTGAGGACATTGTAGCCTTAGGACAGAATTGCAAATAGAACCTCAGTCACCTGTGTCTAAGCCCATATTCCGCTCTGGAGGGTAACCGTGGTCTGCAGCCTGGGGGCGACAGATGAAACCTGTGTTAACACGGTGACGGATAGACTTCAGTGGAAGATCCCACTTACTGCACAAACAAGCCAAAATTGGTCCTATTGCAAAACGATTTTTATACAAAACTGGGCAGACGCAGTGAATGCTATCAGATAATTATTAGCTCACTTTTTTTTTTTTTTTTTGCATCCAAAGCAGAGAAACGATAGACTTTGCAAATATGTAAAGATACGGATGTCAGTGCGGAGAAAGTGGATCAGGAGTCCTTTGCAGAGGAGGAAATGGGCGCGATAAGGACGGAGGAGTGGGTCCCGCACTGACTTTCACCGGGGGCGGGATGCGGGGGGCGGGGCCTGCCAGCGGCTGGCTCCGCCCCTGCGGCTCCCGAGTGCGTCCCGGGTGCGGGTGCCGCACGGATCCCTGCCGGGGAGGCGCCCACACACCCTGACCCGGGAACCAGCCCCGCCCGCCCACCTGCTAGAAAGACCCACCGAGTCGGCGCACAGCTTGCAGTGCCCCCCCCGCCCCCACGCCGGCAGACACGGAGGTGGGGGCGGGGGAGGGCGCGGGGAGGGGCGCAGGAAACCACCGACCTCCTCTGTAGCCCTGCCCACGGGCGAGGGAAACCCCCAAATGGGGACTGTCTTGTGTACGTCCTCCAGTGACAAGTTGAACGTGTCATCTCCTATCCTTTCCCTGCAGGGGGACTGTACTGTGCGCGCGCGCACGTGTGTGTGTGTGTGTGTGTGTGTGTGTGCGCGCGCGCGCGCGCCCTCTGAGCATACACGCTCACAAAACGTACAGTAACCCTGCAGAAGGACTGAGTCTGGGAAACATGCACTGCCTATAAGCTATAGTCTTCAACGCATATGTCTCCAGCTATTTGGGCACCCAGCACCCGCCTCCGTTGTCACCACGCTCCCCCGCGTGTGGAGGGAGGGAACCCGGGAGCCAAAGATGTGACCTGTGCCCCAGGACGTCAGCTGTAGCCCCTCTGACGTCCTCGCCTCGGGCTTTGTTCCGCTGCGATCCCGCAAACCCGCTGCGGTGTCGCACGCGCGCGCCGCTCGTTGGGGCAAATCCTTGACCTTGGCGTGGCTCTAGCTGGAGAGTCTTGATACATTTTAATTTTACTGGTTGAAAGGAACGGCTAGGAGGAGGAAAGAAAGGGCAACGGACACATTAAAGGAGTTTAGGATTGTTTTTACAGAATGTCGTTGTTGTTTTTCCATATGAACGGTTGGCACAGTAAACCAGAGAGAGAGAGCTCAGGGCGCAAGATGCTTCCGCTGAGAGGAGAGCCCACCGAGTTCTCTGGAACTGTGCCAGTATTTCTTCGCTAGGACTCACAAGGCGCTTCATGGTACTGCTTCTCTTCTTTTTGTTTATCATCGTTTAAAATGCCAAAGAGGGAAAAATAGGGCCGCCTGGGCGCTCAGTGGGTTAGGCATCTGCCTTCGGCTCAGGTCATGATCTCGCGGTCTGTGAGTTCGAGCCTGGCGTCGGGCTCTGTGCGGCCAGGCTCTGGAGCCTGCTTGGGATGCTGTGTCTCCCTCTCTCTGCCCCTCCCCCCCTTGGGTACTTTCTCTCTCTCTCCTTCAAAAGTAAATAAATATGTTTACCAGATAAAAAATTAAATGTTAAGAAAAAATAATTTTAAATGTGATATCAATCTTTGCATTTGTCCCCCCTCTCAATTGCCTTCACGGGGCTTCACGACTGGTTTCTAAAGTATCTCGTGGTGTAATGGTAAGGGTGGCTCTCATGTGAGCACAGCAGTAGTCATGGATGAGCCGGGCCTTATACTTGCATGGTTCTTACGGGTTGCAAGGGGACAGAGTGGGGACCCCGAGGTGCCGGGGCAAGCTGCCCCGGGGGTGTCTCTGCAAGGACACACGACGGGATTCTGGAAGCAGTCATAAATTCTACTCTGAGAACTGGTCCTTGGGCTCAGGGGCCCCAAGGTTCCTGCTCTTGAATGACAAGGGAGGCAGATGTTTCCTGGAACCCCAAGGAGGTTGAGACAGGAAGCTGGGGGAATCACTCTGCGACAAGAGAGTCAAGGTGTTTGGGTTCTGTCTCGGGAACCATTAACAGACGGCAGTGAATGAACACCATTAGGACTGCTGTAATGGAGTCCCAGGAACTAGATGGCTAGAAATTTATCCCGTCACAGTCCTGGAGGCTGGACGTCAGGAGTCAAGGTGAGGGCAGGGCCGCACGTCCTCTGAGACTGGGTTCCTCCAGTTCCTGGTGCCAGCTGTGGATCCCTGGGGTCCCTTGGCCTCCTGCTGCATCACTCTGCTCTTTGCCTCTGCCGTCACATGGCCCTCTCTGTGTGTCCTCTGCTTTTCTTCTAAGGACTTCGGTCATATTGGATTGGGACCCACCCAAATGACCTCATCTTAACTCGATACATCTGCAAAGACCCGATTTCCAAATAAGATCATGTTCACTGATGCCAGGGGTCGGGGCTGCCTCAGAGCACACAGTTTGAGCCTTAGCGGATGCTTTGGGGTTGTAACATTTGGATGGTCCCCGCCTCGGTCCATGAGGAGCTAGTTCTGAGTTTCTCCAAGGATGCAGCTGAGAGTCGCAGAGGGAAGAAATCCAGCGTTTTCACACTGTCCCGCAATGCGGCGTGGCGCGCCGGGGGGCCTCAGCAACCTCGAGAGAAACCAGCTCAGCAGGTGCAGCTCCCGGCCACGCCGATGGTGGGACAGGTGCTTTAGAGGTGGCGCGGGGACAGACCCGCCAGCAGACCCTGGCCTGCCTCTCAGATGACCCAGGGTTGTGTGGGGACAGCAGAGCCTGAACCAGAGGAGGAGAGGGAGAGAAGGCTCCTACGGGTCTTTAGGGCCCGGCGACTCCAGGTGCGGGCTTGGCACCAACAGCCCTTCCTTCCATTCCCTGGCCCTCTGCCCTTCTCCAGCTGGTAACATCCGTAGACACGAGCGCATACGCCCCTGTGTTGAGCGCCAAGTTAACTGGACAGACAGTTGGCTGGATCTATTTCACCCTGATGTGTGCCACTCGGTGTCAGGGCTTCCTGAGGGGCAGCAATGTGTGTCTGCCTACAAGAAATGACCCTTGGGTTAAGTGCAGGCAGGGCAGTGATTTCCAGCAGCATCCCGCGGAGTTCTAGGGCTGGGAAGAGGCGTCCAGCAGCGCTGGGAGGGGGAGGGGAGGGGTGCCGGGCCTCCCAGTTCAGGTCAGAGCTTCGCTGCTTTACTGTGATTAGTTCTCCCCGCTGACAGTGTGCACGGATTTGGTGAAGGACCCCATCTGGGGAAGGAGTCAAACAAAGTGAAGAAGGAATTCGTGCCTGTGTTCGTTGAACAGATGGGTGGGGTAACTGTATTCCAGGCTCCCTTCTAGGTGCATGAGAGTCACCCATGAACAAAATAAGCTATAGGTCTTACACTTGGAGAACTTGCGTTCTATTGGCTGAGGGACGTACGATCGAGGATACTAAGTGAGAAAAACAGAGATTACGATAGAAGGCAATCTATGCTTTGAGACAAAACCAAATACAGGAGTATGTAAGGGTGATGGAGTAATGGTGGGCTTTACCAGGGAGATGGCAGGCGTTAAAGCAGGATTGGAGTTGGTGAAGGAGTTGGTAATGTGGGGGGGGGGGGGGGGTGGTGCAAAGAATGTTCCAGTTACAAGGAAGAGCCAGAGACTGGGACATGAAGTAATTAGGAAACCCTGCAGGTCATGGCAAGGATTTAAGTTTTTACTTGGAAATGGAGGCCTAGCCCTTCCTTTTTGCACAGAAAAATGACAGAATCTGGCATGCGTGGGAGAAGGATCTCGTGGGCTACAGGGTGGAAAACAGACTGGTGGGGGCAGATGGGGGCAGCAGGGAGGCCAGCGTGGAGACATCGCAGAAACCCCAGTGGGGGGTGAGGCCACCCAGAGCAGGGTGATAGTGGCAGGAATGATAAGATGCTGTCATATTCTGTGTATATTTCGAAGGTGGAGCCCAGAGGATTTCTGTGAGCTTCGATGTGGGATGTCATGAAAAAGGGAGCAGAGGGTGATGCTAAGGAAATAAAATCGCAGTGGGAACGTCTTACGGGGAAAATGCAAAACCTGGAAAGTAACACACCAAATCTGAAAAGAACCAGAAATCAATTCTGGATTTTAAAAACGCATTGATCACAAGTAGGAAGTCAGTGGGTGAGTTTAAAAGTTTAAAGTCAATGGACAGACACAGCTGAAGAGAAATTATTAAAAAAGAAGATTCATCAGGAGAAAGTGTCCAGAATATGACACAGAGTGATCAAATATGGGGCAAATTTTAAAAGGAGGTAGGGTGTACTAAAGAGGTATAAATGTTTTTTGTTTTAATCCCCCAAAGATAGAAATGATTCAATGGGACAGAGGCAACAATTGACAATTGAAGAGAAACAGTGGATGGTTTCCCAGAAATGATGAAAGAAATCAATCCACAGGTTCAGGAAACCCAGAGAGTATCAAACAGGATAAAGAAAAGATGTCTTCGCCTAAACATAACATGGAAAGAGAAAGTAGCCGAAGAAGAAAAAATGGGCTATCTTCAAAGGGTCCCAAAACTGAGCATTGAATTTCCAGAAAACTGAGACAGGAAGCCTGAAGACCGAATGGCATCCTCGGTGAGAGTGCCGACACGAAATCCCGGGCAACCTTCAGCGGCGACGAAAAGAAGGACATATCATTCAAGCAGTGGCTGATACGGTTTGTCACCACAAGGCCACACTAAAAGAAATTCTAAAGAATGTGCTTGAGGCAGAAGGAAAATGGCCCAGAGGGAAAGACAGAGATGCCTGAAGGAATAAAGAGAAAAGAAAGAGACAAATGTAGGAGTAAATCTAAATTAACCTTGCCTTGCTAGTACAAAAAATAATAATGTATTATGGGGTTAAAACATAGAATTAAAATGTATGAAGATAATACCGTGTATGGTGTGAGCGGGATAAATGGAATTGAAATATTCTAAGGTCTATTTTATTTTCTGGGGAGGGATAAATTTATTGATTAATGTTAGCTTGTGACTGGATACAGATGTATTCTGTCCTGTCAGAGGGAACATTTCAGTTCCCTCAGTCAGAGGGGAATATGGGAAATTCTACACTTGGTCTAAAAGGCATCCACCCAGAAGTATTATTATTTAAGTATTACCCCATGCACCCATAACTAATCTCAAACTAATGTTATCTCAAGAGCCCACCAATTCCTTCTCCGTTAGTCATCACATCTGCATGAGGGCTCGTAAGTTTGGGAGAGAACTTTCAATCTCAAATACCAACATACATATTGGAGGAAGTCTTGGAGGGACAAAAGCCAATTCCCACCCGGCTTTGGGCAATGGTCAGTTAAAGGTATGGCTTATTTGAAAAACCTCTGAATGATCAGTTAAAGGTATGGCTATTTGAAAAATCTCCGAATGGATCAAGGTGCCTCAATACATGTTTTTGTGGACAAAATGGCGGAAGAGAAAGGAAGTTAAGGGTGTGACGTCCTCACTAAAGTGTGACAGGGTCAAACCACCTCAGCTGAAAGAGAGAGACAGAGAGACATGGCCATTGGAAGACTAAGGACTATACAGCAAGCAGGAATCATGAAGCATGAAGCGTGTCAGCTCTGTGAGGGCTTTGACTTTAGACTTTATCTCTTTAGAGCCCTGCAGAGCCAACTGATGGAGTGTGTGGGTTAGAGGGATGACAAGACCTTACTCACATTTTTAAAGGGTCTCTGTGGCCACAGTATTGAAAAGAGCCCATGGGGAAGTGGCTTGTGACAACAGCCACCACGTGAAGCTGCCTGGAATCATAGACAAGAAGCTATCCTAGACATTTGAACTGCAATCCACACTGTTGGTAGGTTAATCCTTCATAGCGTTATTCAAGCGAGAGCTAGTTGTGTTTGCTGGAAAGGAAACTGAGAAGGGGAATTTCTTTCACATCACCGTCCCGTTCAAGTCACAAGGTACTGAAGAGTCGCCATGTTGGCACCGGAAGTCAGTGGTCACGTGGCCACGAAAAGGTAATTTTGTTTAAAATTCTTTTGTTTTGTTTGTGTTTTGTGGTTGGATTTCCGTGTCATTTGCAGTTCCTGAGTACGTGGACTGTGTTGTCATCAGAGAGTGGGACATGAGCTGCGTTGCTGGGCACAGATTCACGCAACATTTGCAAGCGAATGTCCTGGGGGCAGTTTTCCCCCAGATCTGAGCTGTTGTATGTGATGGTTTAGTCCTGTCAACCTGAGATACGCCTTATAAGAAGCCCACGGTGCGCCAACGTGGTGTTTTTTTTTGGAAAATATTGAACATCTGCTTCAGTAGTTTCTTATTTTGATACTCTTTTCTTCAAGACATTCTATTGGGGCTTTCAAAGATTTTTTTTCTCTATGTTTTGTATGTAAACGCCACTAAGATTTTAATGACTTCGTTACTTTATCAGCCAGTATACCTCTGCGAATAATATTTTCTGGTTTTAACACTTCACCACTGATTACGGCTATCAAACCAATGGCAATATAAGAAGGATCACACTTCTCAATAAAACTAGTGAAAGTTTTGCCTTCGTTTCTTCAGAGTAACTAACCTTCATTATCATCATTGGGTTTACTATTAATAATGCATTCAGGAGAGATTCACTACACTTGACAGAAAAGCCCCGGGAGCCTTGGTACAGCACCAATAATTTTAGGAATAAAAATAAGTAACATGGGCTTTATTTCTGTATTTTAGATAATAATATTAACCAGCCACTTTACAAATTAGGTTTGATTAAGAATAGAGATGTTGTCGGGGCGCCTGGGTGGCGCAGTCGGTTAAGCGTCCGACTTCAGCCAGGTCACGATCTCGCGGTCCGTGAGTTCGAGCCCCGCGTCGGGCTCTGGGCTGATGGCTCGGAGCCTGGAGCCTGTTTCCGATTCTGTGTCTCCCTCTCTCTCTGCCCCTCCCCCGTTCATGCTCTGTCTCTCTCTGTCCCAAAAATAAATAAACGTTGAAAAAAAAAAAAAATTTAAAAAAAAAAAAAAAAAAAAAAAGAATAGAGATGTTGTACAAATAAAAGTTTTAAGAAGAGGTGAATGCTTACTTACATAATTAGATTTCCACAAACTTTCCGGTTACAGCTGACAGATTAACCTCATCACACGTAATAAGTGTTCCTATTGCCAGGTTGAAAACCCTTACTGGAAATATCAGTGGCTCCACAATGCAGGGGTGACATATTTCAGTTCAATTCCAGGTAAGTTCATTGTCCATGAAAAAACAAACGAACAAACAAGAACCTTCATACCATCCACAGTTGATGGAACATATTCTGTCTGTCGAGTTTTTATGATGTATTTAGCTAAGGTAAACATCAGACATTTAAATAAATAAATAAATAAATAAATAAATAAATAAATTTAAATAAATTTAAATAAATTTAAATAAAGCAGACATTACAAGTCTATCCACGGGACTAAAAGAAAATACGGCATCAGTGAAGTAATAGAAAATCTCAACATTGAAATGGAAACTCAGGGTGCCTGGCCGGCATAGTCAATAGAGCATGTGACTGTTGATCTCAGGGTTGTGAGTTCAAGCCCCACCTTAGATGTGCAGCCTACTTAAAAAAAAAAAAAGAAAAAGAAATGGAAGCTTAAAAACAGAAACCCTAGGGCTGAAAAGTATAATAACTGAAAACAAAATTAAAATAACATATGGGGAATAGCTGGAGAAAAAATCAGTAAACTTAAAGAAAAATAATTAGAAATTATTTTGAAGTAAGTGATCAAAGATGACAGATAAACAAACAGTTTCAGGGACTTGTGGAAAAATGTTAGTCAAACTTTTGTAGGCATGATTGTATTCCCAGGAAGAGGGCAGATTGAAAGGGTTACAAAAATTATTAGAAGAAATAATGGTAAGATCTTTAAATTAGACTTGAGAAAAAAAATCAAATCTAAGATTGAAGAAAGGCATCAAACCCCAAGTAGAATAAACACAACCTCACTTCGGCAAGTCGTAGTCAAATTGCTGAGAGCCAAAAACAAAGAGAAAATATTGAAATCAACAAGGGAAAATTATACATCCGGTCACATGGGAAAATGATACACGGAATGGCTGACATCTCTTCAGGAACAGTGGAGACCAGACACATTGGAATATCCCATTCCAGGTGTTGAAATAAAATACAGATAATTAAGAATTCCATATGTAATGAGACCATCCTTCAAACATGAGGGCTAAAAAGGGTATTTCTTTATAAATGAAAACTGAGATAACTTGTTGATCAAATACCTGCACTACAATAAATTCTAGGTAAAATTTTTCAGGAACTGGGTGTGGTGGCCATCCCAGCCACACCAGATGGTAACTATTTGGTAAACATAAAAGAATTTGTGTGTGTGTGTGTGTGTGCGTGCGTGTGTGTGTGTATTCTCTTATGTTCTTTAAAAGACATATTGCTATTAAATAGCAAGGATGGAAACATTATACTGGTAATTTAGAAAGCTTGTAGAGACATTATATATGACCATACTAGCACAAAGGGAGTGTTTTGGGGAACACCACCATATTGGTGTAAAGTTCCTATATTTTACTGTAACTGGGTCAGTATTAATCTGTAGGCTGTTTTGATAAATGTAAAATATATATCTTAATCCCTTGAATAACTGTGAGATAGTAAAACAAAATATGGCAAAATATAAAGATGATGTGTTACAAATCCTGTTTACCACAAAAGAGAACAGGAAATAAGAAAAACAAAAAAGAGAGGAGACAAATAAGAAACAAATTGCAAAATGGCAGGCCTTAATCCAATCATATTATTACATACAAATGGACCAAACATTCCAGTCAAACACCAGAGATGATCAGACTAGATATAAAAGTAAGATCCAATTATCTTTGGTCTATAAGAAATGCACTTTAAATTAAAAGAAGTGGATATTACAGATATATATTTTATATAACCTAAAAGAATGGAAAAAAGATACATTATGCAAACAACAGGTGTTAAGAAAGTTCAAACGGCTACCTTAATGCTAGGCAAAACAGATTATACAACAAGGAATATTATTACAGACGAAATACAAAATGGACAATCCAAGAGTGGAAACCAATTAAACCAAACTGGTTCTTTTAAAAAGAAATCGTATAAAACTGATAAAAATTTAACCAGATTGATGAAGAAGAAGGAAGAGATGTTACCAATGTCCATAATGGCAGAGGATACCTCTACTACAGCAGCCTTCCAAAACAGAAAGCACCAGGCCCATGTGGATTCACTGGTGAATTGTATGAAACATTTAAAGAAGAAATGATACCGATTCTCTGTAATCTCTTCAAGAAGATGGAATCAGAGGGACTATTTTCTAACTCACTGTGTGAAACCTGCGTTACCATAGTACCAAAACCACACAAAGAAAGGAATTAAGAAAGAAAAAAGAGGAAACTACAAAGCGGTGTCTCTCGTGAACATAGATGCAAAAGTCCACAACAACGTCTTATGAAATCAGGTCCTACAATATAAAAAAGAATTATACACCACCATCAACTGGAACTTGTTGGTATGCATCCCAGGCATGCAAGCCTGGGTCAACATTTGAAAATAAATTAACGTGACCCATCATATCAACAGGATAAAGAAGACAAATCACATGATCATCTTGATAAATGCACAAAAAGCGTTTGGCAAAATGCAGCACCCATTCCTAATAAAAACTCCCAGCAAGCTAAGAATAGAAGGAACTTTGTCAAATTGATAAAGAAAATTTACAAAAACCTACCACTACAATCATACTTCATGGTGAGAAACTCCAAGCTTTCTCGCTAAGATCAGAAACAAGGCAAACATGTCCCCTCACACCACAGCTTTTCAGCATCTTCTCAGAGTTGGCTTTTGTCCATTTTTTTCCCAATATTATTGAGATGTAATTGACATACGATGCTATCAAAGTTTAACGTGTACAGCACACTGATTAGCTTACATGCATTGTAATCGAGGACCATCATTAGTTTTGTTAATACCCGTCATTTGATGGAGATAGGAAAAAAAAATGGTGTTTTCCTTGTGATGAGAACCCTTAGGATTTACTCTCTTAACAGCTTTTAAACGGGGTGTGTTGCAGTTTATGCAAATTATACTTTAACAAAGTTAAAATCAACTTAATGAACTGATTTTTCAAAAAGAACAAAAAAAAAAAAAAAAAAAAAAAACAGGGAAGCTAAGGCTGATGACACCAAGCCAGGCTCTCATGATCATGCCGAGCGACCAGCAGTTGTCCCTGTGATGGTCCTGCCCCACAGGGGTGTGCTGAGGCACAGGGAGGGAGAGGGGAGGAGGGCAGTCTCATAGGCTGGTCAGGAGAGCTGAGTCAGCTTACTGGTCCCTCCAAGGCAAACTGTCCCTGCGGCTCCTCTTTCCAGAGTCGGTTCCATTTTTTATAGCTCTGGGCATTCTTGGTCGTAGGGCCCCTGCCACTACAGAGCACACATATTAAAAAGTCACCACATCCCACATTAAATATAAATGGGTTTAGTTAAATTGCAGGAAACCAGTTGGCATAATGTCATATTTTGTGGGCATTTAGTTAAACATTTATTTATTTCAAGTTTTCTGTGTTTCTCCCACCCACAAATTGCCGCCAATTTTTTCCCTTTGTAGTTCTTAAAAATCGCACCAAATCCAGGACAGTAGGACTTCTGTACCTGTGGAGACTTTTTTTCTTCTTTTTGAAAGCTTCTCTTTCATCTACAGAGAGCTCACGCCACAGAGAACTGAGTGGGGTGGGCAGGGTGGGGTGAACCCACCCCTGGCCCCGCACACCGGGGTGACAGCCTGAGCCCTGTTCCTCGGGCAGCATTAAGGCACAGATCACCTGTGGGCATCTGTCCTGTTCACATGCGCAGTCTGAGCGGCATGTCTGGGCTGGCCCAGAGCCTCTGCCTCTCTAACCAGCTCCTGATGATGCCTGGTGTCTTCGACTGGGGTCTTTCCCAGCAGAGCCTGACTCCTCGGGGTTCTAGTCTGAGTAGTTATCTAGGAAGGGTCCCCAGAGGAGCCGGTCAGGAGGAGGGAAGCAGGAGAGGCCTTAGAAGAGGAACCTCCCAGAAGTGTTATTAGCGGAAGGCCAGCTCTGACCTGACCCCAGAGGGGCTCTGGAGCAAGCATCGCCCCAGGAGCCACTCCTGCCGTAGCAGGCTCCCACCCCCATTCCCCTCTACACCACCCCCCCCCCGCCCCCCAGAGCAAGTCTCCCAAGGAGGCAGCTTTGAGCCAATTGTGGTTAACTTTCACAGTAACTGGGGCCCGGGAGAGGGGACCCGGCCGCCCACAGCTCCTGCCCCACAGCCTGGCTCCTGTTCCTAAAGACCATCTTTGTACGGTGGCCTGAGCTAATGGGTATCCTACCCCAATACAGATTTCCAGGAACCACCCCCAAGACAAAAGTTGTTTCCAGAAGTTTCCAAGGAATTCTAGTTGCAGCCAAGTCTGGGAGGCACTGAATTTTAGCTAGAATTTCATTGGCTTTAACTCTTGCCCAGTAATGAGTGTCTGCAGAGAATTTCTCTCCAGCCTCTGAGCTGCCACGGGAGCCTCCAGCTTGCACACCCTTGACCGTTGTTGGCTGGGTGGTGTTAGCCTGCACTGAACTCACAGCCACACAGCCGCCCCGGGACTCCTGGGGGCAGCAGACCCCCTCTCCCTCTCTCCTTTTTGTCATACGTTTTGCAAGCATAGCTCTTTGCAAACCCTATACCACAGAGTTTTTAGTGAAACACCTTTTTGGTTTTTACGTCGTCTACAGCCTATGGGCAGGTGATGTCCTGACTGGGGTGTGTGTGTGGTGAAGGGGAGAAACGGGGTGTATTTATCCAAGTGATAATGTTCTCAGAATCTCCCCTGTTTCCACATGGCCTGTGGTTGGTAAGGAGTAAGGACCAGGCCAGGCTCTCTGGGGAGACTCCTTAGTCTCTCATGGCGGTAAACGCCCTTGGATTCTGGACTCCCTCCTCAGACACACTCAGTTCCTCAAGCAGGCAATGAGAGTGCCTAGAAGATTCTATTCCTTGCTCTGGTTCAGGAAGCGACCGTGAGTAACGTCCTCATTTTTCTTCCTCTCGTGCTTCTCACCAGAAACAGCAACTTTGTCCAACACACCCAGCGCCCTTCGGGTACCCTTGGCTCTCTTGGGCAGGAAGACGGTGTGTATGGTTTTTTTTTTTTTCACGATTTGGTCTTCTGCACCCTTCAGATTTCCTACAACAAAAGAGCGCTTCTGTCTATGCAATGAGCACACACAGAGATGGCCTCTAATCACAAGGGCTAGGCGACAAAGGGCGGATTTTAGGCATTTACTGAGTCTGTACCGAGGTGTGCATGAGTCATGTTTCGTGAATGACCTCACTCTAAAGTCTTTCCAGTTGTGAATGGAAAAATGACAGCCTGAGTAACAGGAGGTCTTGTAAAAAAGTGTCTCTGTTTTCAGCCTGCTACGTAGTATACGAAAATCTCAGGGTTTCTGGTGAGCTGTTAAAAACATCTTAATTTGCAATTATCACCCTAAAATGAAATGTCTTGTACGATAGGAATTATTTGTATGTCATCCCACCGAATATCCTATAGGCTGTATGTGATTTCTCCAGACCCTCCCAGAAAGACGAAGAAAGGCAAAGAAGGCATTGGTTTGATGCGTTTTCCAAATTACCATAAAATGCTAGGACTGTGTTTGATGCTGATTATTTCTTTTTTTTTTTTTTAATTTTTTTTCAACGTTTATTTATTTTTGGGACAGAGAGAGACAGAGCATGAACGGGGGAGGGGCAGAGAGAGAGGGAGACACAGAATCGGAAGCAGGCTCCAGGCTCTGAGCCATCAGCCCAGAGCCTGACGCGGGGCTCGAACTCACGGACCGCGAGATCGTGACCTGGCTGAAGTCGGACGCCCAACCGACTGCGCCACCCAGGCGCCCCTGATGCTGATTATTTCATACATAGTGGCCTAAAATGCAGATCTGTTGATTCACAGATCGATAACATAAGCATGTCTGAGTAACAAGATGAAAAGAGGAGACGTGTTTTTATCATGTTACTCTCATCAATGGAGATACTAAGCTGGAGGCTGAAGCTTGGAAAAATCTAGAATTGGTAGTTCAGCTGTCTTCACTGATCTGCTATCTGACAGTTACTAACACTCTCTACCCCTCCTTGGTCGAGAGGAGCCAGGGGAATTCTGCTCTCAGATGGTGACACATTCTCTTCTGCAACACACGTAGGAGAGGCGGTGGTGTAATGGCCAGGAGGCCGGGTTAACGTGTGTGACATGGGACTTCACCCCACCCATCACGTACCCACTGTGTGGCCCCCGTGCGACCACCCTGTTGTCCCAGTGTGGGTCCAGGCAAGCTGGGGGGGGGGGGGCCTGCCCCACTTCTAAACTCCCATGGTGCCGTCATCTTGAGAATGTGGATTATTGACGGCCGATCCAAAATAGATTTCCACCAAAAAGGACAGAGTTTTATAGAAGCACACCACTGTAACAAATCTAGGAATAAAACCTAGTATCCAACTCATCTGGATCCTTTCCTTAACAACTCTTAGACCCTCCGATGGATGCCCACAACATATAAACGACCCCACGTGGCCCTGAGGCTGGGATAGTGAACATATTTCAGTCTCCTAGATCCCCTAAGTTCTTTAAGAGCTGGATGTTGGGAGACAATTTTCCATGGGTCTTTTGTGTTCCTGGATGCCTTGCACGCGAGGCACAGGCTGCTTTTGTTCTGGACATCTTGCAAGGATGTTTGCGTGTGAGCAGCCTTGGGAATAAGGTGGAATCTCCCTCCGCAGCAAACGGCATGCATGCTTACCGTCCAGTGGGACACACGATGTCCCCTTCTGCGGCCAATGGCACACTCGCCCGGTCTGTCTGTTCACATCCCTCAGGCAGGTTCTTCTCCAGAGCTGCGCATAACTGCAAATTAACATGTTCCCTTCGCGTTGGCTTACAGGAAGTGGGGTTTGGGGGCACTGAGCCATCAGCTGCCAACGCGGTGAGTGACCGACTGGCCTTCATCTGGACCAGCACCCGGGGACTGTGGGCTGGGCGTGCTGATTCGTTAGCTTGCGAGTGGGGAACATTGCAGGCCCCCTGACACTTCTGGACTGAAGGCTGACTCTCACAGCACACCTCTAGGACTCACTAAAATTGACAGCGATTGTGATTAATGGGCTTTTCTTTCTGGTAAGTTTTCAAATATCAGCGATGCTGTAAGTTGCAGAAGATGACCTTCCATCCCCCCGCCTATAAATGATGAATAAAGGCATAAGCCTCATAGAAGGACTGAAGGAGACACCACATGCGGAAACACCCAGAAAGTGACTGAACTCACTTGAAGGTAGACTTGATAAATTTAAGGTACATAATATACCCCAGGACAACTATACATGTGCACGAAAGAAATACGGCTAAGAAGCCAATTATAGCAATAAAAATTGGGTTATTAAAAAATAGTTAATACAGAAGAAGACAGGAGAAGAAAGAGACAAACACCAGATGGCATAAACCAAAAATAATAGCAAGAGAATAGATGTAAACACGAAAATATTGATAACTGCTGGGCATGTAAAGGGTCTAATTCAGGAATTTCTGCCAGCAGCCAGAGAGTAAACATTTTATGCTTTGCACGCAATAAGATCTTTGCTACCAACACAAAACTCTGCTGTCGTAGCAAGAAATCAGTAACAGACATTCCGCCATTGAATAGATGTGGCCGTGTTCCAACAAAATTTATTTACAAAACCAGGTGGTGGGACTTGGCCCAGGGGCCATAGCTTGCTGGCCTCCGGCCTAAGTGGTCCAGTTAACAGGCAAACCTATATATAAAGAGACTGAGACGCTAATCGTAAAACATTGGGGACACGTGTATTATTAGAATAGCAGTCAAAAGAAAAAAATGCTGAAGTGGCGAGATTAACATTAGACAGAGTAGATTTAGAACAAAGACTGTTGCCCAGGATGGAAAGAGACATTTTATAAGGATAAGTGGGTCAATTCATCATTAGAACATTCAATGCTAACGTTCAATGAACTCAATAGCAGATCTTCAAAATACTTGCAGCAAAAACTGATAAAAATGAAAGGATAAATAAACAAATCCATAGTTATAAATGGAGCTTTCAACCTACTCTCTCAATAATTGATAAAACAAGGAAACAGAAGATTAATAAATATACAGGAGGCACCCACGTGGCTCAGTCTGTTAAGCATCTGACTCTTAGTTTGGGCTCAGGTCATGATCTCACACTTTGTGAGTTTGAGCCCCACACCAGACTCTGTGCTGACAGTGCAGAGCCTGCTTGGGATTCTCTCTCTGCTTCTCCCCTGCTTGTGCTCTCGATTTCTTTCTCTCAAAATAAATAAATAAACATCAAATAAATAAATAAAGATACAGAAGTTTTGGCAAACACTAATATCAACTTGTCTTAATTGACATCTATAGAAAACTACCCCCAACTACAAAATGCACGTTCATTTCAAGTGCATATGGAACTTTTACCAAGGTAGACCGCATTCAGGACCAAAAAACAACTGTCCGGAATTTTTTTTAACATTTATTCATTTTTGAGAGACACAGTGTGAACGGGGGAGGGGTAGAGGGAGAAAGAGACACAGAATCCGAAGCAGGTTCCAGGCTCTGAGCTATCAGCACAGGCCCGACGCAGGGCGCAAACTCACGGACCGTGAGATCATGACCTGAGCTGAAGTTCAGACCTCAGCTGAACCAACTGAGCCACCCAGGTGCCCCTTAACTGTCCATAATTTTAAAAGATTGAAATCATAAAAAGAATATTCTCTGAACAAAGTGATATTAAATTAGAAGTTAATAACAGCAATATATGTGGCAAGTCCCCAAATGTTTGGATATTGAACAAACATGCAATGTCTCAAAGAAGAAATCAAAAAGGGAAATTAGAAAAATATTTTGATTTGGATAAAAATGAAAACAGTCTGTCAAAATTTGCAAGATGCAGCCAAATCAGTACTTAAAGGAAAAGTTATAGCCTCAAATGCTTATGTTAGAAGATAAATATTTCAAACCGGTGATCTAAGCTCCCAACCTAAGAAGACTAGTAAGGGGCAAGACTTCTGATATGGCAGAGTGAGGAATGTGGCGAGTCCTCTCCCCCAAAAGACAAAAATAACAAAACAACAATTTCAGGGCTCTGGGAATTGACCCAAAACATATAACAACTGAGAAATGGTTATTCACGAAAACCTATTGATCCTCAGGTAAGAATGGAGGGAGATGGCAGGGTCCTTGCCCCAGCGGACCCCAGCACTCTCTGCTTCACCAGTGAGAGAGCTGCACCAGTTTGGGGTGAGCCGTGGAAGTCAGCGACCTTGCCACTAGCCGAGCCTCACTTATTTTGAGGGGAGTACAAAACTAGCAAACGACAACCCCACCTCCAGGGCCGTTGTACCAGCAGAGACCTGGTGGCAAAGGTAGTGGAAAGGCAGTCAGGATACAGTCAGCTAGCCCGCGGTCTGGTCTTGACTGGGACAAGCGGCAGAGCAGAGGACTGGCCGGAAAATTAGCAGGGCAATCCAGGAACTGGGACAGCTCTGGAGGCCAGCTCCGTGCATTCACATGGCCGAGACTGGAGAGAGCCCGCGCTCTCCGTGAACTGACCGTGGGCCTGCACTTGTGCAGAGAGGGGAACGTTAGAGCCAGGACAGACCTGAGGGCCCTCCCTGAGTCATAAACTGACCTACCGGCGGGTGGTGGGAGCTTTACCGGCTGGAGCTGTCGAAGCACAGCCCCTGAGCAGAGTCCCCTGCTAACCACTGTGCTATGCAGACACAAGGATGAGCCCTCAAAGCCTCAAATGCCAGGCTGAAGAATAAAACAAGATTGAAAAAAAACAAAACAAAACTGAGCAAAGACAGCATTGGCCACACACTGTAGGGGAACCAGATTTCCCAGATTTAGTGTAAGGAAGTCCCTACACAAATGAAACACCAGCAACCATACCCTCCAGTGGGAAATAGCAGATCCCATAGTTGCTAAATATACAGTATATACAGAACGTTATCCAAATATTGGTAAGATCTAACATATTATCCAGACTGCCCAGAAACAGCTAAGTATGATCCACAGGGAGGGGGGAAAGCACTCAACAGTTCTATTTTTCAACACCAAGATATCTGTTTAGTACTTTTAGAGAATTTCTCTCTTTTCTGTGTGGAACCATCTTATTTTAATTCATCAGACTGGTTTTAGCAATTTAAACTGCTTCAGCATTTTGAGCGTATTTATTTCAACATTTTTCTAAAGTTTTGGTTTTAATGTTCTTATTTATTTTTGAGAGAGAGAGAGACAGAGCATGAGCAGGGGAGGGGCAGAGAGAGGGGGAGACACAGAATCCCAAGCGGGCTTGGGGCTCCGAGCTGTCAGCACAGAGCCCGACGTGGGGCTTGAACCCGTGACCGGCGAGATCATGACCTGAGCCACCCAGGTGCCCCTTTATTTAAACATTTTTATAATGCTTATTTTTTATTTTTTTGAGAGAGAGAGACACACAGAGAGAGAGACAGAGCATGAGTGGGGGCGGGGCAGAGAGAGAGGGACCCTGTTGGCTTTGTAGCTGTCATCATGTACCTCAGGCTTCACATTCCTGCAGGGACCCTGAGGTGCCCGGAGCTCTTCTCAGCTCCTGGCGGTCCCCTGGGCAATCAGCTGTCCCTGAGCAGCTGTCCCCAGAGTGCAGCTTCTCACCGGGGCGCCCCCTTCCCCAGCAAGGGGGTAAGGGTGTTGGCCCCCGGGCTGAGTCGTGGTGGGGGCAGCGGGCTTCTCCGTGTCCGGACACATCCTGAGTTAGGCAGAGCCTGTACCCGGGGGCTGGGAGGGGAGGCTCCGGCAGCATCCCTGCCCCCACGCCCTGGGGCAGTGAAGCTTTGCCCCGCATCCGCGAACCCCCGCATCCGCGCACCCCGGCGCCCCCGTACACCTCTCCCGCACCCCTTCATCCGCGCACCCTCGCCCCTGTACACCCCCGCCCCCGCGCACCCCCCAGCACCCCCCAGCACCCCCGCACCTGCTCACTCCCACACCCCCGCACCCCTGCATCCACACACCCCACACCCGAGCACCCACGCACCCCCCGGAAGAAGTTGGCAGGGAGGGATCTGTCTTCCTCACGTCAGCACACCCCTTCTTGGTACAGTGAGGGGATCCTGGCCCAAGAGGGTTTCTTGCCCCTTGTCCAGAAGCAGAAGATGTCTCTTCTCCCTTCCCTGGCTATCATGGGTCTTTGCTTGCAACCTGGAGGTGACACTTTGCTGTGTCTCTTCCAGGGAGGTAAGACTTTTCAGACAAAAGGAGCAGGGCAGTGGGTAGTGTGCTGGGTCTGTCCCGGTGAGGGAGGCCCATGCCAAAGCGGTCACCGCGGCCTGTGTGTCCCGAGACCCCCTGCTCCAAGCGCAGCCGCTGGCCCACCCTTGGCCCTCGGCGCAGTGCTGGCATTCAAGGTGATTTCTTCTTGCCCTTTATTTCCCAGCCACCTCTGGCCCACGCTCTGCTCAAGTGAGGCGCTTGGAGTGTCCGTCTGTCCTCGGAGAGTTTGTCTTCGGAACTCGGGTGTCTTGGTTGCCTTGCAAAGTCCGTTTGATGAGCAGCTCGAGGAAAGTTATGAGTCTGTAGATCAGCCAGTTTTCTCCTGTTACCAGGAGGAAAATGACATTTTCAGCAGCTTGCTACGTCCTATGTGGGAGCAACTCTCTAGGGTGGGGATCTAAAAGCGGAGAATCGGGGCCCATGACGTGCACCATAGGAGCCGATTTTGTTCACAAAACTCTGACGTCAAATGTGGGGCGTTTTTCTTCATTCCAACAAATTCTTCTGGACATCCTTTTTTTTTTTTTTTTTTTTTTTTTTGGAATTTGCTCAGAATTTTACTAGGATTACCAAGGTTCCCAGGGAGCAAGGCAGGGTTTGTGGGGGAGGAGGGCAGGAATATTGCCCTGGCGAAAGACCTCACATAGACACCGAGGCAGGCTAGTGGGTACAGTGTGGGGACAGGGGGAGGCAAGGGTTGGAGGAACAGAGAGGCTTGGGAGAACAGGGTCGCGGCAGAGCCCCCACAAGGCCTCGGCCACCCTCCACGCTTAGGGGTCAAGGTGTGCACTCCACAGAGCACGAGGAGGGGGACCGAGGGGCCAGGCCAAGGCATCCCAATAAATACATTTAGCAGCACACAGATGCCTGGGGGGGAAGGACGGCTCGCTCCTCAGAGGCCCCCTGGACTTCTGACGAACTCTAGGTTATAAATCAAGAGGCTCCCAGGACTGCCTTCTCAGGTTTGGTGATCTTCTAGGCCGAAGGTTCCAACTCTCTCTTGGTGCAGTGGTCTTCCTGGCAACGAGTGCCAACCTGGGCCACCTCGTTAACACACAAAAGACACTTATCACCCGGGAATTCTAAGGGTGTGTGCCCAGGACCAGACAAAGATCAAACATTCATGTTTTTATTAGACCACACATAGTTTTCATGGAGGCAAACTCATGATCTGAATGTATCTTCTGTCCCCAGCAACGACACGGTGACTGAGAACTAATCTGCTTTATTTTTCTCCCTCCTTCACGCACGCGTCTGGGGACGCTTGGCTTCTGGTGTCCATTGAGGACACTGTGGAATTGACTGTTCAATGAGCACAGCTTAGCATTGAACGCAGAGAGAATCCCCTACGAGAGAGAGTGGAAAACATGCTGACAGCAAACACTCAGCAGAGGACTTCTTTGGTGAGAGATGGACAGAATTTTCTCCTGGGCCCCCTATAATTATGCATGGTCCGGAAGTTTCCATCTACTGTGGGGCAGCCATAATCGGGGCAGTCCCTTTCAAATTGTTTCTGAGTGAATTACTTCAGGGAGATTGGTGACCATAGAAGAGGTCTCTCAAAGCAGCCAGAGACCTGAGAAGCGCTTGTGTTGTTCTAGAAATCAGTGTAAATGGGTCCAAGGTGCCATTCTCTTTGGTGGGGGGACAGAGGAAAGAGGTTTTCTCCCCACTTAGGTCAGTGGCATTATTCACGGGGCTCTCCAGGGGCCGCCAGAGAACCTCGAGGAGCACCTGTTTGGTGCATTCAGGAGACACCACGGAAGTGAATCTCATAAGCAACAAGAATGATTTAAGGCCACCGGGCTCGCGGCAAAAGGACTGATGTCTAGCTGCTGTCAAACAGATGCTCGTGTCAAAGCCACACGACATAAGTCCGTACACATGCACGTTTTCTCTCTCTGCTGACTCTGGGTTCCACTTGAGAGAGAAGGAAATGCAAATAAGGTGGGGTGGGGTGGGTAGAAGTCAAGGAGACTGAGGGTGCAAGGCAGCAGGACAGCCCGAACCTCTTCCTGGAGGGCGTGCCTGTTTCCTCTGAGCTCTGGCTTTGTGGTCTTTACAGTGAAGGGGCGCCTGGGTGGCTCAGTCGGTTAAGGTTCCGACTTCCGTTCAGGTCACGATTTCACGGTTCGTGAGTTCGGGCCCCGCATCGGGCTCGGAGCCTGGAGCCTGCTTCAGATTCTGAGTCTCCCTGTCTCTCTGCCCCTCCCCTGCATGTCCTCTGTCTCTCTCCGTCTCTCAAAAAGGAATAAACGTTAAGAAAAGAGTTTTAGGGTACAGCAGCTGGACCATCTCATATTGAGGGCTCTTTCCTTCTTTAAGACTGTGTTTCTTCCTTGTGTCGGATCACGCTGGACTTAGAGCGTGTTGTTTCATCGGAACAAACTGCCGTTCCGGTGTTGAGGCCCCAGACACCGGGCATCGTCTCGTGCTCGGAGAATCTGCAACCCAGGCCCTTGGTGCTTCCAGCGATGATGGGTGCATTTCCATTGGAAGTCGGGAAAATGGTGAAATCATAACTGGCAGAATTTTAACTGTAAATTTACGATCCTATTTCGCTCAAGAGAGAAAACAACTGAAACATAATCTCCTTCGGGGCATCCGGGTGGCTCAGTCGGTTAAGTGTCTGACTCTTCATTTCGGCTCAGGTCATGATCTCATGGTTCGTGGAAATCAAGCCCCATGTCAGGCTCTGGGCTGACATCATGGAGCCTGCTTGAGATTCTCTCTTTCTGCCCCTTATCCTGCTCACATGCTCTCTTTCTCAAAATAAATAATAAATTTAAAAATTAAAAAAAAAAAGAACGGTCCGTGCTTAGTATCCTCAGTAACTCGCGTAACGTCATGCAGACGTCCGTCTCTCTCTCTCTCTCTCAAAAATAAATAAACGTTTTAAAATAAATTAAAAAAAAACATGGAACCATCAAATGAAATAAGCTATGACCGATTTGTGAAGATTAAGAAGAAAAACTACAAAGTATCATAGGAGAACTTACATTGAATGCGAGGTTATTTAAGTTGTCTGAGACAGGAGATTTAGCCAGGGGAAGAATGGGGAAAATAGCGTCACAGAGAGTTCGGCATCTATCAGACCCTGCGATTGGAAAGAGCACGATGTGTTCAACATGGTTGCATGCTCAGATGTTTCCTTTATAGATTATTTTGGCTAGAGTCTGCAAAATTTGTCATTTTTGCAAAGCCTGAATACCTACGTATAATTATTAAATGCACATGAAGACGTGGATTGTTGACTGATTATTTTATGACATGACGCCTTCCTGAATTTTGAATTTTTTATTTGAAATTTGAAACCAGACAAAATAAGTAACAAAGTCTCTTCGAGTGGAGAGAAACACCGCATCGGCAATGCGCCATGAGAGGACGTAGCCTCCGGCCTCGAGGGAATCCATCTCCTTCCAGAAGTTATCCTCGACCGTGCATTTTCTTTTGGTGCCCGTGCAGAGGCCAGAAATGTAAAGAAGAAGAGGACAAACCTCCAAAAAGAAAAGTTCCACCTCTTCAATCAGGATCACGTCACCGAGCCCTCTTACGTGACAACACAAGCCACGCTCGAGATGGTCATTCACGCTCCTTCTACACACTGGCAGCTACCACCACTGCATGTTTTGCAGAAATGGGAACACCGTGCCTGTGACGTGTGCCAGACGTCCACCTGGGGGAGCTAAGTCGGAAGGGCAGGAAGAAATCGCATATTTGTGTAAGAAAGCGGTTTCCGCGGCCCCGTCCATACTGCCGCTCTGGGCGTGAGCAATCCTCGGGAAATGTCAAATGCATTCTCAGCATGTGGGTTCACTTAGCCTTGGCACTGCCATGGGAACGAACAGCTCCCACGTCTAAGGGATTGAAACAATACTTATTCCTTGCTCGTGCTTCGGCACTGTGTGCAGCTAGGGTGTCTTTATTTACCGTGGTCCCTTCGTAACCAGTCTGGTGGGGAGCCCACCTTCTCACGTATTTCCCCCAGGGCCAAGAGAGGAAAAGGACTATGGTGGATGCGCGCAGACTCAAGGCTCCTTCTTTGAAGTGGCTCAGCTCTTGTCCAAGCGAGTCACAGGTCACTGCTGACTTCAAAGTGGGTGACCAAGTGCAGCCTTGCCGAATGCACCCGGAGAAGGAGGACAGTTGAGATCTCCACGGGCACACCTGATGACAGTCACGGAGGCAGATGGGAATGACCGCGTGGCCCCGGACTTTGTAGGGTCACACGCATATCGCCAAGGTTTGCAGTAAAACCTTGGCCCCTTTGACTTTGAAGTCTGTGTGTGAGGCAGGATCCACTCAAGGAAATGGGAATTACAGTAGGTATTTCAAGCCTAGAGGCAATAGGTTATACAGTGCGGGGAAAGCTGGGGAGGGAAGGGGGAGGGAGGGCAGGGAGATGAAACATGACGTGGTCCCTGAGGTCAGGGGCGTGAACTGGCCTGCGCTGGGGTCCCTGAGCCTGTACCACGGCTGCATTGTTGGTTCTGAACCTCCCACCAGCACGCTCCCCAACGGCTGCGACTCGACCACGGTAATGTACCATTGTTCATTTCTCGATTTTAACGGCTGTGTTGTGCGTACGTAAGAAGATGTCCTTCTACTGGAGAAATGCACACGGAAGCGCTGGTGGGCGGTAGGGCCTGAGTTTGGCAAATAACTTTCAAAAGATTCAGATTCTTCGCATCTTCCGAATGGCACCTTTTTTGTAAGTTTGAGTTTTTGTTTTTTGTTTTTTGGGTTTTTTTAAATTTAAACCCTGAGCGTAGGAGCGCTGTGGATGGTCTGAACAACAAACAGATCCGTTCCTTCCCCCACGGGAAGTAACAGCCCCAGCTCTTCCTGAAGAGCGCTCCGTTCTCACGCCAACATGACTGCTCCTCCCTTGCCTGCTGCTATCTTGGCACAAGGATCCTGAAACGCCTGGGTGACAGCCACAGCTTGAATTTGAATAGGACTGTCATTCGTGCCCCCAGATGGAAATGTGGAAATGTTTGCCCTCTGGGAACCGGGACGCGACAACTGCCAACCTAAAGTTGCAGGTGCACATTTTGTTGGGAGATTGGGATCCTTTTCTGGGATCACGGTTGTGGGGGGCGGGGGTGGATGGTAGCGGGACTTCCTTCCACCCCTTGATTCTCAGACCCATATATCACACCTGCTGGGGACACAGTACCACATACTGGTCACTGGTTAAAGGAGCCTCTCAGTAAGTCTGGTGTTCCCCTACCAGTCCATTCCTCATCTTTTCAATCAACTCCATTCCGGCGTAATTTACATACAACACAACTCAACAGTTTCAAGGGTAGCATCCAGTGGGTTTTACCATGATTAGAATTTTTATTATCTCAAAGTTTCCTCCTACTCCTTTGCATCCTGTCCACTCCCCCAAACCTGGGTCTTGGCAACCACTAGTGTGACCTGTGTCACTACAGCTTAGCCCTTTCCAGAAGTTCATACAAATGGACTCAGACAACATGTGGTCTTTCATGGTTGGCTTCTGTGACTCGACGTCATGCTTTTGAGGTTCAGCCATGTGTCGTGTGCATGGGTGATGTGTTCCTTTTTCCTGCCTAATCGTATTATGGCAGATGCCATAATAATAGCCTTGAAGTCAGGTAGCGTGAGCTTTCCTACTTTGTCATAATTTTTCAAAAGTGTCTTCGATGTTCTAGGTTCTTTGCATAACTCGCAAAGAAAGCTTACAATCAGCTTCTTAATTTCTTAATTTCTACGAAAATGCCTGCTGGGATTTGGATTAGGACCTCGATGAACACCAAGGTCAGTTTGGGGAAAGAAAACATCTTAATAATACTAATTAATCCCTCTACCTCCTGAGGTTGAAGGCCGTCTACACTTGCCAAGACTTCTGTATTCTTTTCAACAGTTTTCTTTTTTTAGTTTACAATAGAGAGGTTTTGCACGTATCTTGTTAAGGCTATCCCTAATTATTTCATCTATTTGCTGCTCTTGTAAATGGCCTTATTTAAATTTTAATTTCCAATCAGTCATTGCTCGTATATGGAAAAATAATTAATTTCTGTGTCTTGATCATGTCGCCTGCAACCTTGCTAAAGTAATTTATTATTCTAGTAGCTTTTTTTTTCATAGGTTCTTGGGGATTTTTCTATGTAGACAATTATGTAGTCTCTAAAGAAAATCAGCTTTATATTTCCCTTTCAGTCTGCATGGTCCCCCCCCCCACCTTGTTTTACGGCACTGGTAGGTAGCACCTCCAAACCATGGTGAGTAGAAGTGCCTTATTTCAGATCAGGCTTTCCCTATGACCCACAACGTTGGCTGTACGTTTTTCTATTGCTGTGCTTTATTATGTGGATAAAATTAAGTTATATGCCCAGTGTTCCAAGAATTTTATTTATCAAAAATGAATATTGAATTTTGTGTCTTTTTTGCATCCATTGAGATGATCGTATTTTGTTTCCTTTGTAGTCGGTTGATATGGTAAATCACACTAACTGATTTTCAAATGTGGATTCAACCTTACTTTCATGAAATTTTGTTCACTTATTTATGACATATTACATTTCGTACAGTAGGCAGGATTTGCTCGGTCTGTATTTTGTTAAGGGTATCTGTGTCTCTCATCGTGAGGTCTATTTATCTGCTTTTGGTCTCAGCGCCATCAACCTCCTGGTATGTCCTAGAAGGGTTTATACTACTTCCTGAAGCTCGCTGGGCCAGGATAATTGTGCTTGGGGTTTTCTGCTGGGGCTGTTTTAAACCATCCTGTAATTATTTTGAAGAATCAGAGCTATTCTGGTCATCAGTTCTTCTTGAGTCAGTTGGTAGTTTGTACCTTTAAGGACTGTCGTCCAATTCATCTGAGTCGACGTATTAGTTCCTATGAAACTAATTCCTGTAAAACGACTGGTTTCTGTAAAGTACAGTTGACCCTTGTAGGATATCACTTTGACTACCTGAATCCACTTATATATGGATTTTTTTCAATAAATGCAGTACAGTACTGTAAATGTATTTTTTTCTTTTTTTTGTGATTTTCTTATCTTCTTTTCTCTAGCTTACTCTAGTGTAAGAATACAGTATGTGACACAGATAGCATACAGAATGTGTGTTAACTTATGGTTTATGTTATGGTAAGACTCCCAGTCAACAGTAGACTTAGTAGTTAAGTTTTGGGGGAGTCAAAGTTAAAGGTGGATTTTCAAGTGCATGGGGGCAGTCAGCACCTCCAGCCCCCACGTCGTTCAAGGGTCAACTGTAGTTCATAATATTTCCTCATTATCCCTTCAGCATGTGTAAGATCTGTACCAATGACCCCTCTCTCTCACCTGATTTTGGTAAATTTTATCTTTTCTATTTTATCCTGGTCGGTCTGATTATACTTTATTAATTATTGACCCTTGGAAATAGCACAGTTCTGGTTTCAGTGACTTTATTGGTATTCTGTTTTCTTTTCTTTTAAAAAAAAATTTTTTTAATGTTTTTATTTATTTTTGAGAGACAGAAAGACAGAGCTCGAGCTGGGGAGAGGCAGAGAAAGAGGGAGACAGAAATCTGCAGCAGGCTCCAGGCTCTGAGTGGTCAGCCTAGAGCCCGACGCCAGGCTCGAACTCGTGAATCACGAGATCATGACCTGAGCTAAAGTTGGACGCTTAACCGACTGAGCCACCCAGGCGCCCCTGGTTTTCTGTTTTCTATTTGACAGATCTATCTTCTTATCTTTAATATTTTTCCTTCTTGGTTCGTTCGGTTCAATTTTCTCTTCTTTCCTAATTTCTTCAAGCTGACGCGTGGGTGATTGATTTGAGACCTTTCTTCTTTTCTCACACAAGCTTTTAATGTTGAACGTTGCTCACTAAGCACAGCCACCAACATCAGTGTGCTGTGCCTTCATCTTTACACAATTAAAAACATTTTCAATTTGTGTGCGTGTGGTTTCTTCTTTTCCTCATGGTTGTTTCGAATGTGTTTTCCTGTAGCCAAATGCTTGGAAATTGTCTCTATTTCTGTTATCAAGTTTTAATTGTAGGCTGTTATGAAAAGAAAATATACTTACATGCACTCTGTCCTCTCAGATCTATTTAGACTTGCTTTACGGCCAGAATAGGGTCTATTCTGATACGTGTTTATTTCTAGTGAGGAGAGGGTATATTCTGCTGTTGGGTGAAGTGGGTTCCGAATGTCAATTATAGCAAGTTGGATGACAGTTGTGATAAACTGAATAACGGTCCCCAAAGATATCCAGGTCCTAATCCCTGGGACCGGTGAAGATTACTTTTATGGGAACAAGAGATTTGCATGTGTGATTAAGGTAAGGATTTTGAGAGGAGGCCATCACCCTGGATTATCCGGACGCGTCCTACACGTAGCCACGAGAGTCCTTATAAGAGGGAAGAGGGGGCAGATCTGAACACAGAAGGGGAAAAGTGAAGACAGAAGCAGAGAGCGATTTGAAGATCAATGCGCTGCTGGTATTGAAGGTGGAGGAAGGGGCCATGAGTCAAGGAATGCAGAGCACGTGGCTTTAACACGTGGAAAAGGAAAGGAAATCGATTTTTCCTGGAGTCTCTGGAGGGAGCATGGCCTTCTCTTCACTTTGATTTCGGCCCAGTGACGCCCATTCTTGACTCCTGACCTCCAGGTTGCAAGAGAGCACGTGTGTTTTGTTTTAAACCACCAAGTCCGTGGTAATTTGTTTCAGCAGCCGTAGGAAACTACCACAATAGCGTTGCTCAGGACTTCTATATCCTTATTTATTTATTTTTGGTCTATTCATTCTATTAACGAGGGAGGCGTGTTCCAGTCCCCAACCATAACTGTATGATCTGTTTCTTTTTCTTTCTGCCTCCGTTTTGCTTCTTGTATTCTGTACCTATGTTATACATTTCACACTATAACGTTCTCGTGAGGAATTGTCTCTTTCCTCGTCAGGAAGTGTCTCATTTCATCTCTAGCAATTTTCCTTACCCTGATGTGTATTTGGACTGTCATCAACATAGCCATTCTGGTGTCCTTGTGAAGGGCGTTTTTATGAGCTACCATTTTCCACCCTTTCCTTTTTAACACATGCCTTTATATCCAAAGTGGGTATTTTGTAGACATGTCCAATCTGATGAGCCCTCACACTCAGTTCTGGTGTTTAGACCACATATATGTGATCTAATTATCAATGTGGATAGACTGAAAATAACCACTTTGCTATGCATTTTCTATTTGTCTTATCTTCCCTTTGTTCCTTTTCAATTAAATCAGGTTTGCTAATAATTTCATTTCATTTCCACTGTTGGCTATTAGCTATACTTTTCTGTGTTATTTCTAAGTGGTTTTTCTAGAGTTTACAAAATACATATTTAACTTAACACGATCTACCTTAAGTAGTATTAGCCTGCCTTATGCATCTGTGAAGAACCTAACAACAGTCTTTTTACCTTAATCCTCTCTGTTCCTCGGGCTGTATTTTGTACACTAGAAATTATGTATTTCTACATAGTTTATAAGTCCTTTAACCTAGTATTGTAATTTTTGCTTTAAACTGTCAATTATGTTTTAAAGACATTTTTAAAAAATGAGAAAAGTATCCTACAGACTTACCTAGCTACCACTTAGGGTTCTCTATTCCGTTGAGAGAATCTCACTTCTATTTGGGAATATTCTCCCTTTGCCCAAAAAACTTCCTTTAACATTTTGGAATTACTGCTCTGCTCATGGGGAAGTCCCTTAAGTTTTCTTTCTCTAACGAAGGCTTTACTCAGTTTTAATTTTTGAAAAATTATTTTCGTTTTGTAAAGACTTCTAGGTTGATTTTTGTTTCTAATTATCTTAAATACATCTCCCATTGTGCTCCGGCTTCCATACTTTCTGATGGGAAACCTGGCGTATTTGTTCTCATTGCTCCTAGGCAGGTGTAATTTTTTCTGGCTCCTGCTAAATTTTCTCTTTATTACTAGTTTTTAGCAAGTTAATGATGATGCACACAACGTAGTCTTTCTTTCTTTCTTTCTTTCTTTCTTTCTTTCTTTCTTTCTACTCACTGAGTATCTGGTGTTGGTGGGCTTATAGTTTTTCTTAAATTTGTAAATTGTTTTGCTATTATTTCTTCAAATACCATTCTACTGCCCCTTCCCCCATCTCCTGGGACTCCAATTCTGTGCATATGAGACTACGTGATGTTTTCCACAGGCCGGGAATACTCTGTTGATTATTTCCCAGCCTTTTCTCCTCTGTGAGCTTCATTTCAGATACTTTCTACCATCATGTCCTCAAGTTCACTGCTTTTTAAAATATTTATCTACCACACCTAATCTGCTGTTAATCCCATCCGATTGCTTTCAGATGTTTTACGCGTTTTCATCTCTAGAAATATGACCTCAACCTTTGTCGACACCTTCCATTTCTGTCTGCACCATGCTCACGGGCATCTCTGTCCCCCGGAAGATATGGCACACAGGGACTATCTCTTCGATCTCCTTTCCTGCTCCTTCCATCATCTTTTCATTTCTGGTTCTGTTTCCACTGGTTGATGTATCTCCTGATGAAGGGTCGTATTTTCCTGCTTTTTTTTTTTTTTTTTTTTTTGCCTGCCAAGCGGTTTTATATGATATCCTGGACACCGTGACGTTGGCGTTGTTGGCTTCTGGGTTTTGCCGTATTCCTCTAAAAACTGTTTGTTCGGCCACGTGTGCAGTTACGAGTAGTGGCATCCTTTGGAGGCTTTCTCTGAAGCTGTGTTAGGAAGCCCAGGGCCATCCTTAGGGCGCTACGGCCCCACTACTAAAGCAATCTTCTGATGAGGGTCTCGCTGATGCTCACGCTCCCTGTTTCTCTCTTTAGTGGTGCAGGAATTCTTCCTCGTCCTGTGGGGGCTGCAAGGATTGCATTACCTGCTCTTTCCCTTGTCTTTTTTCTTTGGCTGCCTTGGGCAAATCCCCCTCCTGTACGTGTGCGTCGGCACTCACTCAGCGGCTCAGGGAGACCCCTCTGCGCATTCTTCTCTTTCTCCGTAGTTCCCTCATCTCTTGTATTTTTGAACCTGCGAGTTCTATCCACCTCGGCCTCCATGAGCTTCCAACTGTGTCTCCTCGCGTTCGTAATGCCGCCAGGCTCTACTGTCTTCATACCCTTGCCCCGCAGCCCGGAGACAGTCTCCGGGCATTAGGCAGAGGGGACGTCGAGCTCAGCTCCTCTGTTTCCCCTTCCCTCAGAGATCTCGTTCCCCTGCTGCCCGTGGCCCCGTGTCTGACACCATTGCTTTCTACGTTCTGTATCGTTTTACGGTTGGGTAAGGTGGCAGGTAAATCTGGTCTCTCTCACTCCATCTGGGCTAGACGTGGGAGTCCCCAGCACGTCCTGTATTGACGTAGCGAATGGGGTGTTTCCCAGACACGGTGCCAAACGTAGTCGGCTTACGGGTTCTCTGGACTTGGGTTGTCTATTCGTCCGTGACCACCTTCCTAAGACCCCTCCCTCCACCATCTGTCCCGGCCGTCCTTGTGTTCCCGCTTCCCTTAAGTGGACACAGCCATCACTTTTCCAGAATTCCAGGTCATTCCTAGCTACACGTTTGCACTCCCTCCTGGGAGTCCTTGCCAGGGCGTTACATCTCACGTCGGGGAAAGAGCACCTGGGACCGTAGGGAGATTGGCAGAAAGACGCTCGCAAAGAAAAAGAGAAAAACGTAGGGGACCCGGTCTGGTTTCTTCCTGAACATGCTGGTAACTGACCCTCCTGACAAGGAATCTTTTCTGGGACAGTCCCTGTCTATTGCGTATTCTTATCTAAATTTAAACCTGTGGGAAACGAACCTAGACTCCACACGTGCGCGGTACACATTTCCCCGGAAAATGTCACCTGGGCCACGCAACGATCTGCGCGTAAGATGAGATTTCCTAACCTCCCATGCGCCCTGGGCCCTGAGTGGCCTGCACCTCGCCGAGGGACCTCTTCTACCATTCTGGGCTCACCTCGTGTGTCTCCCATGGAGATGCAGGACCCAAGGGCCATACTCGAGCTTCCAGATCTCTCTCTCTGCTCTTTGCGTGCCTCAGGCCCCTGCCAGTAGGTATTTTCTAGATGCCACTGCTCCCGCTCATCTCCACACGGCCCCTCTGTTCTCTCGGCAAGCCCGCATATCTTCAGTTGGATTTCAGGAGGATTTGGCCCTCGATGTTCCTCTAGCTTCCAGAAGAGAAAACGGAGCTTTTGCGCTGAGGCCGCAGCCAATCCTGTGGGAGCCTTTGGAACTAAGGTGACCCTTCCAGTGCCTTCCAAGCTGAAATCAAGAGGCCAGATGCTATATCCCCACCCGCCAGACATGGGCCACGTGCTCCTCAAACGAGGTGCTTCCCCGCGCTCACAGACACTGCCCGGTGAGGACTCTTATCCATCGATGTTCCCCGCACCCCAGCTGCGGTGGGTGGGGCCCCCAAGTATCCGCAGCGTCATTCTATTTGATTTTTAAAAAAACGTTCTCACTGAGACTCACTGAATTCTAGCTTCCCAGCCGGTCATGGCCCGAAGCTGGAAACACACTGGCCCGGCTCCCGCTTGGGGAGTCAGCACCTGGCACCTTGCTGAGCTCATAGCAGGTGACAGCATCCCACTGTAACCCCGTCTCTGTTGATGGCAAGGAAACGCCTTCTCTCCGCTAGCTGGGGCCAAACGTGTCAAGTTACGCCTGACTCATCCTTTTCTCTCACATCCCACATCTGTCCCTGCACCTCGTGGGGCTGGCTCCCCCTTCAAAACGCGGCGTGTCGGAGGCCGAACCCTCCTTCCCCCTCGGCTGCTGCGGCCCTGGGGTGAGCTTCCAGACTTCCGCCGAAACGATCCTTTAAAAACGTTAAGTCAGGTAACATTAGTCCTACTCCGCACTCAAGACCCTCTGGTCTCCCTCCATTTCACTCAGAGTGAGAGGCTGAGACTTGACAACGGTCCGTAAATCCCTGCCAGTGTCCCCCAGCCTCTCTGAACACATGTCCCACATGGCCACCCCGCTCGCTGTTCCGGAAACTTCTCTTCACGGTCACTCCGTCAGCGCGAGGGGCCCCCACTTCAGGGCCTGGAAGGCTCTTCGTCAGGACATCCTCGTGGCTCACTTCTCCTTCTCCAGGTCCTGGCCGAATAACCGCCTGTAGACCAGGCCCACACTCCACCCTTCTGTTTGGCCTCTTCCAAAACCCTTTCTCTGTTCCACTTTTTACAGCATTTCCTTCCTATAGCACGCTAAACAGTGTACCGTGTTTCCACTTTTTCTGTCTCCTTTACTGGGCTTTCTATCACAGGAGGGCAGGGAGTTCTGGTTTTTCGTGCACAGATGTATTCCTGGCGGGGGGGGGGGGGGGGGGGGGGGTGGGTACAATGTAGCCTGGCCCACGTAGGCGCTCGGTAATCATTCGTAGAAGCTGTCAGTGGTGATGGAGGGACCCCGAGGGACCCCGAGCTTTGACTTGTCTTTTCTCCAGAACTTACTCCCATTTTTAAAATCCTGATTCTCACGCATGTACTGGAGTGCACATTCTTTTTTTTTCTTTAATGTTTATGTGTTTATTTAGAGAGAGAGAAAGCACGAGTGATGGAGGACCAGAGAGAGGGAGAGAGAGAATCCCAAGCAGGCTCCACGCTGTCAGCGCAGAGCCCGATGCGGGGCTCGAACCCACCACAGACCCTGAGATCACGACCTGAGCTGAAAAGTTGGACCCACTTGATCGACTGAACCACCCGGGGGCCCCTGCAATGTCATCACATCCTTAGGCCCTAAACCGTGGACACGCAAAGTGGCTTATGTTCAAAAGGTGTTAATTCATCCGTCTTGTTACTAACTTCAAATCGGATTTGAAATCACGAATTTTCCTGATTTATGTAACTGACAAAAATGAACGCAGGAGAATATCCTTTCTGATAGGGATTTTGTCTCCCGGGCTCCTGCTAGCAATGAAAACAGTCTGTGATTCTAAGAGTCTGTTCAGTCTCCACGACCACATCCAAATATTTCAACACCAATCCACAGCCTGCACAGTTGGGCGGCCCAGCTGGTCTGCAGGATCCGGGGGAGGCTCGTGGGGGGCTGACGTCAACTGGCAGAGCCCAGTCTGGAAGGAGCTCGCGCTTAGCCTGCCTCCCACGTGTTTCTGTCTTTTCCGTCCCCTGTTATCAGCTGACTTTGCTTCTCGGTATTCACATTCACCTTCTCTGATTTTCTCAACAAGGACATTTGGGGCTCTCCCGGGCCCTTCGGTCATCCCGTTCTCAGGCTGTGACTCTGTCGATGAAAAATACAGGAGTTAAGCGTGCGTGGTTACGACGAACGCCACCCTTAACGATGCATTTCTTTCTCACGATAGTGCCAGGTTTTTTGTTTAATGTCGGAACCCAATCTTTGAGGCATTTCCATGGGCTTAGTAAACCGTGCATCTCTTTGTCACTACGGTGGGGCGAATAAACCCGGGAGGGAACTCACACGGCGGGACTCGCGGAAGCTTAGGGTGCTGGGTGGAAGGAAACAGACGCAACTGGCCCAGTTCGTGATCTAAATAGGAAAGGTTCTCTTCTACCAGCGCTTACTTTCATCTGAAATTCCTCCCGCAGAGCTGGCAGCCTAACTTAATTACAGACTATGAGGGCCTGAGACTCCAAACCCGGAGACGGGGAGAGGAGGCGTGGAGGCCGGCCCGCAGAAAGCCGCGCCGCTGGCTGACCGACCAGGCTCGGGCGCTTGGGTCCCCAGAGCTTCTGTACTGCGTGGACCCCTGCTCTCGGTGACAATCCCGCACCACACCACCCCTCCCTCAGCTGCCCTCGGTTTCTCCCACCGTCACCCGATTCTCAGAATCCTGCAGTTATTTGCTGACCAATTTGCTTAACGTTTATTTTGAGAGAGAGAGAGAGAGAGAGCAGGGGAGGAGCAGATAGAAGGGGGAGACGGGATCTGTGCTGACAGGAGAGAGCCCGATGTGGGGCTCGAACTCACGAACCATGAGCTCATGACCCGAGCCAAAGTCGGATGCTCAACTGACTGAGCCACACTGAGGCGCCCCAATGGAAACCATTTCGATGTAGGCTGGATGACCGTGAAGACTGGTGGCCCCATTGCGAGTTCCGTGGGGCAGTTAGCGGAACGATGCCACGTGGACGGTCTCCCGTGGAGCGCCACAGAGCTTCAATACGGTCTTAGAAACAAATCTTGAAAGCAAATGGTCTCCTTGTCACATGCATTCAAGATGGAAAGTTCTCATGGAGAGTCAATGTGTAGGTCAGACTAAAAACCAAAATAAAACAAAAAACAGAGACCTCGGCAGTCTCATATATCAGTCTGAATCCCAGATGGTGAAACTTGGTAAGTGTCATCTCAAGTCTTGCGTTCGAATTCGGCACCAGAAAGGCACCGCCTCACAGCAGGTTGCCGCAGAATTTTAGGATTCAGAAACTCTAAACTCCCAAGGGAACGCGTGGCATCATTCACTGACCCAAACCCCAAGGGAGTGTGCCCTTGCGCTATATTAAAAGAGGTTCTAGAAGAAAGGGAGATGTTAACCCTGATGTGACCCAGCACTGTGGAAGGGTCTGCGGGCACGCTTTTGGAAACACTTTGACAGACTTGTGTAAATCCAGCTATGGGCAGCTGGAATCCTGGAGGGAAGGATTGTTCCTGGAAGGAACCATTGTTTATTGGGAAGACCGAAGTTACTGGTGACATTCAGTTTCAAGAAGAAAACAGGAGACCTGAGAGCTGACCTCAAATATCTAGAGATGTTGACGCAGTTACAAGGAATAGATTTTTATCTCCAGTGCCAATGCAACCTGATACAGATACCCCCAGGTTATTATTTTTTTCTCCTGGAAAATGTTGCCAAGTTGGCGTATCAACCTTTGCTATGCAAGTACGTATTTCCCACGAGTCTTGGGAATGTCTGCGACGTGCAGGAGGTGTTCTTGCCTCATAATTGCATTATTAAAAGTAATTAACATTTTAAAATATCACTAAGCCAGAGACTGACATGGAAAATCAAGAGTCCGCATTTCCCTTCATGCTATCGCATTTCCCAACGTCTCAGGATCCGCCTGGACTATAATAGGTGACTACATGGGAGTATTTCTGATCTGGCATCGATGGCTTTTGGTGTCTACACCCGTGGGGCTGCCACTACAATCAACCTTTCCATCACCCAGAGGTCACGGGGCCACATGGCCTCATTAACCTGCAACCAGGCAACCATGGATGTGCTTTAGAACCATCATAGGTTAGATCCCCCTTCTAGAATTTCATCCAAATAGAATCATTTACACACGGTCTCGTGCCTGGCTTTTGATCAGGGTAAATTTTTCTTTGGGATTCATCACTCTTACACGTGTCAGGGCCTTTTTATTACCGTGTAGCTTTCCCTTGTATGGAAACCACAATTTTATATCCATTCACCTGTTGATCGACATTTGGGGTTTTTCCTAGGTTTTGGCTATTTCAGGCAAAGCTGCCATTAACATTCCCGTAAAGTCTGTGTGCGGAGAAGGCTGGCATCTCTTTCACTTACATTCCTACGAGTCATGGCCAGCATGTTCTTAAAGTCTCTGTTTGGAGCATCAAGTATAAAAAGTTGAGTTGATCACACTCCTAAGTTCTTGGCACAATATCATCTCTACCCACGGGGCTACCCATCACTAGCCCTTTTCGTGTTTCTTATATGTACTTAGGAATGAATTTTTTAGTTTTCCTCCCCATCCCCATATCCCTTCCCTTCAAATCTTTGGAAGAGTTTGAAGCGGTTCCCACATCAGATCGTGACTCGGACAGGAAAATCCTCCAACCAGAGATGTCCACGCTACAAGAAAGGGCGCGTCAACAGGTTGTAGCAAATGGACAAATCCATGGAAATGTCTTAGAGTGACTTGTCAAGAAACCAATGCTCTGCATCACAATCTCCCACCAGTTGAACGAGGGGTACAGGTTAGTAATAAACAAAAGGGACAAGTGTCTCATTTCTTGATTTACGTCTGAATTTACACCAATTGTAAATATTTTTAACAAGTCCCACAGGAGCATTCTTCTGCTTGTAATGTGTCTGTGCGCACGCACATGTGCGCACATATTTTAATTTAGGTGAGTGACATCGTGCTCTAGCTCCTATATTGCTTCTGTTTTTATTCACCGAGCACCATGGTGAACCCATGTGAAGATTTAACAAACATTTATTAATTTGACTAATATTGTTAGCGCACTCTTCAAAATGGTTGCACCTGTTGACATATGGGATTCCTATACTTCTATTCCACCAAACTGACACTATGCATGAGTTTCACCGATCTAACAGATATCGAGGGATATCTTAGAGTTTCCCATGTGGAGTTCCGGTGCATTGATGATTATTTCCTATTTACTCTAGAGTTCTGACAATTTTAGTGTGTTCATTATATTTTTTTTAGTTAGTATTGTCATGGTAGAGAGATGCTAACATTTCATAAGTTCTTGGATCCGAAAATGTTGGTGAATTCTGTTACTAGTTCTAATAGCTGGATTTTTTTTTTTTTTGATAGATGATTATATCATCTGGAAGTAACAACAGTTTTTATGTCCCTCTAATTCTTACTTCTGTTTCTCTCTTGGTAACACCTGTCAGAAGCTTAAGTACAAATGTTAAATAACCGTTGTGATGATGCGTATCCCCACCTTGTTGACAATTTCAGAGGAAACAGTAAAATGTCCTTAATAAGACTAAAGTATGCTGTAACTTTCAGAGTACATAACGGTAACAAGAAGTTCTTTTATGCTTCTAGTTTGTTAGTCATTCTCACTACGTGTTGAATTTACCAAGAATGTTTTCTGCATCCATTCGGGTAATCATGCATCATATACTTGAGTCTTAGTCAATGTGGTGAATTCCATTGATGTGTTCCCTCTCGCATTCATGAATAAGTCTCATTTAATTATCACCTCTTTTTAAAAAATATACCATGGGATTTTCTTTGCTATCTCTCACTGAAAACATTTACACCTGTGTTCAAAATAAACTATGCTTGTAATTGTCCTCTCTTGAATTGTCCTGTTCTAGCAATAGAATGAAAAGTGCATTTTTTATACGAAGGGGGGAAAAACGTTGTAAAGTAGAAATGAATTGTTTCCTGCAAGTTGAATAAAACTTATCAATACAACCATCTGGCCTTTAGAGTTCTGGAGAGAGAAAAAAAAGATGTTTGTTTTTTTTTTCCAATGTTTTATTTTATTTTTGGGACAGAGAGAGACAGAGCATGAACGGGGGAGGGGCAGAGAGAGAGGGAGACACAGAATCGGAAACAGGCTCCAGGCTCCGAGCCATCAGCCCAGAGCCCGACGCGGGGCTTGAACTCACGGACGGCGAGATCGTGACCTGGCTGAAGTCAGATGCTTAACCGACTGCGCCACCCAGGCGCCCCAAAAAAGATGTTTTTTAAATGTTATATTTATATCTAGGTACTGGGGGCCAATTAAAAGTGTGGTAAAAAAAAACATCTCAAGGGGCGCCTGGGTGGCGCAGTCGGTTAAGCGTCCGACTTCAGCCAGGTCACGATCTCGCCGTCCATGAGTTCGAGCCCCGCGTCTGGCTCTGGGCTGATGGCTCGGAGCCTGGAGCCTGTTTCCGATTCTGTGTCTCCCTCTCTCTCTGCCCCTCCCCCGTTCATGTTCTGTCTCTCTCTGTTCCAAAAATAAACGTTGAAAAAAAAAAAAAAAACATCTCAAAAGCCCTGGTTAGGGGAGTCACGAAGTCCTTTTCTTTACCACCTGCCCAACCCTTCTTCATATCCCTCTATGAGTCACGCTGACTGCATCGTTGGAACCGATCAAATTCAGGCATCTGTCACCATTGCCTCCTTCCTGCCCAGAAGCCCTAGTGAAATTACCTACCTTGTCTCACTGTAAATAGTTGCCTTTTCCCCTCCCCACTCAACCCCCGAACTTCTTTAGCATCTTGAACTTCAGGTGTTAGACATAACCAACTGAAGCAATAGAAGTGAGTCCGTCTTTGCCTCCACAGCTATGGTTCTGTTGACCTTGGCAGAGGACACAACTGGCCTTCTGGTCTCCATATGCCACAAGCTACATGAGTGCCTGGGTTCCGTTCAGGGTCTCGCTTACATGTGTCCCCATCTTACATGTGTCCCTTCCAGTGGTGCCCCCACCATTGGAAGGTGGGGAGTGCACGCTGATGTGAGGGAGGTGCCCATTCAAGGGCAGGGGGACCACTCCCTGCTTGTGGGGAACAGAATATCCCAAGAACGCCACCGTTTTCAAATATTTGTCTCTCTGAGAATAATTTTCCAGCCTCCTGTCTTTCCCCCCATCTCTGGACTGATTCATCTTTATTGTGGACCGAATGTCTGTGTCCTGCCCAAATTCATGCGTTGGAATCCTGATTCCAAGCTGATGGAATTAGAAGGTGGGGCCTTCTGCAGGTGATTAGCTTGTGAGAGGGGTTCCCTCGTGAATGGGATTAGTGCCCTCTCAAAAGACCCCAGAGAACTTCCTTCCCGCTTCCAGCCGTGTGAGGAGACAGACAGAAGTTCACAGACGGCGATCCAGGAGAGATCCCTCACCAGATCTTGACCGTGCTGGCACCCGGCTCTCAGGCTCCCGGCCTCAGAACTGTGACAGATAAATGTCTGTTGTTTATGAGCCACTAATCTGTGGTATTTTGTTATGGCAGCCCAAACAGACCAAGGCAATCTTTGAGACAAAAAATCAGGCTCTGGGATCATGCCTCTAAATATTTATGCCAGACATTTGGGTTAGAGGTCCCTTGGGACTCTGTTTCTGCTGGAGGTGCTCATGAGGCACCAAGAAAAAAGGGAGGGGAAAGCAGAGAAACAGAAAGCCAAGGGGTTAATACTCCAGAGCTGCAGCCCTCTACCCACACTCATGCATGATCGTCTAGCCAGGGCTCACGCCCTGCGAAGTCAACAGACAACAAAATGTCTCTACCCAGAATTATCTTTGGGGGGGGGAAAAAAGAAGTAAGAAGTAAAAGGAGACAAAATTAAGATACGAAGAGGAATCTTAAAATTGTTGATGCAAATGAGTTTGAGGCTCTCGGCCTGAACCAACTAGTTCCAAAGACGTGGAAAATACTTGTGTATGAAATGGACGGAAAACTGCGTGTAATGCTTGAGGAACTTTAAAAATGAGGGGGAAAACATGTAAATCAGCTTTTTATTTTCAAAATGCACAAAGGAATAAATGACGGACAAAAGAGAGGGTAGGTTGATAAATCACTTGATCCCAGGCCATTCTTTCCTATGTGATTAGTGCACGCGTCCATCCACATTTTGAGTTCAGGAACAAACCACATCTTGCTATTTTCATTTCTGTCTCGGACGGGATTGTGGGCGATGGAAATTCTTAAATTACCACCGTCCCCTTTCTGTTTTGTCTTCAATGTTTTTAACATTTATTTATTTTTGAGAGAGAAAGAGAGACAGAGAGCGGGCAGGGGAAGGGCAGAGAGAGCGAGACACAGAATCGGAAGCGGGCTCCAGGCTCCGAGCTGTGAGCACAGAGCCCGATGCGGGGCTGGAACCCACGGACCGCGAGATCGTGACCTGAGCCGAAGTTGGCCGCTTAACCGACGGAGCCACCCAGGCCGCACCTCACCCTTCCCTTTTCTTAAGAATGTTGGAAGCAGCTACATATATGTCAGCTGACACATAGGTCCCCACGCACAGCAAACTTTTAACTCCTTCGAAATAAGGAGTAGTGAACGGATGTGCATACAAGTTCATTTTAATCTAAAGCCTAAGCGTACTTAGCGAGTAGGTAGCTAATCAGAAATCTACACTTCACAGGTAACTGTAACAGGATTTTGAGGCACTGTTACATAAATCTGCTGTAGAAATGTCTTGAATTAGCAAATTTTCCTTGGTGAAGGAAATAGTTTTCAGAAACCGCAATTGTGTAGGAAGTTTTACAGTTTCCACTGCCCTCGTACAGACAGGTGTTAAAGTCTGGTTACATCTAATCCATAGGGAGCGGAGCTCTAGATCTGGGGCTCTCCACCTAAAGAGGACGAAAGACAATGGTCGCCTACTTCATCCGAGAAGCCTGACCCTGACATGGGGTACTTTGGGGCTCCCCACTCGTACCTGGGGACATGTAGAAAGGATTCCACCAAAGACCACAAAGCCAGCTGTATGTGGCCTTGGGGTCTGCCTGTTAACAGACACAGGTGAGGCAGAACCGAGTTCGAGACTTCTCGGGTTGCAACAGCCCGCCTGGAGTCAGGTGGCGGAGAAGGGGGCCCATCTTTAATCACGAGTGATTGGCAATGTCATTCAAAAATCTGAAAGTCGATTGCTAGACCCTGCCTTATGCCATGCAACCCTCCCCCCGCCACAACCGAGCAGACCAAAGGCGGGCGTCTGCTAGAGGGTCTGGGGCCAAGTTATCCACAGGGGCCTCCACTGAGGACTTTTCTTGGGGCGTATAAATACGGGGCAGAGGAAGGCAGTGGGCAGGAGCAGAGCCGGTGCACAGGAAGAGACAGCCAGAGGAGACGGGGGACAGATAGAGAGAGCTGGGAGGGAACCGAAGGAGCAGTGTGAGCAGACATGAAGCAGGGCGCTGTGGCGACCACCAGGTGAGGTCCCAACACAGCTCCCTGGGGGAAGCAGAGCCCTGCCACACAGCCAGGGCTCCCGCTGGCTCGCGAGGGGCGTCCCAGACCCACGGGCTAAGTGGACAGAAGAATGGGACGCCAGACGTCCCAGCAGTGTGGTCATGGTAGGCCTGTCGTCCCCACAGCCTGACCCTTCAACCTGGTAGGTTAGAAACATGAGAACTCTTCTGTCAGAACATCTCTTAAGCCTACAGACACTCGCAGGCATCTTGGAAAGAAGAATGATGCTGATCTGCTTGTCAGCCTAACTAAATTGCGTTAGCAGAGCTCCCTTGCTTATTAAATAAATGAACGTTCCTTCCAAGAAGCCGTTTCTGTGTGGTCAGAATCCAACCTGGCCTAATCAGAACTCTCATCGGGGCCCCCAGATCTATGCTTTGTCCGTATGAAATAAGAACTAAACAGAGAGGAAACTTTGAAATACCAAAGCTTAGAAGAGAGCAGAGATTGGAGAACACGATGATGAATGAAGTCACTTGTCGCACAGACGTGGATTAGCCGTCTCTCTCTGAAAGTCACTTTGGGGATAAAAATGGTGCCAGCCCCTCCTCTAAAGGGTTTACAATACAGTGGAACCAACAGCCTCCTACAGAGCTTTTCATGATAAAAGGCAGCGTGTGACGTCATAAAGGCATAAACCAAATATTTAAAGGCAGATAAAGACACACTAATGTTCTTATATGAATCAGTCGTTATTCAGGAAAACCGTTCTTTCCTAAACCTGCACGGAATCGATCCTTCTTCCTTGCTTTAATGAGAGCTGCTGCTACCGAAACTCTGTTTGATGAAGATTCCAGAGTGCTTGTCAACCTTTCCCGCACTTAGCACCAGTTTACAGGTACATCTGTTACAATAAGCAAACTTCGGAAGGTTCAAACTGTAGTTGTGTCATTAACATGAAAAGTAACATTGAAATGGATGGTTTTCAGAATATATGTGTTCTCTCACCCGTATGCATTAGATAATTGATATATATATAATGTATATATATATGTATGATATGATACATACAATATAACATATAATATAAAACATATAACATGTAATATATAACATATGTATTATATTATATATATATATATATATATATATATATATGATGTTGCCCTAGGATAAAGCTAACACAGATGAAATTAAAAGCAAATGACAGAACCAGAAACAGATTTTTAAAAACATTTTTTAATGTTTGTTTGTTTTGAGAAAGAGAGAGAGACCGTGAGCAGGGGAGGGGCAGAGAGAGAGGGAGACACAGAATCCGAAGCAGGCTCTGGGCTCCAGGCTCCGCGCCGTCAGCACAGAGCCCGACGCAGGGCTCGAACTCAGGGGAAGATCATGACCTGAGCTAAAGTCAGACGCTCCACTGACTGAGCTACACAGTCACCCCAGAAACAGAATTTTTTTTAATGTTCATTTATTTATTTGGGGGGGGGGGTGTGCAGGAGCAGGGGAGGAGCAGAGAGAGAGAGAGAAAGAATCTTAAGCAGACTCCAGGCTCAGTGTAGAGCCCGACGCGGGGCTCGATCCCACGACTCTGGGATCATGACCTGAGCCGAAATCAAGAGTCAGATGTTTAACTGACTGAGTCACCCAGGCACCCCCAGATTTTTAAATTTCATTAATCACTCCCTGTTGCGGCCATGCTGCAAGAGGTAATAAACTTATATTAATCTATAGTAATCTTTATTTGTACCACATTTGTCCTGCCAAGGTATCAGGGTTATTCTCTAAAACAGTTAAAATGCTTTCCAGTATATAGACTATGTCCTGGAATAGTATATAGTCCACAATCGTTTTCCTTAAAGTTTTGAGCTTATTTGCATAAAACTCCCAAAGCCTTGTGCCTTTTTAAAAACTTCTGGGATTGGTTGTAAGTATGAGGGGCAAGCAATTTAGTTTTCAAAGTGGAGCATTTTTAAGATTTAAGAAGGGCGCCAACCACACAGATGCCCAAACAGACATAAAAACAAGATGCCCCCAGACAGACGAGGGATGTTGTGGGTCTAGGGAAGTTCAGGGTAAGTTGGGCTCTGTGATGCATTCTCTCTCTGGAGGACCCGAGGAGACGAGGAAAAATGAAAAAACAATGTTCTATTCAAATCTCCCTGGAAACCTGCTCATCACACTTCTCCACGAGATTTACAAGCGAAAGGTAACAGAGAGGCCTCATCTAGAGAGTGTTTTTAGCAGGCTACATGTGGTCTGTCTAGGTTGCATGTGACACATGACTACAGGATTTATAAATGTATAGCCCATGAGCCTCTGGAAAATGTCAACATCAAATACATAATTATTAGACTATAAAGTAGAGCCACTCTATGATTAAAATGTCCCCTGTGGGGGACAGCCGTGCCCTGCACGCCTGACCAGGAGCCTCACAAGATAGATCTTTCAAGCAAGACCCTGGGAATTGCACTGGTGACCTAGTCCTCCCCTTGATTCCCTGGGGTCTCAGGATTACCTGCACCTGTCAGGTCACCAGTAAAGCTTGATAAAGCTACACTTTCTGATTCTTGAGAGTCTATTTGCTATTCCAACCAAATTTCCCCCATTTATTATCGTAGAACTGGGCAGGACGTATGTTTATAATTTCCTTGACCTCTTCCCTATGATCATACAGCAACACTAACAGCATGCCTTTGCATGTTTTCTCTTGGTTTCTTGATCGTCCTTGCCTTTAGAATTCCACGCACAGCTGCAAACACAATGCCACGGACAGAATGCCACTTTTATCCATGAATGCTTCTGTGGACATTCCTTAAAAATAAGAACGTGCTGTTATCCAGCCACAGTGCGGTGGGTGAAATCGGGAAGTAACCTTGATATGGCACTAACATCTACAACGACAGACTTTTTTTTTTTTTTTTTTTTTAACGTTTATTTATTTTTGGGACAGAGAGAGACAGAGCATGAACGGGGGAGGGGCAGAGAGAGAGGGAGACACAGAATCGGAAACAGGCTCCAGGCTCTGAGCCATCAGCCCAGAGCCTGACGCGGGGCTCGAACTCCCGGACCGCGAGATCGTGACCTGGCTGAAGTCGGACGCTTAACCGACTGTGCCACCCAGGCGCCCCTGACAGACCTTTTTAAAACGATGCCAAGTGTTCCACAAATGGTCGTTTACAGAGAAACAGACACGCAAATCAAACTCCGGTTTGGGCTATCATCCGGGATGATGTTTTTTGTCTGTTTACCTTCCTTTGATCTAGAACATCCCTTCGGCCTGCCTTTGTCTTTACCACATTGATAGTTTTAAAGACGGCGTGGCCTATACAAGTTTTCAAAAGACGTTTTTGAACAAGATGCTCGACTGGAAAGAGAATTTGCCTAGTCTCGGGTTTGTTAGAATAATATAATCCTGTTGGAAGACAGAGAATGCCCTACGATTGACAGGAATAGAGCAGATAGTAATAAAAGCAAAATCCAAGCGGGGAATGTATGTAAGGCTTCTATTCGTGTTTGTTTACGGTTAAACATTGAGATCAAAATAACCTACCGCCATATGAACGTAAAAAATTTGACTACACATTATCACCACTGAAGAAGAAAAGGTGTATTTTCCGAGAACCAATTTCTGTCCTCACCTCATCTAGAGTGGATGTGGATCAAAACACAGCGTTGGCAATTTAGGGGAACAAGGAGGCGTTACGCTTGAGCACACACACACCGGTTATTCTGTGTATCATAAATTGCTGGGGGCGGCCGAAGACCAGGAAAAACCACGGTCATAGTTTGAATATAATGAGACGGACTCACGGTGTCCCAGTAGCGAATATATTACAGTTTGCCCGAAGTTTGGGGGTTTTTGTTTGTTTATTAGATTCCTTTGGCTGCTATGAAATGCAGTAATCTCAGCTGCATTCTGTACGTCCCATGCGCCGTTTCTCGGATCGGCTGGTCTGATCCAACTGGAATTTGATCTGATTTCATTGACTTGCCTTCAGGCTTCAATGGTTTGCTTCCTTGGAACCTGGCTCTGCATGGGTGATCCCGGCATTTGGCAAACATCCAAACATTTTACTCCCCCTCGTACCTTAAGACACGTGAAGGGGGCGCACCAGGATGGCTCAGTCGGTTGAGCATCCAACTTTGGCTCAGGTCATGATCTCACGGTTTGTGGGTTCGAGCCCCGCGTCGGGCTCTGTGCTGACAGATCAGAGCCTGGAGCCTGCTTGGGTTTCTGTGTCTCTCTCTCTCTCTGCCCCCCCCCACCCCCGCCTCAAATAAATTCAAAAAAAGAGAGAGAGTGAGAGAGGGAGATGTGAAGGGATGAATATTCAAAACACTCTGGCTCCGTTTTCTGCCCTCTACTCAAATGGTGATGAACTTGGCTACCTAATGGGGCCCAGAGACAAATAGGCATTTTTCCACAGCCACAGGCCACCCCTCACGGGACTACCTACCGAGTCACTGCTTCGGAGGGCTAGGGCTGTGGCGGAAGCAGTGCGCTGAGGTGAGGTTCGGGCACTAAGCGGGAGCACAAGCAGGAAGCGAACCCACTTTGTGGACAAAGGCAGACTGCTCCCCAGAACTCTGCCAACATGACGCATTTTCTTCCCTTGTTACACGGCTTACGAGTTACTGTTTTAGGAAGAACGCTCAGATCCTGGTCTAACTGCCTTCATGGATACACTTTTAAAATTCCATTTTATTCTCCAGAGAAAGGGAAACAGAGCCATCAGTTACAGGGCTCAGAAATGAGTGCCCGGAAAGGAATCGGACCAAGAACCTCCCAAGCAGCATTCTTTGGAGTTTTCCTCTTTTTCTACGTCTTTATCTACAAACTGTGAAATACCGGCTGTGAGCCAAGGGACATTTTGAACTCAGGACAAGTTTTAACACATGCTGACAGTTTCCTTTCACTCAGGGGGGACCTGGCTCATCAAACTGGTGCCTGACGGGCGAGGGCCAGTGGCACCAACAGCTGCAGTATTGATCGCCAAGCCCTAAAGCTCGGTCAGCGTGCTCCTAAGCCATCCCTTGCCTGAAGGGGTTGAGTGGCCAGGGTCATAGGTGACAATGCCACAGACCCGTGGGCTGCCTGACCTCTTTTGGCACCTTTCTTTGTCGAGCGAGAACCCTCGGCATCAGCCCTGAAGCTGAGGAAATATCTATCCGACTTTCTGAATTAAAAAAGGAACTGAGGGGGGGACCCCTACAGACAGATCATCAAAGTCGGGTAAACTTGGGTCCCCAGCTGCTCCCTCTCATCCTTTTCCACCAAATAATCAAATCTGTGAGTTTTCCGCATCATTCATGATGAAATAGTAGCTTGCTACAGGGCCAGTTTATTTCTCTTCGAGGCACACTTCAGACACAAAATTTTCAGCATTTTGACGCAAACTGAAAATTCCACCAAGAGGGGCCTAGCTGGCTCAGTTGGTTAAGCTTCCGACTCTATGTTCCGGCTCAGGTCGTGACCTCGCGGTTCGTGGGTTCGAGTCCCGCAGCAGGCTCTGCACTGTCGGCTTGGGATTCATTCTCTCTCTCCGTCCCTCCCCTGCTCTCATTCTCTCAAAATAAATAAATAAACTTCAAAAAAAAAAAAAAAAAAAAGATGTGGTGATGACCAGAACTCCAGGAACAAAGATTTTTTTTTTTTTCTCGTTTATTTATTTTTGGGACAGAGAGAGACAGAGCATGAACGGGGGAGGGGCAGAGAGAGAGGGAGACACAGAATCGGAAACAGGCTCCAGGCTCTGAGCCATCAGCCCAGAGCCCGACGCGGGGCTCGAACTCACGGACCGCGAGATCGTGACCTGGCTGAAGTCGGACGCTTAACCGACTGTGCCACCCAGGCGCCCCACAAAGATTTTAATAAATAAATAAATAAACAAATAAACAAATAAATAAATAATAAAAAATAAAAATTCCAACAAATGCCATTATTGAAAAAATAAGCCATTTATTTGGGGTTGCCCCTTCCTTTTTCTAGAGATTGATCACGGAATGTACGTTCTTTCTGATTTTTTTTTTTTTTTTGAGAGAGAATGAGCACGAGCGGGGGAGAGAGAGAATCTCAAGCAGGCTCTACACCCAGCTAGAAGCCCAACACAGGACTTGATCCCATGACCGTGAGATCATGACCTGAGCCAGAATCAAGAGCTGGGCGCTTCACTGAGCCACCCAGGCGCCCCATGGAATGTACATTCTTTTTTTTTTTAATTTTTTTTTTCAACGTTTATTTATTTTCGGGACAGAGAGAGACAGAGCATGAACGGGGGAGGGGCAGAGAGAGAGGGAGACACAGAATCGGAAACAGGCTCCAGGCTCCGAGCCATCAGCCCAGAGCCCGACGCGGGGCTCGAACTCACGGACCGCGAGATCGTGACCTGGCTGAAGTCGGACGCTTAACCGACTGCGCCACCCAGGCGCCCCTGGAATGTACATTCTTAAGCAATTTCTAAAACTCATCCATGTGGCACTGTGAAGTGATGTGAAACAGGACATTTCTTAAAATCATGAACGCATAAATTTGTGAATGCTAAAGTTTTCAACCACCGAGCAGTTTTTTCCACGGATTTTTCTGAACCAAACGTCTGTAGTTAAAATAATCGGAATCATATGTACCTCCAAATTTTATAAATATTTCCGATTTCCTGGATTTAGTCTCCTCCAGTATTTGAAAACTGATCCTTTATGAGAACCCAAAGAAAAGCTAAATGTGGGAGGTGTGTAAATGGTCTCAGCTCACATTTTGTGATCTGGGGATTATAGATTTCAATACCATGTGGAAATAACTAGCTTAAAAATATCACACATTCTACAATTTCGGCTTTTCCACATGTGAGGAAATCAGAACCAACTGTTGAAACTCTGGGGAAACTCAGGGCTATCAACAAGTTGTTATTGTGCTGAAAGCATCCACACAGCAGAGACAATGTGTTGAGCCAGAAATCTAGACACATTTCACTGAAAGTTGCCATTAATTCCTATTATAATAGATACACTTTTTTTTTTTAATTTTTTTTTCAACGTTTATTTATTTTTGGGACAGAGAGAGACAGAGCATGAACGGGGGAGGGGCAGAGAGAGAGGGAGACACAGAATCGGAAACAGGCTCCAGGCTCCGAGCCATCAGCCCAGAGCCTGACGCGGGGCTCGAACTCCCAGACCGCGAGATCGTGACCTGGCTGAAGTCGGACGCTTAACCAACTGCGCCACCCAGGCGCCCCAATAGATACACTTTTAAAGAGGTTTTTTTTTTTCTTTTTTGGTAATTTGGCTAACAACTTTTGGGGTCTACAAAGCAAATAACACAGAACACTACTGGCTCGTTTGTTTTAATTCTTTTTAACATTTACTTATTTTTGAGAGATCAAGAGAGACAGAGCGTGAGCGGGGGAGAGGCAGAGAGAGAGGGAGACACAGAATCCGAAACAGGCTCCAGGCTCCGAGCTGTCAGGACAGAGCCTGATGCGGGGCTCAAACCCGCAAACTGTGAGATCATGACCGGAGCCGAAGTCGGACGCTTAACCGACTGAGCCACCCAGGCGCCCCACATCCTGGCTTATTGAGTCAGCGCAGGGCCCTGTGTGGAGTGGCAACATAGACGTGGACATAGTCCGGGATCTCTCTGGACAGTGGGGCTGCTGGGGACAAAAGAAGAAAAAGGTCAGCAGTGAAAAGAACATTCACACTCCCCAGTTCGGTGAGAAATAGATCACCCCCAAACTCAAGTCAAGAAACACTAGGATCATGTAACCATTCAACAATATTTGTCGTGCAATAAAATCTGGGTCAGACGTTTAGGCTGGGAGGTTTGGGACGAAACACATGGGCGCGTAGGAGGAGGACGATACAAGTCTTCCCGAAAGGGTCGCCAAACTTCGGAAAGGTTATCTACCATCTTGGAACTGAGACTTGAAAAGTAATTAGGAATTTCCTTGGCAGCCAAGTAGGAGGAGAATACGCCCGGAGACGAGCATCCTTCATAACACACCCAAGCGGGGGGTGGGGACTGAACATCTGGTGGCGGGGGCAATGAATACACATACCAAGCACTTCCCACAACTAAGAAACAGGACCGGACGTTACGAGAATAAAACGACAAAGAAAAGAAATATGTATATGCAGCTGGAAATGAAGAGTAAGAATCTGGGGACAGGGGCACCTGAGTGGCTCAGTCAGTTGAGCAGCAGACTCTCGATTTCAGCTCAGGTCATCATCTCCTGACGGGTTCGTGGGTTTGAACCCCGCGTCGGGCTCTGTGCTGACATTGTGGAGCCTACTTGGGATTCTCTCTGTCCCTCCCTCTCTGCTCCTCACCCGCCCTCCCCCTCGAAATAAATAAATAAACTTAAAAAAAAAAAAAGAATTTGGGGACATGGGACAACAGGACAGAAAACGTTAAATAAAGACAAGAGTGAGATTAGTACTCAAAATACCTACTGTAAGTTGCGCTTAAAATTGGCTCTGTACTTCCAACCAACCAACGAAAAGAGGAAGACACAATCGGTTGCCTCATTGCCAGTGGCAACCAAATTTTAAAAGAATCAATTGCTGGTGGAGGGGGGGGCACCTGGGTGGCTCAGTCGGTGAAGCGTCTAACTTCGGCTCAGGTCACGATCTCGCGGTTGGCGGGTTCAGATACCACGTCGGGCTCTGTGCTGACAGCTGGGAGCCCGGAGCCCGCTTGGGACCCTGTGTCTCCCTTTCTCTGCCCCTCCCCCGCTTGTGCTCTGTCTCTGTCTCCTCTCAAAAATACACTTTAAAACAAAAAAATTAAAAATGAATACATAAATCCAAATTAAGAAAAAAATTAATTGCACCAGAGACGCACGGGTTAATTTCATGGAACCCTGACATGTGTGTCTCCGGGTGATTCTTCATGACGCAGTGAACAGTGTCCTTGACAAGGTCTGGACATTAAGAAAAGCGTGAATGGAAATAGCTCCCCTTCCGCGGGACCTGAGGCACAACCACCAGAGTACAGCTGGGGAAAAGAACTTCTATTTTGGATCAAAATAATGCAGCCCGGACCCACAGCTCTCTGACAGTCTGGTAGGAGGGGCTTCTGGACGCCATCCCTGTCATGCCCAGGTCGGGATGGGTACCGACCTGGACAGCTCGACGGCCATTTCCCCTCAGAGGAAGGAGCTCCGAGACAGTATCTGAAGACAGAGCCCAGGTTTTCCTCGGAAAGCAGTTCTGGCTTGATCACAACACAGAGAATGGCCACGGTGCCTCTAGCTTGGTCAACTAGGTCATCTCCCCAAGTCTCGTCTGGGTTCAAAGGCGGGCGGACGGGAAGTCTTGGTTCAAGGTGGCTTGTGCGGTGCTCGCCACCAGACGGGCCAACAGGCGCTGCAAGGATTCACGCCAGCCAGGAGTACCACCCAGGGGCCGGATGTGCCCCACGCTTTCCTCGGCTGCTCCTGGAAACGTGACCGATGTCTGACGGCACGTTAAGAGGTATGGCTACCCTGCCGGAGAGACCACAGAGAGAGACCACGTTTGGGCAGCCACCAGCCATGTTACAGCCGTTGAGCAGAAGCACCAGATATGTGAGCGGAGACGTCTTGCTGCCATATGAGCGACACCAAGTGACCCGAACAGAGCTGTCAAGGCGAGCCCGGTCCGCATGGTAGACCCAAACCAGGGCGCCTGGGTGGCTCAGTCGGGTGTCTGACTTCAGCTCAGGTCAAGGCGAGCCCGGTCCGCATGGTAGACCCAAACCAGGGCGCCTGGGTGGCTCAGTCGGGTGTCTGACTTCAGCTCAGGTCAAGGCGAGCCCGGTCCGCATGGTAGACCCAAACCAGGGCGCCTGGGTGGCTCAGTCGGGTGTCTGACTTCAGCTCAGGTCAAGGCGAGCCCGGTCCGCATGGTAGACCCAAACCAGGGCGCCTGGGTGGCTCAGTCGGGTGTCTGACTTCAGCTCAGGTCATAATCTCACGGTTCTGTGGGCTTGAGACCCGCGTTGGTCTCTGTGCAAAGAGCGCAGAGCCTGCTTTGGATCCTCTGACCCCCTCTCCCTTTCCCTCCCCCACCTCTTAAAAATAAATAAACATTTACAAAGTGAAAAAGAAAACAGAATCATACGCAAACCAATGGCTACTGGTTTCAGTCCCTGAGGTTTGGGCTAGTTTGCCAAATGGCCTTGGATTACTAAAATACCTCCACACTTGGAAAAAAATTAAAAGCATATGTGTCAAAACACCCACAAAGACCTCCTTTCCCCAAACTAAAAAAGTAAACAAGTAAAATCTAACATTAAGCATTAATACGTGTTGATCGCTAGGGGCGCCTGTGTGGCTCAGTCGGTTGAGCATCAGACTTTGGCTCGGGTCATGATCTTGCGGCTCGTGGGTTTGAGTCTGGCCTCGGGCTCCGTGCTGGCAGCTTGGAGCCTGGAGCCTTCTTCGGATTCTATGTCTCTGTCTGTCTGTCTTTCTCTCTCCCCCTCTGCCCCTCCCCTGCTCGTGCTCTGTCTTTCTCTCTCTCTCAAAAGGAAAAGCATAAACAATTTTAAAAAACAAAAAACAGAAAACTTCCAGATCACTAAATAAATCAAAGGGTTACGTAGGCTGTTACCTGTATACCAGTTAAATACCAGAGGTGACACGGTTATTTATGGTTAACGGGATCAGAAAGCGCTTTCAACAACTGCACGAAGCATCCCCCACACAAGATACACATCCACGAAAAATGAGAGGTTTGGTTCTGAAATCGTTACTCTTAAACCCTTCTCCTGGGTTTCCGGTCGAGCCTGTAACCACACTGAAGAGTCAGAGATGAGACTGGGTGGGAAGAGAAGTTCATCCCGATGGAACAGACGTCCTGCCCAAGGCCTAGAGGTGGTGAAAGGGCGGGCGTGCTCAGGACCAGTGTGGCAAAGTGGAGGACCGCGGGACAGAGCTGTCGACGTGGTCCTAAACCACCGCAGAAGACCTCTCCTCAGTTCCCCAGGGCCACCGTAACAGAGTACCACAACCGAGGTGACTTGTGACACCAGGGAACTGTTCTTTAACGATCTGGAGGCTGGAAGTTCTAAATCAAGATGGTGGCAGAACTACGCTGTCCCTGAAGCCTCTCACGGAGGCTCCTTCCATGCCTCTTCGAGCTTCTGGTGGTCGCCAACGATCCTTGGAGTTCCTTGGCCTGGGACAGCGTAACTCCAGTCACCGCATCCACGGTATCATGTGTTCTCCATGCGTGCTTCTGTGTCTGCACGTGGCATTCTCTCTGTGAGCCTGTGTCCAAATTCCCCTCTGCTTCTAAGGACACCGAGTCATTACCGCCACCCTATCCAATTTGATGACCAACTTGATGACCTCCGTGAAAACCCTATTTCAAATAACCTCACATTCTGAGGCTCCGGGTGAATATGGAACCAGCCTCTTTTCAACCCGCTCCAACCTTCAGTTCCCACCGAAGACACCGGGGTGTTTTACGGCATGCAGTTACCCCACTGGAGCAGGAGTGAAATGAATGACTGCAAGAGGGCGACAAGGTCAGGACCTTCTGTGAACGAAGGAATCGCGACGACCTTCCTCCGATAATGACAGATGCTTGTGTGTTCTTACTTGACTCTTGTGGGTGGACGAATCTTGGCTCTCCGACCAGAATCTGGTGGAAGGCCAGTGACCTCCATTTTTTCGTCGATGTGCTGCACAATAAATACTTTCGGCACGGAAAAATGTTCCATGAGAAGGAGCAGCAGGAAGCCGGGAGGAGACCACGTACTGAAGCCGCACCGCGCTCCGGGTCAGGCGTCACTCACACGTCTGCTCACCGGGCAGCCTGAGACCCCAGGCCACAACGAGGAACCCGATGAATAGAGAAATTTGACACCTGCCCACACCAACAGTCTGCATGTTTTACTTGCCTTTATGGGGACCCCACTCATGCACCTCGATAGCATTTAACAAGTGTTGGCAACGGAAGAGGGAAGGCTCTGGGGTCTTGTGAGATGCTCAGGGTTGCCGTGGGGTGTGGCTTTGAGAGGGGCTCTTAAAAGACCAGATTCCCCTCCATGTTATGGTTGGTTGTGAGACTGTCCGTCTCTGGATGCAAGAGAGCCACACGGCTGCCTCAGGAAAACATAAACACATGAGAACTATGCACGAAAATACTGCTTGGCAGAAACTTAGATTATTTTTTTCTTCCTTATACTTTCCTGAATCTCTTTTTTTTTTAAGTTTTTATTGATTTATATTTAGAGAGAACAAGCAGGGGAGGAACGGAGAGAGGGAACAAGAGAGAATCCCAAGCAGGCTCCACGCTGTCAGTGCAAAGCCCTGTGCGGAGCTCAAAGTCACGAGCCACGAGATCACGACCGGAGCCGAAATCAAGAATACGACCCTTCGTCGACTGAGCCACCCAGGTACCCCCCTTTTCTGAATCTCCTAACGAACATCTTTGTTTCTGCAATGGAAATGAATAAGCACTTAAACATACGCACAAAAATTTTGGCTGTGGCATTTTAGGTCAGAACGTGAATATGACTTCCTCTACTAACCTCTGGGCACCTACCAGCTAATCATCTCTAAGTGAGGCAGCGTCACTTCCTTATCACTGTGGCCCAGCGCTAGAAATACCTATGGAAATAACAACCACCACCCACGATTCTTGAGACTCAGATCAGATCGGAAAAGTTTAAGCACCGAGCACAGTACAAAAGACAAAAGACGTGGCATACGCACAAGCACCTGCCACTTTGTCATCTCTTTCCTTTCACGACCAGCCTGTCTCCTCACCACTGCGTTAACCTTTGTTAAAAGAAAATTAAGTGGAGACCAGGCTTGAAAATCTCCCAAGCACACAAAATTATTTAAGCCACGTCAGCAAAACTGAATCTAGCTTATGTCGTGACTGTTAAGTGACACCCAGGCCAGTGCTCGTAAATGCCTCTGATAATTGCAAAAGAACCTGAAGCCATCTTTCTAAAATGGTATGGGAGAACTGCTTTTAGCCAATCCCTTGCCGTCTGGAAACCCACACTGCAGTAGCCGGTCAGGGTGACGGTTGGACAGCCTCTTCATTTTCACTTTATAAGCCATCCCGTAATGCCACGCTGCTGACTTCACATTAGTTCGGGTTTGGAGGCTCCCAGTTGCAAACTGTACTTATAAACGCTTACTAAATACTATTTTACTGATCTGGTGGTTCGAATTTTTGCTGTTACCGGATTTGGGGCACACTTCAGGATGGACTGCATGTTCACGCCCTTAAGCCAAACACCCCCAGAAAGGCTTCTAGCTTGGGATAGTACTCACACGTTTTCAGATTTGTACATTAATTAATATCACTCAACAATATTGTGTCACGTATTTTTTTAAAAAGCATGTCAAAATTTAAGAGTAGACCTTTTCTCTAATGCTAGTTTGTAACTTAGTATCGTAACAACGCATATTTAAGACACATGCCTCCAAATTTTGGAGGAGGGGGGTAGTTTCACAGAGACTGATATCTGTTACCTAGAAGGATCAAGGTGTGTAAATATAAAAACATAAAAAAAAGTAGGCAAAAAATATGTAAAGACATGAAAAGGAGACAAATTAGTTTGGGGCTAGATGGCTAGATGGCGTAGAGTCCTGAAAAGCACAAAGGTCATATTTGTACTGTTTGCCCCCTATTCTCTCGGGAGACACTTAAAGGCTCCTTCCCACCGCATTGTCAAAAGCTAAGCTCTTACCGTAGACTTGGTTTTTCAACAGCCCGTGAGGAAACGCGCATGCGTCATTGTTCGCTGAAATTCACAAACTCATTTGGAGCTTTGTTGCACAAGGCAGATTGAGAGGCACCAGCGATAGATTAAAGCCGTGGCAAATATACCAAACAAGTACTTGGTGTTTAGAATTCTTCACCAAACAGCTATATCGCCTGCTGGAAATCACATTTTCAAATGTTGAAGAAATTAATCTCCAAAATACTAAAGGTTAACAGAAGGATTTCAAATTTTCGGAGTTTTGATGCGGCAAAGTGCCTTCTCCTTGGGCCAATGCAGAAGTGCAGGGGTTGTTTGGTATACTGAGCGCTCCCAGACTTTCGACATCAATGAAAATAGTTTTATTTTTAGTTGTACCATATTACCTTTAGTGAAAAGGAAAATAAGATTTGATGCGGCTGAGTTAATAATGTAACACCCATCTTCTTTTTCATAAGGGTAGTTTTTGTCTATATGAAGCACGAAAAAAGTTAAATGCTAGTAAACATATAAAATATTTTCCCCTTACATTTTTTGAGCCACTGGGGAGAGTAACAGATCATTCAAAACCATATACTTTTTTTATATTATATTTTTTTAACTTATTTTTGAAGGAGAGAGAGACAGAGTGTGGGCGGTGAGGGGCAGAGACAGAGGGAGACACAGAATCTGAAACAGGCTCCAGGCTCTGAGCCGTCGGCACAGAGCCCGATGCCGGGCTTGAACTCACTGCGAGATCATGACCTGAGCCGAAGTCGGAGGCGTAACCGACTGAGCCACCCAGGCGCCCCTGGAATTACCTTTTTTAATTTGAATGTCTTGTGAGGACAAATACCAGCTTAGCAATTGGATGGGTCAAGAAAGGGTGGAAACGAAACAGATAAACCACAGAGGCCGTTTCCGAGATGCTCAACATCCCAAGCTCCTGGGGTGGGGGGTGGGAGGTGGGGGGTGGGGGTAGGGAAGGAAGAAATCATGAGTTTAGAATTTTTCTAAAGTTCACCCAAAAATCACATGCACACGCTAATCCTGATTTTACTTACAAAGTACCTTAGAATTAAGTCAGAGTGGCTGTGCGCTTGCAAAAGGATTGAGGGGGAATTTGTAAGGCATTCACCTTGACCTTGTATTACATTCTGAAGCGATTCCAGTTTAAAACTCTCCACACCTGATCTCAAATAACGAAAACTACTTTCCATCTGCGGAAGGTTCTGTTTTAGGGTCTCCCGGGGCCGGTGAAGGCCGCACAGAAGTCAAAGATGCTCCATTAAACCGGTCCAAGAGGAGCTCCGCCAGGGGGCTCCCTGCCCGCACCAACAGCCCCACCACCCTGAGACGTGGGGGCCCCCGCCCGCGACAGCAGCTCCCCACCCCCAGGGGGCGCCAGGCCCGCGCCACCTGCCCTGCCGCCCCCAGGGGCCACCCTGCACGCACCACCCACCTCGCCCCCTCGAGGGGGCGCCAGACCCATGCCACCTGCTCCCGCGCCCCGAGGGGGCACCCGGCCCGCGCCACCTGCGCACCCCCCCCCCCAACCCAGGGGCCTCCCGGCCCACAGCACCTGCCCCACCGCCCCGAGGGGAATGACCGGCCAGCACCTTCTGCCCGCGTGCGTGTCGGGTGGGCGCCGGGCAGGAAGGAGGCTCCCCGAGGGGTCCCCGCGGACCCCGTCACCACTGCCCCGAGGATGCCCCTCAGCCAACATCCCAGTCATGCAGCCCCGCGCATCGTGGGACAAACCGCGGGGAAGAGGAGGAAAAGGCGGACGCGGTGCCAGCTGCCCGGACGCCTGCCGTCCTCGTCACTGCGGACAACCGTCCGTGTCTGAGACCGGTTTCTCCCGCTGTAAGAGGGGTATCAGGAGCCGTCAGCGGGGCTCTGAGACTTGGCGACGCTGGCAGGCCCCCCCCCACCCCGCGCCCCGCACGCGCCCCAGGACCGTCCCGTCTGCACCTGCGTCTCCACGGGAGACTCCCTCCAGGACAAGGGGGTTCCCCGTACTGAGGGCCTCCGGCTCCGTTTTCCTCGTGGACAAGCCCTTCTGTGGGTTCGTCTACACTCTGTGTTCATCTCTACCTCCCATTCACCCCTTTTCTCCCCGGCTGGCTTCCATCCCCAACATGACACTCGTGTTAGCTGCCCACCTCACCCCACCCCCTGGGGTGACATTTCTGCCCTGACCTTCCCTGGGGGAGCACTCTGCCCAGCTGACACCCCCTCCTGGAAACACCGTGGGCCCCGGGCTTCGTCCCTCTGGCTCTCTTCTGCCCTCCCCACCTGGGCAGTGACTCCAGCTCCGCCTTCTTGGTGACTGTCTCCTCGTCCTCCCCGCCCTAAACATTGTGTGGCCCCGAGGCCTTCTTCTCGTCTCTCCCAGAAATCCACTGACCACCCGTGTGCTGGGGACTCCAAACGATCATCTCTGGCCTGGATTTTCTTCCTGGCTTCAAACCTGAATATGCAACAGAAATCACCAGGATCTCAAACTCCACGTGTCCAAAGGGAAACTCTTCGATGTCCCCCTCCCCCAAACGATTCGCACCTGTGCCACCCGTCCCTGGGGCCACGGTTCATCCGGTTACTCCAGACAGAAACCCAGGCACGTACCACGGCGTCCCCTTTCTCTTAATGTTCACACCCAGGTCCCAGCAAACCCAGTCAAACCAGTGGCCAGAATGACATCTGTGCGTCCCCTCGGCTCTGTCTCGGCCTGGCCGCTCGTGTCTCGTGGGCCCCAAAGCCTCACAGGTCTCTCGGCGTTTGCTGTCGTCCTGACCCCACCAGCCGATCTCTTTCCCCTAAATTCCTCATGGCCTCTGAGAGTCTGAGTCCCAGGGGCCCCACCTGTCTTCCCACCCTCATCTTTCCTATCTCTCTCTCTCACCCAGTCCTGTGGCATTTCTTCGGCAACGCGCCAAAGCGTCCTTTTCTTTAAGGCCGTTCCTCTGCCTGGAATGCACACATCTGAACCGCTCGCACAAGTAGTCCTTCTCATGCTCGTGTCTGAACAAAACCTCACACCCCGTGAATCTATTCCATCTCCTACCGCCTATTCCGAGAACCTCATCTGCTGGCTCCAGAGCCGACTCCGTGGGGGTAGGGCGCGCCCAGCGCCCAGCGCCCGGCGCCCAGCGCCCAGCACCATGCCTGGGGTACAGCGGGCACCTAATAAAGATCTGAGGAGGGAGTGAAAACTCGGGCTGCATACTTTGTCGGGTAAGGCAAATCCAAGTAAACAGAGTTACCGGAAAATACTTTGTAATTGTAAAACCGCTTAAGGAACATTAGCACTTTACCCACGATGCATATATATTGGTAAAAATCTAATAGAGGAGGCCTAATAAAACGAAAATAGAAGCCATTGACATTTAAAAAAAGAATAACCAGGGGCGCCTGGGTGGCGCAGTCGGTTAAGCGTCCGACTTCAGCCAGGTCACGATCTTGCGGTCCGTGAGTTCGAGCCCCGCGTCGGGCTCTGGGCTGATGGCTCAGAGCCTGGAGCCTGTTTCTGATTCTGTGTCTCCCTCTCTCTCTGCCCCTCCCCCGTTCATGCTCTGTCTCTCTCTGTCCCAAAAATAAATAAACGTTGAAAAAAAAAAATAAAAAAAAATAAAAAAAGAATAACCATACAGAGTTGTAAAACCCCTCTGTAGCCTACTGACTTCGAATGCCAATGCCATGGACGTGGGTGTTTTCTTTATTCACCCAAATTCTGACAGCCTGCTCCGTGACAGGCTGTGTTTGGTCAGTTGGGATCTTCTGGCTGCGAGCGACAAACAGAAGTACAACGAAAATAATAACAAGGACAGGATTCAAACGGACTTAAAATCGTAAGGGAATTTATAATCTCCTTTATAATCTCAGACATAAATTGCATGAAACTACTTTCGTCAGAATCAGTCTCTCAGAGACGGGCCTCACATGGAAAGATCTCTCCAGGCCACCTTCCCCTCACAAAGACTCTCTCCTTGACCAGACCTGAAGCAGGCCCCTCTGAGCTCTCTTCTCGACTGGGACTTGACCTTGATCAGCCACCCTGCCCTCGACCTGAAGTGTTAGCGAAGAATCCTGCTAGGTCAGTTTAGCAAAGATCCCTTCACCGTTGATGTCTAATCAGGCTCCGGGGTAGTTTTCTGGCCCCGCCCCCCCCATTCCCCCCTCCACCCCACCCCCACGCCCACCCCCCCACCCCCCCCACCCCACCCCCGCCCCCGCTCTGCTCACCAGCTGTAAATCCCCATCGCCTTCGCTGCGTGGGGAGTGGAGCCCAGTTCTGGATAAAGTCTCTCTCCTCTACTGCAGTAGCTCAAACAAAATCTGCCTTCCTGTTTTTAACAGCTGCTTGGTGAATAATTTCTCTATTACGCCTTGTTCCTGGCTCCCTGCTCTGGTTGGTCACCAAAGCAGTTCTGTGGGTCAGATCTTTATCTATCTACATACCTGTCCATCTGTTTGTCTCTCTGTCTGTCCGGCTCTCTCTTTCTCTTGCATCAGCTTTTCCCACTGATGATGCTGTCATGGGGACCAAAGTCGACTTTTGAGCAAGAGGGGGTCCACATTAAAAAGGTGGCCTGGGCCAACGACACACAGCTGTTCTACTGGACAAGCTTTATTTGGGTTTCTTCTTGGGAAGAGAACACATAAGACCAGGATGGGTGTCACCAAGCTGAATTGAATTACAGCCTCGTGAATATTTTTTTTTTTTATTAAATTTTTTTTTTCAACGTTTTTATTTATTTTTGGGACAGAGAGAGACAAAGCATGAACGGGGGAGGGGCAGAGAGAGAGGGAGACACAGAATCGGAAACAGGCTCCAGGCTCTGAGCCATCAGCCCATAGCCTGACGCAGGGCTCGAACTCACGGACCGCGAGATTGTGACCTGGCTGAAGTCGGACGCTTAACCGACTGCGCCACCCAGGCGCCCCAACAGCCTCGTGAATATTAAGGGCATATATGTTGTGTATTTAGTGTATATTTGTATACACTATTGTATATTTAGTGTATCCTGAAACTTTAGTGACTCATGAATTTGGATCACGCATATTCTGTATATAATTATTCAGGAGGTCATAAGTATTTGGCACCTTTGTGTGTTGAATGGATCCTGAATATTCGGTACCCAGGCAACTCATGAATATTGGGTGCCCATTTCCTCCATCTCTCTCTTCTCTATTTAACACTCACACACTGCCGACTACTCATCTATACACTTAGCACGACCCAAGAGTTCTGCCCGTGCCTAACAAACTTTTTGCTACTAGCTCCTTTTCTGTACTTAACATGTCTTACGTTTTCACCCTGGTTTACATTCACTTCTCACTGTAGAATTGAAACGCTCAAAAGTAAATGCACACTGCAGAGCCCACAGTCCAGTAATTCTAATAAAGAAAAACTCACCCAATTGGGTAATTGAAGATTGTTTTCAGCCTGGAGAGGGAAATGAGGTTCCAATAGGAGAAAAAGCAGAGACACCTATGCTAGGGGATGTGTGTGGTCATCAGGGATGGCTTTTGAAGGAGGCCCGAAGGATGAGAACCACAGCCATGTGATGGGTCTGGGGGGCATCCCAGGCCCCCAGGCCCTGCTGCAGGAACACACCAGGCATGTTCTAGCACCCTACGGCCCAGGGATGGTGCTTGGTGAGCCAAGCGGACACTTCTAGACGCTGAGGCTGGAAAGGCAGGCAGGAGCCAAATATTGCACCGAGGGCCATCGGGAGCTTGAAGGGTGTGTCGTTATCTGATTGGTTTATCCCTTTAAAAGTTCATTCTGTCTACTATTTGGAGACTGCGTTAGTGAGCAAAGCAAAAACGAGAACAGCTAAGCCAGTCAGGAAGCTGCTGGGATAATCCAGCTCAGGATGGCAGTGGCATGGACAGAGAGAGCGGGGTGGAGACAGAGAAAAAGGGGTGGTCTCGAGACGTATTTTGAAGATCGAATCGACGGGATTTATTGGTGACCAGGAAGAGGGAGAGCGGAAGGGTCGAGTCAAGGTGACCTCATGGCTGGACGGACCTCATGGTGGAGGCAGGTGCCATTTACTGAGATGGGAGGCAGACGGTTCAGTTCGGGAGGGAGTCTCAAGAGCTCCTTCTAGACAGGCCACGTTTGAGCTGCCTGTATCCATTGCGGTTGCGTTGTCTGTGTTGACGAGCAATGTCATCATCCAACTTGGGTTTCAGAAGAAATGCCTGGGCTAGAGATATCATTTGGACCTTCTCAGTGCGTAGACGGCGTGTCAACACCTGGAAATACTGAGGCCACCGAAGGAAAGAGCGAAGAAGGAAGTGTGGTTAAAAAGGCCACTTTCTTATGGAGGCGTGCATCCACGGACCATGTGGCCCAGCCTGGAGGTACCCCATGTCTAGGTATCTGTCCCAGGGGAATGAGAAACGATCTTTACGCAAAAACCTGTCCGTGAGTATTTACAGCAACATTATTCACCCTCATCCAAAACGAGATGCACCGCAAATGGCCTTCGATGGGTACGCGGACAAACCAGCTGCGCTCTGTCCACAGCATGGCTCCACCCATGTGCCAGTGACACGGGTGACAGTGTGGCCAGCCTCAGTGCATGATGCTGACAAGGGAGGAAGCCAGTGTCAGGTGCATGTACCACGTGGTTCCGCCTCGGTGACGCTCTGGAAAAGGAACGCCTGTAGGATCAGTGGGTGCCAGGGACTGGGGTGGGGTGGGGTGGGGGGAGGCACTGGGGGATTCTTTGCTTGTTGGAATCGCTCCGTGTCCCGTTTGTGCTGCTGGTTACAAAAACCACGTGTGTTAAAGCCCGCAGAACAGGACACCAAAAAAGCGAATGTTACTGTATGCAAATGTTTTAAAATGAAATAAATGCTAAACTTAAAAAAAAAAAAAGAAGAAGAAGAAAGAAAACCAGAGTCCAAACCAAGGAGCCTTTATGTGGCTTCTACTGTCGACGAATCTCGAGTGGTGCCCAAGGCGGTCAGACGTCGCTATGTTGGAGGTCACCAACTGTCTCCCAGGAGAAATTAAGAAGACAAGCGCAAAACAGATGTTCATTCCCCAGAAGGAAAATGATTATAGATTGTTTATAAGTTTGAGACCAAACTCACGCCGGCTACAGGACTGTTCTGAACCAAAACCCACGCGTGGGGGAGAAACACCCCCTTTACTCGGGCAAGTTCGCTGCACGGACTCAGCTCGAGCTCTCTGCTGTGATCCCATTAAAAAATCCCGCGTAAAGCCTTCCTCCCCTCTGAACAGGGAGGAGCTTTCGAAGCGAAGTCACACGGCCCAGCTGACAGAGCACAACTCAGCGAGCCCGGCCAGCCTTCATCCTCTCTGCCTTTAAAACTGGATTTCCTGTGCAGCTCCGTCCTGCAAAACACATCCTTTTACTGCAATTGAAAGATACGATTCACCAAATCCGTTTTGCAGTGAAAACGGCGGTGATGTAGCGTCTTCGTGTTGTGTCTTGGGAAACCCCGGGCTATGTGTGCCGTAGGCGGGTGAATTCTGCGCCCTATCCCTTCTGCCCAGTGGCCCAGGGCTGCTGGGGCTCCCCCTGGTGTCTGCCTTGGGTGTCAGCTCTGGGATTACCTTGGTGTCAAACCAGCAAAAACAGGAACCCACCTTAGCTACAGAAAGACAGAATCTAGTAACTTACCGATGAGAGAAAAAACTGTATGTGCAAAGGTACTCACTTTAGCATTGTTTTTTTAAAATTTTTTAAATGTTTATTTTTGAGAGAGAGACAGAGCGTAAGTGGGGGAGGGGCAGAGAGAGAGGGAGACACAGAATCCCAAGCAGGCTCCAGGCTCTGAGCTGTCAGCACAGAGTCCGACGCGGGGCTCGAACTCACGGACCGCAAGATCACGACCTGAGCCGAAGTCAGAGCTCAGCCGACTGAGCCACCCAGGTGCCCCAGCGTGGTGTAAAATAATGAAAAATTGGAAATGAATTCACGTCCATCAACGTGGGACTGGTTCCCTACCAGAGGACCCCAACCCTCGGTGGAACGTGACCCACCGCGGGGAGAAGGACCCTCGTCCCTAGCGCTCGTGTGGTGAGAAGGCCAAGGCATGTTGGTATCAACCTGAGTGTGCATTTCTGCCAACAAGAGGCACAGGTGGCCAACAGCGCTCCACTAGCCATCGGGAAACGCAAGCCAGAACCACAGTGAGATATCACCTCACATCTGTTGGGATGCTATTACGGAAAGGGTAAGGGATGACAAGCGTCGAGAGGATGTGGCGAAAAGGGAACCCTCGTGCACTCTTTGTGGGGCTGTAAATTGCTGCAACCACTATGGAAAACAGTATGAACGTGCATCAAAAAACTAAAAATGAGCCCATCGTAGGACCCAGCAATCCTGTTTCTGAGCGTATATCCGAAGGAAATGAAATCCGTATCTCGAAGAGATGCCCGCTGCCCCACGTTCACTGCACCATCATTTACAATGGCCAAGACGTGGAAACAGCCTAAGTGTCCTTCGAGGGATGTGACAAGGTCACACACACACACACACACACACACACACTGGAATATTCTTCTCCCATAAAACAAGAGGGAAATCCTACCATTTGCAACAACACAGATAAATCTGGACAGTATTGCGCTACGTGAAATGAGCCGGACGGAGAAAGGCAAAGGCTGTATGATATCACTTACATGTGGAATCAAGAAAAAGGTCACAGAAACAGAACCGAATTGTGGTTTCAGGGGTGGGAAGGAGTATAAATGGGGAGCTGCGGTTAAAAGGATACAAATGTTCAGTCGGAAGAAGAAGTTCTGAGGACCTAATGTACAGCGTGGGGACCATGGCTAATAATTCGGTATCATGTACCGGAAGTTGCTGGGCGTAGACCTTACGTGCCCACACCACTTACACGCACACCCACACACACGTCAGCGAGGTGAGGTGATGGATGTGTTCATTCTCTTGGTCTTGGCAATCCCTCCCAGGGGACATGTATATCCAGTCACCACACTGCACACTAAATATATCCAATTGCATTTGTCAATTGTTGTTTAACAAGGTTTAAAAGAGTAGGTCTATGCTTGCACAAAGAGAGATGGGGAAAGGAGGTTTAGTGAACCGAAACACTAACGATTTTTAATTTCTTCTCTTTGATGTTCTGCGTCACCTGAATTTTCCCCGTATGCATGTGTTAGCTGCGTAACTGGAAGGACAGTCGTTTTGATTCCTTTAAAATAAAAAGACGGCGTGATCTTTACAAAGTCGTCTCTAATGAGCGGGAGTCGGGATGTTCTGTTGGAAACCGAAAGGAATGCCAGTGATTTTACAGGAACCCAGGGGCCCCGATGAATTCTGGGTTTATTCTCCTACCTCCAAGACTGCAGACAGGCATCTGCTGGAGAGACCCAGGAGGGAATAAAGCAGGAGAATCCAGCGCGAGATGAAACTCAAAGCTTCTAAAAGGAGATCCCCACAAGCGTGACCTCCCGGATCACTCCGAAAAGCCACCGCTGACCCAGGCATTCTTTTCCGTGTGGCCTGTCACAGTCAGTGTGACAGCTCATCCCTCGATGACGTCACCAACGCCGGCCCGTCCCACTGGACCCTGAGCTTCACGAAGATATGCACCTTTCTCTGTTTTTGTTGTTGCTCACGATTCATCCTTGTCATCTGGCAAGGCCACTGACGCATTTTATGCGCTCAAAGTCTACGCTCGCGTAAGTGCATAAAAGCACTGTAGCATAACTTTTAAAAAAATTAATTATAGCCCTTATCGAGTTGGGAAGCACAACTTAACTGACCCATTCATCTGAAGAATGCATTTCGTACTCTTGGCTTTGGTTGCATATTTTAAAGCAATAAACGAGTCGCTGTTTTTTTCTTGACAGTTACCTAGTTACCGCCATCCATCTAAGAAATTGCAAACGGCGGAGGAAACACCAGAACTGTACAGGATGTTTCACTGTGAGAAAAGTTAAACACGTAAATCCTGGATTTGGAAGGCTGAGACCCTGTTCCTCCCAGGGCACCGCTGCATGCGTGACCCTACGGATCGGTGTGGTTCCACCTGGTAAAGCGTTGACAAGCAGCAGAGTCTGGGCAAGGTCGTTCAGAAGGTCACAGCAGCAAATCCACAGGAGGGAGTTAGAAACCCAGGAACAGCCCAATTCGGGGCTTCAGCATCTGAGACGCTGTGTATGCTGCTCAGAATTACAGAGGCTTCTGGAACAAGAGGCAATGAGGTAGATGTATTTCCCCGCTGGGAGCACCAGGGAGGAGGACGGCGGGGCAGAGGTTGAGTTTTGTTGGCTCTCAAACACAGCGGTGACGTCTCGGGGAGTAACCTCAGAAGAAAGGACACGACATCGCCTGAAGCCTAAAGGGAAAAGCAAACAAATGTTCTTTACACTTGGAGGAGCGTATAGTGAGCTCCAGGTCAGCGGTCAGACTCTTTCCAGCCGAGGCCACTTTACCCAGAGCCCGCTAAAAAGAGTGTGAGATGACGTCACACAGTCTAAAAAGGAGTCATTTCATGATCATTCTAAATGCCTTACGCTAAACTTGTGGCAGATTCTTCAAATCAATCAAATGCCCCCCCCCCCAGAGTTTAATCATGTGCTTACTGTGAAACTTAGCTAACCTGGAACGTGGGGTTATATTAATAGAAGCATATTTGTCAGATCATGGGAGGTCCTAATCCCACTATAATAATCACAATATGTTGAATGTCCATTATTCTTAACCCTCAGAACAACTGTGAGAGGCAGACGACTGGGGAGAAGGGGTATCCTGCACCCCAGTGTCTAGAGGAACAGGCACCAGATTGGCCCCGTGACCTTGTGAGAATTCTGTGAGCCGGTGCAGGGGAAACGCTGACTTAGCCCAGGGCTGGGCATCAGTAAACAAATAGTAGCAATTGTTTGATGATTATTGACAGACGAGAACCCAAGATTCCTCTGGTCACATGACCTGCCCGAGATCCTGGCAGTTGTAGGAAGTCGAGCCAGGGTTCAAACCCGGCTTTGGATTTTAACCTCTGGTCCCTTCTTCTTCACCAGCTTCTCAGCCAGCTTTTCCACTCAGTCTTGCCGTGACGGCATCACAGGTGACACCTTTCCTTTGTCCAGATGTGTTGACGTGATTCCCCCGGATGCTGATAGGTCTCTTCTATAAACTAAGTCTTTCCGTGATTACTTACGTCTTCCGTGGTTCCCTGTCCATCTACTCTGCTGGGTAACGTCTCTCTGTGGAAAAATCCTAAAAGAAACAAACAAAGAAAGAAACAAAAGCACGTTTTCTCCTTCCTGCCTCCCCGTCAGCTTCAGACCTATCTTGTCCCTTCCTGGCACACTCGTGTTTATAGAGTCTTCTGCTATTTACCTGCTCTGCCAGCCCTTCTGTTTGTCCCCTTGAAATCTGGCTACAATCTTCCTATTATACTGAACTGCAGGGGTCCCAGTGATGATAGATAGACAGACAGATAGATAATAGATAAATGGATAGATCGATGATAGATAGATAGATAGATAGATAGATAGATAATAGATGGATATGTAGATAATAGTTAGATGGAGAGATAGATGACAGATGGTAGATAATAAGTAAATGGATACATAGATGATAGATAGATGGATAGACAGAGAGATAATAGATAAATGGATAGATGGATGATAGATAGAGAGATAGATAATAGATGGATAGGTAGATAATAGATGGAGAGATAGATGATAGATGGTAGACAGACAGATAGATAATAAGTAGATGGATAGATAGATAATGTAGATGGATAAATAGAAAATAGATGAGTAGATCGATGATAGATGGGTAGACAGATAATCAATAGATGGATAGATAGATGATGGATGAATAGATATAGACAGGTAGAAAGGTAGATAATAGATGGATAGATAGATGATAGATAGATAGATAGATAGATGTAGACAGATGGATAGATAGAAAGGTAGATAATAGATAGGTAGATAGATGGATAGATAATAGATGGATAGATCAATGATAGATGGGTAGACAGACAGATAGATAATAGATGGATAGATAGATGGTAGATGGGTAGGCAGATAACAGAAGGATAGATAGATATAGACAGATGGATAGATAGAAAGGTAGATAAGAGATAAATGGATAGATGGATAATAGATGACAGATGGGTAGATAGAAAGGTAGATAATAGATGCAAAGGTGGATGATAGATAGATGATAGATATAGACAGATAGCCAATGCTTTACTCTGTCTTCCGTCCCCACCTTGACAGCACTAAGCACCCCTAGGCACCTCCCAGTCCCCAAGCCCCTTCCCTTGGCTTCCTGACCCACTTTTGTATTTTCCTTCCTTGCTCTAACTTTGCCAACTTGCCTAGTTTCTTTTCTTGACTCCTCTTTATGCTGTCTCCGGACTGTCTGAATTTCTCTTAAAGATCGGGGAATTTCAGGATGATAGCGAATCTCAAAAGTTATGTTCCAACCACGATCTACAGTTTAATACCCTCCCCACAGCCCTCTCTAACTGCCCGTGTGCAGAGCAATGTACCTTCACCTAGCTACAATGTAGGAAGATCTATCAGTTACCAAAAAAAACTGGCTTCCTACAGCCTTTTGCAGTTCTGCCCCTTGAAGTCACCAAGTACAAGAACTGTCCCTGTTCTCCGCACAATCACTCCAGACACAGAAGGCTCTTGCGTGGCCCCGACTTTGCCCCAAAACTCTGAGGTTTCTTCTTTCCAGATAACAACCCAAGATTCTTCAACCACAACTCATGAATATGGTTTCTTAGGCTCCGCTCTTCTGTCTCGGAGCACATCCCAATTTCCCTACCTTTACACTCTGAATTTTGCTTGCCTGAGAGGACCTTTTTGAAATACAGAGGGATGCCCACCCCTCTGGTTCTAGAGAAGATGCATATGGGAGGTTGATTCCCAGCTGGAATGGGATCCCAGGTAGATAGATGGAGAGACAGATGGGTAGAGATAGGCAGAGGGATTGCAGATCGATAGATAAACTGGATCCATACATCAGAAGCAAAGTCAAACCACAACTAGGCAAGATAAAAGCTGTTTAGTTCAGTGCTGGAAGTTGACAAGCACAGTAAATGTGATCGAATGTGTGCACGGAGCCTGCCCCACACCATTGTGAGTCAGCGTGCATATGGCACCCGGGCGTCGGCGGTCCACTCCCTGTGGTCCTGAACCCAGGGACAGCCGTGTCTTGTCTACGGCTCTGCTTCTCCACCAGTACAACTTGCTCTCCAGAATGCCTACATCTATTGCCCTGGAGTCTTTTCCACATTGCAAAATTATCCTTTTTGACTTACTTTAGCTTTTTTTCTGCACCCCAGTATCCCACCTGGGGAGAAAAGTGTATCGTTCATAGTGGTAGTGCCAGGACCTGACACGTAGTAACGGCTCCGTAAATATTAACTGAACCAACAAGGGACTTGGTGAAGGGGTGAGTGTGTCTGTTCACACACAGAAGAGGGTGCGCTAACCAGCAATTTTCAAACACAGCGACCTGCGAAGCTTTGCCGAGGTTGTCTCGCCATCGTGTGGCCTTTTAGGGTATTGCATCTAAAGGCTTTTAAGCTGGGCTGCATTTCACAACCTTTGGCCCAGGTCGGGGAAAGAAATTGCGGTGTTTGCCCCATTGGCTGGTGGAATTAAGTCAGAAGCTGATAGGACCTACTACATTCAGCTTGCTTTATGTATCTGAAGTTTTGTTATTAAGTGTAAGTATTTATTTAATCTCTAAGCCTTCCCGATGAACTGTTACTTTTCTGATTATGATAATGAAATGTCTCTGGTAATACTCTGATATTACAATAACCACTTAAGTCTTCTTATGCTTAACATTTGCTAATGGTATGTCTTTTTTGTTCCATTTCTTTCAACCTATCTTTGTCTTTATATTTAAAGTGTGTCTCTTATAGCCACCATATAGTTTGGTCTTGTTTTTGTCCATTTTGACAATCTCTGTTGTTGTTGTTGTTGTTTTCATAATCTTTGGCTTTTAATTCGAGCATTTATACCATTAACATTTAATGTAATGGTTGTCGTGGTTAGGTTATTGTTTTCTGTTTGTTCCCTCTGTGTTTGTTCCTCTGATTCTCATTTCCGTCCTTCTTTTGGATAATCTAAATTGTTAGTATTCCATTTTAATTCATCTATGAACTTTTCAGCTATATCCCCTGTGTGTTTTTCGTTGTTGCTTTACAGATTAAAATGTACATACCCCTTGTTTGACATTTGAGTGACAATTAATATTGTCTCACTTCTAGTAAAATGTGGAAGACTCGCAGACTTATCGGCCCCTCTACCGACACCATCCCACTGATCTTTATGCTTCAGTTTTCTGAGAAGGATGTCTGCATGCATTGAAAACCTCACCAGACGATACTATAGCTTTTTCTTTCAATAGTCATAAGTGTTTAAAGAACTTCAGAGGAAGAAAAACAGGCACGCATCTTATCCAAGCTATTTATCATCACTTTGCCTTTCTTAGTGAAGATTCAAGTCTCACAGCTGCCATTTTCCTTCAGCATGAACTGTTTTTCATATTTTGGTCTGCCAGTGATAGTTTCTTAGTTTTCCTTTACCGGAGAATATCTTTATTTTGCCTCATTCTTGAAAAAATATTGTTGGTTAATACAGAATTCTGGATGGACACTTCTTTTCTTTCAGCATTTTGAACGTGCTATTCCACTGTGCTCCGACTTTCATGGTTTCCAATGTGACATCTGTGGTTATTCAAATTATTGTTTCCCGGTATGATTTGTGCCATTTTTTCTCTAGCTGCACTAGAGAGATTTTCCTTATCTTTGGGTTTGACCAATTTGCTTATGCTACGTCTAGGCATAGTTTTCTTTGAGTTTATCTTATTTGGGATTCACTGAGCTTTTTGAGTCTGTAAATAAATACAGCTTTCATCAAATTTGGGAAGTTTTCAGTGATTATTTCTTCAGATACTCTTTCTACACCAATGTCTTTTTCTGATGCTCTGAAACTTTAATGACACACATTTTAGACCTTATGATGTTTCCTCACAGTCTCACAGCTCCCTGAGAGTCTGTATTTTTTTTTTTTTAATAATTGTCCTCTGTTCTTCAGATTAGATGATCTTATTGATCTACCTTTAAATTCACGGACACTATTCTGTCCTCTGATATTGATTGAGCCCATCCAGTGAATTTTTAACTTCAACAAGTTTATTTTTTCTCAAATTTCCTTTTGGTTCTTTTTAATAATTTTGATTTCTCTGCTAGTCACTTCTGTCATCCTGTTAATCTCAAAATTGTTTACCATTATTTCATGGAGCATAGTGCTAATAGCGGATTGAAATCCTTGTCTCATAATCTCCATGTCTGGATACCTTGTGGTTGGTCTCTGTTTATTGCCTTTTCATCTGATCATATATTTTCCTGATTTTTTGTAAGTTGAGCAATTTTGGATGATATCGCAGACACGTGAATGTTGTGAATGTTACGTTGTTTTGATTCTGATTTCCATTATAATCTTTGGAGAATATTGTTTTGTTTTACCAACCAACCAACACAATTAGATTCTGAGAACACACATTCCCACCTCAGGCAGATATGAGGGTCAACAATCACAGTTGATTGTTTTTGGTAAATGCCCTGAGGGTAGGGCTCTGCCCACTGAGCAAGCTCTGAGCCAGGTCAAATACAGACAAGCTCTCTGAGTCTTTTCCGAGGACTCACAGGTCAGACAATGACAATTCTCTTGGCTGCCTCCAAGTTTGGGAAATTATGAATAAAGCTGCTGTAGGCATTTGTGAGCAGGTTTTGTGTTTATCTTCTGGGAGGAGTTTTGACTAACAGTATATGCTCACTACTGTCTGTTCTCCTGATTAAACCTAAAATCTCTGGGCAAAACAAAAAAAAAGGAACTACTCTGAACTCTGAAAAGTAAACGAAAGCAGGTAGTTTTTGAAGGGAAGGAAAGAGTTGGAGAAATGGGGTGCCTGGGTGGCTAGGTCAGTTGGAGTGACCGACTCTTGATTTCAGCTCAGGTCATGAACCCGGGGTCATAAGACTGAGCCCCCTGTCAGGCTCCGTGCTTGGTGTGGAGCCTGCTTAGGATTCTCTCTCTCTCTCCTTCTGCCTCTGTCCCCTGATCTCTCTAAAAAAAAAAAAAAAAAGTTGGAGAAATGACATGAAATGCAGTAAGCTTCCTATTTATTTTTACCAATGATACCAAAACAATAAAATGGGAGAAAATAGTTTTTTCAGCAAAATGTTGCTAAAACAACTTGATATTTACATGCAAAAAACACACACACACACACACACACACAAAAAGATGAAGTTGAATCCCTTCCACACACCATATACAAAAATTAACTCAAAATGTATCTAAGATCAAACTGTAAGAGCTAAAAGTATAAAACTCTTAGAAGAAAACTTAGGAGTAAATCTTTGTGATCTCGGTTGAACAATGGTTTCTTAGATAGGACACCAAAAGCACAAGCAACAAAATTAAAAATGGATAAATTGGATCCCATCAAAATTAAATACTTTTGTACATCAGAAGAAATCATCAAGAAAGTGAGAAAATAACCTACAGAACAGGAGAAACATTTGCAAATCATGTATCTGAGAAGGGACTTATATCCAGGATGCATAAAGAGCTCTGACAACTCAACAATAAAAGAACCAATAATTCAATTTTTCTAATATGCAGAAGATTTGAATAGGTATTTTTTTTTAAGGATGTAGAATGGCCAGTAAGCTCATTGTCATGGTTAGCTCGGGCTGCCATAACAAATGACCATAGCTTCAATCACAAACACTTATTTCTTACAGTTCCAGAGCCTGGAAAGTCTAAGACTAAGGCCTCAGCAGATTCAGTGTCTGGTGAGGGTCCGCTTCTTATCTCATAGACAGCTGTTTTCTCACTGTGTCCTCACATGACCGAAGGGACAGAAGAGCGCTCTGGGGTGTCTTTTATAAAGGCATTAATCCCATTCGTGAGGGATCCACTTTCATAACCTAATCACCACCCCGCCCCCCCACAAAGGCCCATTCCCAAATATCATCACATTGGGGATTAGGGTTTCCATACATGAATTTTGAGGAAACACAGACATAACACACATGAAAAGATGTTCAACATAATTAGTCAATAGGGAAATGCAAATCAAAACCACCATGACATACGATCTTACATCCACTAGGATGGCTAAGACTTTAAAAAGAAAGACAATACCGATGGCGGGCAAGAATCTGGATAACTTGGAAGCCTCACACATCACTAATGGGATTGCAAAATGTTGCGGCAACTTGGGAAACATTTTGGCAGTCCCTCAAACATTAAATATGGAGTCACCATACGACCCAGCAATCCTACTTCTAGGGATATAGCCAAGAGAAATGAAAACATATGTCCGTACAAAAACTTACACATAAATGTTCATAGCGGCATTATTCACAACACCCCAAAAGTGGAAACAACCCAAATGTCCACTGGAGGATGAATGGATAAACACAGTGGGATGTATCGTGCAGTGGATTCTTATTCATTGATAGAAAGGAAGGGCATACTGATACCTGCTGTGACGTAGATGAATCTTGAGAAAACATTACGCTAAGTAAAAGAAGCCAGGACAAAAGAACGCATAGTATATGGTTCCACGTATACAAAATGCCCAGAATAGGCAAACCCACTGAGATAGGGCTGGTGATTTCCAGGAGCTGGGGAGAGGGAAGAATGTGGAGTGACAGCTGACAGGTGTGGGTGGCGAAAGCACCCTAACGTTCGGTGGTCATGCTCGTTGCACAATCTTGAATATACTAAATCCGTGAACTGCACGCTGAAATAAGGTGAGTCTATAGCTTGTGAATTTGAACTCAATAAAGCTGTCATTTTTTAAATGAGGCAGCATTTTCACCTACCACAACGATAATGTCTAAAAGCTTGCGAACAGGTAAGGCCGATAAGGCCATGGATACGTAAGGACTCTGTCCCCTGAAGGTGGTCACGTAAATTGGACCAGCCTCTTTCACGGACGACACGGTAGTATCTGTCAATATTTAATATGCATACACCCAGAATTTCAAGTTCTAGAAACATGTTCTATTAGTAAGTTCATAGAGGTACACAACAGATTTGGTAGCTCTACATGTGTTGATACGTAATGAGCTATAAATATTGTACGACTGACAAAATTTGAGAAAGTTCTGTGGTTTAGTTAATGGTATTGTGCCAATTTTAATTTCCGATTTTGATAGATATATAATGGTTATATAAGATTTTGGGATCCGAATAAACTGGATAAAGGTTATTTGGGAACTTCCTGGACTAGTTTTTGCTACATTTTTTGTTAAGTCTAAGACCATTACCAAATAAAAGGTTAAAAACACTGTGTATAGTTTTGTGATAAATGTGTATACTGTCAAAATATAGCTGTTTGCGGAAATGAACACCACATTCAGGAGAGCGGTTTCCTACAGCTGGGAGTACGCGTAATACGATCAGGGAGAGGCAGAGACGAGGGACTTCAACTCTATTTGTGGTATTTTGCTTTATAAGCTGAACGATAGAGATTAACGTGTTTATTGTATTATTCTTTGAAAATTTTGCATATGTTTTTTCTAACCGGTTATTAACAGGAAAGTGTACAAGAAAAAGACAATGCAAAAAAATTTGCAATCAATTCCGTAAGTCTCCAAACGTCCCTGAACCCCCATAGATTCCAGGATGAAAACTCTTGGTTTGTAGAACATTCCAGCGTTCATAAACCCACTTGCTTCAGAGAGGTACTTTCTCCTCCACCACCAGAAGCTTCCAGAAGGAAGCGGTTCTGCTGGGGTGCCCTTCTGTCGCTGGGAGGGAGGGAGGGGAGTCTGATGGGCTGGAGACAGAGGGAAACCCTTTCAACAAGCATGTGTTTGTGGCTAGCGCTGTCCTCGTATTCACAGAGAGATGCCACCTGCCCGTTCCGGAAAATGCGGTGAGATTCTCTGCCTGGGCTCCCCACGCTGGTATGAGCTATTTTCGTCCGGATTGGTGACTCATAGCGTCAACTGAAAACAGCCAGTCCCTAGCAACACGCAGACACGTCCAGCTTCTCTGGATTCCTATGGAGACTGGTATTTTCTTCTTACTTCAGTCTTGATGTGGCACCCAAGACAAAATCTGTACGGCTTTTCCACTTTCTAATCAGCAGGCGTGGATGTGGATTGGGCCAAAATGACAGCAGAAAACCAGCTGCGGACCCAGATTCTTCAATTAGGCAGGCTGCTCTTGTCCTTTAAAAAAATGTTTTTAATGTTTATTTATTCTTGAGAGAGAGAGAGAGAGAGAGAGAGAGAGAGCATGAGCAGGGGAGGGGCAGAGCGAGAGAGGGACACAGAATCCAAAGCAGGCTCCAGGCTCCAAGCTGTCAGCCCAGAGTCCGACGCAGGGCTCCCACTCACAAGCCATGAGATCATGACCTGAAGTCAGACGCTTAACCGACTGAGCCACCCAGGCGCCCCAACTCTTATACTTTTTAAACCTTAAGGGACAAGGCACCAGGAGTTATCTCAGCTTCCTCTCAGCCTTTAACCGCTTCATGGCCTCCAAAGGTCAGGATGGGACATGGGCCGTGCCCAGGCAGTTCCATGGCCTCCCGATTCTAGATCTGATACCGAACACCCAAGAAAATAAGTACAGAGAGCAAGGTGCATAGGGACCAGAATAAGCAGGAGAGACACTGAGCTGTGTTCCCAGCAAGTCCTTTAAATCTGGTTCCTATGGATTTGCTCCACATTAGCCCTTGTGCTCCTGAGCAGGACTTGGCTCCTGGGGACGCGCTCTCCTTGGTGGGGTGCTCCCCTCCATCATCACCACCGCCTTGACCTTCCTTGTCTTTCCCTCCGGCCCGTCCTTGGCCTTTCACCAGCTCTGCAGGCCTTTCTGATCTAAAACTGATAGTGTCTCAGATTCAGGCACCAAGGCATCTTCGGAGCCCTGCCCGGAATCCGAAGTAACAGCATCCAGTCTTTGACTTCATGACCCATCCAGGCCCCAACGGCTCCCAGCCCAAACTTCTCTCAATGGTTATTTGACAAACCCACTTGGGAAGGGCACAGCTACACCCAACGGTGTGTCTGGAATTGTCGTTTCCCCCCGGAGGGGCGTCCTCCAGGTTTCCCAGCTGCACACACTGCTGCCTGTGTTCCCTTCTTGCTCCTCAGGGACCCGGGAGTCACTGTCACCGCCCATCTCAGCCGGCTTTGTCCACTCTTCCGGGAAAATCGCGACGGGGGGGGGGGGTGTGCTGCAGCCCCTGGAACAGGAGGTGGTTCCCTCCTGACACCCCACAGAGCGCTCAGGTGCCTGGGCCCCGAGGAACATGTCCACCGGCAACACTATATACGCGGAGCCGCGGCGACGGCGGCAATGACTCCATGGTGGCCGCAGGAGCGACCGGGCGCGGGAGGGGGGCTCACTGCCCGCGGGCTGCGGCAGCAGGGCTGTTGGCACAAAGCCAAGCCAGCGGCTTCCCGCAAGTTGCTGCAGAGCGCTCGCTCCCCCGAGGTGGTTTACTCGGAGAAGGCAAGAGCTGGGCGCAGGGCCGGCGCGCTGGGGTTCCTGCAGCAGGTGCAACGAAGAGCGCGGCGCCCCCTCCGGGGCTGGCGGGGAGACAGCGCTGCAGCCTTACGTCGTCGGGTCCCTGGGGCCGGGTCGCCACCTCGTCCCCGGGGAGGAGGGATGGCCAAGTAGGAGGACCGTGCGAAAGTTAGCACCTCGCTCAAACCGCTGACTCAACGCCGCACGTTCAGTCCCATCCCAATGGCCACAGGCGCGCGGGACGGCAAACAGCTCGGAGACAACACACAAGTTTGTTTGTGGGACGTCTCCACGGGGCCCGCCTGCCCTCCTGGAAACACGAGCCCCCTGTCCCGCCGCCGTCGGGGCACAGGGGGCGCCCTGGCCGGGTCTCGCCCTGAGATTCCACACACACCCCCGCGCGCAGCAGCCGAGTCACCGCCAAGGAGGCCGGTGGTACGTGACACCTGCCAGGTCCGCAGGAGGCGCTCCGGGGAGGGCCGTGCGGGGAGCGGGCGGCACCCCGCCCCCCACCACACCCCTGCTCAGCCCCGGGCCCTGAGCCAGCCCCGGAGCGCAGCCGGGGCATCGGGGCGCGGGGCCAGGCCCTCGGGACTGCTGCCCACAGGTTCTCTGAAGGGGACCCCGGACTGACTCTCGGCGCTGGGAGAGGGGGCCGCACGGGTTAATTGCTAATCATCAGTGTTAATTGTCAATTGTTAGCGTCTCGAAGATGCAGTTTCCTCGTGGGCAAAATGGGGATGAGAAGCACTTGGCAAGGTTATAGGAAGAATTAAAAGTATATGTGAGTGTATATATGGGCGTATGCATATGTATGTGTGTACATGCATATAAACATGTATATTAATATGTATGTATCAATGTATATGAGTATGCTTGTAAGTATGTATCCTGTGTACATGTATATTATGTGTATGTGTGTATATGTATATGAATATATTATGGATACGAATGTGTATGCATATACAAAATTTCATATATGTGTATTATATAAATACGTAATGTCATGCATTGTCATGTGCATTTATTATATGCATATGTGTATGCGTGCATGTATACATATATGAATATGTATCTGTGTTACGTTACATCTATGACTGTGTGCACATATGCAGATATGCATGTGCCCATATATGATATGCGTGTGCATATATATGAATATATGCATACACCTGTGTGGGTATGCCCATATGAATATGTATATTGTATGCATAGTGACTGTCACAGGATCACTGGTTTGTCCCCTGCCACAGCTGGGTTCCTGCTCCCCCACCCCCGCCATGGCTCCCACATCCCAGGTAGAGAAGGTCTCCCCAGAGCCCTACCCTTGCCTGAGAGAGCAGTGCCCCAGGGTGGCCTTGCCATCCTGCGCTGGGCCAGTGTGCCCAGACCACCCTCACCCAGATGCCCTGTTCCCCCTGCTCCGTGCACTCCCCAGTCTGACCCAGTTTTCCACCCTCCCAAACCCTTCCCCTGCACATCTGAGAGCTCCCTTTTTATTTTAAATTTGTACTGCTTTACTGGTGTGTAAGTAACCTATAACAAATTGTACATATTTAGGCTGTACTATTTATTTGATGTGTTTTGACATGTGTGTGCTCCTGTGACGTCATCAGCACAATCAGGACCGTGAGTGTTTCCAGCACCCCTCAGCTTTTCCCCACACCCTCTGTGACTCATCTCCCTCCCGACTGCCATCCTGCACAACCACAGATAAGTTTTCTGTAGCTAAATATCACTTTGTATTTTATACAGCCCTGTATAAATGGAATAATAGACCATGTGCTTTTTTTAATGTTTATTTATTTTTGAGAGAGAGGGAGAGACAGAGCGTGAGCCGGGGAGGGGAAGAGAGAGAGGGAGACACAGAATCCGAAGCAGGCTCCAGGCTCCGAGCTGTCAGCACAGAGCCCGACGTGGGACTTGAACTCACGAACCGCGAGATCATGACCTGAACCGAAGTCAGACACTCAGCTGACTGAGCCACCCAGGCGCCCCTAGACCATGTACTTTTTATTGTCTGGCTTCTTTTATGTAAAATAATTATTTTGAGATTTTTCAATGTTGTTTCATGTATCAATACTTTTTTTTTATCATTGAATAATATTCCATTGTGTGAATATACCAAAATATGATTATCCATTCACCTGTTGATGAGCATTTCGGCTGTTTTCAGTTGTTTAGCATCACATATAAAGCTTCTGTGAACATTGTATGCTTGCATTTCTGTGGAACAAAATGCGCATTTTTCTTGGTAAGTATTTCGGAGTAGAAAGGCTGGACCATACAGAAGATAGCTCTTCAATTGTTTAAGAAACTATGAAACATTTCCCAAAGTAGATGGAGTATTTTACATCGCTACCACCAGTGTGTGAAAGTTTCCACATTTTTGCCAATACTTAATATGGTCAGTCTTTTTAATTTTAGCCATCATAGCAGGTGTAATGGTTTCTTACTGTGGTTTCCATTCACATTTCTATACAACTAATTACACTGAGCAGATTTTCATTTTTTATTTGCTAGCTATACTTTTTATTTAGTGAAATGTCTCTTATAATTTAATAGTAAGAGTTCTTTACCTGTACAAGTCCTCTGTTGGATATATAGTTTACAAATATGTTCTCCCAATCGGTGACTTGCCTTTTCATGAGTTCTAAAGTGTGTGTTTTAAAACAGCAAGTTTCATTTTAAGGAAATCAAATTTATCATTTTTGTGTATGTCTTTTACAATTTGTGGTTTGGGAGTCCTTTTGAAGAAATCTGGCCAAATTCGAGGTCACTAAGATTTTCTCCTGTTTTCTTCTAGAAGTTGTATAGTTTTATCTGTTGCATTTGGGTCTGAGACCTATTTCAAGTTGATGCTACAAATGGTGTGAGGTAAGGGCCTGCATTTTTGTTTTTGTTTTTATATGGCTACCAATTGTCCTAGGACCATTTGTTTTGAGCAGGTTATCCTTGAATTGCCTTGGCACTTTGTCAAAAATTAATTGGTTAGAACGATATGGGTCTATTTCTGCACTTTCCATTTATTCTTTTCTATCTGTACGCCAATATCACACAGCTTTGATTAATGTAAATGTATAATGTTTCTTTAAATCATTTAGGATAAATTAGCCAAATCTGTTCTCTTTGAATGTTATTTTGACCATGTCAATTCATTTGCATTGCCATTTAAACTTTATAATTAGCTTTTCAACATCTAGACTAAAAAACCCCCTGGGATTTAATTGAAATTGCCTTGAATCCATCAATCAATTAAAGAACTGACATCTTAACAATATTGTCTTCTCATCCATGAACATAGTATATCTCTCCATTTATCTACATCTTCTTCTATACTTCTCAGCAATGTTTTGCAGCAAGATATTACAAATAAGACAAATGTCCACAGTTAGGTAAATTGTCACGCCTCCATGTTACATCAGATAAGAGACAGGTATTATTAGATAAAATAGAAAACTCAAATTACAGTAGAGTAAAAAGATGGAAGTTTAATTTTCTGTAACGTATAAATCTTAAAAGAGGCAGTTCAAAGTTTGTGCGGAAGATCCATGATGGTTTTCGAGGCCCAGGTGGCTCTGTATTTCTTCCCTATCAGTCTTACCGCACGGCTTTCATCCATGGTCAAGCAGACAGCTTGACCCATAGCCAACTCACCCCTAATACAGACAAAAAGCCAGAGGGGGTACTGCTTACAACACAGCAGGGAAGATTAAGAGTTTAGAGTGGAAATTAATAATAATTTAAAGAAGTAAGGGTAAAAAGTGGTGTATTCAAATGACATTCAGATGAGATACAACAGATTCATTCTCCCAAAAGGGAGAGCCAAATAACAGAACAGAATGCCATATGTTATAAAGAAATATGTTATAAATTATAAACTATAAGAAATTAAAGAAATTAGGGGGAGACTGGGTGGCTCAGTCAGTTAAACGTCCAAATCTTGATTTCAGCTCAGGTCATGATCTCATAGTTCATGGGATTGAGCCCCGCGTTGGTCTCTGCACTGGCAACGTGGAGCCTGCTTGGGATTCTGTCTCTGTCTGTCTGTCTCTCTCTCTCCTCTCAAAATAAATAAACATTAAAAAGAGAAATAAAAATATATGCGCTTTAGCCCACTACAGCCACTGAAAAACAGACACAGAACAATCCAGAAGATACTGTAAAGCAATGGTAAAGAAGAAATGTTTAAACATCTGGAGAGAAAAAGATGAAGTAACCTATAAGAGAGAGCTGTCGAAATGGCTCCAGAATAATTCCCAGCATGGTCCATCCATTGGTGCAGCAATCCCTACAGATTCTTAAAGAAAAAATGTGTGGTCAATCAATTTTTTACCCAACTTGTTATTTAAAGCATAAAAGAATAGGGACACCTGGATGGCTCAGTAGGTTAAACGTCTGACTTCAGCTCAGGTCATGATCTCACGGTTCGTGGGTTCGAGCCCCACATCAGGCTCTGTGCTGACAGCTCAGAGCCTGGAGCCTGCTGCAGATTCTGTGTCTCCCTCTCTCTTCCCCTCCCCTGCTCAGGCTCTGCCTCTCTCTCTCTCTCTCAAATATAAATAAGCATTAAAAAATTTTAAAGCATATGGGGCGCCTGGGTGGCGCAGTCGGTTAAGCGTCCGACTTCAGCCAGGTCACGATCTTGTGGTCCGTGAGTTCGAGCCCCGCGTCAGGCTCTGGGCTGATGGCTCAGAGCCTGGAGCCTGTTTCCGATTCTGTGTCTCCCTCTCTCTCTGCCCCTCCCCCGTTCATGCTCTGTCTCTCTCTGTCCCAAAAATAAATAAACGTTGAAAAAAAAATTTTTTAAAGCATAAAAGAATAGAATATAGAGTAAAAAGATAGAAATAAAAGTCACTGCTAGAACAAAATAGAAAAGTCGAGTTTACTAGAAGTACATACATAAAACAACAAAAACACACACAGATCAACTTAGTGGAAAACATGTTCTAAATAAGCAATAAAAATAGTAAATGCGACATAAAAATCATGACAAAGTGAATATGAAAAGTGCCCTCCATAACAATAAAGGCAACTGAACTAATTTTGCTTTTAAAAGATAGACTCTCAAACTGGATCAAAAGGCAAAACCTAACGCATGTAATATATTAAAAACACAAAGTAAAAGCACCTAAAATGAAACACGCCTGGGTGAGAAACTGGTAACAGGGTTCCACCTGCAAAATGGGGCCACCATCGGAGGTGAGACCACATGTTTTCTTCCCTGTGGGTTACCTTGCATGTATATAAGGGCCTTAAATTCACTGTTGTCACGTCTAGGAAGGTACAGTCTATTAGTTGAACAGGCAGTAAACAATAATAGCCATTGGTAGAGTCTACCTGGAAAAGGCATTTGAATTCAAACTATTTTCATTTTTTTATTTTTCTTTTTTTGAGAGAGTGAAAGACAGAGAGAGAGAGAGCACGTGCACACACGACAGTGGGGTAGGGGCAGAGAGAGGGGAAGAGAGAGAATCCCAAGCAGGCTCCACGCACAGCATAGCACCCAAGGCGGGGCTCCATCCCATGACCTTGGGATCATGACCTGGGCTGCAATCAAGAGTCAGAGGCTCAACCGACTGAGCCACCCAGGTGCCCCGAATTGAACATATTTTTAAAACATGGTGTGACTGAACAAAGTATTTCTGCAGGTCAGATACACAGGACAAGGGTTTCCGATCCTGATGTTTTTGTTAACATAGGAGGTAAAGCGAGGTTGTCGTAATGGATGAGCAAAGTAACTTTGCGTTATAATCATTGACGTCCAGTCTGTACCCATCGTCTTCCACCGTGAGCTTCGTATCATCTGCCTAGAAGGGAGTCAGCCTCGAGTCACGGAGAATCATCCGCTTTGGAACCTGATGAGCGTGCATTCAACCCCATCCAATTACTGCAACCCACGTTGGTAACAGCTCCGCTGCGTGGCTTCTCACGCCCCTCATTCCATCTCTGCCTCCCCTTGCCGTCAGTCCAGAGCTGTGAGGCTCTCCTTTGACCTGGTCAAGCGTCCAGGACGAGGTGGCACCACAAAAGTACCACCACTAACTTGTGCAGTTACCTTTGCAAGCCGCCGAGCCCACTGTCTGCCCCGGGAGCCCTCAGGTCAGGCCCGTTTGCCTTCGTGGACGGCCGAGCGTTCACGGACACACACAGAGTCCGTTTGCCTCATCTGGAGGGAATGTCCTCACGGTCGGCACTGCAGTTAAGTATGAGTCATACGTCACCCTCCTCCCTTTGACATTTCTGACCCACGGCTGCCCAGCCCACCCACCACCCGCCTCACCCCCCCCCCCCCGCCCTCCGCCAGGAGAAAGACCCCAGGGGGCCAGTCACATCTCATTAAAACTGATGGGACCTCAAAAGTGCTTTGGAAACAAATGACAAACCCACTTAGAGAACTCTGACTCACCACGTTTTCTTTCTAAAAATTCCACTGGCAACTTTTCACTAACCGTCACCATGGCAGGGGACAAAACATCCACCCAGAGCCACAGGTTAGTTCTGAAGGAAGAATTTCACATCTTACCCGACTTGGGATTAGCCGGGCAGGAGGCAAGAAGGGAGCGGGTGGGCGCTCCGGCTACATCGCGATCGACACGGGGTGACTCAGCCACCAGCCCTGGGACGCATGGTCACCCCACTGTGCTGACCGCCTTGGCCGAGAAGACATTGAAACCAGAGGTCAGAATCCTTGTGGCCTCACCTGTCGGAAGCTGGAAAAGCATCTCAGAAAATATGGCCTCGTCACATCTTCAGAATATTTAACATCTTTTCTGTGAAGCTCCGTGTTAGCCGCTAGAAATTGTTTCCAACGTGTTATCTGTGACGTTAGTTTACCAAGACGAAGAAATGAACGATCATTTCTTTCCAGGATACTTTCAACTTTGAGATGTGTGAGATTGTGAGCAAAGGAGTCAGGCGTTGTCCTGTTTGAAACTCACGTTCTCATGCTTTAAAGAGTTACACGGCTTAATGTAGACTGACTTCAAAATAACGCAGACTGACCCAACAACTTAATTTTGCTTTAGTCGTGCTAGTGGAGAGGGACCACCTAACGTGGTAACTATCGTGCCCCTGTGAACACCCAGGGATGACATCCTGGGAAGACCACGGACTTTAGAGACAGACACAGACGTGGTTGTACTTTGAACATCCCGTTAATTATATAAGTTTGGATGCACATCTGAAAACTCCAAGCTACGCTATGATTATAAAAGTAGAATTCCGTGACGCCTCCCCCGTCTCGGTTACCGTGGACACGAATAGCTACGAGAAGGCATTCCATTGACATAAAACTGGCCCATTGGTCTCCCTTTCCCCTTCTTTGGTTTTCCGAAAGACCATTGGTCTCGAATTTGGGGACGTGCTGTACTGCAGAGGCTCCCCCACCCCGGTTTCTGTTGTGTGCAGTGCACATAGGAACCGTGTTTGTCTCCATGAGTTAGTGTGGAGACAAAATAGGAACACGTTATTAGGTATAACTCCGGGCACAGAGTACGTGGGCCCGTAGACATCAGCGGTAACAACCGGGCTTTCTCTCAGGGGCCTGTTAGATTTTTCAAAAGGGTCACTGTCTACAACAGACACGGAAAATGACAATGTCAAAGAGATTGCCTGAAAGGACAGGAGATGAGAAGTTAGTGAGGGAAGGACAGAGTCGAGAGCTCTCCACTGTATCGAAAGAAAGGAACTTTGACCAAGGTACTTGAAAGTCTCCGTAAAGACTTAGGCCGTGATGTTGACATATTTCTCACAAGACCTCCGCACACGTAGTGGACACACACACTTCCCAAGCCAAAATTGGAGCACAGAATTAAGTAACACAACAAAATATTTTACTTCTGGAAGTACGGTAGACTAAAAATTACGACAAATAATTCAAATCTAATGACAGCTTACAAGGTTTCTAATACGAGAGTTTTAAAATGCCGTTCCTCCTTGCTTTTGTAATTTTTTTTTAATGTTTATTTTTGAGAGAGAGACAGAGCGTGAGCAGGGGAGGGGCGGAGAGAGGGGTAGACACAGAATCCGAAGCGGGCTCCGGGTTCCGAGCCATCAGCCCAGATCCTGACGCAGGGCTCGAATTCACAAACCTCGATATCGTGACCTCAGCCGAAGTGGGACGCTCAACTGACTGAGCCACCCAAGCGCCCCAGAAAGTGGCACATCCTAGCGGTACCTAACTGATTTATTTTTGACTTGGCTAATTAGCTGTGGTTGAACCTTCCTTTGTATTTGACTTCTTCCTAAAGTGTCTCTTACAAAAACTGCAGCTGGGGTTCATGTGACTCGTTTTTAACGGTTACTTTCGTGTTCGGGCAGACATTTTCGGAAGTTGCGTAGCCTCAAGAGCACAGCCAAAGAGCAGTGTTTTATGAACTGAGAATGTTTCTAAGATGCTTTTATGTTGTTCTTCAATATATTGTGATGAGATCACAGAAAGAACACGCATGATTTTGGAATTAGAAGCAACCTAGCTTTGTCTTTTCTAGAAGAATCTTACTGGATTAAGCGCATTCAAAAGCAAGAAGGAGGGGCACCTGGGTCGCTCAGTGGGTTAGTCGTCTGACTTCGGCTCAGGTCACGATCTCAAGGTTCATGGGTTCGAGTCCTGCATCGGGCTCCGTGCTGACAGCTCAGAGCCCAGAGCCCGCTTTGGATTCTGCGTCTCCCTCTCTCTCTGCCCCTCCCCTACTTGCACTCTGTCTCTCTCAAAAATAAACATTAAAAAAAAAAAAAAAAAAAAAAAAGATGTGCCACTTTCTCCAAAACCGTGTACCATTTAATTAGGATACACCCCACCTCCTGCTTTCCGGCCCATCAATCACCCAGACCCAAGGAATTTTCCCCAACGCTGTCTGAACTATGTGTTTTTCCCGATGAGAAGATTCTCCTACATAGGTGAGGAATGGCATTCATTTCCCACACTTGGCCTCTAAGAACTGAGCACACAGGCGTGGGCAGAGACGCTGCCCTCCACAGACAGAGGCGATGCTCCCCGCCCCCCCCCCCAGCCCCCTGGAAAATTAAGTGTAACTCCGAGGCAAAGGACGGGGCTGAACCACAGTATGTCGTGCACCCGAGGAGGAGCGCGGGACGAAGGTTATGCTGATGGTGGTGTTATTCACGAGGAACCAAGAAAGCCACTTCTTTGTCCACCTACACCACTTTTCAACGTTTCAGCACCCCTGGGGTTGGGAGTTTCATTGTCTAGAGAAACTTGAGTTTCTCTAGGGCAGGTCACTTCCTCTGCCCTCCTCCTTTCCTGCTCCCACCACGAAAGGCTGTCGGTCTGGTGTCTCCACCTCCCGCCGGGCTGCAAGCGGCCGAGGGACATGCCGAGGGACAGTTCTGGCCATGGCAGGATGGCATGGGGACAACCAGTCGCTCCTGTGCCTCCTTTTCTCCTTCCTCTGCTTGAGACCTGGACGGAAGCCTGCAAACGCAGAGGCCCCGGGACAGAGGATTCAATCCAACAGGGTGGGGCAGACAGAGACAAGAATGTGTGATCCTAGTAACAACCCACAGCCTCATCCTAAACCCGGGTCTGCCTCTCACCCGTCTCTCGTTGTGTAACGCGAAGGAAGCCCAATTACTTGGAGCCGCGTGGCTTTTGCAGAACTCATGCCTCTCTTGAGCATAAATAAAGCAGATTCTGATCAGAGCGTCAGATCCCACGTAGGGGAGGTGGGAACCATTAAGTCAGACACAAATATTTATCCAGCGGTGTGGACTTCAGCAGGCTGTGCGGAAGAATCCAGAGTGAAAGGCGCTCAGGCCGGGCTCCCCTGTGCAGCCTGCTTTCGTGGGTCTTGGAGGCAGCGCTGTGGCAAGAACCGGACGGACGCCTACACCTACCTGCGTTCACAAGTACCTGGGCCTGTCCGGCCCACGATCCAGTGAAAGCTGATTTCTAGGAAGGCTGAAGAAGCCAAGTGTGATGGGTTTGACCTGGGAAAAGGTGTTAACGGTCAGAGGGAAGGGGCGTCTGGGTGGCTCAGTCGGGTAAGACTGACTTCGGCTCAGGTCGTGATCTCACGGTTCATGAGTTCGAGCCCCACGTCGGGCTCTGCGCGGACAGAGCGGAGCCTGCTTGGGATTCTCTCTCTCCCTCTCTCTCTCTGCTACTCCCCTGTGTGTGCACTCCCTGTCTCTCTCCACATCAGTAAACAAATAAATAAACGTTCAAAAAAAGTAGAGGGAAAGAGTGATCTGGGCTGTGGTGGCTGTTTCTCCCCACACTTACATCATCTCCGTGTCTGTACCTTGGGGAGAAACCAGTCGTCAGGGTTTTTTCAAATTAGAAAAAAAACTGTCACTAAAAATTCTGTCAGTCCCCGAGGGCCAGACAGAAACGGCTGCCAGCTTCTCTTGCAGAGTGCGATGCAGAAGCGAGAGGCCGTGCCTTCCCCTCTTCCGTCCTTGGCACTGAGCGGGCCCCAGGGCAGCCAGGCGGCCCCCCGGCAGGGGCAGCCGCAGCCAGTCTTCAGTATGCAGCCGGAGATCAACGCTTGGCAGACGGCAGGTCCCCCGGACTTCTGGGACCGCAAAGCGACAGGCGACTCGGGGCGAGGTCCGTGCTGGTCTCACGGGTGCCGGGGACCCTGCGGGAGCGGACCCGGCAGGGAACAGGTGGGGCCGAAACCCACGTGCGCCCGGTGCTGCCCATCCACTGCGGCTGCGTGAGCCCCGAGCAGGTTTCTCATTCTGACCCGACAGGGGCTCCGCGTGGGCCCCGGCCGGCCCCGGACACGCCTTCCGGCGACAAAAGGGTGCCGTGCGGAGGGCTCGCCAGATTATGACGGAGACATGGTCTCCCGGTGTCTGGGAATGAGAGTCAATGGTATCTGGGTTTCCACTCAGATGAGGCCCCAGGAACTCAGAGCACACAGTTTAGCATAAGGTACGGAAGTCGGACCATCATGCAAACCACTATACGTTTAATTGCGTGTTAAGTTCTCCGTTTCAGAAAGAAGCTCAGAATTAAATTATGATCGTTGGGACTTTAAAAGTCAGGGAGTTCAGTTGGAAATGAGCACAAGCACAGGCAGCTACCTGGGAGGAACAGGTGCATCACAGAGACAGAGGAGAAGAGTGACCGGTCACGGGCATCTGTGCTTGCCTGCCGGGCTGGAGACACGCACTCGTGCACACACACACACACACACACACACACAGGGAAACGAGGAATTGTTCCTAGTGTAAAGCATGTTCTTACTTCTGCCTTCAGCAGCTGGCCAGGAGGAAACTCACTTCATTTATTTCTTTTTTAAGATTTTTTTTAAGCTTATTTTGAGAGACAGAGAGAGAGAGAGAGAGAGAGAGAGAGAGACAGAGAGAGAATCCCAGGCAGGCTCCACACAGTCAGCACAGAGCCCGACCTGGGGCTTGAACCCACGGAACTGTGAGATCATGACCTGAGCCGAAACCCAGAGTCGGGCGCTCAACAGACTGAGCCTACCCAGGCGCCCCGAAACTCATTTCATTTAAGGTGAGCAATGAGAAAGGCGCCAGCTCAATATTAGCCATTGAAACCACAGGGAAGAAAAGAAATCGGAGGAAAGAAACCAGAAGGCATTGATACATGAATAACACAGGGGAGTCTTTGCTTCTGGTTTCAGTAAAAACCGAATTCCTGAGACCGTTGATTGCAACTTAGCAAGAAAAAGAAGGACATGAGCTACAAAATAACAGCCTTTGTTCAGATTTCTCAGACACATAAATGGATTAAACTCTAGACGGTGACAAACCATCTGTAGGAGGGAAACACCCAAGAACACTGGCATCCACGTCAGAACGGCAAGGATGGGAGGAATGTGCGAAGGACGGCGGTAGGGACGATCTAGGGGAATGTTTTACATCTGCGTGGCTAGGACCCTGAGGAGCCTGAGCCACCGACTGGTGCTGCACCAGCCTCTAACCCTCTTCCACAGGCCTCCACCGCATGCCTCACTGGCTTCTGGGAGCAAAAGCTGGGATCGGGGAGGGGACTGCCCGGTGAGGTGTACAGGGTCTCACCCAAGTGCAAAGAGTCACTCGGACGGCGGGGGATGAGCGAGATGGCTGACAGCGATCCTTCCGAGGCATTCCAGGTCTTCAGAAATCGCAGCTCAGATATGAAGCCGCTCAGACAGGCCCTCGAACCATGCCAACTCCAGATCCCAGGTTCTGCTGACCCATCCCTCAAATTACGTGAGCCAGGAGTGAGCCGAACTTAAGAAACTGCAACCAAGCCCAGACCACACTCCACTAGAAATCAGGTCAACCTGTCCTCTCTTCAGCCCAACAGAGTAAAAGGCAGTGTCGTTAACTTCAACCGCGACGGTTCTTTTCTACAAAAATATCCAGCAGGAAATTGAAATTACAAGATATATGAAAAAGTGACCCATGGTTTTTTTTTTAAAAAAAAAGGACAATTGTCAAGACTCAGAAATCGTGAAGAGTCAGAGACTTGACAATGAAAACGCTGAGGGGGTATCCAGTGGGAAGAAGTCCATTCCATCCGTAGAGAGATGGTGAAACTCGGCAGAGACATGGACCCCAGAAATTAGAACCGTTGTAAATGCGAGACATAGAAAAATAAATCAGTAATATCAGTGATATATCAGTAACATCAGCCACTTGGGTGGCTCGGTCAGTTAGGCATCCAATTTCGGCTCAGGTCGTGATCTCACAGTTTGTGGGTTCGGGCCCCGTGTCGGGCTCGCTCTTCTCAGAGCCCACTTTGGATCCTCTGTTCTCTTTCCCTACGCAGCCCCCACCCCTGCTCACACACTCTCTCTCTCTCAAAAATAAATGAACAAAACAAAAAATCCCATCATCCTCAACGTGGCACTCAGACTCTTGACCCCACTCAGGCTTTCCAGGTAGTTTTTAAATAAATAATTAATTAATTAATTAAATAATTAAAGCAGACTCTCCCAACAATTAAAATAAAGCACGCATGCATCGTCTAAACCAGCTTTTTCTTTGGATCCGGTTAACAATGTTTACTACAATCCAAACATTATATGGAAACAGAGATGATTTAAAAATCGCCTTCTGAGCCCAAGACATTTTGCAACTTTTCATACGAATTTGAGTTATAAACTCCGCGTATTTTAATCCCAAATGAAAGACTCAAGTAAACTTTTCTACGAAAGCCTCGTGAAAAGGTTGATGTGATCAGCATCTCAGTTCTCCTTGGGGCAAGATCTTTGGATCAATGGAATACTTTCCTCCAAATTTTGGAACGGTACCAGATTGTTAATATTAAATAAGTACTTTTAACATCAGCTGTCTCTTTTCCTGAAATATGGTCAATGCTTTTCACATGAGCAGTGGAAATATTATAAGGAGCCCTCGCAAAACGTCAAACAAATGCCCATTGTCTGGTTTTCCTCTTCTGCGCTGATTGCCAGGTGTGCACCAAGCGTGATGGTCTCCATTGCAAAGCCATCATGAACCCGGCCCTTCCTGACTGACATCTCTTCTTCTGTGAAATTCATTCAATCTTACAGTTGATAGATTCATGAATGAAAGTTGTAACTCTTTAAAAGCTGAAAATAAAGGAAAAGAAAGAAAGGAAGGAAAGGAAAGAAGGAAAGGGAAGGGAAGGGAAGGGAAGGGAAGGGAAGGGAAAGAGAAAGGAAAGGAAAGGAAAGGAAAGGAAAGGAAAGGAAAGAGAAAGGAAGGGAAGGGAAGGGAAGGGAAGGGAAGAGAAGGGAAGGGAAGGGAAGGGAAAGAGGAAGGGAAGGGAAGGGAAGGGAAGGGAAAGAGAAAGGAAAGGAAAGGAAAGGAAAGGAAAGGGAAGGGAGAGGAGAGGAGAGGAAAAGAAAAGAGAAAAGAAAAGAAAAGAAAAGAAAAGAAAAGAAAAGAAAAGAAAAGAAAAGAAAAAAGAAAAGAAAAGAAAAGAAAATTCCAAGGACAAATGACTTCTCTGGTAAATTTTACAAAACATTTTTACAAAACATTTTATGAAATCAGCATTATTCTGATAATAAAAACTGATAAAGAGGTTATCCAAAAAAAGGTCATGCTCATATCCCTCAGAAGTAGATCAACAAAAATCATTATTAAAAATATTAGCAAATGAATCCAGTAATGTATAAAAAGTATATTACATAATGATCAATGGTATTTATCCGAAGAAAGCAAGATTGGTTTAAAGTTTGAAAACCAAATAAAGTAGTACATCATGGTAACAATTAAGAATAGAATTACCAGGGGCCGCTGGGTGGCTCAGTCGGTTGAGCATCCGACTTCGGCCCAGGTCATGATCTTGTGGTTCATGGGTTCAAGCTCCGGGTCGGGCTCTGTGCTGACAGTTCAGAGCCTGGAGCCTGCTTCCGATTCTGTGTCTCCGTCTCTCTCTCTGCTCCCCCCCACCCTGCTCTCACTGTCTCTCTCTCTCTCTCAAAAAAAAAAATAAAAACATTAAAAAAAAAAAGGAATCGAATTACCACATGATTCAGCAGCACTCCCATTTCTAGGCATAGATCCAAAAGAATGGAAAGCAGGGTCTCAAAATGGTATTTGCTCTCCTGGATTCACAGCAGTGTTATTCCCAACGGCCAAATGGTAGAGACCACCCAAGTGTCCGCAGACAGATGGGTGGATAAACAAAATATGGTCCATACAAACGACGGAATATTATTTAGCCTTAAAAAGGAAGGAAATTCCCTTTACAGGGATAAGTCTTGAGGACATTCTGCTCAGTGAATAAGCCAGTTACAAAAAGACAAATCCTGTATGATCTGTCTTCTGTGAGGCCCCTAGAGTCAGGACAGCCCCCGAGACAGAAAGGAGAAGGGTGGGTGCCTGGGCGGGGGGGGGGTGGGGGGAGCGAGGGTTTAAAAGGGACAGAGTTTCAGTTTGCCATCATGAGAACGTTCTGGAGACGGATGGTGGGAATAGTTGCACAACATGAATGTACGTGATGCCACATAAAAATGGTTAAGACGGTCAACTTTTCACGTCGTATGTATTTTACGACAATTTTAAAACCGTACAAGTCTCGGGCTCCCGGGGGGCTCAGTCGGTTGAGCACCCGACTCTTGGTCTGGGCTCAGGTCGTGATCTCACGGTCATGGGATGGAACGGGCATCGGACTTGGCACTGAGCGCGGAGCCTGCTTGGGATTCTCCCCCCGCCCCCCGCTGTGCTCTGTCTCTGTCTCTCCCAAAATAAATAAATGAACATTCAAAACCACACAAGTCTCGGCTGGCCCACCGGGGCCTGCCCGGTCCCGGCCTGCCCATGTCCCCCACTCCCCACCGCCCACCTTCGCTCCCTACGCTCGGTCCACGTTGCCCTTCTCATTCCTTAAGCGGAACGGCTGTCTCTACTCTCAGAGTCTCTGGCTTGCTGCTCGGCCCCAGGAAAGTGCTCCCACAGATCTGCCCCTGCCCACAGGTCTGTGTGACCTCAGGCTTGGCTTCAGTCACCTCCCTGGAGAAGCGCTCTTCTTACCTTACCTTAAGGGCTCCCAGCCCAGGTCGCCCTTCCTCCTAAGACACGGCTTATTTTCTCCCACGTACTTAGCACGATTCACACGTGTCTTCCTTTAAGAACTTTTTCTCTTGTTTTAGACGAAGCGACGGGGTTTCATCCACTGCGTTCCTTCTCCACCCAACGCTGTGTGTTAGCACACATGCGTATTCAGTATATACGGACCGACAGAAGGGGGCAGGACAGTCACAGCTGTGGAGGCTTGGGGGGGTCCACGCGTCTCTCCCTTTCCTGCCCGTTCACACCTCTACCTTCTTTTCTACAAAAAGGGGATCGTTTCTTAGGAGGTTGAGTTGACACATGCGATGCACTTAGGATAGTAACAGGCGCGTCATAAGCACCCAACATGGCAGCTGTTGCCAAGTCCCAGGAATGTAATGCTGGGAGTCGGGTCGGCCAGCTGGCTTCTGTGGGTGCGGGAACCAAAGCGGTGGTGTCCATTTGGGTGCCGAGAAGCGAGCGTCTTCTACCGAGAGGATTCTCCCTGGGATTTATGGGGGGGGGGGGCGTCTGGGACCTTTACGATGCCCTGGGACTGAACAATGGTCTCTTCGTTTGATGTCTGGAAGCTTTTACACCTGAGTCAATGAAGATCCCGGGTGAGTCAGCAGTAAACCTTTCCTTTTAAGTGGAAGAAGGGCCATAGTGAGCGGGGTTGGGAAGGGGAACCTCCACCTTCCAGAACCTCTGCAAGCAGGTCACTTCTAGGGGAGAGTGTACATGGAAGGGAGGAGCTGGAAAAACACCTCCACTCAAACTCTCACCAGGGGAAACCACTCTGTGGGGAATGCTCACCACTGGTTCTCACATCATCAGGCTTTTAACCGCCATTTACCTGGTGAGACAGCTCACCTCACTTAGAAGCCAAAGTCGGACGCTTCACCGACCGGGCCACCCAGGCGCCCCAGATAATGTTTATTTATTAACACAGGTTCTCTATAAATCGACACCGAAGAGTAATCATAGGTTAAAAAAGAACAGGATAAAAGGGGGGATACGTTTTTGCTGTTTAAGGGTGTTTTCAATAGTACATTTTAATGCCATTTGGGATCATTTACTAAACACGTGAGGTGCCTTCATTAGAACTGAAACCCAGTATGTCTAACTTAAACACATAAAAGGCATAAGAAGCTATTAGTTAAAAAGCGGTGTTCATTTGTAATGAGAAAAAAATATATATTTTTGGATTCACCCCGAATTATTTGACTCAGAAATGGACAGAGAGTTGACGATAAGTTGAATTACTGTCTCCTGACTCTTGGGTCTCATCTCCCACCGAATGCCCTGGGTGGGGAGTTATGGTTCCCCGTCCCACTGATGTAGGGCTTAGCCGTGTGACTTGATTGGAATCACAGAAGATGGGTGACAGTTAAAGCTGGCGGGCTATGAGTAAAAGGTTTAAGAAGCGTGGAAATTTCTGTTGGATCTCCTGTCACTCCCAACCTCCACCATGAGAACCACATCCCCAGAGGGTGTGTCCCTTGAGCCTGGTCCCTGAGGAAAAAAAAAAAAAACCCATGGACCATACTTAGACCAGTCCTGCCTGGAAGGGAGCCACAGACCCCAATCTGCAGACCCTGACAAATAAGATCGGGGTCTGTGGCTGTCTTCCAGGCAGGGCTGGTCTAAACCCAAAAAAGGGTCTGGTTTTGTGAGCACCTGAGATTTTGAGGTTGTTACACAGCATTGTCATGTCAAAACCTGATAAAACTTGAGAACTGCAGACTTCCTGGGGCGCCTGGGTGGCTCAGGTGATTAAGCGTCCGAATCTTGGTTTCGGCACAGGTCGTGATCTCACAGTTCAAGAGATTGAGCCCCGAGTTGGACTCTGTGCTGACAGCACGGAACCTGCTTGGGGTTCTCTCTCTCTCTCTCTCTCTCCCCCTCTCTCGGCACCCCCCTCACTCTCACTCGCACGTGCCAGCTCTCTCGCGCGCGCTCTCTCTCTCTCTCAAAATAAATAAATGAACCAAAAAAAGAGAATTGGAGAATTTCGTAACCAACGTGAAACTCAGCAGGGACTTGGAAGCACATGGAGTTCTTTGTCTAAATGGAATATTCCAGCCACACAATCCTTGAGCACATACATAGAGGCTTGATGGGAGGCGGATGTTTACACAGGTGTCAAACATGACACGCTGGGATCAGGGGTCACTATCCCTACTCACGTTCAAGCCTAGGCTTTGTTCCTAGAACAAGGTAAGAGAGCGTATCCATCAAAACGATCTTCTCATTCGTTAGGGATGGATTCTTTCTGAGAAAGAGACAAGAGATATCAGAATAAAGTCTTGTCTCAAATAAGGCCCTAAGCAGATTGGCCCGCTCTTTTCGGTCCAAAAGTTATTGACTCTTAAGACCTGAGGCCCTCCATAACCCCAAACCTATGCCAATGAAGGCCAGGAGGAGAAAAAACCCAGAGTTACTGCCTGTTTAATGGAGAGAGGAGCACCAGGCTGCCTCAGATGGATCGTGTGATTCTCGATCTTGGGGTCATGAGTTCGAGCCCCACGTGGGGTGTAGAGTTTACTTAAAATAAAAAATAATAATAAAAATAAAGGGGAAAGAAAACATCGGCTGGCACACGAGTGTGGCCAATGCAGCCTTTTGGCCCCTCCCAGCCGAGGAGCTGGCCCTGGGCCCAGAGGAGACCTCGCTGATGACGCCACGGGGGGCACTTCTGGGTGTAGAAGAAAGAGAACATGGTGCCTTCAACTTGCAGGTGCAGGCATTTCCACGCGTTTTCCACCTGAACACAGCGAGTTTCACGTCACTCTCCCGAAACCGAAACCTTTCCCCCACTCAGGTTTGGCTTCAGAGTCTCTTACCTTCTGTCACGTGCAGAGTTTTGCCCAGAAAATGCTTCTCAGTTTTTCCTCTTCAATTTTGACCCTCTCGCTCTAGTGACCGGCCAACTCAGGGTCGCCTGATACATTCCACTGCTTGTTTTCGCAACTGCGCTCCCACCTGGAGAAGTCGAGTGGAGCGCAGTTCATTTTCATCCCCATTGGAAGGGAAAGTGTCTTCCGAGTCGTCCTGAGCTGTCCAATATTGTCCATCTGTCCCCAGAGCTCTGAAGGCAGCTCTGTCAGTCTTCCGTTCTTAGCAGCAACAGCTCCGTGCTCCGTGTGGTCTGATACATCCTTACGATCTTCTGATACCTATTCTCACATATTCTCTGTGCCCTTTGTAGTCTTATTCTCCCGACCCCAAGGGGGTTCGTATTTGACCTCCCTTTTCCTCATTATTTTTTTTCTTCCGTTCTAAAGACTTCTTTCTAGACCCTTCTAGCACTTCTGTAGATTTCTGGCTTTCCAGCTTCACGTCCTTTCTGATGAGCGGTTGACTCTTACCTTCAAAGGCAACCACCTTTTTACGAGCTACATGTGGGTTCCACTAAGCCCTCTGCTTTGTCTTTCCAGAGATGAGCCAAACCACTCCATCAGAAAGTCGTGTTCCGATCCTGGATTTCTCATAGAGATGTTGCGGTTTCTCTCATGTTCTTTTTTAATATTCTAACATCTGCCATCAAGTCCTCTCAAACTCGATGGCTGTCCTCTGTCGTCTCTTGTCTCTATTACCACGTGGACCCGAATGCAGCGCCCCTGCCAACAATCGGAGAGCCTCTTCGAACGTTCCGATCGCTTCTGCCTCTACACTGCCTGGTGGCCTCTTTTCTTCCTCCGCAGTCCTGTTTCCTCTTGTGCACTGGTGGTGAAAGTTCCTGGTGTCTTTTGGGTTGTCTTTCTTCCGTTGAATGAATTTCACAGCATTTCCAACTGACCCAGAAGGTAGCCAATGGGACAAAGTGCTGCCCTGAAAAGTTCAAGTTCTGGATAAAACAGATCTTTTTTTTTTTTTTAACGTTTATTTATTTTTGAGAGGGAAAGACAGACAGACAGACAGAGGGTGAGTGGGGAGGGGCAGAGAGAGAGGGAGACACAGAATCCGAAGCAGGCTCCAGGCTCCGAGCTGTCAGCACAGAGCCCGACGCGGGGCTCGAACCCATGAACTGTGAGATCATGACCTGAGCTGAAGTCGGATGCTCAACCAACTGAGCCACCCAGGTGCCCCAAAAAGTATTTTTCTTTTTAGAAGGCATAACCCTATCACCACCACCTTTCCCCCAAAAGGAAAAAGATCTAATAAAACGACCCAGCCACACACATTAAAAGTCGTAGAGAACAGTTTCTAAAGACCACTTTCACTTTATATACATACAGGGGTCAGTCCCCCCGGAAGCCACAGACAAGGGATGCAGATTATACAATTTCTTTTCAAATATTGGGCTGTGTATCTCTTTTTCTTCGTGAATAATTGAGAGCCTGCCTTAATCTCGGTAGAGAAATAATTCCTAGGAATGTCCCTCCAGATAAGAAAGAAATTTGCAGTCCAAATCAGGACAGACGGCCTAGGATCTTGACTAGATGTTTCTTACATGCAGCCATACCTTATTCTAAGGATTCCATAAGCAGCGCTGGGCAGCTATTTGTTTTATTGGCCTAGAATTTTATCTATGATGCTGTAGCACAAATCACTGTTTCTACCCACTTTCCGACACCTTTATCTCTTTCATTTCTCACCACAACCCCAGCACACAAGCATGTTCTTCCTCCGTCTTTACAGATGAGGAACTCGAGTTTCCGGAGTGCGTAACTCACTCTCCTGGGGTCCCACAGCAAGTGGGGCCAACGGGCACCCAAATCCAGGTCTTCTCCCCCAAACCGTGGGCTCTTGGCACCACATGGCTGTCGCCGCCCCACCGCACAAGCAGGAAATCACTGTTTGGTTACGTCAGTATTAATTCCCCGAATTTGAACCGGGGGTCACCTTTAGAAACTCCCGTGTCCCTCGTCTACAGGTAAAATCGGTCTCCCTGGCCAGAGTGGAAGGCCCCTGGAGAGAGGGCCGTGGGACTCAGTCTCCCTGCAGTCCCCAGCATGGGGCAGGGCCGTGTTCCCTGGCCGCGACCTCCAGGAACATGTCCTCAAGACAAGAACCCTCCGCCCAGTCTCCTCTTGCTCCCTTCAGGTCAGTCCTGGGGGACAAGACCCTGATGCCAGCCTTCACAGAGCAGCCGGCTGCAGGGGAGTCCAAGTTCCCGGGATCCCAGGGGACTGTCCGCCCCTCCAAAGCCCAGCGCTTCTCCAGCAGACCCCGCCTGTGCTGGGCAGGAGCCACAGTGCAGACTACGGCCCGTTTCACTTCCCACTTCTACTCGCGCGTAATTCAAAAATTACGCTCGTAACACCTTTGTCAATAAACCTTCTGATGTGGGATCGGTCTGCACGTGAGCAGTGGTTACGAAATCGAGGAAAACTAGGGGCAAAGAGTGGACGAGAGCCGTGTCCCGCTTGGAAAGCAGGCACAAGGGCCCCGCACACTCAGCCCTTCGCGCTGAGTTCTGGGTTCGCCCTCAGTACGACAAATGGATCGCCGCGGGTCCTAGAAAGAGCAGTGGAGTGGAAGGAAGCCCCAGCATTGGGCTGGGCCCCTGGCCATGGTACCTAAGGAGTTCACGAAGGGCGCTAAAAAGTTAGCAGTGCTGACTTGTAAAAACACTTCTCCCACTCCCTCGGGAAGTTCCGAAGCCCCTCTGCCTCGTTTCTCTTCACCCTTAACGTCCACGACAGCACGTGTATCCATAGTGTCACCTTACTGGCCGAGCTCCGACGGACTGGCCATCTGTAGCCCTTGGCAATTCTGAATAGGAGGTTCAAATACGCAGCATCAAACTAAGGGTTCAGCCACTAGATGGAAAGACTGCCCCGATCGAGCCGTCTGGTTCTCTGCTCAGAACGCCAGCAGGGAAGATATTTACCAATGCTCTATTGTTCCCACATATCAACTGTCGCTTTGTGTCAGTTCATGTTAGCCCTGGCCATCGCCCACAATGTCATCCCCCACGACTCTCTCTCGGTGTTGACTTTCTTGAAAGTCAATTATCACCTTCTGCATTTTTGTGGTAATGAGCAACGAGTGAATACACACAGTTCACACGCAGTTCTGCAGCTCGTTAGATGAAGCATTAAGGTTCACAACAGATTACAATGCTCCTTTGGGACGAGGTCTTTGCCACCGGCCGTCACAGACTCTCGCCCCCCCCCCCCAAAGAGGAGTCTGAATAAAAACTAGACCAACCAAATTTGGATATTGCTTTTATTTTGCAGAAAAAGGCCTCCTGCTGATTGTCTTTGGCTACTTAAAAGACAAACATAAACGATCATAGGTTTAACAGCACAAGAGATTAACTACCGATGCTCGAAATGAACACGTTCTAGTGGGCAGAGCGGGCAAGTCTGCGTTTCAACTACAACCTGCTGTCCTCGGCTGTGACATGATCCTGTCCTTCCCGGCACAGGCCCACCTGTGACCGCCGCCACAGAGGGTCTGGGAAGTCCTCCAAAGCCACAAGGAAGAGAACTGAGTGTGCGTCTCTCTTGCACGAGTAGGACCGGTGGGGTTCACAACTGCCGGCGGGCCGAGGCTGCACGGGCCGTATGAGAAACGCCACGTGTCTGACCCCAGCAAATGGCATTTATCGCGAATCGCGGTAAATTCGGGCCGCCGCGCTGCGTCCGTGCGGAGTTCCCTGAGGGTGCGCGGCGGGCACGGCACTCCTGAGGGACAGTGGGACACGTGTCCCTCCTCCTAACCGTAAAGGGAGGGTGACAGGGCCTGTTTCCTTCCCTCAACCCAGGAGCGGCCACCTCGGTACCTGGGAGGTGAATCGGGCCCGCACTCGCGGCCGCCACAGCGAAGTCCCGCGTCGTTTACGACACAGGCCTCGATTCACATGGAAGGTGGCGACACGGGCGTCCACGAGGCTATGAGGCGGGCTTGGGCCGAGGCGTCGTACTGGCTGTCAGGGATGTCTGTGGCCGCGGGGGCCCCTTCGTACAGCGGGGATCCCGAGGAGGGGGAGGCCGGGACCGGGTGGGCGAGAGGCGCCGCGTGTGCGGAGGGTCCCCGGAAGAACTGGGCGCCCAGCCCGTTGGACATCCCCGCGGCCTGGGCGCCGGGCGTGATGGAGCCGCTGCTCACGGACCACAGGCTCGGGTACTGGCTGAAATGCAGACGTGGAGACAGTCAGGCAGAGACCAGGAGCGGGGCCCCAGACCGGCTGCGGGAGGGACAGCCACGGCCAGCGACCCGGGTGCTGACCAGGGCGCCGGACGGCGTCTTCCAAGCAGGTCACCCGCTCTGTTAGTCGACCACACCCTGAGGCGTGCACAAGCGCCGGGCACATCTATCAACAACACACAGGACCGTGGGAGCCAGACGGAGAGCGCTGCGCGCACACACGGCAACTCTCGATGCCAAGGACGCCAGGCTCGTGGTTTGGCGCCCTCATGCAGAATCCGAATCCCCGAATACCCCCAATCGGATGCTTCGGCACGCCCCCACCCCACTGCACCGACCCTCGAGAGGCAGACAACACCCTCCTGAAGCATGATGGTTTGGAAGGTGCTTCTTACGGTGACTCCAAAACAGACACTGTCCTCTGCACCTTGTCCTGGGCAGCAATGCCCGCCAGCGGGCAGCAAGAACGGGTCTGAGAGTCGGACCCGGAGCCCTGCCCTTCCCTAGCTGCGTCAGGAACACTGGCCTGTAACCAGTTTTGAGCCTGTCTCCCAATCCGTGGAAGGAGGGGTTGGACATCGGTATTAGACCCTTCGGTCTGGGAACACCGACTTCAGCAGGTTGCAAACCTGCTAAAATCGTTTGGAGAAAACGTCTTCCTATAAACGAAGGCGACCTTCCTCTACGTGGTGCAATAATGCTTACCGAGCCATGTGCTGTATTTCAGCTGTATTTGAACTTGAAAACAACCCTGAGTTGAAGGAAGTAGTCTACTGCCCCCTGTTTATAGACAGAACACATGGCCCTGAGATGCCCAGTCCGGATGGTGCTGTGGGGACCCACCCCCCCCCGCCAGGGGTCTGTAACCTGCAGGTGATCCCATTTCTGTGCTGGTTTCTAAGCGACCGTCCCGCCCTCGAAAGGTTGGCTGCTTTACGCACCTGAAGCGCTGTTTGCTTTATTTTTTACAGGCAGACACTTAGATTCTTATTATCAAAGAATTCTTTCCTAGACGAAAGAATTAAGATCTGAGGCATAGCATGATAGGCTAAATAGAATAAAGGCACTGCTTTCGAAGTCGAGATAACTTGCCTACAGCCTCATTCTACCGTGAGCCACCAACTTGCCAAATCATTTAATATCCCTGAGCCTGTTTCCTCCGTAGAAAATGAGAGTTGACTTTCGACTTTGTCTTAGTTTTTTGTAATAATCCTACGAAAACCCTCCATATGTTCACCAATCAGCTTGATTTTTTAAGCCCATCTCCCCCTACATTATTTTCAAGTTAATAATAAAACATTCATTGTTCTTTACTAGTTACCAGCAACCACGTTAAGGACTTTGGTCCTATATCCACAGGAAAGCCAACTACATCTCTTCCCGTAATTTAATAGCTCTTCTCAAGAAAAGGTGCTAGAAACATTTTTTCAGGTTACACCTGCTGACCCCAACTCTGTTAAAGACAAAGAGATGGGGTCATTTGGCATTCTTGTAGAAACGAGGCTCCGAGAGTTTAAGAGACTTGTCCTTCGCAGGAACTAGTAAGTGCCAGAGCCAGGATGGGGGCCCTGGCTTCCCTGTTAGATCTCTATCCATGCCACACCACGGTCATGCAACCTGGGATCCCCGGGTTAGTGGTATGGCTACAAATAACAGCCCAGCCACCCCCAGGTGAAGGGCAGAATAAAGACCAAGGATGGAAACGGCAGGACGTCACATTCGGGGTCCCAGGACGCTCTGCATCATGTCCAGACGTACATTACCTGGAGCCAGCGGGCGGGCCGGCGCTGTGGCCCACGGGTAGCATGCTGGTATGGGCAGGCGTTCCAAGGCTGGGCCAGCTGTCGTGGGACTGGAGCATGGATAAGCATGCAGACGGATTGTCAGAATAGGCTGTGGGAGGTGACAAGCCATCGTTACGGACGCCATTGGCCTGTTTCATTGGTCATCAAAGGCAAATATTTATGGCCGCGCGTCTGTTTTGGAAAATGCATCCAAGTCAACCCAAGCCTTTTCTTTATCTTTAGATCAGCAGATGCCCCGTAGAAACGGAATCCTACAACCACTGGATGGGGGATTAATTATCTTTAAATTTTGTTAACGTTTATTTATTTTTGGGAGACAGAGAGACACAGAGCGTGAGCGACGGAGGGGCAGAAAGAGAAGGAGACACAGAAGCGGAAGCAGGCTCCAGGCGCCGAGCCGTCAGCACAGAGCCTGACGCGGGGCTCGAACCCACGGACCGCAAGATCATGGCCTGAGCCGAAGTCGGACGCTTAACCGACTGAGCCACCCAGGCGCCCTAGGGATTAATTACCTTTAAAAATAAAAATAAACAGGGGCATCGGACTTTGGCTCAGGTCTCGATCTCGCGGTCCGTGGGTTCGAGCCCCGCGTCGGGCTTTGGGCTGACAGCTCGGCGCCTGGAGCCTGCTTCGGATTCTGTGTCTCCCTCTCTCTCTCTGCCCCTCCCCTGGCTGCCGCTCTGTCTCTCTCTGTCTTTCAATAATAGACGTTAAAAAAAATAATAAATGTAACTACCCTGTCTTTTCTGAAAACACTTGCTTCAGACAAAACTAGATTTTCTAACCTCAGGGTCCAGCCGCTGGTTGAACAAGTCCCAGCGACTATGTCTTTCCCAAATAAGCCCCCTTCATTTCAAATCAGCTTTAATTGCTTAATTGTTTTATGGTGTTCATTAACTATGTTCCTCTTTTTAGAGCCAGGCAATATCAAGTCTAGCCGTGCACGGTGTTAGAGGAAGTTAGGGAAGGGATGTCAGTGGTCCGGCCCTGTGCTCAGTCTTTAAGCGCTCGTCAGGATCAGCCGGAAGACTGCGGATTCAGTAGGTGTGGGGTAGTTTCCAGGTGATGCCCACGCCACTGGCCCAGGCACCACACTTGGAGAGGCACTGGGAAATCACGCGTGGGTCTGGTTCAGCCAGCAATTCTCACGCCCATCTGACCCAGCATCATCACTTTAGAGGGGTCCGTAAAATATCTAAACCTGGGCCCCCAGAGACAGACCCGCAGCTCAGGAAAAACGGATGCGTTTCAGCACCGCAAGCCCCCTGGTCCGGACCTCACACCTTCAGTGCGAAGCCAGCGGTGGGCGGGATGCGAAACGAAGGTCCGTCTTGAGCCACTAAGGGGCTGGCTTGGGTCCGCTCCAGAGGACATTCTTCCAATCCTGGTCTCCAGAACCCATCCTACCGATAGAGGCTTCTCCAGACGCGGTCTCCCATCCACCCCCAAAGCCCGGGTCTACTGCGACTTAGAACTTACTTGGAGAATTATTCCGATGTGCATAAGGGCTGGGGTAGGGGGACGGACGGTGGTTCCTCAGGGCGGGGTACCTTTCACAGCCGTGAGTGGACGGAAGTGAGAGGGGCCCTCCGAACTGTGGGTGGGGGGCGGCGGGCGGGCACAGGGTGCTGGTTCCAGGGATGAGCCACCCCCCTGCTGTGAGAAAAGAGTGCTGAGTAACTGGCATTTGCATACCTCCCTTATTTAAAGGACAGGAGAGCGGAGACCAGAAAACCGGGGATGTCTTCCTGAGGGGTCCCCGACGAAGAGAGGACTCATAGTGTCTAACACCAAGTCCCCAGATCAAGTCCCGAGGCATCTGGGCTTCAGCTCCACCTGAGAGGCCATAGGCGGACGAGGGTTGCCACAGCCACAGGGCACCCGAGAAGGGCTGGGGAACCCCAGCCTCGGCCAACACCTGCTGCTTCCTCACCCCCTCTGCCTCAACCCCCCAGAACCTTCCGAGGCCTGTCAGCTTCCAGGCCCTAATTGCTGAGCATGAAAAAATGCGGAAACAGATGAAATTCAGAACCAGAGATGCGCTCAAGACACATGGGCGACACACGCACGTGGCGCCCCCTCCCCTCCCTTCACCTGCTCCCACCACCCCCCCCCCCCGCCCCCTGCCCCAGGAGCTGTGTCCCCACTGGAGCCAGTTTCCTCCTGCTTTTCTTCCGCTTTAGGCTCAAGGTTCCCCCCGTCGTGCATCAGAGAATCACTCCCTCCACACCCTGCCCGCCAGTCACTGGTTTGTAAGGCTTTTTTTTTTTTTTTTTTTTTTTTTAATTCAGAAACGCAACCTGTAAAGGGACAACTATCCTGGCTCTAATTTCCAAACGACAAACAATTCCTGGGACAACACTTAAATGAGGGAAAGGTCCCGTGTGCCGAGCGGTGGCAGCCCACGCGGGAGCCACTTTGGAAGAGCTGTTTGTTAAATTAGCCGAGAAGAGGGTTAAAGAAGAGATAGACCGGAAACGTGCCATGCCGGTCTATCCGGCCTCCGGAAGAAGCGGCAAACACGAACTTTTCTGTCCATTATTTAAACTCCAAGCCCCTTCCCTGTATAGAGAGGACAGCTACACAGAACTTGGCCTCCTGATGGCTCTCTAGACCCGCACCCCCGGGCTCTGGCTGGTGCGACTGGAAAAGGGAGCTGGACTGGGAGCCCTCTTCCCAGCCCGCAAGCCGCCGTTCCCTCTAAAACCAGCCTCAGGTGACGGGCCACCCCTGGAACCGAAACGGGCCAAGGGAAAAACCACACCGCTCATGAGCATCGTTGCCAACACGATCCCCCCGTCTCCTATCGCTGACAGAGAGAGAAGCCGTGTCTAACGAGCTGGCTTCTCCACTTGCCCAACACGGCAGGGTCCAGCCACCCACCAAGATCTCAGCGATCCCACCCAGCCCTGGCTCGAGCTGCCTCGGAGCCGGACAAAAGAGCCCAGGTAAACTCTCCCCGGGCTTCTCGGTCAAGGGTGCTGAACGGCACCCACAGCCCTCCCAGCTGGATCGAGGGTGAAGACCAGTAGTAAAGGAGCCTCAACATCATGGGCCCACGTGCCCTGCACGGCAGAAGGGCGGTCAACTCCCCCAAACGCGCCGCGGGTCGCCCCTCCGGCTTCCGGCCCTCAGCTGCCTAGTCCCCGAGGGAAGGGACGCCGAGACAGAGTGCAACAAACCGTACATTGGGAGTACCCGGGCTGCTGGCTGTCTCCAGGCTCCTCTGTCATATCCTTGTGATCGCTCCTGTCAAAACAACGCATCGAACTGTCAAAAAGGAGAACTTTTCGGAAAACTGCATTTGCAGAAATATTTCCTCTTTCTGCATATTTCTTGGCCCGCAGGGTAGAAGCTAGAAATCTCTCACCTTTCCTTTGCGTCAAGGAAAGCTTTTGCAAACGGATTGTATTTAATTTTAAGAGCTGTGATCTGAAAAACAAGAATTCACAGTTACTGGTACACAGCCGAAGGATTGTTTGGTACCGGGAAATTGGGAAACATCAGCGCGTCCCTTTAAAGATTCAGACAGAACCGGACCCCCTCCCGGTGGATTTTTCTGTTTGGGTCTCAGGTGGCTGAGCAATGGGAACATTTCACAAAGTACGTTGTTAAAAGCTGCTTTTCTGAGTGGAAAGCACGGGAAGAAGTTTAACCCGCGGCCGACAACGTTCTGCGCGCAGAAATCAAACCAACGTGGTTCAAAACATAACCCGGATCCGCTTGGGAAAGAGCGACCTTCCAGGGCCCTCGGGTGGCCAACAGGGACAACCTAACCGGCTCATCGCAAAACGTCTGCACGCTGGGCTCAGACTTCGAGATTTACAGGCAGGGACCAGGGTTGGGCACCTTGCAGAATCTTGCCCCTCCCCGCTGCCGGTCAGGACGCTTTCCAAAGATTTCCCCCCTCCCTCCCTCATCTTGCTCTCAAGAAATTCGCACGGCACTTCGCCTAAAAGTTTTGCTCTTTTGGTTCGGAGATCCATTTGCTAGATGGTTCTAGTTTTAGACGCGTTGACAGAGGAGGGCGGGCAAAAGGCCTGGCCAAGGACCGGGACTAAACTTTTCGCCCCTCCGGGCCGAGTCTACGTTCATGGCAGGTTATCTGATGAGGCCTTACTTACCAGGCTAAAATGCCCCAGGGCCCCACACGCAGAGTCTCTGCATGCTTTGTGAGCTCCGAGGGAACGTCGCCCACCCCGACGCCCTCCCCGCCGCTCACCTCCTCGTTCTGATAAGCGGTCACCGCTATGAACTGGGTCTCGGGGAAGCAGTGGCTGGTGATCATGCGCTGGGCGCCCCCAACTCTCACTATGTGGATCCGAGGCTCGTACTTATGTAAGGAGTTCAGCATGATCTGGGGGAAGCAGAGAAACCAGACCTTCAGATAAGGAAACGTCCCTTGCCCTGCTGCCGAGGAGAAAAATACACGCCATGTGCACAGAGCCGTGTAGCTCACAGCAAAGTGTCTCTTTGCTGGTAAGTGGGCGGGTTTCCCCACGGGCACTGCTTCCCAGGACCAGTGTTAAAAAAAAAAAAAAAGGAATGTGAGATGCTACACCCCATTAAAGGCAATGAATGCCCATCGTGAACTCCTTTGACCCGGTGGAGTAACCTGTTAATGCTTCCAGGATGGGAAGCAGACGTCTTTAAAAGCCTGAGCTTGTGCGCCAGGCGCTTGAACCTGGGGTCTCCCGGTTGGGCTCTCAGAAAATGCCAAATTTACAAGTTTGTTCAGAGCACCGGGCCACACGGCAGCCCCTATTTAGCTCCAAAGTGACCACTGCCCCTCAAGGCTGGTATTTTCTCTGCCCCTAGGGCGGTCGAGGGCTTGATTGCAAAAGCTCCCCCCAGCCTGAGACCCAGACCCGCTGAGTCGTCAAAGGGGAAGCTTTGCCCCCTGCCCCGCACTGCAGGCCTTGGTGCTGCCGGCATCGCTTTCCTATAAACAACACCGAAGGCTTAATTGAGGCCGGCGGTGGCAGTTTCTCCCGGACAGAGGTCACCTGGCGCGCACGCACAGCCCCGCCCAAGGCTCCGCCAGCGGAAGGTGCGGCCCCTGCCCCTGCCCGGCGCGGGCTCCATCACACCCACCTGACCCCCTCCGTTGAGCTTGTTGGTGAGCTTGACTTTGCTGAAGGATACAGGCGCCTTCATCCAGTGCGCCCCGAAGTTGGGCGAGTCGGGGTGGATGTAGACGCAGCTGGGCGCCTGCGGCTCGGGCTTGCCGCCCGGGACCCACTCTCCGTTCACATACTTCCAGCGGTGGTTGTCGGCCGCCACGAAGTCCAGCAGGAAGGAGTACATGGCGTTGGGGTCCAGGCCGGACACGTTCACCTTCAGCACCGGGAACATCCTCCTGGAAAGGAAGGAGTGCGGCAGGAGGACCCCCAGAGAGGAGCTTTCGGACGGAAGGCACGCAACCTGGGACAGAGGCGGCTGTCATGTGGGGGCAGAGAGAAGCCCCCACGCCCCCGCTGCCCAGAGCCCCCCTAGGTCCCCAGGCGTCCCCCACGCACTCTCACGGCCTCCGGAGGCAGGGTCGGGGAGCACCGGCCGAGGGTTCTCCGCGCGCGGGGCAAGCGCGTGTCCCCGGGACGCCTCCCGAACTTCCGCGGGGATGACCTCAGGAGAGTGGCGGCGGGGGCACACCGAGCTCCGCGGCCGAGCGAGCGGAAGGGAGCAAGAACCACCCCCACCCCACCCCCCCCACCCCCCCCCCCCCGTCCCGGCAGGAAGACTTCTCCGGGCCCCCAGGCGCCCCGCGCGCGCCTACCGGCCATTCTTGGTCACGATCATCTCGTTGGTGAGCTCCTTGAAGCGCAGCCACAGCTCGCTCTCCTCCAGGCCCACGCGCAGCTCGCGCTCCGTGGGGTCGCCCTTCTCGCTGCCCGCCTGCAGCTCGCTCTCCACGGCGCTCAGCAGGTGGTCCACTCGGTACTGCAGGCTCTTCCCCGCGCCCTCGGCGCCGGGCGAGCTCATCCTCCCGCCCGCCCCCTCCCCGCCGCCCCCCGAAGCCCCGACTCGCGACGCGACGGCCACCTTCACCCCGGCCGGCGGCCGCTTTTCCGACACGGCGCCGGGCTCCCGGGCGGAGGGCGAGGAGCGCGACCTGGGGGGGGAGGGGGCGGGGGAGAGGGGTGGGGGGGAAGGCTCTTCCACTTGAACTCCCGCGACGCACGACCCGAGTAGGTCTCCGGGGACCGCACCGGCGTCCCCTCCCATAAATAGGGCCGCGGCGGCCGCCGAGGGGAGCGGCCGATTGGGCCGCGCGCCCTTTGAAGTGCGGGGGCGACTGCCCATTGGCCGCGCGCGGCCATTTCAGACCCGGCGCGGGGGCTGGGGACGCCGGGGGACCCACCCCGGGCTCCCGCGCCCGCTTCCTGTCAGCCGGGGCCCCGGCCCGACGCGTCCCCGGCCCGGCCCCTCCGCCCCCGCCCTCCCCCAAGCGTTTGCGCCTCCATCAAAGCGGCAGGGCGGGGGCCGCGGGGCCGGGCGCCGGGGCTGGGCCCCTGCCCGCGCGTCCCCGAGAGGCTGCCGTCGCGCGGGGGCCGGCCCGGGGTCGCCCCGCCGGCGCCCGGAGCCCGGACCCCGCAGAAAGCGCGCGCCCCCGCGCCGCGTCGCCCGGTCGTGCGCCCCGCGGGACCGGGTCCCTCCGCTCCGCTAGCGCCCGAGACCGGGGATCGGCCCACCCGGCGCCCCCGTCCCCGCGCCTCGGCGGCCCGAGCCTCTGCCCGACGGTGGGCTCCGCGCCCAGAGAGGGAAATAACTCAGAAATCAACCAAACGGGTCCCTTTAGGAAGTTTTCCCGCCTGCTGCGTAAACGCGGGACTTGGATGACGGGGTCTGCGCGTGCGCTGAGTGGGACCTGGGGGTTTGCGTGGCTTCTGTGGTCTGATCTTTCCTTCCGCGGAAGGTGGGCGCGGGAGGAGGCTGGCCAGGGTGCGCCCCGGGGAGCAGGGTTCGGGGTGCGCCTCCCCGCCAGGCCCCGGGGGGCCGCAGCGCCCGGCGGCGTGGGGAGCGGGTGGTTTATGGCCTTTCGGTGAGAACCTCCGCCAGGAGAGCGAAGGAAAGGTGACAATGAGCAGGAAATAGTTCAATGAGGTCTCTTTAAACAATAACATTCCTCCTAAAACGGGAGCCCGGGAGGCGAGGAGGAGCAGCAGCTCCGAGCCCCGGCTGCGCGCCTCTGAACCCCATGGCCACCGCTCTAACCCGAGCGTGCGGTTCCAGCAGGTTCCCGGGTCTTCGCCGCGCGCACCCCGCCCCCACGGCCCTGGGGGGGGCGGGGAGCCAGTGCATCGGGTGGGGCGGCCCACGCAGGGCAGCCCCGCGCCCGAGCTAGGGGGCTCTCCCGGCAGGACGCGGGGTCTGCGCCCCGGCCACCCCCTCCCTGCCGGGGCAAGCCGCGGGAGGGACCCGGGCCTTCGCCTCCCGGGAGCCCGCCCTGGGGGTACAGGGGGCGCCCGCCGCCCCCCTGGGGTGGAGATAGCGTGTTTCCAGAGCTGGTTTCCGCCCCTCTCCAAATGGGTCCTGAAGAGCCGGGAAGCCCAGCGCACCTCGTCCCTGTACGCATTTCTCGGTTTCTTTTGTTGTCTAGGACGCAAGCGATTCCCAAGGGGCTGACCCGAGGGGGGGGGGCGGGCGGGGGAGGGAGGATTTTCCTTCTGGAAAGAGGCACCGAAAGGACCTCATTTGCCCCTGACAGCCGGGCCCTCCCGAGTTGCCATCCACCCGGCTCTTTGGCCCTTGGGATTTGGAGGCGAGTCTTTTCCGAGAGAATTAAAATGTGTCAGAGGTCATTTCTGCGTCCCACTTGTCCTAAAGGGGAGAGGCCGGGTGTGAGGTGGAGAAAGAAGGGAGGGGATCCGGCAATCGAGGCTCTCTGAAGCCCTCCCCCCATCAGAAGCGGCGCTTCCAACGCCCCCTGACCGGTAAGGCGCGAGTTCTGTCGGTGTATTCCACAAAGCCCAGTAGAGCTCCCGGTGATGAAGGGTTTCGAGACCGTTCCAGAACGATGGTTCCGATTTCAGCTGGCTCCACAAACAAGAGGGGGCACGACCAGCTAAGAATAAAACCCCATCAGGAAAGAATGTTAAGTTTCAAAGCCGTGCAATGCCATTTTTACCCTCCACAAAGAACGTCCTAAGGGTTCAAGAACACCACCCAGAAATTCGGCCCCCCTAGCTGCTGCAGCTAGGGGCTGGGGGTTCCCGACCGTGCGGAGCTGGGAAGCACTCTCCTTTTTCACCACCGATTCTGTTTCTTCACCTTTCTGGGCCTTGTCTTCTGGATCTTTGTTCCTCGGTTCCCAGGAGAAGCGTCTCCAACTCTCCAGCCTTTTCACTGAAGGCTTCCGTGCATGACAGTTTACAGCCAAAAACTTCCTCAGGCCCAGCTATAAAGGATTCCCGGTTAGTAACAATGTGCCTCCTTGGGAAGGAGGAGGTGCGGCCAGCTGCTCTGTCCAAAGGTCTGTCTTTCTGTCTTTCCTTGGGAAGCCCAGGCTTTCAAGGGAAAATCTGCAAAAGGTCTTATGGCTGGACCTCAGAATGCAAATGGTCACCCCCAAAATAACTTAGCAAACACTTTACAAGAAATCTCTCTCTCTGTCTCTCTCTCTCTCTCTCTCTCTCTCACACACACACACACACACACACACCCCTCAATTCCCAGAGACCATTTTCCCCAGGCCCAACCCTTTTCAAGCAACAAAACCATTTGTCTTTTAGGAGTAGGTATCGATGTCCCAAAGCAGGCTCAAGGCCGGCAGGGGCAGGGGACAGCATTGCAGGACCCTCCTTTTCTGGAAGAAAAACTAAGTTTTACTTTCTGATTGTAAAATTTCTGTTCAGTGTGGAATATAATAGAGATTTATGTATACCCATAATATGTGTGTGTGTGTGTGTGTGTGTGTGTGTGTGAAAATAAAAACCTCCATCACTAACCACTATTCACATTTTGCTGGCCTTTCCTCACTTTTGTTCATTTTTTTCCTTCTGATGAGCTCACTCTCCCGTACTGGTCAGGCCCGGCGGCCAAAAGCTTTGGCAAGTCCTAAATTTAAAACAACGTAGATAGAGTGGGGAATAGCAAATCATTTGTGTCATCAGTTGGTTTATTTGTCTCTCCCATTGAAAGGAACCCAATTAATTGTATTATGGTTTGTAGAGTTCCATAATATAATTCTCTGGACTCTTCACCATTAAAAAAAAATGTTAAGGCCATTGGGTTGTTTGGCGGGCACTTGCAGTTTGTGGAGAAGAACAGGGACATGTCTTTTTCTGAGTGCCCTGGCCCAGCGCAGTGCAGCCACGGGAAGGTGACGGTCAGGCCGCCATCTTGAGCTTCGGCCTGCTGTCCCCTGGCCGGCTGGGACGGCCCTCACAGCCCCTGGATTGGAGGACGGTCCGCTGGAGAAGAACTTCAACCCAAATACGTCCTCAGTAGACGTTCTGTATGCTTTGTGGCACATGACCGTGCACGGTTGCCTGACGGGAGTTCACACATTAAAAACAAACAAGCCTGGTGTGAGGCTCAGGGCCTGGGATTGGGGCGCGTCTCCTTAAAACTCCAGGGCGGCTGCTCAGGTCCCCTCGGGTTCAAGGCTGCGGAGGAGGGCTCCGTGGGCCGGCCGGGCTGCCGTCCCTCCCACAGTGGGAGCTCGAGTGCCCTCTGTGGGGACGCTCAATTTTGTCCATGCTTGCGGGGCACGGATTTCCCCATGGTGTGTGAGTGGGGTGTCTTTCCCCCGACGTCCCTCGAATGCAGGGGGAGCCCTTCCGTGGTCGGTCCAGCTGACAGTTGCTGTCTTCTGGGGACTCCCCGCATCCACACCCGGCCCCTGGCCGGGGCCTGTTCTGTTTACCCTGCTGGCTCCCGCAGCTGTGGCCCCCAGGCCTTTCTGCACGTCGTAAGTGGCTCTCGAAGTAACCACTCGTCTCAGTGTCCCTTTTGGGTCTAGTGCTTCCGATGGAGATTTCGCTTCTGTGGCGGCCTTCCAGCCGCCCCCGCGCCCTCCGTGGCCTCGCTGGCCTCTTTCGCAGGCTCCCGCTCCCAAGGGCTCTGTCTCTCAGAGGCCACAGCTTTCTGGGTCTCACTGAGAAGGCCCAGCAGTTTTCTGGATTCGTCTTCTGGTTCGGATAGTTTATTATTTCCTCTGATCCTTCTAGATAATCCCACCGCCCTTAGCCCCCAACACTCAACTCCACACCACTTGCTTTCCGCACTCACTCCTAAATAGGGAGGCCTCCGCGCCTGGGGCTCGCTCTCCGTGGTCTCGACGTGGACGCCCCGTCACAGGCCAGGTGCAGGCTCCCACACTCATGGGCTCAAATAGTCCATTGTCTTGAAGACGTGAAGGAGGGATTCTCTGTGGAAACTGTGTATGGAATGAGGCCCAGAGAAGGAAGAGAAATTAACAAAGTGAGTGTGAAAGCGATCAGAGCATCCCCCAGGGGTTAAAATTACTCAAGAAGCCCTGAGGCCACTCCATCATCTAAGGGATGATGATACACTTAACACTGTGGGACCTGCTGTCTCCTTTCTTTGTACCTTCTCTACACCTGCACCTACATTTTGGAAACTCCTATTTTGCTACTGAAAGCAACATGAGATCCCAAATGTATTGTCTCGTGGAAAAGAATGTTGGGGATACAGACGCGCGCCCAGGCCTGCCCAGCTCTGGTCGCCACAATCACTAGTTAGCAGCGAGGGTGGACGTTATCCTGAAGGGTTGTCCTCATTGCTGCAAGGGCCACGCAGCGGCTCGGGCTCAGAGCTGGGACACCTGACATTTGTGTGGAGAGAGCAGAGGCAGCCTGGGGGTGTGGCCCCGGGGACGGGGCAGGGTTCCCGGCCTGGGAGCGGAAGAGAGACGGAGCTCTTTGTAGAAGAAGCAAGGGATGTGTGGCTAGGAGGGAGTCCACTTTTCATGACAGCAGAGACTCAAAGACGGTCCCCGATCTAGCAAGAGCGAGGCCACGCGGGCAGGACATTCCACGGCGAGACAGGCATGCTAAGTACACAATGTGGGAAGAGAAAGGGGGCAGCAGTCAGGTAGATAGGGATGGGGGTGAGGCCCGGAGCAGACTTCCTGAAGGGGATGGGCTTTCAGCATCTACGAGGATAGATAGGAAGGCCCTGAAAAGGTCTGCAGTGTAGCCTGTGAAGGCAGTGGAACCCTTCCGGGGGCTTCCTGTAGGGATTCCCATAAACACAGCAGATGAAGAGCAAAAACGAACAAGGAAGAATAAGAGAGCGATCAAATTGTAAGAATAGTTTGGGGATGGCTGGCTGGGGGCAGGCGAGAGAAGGGAGGCCAGAGGCAGAGCCGGGCAGAAACCTGCCCGAGGGAGGAGAAGAGGCAGAAGACGGCAGGGCTGGGGGTGGGGGGTGCTGGCCTGGCCCCCTCGCGTGTGCTCAGAAGGATGGGGAGGGAGGGCCTAAGGTATGAGCTCCCTACGGGTCAAGTAGCAGACTGATGAGGCCACGGGAGGGCTCAGCAGGGCCCCAGGAAGAGACACTCCGTCCGTGGTTGTCACCACAGCCACTGGGGAAGAAAGTCCTCCGGAAACTAGAATCTGCCCTTTCTACATACGTGCTAACACACACTGCCTGCAGGATGGTCCCCCCCACCCCCCGCCCCAGCCCAGCCTCCCACCCCCGGACGCAAGCGGGAGGAATTCGCGTTCACGGAGGCCACTGTCCCCAAGCCATGATCTGGACGCCAGCGGCCCTGCCCGGGGGAGGTGGGGGGGTGCTGAGAGCCTCTCCTTCAGGTTCAGGCAACTACGGCTTGGGGTAAAGAAGCCATCCGTTTAAACCCATCCTGTTTCCACTAGACCAGGTTAAGCACATGGCAAGTGCAGACAAACGCACCATCTCCCTGTCGCCCGCCACGCGCATACATTCCAGTTATAAAAGGAACCTGGGGTGTGTGCGTTTGGGGAGGGGGAAAGGGTCAGCTTAAATACTTTGGAAATCTGAAACACGCGATAGTCACACGAAGGACGACGGTAAACTAGGGGCCGAAGAAGGAACATCTCAATCCTTAAACAGCTGGCCGTGCGGTCAAAGATGTCGGAAACTAGAGGGAAGAGGGGCCAAAGCCGACTAGAGCTTCGGACTAAACACATTCTCCTGGTCCCGATCCCACAGAACCCTGGGAACGTCAGCACTGTTAGCCTCCCCCTTTAAATTCTTTCATAGTGGGGCGCCTGGGTGGCTCAGCCGGTTAAGCAGCAGACTCTGGATTTTGGCCCAGGTCATGATCTCACGCTGACAGTGCAGAGCCTGCTTGGGATTCTCTCTCTCCCTCCCTCTTTCTCTCTCTGCCCCTCCCCTGCTTATGCTCTCTCTCTCTCTCTCAAGATAAATAAAACTTTTAAAAATAAATAAATAAACAACATGTTTCGTAGTAAAAGAAAATGTAGATCTGAGAGGTAGAGAAGTTCCCCAGGGTCACACAGCAAGAATCGCACGTTACGCCAGCAGACTAAGGTGACTCCAACACAGGGGTAGGGAGAGTCAAGTCACGTTCTTGGTCTTTGCTCGTCTGCTTGTCGTCTAGCTTTCTGACATCATCATTAACCCCAGAGGGAGGCTTTTGGAAACACCACGCTACTGTGATAGCTTCTTCACCGAGGTGCGAGAAAGGTTCGTGAGACCGAAGGCCGTGAAGGACCCTGGCAGTGTTACGGAAACTTGTTGGCTCATGTTTGGGGCAAAACAAAAACCGTGTTAAAATTGAAAACCTAATTAAAACTTAAAGATGGGGGAATTTTGTTACTTTTCACGACAGGCAATAACGTGAATCATCCGCTGGCGAGCTGGCCAGGGTAGGGGATTAGAGATCGGGTCAGTTACGGCCATCACCCGAGAAAATCACTTGACATCTGTAGCCTGAGTTTCTTTCACAATTTGTAACGTAGGTATGCTGGCTCCGTGCAAAGGTTCGTGAGGGCTAATAAGATGCCGTTTTGAATCGGTGCCATTTTCGGCTCTGCACTGAGGTGCGAGAGGTCCTCCGAAAATCGCTGGGCTCCGTGCCCAACACTGGGCCACCGCTTGTTTTTTGAGTCTTTTGAAAATAAGCCCTCCAAGTAACGGACCTGCCAAAGATCGAGTCTGCGGGATTGCAACGTGCCGAACAGTTCCCTTGGGAACACCTTCCGTTCGGAAAAATACAAACATATTGAACGATTGTTCGACTGTCTGCCATAATCTTTGGCTTACTTAAAAACCTGGACCCAATCTAGCAAATTCTTTACCTGCATCCGGCTTCCCTAGCCATCTTGCCCTGTGGTCCGTTCTCAACACAACGGTCAAAACCAACTCCTCCTCCACGCCCCTCCCCAGCCCCAGACACTCGTGCCAAGCTGGGCTCTGGGGGCGCCCGGTGGTGGCACAGTGGGAAGTCTCTGATGGAGATACAGCCTTCAAGTTCACTGCCAGCAGAGCCGTTGCAGAAGTCACAAAACAGAAGGGTTCACAGGCCAAGTGAAGAGGCTCGGATCACAAGGTTGAATCAACTAGACACCCCGTGAGCAGCAAAGGAAAGGAAATGGGGTGCGTCAGCCCGCTTGGGTGGGGGGCCCTCACTACCTGGAGCCACGGGTCTGGCTCTCTTGGCTGCATCGCGTTCCCGAAGACGGTGTGGTGATGCAAGCCAGCATTGGGGCTGAGCAAGCGGGTCTAGACTGCCTAGAAAGTAAATCCCCCGGTGAACCTTCGTGGACTCGTGACCCACCATGAATGAGACATACCCATGGGCCGTCTTGTTTCATCGGACCCCTCGCCCCGTCTCCTACACCTCCAGATCACTTTGATGTCCGATCCTCACCCATGAAAGAAATATTGTGGCGTGTATCCCTTAAAGACAGGATTCTTTCTGGTTATACCTAACCGTAACGCCATTATCAAAACCACCCCCCCAAAAAATAATTCCTTAATGTCATCAGAAATCTAGTCAGGGTTCGGATCTCCCTGTCAGTCTCAGGAATCCATGAGAAGATTCTGACACGTATCTTTTGATGCCCCCTGTGCAAGAGTTTCCACAGCTGCGTTTTAAGCCTCGAAAGGGAATTTCTGGGTTAATATCCACCTGTAGGATTTCTGGAATATCCGAATTTTTTCCCAAAAAGGCTGAACCAGTTTTAGAGGCCACCTGCAGTGAGCGAGCATCCACTCGCTTTGCAGCCTGCCCAACACGGGCCTTCGTCCAATTTTATCATTTTTCCCATCTGATAGGTATACAAAGAATGTTATGGTTTTGAATTACATTTTCCTGATTACAAAGGATTTGAGTATCCCATTGGATCTTCTTTCTAAAATTCTATTACAAGAGTTCGTTTATTTATTTATTTTTAAGTTCATTTATGTATTTAAAAAAAATTTTTTTTTAACGTTTATTTATTTTTGAGACAGAGAGAGACAGAGCATGAACGGGGGAGGGTCAGAGAGAGAGGGAGACACAGAATCTGAAACAGGCTCCAGGCTCTAGGCGGTCAGCACAGAGCCCGACGTGGGGCTCGAACTCACGGACCGCGAGATCTTGACCTGAGCCGAAGTCGGACGCTCAACCGACTGAGCCACCCAGGCGCCCCCATTTATTTATTTTGAGAGAGAGCGCGCACATGCGAGCTGGGAAGGGGCAGAGAGAGAGAGGGAGAGAGAGAGAGAACAAGAGCCCAGTGCAGGACTTGAACTCATGAACCATGAGATCATGACCTGAGCTGAAACCAAGAGTCGGGTGCTTGTCCAACGAAGCCACCCAGGCACCCTCAAGAGTTCTTGTTAAATGCCAGTACTAGTCATTTGTCGATTTTATAAAAGCAAACATTCTCCCACGTTGTGACTCGACTTTTCCTGTCCTTGATGATGTCTTTTTGTGAACAGAAAATCTCAGTTTCAACGTGGTCAGATTTATCACACTGTCCTTTCCATTTTACATTCTTTGTGCCTTTAAGAGAACCATCCCGGCAGCCCAAGAGACTCTCTTGTATTGTTAAAGCTTCATAGTCCTGTCTTTTTACGTTTAGGACTTTAATCCATAGAGAATTGACTTCTGTGCGTGAGATGAGACGGAGATCCAGTCTCAACGTAGAAAACCAATCGTCCCAGCACCATTCGCTAAATCGTCCTCTGTTTCAGCAAAGACCAACAACAAATCTGCCAGACATCGTTTCCATTCTGCATCTGACTTTGGAGTCTGATTTTTTTTTTACGTTTATTTATTTATTTTGAGAAAGAGGGAGGCAGAGAGAGGGAGAGAGAGAGAGAATTCCAAGTAGGCTCCACACCATCAGTGAGGAGCCATATCTATACAGGGATCGAACCCACGAACTGTGAGATCGTGACCTGAGCACAAGTCAAGAGTTGGACGCTTAATCGACTGAGCCCCCCAGGCGTCCCTAAATTGCTACAGAGCTTTAAATCGGGACCCGATGTGTAGGACAAGCCCCGCCCCTTACTACTTTCTGTTTCCGGTGTGTCCCTCCTGTCCCAGCTGGCACCTCCTTCCCATGAACTTCAGAATTAGCTCGTCAACTTCCATGAAACATTATTGAACTTGCATTAGATCTAAAGATTAGATTGAGGGGAACTCACACCATTTAAATTGCACGGTACTTCTATTCAAGACCATCACACTTCCTTTTATTCAGGTCTTTTTTCAATGTCTCTCAATGACGTTTGATGATTTTCTTCTTCACAAAGGGCTTATGTACATTTTTCCAAATTGAATCCTAGGTAATTACTTTCGATTGCTATCATCAATGGAGTCTTAAAAAAATTATTCTATAAAATTATGGAATTTGCATGGAAACACTTTCACCACATTAAAAATTTCATATCCATCTCACGTAAAATCTCACTACCAAGTGAGCACTGAGGGACCAGCATCCAGGTCAGCAAGCAGCCCATTTCCAGCCCCGGAAGTTTCCTCCCCCTTCGCCAGCCCCTCTCTCCCTTTCAACGTGAACCATTTTCCAGAAAAGTAGGATGCATTCTTGCTTTTCTTTCTTTTTTTTTTTTTTTTTTTAATTTTTTTTTCAACATTTATTTATTTTTGGGACAGAGAGAGACAGAGCATGAACGGGGGAGGGGCAGAGAGAGAGGGAGACACAGAATCGGAAACAGGCTCCAGGCTCTGAGCCATCAGCCCAGAGCCTGACGCGGGGCTCGAACTCCCGGACCGCGAGATCGTGACCTGGCTGAAGTCGGACGCTTAACCGACTGCGCCACCCAGGCGCCCCAACATTCTTGCTTTTCTATGTTCTTCAGGACTTCTCTATTTTTAAAAATCTGTTTTTTTAATTTTTTACAAACATTACAGCTTTTCTTTCTTTTTCTTGTTTATAATACTAGTGAAACTTCCAGAACAATCTTGAATAGAAATGAGATGCACAGGCATCCTTCTGTTGTTCCCAACTTCGAAAGGAACGGTGTCAACATTTCACCATCAAGTACATTTTTTTACAAAAATACTTTTAAATACACTAACAGATTAAGTGATTTTCTTCTTATTCATAATTTGCTATTATTTTTATTAGAGCAGAAGTTACTGAATTGAACTCTATGTTACTGGGCTCTGTTAGTATTTTGTTTAGGACTTTTGCAACTACATTCTTGAATGCGATCAGCTTCTATGTTTTCTTCTAGTTTATGCTGGGTTCACAAAAAAGTTGGGGGATGTGCCTTCTCTCCCCATTTTCTAGAGAGTTCATAGATGGATAATGACATTATTTCCTAAGTATTTAGAGAATTCACCAAGGAAACCATTTGGGCCTAGAGTTTTCTTATTTTCCTTGTGAGAAACTTTTGAAATTATGTATTCGATGTATTCAATAACTATAGGACTATTTAAGGTTTCCATTTCTTCTCACTGAAATAACTTACCCACTCTTGCTACTGAGACGTCATCTGTCTTTTTAATTGTTATTCCTTTGTAATGATCGGTCTTTTCTCTCTGGCTTCTTTACAGAACTTCAGTTTACATTTGCTGTTCTTTTTACGTATTGCTCTTGTGATTCCTTGGGACTCCCTAGATCGAAGGATTACTTTCTTTCATCGATTCTGGAATGTTTAAATTTTTTCCTTCAGGTATTTCTTCTTCCCCATTCTTTTAGGTATTTCTACTAAGCCAGAATTAAACGTATGGTGGATTTTCTTACTAGAGCCTCTGTTTCCTTTAACCTCTCTGTTATATATTCTGTCACTTTGTTTTTCTGTGCTATATTTTGGATAATTCCAAATATTATTATTTGGATAATTTTGATCTATATAGTTCACTCGTGCTATCTTCAGGTATGTCTAATCTATTCTTTAGCCCCCCCATTGAGTATTTTTTATTTATTATGTTTCCACTCTAAAAGCTCTATTTCATTCTTTTTCAAACATCTTTTTTTAAAAAATGTTTATTTATTTTTGAGAGAGAGACAGAGTGTAAGCGGGGGGTGGGGGCGGGGGTGGGAGGGCAGAGATAGAGGGAGACACAGAATCCTAAGCAGGCTCCAGGCTCTGAGCTGTCAGCACAGAGCCTGACGTGGGGCCTGAACTTACAGACCACGAGATCATGACCTGAGCCTACTACGTCGGATGCTTCACCGACTGAGCCACCTAGGCGCCCCTCAAACATCTTGATTCATTTTAGAGTCTCCTAGTGCTTAGTCATAATTTAAAATTTTTTTCTGAAACTTACTTAACCGTATAAATCATGCTTAGGTATTTTCTCCATCTGCTAATTTCCATGATCTCGTCCCTCTGTGACTTTTATTCTTCTCCTTTTTCTACGTCTTCTCATCATAGTTCCAGGCTTCTGTGTGGAAAATGTTACGTTTATAACGAATATGTTATTTAGTGGATGATGTTATTGTTGCTTATCATAACTTTGAACTAAAGAAAAAGAAATCTGCCATTTAATTGCTTCTTTGGGAGTTTCAACATTTCTTCGTCCTTTTCATCAAGGTGATGCTACAGTCTCATTCCTGGTCCACGTAGTTGGTCCAATATCGCCTTGCTGTCCTGGCCTCCTGTAACGAAGAAAAGGGGAAAACTACATATAAACTCCAAAGGCCAAGTGCCACGGCCAAGTGCACCCACCGCCTCTTAGGACCCTAATTCTTGGCCATTTTTCTTATTCACCAAGGAGTTAGAAAACAATTTACCGGCCCGCCCCCCAACCCCTGCTGTTATCCTGGGAATCTCCCTCTCTTCAGGCTGCTGACCCATCTAATTCGCAGCTTCGAAATCTCCATGACCTTTGCCCCTACTCCACAGAGGACACGTGCTTGCTCTCTTACCTCTGGGCTGTGCCCAGAGCTGCTCAGACTCAGAGATCGTGCTGGGCATCCCGCTCTGACCGCAACCTCCCATCCTCCAGCGTCCCCTGCTTTCCCTCCCACTCGAATCCTCCTTTGCTCGCCCGGGAACTGCATCGTCTAACCCCCGGGCAGAGAAGAGACACGAGCGAACCACAACGTGGTGAGTCTGAATTGCTCGTTCCAAAGTCAGAGGTACTGTGGCCATCCCAGAAGGAGCAGGCTCATCCCTTGTGTGTTCTGGAAGGTTAATCCTAAAGGAAGAGACAGAGAGAGACAGAGAGAGAGAGAGAGAGGCTTGAAGACTATATTTAAATTTTTTCTACACATAAACTCTTAAAATGGTATTAACACCAATGTACAGTATTTTCTGCAAATGTAAGATTTTTTCCACTTCATTGAACTTCATAGCATTAAACATTTTTGGATCACAGACCTCTTTTAAAATCTAATTTTTAAAGACAGCACCCTGTGAATCCTTTCTCCAAGAAAAATCACACGTACATAATCATATAAAATATATTTTAAGTGCTTTCCACCCCCCAAGCTTATGAATCTGACGTTAAACGCCTCGATCTACTGGACGTTTGCCAACAGATTTCCCCATTCAGTAGCTCTCTGAAGACTCACTTGTAAATTTTTTATTGTGTATCCATTCATACTTACAATATCTATGCCTCTTTTTCTTTTTTTTTAAGTTTTTTAACATTTATTTATTTATTTTTAATTTTTTTTTAACGTTTATTTATTTTTGAGACAGAGAGAGACAGAGCACGAACGGGGGAGGGGCAGAGAGAGAGGGAGACACAGAATCGGAAACAGGCTCCAGGCTCTGAGCCATCAGCCCAGAGCCTGACGCGGGGCTCGAACTCATGGACCGCGAGATCGTGACCTGAGCTGAAGTCAGACTCTTAACCGACTGAGCCACCCAGGCGCCCCAACATTTATTTATTTTTGAGACAGAGAGAGACAGAGCACAAGCAGGGGAGGGACAGAGAGAGAGGGAGACACAAAACCTTAAGCAGGTTCCGGGCTCCGAGCCGTCAGCACAGAGCCGGACGCGAGGCTCGAACTCACAGACTGTGAGATCGTGACCCGAGCCGAAGTCGGACGTTCAACCGAGTCAGCCACCCAGGCACCCGACCTCTTTTTCTGATATGCGAATCTGTAAGGCAGTTATATCTCAGGCTGGAAATTTTGAGCACTGGGGAACTCACGGAAATGTTTTCAAAATTCTGAAAATAAGGTGTGTAAATTTCAGATTCACATTTTATACTCCATAATTCTGCTTCGGAAGACGTTTTGAGAGCCACAGATCTCGGCTAGATAAAACCATGTCTGCTGCCACCAAGACAAAGTAAGCTTCACCAAAACCAGTTATCAGAGAAATGAAAACAAATCACTATTAAGGAGGGTTTGTGTGCGCATATGCCTATGTGTGCGTGCAGGAAAGAAAGATCTTCGCTGCAGTGGCGTGAAAAGCCAAACAAATGACTCAGGAGGCACACACGTGGGCTGTATGTGTTGACTTGAAACTAATATCCATAAAACATCTATAATCGAGTAGAATTTGAGGGCTACCCGGGAAACAGAGATCAGAGGACAGCTGGTACCCGATGATCCTGTCTTGTCTTCAGTTCCGGGTCTACACCCGAGTGCCCAGAGGAACGCCACCCGTGACATTTTTTGGAGGCCGGAGAGCAGAGTTCGTTGGGTTAAGAGCAAATTCCGGCTCCTTACCAGCTCCCGACCTGCACGGAGCGTGCACCTGATTCCTCAGGCGTCACCGGCCTCTGGGCTAAGCTTCATCTTTGTGGTGACAGTATGACGGTTACGCTCGAAAGTACACGTTGCCTTGATGCAAATAGTAATTCTGTTCATTTCAGTCACGCTGGAAAGGACTCCGAAACGAAAAGCGGATGCTGGCGGGGTACCCAGGTTGTTAAGAGACCGATCCAGGCGCCTTAGGCCTTGCCACGCCACCTCGAGACAGACTACGGCTGAAAACAGCTGTCCCCCCAACGCAACTGAACACAGAGGCCCGGCCGCACCTGGGGGTCTCCCTGGAAGGAGGCAGGGGGCCCTCGCTGCTTTGCCGGTGGACCTGGTCGCTGGGAGGGATGGGAGATGCCCGGCCAGGGGTGCCTGCTCCCGCCCGCACGAGGCACTCTCGACGACCGTTACCTACATCGCCTGCACACACGGGACCCGGGTTGTACAAAGAACTCAGCGTTCAAAGAGCTGGTGGCACGTCCCGGGGGTACGAAAAGCGCCTGACAGACGTGACTCAACTGAGTCCGCGCAAGACCCTCGCGTGGGTATCTCCATACCCATCGTGCAAAATGAGGAAACCAAGGCTGGGCCTGACAAAGGCCTCGTGGGTAGATGGGGTGGCCGGGAGTCGAATCAGGTATGCCCTGCGACGCCTGGGGTGCCATCCTGCCTCGGAGCGAGAAGGGGGGCCGCAGACATAGGCGGAAAACTGAACCAGAGGGAGCTCGTTCATTCATTCATTCATTCATTCATTCATTCAAGAAAAATTAACCGAGCTCCTGCTGTTTGCCAGCGACTGAACCAGAAGCAGGACGCATGCAGGGAAGGCGGTAGGCCGGGTCCCCTCGCTGGGTTTCCAACAGGGGGGACCGTGGGGGAGGGGCAGGCAGACAGGCAAAGAGCGGGTCTGTGGTGGGAGTGGAGGGAAATGCGGGGTACCCACCTTTTCCTGGGGGGCGTCCCGGAAGGCTTCCCGGAGAAAGTGGCCTCAGGCGGAGATCTGAGGTGGGAGCCTGCCCCCTAAACCTGGCATCCTTCGCGTTCGGTCGCTGTTACCCCTTCACCGCTAAATTCTCAAACACTGCACTTTGGGGTTTTTTGCACTATTTCTTCTCTCTGGCATTTTTTTTTTTTTTTTTTTTTTTTTTTCCAGACTACTCACATGCCACACCGGGCTGGTTGGTGCTCTCTCGTCTTCCGATTGGGACCTTCTGTTTTAGCAGCTGGACTGTCGCATTTCAGGAAGCTGAGGGGAGGCTGTGCTGCGGGCCGCTGCCTAGGTGGGCACACGCTGCCCCCCCCCCCCCGTCCTCCTCCCCCTGCGCCCGGGCCGCGCTCCACGCTGCCCGTGTCCACTTGGGAACACGCAATCCCGCTTCAGGAAGCAAACATGACATTTAGGGTGTGAGTGTCAACTTTTGAAACAGAACTTGGTAAAGCTGTACCAGAAGGATCATTCAAGTGTGGGTGTATTTACTCCGATCTTAAAATCTTTCCTCGCGTACCCTTTGGTATTGTAGGAGATAGCTCCTTACGGCCAAGAAATGGCATTACGTCCCCCGGAAGCCCCGGGCTCGTCCGGTCACCCGCCTGCGTGCCAGCCTTGCTGGGCAGTGCCCTGGTGATGCAGGGAAGGGACAGGGAAGCCAGAACACAGACAGGCAAGTGCTGTTCACATCGTGTTTTGTCTTGGAGTCAGACTCAAGAGTCTATTTTTATCTCTGTAACCACCGTCACCAACCCCTCTGTCCTCTGGTCCCCACGTGAAGCCCCGGGATGGAAGGGCCGTTTGGGAGGAGGGCGGGGCATGTGCCTCTTCACCCTCAGCTCTAAACGGCAGCCCCCGCTTACAGGCAGCCCTCCGGCATCGATCAGAGCTTTCCCTGGAGATTTCTGCTCACCCCCGGCCGCCCCCGCCCTGCTGGCCCCTGGCCACATCCCCCCAGCCCGAAGACAGAGCCTCGCTGTGCGGCCTCGGACCAGACGACACTGACCAGGTCTCCGGCTCTGCCCTCCGCGTCCACATCTGCAAACCAGCTGCCCCTCTCCAGGAGTCTGCTCGCGGTAGCACCAAGCAGAGAAAAGCAAACAGAAGCAAAGCTGTCAAGATCAGCACTCCTTGAACACACAGTGCTGTTGTTAGAGCGGCCTCAACAGCTTTTCTTGCTGGGAGCCTGTGGCTCACAGGCATCTTGGAAGAAGCAACGGTCGGCCGGGCGCGGTGAGGGAAGCATTCGACGTGCCACGCGGGAGGCGACCGCGGACGGACGAGGGGTGCCGCCGGCCCCCTGGTGTAGCCCCTGAAACTGCATTTTCCTTTCGCTCACTCGGAGAATTAAAAATAAAGTGGGTCTCGAGCCGGGAAGTGTGGGGCCAAAGAAGTGTCGATGGCCCAAGGGGGTGGCTCCTGGATGGAGGGCGTCAGTCTCCACTCAGCCGAGACCCTCGCAGCCGCTGAGCTGCGATATGTGACGAGAACCCCTCATCGCTCGGGGGGGACGAAGGGACGGCGGTCCTCGGGGAAGCTGGCCCCGGGGCCTAGAATGCAGTCGTCACCCCCCCTCCCGCCCCCGCCCCGAGCTGCTGCCTCTCTCTCAGTGCTAATGGGACATGAACGTTTGTCACTGTGCTGTCCCCTCCCCTCCATGGCCTGCATCCTGCGCCCTGTGACCTTGGAGACGGAGGTGGGGAGACTGTGTCTCGTGGGGACTTCCCCTCAGGCCTCCACCAGCCCTGAGCGCTGTCCAGGTCAAGTTCCAGAGCTCACAGCGACCACCGCCCGGCCCCAGGGGACTCCTTCCTTCCCGGTGCTCCTCCTGGTGAGGCCAGGTGAAGCAGGGCACAGGGTGAGCCCCACCCGGGGCGAGCCCGCAGCAAGGCCTTGGGGGCCCCCGGGAGGGCTGGGGGCACCAGCGGGCGCAGGAGCGGGACGGGTGCCTCTCCCGCTGGGATGAGACAGGTGCCCGAAAGCCCCTCCTGCCATTTGTCCCTGTGCACACGACACAGCAAACACCAACGAAGAAACAAACACAGCCTTTCATCAGCTCCTGGGAAACAGCTGCTTGACACTTTGCTTTTCTTGGAAAAGGACCCGGGCCCGGCGACGGGAGGACACGCGGTGATTCGGAGCCGCGGTACCCGCCTCGGAGGCACTGAGAGCTCCAAGAAAGCCGGAGAACGTAACTCGCCGAGGGACAAGTTCAGCCCCAGCTGAGGCAGGAGCGAGTGAGAGAGGTGGAGGAGTCCGGGAATGCCTCCTGGAGGAGGTGATGGATTAGCCGACAGGAGGGAAGAGGTAAAGGGAGACCGGAACCCAGTCTCAGAGAGGGAATTCGCCCGCGGAGGGAAAGGCGGCTCGCAAATACGGTAGCCAAGGTAGCGGGCAGAGTGCGTTTGGGTGGGCGCGGGTGCCCTCTGAAGGCACGTTTTGGGGCGAACGTGTCGTCGTTGACTCTGGGCTCGGGCCGAGCGGGGTGAAGCATCGTCCCGTCGCCTCCGCGGCTACCCCTGCAGCTCCTTCCCGGCTGGAGCCCAAGGCCCGCCCCCCGACGGCCGTCTGGGGTCCCGGTGCACCCCCCTGCGTGGGGTCTCGGGGCTCGGGCGTCCTCCGGGGGTGTTGGTCAACGCTGGGGGCGGCGGGGGCTCGGTGGGGGGGATACTCAGCCAACACGTCACTCTCCGTCGGGCCACGGAGCTAAAGCCTCGGAGCGCTGAGAAGTGCACCCGGCTCGGCCCAGGCCTCTGCCCGAGTGTCCACGGAGAAACCAACACGCCGCGTGAAACTCGGCTCTGAGCCCGGCGGCACGGGCAGCAGCTTCGCGAAGACCTTGCTTTTCCCAGCTAGGTCGTCCCCAGGCACTGCCTTGCCACGCAGCCTAAACCCCCACACGTCTACACGCACGAGATGAGCAAAGGTGCGGCAGGAAAACGAGGCCAACGGGATCTTGGAAGACGCCGTCTCCCCTCTCTTTCGACCTAAAGTTTGGCGGGTTTTCTCAGCCACAGAAGCACGTCTGCTAAGCGAGTCAGTGACGGGTTGTAAAGTGGCCCGGTGAACCCAGGGAGCCCAGCTTCCCGTCGTGTTTCAGACGGGACCCCTGGGTTGGCCCATATTCGTGTGCCGGAAGCACGGGTCAGCCCAGGAAGACGAGGCGACGGCCGTGTGTCCGTCCGGGCCCCTTGGGTTTCTGTGATTACCTGAGTCGGTTTAACCCAAACAAGGAGAACGTGTTGAAGACATTCAGCCAATTTTTGATGAGAAAGACAGGCGGCCCTGGGTGGGGGGGGGGGGGGGGGGGGGGGGTCCCCAGAGCTCAGGGAGCGGCCGCAGGCAGGGCCAGGAGCTGCCACGGGGAACCTTCCGGACAGGAGCCCCATCTGCATTTCCGAGGCCAGACCACACCCTTCCTATATATTACCATTTCCCCAACTGTGTGAACTGATTAAAGGGGGTTGGAAAATTACTTACGCCCCTAAATCACAGCAACAAAGGCTGTGTTTCTCTCTTCAATCAAAACAGCCTGGTGGACCGATTCAAATGCTAATGGCCGGAGCTGAATTGGCCCCTCAAAGGGAGACGCTCTTCCCTGCAAACAACCAGAAACTCACTCGTTTGCTGCAAGAAATGTGCAGGATTCTTCCAGTCGGGCGGGCGGGGCCGTCTGTGAAGCCGCTTCATGGGAAACATCCCCGCAGTGGCCTGGGGTGAGGCATGCTCAGCGTGAGGGGTTCTGCAGAAGAGAAGGGGGCCTTCGCTTTGAAAGAGGCTCTGACTCCCAGAACCTGGTCTCTTCTGTCACCCCCATCCCTGTTCCCTGTCCCAGGAGACACTAGCTTGCCTCTGTTACCGAGGGGCCTGGGAAAGCCCTCGGGGTTGGAACGCGGGGCCGATGATGATGGAGAGGTTTTAACAACTCCTCTCCTCTGTCTCTCTTTTGCCATTGTTCCAGTGCGCTTTCGTAACATTCGGTTTTGCGTTTGCCTCGTCCACCAGTAATGCAGCCCCGCACGTTTTGGCCTTGCACCTACGCTGTGCCCGGCGTGGGGCACACCCCTCACCAAGTGGCCCGCCCCCGGGTTCCCTGGGTGCCTTGTGAGGGTTAGCTCCATTCTGCGGGCGTATGCGTGTCTGGGAGAGCAACACTGGTTTTCAGTTTGTGCCAGCAAGATGCTTTCGCAATTTCCAGCCGCGACGGAATAATTATACAATCCTCAAGGGTAAGGATCCCCTCCCGCACGGCTACTTCCTACGGTCCCCGAGGGTCTCAAAGAGCAGGGGTTACTCCGGTTTACTGTTTAGATCTACACTCTGACGGCTTCTTTCTTGCCGATTGGCCTTTGTGACATCTTTTTTTTTTTTTAATGTTTATTTATTATTTTTTGAGAGACAGAGGCGACGTGAGCAGGGGAGGGGTGGAGAGAGAGGGAGACACAGAATCGGAAGCAGGCTCCAGGCTCCGAGCCATCAGCCCAGAGCCCGACACGGGGCGCGAACCCATGAACCACGAGATGGTGACCTGAGCCGAAGTCGGACGCTCAACCGACTGAGCCCCCCAGGCGCCCCGTGACCCTTCTTTTACTGGGGAACCGTGTGCTACCCCTATGTAGGGTGACGATTCTCTCGTGGATCTGTGACCAGGCAGTGAATATGAGTTTGCAAAGTACTATTTAGAAAATCTGCATACACCCGCACATTCAGGAAGGAACTCACCTGCTGGAGAAGTCCATGCTGGCGAGAGAAGCAGAATACACGCGACGTGAGCGGCGAAGGTATGCTTTGCTTCGGGATTCCTTCTCCTCTGACTTACACACCGTCTTGTTCTGAAACAAACGTTTTATGCTTGTTTCTGTTCGTGTCCTGCCTCCACCGCTGGAATTGAGAACCGCCGAGGACGGGTTCCTCTCTCTCCCTCTGTACATCCCTAACGCACAGATCCATCTATCCCACACGGGCAGCACACTGGGCTGCTTCTCAAGACGAGCGAATCCAGCACAAATCCTTCCTGGTTGACACTTCTGCTTTCGGATGCGTGTCAAAATATTCTGGGCATGCTGCAAATACTTCGACTCCTTGGCCTTGGTCCTCCAGGATAAGTTAATTCGTGAGAGCAGGCTAATTCTACCGAAAAGCAGGAGTCCGACAGACAGCGAGGTACCCAGGCTCAGGCTGGTAAAAAGCAAACGGATTGAAGCGTCTGGGGGGCTCAGGCGATTAAGTGTCTGGCTCTTGGTTTCAGCTCAGGTCATGATCTCACGGTTCCTGAGTTCCAGTCCTGCCTCGGGCTCCGCGCTGACAGTGTGGAGCCCGCTTGGGATTCCTTCTCTCTCCCTGTCTCTCCGCCCCGCCCCTGCTCACTCTCTGTCTCTCAGAATAAGTAAACTTAAAAAAAAAAAAAAAAAAAGTGGATGATATTAACTGAAGCACAATTAAGGGTGTTATCAAGTATCGTATTTGAGATAATGTTTAAAAAATCCAAACGTAGGGGCGCCTGGGTGGCTCAGTCGGTTGGGCGGCCAACTTTGGCTCAGGTCATGATCTCGCGGTCCGTGAGTTCGAGTGCTGACAGCTCAGAGCCTGGAGCCCGTTTCGGATTCTGTGTCTCCCTCTCTCTGACCCTCCCCCATTCATGCTCTGTCTCTCTCTGTCTCAAAAATAAATAAACATTAAAAAAAATTTTTTTTTAAATAAAAAAAAAAAATCCAAACGTAGTCACATAAACTGCACCCCTCTAAGAAAACGAGGAGAAAAAAAAACCCATACAAGTAGCTAGAAAGTTACATCCAACTGAATCCCAAATGAGAGAGTATTAGGTCTGTGAAAATTTCAAAGAGATGGAAAAACAAGAAATAAGAACAAGTAAGAATATAAGGGGGGCCCGGAAGGACGCACAGCGGAGCATTTTCAAGCCCCAGTGGTCCTCGGTGCAGAAATTATTACACGTAAAGCAAAGCACACCCTCAGTCAGGGCTCCAACGGAGACGCCTACGATCATGACCCGTCCTCGAACTTCACGTCCAGACAGAATCGGGTACCAGTAGGGACAGCAGGTCACCCCGTTCAGGACGTCCCAGACTTGTCTAATCACAGGAATCACAGGTCATCATAGGAATTACCCGAGGAGCTTGATAACAGCACAGATTCCTGGGTCCCAACACAGACCAACTAAATCCGAGTCTCCGGGGAAAGGCCTAGAACTGCACGTTTTTACCAAGAGCCCCCGTGACCGCGATGACTCGGCACATTTGGGGAACCCTGGTACAGCCGAGTCCGGCTCAGGAAAACAACCCGGTCTTCTTGGACAGCCCCAAACATATGCCAACAACTTGCCACTGTATTCTTTGCTTCAAGAATCAAACATAGGGGCGCCTGGGTGGCTCAGTCGGTTAAGCGTCCAACTTCGGCTCAGGTCACGATCTCGCGGTCCGTGAGTTCGAGTCCCACGTCGGGCTCTGGGCTGACAGCTCGGAGCCTGGAGCCTGCTTCGGATTCTGGGTCTCCCTCTCTCTCTGCCCCTCCCCCGCTCAAAAATAAATACGTGTTTAAAAAAACAATCCAACTTAAAGCTAGACTACATTAGCAATAGGACACGTTTTGTTTTCTAAATTAAAGGCCCAAGTAAGCGCATGTGTGGGTTTCCAGTGTGGCTGTGCTGTCGGGGTCGTGGTGATAAACACATCCCTGGATTTCTAGATCCTATATATTCACAGAATGTTAGAGGCAGGATGGGCCGCCAAGAACATCATCCCGTCAGGGTCCCTCATCTGACAGACAACAGGTGCACCTCCGTGAGCCGTGTAAGTTGGTGCGTCTGTGCGCGTGTGAGCACATGTTACAGGTGTGTGTCTTTACCCCTTCCTGAGTCTGGGAGCATTCTGCAGCCGAGCCCCTTAACCCATAGCCGGTGCGTATTAAACAGAGCCCAATCCTAGCTCACAATCCACGACGGGCAGTCCTTGGGGGAAAGTTTGTTCATTTCGTTTCATGAATTTCAAGAAGTCACACGCCCCCTAAGAAGGCCGCCTGTTTCTCAGGTTACACTGATGTCATCTTGCCATGCTTTAGGAAACTAAGCCCAGCTATCTGGCTTTGTGTTGGTAAAGATAAGTCTGGCCTCAGTCAGTGGAGACACGGGTGGGACGGTCACCTTTACCCAACACTCGGCTGGGCTCTGTCACTCTTCTCAGGATAAAGAAAGCATCTGTCTGGAAAAAAAGAAAAAAAAAACCGAAAAAACAAGAAAACAAACATTCGTCTGGAAAAAAAGAAAACACCGAAAAAACAAGAAGAAAAAGCATTTGTCTGAATCCTTCCATTTGTTTCTTCTCTACTATGGATTCTTCTAGATTCCACATTGAACCCCCAGCGCCTCGGGCCTTCTCTCGGGTACGGACAGCCCGACTGGACGGGGGGCCGGGGCGGAAAGAGGAGAGAGAGGCGAGCAAAGGTGTCCGGGAGCAGCTGACCTGGTCCTGGCCTCGGGCCGGCCTCTCTGCCACGTCCTGCTTCCTCCTGGATTTATCCCACTTTATCCTGGATCCCACCAGCCGAGGAAGAAGGTCCTGAGAGGGAACAGGAGACAGGCTTTTACACACACCCTTCGGTGCCGCAGATCGGTGATGCCCTCGACCACGCGGAGGCCTTCCGATTTCCGCCACAACTTAAAAACTGGGAAACTCGCCTCACGTCTGCACCCCGACGGGGGCCAGGTCCCCCCTGGAACGTAAGGCCAAGATTGCAAATGCGGCGCGGGGTTGTTGCCACACCCACGTTTCGGTGACCCCTGTCGCCCCTACATGCTGTCCCCCGCCACTCAGGCCCTCTGGTTGGACAGCACCGGCACTGGCCTCACTGTGCCTTACGCACGATGCCAGCCGCCCGGTTACGCGTCAGGATCGTGTGTCATATCAGAGCACGTACTGGTTCCTCCTCGCTGGCTCGCAGGCTTTGGGGGTGCCGGTCCCTAGTCTTCCTTCGGGTTTGTCTACTTCTTTCTCTCGAATCATCTCCAGGGGAAAACCAGGCAAAATCTGTGTGGCGGGCCCCCGTCTCCCCCTGCCCTCCGCTCGGCCTTGCCGTTGACTGTGCAGGGGGGCGGGGGCGTGTGCATCCGGAACTCGGTCTTTCCGGGTTGAAATGCAGCTCCGGGCCTTCTGTCCTGTCACTCTGGGTGATGACCGACTCACGCCCCGTGCGTCTCGCCGGCCCGGCAAAGGCCACGGCACCCCGCCAAGCTGCGCGGTGGGTGACATGTTGGCACCTAGGGTGCCACGCTAGCTGGCTGATAAGGGTCATTGGCCGTTTCTGCCTTTCAGCTCCCGGGGACCCTTCGCCACGAGGCTGGCGGTCTGATCTGGCCCCTTCTTGCCTCCAGGACCTTCTTCCAGCTTCCCGTGACCACACGCCACCCCGGCCTGCACGCACCGGGCTTGCCCTGTGCAGGGTCCCCGGCCTGGCACTCTTTCATCTGATGCTGCCGCGCTGGCTTCTCCGGGCCACTTGCTCTCGCCCTCGGCGTCATCTCTGCGGACGTAAGCCACCCAGTGAGAGCAGGTAAGAAAAACGGGGTGGAACGCTCACCACGGAATATGGTACAGCCACTGGAAGCATGAGATTGGATGCAGACATCATTTAAACAAAAAGGCTCAAAATGGAGTCACTTACGCCAAGCCCCACGTCACCAAACTGAGACTTCGGCGTGGTTTCCGCTTTCCGGGAAACGGAAACTTCAGCCCGCCCGTGAGGAATCGCCTGACCAGCACTAACTACCATGAGGTACTTGCGAGACATCTGCCGTCCCCGAGGGAAAGTGTGCTTTTTTGACTCCTATCAGTGTCTTGTCCCCACTCTCTTCTGCCCGTAAGCCTTCCGTTTTGTCCAGCTCCTCAGAGGTCCTCTCTGTCTGCTCGATGGGACACTGCCCGATTCGTGAATCGCCAAATAAAGCCAATGGGACCTTGGAAAGGTACCCCGTTGAATTGTGTTAACAACATGGAAAGTGGGTGCAGAAGCGTGCACTCGGCCACACCCCCAAACACCCCCGGAAGGGCGGCTGGGGGCGGGACGGGGCTAGGGTGGGGGGAGGGGGCCGCACACACCAAGCAGACAGGGACAACGCAGCCCCAATGCCGGCCATCGCTCCACCCAGCCCACACCCTCCAAACAGTATACGTCACTCCCATACTTAGAGCACAACAGGATCTTTATGCGAACATAAAGAATTTCCGGTACTTTTATTCCTCAGTATACTGGAGCCTACTTATTTATACATTAATGTTTTATAGCAAAGGCCAGTTCGGAGCAAAAAGGAGGTCAACGTCAAGACACGTGTGGCGTGAAAGTCAAGGCACATTGGCCTATTACGTAACAAAGCAATTCGACACGTCCGATTCTCTTGTTTCCTAAGTCCTTACCATAAAAAAGCGAGAGTTTTGGACAAATTCCGGAACTGGAAGGTCTCAGAAATAGAATTTCAGTATGCAAAGGAGAAACCCACTTTTAGTGACAAGTGAGACGAAATGTGGCAAGAGAACATCAAACGCAGCGAGGGTGAAGTCCTCGGTAAGGTAAGCCCCACTCCGAGACTGAAATGAAGAGTGATTTTCGGGGCTTAAAAAAAGACAGAAAAATCCAGGGGGCCGATGAGATTTTAAAGCCTTTTCTGGAGTATAATTGGCCTCGTTCATTCACCCGATGGTGACACAGGGACAGCTGAATGTTTCAAATACAGAAATGGTGGGGACGCCTAAATTCACAATATCACCGCACCTGTCGCTCGCCTAGGGCAGGCCTGCTGCGGGATTATTTACAATGGGACTCGAGGAGCCTACGGGAAACAAACCGAGCAAAGCACATGAGCAAAGCAAATGAAACAAGAATAAACATAAACAAGGTCACTCTGGCAAAGCCCCGCCCCCTCAGCACCGGCCACCTGCAGCAGCGTCGCTGAGTCCTCGGTACCCGTCGCAGCCTTTCGATGCCCATTTCCCAGTGACCGGTGCGAAGCCACCGCCAGGCCCAGCAAGTGGCAAGGGCTCTCCCGAGGTGGCCAACGCTGCTGGCTAAGGACCCAACGCCTGTCACCCGTGTCTTCCTTAACTAACAGGGCCCCAGCCGCGCTGTGGGGGGGCGAGGCGCCCAGCTGGAGAAACCGTGTTTTCCGGCCCCCTTGTGAGTTCCAATGGCAATGTGACGGAGCTCGGGACAACGGTATGTAAGGGAACTTTTGGGTGAAGCTTCCAAAAAGCCCCACTGATGTCAGCGGGAAGCAGGCTCGCCCCCACGGCACCAGGGACTCATCCCACTTCAAGAGCAACATTTCCTTGACATCATATGTTTCACTAAAAATTCTTGCAAATTGTTCTTTTACTCTACGTTTCACATGTTTGCTTCAACCTCAGAATAATGTGTTTTCGTCCACATTTCCAGGGCAGCTGATGCCCTGGAAATGCACATTGTCACTTACGGGGGTTCCCTTGTCCCTCAGCAAGGGGGAGAGGGGTGAGCGAGAAAGCAAAGGCCTGTCTAGGCGTCCTAACGTGCAGTTCTGGGTTTGAGCTCAGCCACCCCCCAGTGTGGATGCCGTCCTCTTGTTTGCCAAAGTGACTCGATCCTAGCGACATTTTTTTTAAAGAGGATCCCCATTGGGTGATAAGCCACTGTCACTGATGGTCACATAATCTCTCCATTTGTGGGTGTGTTTGATCTTTGGATCGCTTGATCGGTAGAGATGCCGCCGTTGGCGACGATCAGTGATTAAATCTACGCTGGGAAAGTTTCCCTGGAAGACGTTTGTTTACTTAGTTGGAGTTGCAATGCCTTACCGGACGCACCCCTTCTCTGCTTGTGCGCCTCCTTTTCATTCACCAATTCCTCTTCCTTGTCTTCCTCGTCTTCCCCTTCCCCTCTTCATGCGCCCTCCTCTCCTCTTCTCCTCCTCCTTCATCAGTACCCAGCCGGTGGATCCCCGCGTGAACCAAGGAGGGTGCTGGGGAGGAGTCTTCTCTTCCTCAGCCTTCCGCGGTTCTCTGCTGGATGTTTGCCACTTCGGACGGAAGCCTCAAGTTGCTGGCAAGCTGCCATCCGATGGCCTCGGCTCAGTTTGGGAATTACGGTGAAGATTTTGCATGTTCTCAAGTTCTACATGCTTAAGTAGGGTTGTTGAAAGTTTGACGTAATGCTTCTTAAATCATAAAGCTGAGCGTGGGCCCCAAGCAATTCATGTCAGCTACACTGTCCCCGACTATGTCCCATTCTCATGTAAAAGGTCACACCTGCAGCAAAGGTCTTCACGTATTTTATTTCCTCCTTTTATTCTAGAAGTGTTTGTATCTGAGAGTTGGTTAACGTTCTCAAACACTTCTGGTCGCGATCTTCGGTCACTTACGACCTTCCCATTTATGGCAGGTTTTCATTTTCTCACCCCGTTGTGGCATTTTGGCTGTGCTGACGTCGTCCGCCAAATCGGTCATGTCCGTTCCCAAGCGCTTGTCCGGGTTTTCAGGTGTTTTACACAACCACCCACCGTAATCTGAGAGACATCTGACTTGCCTCGTCTGCTCCTGGGTCTAGTTGATAGCCTTCCGATCTTTGGGGGCACAAAGTTTATTTACCTCCAGTCTCCGTCTCAAACTGCGTATCTGTGATTCATAACAAGCTCGTCAATGGTTCACGATGAGCACGCTTTTCCCACAGCTTCTGCCGCCTTAAACAATATCACCACATCTTCCGGGGGAATCGACGGAAACACCAAATTCTGTTGAGTTGCTTTCTGTACTTGGAGACACATACCGACTATTGGCCAGTTGGAATTAGTAGTGTGATTTTGTTTTCAATCTGCCTTTACTGGTAACACTATATAGTGAAGAAAAAAAATAGACCTCATCCTACTTTTAATATCTTGGACGCTATCATACCCCCAGGTCAAGTTGCAGGGAGGGGAGGGGCTGTCTTTTTAACTCTGAAATGTTTTGACTGTTTATTTGGAAAAATGTTTTAAAGTTACACGTAAGTTACAGGAATAGTATAACGAGCTCCTATATGTCCTTCAGTCAGATGTATCCGTTGTAAACGTTTTTTTTCGCATTGTGTGTCACATGAAATACATGGTTCGGGCCTCTCTTTCTCTCCTTTCATATGTGGGTTTTCATATACATGCATATATATGATACCTACCTTACATATACATACATTGTAGATATAATTATATTATTATTATTATTACTTCATCATCTGAGAGAAAGTTACAGACATAATGACCCTTTACCCCTGAATAGTTCATCATATGCTTCCCAATAAAAAGGTCATGCTTTCATATAACCTTAGCAAACTGACCAAATTTAGGAATTGAGCATTGCTGTCATGCTATTGTCTCATTTACAACTCGATTCAAATTTCACCAGTGGCTCCGATACACCGGGGAAGATAATGTGTTAAGGTTATATTGAGATCCAGCCGACGAAGAGAAGGGGACGTTAACTCTGAGAATGCGTCTATATCAGAAAGGTGCAACATGCCTGTTCCTAGGATGACAATCAGACTCAATCAAAAGGAATTATTTAAGTATTCAAACAGCGACCGGGGCTCTCACTTCAGCCACACACAGGGAAAACAAAACCACACAGAGATCCACCTGCCTGCGCGAGGATGGCCCGTGAGTTCTCGAGGCGCTCGATATTGTTTGCAGAAAGGGAAAAAGGGGGCGAGTGTTATGAACCAAATCGTGTTCCCCCAAATTCACATATCGAAGTCCCAGCCCTCAATGTGACATATTTGGAGACAGCGTCTTTTGGAAAGTAATTAAGGTTACACGAGGTCATAAGGGTGGGGCCCTAACCCAATAGGACTGGTGTCCTTATGAGGATGTGCGCTCGCACAGAGGAAAGGCCAAGTGAGGAGGCAGGGAGAAGGCGGCCGTCGGCAGGGCGGGAGGAGAGCCTCGCTGGGAAGCCGCCCTCCTGGCACCTTGATGTTGCACTCGCAGCCTCTTGTACCCTGAGAAAGAAATTCCCGCGGTTTAATCCCTCCCGTCTGCAGTATTTTGTTATGGGGGCCCTAGCAGACTGATGCATTGGGGGAAAATAGGGGGGAAATAATAGAGTACCGTTCTCCTGAGTTTCTTAAATCAGACTTCATGGTTGAAACAAATCTTTTAACACTACCTGACGCAGCGCTCAGTGTATGTAGAGGAAATCCAATCTTTTTAAAAAGTGGAAAGAATAAAAGGACCTAAATGGAAGGGAACATTCGATGCTTCGCTCGAACTGTTAAGTCTTTGGTATGAGGAGTGTGGGATAAGTCACTTATAGACTGTAATATCTAGAACAACCACACACAACACAGTACAGAGCAGGGCACCTGCAGGGCTCAGTTAAGTTTCCGATTTGACTGCAGCTCAGGTCATGATCTCACAGTTCTTGAGTTCGAGCCCCACGTCAGGCTCTGCGCTGACAGTTTGGAGCCTGCTTGGGATTCTCTCTCTCCCTCTCACTCGGCCTCTCTCTCTCTCTCTCTCTCAAAATAAATAAACTTAAAAAAAGAAAGAAAGAAAAGTCAAAAGACCCCGAATAGCCATCACTGTAGCACAAGAGAAGAACAAAGTCAGAGGGTGAAAACCATGCAACTTGAAGATTTAGTAAGGCTACAAAAATCATGATGGTGTGTTCTTGGTGAACAAATAGACAAACACACCAATGGGACAGAATAAACACAGACTTACACAAACACATCGACTGATCTTTGATGAAGGAGTGAAGGCTATTCAACAGAGAGAGGATAGTCTTCTCAAGAAATGGAACAACCGAGGGGCGCGTGGGGGAGGGGGGGCTCAGTTGGTTAAGCGTCTGAATGCGACTCAGGTCATGATCTCGCAGTTCATGGGTTCCAGCCCCGCATCGGGCTCTGTGCTGACAGAGCCTAGAGCCTGCTTCAGATCCTGTTTCCCTCTCTCTCTCTCTCTGCCCCTCCCCCACTTGTACTCGAGCGCGCTCTCTCTCTCTCTCAAGAATAAACTTAAAAAAAAGAAAAAAGAAATAGAACAATCGAACATCCACGTGAAAGCAAAAAGAATCTCGATACAGAGCTCAGACCCAAGCTCGGAATGGATCATGGACCCACAAGGAGAGTGAAAGCCTCGAAACCCCTAGGAGATCCCACAGGAGAAACCTAGGTGACCTTGGTTGGTGATAAGTTTTTCAGATACTATGCTAAAGGCAGCACAATCCATGAAAAACGTTGGTAAGCTGGATTTCGGTGAAATTCAAACCTCTGCTCTATGAAAGACAGTAGCCGACCGAAGAGACAAACAGAAACAGGGAGGAAATGTGTGCAAAAATGTACCTGAGGACTTGCCTTGAAAAGACACACAGAACTCTTAAAACTTAACAAGAAAACAATACAATTAAAAAATGGGCCAGGGGCGCCTGGGAGGCTCAGTCAGTCGAGCGTCTGATCTCAGCTCGGGTCACGATCTCACAGTTTGTGAGTTCGAGCCCCACCTCGGGCTCTGTGCTGACAGATCGGAGCCTGCTTGGGATTCTCTCTCTCTCCCTCTCACTCTGTCCCTCCCCCCACTGCTCTCTCAAAAATAAATAAATAAACTTAAAAAAATAAAAAGATAAAAAAATGCGCCAAAGATCTTCGCAGGCACCTGACCCAAGAAAACAAACCCACGGCAGATAATCACATGAACACATGATCAGGTCATGTCTTCAGGGAAATGTAAATTGATTAGCACCACCCACCTGTTAGAAAGGCCAAAATGGCCAAAATCTGCAACGCTGACACCCAATGCCGGCAGGGCTGTGGTGCAGCGGGAACTGTCACTGCTGGCGGGCGTGCAAAATCGTGCGGCCACGCGGAAGACAGATGGGCGGTTTCTTACACGACTACGCATGCTCTTACCATAAGATTTGGCTTTTGGGCCCCTTGGTATTTACCCAAAGGGGCTGTAGCTTCTGTCCCCGTGAAAAGCGGCACACAGATGTTTACAGCAGCTTTATTTATAATTGCCCAAACTAGGAAGTAAGCAAAATGTTCTTCAGTAAGTAAATGAATACATAAACCGTGGCGCCGCCCCACAATGGCATATTGTTCAGCGCTCAAAAGAAACGAACTATCAAGCCACGGAAAGTCACGAAGGAGTCTTAAATGGTATCACTGAGGGAAAGAAACCAATCTGAAAAGGCTGTGCCCTGCATGACGCCGGCGACACGCCATTCTGGAAAAGGCTAAACTGCGGAGACGGTGACAGGATCCCTGTGTGCCAGGCACTGAGGGCGGGAGGGGTGAACAGTCCGAGCACAGAGGACTTTTAGGGCAGGGAAAGTGCGTGATATTCAAACGGTGGATACGTGACGCGGCACGTGTGTCGAAGCCCGTAGGATGTGTAACACCAAGAGTGAACCCTAAAGTCCGCTGTGGACTACAGTTAATAATGACAAATTGGGGAAGCCTGGGTGGCTCAGTCGGTTGAGCGTCCGACTTCGGCTCAGGTCATGATCTCGCGGCTCGTGGGTTCGAGCCCCGCGTCGGGCTCTGTGCTGACAGCTGGGAGCCCGGAGCCTGCTGCGGATTCTGTGTCTCCCTCTCTCTCTGCCCCTAACCCACTCGCATTCTGAACTCTGTCTCTCTCAAAAATAAAGTAAACATTGGGGCGCCTGGGTGGCGCAGTCGGTTAAGCGTCCGACTTCAGCCAGGTCACGATCTCGTGGTCTGTGAGTTCGAGCCCCGCGTCGGGCTCTGGGCTGATGGCTCAGAGCCTGGAGCCTGTTTCCGATTCTGTGTCTCCCTCTCTCTCTGCCCCTCCCCCGTTCATGCTCTCTCTCTGTCCCAAAAATAAACAAACGTTGAAAAAAATAAATAAATAAAAAATAAAAAATAAATAAATAAATAAATAAAATAAAGTAAACATTAAAAAAAGAATTAAAACAAATAAGTCACAAATTGATCATTCTGTCTTTACCTTGAAGGATGTGGATTAAGTTTTTCTTTTTAACCCTCTGCAATCTACCAGTCATTCGTCACACAGAAAACGCCGGCAAATTTAGGTCACCTTCTCTGCATAGAATAAAGGCGTGTGATTCACCTGTCACTGAAATCTTCCAAGCACCCCTTGTAGACGTGACCAGTAGCCTCTGTGTGGCACGAGATGCCGTGACCACAGCCCGTGTCATGGCACATGCCATTCTGACAGTCCTGACATATTTTGATTTACTTTTTAAAATTTACTTAAAAAAAATTTTTTTTAATGTTTATTTATTTTTGAGAGAGACAGAGACAGAATGCGAGTGGGTTAGGGGCAGAGAGAGAGGGAGACACAGAAAGTGAAGCAGGCTCCAGGCTCCGAGCTGTCAGCACAGAGCCCGACGCGGGGCTCGAACTCGTGAATCACAAGATCATGACTGGAGCTGAAGTCAGACGCTCAACCGACGGGGCCACCCAGGTGCACCCACCCCATCCTTCCCTTTAAATATCTTGCTAGGTCACCAAGGTTTTGTGGGGTCACTCGCCAGTCTCCCAAAGCACGGCGTGCACCCCGGGGGATTTTGCCCCCGTGGGAGATTAGGATATGAATCTACATTTTCAACAGGGCTTTTGTCATTTTTTTCCTGACTTAGCCTCTGACTCGATTGTCGTGCCCAGTCCCCGGCGTCATAAAACTGACCAAGGTTTCAGCCTAGGCCCCAAAGGCTTTCTTTTTGCCATTTCCTGTGGTTTCCCGTTGCCTTCGGGGGGCTGGCACCGAGGGGTGTGGAAGAAGCATAATCTGTATACTCGCTTACCCAACCGTGAAAGCCACAGCGTGTCCCAAAGAGCTGCAGTGAGTGACGGCAGCACGGCTGTCCCACCGGGCGGCCTCAGCATGATGTCACGTACAGTGCGAGCCTTTTCATTGCCGCCGAACCCCCCAAGTACCCCTTTTGTTCTGGAAAGCGTGTGCACTCCAGGCCCCACGAATCCCGGCCCCGCCACGGCGCCCTGCGACTGATGACACAGGACAGGCCCCCAGCCTCTGCCCGTAGGTTAAATATCAGCGACACTTCACACCTTTTTTTTTTATTTTTAGGAAAAAAAAAAAAAAACATGAATGGAAGATTTCTCCCCCAAATGGGTAACGGAGAGCACCCTACTTTGGAGAACACTGACTCCCACACTCGAATCTCAAGCTTTTGTCCCCTTTCAAGGGGAGGGCGTTCTTCCCACAACAGCAATCACCCACCGTGGCGGGGTGGCCGGCCCTCTGTGCACCAGGCCACGGGGTACAGATCCCCAAGCGCCCGCGTGCAAAGTGCCATGGGACAGACATGTGCCCCTCCACCCAGAGTTTCTGTTCCCACCACGTTTTGAGGGGATACGTGGGAATCTAAGCTTCCGCCCTGGAGGGGTCTGCAAGCGGGGGAGGGGGGGGGGGGTAGGGGGGCGGGGAGAGGGCCCGGGTGAGTGCCAGTGCTGGGAGAGCAGAGGGGAGTGGCTGCGGGGCAGCAGGGGGGCCGGAGGCGGTCAGGTACCTGGGAAGCCCTGTGGGGAGGGGGGGACTTAGACCCTCGAGTGGTCCCATCAGGAAGATTCCTCTGCCGTGCTGTGGGAGGGGTGTGGGAGGAAAGCGGGCGAGGGGGGGTGGTTCTCGAACCCCCCCCCCGCAATGAGACTCCATGGGCTGAGCAGCCCCCCATAAAGAGGAGTGTAGACGCGCCCCACCCCCACCCTGGGCCCTTTACCGAAAAAGCCTGCAGACCCCTGGAAAATGCAAATAACAAGTCCCAAACCTTGTACTAACCGGGGATTCTGACGAACCCCTGAGTCACTAAGGCTTTTTCTTTCCCCCATAAAGTTTTTCTTTTTCCTTAGAATGGATACAGCTGATGTAAATATGACCAAGTGCCTGCGCCTTTCAAGTTGGTCTCCTTAATCTGGCCGGGCAGATAAATGGCGTGGAGGCCGGGAGCGGGGCGGGGTGGGCGGCAATCCCGAGGGCTTCCTGTCGCTGCAGCATTAACATACCTGCTCCCGGATCAAAGCCGGCCTCACCTTCCCTGCCAGAGCTCAACGGGGGAGAAAGAGGTCTCATATAATTACAAATAAGCCGCAATTTGGTATGATCCGAAACCGTGACAGTTTGTTACCAAGGATTAAGGCTGAGGGAGAGCAGTTGACTCAGGACCAGTCGAGAATGCTCCCGAAACTCGAAGCTTTTCTGTAGAGCATTCGCTCAGTGACAGGGTTCCTTGGCCAGGGGGCCCACCGTCCCCCCAGGGGAGACAGATGGTAACCAGGTAACCACAGAACCCCGCCTACAGCTGAGTGAGTGTCCCTGAGGAAGGAGACCCCCAGGCCTGAGAACCCAGTGTGTTGGAGGAGGAGAATCCCCGCCCCCCACCCCCAGGAGTGAGGCTAGGCCAGCAGGGGGCCGGAGGGAAGTTTGGGCACCAGACTCCCTGTGAAGACGCGCTCTGTCCACCCCCCACCAGCCACCACCACCACAAGCACCCAGAGGCCAGGGAGGTGAGAGCTGAGGACAGAGAAGGACGGATGACTTTATCTTAAGAGCGGAGGGGAGGGGGGAGGAGACACAGATGTTTAGAAGGGGAGGCTGGTATCCCTAGATGTGTTTTAAAATCACTATCCAGTTGACAGTTGGTGTGAGACGGGCAAGAGTGGACACAGGGAGGCCACTGGTCCGGGTCACGGTGGCCCGGCCAAGTGTGGGGGCCTGAGAGATGTGCGAGTTCGGGATATGAGAACGAGCTTGGGGTACATCAGGTGTTGCGGGAGTAGCGGGTGATGGAACGGGTCACTCCCAGGTTCCGGGGTGCAGGCACTATCGACGGAATGGCGTCTGCACTTGGGCTGGCCGTCCCCGGCGCTGACACCATCACCAACGGGAAGTCTAGGACGCAGACAACACATCCAGTTTTGGAGGACGCACAAAAACCACACCGAACCAGTCAGCAGACCCAGCCTCAAAGGGAAAGCCTGGGCGCCACCAAAAGCCAGGGGATGAATACGTGTGCATTTCCTTTAAACGTATTCACGGTAAGTGATTCGAGGACAGAGCAGCTTTTTTTTTTTTTTTTTTTTTAATTTTTTTTTTTTCAATGTTTATTTATTTTTGGGACAGAGAGAGACAGAGCATGAACGGGGGAGGGGCAGAGAGAGAGGGAGACACAGAATCGGAAACAGGCTCCAGGCTCTGGGCCATCAGCCCAGAGCCCGACGCGGGGCTCGAACTCCCGGACCGCGAGATCGTGACCTGGCTGAAGTCGGACGCTTAACCGACTGCGCCACCCAGGCGCCCCCAGAGCAGCTTTTAATATTAACTGCCTGCCACCCGATGCAGATGGCTCGACAAATTATTAGTCTCTAGGTTCCTTCCAGTTAGTCTCAATTTAGGAGTGACGTGTGACCTCCACATCTCAAAAAGTAACAATGGGAGATTCGTCCTCTGCGATACCGTAAAGTACTGTCACAGGAATCAGGTGGACAGAATCGAAACACAGAAAAATACCCAGGGGCGCCTGGGTGGCTCAGTCGGTTGAGCTTCCGACTTCGGCTCAGGTCACGATCTCACGGTCCGTGAGTTCGAGCCCCGTGTCGGGCTCGGAGCCTGGAGCCTGCTTCCCGATTCTGTGTCTCCCTTTCCCTCTGCCCCTCCCCTGCTCACACTCTGTCTCTCTCTCCCTCTCTTCCTCTCTCTCTCTTAGAAATAAACATTAAAAAAATGTTTTAAAGGAAAACACTCAAACATCTTTGAAAGGGTAGTATCTGGTAGAGAATGAGTTGTCTAACAAATGGCTTTAAGAAAAATGGCTAAAGGGGCGCCTGGGTGGCACAGTCGGTTAAGCGTCCGACTTCAGCCAGGTCACGATCTCGCGGTCCGTGAGTTCGAGCCCCGCGTCAGGCTCTGGGCTGACGGCTCAGAGCCTGGAGCCTGTTTCCGATTCTGTGTCTCCCTCTCTCTCTGCCCCTCCCCCGTTCCTGCTCTGTCTCTCTCTGTCCCAAAAATAAATAAAAACGTTGAGAAAAAAAAAAAAGAAAGAAAAAAAAAAGAAAAATGGCTAAATATTTTGGCAATATAAGGTCAGATTCCGACCTCATGAGCCAGCAAATGTAGAGAGTGAAATTATAAAAATGACCACGCCACATAAATGGGTTTTCAAGTGCGGCCGCGTGGTGAAACCTCCCCGGGCGGGTCCCAGCCGTCTAGGTTTTCAGACTCCTCAGGGGGCTCCAATGTGCAGCCAAAGTGACAAACCACAATACAGATCAATACTTATATACCACTTGCTTTAGGAAGATAAACGACATAAAGGGAAAGATTGAAACATTGCAATCACCTCCGAATTGAAGCTATCGTTGGCTCCCGCAAATTTAAAAAACACGAGCACTGAAAGGTAAATGACAAACTGGGAACTTTTTGCCCCTCTATGACAGGCACAGGGCTGATAGTGTGATGATGAGATCTTAGGAAGCAAAAAGAAACCGGGCCATCAAAATCCCTCCTCCGGCCCCCCGCGCGCACACAGGGATGGCTGCTAGGGAGAGGGACGTGAGGAATACACACCCAGGAGACCGTGAAAGCGTGTTCCAGTTCACCAGCGATAAAGGATGCGAAACCAACCGCTAGTATTTATAATGTGGGTAGAAACGGGTTTTATGGACCCCTCAGTGCTGGACAGTGTGAAGACAGGTGCTTGCACGGTGTGCACGAGAAGACAGCTTAGGTCACCGTGACCGTGAAGACGTCACACTCAACTCAGCAGTCCCACTCTGTGCTCTTTTGTGATGATTCGTGTGCAAAGCTTCTAGGTGCCCATCAAAGGACGAGCCTCCGTGTGCCCCCCCCCCCGCCCACCGGACTCAGAAACCGTCCCTCTTGGACCCCCTCCACCCTCCGCACAGCTTTGTCCTGTCGACCCCCGGGACTATTAGTTAGTTTGCTGGTGTCTGACGGCCAGGGGACACCCAGCACGTGGGGGACGACACCCAGCCCACCGTGGGGTCTGGGGCCTGCCTAGGAGTCTGTGCCTCCCTCTCCCTCTGCCCCTCCCCCACTTGCGCGTGTGCGCGCTCTCTCTCTCTCTCTCTCAAAAATAAATAAACGTTAAAAAATTTTTAAAAAATAGAACAAAATTGAGATGAAAATCAGGGGAAAATACAGGGGCCCAGATTCCCGTCACCTCCTCTCAGGAGGAAACTGAGAAGCCCCCAAGCGGCGTCAGCCCATGGGGAAGGCGGCCGGCGGTGGGGGGGGGGGGGGGGGGCGCCCGGGGAGGGTTTGCGCCTTTAACCTTAAACTTGAATCCAGATACTCTCTGCATATACGTGAGCACGCATTTCCAGATACACGTCTGCGTCACCTCTGGGCGCCCACACGCCGCTTGGCTTCAAACGCCCTCCTCCCCTGCTCGCTGCAGACGGGCCGGGTCGAAGGAGGCCACCGAGGACTCACATGCTGGGAATCCCGTGGCCCTAAAGTGTTGGGAGCAAGTGGGTCTGTCCTCGTAAAGTTAGCGGATGGCTCCTGTCACCATACCTGGGACCCCAATTGAAAAAGGAAGAAGGAAGTGGTCAAAGTCAGGCTTTTTTGTGAACTTCAAAGGTTATCTCTCCCTCCCCCCGCTTTACATTTTACTGTCTGGGGAGCTGACTCGTCTGCAGCCGCTGGCAGGGCCTGTGCCCCGTGGCGTCAAACCTGCCTCCTCACGGCCCATAAAACTACAGCAGGGGACCAGGACCCGCAGGTGTGGGCGGGAGAGGCCAGGATGCCCCCTTAATGATTTCCCTGACACCCCGGCCGGCCGAGCTGGGGCTGGAGGGAGATGGGAGCTCTGTCTGTTTGGGAGGGTGAGCGGGTCAGCTCCCCCCAAAAAACGATCCCCAAAATTGCTGCCCTCAGCACCGGGCGGGGCTGCGGGGAAGCGGGTCTCAGAACCTCCCACAGAGACTTGGGTCCCGCGCACAAGTCCATTGGAACTCAGGCCACCGGGACGGGGGAAGCAGACAGAAGCCCCGTCAACCCCAACATGTGACAACCCAAGGGAAAAAAAGAGGTCAAACCACGTCAAGTCCCATGGCGGAGTGCTTTAAAATCTGCAAGATCGAGTTCTGTCGCTTCCCCAGGCTGGGAGACAGAAATAAACATCACACGCGTTCTCCAAGACGTCAGTTGCCGATTGGCACTGAATAAGAAAAATGGACTGCGTTTTGCCCTTTTCTTTTACTGATAGAAGAAATCGATAATTACAGACGGTGTGTTAGTCGATCGTAACAAAACTTTGCAAACCACTAGCTCATCACACCTTATGGTTTTGATCCCGTGTTTTGAACCAGATGGGGAGGGGAAAAACCCGGAAAATGGATCGAAAGATAAATTGTTTATATTGTTTTTACTTGGCAGATTGAAAGATGAGCACACTTCTTTAAAGGAATGGAAAAAGTGGGCGCGGCATTTTGCCACGGGAAAGGAAGCATAGAAGAGGGGAGGACCCATCCTAGAGACGGTTCGCAAAGCAAATACAGTGGTCTGTGGTATTTATTAAGCCCCTGTGTGTTCACTAGTGATCACTTTACCACTTTGCAGGGGGTGGGGGCAGGGGGTAGGTGGGAACGAAGGAAAGAAAGAAAATGTTAAAGTCCTGGTTTTGTCCTCAAGGACATTATGTGAATTTTTATTGAAATATAGTTGACGTACGATGTTATAAGACATTACTTTATAATCGGGATACCCCCAAAATAAACATAAACTGGGTTTACACGCATTTTTAAAATAGGCAGCCAGGAATTTATCTTGCACTCTTAAATTATTCTTACTCTTTAATATTGTGTTTGCATCATACATAATGCTGCTCGTCAAGGCTGCAGTTTAGATCAGTCCCATCTGTTGGGCTCCATACTTTAACTTCCAGAGAGAACTGCTGGGTGGGGGGAGGGGTGGCCCTGGAAACACCACTGTTAAGGCCGGTGGTAAAATAACCATCTTTCGGAAATGAAGCCGTCCTTTCGATCCTGTAGCATCAGACGAAAATAAGGAATGCTATTCTGTAGCAAACATTTTCTGAGAACCTGCCATATCTCAGGCATTGGGCGAGGATCTTGGCATATGAGGATTAAACACAATAAGGCACGCAAGGTCATAAAGAAGCACGCAAGGTCATAAAGAAGATGGGCTTTGGTACTTTTAGCTCCCAAAAGATGAATGGCGTATTTCCATTCATTTTTCTATCATCCGAGTCCAGAAAGGAGAACCACCGAGTTAACCTCCTAGATCAGAGGTCTGCAAACTCTAGCTTGTGAGCCCAGAGTGTGGTTTTTACATTTTCAAATGGTTATTTAAAAACAACAAGAAAGAAAGAAAGAAAGAAAGAAAGAAAGAAAGAAAGAAAGAAAAGGGAAAGACTGAGGGAAGAAAGGAAAGAAGGAAGAAGGGAGGGAGAAAGAAAGAGAAAGAAAGAAAGAAAGAAAGAAAGAAAAGAAAGAGAAAAAAGAAAAAAGAGGGAGGGAGAAAGAGAGAGGAAGAAAGGAAGGAAGAAAGAAAGAAAGAAAAGGGAGGAAGGGAAGAAAGGAAAGAAGGAAGAAGGGAGGGAGAAGGAAAGAAAGAAAGAGAAAGAAAGAAGGAAAATAAGAAAGAAAAGGGAGAAAGAAAAGAGAGAAAGAAAGAAAGAGAAAAAGAAAGAGAAAAAGAAAGAAAAAAGAGGGAGGGAGAAAGAGAGAGGGAGGGAGAAAGAGAGAGAGAAAGGAAGGAAGGAAGGAAGAAAGGAAAGAAAGAAAGAAAGAAAGCAAGCAAAACGACAGCGACTGAACCAAATATGGCCGTCAAGACGACTGGCACCTAGTCCTTTCCAGAAAATGTTTGCCTGGATCTGAGTACAGCTAGAAAAAAAGCCATACTGACTCCACATTTCCTTCCTGCTCTTAGAGTTGTCAGGGTCTCAGATATTGGAGGGCTCTATGTTTAATTAAGATTAATCTTAACGTTATTTCTGAATTCCTGAGTTAGCACTGAGGGCACAACATTATTCCTCACAAGGAAATCAGTACGTTACACATTCAAGGGCATCCGAACACTGTGGCTTTCTGAAAGGTCTTTCGGGCCCACTCCGTCTGCTGCCTCTTCTAACCCAGACACTTTACGTGGTCAAACTATGTGCCCGTGTGTATGAGTGTGCACGCCAACATGCATTTTTAAGAACCATGGTTCCTAACCGCATCGAAACCACCCAGACTGTGTCACCTGGGATACAACTACTTTTCAGGAGTAATTGAAGAGAAGTCTTTAATTACCAAATTATGCCCGGCTACCTTCCATGGTTTAAGAAGAACAAGGAAGGGGCGCCTGGGTGGCGCAGTCGGTTAAGCGTCCGACTTCAGCCAGGTCACGATCTCGCGGTCCGTGAGTTCGAGCCCCGCGTCGGGCTCTGGGCTGATGGCTCAGAGCCTGGAGCCTGTTTCCGATTCTGTGCCTCCCTCTCTCTCTGCCCCTCCCCCGTTCATGCTCTGTCTCTCTCTGTCCCAAAAAACTAAATAAATGTTGAAAAAATAAATAAAAAATAATAAATAAAAAAAAAAAATAAAAAAGAAGAACAAGGAAGCCGTTTCCGTTTCTGCAGGTGAAGTTACACGCTGTCCTCAGGTGGATGCGGTAAACTACTCGTAGGCCGAGGTTGGAATTTTCAGAACTTTTACATTATTTTTGCTATTTTATATTAGTTTTAAGTCTATTTGGTAATGAAGGGAAATTGAAGCATTTTGAGAAATTAAGGCGAAACCGATCAGCCTAGATTTATCTATTCATATGCAGAGCATCTAAAAAGAAAGCAAATCAGATGAGAAGGAAATTTGTTCTGCACTGTCCTCCTCTTAGTGATTATTTGCTTGCTCAGTAGAAACATAACAAGACGTGTTTTTCTGGAACCAGGCAAAATAAAAGCTGAATCCTTGATCTAAGTGGAGGATATGGCTAGTTCCTAAAACCGATGACTCCATTTGGCATATGCCCGTTCGAGGCCATTAATGCCATTTGTACTGGCCAGACCTGGAGTCACACTCTGCAGCCAGCTGGACCCCACAGGGACAGGCACTGACTTACTTGTTACAACTTACCTGCAGGACGAGTGGGGTCTGATTAAGTACACGCTGCCTGCCACAGTTAGGCAACTGCATGCAAAACTCCCATCCCACCCCATCAACTAGGGACAACAAGAGGTTTCCTCTAAATCTGCACGATGGCAAGCCGCTCCGTCAGCTGCAGCCACGTATTGTCCCAAAGTCTATTTTTCAATCGCTTTGCGTAGAATGTGACAAGACACATCTTGGTGGCCCGGGGGACTGTGCCGAATTGCAAAGTTTTGGGGAGATACAAACAGACACAAGTAATTAGGGAAGATTATTGGAGTAAATGCGAGGACAGACGAGGCAGACAGACTCCCCTAAACGTTCCAAGAACTTTGGGATTCATATCGAATCCTCTTGTTGAGAAGCAGGAATGTAACTTTCCCTAGTAAACAAAACCACTTAACAGAGAATGACGTCGTCTGCATCTGACATCAAGCAGCCACCTGCCTCTGGAGGAGCGCCTGGCAGTGCAGGGAGGACCTCACACCACCCCCGGGGAGGAGCACCTGCCAGTGCAGGGAGGATCTCACAAGGTGGGGAGGAGGCCCTGGCAGTGCAGGGAGGACCTCACATCGCCCCCATTGAGGACCACCTGCCCCCATTGAGGACCACCTGCCAGTGCAAGGAGGACCTCACAAGGTGGGGAGGAGCGCCTGGCAGTGCAGGGAGGACCTCACACTGCCCCGGGAGGAGGCAACCAAACCTTCCCACCCCTGCTCATATAAAAGAATAAAACTGTGCACTGGATTGTCCTGATACGAAACCATTTCTTAAGTTTATAAAACAGAGAAACTAGCTGTGGCATTACCTGACTACTGAGTTTATTCTAAATTAGGACAAACTTATAAGCAGAGATGCCGGATAGCATAAGTTGTCTCCCCATTATTTTCAGTTCTTCATATTTCTACCGACATTTTTCATTTACATGGCTATTTTTTTAAATTTGTTTTAACGTTTATTTATTTTTGAGACAGAAAGAGAGCATGAACAGGGGAGGGTCAGAGAGAGGGAGACACAGAATCTGAAACAGGCTCCAGGCTCCGAGCCGTCAGCACAGAGCCCGACGCGGGACTCGAACTCATAGACCGCGAGATCGTGACCTGAGCCGAAGTCGGACGCTCAACCGACTGAGCCACCCAGGCGCCCCAGAATGGCTATCATTTTTTAACTTGACCTCAGCTGGAGAAATAAGAAAAGAAGAAAGTGTATTTAATGAGGGGTAAGTTTGTATGAGCTACTTTGTGTAACTCGTTTCGTTGAATTCTTCAGTAACCTTAGGAGGTAAGAGTCAGGGCTCCCATCTTGCAGATAAGAAAGCTGACGCGCACACCTCACACCTGTCACCATGGCTGAAACCACAACGACAGGTGTTGGCCAGGACGTGGGGGAGAAGGACCCCTCAGGCACTGCCCGTGGGACCGCAAAGCGGTTCAGCCACGGTGCCAAACAGTGTGGAGCTTCCTCAAAAAGCTAAAAGGAGAGCTCCCCTCCGAGCCAGGAAGTGCATTCCTAGGTATTTACCCAAAGGATCGAAGAACTAATTTACAGGAACACACGCATCCTGAGGCTCATGGCAACAGTGTTTACAACAGCCAAATTGTGGACGCAGCCCTGGTGTCCGTCGACGGATGAGTGGGTAGAGATGTGGTGTATACACACACACACACACACTCACACACACACACTGGAATATTACCCAGCCACAAAAAAGAACGAAATCTTGCCATTTCCAATGACATGGGTGGAGCTAGAGTGTTATGCTGATTGAAATAAGCTCAGTTAGAGAAAGACAAATACCCTATGACTTCACTCGTGTGTGGAATTTAAGAAACAAAACAAACGGAAAAACAAGAGGGGGGAAGAAAACGAGAGAAGAGAGACAAACCAAGAAACAGACTCTTCACCCTGGAGAACACAGTGACGGTCACCAGATCGCGATCTTGCACACCTGATGCTGACATAACACCGTGTGTCAACCAACTGGAATCACAATAAAAGCTTAGAAAAAAAAAAGCTGACACATGATAAACGCGAGGGACTCAGCCAAGGTTGCCGACCGACAGGTGGCATCACAGCCCACGTGTGGGTGACGCAGAATAAGTCGGCAGCATGGGGTGTCGCAGCTCAAAACATTTTCCGATAAAGATAAAAAAGTGAAGTGCTTCGAGGCATAATTGAGAATACCCTACATGTAGATAGTAAGTAACCTTTCAAAGTATATTTTTCCCACCTGTCCGTGCATTCCGACGGAGTAGAATCCGTATCGCGACCATTCCCGGGGGAGGGCGGGGCATCTGGTGAGCCGACAGCCTCTCTGGGACAGGAGGCAATGAACCTGTGGTCCCCACAGAAGGCCAAGACAATGTCATCAGTACTCGTAACAACTTCACCCCCCGTGAGATATCCCCAGACCTGTTATCTTTATGTCCGTACGGCTGCATTTATTTATTTTTTGAGGGAGAGAGAACACGAGTGGGGGCGAGAAGCAGAGGCAGAGAGAGGAGCTCAGGCAGGCTCCACGCTCAGTGTGAAGTCTAACTCGGGGCTCGATCCCATGACCTTGGGATCATGACCTGAGCCCAAATCAAGAGTCAGACGCTCAGCCGACTGAGCCACCCAGGTGCTCCCTGAAATGGAACTTTGAGCCAAAAGAAAATTGTTTTAAGAAAGGAGGATCGCTCAGCAGGTGTGTTTGAGCCTTCCTCACAGACCTACATGCGGCACGGGGCACAGGCACCCTGTCCCCAGCTCAGTAAACACGTGGGAATGACTGCCAGGGAGGCTGATGCCGGGGGAGGAAGTTTTCCGCCCCTTGGAGCCGACGGATCCAGCGTGCAGGAGGGGACCAGTGGCCATGGCCTCGGGAACCCCATTTCTAACCGAATGATCATCGCGACTCTGTCTGAAGGCACCTGTGTCCCTACCGAGCTGTGAACCCAGAGGCTGATGACAGGGGCTGCCCATGGAAGGCGCGGGTGTGAGAGGAAGAGGGAAAACGGGGCGGAGGAGGAGGTCAACGAACCGGACGAGATGTGCCGTGGGGAGCACGGGGCTCCCCGCAGCCTGGGCCGAGCCCGCAGTATGCACAGCGCTGCTCGGGGGGCCAGCCCGGGGGGGGGGGGTGCCGAAGCAGAGGGCACAGCGGTCCCACCGAGGAGCGTGGGGTCCCTGCCAGGACCGAGCTGCCCACGCACACCTCGGGGAAGAGCCAGGAGCAGCGGCCGGTCCGGGAAGGCCTGCAGGGCAGGGGAGGCACGAGCCTGGCCCAGGAAACTTCGAGCAGGCCCGGGAGGAGGGAACGAACGGTGGGCCGCCGGGGCGAGGGGATCAGAGGCCCTGCGGCCCGGTGGGGGGGGAGCGGCCGCCAGATGGCAGACCCTCCAACGCCAGGTCTGACCTTATCTCCAGGTTAAACACGCTCCGTCTGCCTTGTGCCAGTGGCTCAGAAACCGTGTAACGAAATCAAATGAAAGCGCTTCAGAGGAAAACAACATTTCCTAGAAAATCTAAACTTTTGGGGGGCCTGGGTGGCTCAGGAGGTTAAGCGTCCGGCTTCGGCTCGGGTCATGATCTCACGGTTTGCGGGTTCGAGCCCCGCGTCGGGCTCTGTGCCGACAGCTCAGAGCCTGGAGCCTGCTTCGGATTCTGGGTCTCCCTCTCTCTCTCTGCCCCTCCGCTGCTCATGCTCTGTCTCTCTCTGTCTCTCAATGATAAATAAACGTTAAAAAAGATTAAAAAAAAAAAAAGGAAAATCTAACCTTTTCGCGAACCCATCAAGTGTTTGTTGAATGACAGGCCCTCCCCCCCCCCCTTTATTTTAGACACAGAAAACACCGTACAGAGTGAGAATGATGCTCTGGAGTAGACGGGAGAGCAAAGCACTAACGAGGATAATAAAGTACTCATGACACTGGCTGGTGACGAGCGCCCAGGAAGAAAACCAAAGCGGGCCACGGTGATTAGACATAGGGCAGGGCGTGGAGGCCGTGTGGGAGCTCCACTAGGGTCCTCGGGGTGAGCCTTTTGATTAAAGAAGGAAGTGAGGGGTTAGCGATGGGGATCTCTGCGGGGAGGGCCTTCCTGGAATAGGGACCTGCGTGTGCAAAGGCCCTGGGGTGGCCAGGGCAGAAAGAGCAAGGAGCGGACAGCTGCTGGGATAAACCTACGGAAAGGCCTGGAAACAGGGAGCTGAGAACTCAGACAGAGGGACAGTTCCCAGAACGTCATCAGACCCACACAGGGCGAGACTGCCTTTTGTTACATCATGGCAGGATCTTTAGATTTATCTCACAGCCACGGGATGCTTCACCAATTCTGTTTCCGTCCTTACATCGTGAAGGTTTTTGCAAGTCGCAGAGGTCGCAAAGTCCTCTTTAGTCCTCCTGAGGTATTAGGAAGCCTCTGCGAGAAAATCCGTAAAACAGGGACCCGGTCCATCGTGCCCACAGCGAGACCCCAGCGTTTCTGCCCCCTGAAGCAAAGCGTTCTCTCGGATACGAGTGTCGTGTGCCCACGAGTGACGGAGCGGGGCCGGGACACCGGCCTGGGTCTGGAGAGTCCTGAGGGGACGAGGGGACGTTGGATTTGAGGGCACGTCTCCTAAGTGGGCCTGCAGGGATCTGCACGTGGGCTCTAAAGTGACAGTCTGGAGCGCGTCGTAAAAGGGGCTGGGAAAGGTGGCTCCTGTCCTCGCCATGGCCATCAGCGGGACAGGCTGGCGGGTCCCAGGGGCGCCCCTAAGTTCCCTAAAACCTGCACCGGGCTTTTACCAAGGAAAGCTGAGTCCAGGTAACAAAAGCGCGGACTTTTTTGGGAACAGAGCCACCACAAGTGCATTTGGCAAAATAGCAGCAACTCGAAGCCCAGAGTGAAATAAATGGAGGTATTTACGAGCCAAGGCAAATGTTCAAAGGGAGACTCACACACAAAGAACAGATGGCGGAGGAGGAAGCCAGGGTGGTTTTGCCAACACCCACAAAATGCAGATTTTTGAAGTGCCTTGAAGGCCGTTTATGGTCTGAGCACCCGGGAATCAGCCCTTGGGCTCCAGGCACCAGGGAGGGTCCACCCGGAGTCCCAGGACGTGCTCGCCCCTCCTTAGGAGAGTTCGTTTTTCCTAAAACGTCACCTCCATCTTGTCAAAGCCAGTCAGACTCGTTCCGCTTTCATTTCACCAGGTGGAAGGGGAGGGAACTGTCTGCAGCTGGTTCTCTGATGCTGGCATTTCAAGAAAAACATAGAGCAAGATTCACCCCTCTCCCACCCTCCCCCGTTTGCTTCTAGGGGTTATCCGAACCCTTAAGATCTTGCAACTGCAAAAATGTCTTTCATGGTTCGATTATAAGAGCTTCGGAAAGAGTACTGGTTTTTTTGTTTGTTTGTTTGTTTGTTTGTTTGTTTGTTTGTTTATCTTTTAGGAACTCTTTGCAAACATAATCCTAAACCACTCCCTCCCCATTCAGTGCAGATTGTGTGCAGGGGAGTGCAGGTGGGAGGGAGCCCCTGGCCAAACCAAGGAAAATGGAAACATTGCCAAGTGAATCAGAGAGATAACAAGGGGACAACGTGTATGTATTTTCGTTGACATTTTCCCACTGGCTGGAACTTCTTCTCCGCCCTTTTACACACTTTCGTATACTGGAATTGTTTTTAAAAAAAATTTTTTTTTTCGACGTTTATTTATTTTTGGGACAGAGAGAGACAGAGCGTGAACGGGGGAGGGGCAGAGAGAGAGGGAGACACAGAATCGGAAACAGGCTCCAGGCTCTGAGCCATCAGCCCAGAGCCCGACACGGGGGCTCGAACTCACGGACCGCGAGATCGTGACCTGGCTGAAGTCGGACGCTCAACCGACTGCGCCACCCAGGCGCCCCTGGAATTGTTTTTAAGGGAAAAAAAATCAAATTGCACATTATCATCGTGAAAAATCACTCTACCGCTATTTCTAAAACCCAGATCAGGTTGCGGTACGATAAATGCTAAGAATTTACCAAAATGTTAGTCATTTGAGGAGCTGATTCTTCTCTTTCTCTGTCTCAGAATCTATTTTGGTGTGTCCTCAGATAAGTGGCTTCAGCAGATCAATTTACGGCTGGGTGGAGGGACAGATGATGATACTTGATGAAGTTCGGAAGCCCCGGATTTTTAGAGACGCACACCCTCACGTATAGGACAACGTGCTAACAGCAAAGACAGCAGCCATATTCTCCTGGTTTACACACACGCGTGCACGCACATGTCCACACATTCACACAGGCATGTGCACATCCACACAGATTCTACAGTTAGTGTCTGGGGCAGGAAGGCCATTTTTCGCCACGCTGAGTCCTGGTTTAATTATCAAGTTGGCAAATAACCAAGGCCACAGAGAAGGGTCTCATGTCGCTCACCCTGGGAAGGGGCTGCTGAGAATCTTCCTGTGCTTGAGGCAGGCAGGCAGCTGACGCCCGGGAAGAGACCCTGCTCTGTAAAAAAACATTAAATGTTCCACTCCGTGAAAGGTAAGCTCCAACGAAGAGATGCCTCACTGATCAAAAGCATTTCGCAAACATAAAACACCTCTTATCTGGAGACGTTACGGTGTGTTTCAATATTCCCGGAATGAGGGGCGCCTGGGTGGCGCAGTCGGTTAAGCGTCCGACTTCAGCCAGGTCACGATCTCGCGGTCTGTGAGTTCGAGCCCCGCGTCGGGCTCTGGGCTGATGGCTCAGAGCCTGAAGCCTGTTTCCGATTCTGTGTCTCCCTCTCTCTCTGCCCCTCCCCCGTTCATGCTCTGTCTCTCTCTGTCCCAAAAATAAATAAACGTTGAAAAAAAAAATTAAAAAAAAAAAATTTCCGGAATGAAAAGATATACCCTTACACATACATTTGGTCATTCCAGCATTTCCCCACTCGAATAAATACAGTCTAGATTCTCAACGGTTAACAATACCTGAATGTAATAAGGAACCCAAAATGCATTATTATTTTGTATCATTTTTAGAGGAAAACTATTTTTGGTTCTGGAAAATGTCCTTTTTATGTCAATATCAGTGACTGATAAGATTCTAGAGCGCAGCACTAAGTATCCAAAAGCGTGTTATTTGTTGCTTCTCAGGATATCTAGCTAAGCTTTGGGCACAGCGCTCTGGTCAAGGTAAGGGTGGGCAGACCGGCGGTGGAGAAGAGTAACATAACGAGAAAAGTTGAACGGATATTTTTTTGCAATTCCAGCTTCATTAGAAGTGAGTCAAGTCAAAGTAGTCTTTATTTAATACGACCATAATTGTTTCATCTTTTCATGTTTGAGGTTTGAAAAGTTTTATTATTCCTGATCGATCGATGACAAATATTGTTTCCATTTAGGTGTAAGTAACATGGAGATTTCAACCCGCGGCATCTGCGAAAACTGAGCGTGTGCGAGAACAGGGCGGGCTGACAGTCACCCCTAAACCACGGAGGCTCCGGCCCCGGGAGAGAGAAATGACGATGTAGAGAGAGTGACACTCACAAGGGAAGAATGGCCAGGTAGTGCTCTTGCCAAAGGACATTCCCACATTTCTGATGTGTCCTTGGCGTTTAGACACGTGGGTTCCTCCTTACTATGACCCCGGACGCAGCGTAACTGTGACATTTCTTCCTCCATCCCTACTGAGAACGTTAGCAGATACCCTTCCGATGGTGTGAAAATTAGCGGGGCGCCCGGGTGGGCCAGTCGGCCAAGAGTCCGACTTCAGCGCAGGTCACGATCTCACGGTGCGTGAGTTCGAGCCCCGCGTCGGGCTCCGTGCCGACAGCTCGGAGCCTGGAGCCTGCTTCAGACTCTGTGTCTCCCTCTCTCTCTGCCCCTCCCCTGCTCACGCTCTGTCTCGCTCTCTCTCAAAAATAAATAATAAACATTAAAAAAAATTAGGGAACACCTCCCAACGTTGAGGGCCCTGTTGTGGCATGGACCAAGTTTCTAGAACAGGACTGTCAACAGACGAAGCTCGTGTCGTCCTTAGGCTAATCTACCTCTATGCCCCAAAGGCATGTTAAAGGAAAGAATTCAGCACTGGAGATCGATCCAAGCCAAAAATATTTTCTATATCGTTTTCATCGTAAAACTGGCATGTTTGGGTTTCCCACCCAGAAGAGGGGGAAGAAAACTCAACGTGATGGGAATCCACGGACGATCAAGATGCCAGGGAGGGCGGTCGTCACTGCCCTGAGCATCAGGTCTCATTCCGTAGGAAGAGAGAAACTTGTCTGGCAAATCCCGTGACCGAACAGGCCCAGCGTGGGCGCCGCTCGCTGTGGTCTCTCACTGTCGCGGGCCTGCCACGCCGTTCCCGGTTCCGAGCAGCTGGCCCCACAGGTGCGGCACACACGGGCTCGGCCAGATGGCACCTGAGCTCCAAGCACAAAACCGCAGCCAGACTCAAGGCGGCATTTCCTGTGTCACACACGTCACCGCAGCCACCAGTCACGTGGCGTCGTGTCTGTGCCTCCCTTGGCGCACGCTTACAAATACAGTCGGGCACTTAGGTGGGAGCCCAGGTATGGGTTCGCCCAAACGTCCCCTCGACTCATTCAACAAATATCGTCCGCCTCTTCCTACTCACGAGTCGCTGCTCTGGGCGGTGAGGACAACAGGGGACAAGTGAATAGAAATGTCCCCTCAAGGAACTTGCATTCAGGTGAAGGGGGGCAGGCGCCGGGACAAATTAGCAGACAACAAGTGGGCCTTACAGGCTGTAGCGAGGCGGGGCGTCGGCTTTTGCAGCAAAAGAAGCCGTCTGGGTGAGTTCGCAGGCTTACGTCTGTGGGAGCTGGTCTCTGAGGGCAGCCCAGATCCTTCGTCTCTGTGGCTGCTCCCATGAAGAGGCAGGATGGGTCTCCCCTCCCTTCGCACCCGGGTGGCCCTGTGACTTGCTCTGACTCCTAGCATGTGACAGAGTGCAGTCCTGGAACTCCCAAACCAGCCTTGAGAGGACAACCCATTTTTGCTTCCTTTGGCTTAGAAGACAGTCACCACTCAGGAAACGCAGCGGCCCCGGCCGAGAAAGGGAGAGAGACAGACACAGAGATAGAGGGGGACAGAAGCAGAGACAGAGACAGAAAGAGAGGTATAGAGAGGCAGACACAGAGACACCGAGAGAGACAGAAAAGAGAGAAAAACAGAGACAGACACAGAAACAGAGGTATGGAGAGGCAGAGAGCAAGAGGGAGAAAGAGACAGACACACACACAGAGACAGAGAAGGTCTAAGGCCATCTTGGACCAACTAGCGTCAGCCCAGCTCACAGCCAAACGCAGCCACGTGATTGAGCCCCGAGGAGACCAACGAAAGAATTCTCCAGATTACGGCAGCCCGGCGCGGGATCAGTGTGGCTCCTGCCAGCGTTAACACCAGACTACGTGCGTGTGCGTTGGAAGCGGAGGGGCAAGGACCTTGACAAGAGGCGAGCCTGGCCTGGCTGTGTCGTTAGTCACAAATTTGGCGATGTGGCTAGAAGTCCCCCGACTCCGGAGTATGTTTGCATTTACACAAAGTTCTGACACAGGCACAGCTTTTCTGGGGCTTCCTCTGGGTATTCTGCGAAGGGAGGGCCCACACAACCGTGGACATCGGACGCGAGCGGGGACGAGAGAGACGAGTCAAGGACAAAGTCGCCCTCACAGCCGGGAGCTCATTCTTCCCCAGAGCAGGAGCACGAATCTGGTCCCAAGTCCCCATCATCAGCGGCACGGTCTGAGGGTACCAGGCAGGTGTTCCCGAGACCGGGCCAGATGGAAGTTCCTACACTCAGAAGCAGAAGCGGGCCAGCGCTGGGAGTGAACAGAGCTGGCAGGAGTCACCGGTCCCCCGAGGACGCACAGGGAACTAGGAACTCCTTACAGCTCCGCGTCCAGGTGCTGAGACCGTGAGGGGGCAGCAAGGTAAAGCTTGGTACCACAGACCCTTCCAGAGTCATGGACGCCGATGGCCGTTTGTCTCTGAGAGTTGAAGGAGGGACCCGGCTCTTCCCATCCTCCAGAAGCAGCTCACCGAGGGGACGCAACACCGAAAGGGAGAGCAGTTGCGGGGGGATCTCATGAGGACAGCGTCACAGGGACGCCAATCCATAAACGGCCGCCAAGCCCCGGTTCACTTCTCCCTGGACATTCCCAGGCAGAAACGAGGCTCATTTCTAGGGAATCCAGCTGGCGCTCCGCCCGCCTCGCTGGGGAATGAGCTCCATGATTCTAGGAGTTCCTCAGTCCTCAGTGATCTACTGGCCACCATATGCCCAGGAACACATTGCTTCGGAGACAGTCTTTCCCCAGAGTCGGAAAACCGCGGTTCGCATCTGGCTCTTTGGACACTAGCAGCTTGTAAACGTCTCTGGCCTGCTATGGCCTTCCCAGGGCGTCCGCAATCTCCCTTCTAAGAGATCTCTCCCTGACACGCTCCATAAGACGACACAAGCGCCCCTAGTCTCCTGTGTCTCGCTCTCCTCCCCTCCCCCTCCCCCTCCTCCACCCAATTCTCCGCTCACCTGCCGCAGTGACGGGTGATCGGGGCCTGACGTGTGACAGTGTTACATCTCATGCTGCAGAGGGTAAGAAGACGGGACGATGGGGCGCAGTTAACTGGGCAGCAGAACGAGTATCTGGGCACAGCTAGAGAGCCAACCACGTGCTCTGAAAGGGCCCCCAGCAGGTGCTTGACACGGGCCCCAAGACCCAGTAAAACACCCAGCGAGGATACAGGTTGTGTGCAATTAATTGGATTTTGAAGCACACGGAAACTCGGCTGGGAACCAGTTTTGGTCGCTGCCCCGTGCTCTGCGGGGCCCGGAGCGTGAATTCCAGGAAGCACTAAGCCGCGGGTTCACACAAATGCTTGTTCACACCGTAAAGGAGAGTCTCCTCCCTCACCCTCCCGAGCTGGGCCAGGGGCAGATGGACCTTAGCAGGCGCGTCCCTGTAGCCCAGGGGCTTAGACTCAGGCCAACGAAGGCCACGGTTAGCTTTAGCCCCAAGTAGAAGAACTTAATCACAAATGAAACCCCACAAATACGTGCCCCTGGTCGCCAGGCGCCCAGCCGGGGCAAATCCACTCCCAGCAGGGAAGGGAGCACTCAGCCCAGGCCACCTGAGGCTGTCTTAGGGTGCAGGTGTGTCCCTAGCCAGGCACGGGGAGAGTCCCCGTCCGCCGCCCCCCTTTGGGGCTGGTGCACAAAACAGAAAAGAATCGCTTCTAGAAGCAAGCCCTGATGTCATTACGTAAAGTCAGGCAGACTCTCACTAGCTGATCCGACAGCGGGCAATTCAATCAGGACAGCGAGACGCCGGGCAGTTGCCCGGGGCCCCGGGTCTCACACTCCATCTGCACCAGAATCCCAGGGAGCTTGTTCAAAACAGCCGGCTGGGCCCCACCCCAGAGTTTCCCATTCAGCGAGTCTGTGATGGGCTGGGGATTCGCACTTCTAAGAAGTTCCAGTGGGTGCTGGGCTGGCCACGGCCACTCTCGGCCACTCTCGCTATGTGTGTGTGTGTGAGAGAGAGAGAGAGAGAGAGGGAAAGAGAGAGGGAGAGAGGTAAGGGATTGGGTATATTGTTGCTGTTGATGGTGCAGAATCTATCCCAACACATCTAAGAGAACCCAGATTTGCTGATACGCCCACGTCTGTGCACGTAAGTCCCCTGGTGTCGTGCCCTGGTCACTGCAGCACTCCCGCCCAGGCTGGGCTGCTGAGAGGCCGACGAGCTGGCAGAGGGGCGGATCCACAGGAGCAGGTCTAACGATCTCGCCCTAGACCTTCAGAGAGGCTACTTCTGTGAGAGACAAGGTCCATGCACATAACTCTTTGGCGGTATAGAAAAGTCAAAAGGCGATAATAAAACAGAGTATTTAGGGATCAAAGGAGTGGGCTCCCAACATGATTCAACCAGCAGCCTGACGTTGACTTTGAAGGGGGCAGTTCCCACTGTGGCCAGACATTTACTTTTTGTGGCCCAAATCCCGCGCTCTCTGCTAAGATGGCCACCGAGCGTCTGAGTTTCCAGGGAGGGGGTGGACTCGGGGCTGCTCAAAGGGTTCTCATGGCCACATGGGCCCGAGATGCTCCCAAACCACGTGACCCGGTTTCAGTCTTTTGAGGGCATTCTTTCCAGAGTTTCTGAAGTCCAAGTCATTAAGCAGATGCCAGGCTGAGTGGCTAAATTTCGGCCAGCCCCTCGCCCCAGGGACCACTGTCCCGCACCCTCTTGGGTCGCAGGGCGATAAAAACCACGACCCTGTGCCACACGGTTTGGGGAGGAAAGCGTGCAACGGGGGAGGCGAAAACGGTACAACCGGACCCACTGGGAGCCAGAGACACGTCCTCCCCTCATCTGCATTTTTCTTCCTTTTCTCCGTTGTCAGGTCCCCAGAGCACGGCTTGCCACACTCACTTGCCCTTTCTGTTGACAAGTTGTTAGGGCAATCACCTTAAATTCATTTTGGATGCAATCTCAAGTGGCACTTTTCCTTCTCCTGTTAAAAAACGGTCTTGCCTCATTTCAGTTTTATTTTTTTCTCGCCTTTCTGTGAACAATCTCCTCCTCGGTCAGCTAGTGGGTAACAATGTTGAGTCAAGGATATGTTTGCCTTAAATACAGGCAAACCAAACAGGGGCTCTGCGGCCGGCAGAGACCCAAGGGCCAGATAAAAGGCCAAGAGGCTTTCTCACAGCTAGGTGCGAGCTGCACTCACCAAGTTCCAAATTCACCTGAAGGGCCCTTCTGCAGAAAGGTTTCTGGTGAAAACACTTACATCTAGCAGGAAGCAATGATTAGGAAGGGACTTCCAGACTTCCGAGTCACATTATGTCATTTCTGTTTAATGTTGATTTATTTTTGAGAGAGAGAAAGAGAGAGGGAGAGAGGGAGAGTCTGAAGCAGCTCCGGGCTCTGAGCTGTCGGCACAGAGCCCGACGCGGGGCTCAAACTCACGAACCGTCAGATCGTGACCTGAGCCAAAGTCGGACGCTCAACCGACTGAGCCACCCAGGCGCCGCTCCACTGATACACTCTCGATGGACATTCTGTGGGGCGGGCCAATGTATAATGACATATATTCAACATAACAACAAGCAGAATGTCTTCACTGCCCTAAAAGTCTTCCGGGTCCTCCTTTTATCTCTCTGCCTCCCCAGCCCCATCAACTACCGATCAATTACCGATCAATTACAGATCTTTTCACCTCCTTGTAGTTTTACTTTTCCAGAATGCCATATAGCTGGAATCCTACAGTATGAAGCCTTTACAGAGCGACTTCTTTCACTTAGTAATACACACGTGAGGTTTCTCTGTGCCTTTCGTGGCTTGATAGTGTATTTCTTTCTAGCACTGAACAGTATTCCGTTGCCTGAATGGACCAGTTTCTTTATTCACTCACCTACTACAGGACACCTTGGTTGCTTCCCAGGGAAAGCAGTTATGAATGAAGCTGCTATAAGCATCCGTGGGCAGGCTTTTGTGTGGACAGAGTTTTCGACTCCTTCGGGCAAATGACAAGAAGCGTGATCGCTGGATCGTATGACAAGAGCGTGTGTAGTTTCGGAAGAAACTACCACACCGTCTTGCGTGGCGGATGCCCCGTTTTGCTTTCCCACCGGCGACGAGAGTTCCTGGGGCTCTACATCCTTGCCAGCACTGAGCGTTGGCCAGATTTTGGCCATTCTAATAGATGTGCAGCAGTATTTCATTGTTTGAATTTGCATTTCCCTAAGGACATGATCCAGAGCCTCGTTTCCTAGTTTATTTGCCATCAGGACGTCTTCTTTGGTGAGGTGTCTGTTACAGTCTTTGGTCCATTTTTAAATTGAGTTGTTCTCCTATTGTTGCATCTTACGAGTTCTTTGTATATTTAAAATTTTTATTTTGGGGAGACAGAGATAGAGACGCAGGTGAGGGAGGGAGGGGCAGAGAGAAAGGGAAACAGGGAATCTGTAGCAGGCTCCAGGCTCTGAGCTGTCTGCACAGAGCCTGACGTGGGGCTTGAACCCACGAATCGTGAGATCATGACCTGAGCTGAAGTCGGACGCTTAACTGACTGAGTCACCCAGGTACCCCTGTATATTTTGGATAATAGTCCTTTATCAGTCAGATGTGCCTTTTGCAAATATATTCTTCCCATCTTTTGGCTTGTCTTCTAAGTTCCCTTGACATTGTCACAGAGCAGAAGTTTTTAATTTTAATGAGGTCCAGCTTATCAATTCTTTCTTTCATGGACCATGGCTTTGGTGTTGTATCTAAAAAGTCATCACCATACCAGGGTCATATGGGTTTATTCCTCTGTTTTCTGTTACTTTTACACTTTTGCATTTAGATTTAAGAATATAATCCATTTGTTGAATGGATAAAGAAAATGTGGTATAATAAAGACAATGGAGTATTACTCGGCAGTGAAAAAGAATGAAATCTTGCCATTTGCAACTACGTGGATGGAACTGGAGGGTATTCTGCTAAGTGAAATTAGTCAGTCGGAGAAACAACAAATATCATATGACCTCACTCATATGAGGACTTTAAGAGAGAAAACAGATGAATACGAGGGAAGGGAAGCAAAAATAATATAAAAACGGTGAGGGGCAAAACAAAAGAGACTCTTAAAGCCAACAGAGGGTTACTGGGGGGGGGGGGGAGTTGCGGGAGGGAGGATGGGCCAAATGGGTAAGGGGCATTGAGGAATCCACTCCTGAAATCATTGTTGTACCATATGCTAACTTGGATGTAAATTAAAAAATAAATAAATTGTTAACAAAAAAATAATATAATCCATTTGAGTTAACTTTTAGGAAGGGCGTAAGGTCTAGGTTCATTTTGTGTGAATCTCTGCTTGTTCCAGCACCCTTATTACAAAAAAGACCTTTGCTCCATTGTGGTGCCTTTGCCCGCTTGTCAAAGACCAGTTGACCAATTTACATGGGTCTATTTCTGGGCTCTCTGCTCTGTTCCACCGAACCATTTGTCTGTCCTTTCTCCAATACGTCACTGTCTCGATTACCATAGCTTTATACTAAGTGTCGATGTAGGGTAGTGTCAGTCCTCCAAGTTTATTCTTCTTCAATATTGCGTTGACTATTCCGGGCCTTTGGCTTTCTATATAAGCTTTGGAAACCATTTGTTGATATTCACCAAATAATTGGCTGGGATTTCAGTTGGGATTGCACTGAATCTAGAGATCGAACTGGGGAGAACTGATGTCCTGATAACGCTGAGTCTTCATATCCATGAACATGGGATATTTTCCCACTTATTTAGTTCTTTTCATTTCTTTGTCAGAACTTTGCAGTTTTGCTCATCTTGTCTATGGTTTGTTAGAGTTATGCCTAAGTCTTTCTTTTTTGGGGGGCGTGGGGATGCTGATGTAATTGGTGCTGTGTTTTTAATTTCAAATTTCACTTGTTCACTGCTGGTCTGTAGTCAAACAACTGACTTTCGTATATTAGCCTTGTTTCCTCCAACTACACTACACTTGCTGATTAGCTCCAAGAGCTCTTTGGTCCATACTGTCAGATTTTGTACATAGATAATCATGTTATCTGAGAACAAAGATAGTTTTATGTCTTTCTTGTCAATCTGTATACCTTTTATTTCCTTTTCTTATCTAATTGCACAAATACGGAGTTCCAGTACAATCTTGAAAAGGAATGATGAGAAGGGACACTTTCCTTGTACTTGATCTTAGTGAGAAAGCTTTGAGTTTCTCGCCATTAAGTGTGATCTTACCTGTAGGTTTCTGTAGATATTTATCAAGCTGAAGACATACCTCCTATTTCGACTTTACTGCGAGTTGTTTTATCATGAATAGGTGTTGGATTTTTCTCACATGTGTTTTCTGCATCTACTCATATGATCGTGTGATTTTTCTTTTTCAGTCCGTTGATGTAATGAATTACATTAATTGATTTTCAAATGTTGAACCAGCCTTATATACCTGAGATCAATCCCACTCGGTTATAGTATGTAATTCTTTTTATATTTTGGGGGATTTGATTTGCTACTATTTTGTTGAGAACTTTTGCATTTTATGGTCATGCCAGATATTGGTCTGTAGTTGTCTTTTCTTGTAATGTAATGTATATCACTTTATTAATAACATTGAGAATAAAATTGGCAGACTAATGTTCACTGGGCACAAGGAAGGGTTTCTCTGTCCATTTGTTGCATGTTAATTTTGTGCTCTACCCTAGATAGTCTACAGGCTTTGGAGGCAGGCTGGGTTTGGACACAGGGTCCGTAACCAGTTACAGGGGTAAACGGTTAACCCATGTGAGTGAGTTATCAGTTGTCTTAAGTTTCCATTTCCTCATCTGCAAAGAGGACTTACTAAAAACAATAGTAGGTACACCATGTCACAGGGTTTGGGTGAGGATTAATTGGGACAACCCGGGTACAATGCTCGAAATATATTAAATAAATACGTAGTATCATTGTTTTTGTCGTTTGCCTTGCCCACATCTTTTTGCTTTAATACGAACTAAAAGCCCTTTTTCACCTTATTATGATATTTCATACGGGACTTTTTTTGTTGTTTTTAGTCTACTCGCTGGAGCCTTTTCCCATGGCACCGTGATACCGCAGATCAATGCCTGTAAGATAAGTCTTACTTAAATTCAGCGGTAATTTCCTTCATGCGTAAAGTAATGTTAACATCTCCTAAAAACTTGTAAAGTGGAAAGCTGTAATTAATCATTACACATTAGCAAACACTTGCACGTGGATTGCGGTTTCTGGTTCATAAACTAGCTTCCATACGCAAGCAGTCTTCTGAATAAGAGCTTTGTGCACAGTGTGTTTGTTTTTCACTTTGTGTGTTTTTATTTTTCTAGGTTTTTTTTTTCTTCTGTATCCAGATGACTATACACTTTGAATCGGAAGGAACGTTAGCATCCATCTACGTGAACCTGTCTTTCAAAACCAAAATCCTTGGTGTGGGGGTGCGGGGAGGATGGCAGGATGGGGGCAAGGTGGGTGGTGGTGCCCGGTTTTGACGTGCATGGTTAGTTCCAAGCTACCCAGAGTCAGGCTGGAGCAAAGATCCTCCTTTAGCCATTGAAAACATTCCCTCTCCTGCTGCACTGAAATTTACTTCTTTGTAATTGCTTCCGTTGGGTTCTAGTCTGGTCTCTGAAGCTACTTAGGAAAAATGCCAAATACATCTGAATATGCTGATTGGAACATGAAATCATTACGAAATAATATGAAACCCACATGAAAACCGCAGGTGTCGGGAGACACTTCCACTCCCTCTTCCCAGGCTCAGGTAAACCTGCCGGAGTCCTTCCTGTGTGCAAGTTTCTAGAGCTTTCCTATACTGTCCAGCTTTCTTTTGAAAAGGGGGTGACATTTTCATCCTTGTCTTGAAACTTGCATGAAATCTTTTAAGTCGTCTACTAAATCTTCCCCACCATTGCCAGCATAAATGCTCCTACACACATGCGTGGAGGTGTGGATGGAGAAACTCCTTTCAGTTCTTTGAGTGCTGGGAGAGCGGGTGGGGGTGACCAGAAGTCACTCACATCAAAACCGGTTGTCCTGGCTTCAGCGGCTCCAGAGACAAAGAAGTCTTCCTCTCAGGCAGATAGTGACTGTTTTCAAAAGCTCCACATTTCTAACATTACTGTGGAAAGCCATCTCTCCTACCTAGTTCAATATGTAGGGTTTATCTTGATTGGAAGGTGTGAAGTGGAACTTCTGAGCCTGCAGTCATGAGACCACGTTGTCTCCTCCTCCAAGAGCGCGGTGCGCGCTGCAAGCCTCCAGCCTCCTCCGGCCATCTGACCAAGTGGCCCCGGCAATGCTGCCCTGTCCGGCAGCCCGAGGGAGGGCCGTGCCCGCCTCGCGCCCAGGCGCGAGGGGCCGGCCTCCCCTGCTCACGTAGGAGGGCACCGACAACTGTGCCCGCCGCCACACGGCCGTGGGTACCACGCGTGCCCAAACGATGTTCCGGTGAAGACACGGTTCGGGACGCAACGTACGTAGCGCATTGTTCGGGAGAAGAGCAGCTGAGACCATGCACAGTGAACAAACCCTACTGCAAAGACCACACACTCTTCATTTTATCTTTAAATGACTTCGTGCCGGGCACTTTCACGTTGGGCTCCTCTCACGAAATAGCCACGGTCATCACCACCTTCTAGATGAGCTCGAGAGGGTTGAGGACCTGCTCAGATCCCCTCAGAGGAGCAACATGAGAAGCTGGACCCAGATTCCTGACTCCGGGACTGAGCCTTCCCTTTACCACCGCCGCCTTGTGTGGGATGCAAAACCAACAAAACCAAACAAAAAATCCAACACTCTGAGCCAAGAAAACAAAGTTATCATGGTTTTGAAATCTAACCAGCAAAGTGCAGCTATGAAAATGCACTTCATAACGGTCTACACTCTATCCTAGATCCTTCTGGTCTTAATTTCCAAATCGTGCCATCGAGCTTTGGAATAACAGGTAAGATGCCACTCAGGGAGGGAATGGAAGTGCACAGAATAGCAAAAGGATGAATGAAGGAAAGCACACAACCTGTCAGAAGAAATCCATCTCGGGGCGCCTGGGGGGCTCAGTCGGTTAGGCGTCCGACTTTGGCTCAGGTCATGATCTCATGGTTCATGAGTTCGAGCCCCGCGTCGGGCTCTATGCTGACAACTCAGAGCCTGGAGTCTGCTTCGGATTCTGTGTCTCCCTCTCTCTCTGCCCCTCCCCCGCTCGTGCTCTGTCTCTGTCTCTCTCTCAAAAATAAATAATAAACTTTTCAAAAAGAAGCCAAAGAAACCCATCCCCAACCCCTGTGACAGTGGAGCCATCAACTTCCAGAGCCACACCAGCTAAAACCAGCTCAGAAGACCAGAGACACGTGGGGACAAAGCACTCACCTTTCTGGAAAAACAAACCTTTTAAGACTGTACTAAACCCGCTGTTTATAGAGAAATGCCTTGCTCCATTCTCACCCTGACTTTATTTAATAAGGAACAGGCATCGTTTCTTTTGTTCCTCTCCAAACCTGTATTACTACTTGGTGATTTTGTTACTCTCCTTGTTAGTATGTTAGTTAGTTATGTCTCATCTCCCCAGACACGCTGTATTCTCTCCAGAGGCAGGGACCTTGACCATCTTCTTTTAGATCATCCAGATGAAAATTATTTGGATGGTGCAAAGCATTACTTTGCATAAAATAAGAATTTAAAAATACTTATTACACTCACCACTTTGCTGAAAGGAATATTTTAAATCTAACTAGTTAAAAATCATGAAACATAGTAGACATGCAAAAAAATATTCCCTAATGGAATTAAAATATAGTGTTAGAAAACCCATTTTTCTTCCATATGAGAAATCTCACCTCTTTTTTCTGATCAGCGTTGGCCATCAGCCTGGTCTCTCTTGTGCTGGGATCGGCCCAGGTGCTCCGAGTAGACACTGGAGAGAGATGTTTTAAAGTGATCAAGGACCCATCCACTCATGGGGTAATGCAATGTAGCATTTGATATTGCAAATTTTCACCACCTTGTAAATTTTTTTCAAATGTTTATTTATTCCTGAGACAGAGAGAGACAGAGCATGAGTGGGGGAGGGGCAGAGAGAAAGGGAGACACAGAATCAGAAGCAGACTCCAGGCTCTGAGCTGTCAGCACAGAGCCCGACAAGGGGCTCGAACTCACAGACCGCGAGATCATGACCTGAACCAAAGTTGGGCGCTCAGCCGACTGAGTCACCTAGGCGCCCCTTCACTACCTTATAAATAGAAAGGAATATGAATTCACATTGAGATACATTGGTTAATATTTAAGATCAAGTTTAACAGTAACTTCATCCTTTTGACATAAAACTGAAAATTTAAAGTCCTTGTTATGCAAGATTTATTCCGGGGGCTCCTGGGTGGCTCAGTCGGTTAAGTGTCCGACCTTGGCTCAGGTCATGGTCTCACGGTTCATGGGTTCGAGCCCTGCATTGGGCTCTGTGCTGACAGCTCAGAGCCCGGAGCCTCCTTCAGATTCTGTGTCTCCCTCTCTCTCTGTCCCTCCCCTGCTCACACTCTGTCTCTCTGTCTCTTTCTCAAAAATAAAGTAAACATTAAAAAAATTAAAAAGATTTATTCTGGTATTTCAATATTTAATAATATTATTTATACACATGGATGCTGGTAGATTTGCTATTTATCACTGTACAAAAATCAAACATTACACCAATACGTTTCAATTCTTAAAACGCCAAGAAAAACTAAACTTCTTGGTAGAGACGAAAAACACGTTTTATATGTACCATTTAAATATCCCAAACTTACGGTAAACAGCGTTTGTAGATACTTATTAGGAACAAGGTCCCGTGTTTTCCAGAAAATGGCACTATTTTTCTTTGGCGAACGTTTATGAGCAGGCTGCCCACTTGGGTGCCCAGACTCTTTCGTATCACACCCGGAAGTCTAGCGTTGTGACTGCAACAGATCTGCAATTGCCAGATGATGGTGGAGATTTCCAGTGGTTAGGCCATCTCCCCCTCACCGCGCTGGTCTGTTACAAAACACAGAACACTTGCTAAGGGCGGAAAGACATATTTTGACGACAGATACTCTTCGGAGCTCAGGGCAGAAGGTCCATATTTCACCTGCACACCTACATGCTCTCAAGAATAAGGATGGTTGGGGGCGCCTGGGTGGCGCAGTCGGTTAAGCGTCCGACTTCAGCCAGGTCACGATCTCGCGGTCCGTGAGTTCCAGCCCCGCGTCGGGCTCTGGGCGGATGGCTCAGAGCCTGGAGCCTGTTTCCAATTCTGTGTCTCCCTCTCTCTCTGCCCCTCCCCCGTTCATGCTCTGTCTCTCTCTGTCCCAAAAATAAATAAACGTTGAAAAAAAAAATTAAAAAAAAAAAAAGAATAAGGATGGTTGTTTGGGGCTTTTTGATTCCTTCTGTCTCTAATTTACAGGCTTTGCTCAGATGTCCCAGTGTCCATGCCCACTCAAAAAGATCCACGGTCTGTGTGTTCCCAGGGTTCCAGAGTTTGAGCCCAGTTTACAGGTCAGGGGGCACACGCATAAGACATGCGTTCCTCGGTGACCGGCGACCGGCTCCAAACTGTCCCTCCCTCCTTCCTTCCACCGGGAGCACTGGCACCTGGCCATGAATTCCCAGGTGGAAGCATCTCTCAGCAGGAGATCTGCGTGCACATGAAAAAGCCACAGGCCTTTTGCCCCAACACACCTCACCGAAATTTGCATTTGAATTTTTCAAAAAAAAAAAAAAACAGTTGCTTTGCTAACAATGTTTGAATCTTCTCTGGAAGTTAACTTTTTGTGTTAAATGGATTAAGTGCACTAAATTACCAGAAGCAACCTTCCCGGTTGAGCAAAATTTCTTGGGATGTTTTTATGGAAACGGCACAAAACGGTATTTGGGGTCATGTGAAAGGTAACATTGTCTGTAAAACCCAGAACACAGGATAGAGAAGGGAGTCCAGAATATTCATGCAAGCTATGAATGCGAATGCGTCGTTAACGAAACATGATGCTCGTCTAAAAATACTTCGCCTCAGCATTTTGCCCAAAGAAAAAGGTGTGCATGTCATCTGGTCATGGTCACTGTATATGAACATTGCCTAGAACAGCGCCTGGCGTGGGGAACACTGAACAAACACGTAGGCAAGATTTCGAGAGGACTTCGTTCATCCTGGAATACCACTAGACCTCAGAGAAGGTAGCCTTCATGCCCCCGACCCTGTGAGATTCTTACAGGGGTCACTTGAACCAATCAGTTCATCTGAAAACACCACAAGCCACCCAATGGTATTGGCAGGGGTTTCACTCACTTTGTTTTATTTATTTATTTTTAATGTTTTTATTTATTTTTGAGACAGAGAGATACTGAGCATGAGCAGGGGAGGGGCAGAGAGAGGGGGAGACACACAGAATCTGAAGCGGGCTCCAGGCTCTGAGCTGTCAGCACAGAGCCCGACACGGGGCTCGAACTCACCGCGTGTGAGATCATGACCTGAGCTGAAGTCGGACGCTTAACCGACTGAACCACCCAGGCGCCCCTCTCCTCCTTGTTTAACCATCACGCTTCCCCAGGGGTGAACGATACTGTCGAGAGGAAGCCCACGGTGGGACATGATCGGCGTGACAGGACGTGATAAAGAAAATTTAACTTAATGATTCACGCTGTCAAGGACATCAGTTCACAAAAGGAAATATCAACCGGATAAGCTTGATTTTGCAGTGGCTGTTTATTTACAAAAATTATATTGAGATCAACATAGTGTCAAATATGCACTTTGAAAAACCTTAAAAACATTCCTCCTGTGATGTTAACCTAACTGTAAGGCAGATTATATCACTACTTACCAGAACTAACTCCTAAAAAGTGAAAACATTTATCAAAATCCAGAAAAAGCAAACAAGCAAGCAAGCAAGAAACATACAAACTTTCAAATTTTACATTCTGGAGCTTTTGTGTGATCTCTGTTCCACAAGCTCCCTCCTGAATCAGCTTCCAAAACTCACAGTTGTCCACATGCTTCAAGAGTCCACACACGTGGCCAAGCCACTTTGCAACTTTGTAATCTTAGAACAATCCTTGTATTTCGCAGTGATATTTTTAATGGCAAATTATAAACCAGCAGAGAGCTAGGAACTTAAAATCCCATTTCCCATTTTTCTTTTTTTTTTTTTCTTTTAATGGTTATTCATTTTTTGAGACAGAGAGAGAGAGAGAGAGAGACAGAGCTCCAGCAGGGAGGGGCAGAGAGAGGGAGACACAGAATCCGAAACAGACTCCAGGCTCTGAAAGGTGAGACTATGACCTGAGACAAAGTCAGATGCTAAACCTGAGCCACCCAGATGCCCCCAATGCCATTTCTAAGCATAGGAATCCGACGTGTGGATACCTTGCAGGTATTTTCAAAGTGACCCCAAAAGAGTAACACCTTTGTAAGTCTCTGTCCCTAAATTCTAGGGGTTCATTGGTACTCAAAAATTAAAGGGAACACTTTGAGGGGAAGTAATGGTTTTATTTCTCCCCTCCCCCTCCTCCCCTCCCTCCTCCCCCACCTCCTCCTCCCCCCTCCCCCACCTCCTCCCCCCCCTCCTCTCCTCAAGGGTAGCTGCTAGGAGTTAATAGACGAGGCTGGGGGAAGATCCCTTCGGGAGGGAAGGGAGAGACGGGAAGGGCAGCTTTGAGGACAATGAGAGGAAGTCGACACAGATACTTTTCCTTCATAATTCAATTTCTAGTTTTATCTCCCTTTCACAGGGAGACTTTGGATTACCGCACACTAGACACCAACTGTCACACGGGAATACGCTGCTTGTAATAACAAATGAGGGGGCCGGAAATCCCGCCTCTTGTGAATTACCAGTTCGCCTCCTAACTGGGAGTCCCGGGGGCACCGATGAGGCCTTAGTATGACCGCATACATGGAAGGGCTTCTTTGAAAGAGGGACCCCCAGAAGAGCTCATTTACCCGGGGGGGGGGGGGGGAGGGTTAACCTGGGGCTGGGATTTCCCGCGTCCGGCTCAGGGAGAATGGAATCGGGCAGCACGGGGCGCCGCCGAGGTCGGGGGGTGCTGTGCGGACGAAGCAAAGGTCACGGCGTCGGCACTAATCAGACCGTGTTTCCGTCCAGTTTCTAGAGCGATTCCTCACGAGGTCACGTCGCCCTCCTGGAGGCTGGGGGCCCCAGGGAGGTCCCCGCCCGGCCTTGGCGGGAAGGGCGCTCGTCCCCCGGCTGCTGTCCCGGCTCCGCTCGGGGCGCTGGGGTGCACCGAGGTCCGCGGTGCCCGCCACCGCTAGTCCCTGCTCTGCAAGGACAGCGGCCCCTCGGGGAAGCGTAGGGGCTTGGGGGAGGTGGGGGCGCGGTGTTTGGGTCTTCCCTCTGTCCCGCTGTCGGCGATTCACGTGTCCCTGAGCGGCTGACAGGCCCTGGCATCGTGCTCCCCGACGCGGGGCGGAGGGGCTGCGGGGTCCGGGCCCCCCGATTCCCGGGTCGTTCTGACGGCGAGGCACGTGCGAGCCGGGACACTGCGGCAGCGGGAGCGCCTGTCCGGGGCTGCTCAGCCCCGCTTCCAGCCCGGCTGCTCCCCGGTCCTCCGGGTAGGCGCTGGAGCGCGGGGTTCGCGTGCGCGGGGTGCGCGTGGGGGCACGGGGCGCGCGGAGCAGGTGGGGTGGCGCCGCGTGGGGTCCACGCACGGGGGCGGGGCAGTGGAGCTATTCGCGGAGCGTGGAGCGAATGGGGGACGACGGGCGGAGGGGGCAGTGCGGGCAGGGAGGCGCCGTGCGCAGTGGCGCCCCCTGCGGGGCGCGCAGGGGGGCGGTGAGGCGGGGGTGGGTGTTCGGGGTGTGTGGGAGGCGTGGGGGAGCGGGGGGCAAGGGGAGGGGCGGTTCGTGGGGTGCACGCTGGGGGCGGCGAGACGGGGGTGTTTGCGGTGCGTGGGATGCCTAGGGGGCGGGGTGCACGCAGCGGGCCGGGGCAGGGGGGCGGCTGTGCGCGGGGAGGGGTGGGTGTACGCGAGGGGGCCGTGAGGGGGAGGTGTCTGCGGGGCGCGGGGCGGGGGGGTCTCGGGGGCGCCCGTTCGCCCCCAGGAGCAAGCCGCGGGGCAGGAAAGAAAAGCCCCGTCGGCCTGCGGTTCCGTGGCGGGGAGACAAAGGCGACAACAAATGACAAGTAAACACCCAGCCACAGGAAGCCATTAAGGAGAGTGGGCGCTAATGAGCGCGCCGCGGGGGCCCCGACCCGCCCGGAGCCCCGCTGGCAGGCCGTAAACCGGCTGGGCTCCTCTGTCCCCTGCGGTCGTGCCATCAGAAGCCGCAATTACTGGCTTGGCAGTAAGAAGACTCCAGGGCCCGAGAGAAAAGTGGGATTCTGTGATCTCGCACATTCTCGCGTCTGCCCTTCAGCGGCCGCGTGCGAGCGCCAAGATGTGAGTATCGAGCCGCTTTCCACGGAGTCCGGCCAACTAGCTTCTCGTAAAAGTCAACTCTGTCGAACGACCAGATGTCCCTCTGTGCTCCCGTAAAGCTTAAACGAGTCTCGAGAAAAGAATGTCCCCAAGTCGCAGCGGTTTGCTGAGCGAGTTAATCGTCCCGCGGCGAGTTTTCTGTCTGGACTGTTTAAGCTACCGTGTCGCCGGCTTTCATGTCGGCAGCGACAGTTCTCTCTCCGGACGGGTGGGTCCTGATTCGACAAGTGCCCCTGGGGCAGGTGGCGCCGCCGGCGCGCGGCCCGCGGCCACCTCCTGGGCCGAGGCCCCGGCCACAGCGACACCCGGAGGCCGCGTGCGCCCCGGACCTGGGTGCCTGGGCCTCGGCGGGAAGCCAGAGGGAGCCGACCACCCGCAGAGAAGGGCTTATGAACTTCGGGACCCCTGCCGAGCCCTCCTGGAGCGGCAGAGTCGTGCCTTTCCAGCTTGTTTACTTTAAGCATTTTAGAAAGCCAGTGGGAAAGTGGCTTAGGGTAAATTTCATTTCAGAAAGGCGGCTCCAGATGCTTGGGCAAGCAAGAATTGCTAGGCCTTCCCCAAGACTCGGGCATTATTTCTTGATGATGCCTTTACATACGGTGTTCCCTTTCTGAGAAGAGACTATATTTAATCATAAATATATCTCCATAGGTAGCCTGGCGGTGTAGACGTTGGTGAAGTTGAAGGAGACAACAGCAGATCATCTCCGATGATCCTAAAAGAAACTTGGGTGCGGGGCCTTCTGTCCCCTGGAGGGGTTCTGTCTTCTGACCTGAGTCTTGCCGCCTCTTTCGGTTTGCCTTTGTCGGTGAAAGTTAATTCAAATATATTCTCATGGTTAAATTTCCTGTGTTGTGCCTGGGTGTTGAGTTAGAATTCCTTGAACTAAGCTTTAATAATGCTATCACTCTATTGCATTGGTTTTAACTGGAAACACGGGAATTTGGACTGGAATGTATATATGTTCTCCGCATAGCTTATTCATTATTTTTAGTTTTAAACCCAACATCTCTGATCCTAACACTAAAACTTCTCCATAAAATGAGTTGGATTAGAGGGGGTCTTCAGTGCCTTCTGAATCTAAAATTTGAGATTCCTTCGTAATTTTGTTGTAAAATATCACATTAACATACAGGCATGGGTTTTTTGTTTGTGTGTTTTTAAATCACATTTTTCAGAAGGCTTAAAGTAAAAAGCAATTGACCCCTCTTCCGTCCAATCCACCCCAAGCCGGCTTCACAGAAATTTCAACTTGACCCACTTCCGTTGGTAATTATGTTTGAATAAGCCTGGTCCCAAAGAGAATAACCACCACCCTGGAAAAAAAAATTTGCAACCTTCTGCTGTCTCTTCTTTCTTTAGATGTATAGCAAGTGTGTTTACTGTTCCTTTTTCATTGTGAACGAGTGACACCTTTCAGAATGGAGGTGTCCGAGGAGAATTTTCCTTACACAAACCTGAGTGCCCTCGAAAGATTTTCCTTTTTCTTGGGTAATAGCTCATTTGCATTAATTTCCCAGGATGGACAGCACCAGACCCACTGAGGTCTCCTCCCTAAGACCCCAAACTTGACACCTTATTATTCTCCACTGCTCACCATGGACTGAGGAAGGAGCTTCAAGTCATGGAACCACCGTGGCAGCGGGAATCTCATTACTGTGGGGAATTTTAAATCTCTGTAGTCATAAATTATAGTATCTCCATACCAGGCACACCAGACTTGATCATCAAATTTGGCCCTTTCTTTCAAACCGGGGTTTTGGGAGAATATTTCCCCTAGGAACACAGAAAGAAATCTATAAATATAAAATTGCCTTAGAGATACTCTTAAACCATGACAAATTATCCAAGATGGCTTTGGCTGCTAGGAGTCTTTTATGGTTCCACGCAAATTTTAGAATGGTTTGTTCTCTTTCTAGAAAAAATGCCATTGGTATTTTGATAGGGGTTGGATTGAATCTGTAGATTGCTTGGGGTAGTGTGGACATTTTAGCAATAGTCCAATCCGTGAGCAGGGTATAGCTTCCCATCTATTGGTGTCTTTTTCAGTGTCTTTTATTAATATCTTGTAGCTCTCAATGTAGAAGGCTTTCACCTCCTTAGTTAAATTTATTCCTAAGTATTTGATTGTTTTTGATGCAACTGTGAATGGGATAATTTTCTTAATGTCTCTTCCTGAGAGTTTGTTATTAGCATATAGAAAAGCAACCGATTTTTGCGCATCGATTTTGTATCGTGCAGTTTTACTGAATTCTTTTATGAGCCTGTAAGTTTTTCAGTGGAGTCTAGGCTTTCGAAATATAATATTATGTCATCTGCAAATAGGGAAAGTTTTATTTCTTCTTTTCCAATTTGGATGCCTCTTATTTCTTTTTCTTGCCTAATTGTTGTGGCTAAAACTTCTAACACTGTGTTGAATAAAAATGGCAAGAGTGGGTAGGCTTGTCTTGCTCCAGATCTTAGAGCAAAAGCCTTCAGCTCTTCATCATGGAGCACATGTGGCTGTGGCTTGTCCTATGAGACCTTCATTATGTTGAGAAATGTTCTTTCTATGTCCACTTGTTGAGAGGTGTTTTATCATAAATGGATGTTCAATTTTGTCAAATGCTTTTTTTGCATCTATTGAGAGGTTCATATGACTTTTATCCTTCCTTTTGTTAATGTGGTGGATCGCATTGACCAATGTGCAAATAGCGAGCCATCCTTGCATTCCTGGGGAAAATCCCACTCGATCGCAGTATGTGGTCCTTTTAATACATCGTTGAATTCAATTTGTTCGTATTCAAAAAAAAATTTTTTTTAACCTTTATTTATTTTGGGGAGACAGAGAGAGACAGAGCGTGAGCGACGGAAGGGCAGAAAGAGAAGGAGACACAGAATCCGAAGCAGGCTCCAGGCTCTGAGCTGTCAGCGCAGAGCCCGAGGCGGGGCTCGAACCCATGAACTGTGAGATCATGACCTGAACTGAAGTCGGACGCCTAACAGACTAAACCACCAGGGCGCCCCTTCACTTTAAAGGTCATAAAGCCAGAGCTCGAGGGAAACAGGCACACCCTCCGGGAACAGGTGTGCCCTCCTCCTGCCTTAGACCTTCAGCCTCTGACTTCTACCCACCCCACCCCGGCCTTATTTATGCACAACCGACTGAGCCACCCAGGGGCCCCGTCAATTTGCTAATGTTTTATTGAGGAGTTTTGCATATATTTTCATCAGAGATAGCGGCCTGTACATTTCTATTCTTGTGGTCTCTTCGTCTTGTTTTCTTAACAGGGTGATGGTGGTCTGGTAAAATTAGCTTAGAAAAGTTCCTTCTTCTTCTGGTTTTTAGCAGAGTTTTAGAAGGATTGGTATTACTTCTTCTTTGAATGTTTGGTAGAATTCACCAGTGAAGGCTTCTAGTCCCGGATTTTGTCGGGAGGCTTTTGATTAATGATCCAATCTCCTTACTGGTAATTCATCTCTTCAGATTTTCTATTGCGTCATGATTCAGTCATTCAACATTGTGTGTTTCTAGGAATTCATCCATTCCTTCTAGGTTGGCCAATTTCTTGGAGTGCGATTGTTCAGAGTCGTCTCTTGTGATCCTTTGTATTTTTGTGGCATCAGTCATAATGTCTCTTCTTTCGTTTGATTTTATTTGAGTCCTCTCTCCAGTAAATTTTTTTTTTTTTTTTGCCAATTTTGTTTATTTTTTACCAAGAACCAATCCTTAGCTTCATTGGTCTTTTCTACATGTTCATTTTTTGCTTGTGCGGGAACTATGTTTTTATGTTTTTGAAAATTATACTTTAACATCTGTGAAGTGCTTGGTAAACATTAATTGCGGCTCTTTCACACCCAAAATAAATACTGAGTGCAGTGTTCTTTGTGATGCAAATATTTATGGAAGTAATAAAGTGAAAGAATGTGGCTGACAACTAGCAAAATTAAAATTACTTATTTTGTATTTGTATGGCATCTAATAAAAGATGCTCAAAACCGTTTGGTGAAAGAATAAAGGAAAATGCTTGCGATTCCACTACCTCGTGTGTTCAGCATATTTATGAACATTTAAAACTATTTAAACATCTTCAAAAAACGTACTGGTAAAAGTACATGAATAAAACCGGGGGAAAAGAATCTCCTACCTACCTTTGGAGTTTAAAAATGTGAAAAATAAGCAGCATAATATATGAAAAGGACATAAACGTTTGGGGTCAGTCTAACTCGGGCTCAAATCCAAGCTCGGTCTTTTGGGCAAGTTGCTTAATCTCTCCAATCCTGAGTTTTCCCGGCGGAAACTAGATTTACTGAAAACAGCTTCCTTCCAGCATCGTTCTGAGGGTAAGAAGCTGGAGTCTGTAAAGTGCCCAGAGCAGCCTGGTAAATGGTGGGAAATCAGTGGATTTAAATAATCCTTTTGCACCCCTTGAGTCTTAAAGTTTTATCTACTAATTGTGTCAACTAATTTGAGGGCTAATTATATAGAGGAGCTAGTATTGTGTGCAAAATTGTTTAAAAGTCGTAACTTAGGTGGCACCTGGGTGGCCCGGTTAAGCGTTTGAGTCTTCATTTCAGCTCAGGTCATCATGATCTCATGCTCATGAGATCAAGCCCCACGTGGGGCTCTGTGTTAACAGTGCAGAGCCCACTTGGGATTCTCTCTCTCCTTCTCTCTGCCTTTCCCTGGCTCACGCATGCTCACTCACTCTCTCTCTCTATCAAAATAAGTAACTTTTAAAAACAGTCGTGACTTTTATCTATTTCATGAGTGGACTAGGCTATTAATACTCTACAGATCTGCTCAGATTAACAAAAAATGATGCCGACCGATAACCATGTAGCCATTAACATCTTTATGTATCGGCATCACAACTCTTAACTCGTGTCAGTGGAATAAATGGAATAAATTGCATGCATTAGTTATCTATTGCTGTGTAACAAAGCACCACAGCTGTAGCCGCTTCAAACGACACACATTTACAACCACACGGTGCCTGTGAGCCAGAAATGTAGAAATGGGTTAGCTGGGGACTCTGCTTATAGTCTCGAGGTTGCAGTCAAGGTGTTGACCAGGCTGCACCCTCATCTGGAGGTCCGACTGGGGAAGCGTGTGCACCCCTGCTCACGAGGATGTTGGCAGAATTCAGTTCCTTTCCGTCACGGGATTTATGGCAGCTGGCTTCCTCAAAGTCAACAAAGGGAGGGAGAGGGGCGCCCGGGTGGCTCAGTCGGTGGAGCGTCCGACTTCGGCTCAGGTCATGATCTAGCAGTTCATGGGTTCGAGCCCCGCGTCGGGCTCTGTGCTGATGGCTTGGAGCCCGGAGCCTGACTCAGATTCTGTGTCTCCCTCTCGCTCTCGGCCCCTCCCCCGCTTGTGACGTGTCTCTTTCTCTCACAGATAAATAAACATTAAAAACATTAGAGACAGAGAGTGAGTTACTAGTGGGATGAAGGCTTATATGATGCTGCGGGATCCCAGGGTGGCCTCCGTCACTGTTGCCATATGCCATTGTTTAGGAGCAAGTCACAGGTCCTGCTTTGCGATTCAGGGTAGGGGATTACACACAGGCATAAATATCAGGAGGCAAGAATCACGGGGGCCGCCTTGGAGTCCACCTGCCGCCTCTGCCGTCTGGTTCCTGTGTCGTCGTGCTTCCCATGTGCAAAAGACATTCGGCGCCTCCCAAAGATCCCAAGATTCTCTTCTCTTCATGACGTCAGCTCAGATTTCAAAATCTCATTATTAGGCTCCTGGGTCTAATCATTAAGCTCAGTTCCCGGGGCTCAACTTCTGCCCATCCTTGGACCTGTGAACCAAAGAGAAGAATTATCCGCTCCCAACACACCGAGCATGCACTGGTGGGACAGGCAGCGGAAAACAGCCACAGACGGTTCTGCTCCAGAGAAGAGAAAGTGGAAGGCTCAAAGGGGTCTCAGGATCCAGACGGGTGCGGTTGGAAGTCCCCTGATGACGGTTCAAGGCACGGGAATGATGCTTGTGGTTTCACCAATCCGGGCCCTTGGCTGCACTTTCTGAGTCTTCCTTGCTTGGAAACAAAAGGCGCCACATGTTTGCAGCTGAGTGGTTTTCTCAGCCTGCTTTCTGACAATAGGGTTTGGGGGCCCGGGGGTCTGACGGCCTCCTTTCTGGCCAGGCTGGCAGGGTTTCTGCAGAAGCAATTTTCTCAAAACTTCGTGTGTCTCCCATGGATTGTGATGGGACCCATTTCATGAAACAAAGACCTCACCCACAGGTCTTTTTGAGATGACCCTTCTCTGCCTCTGGATCCTGCTGAGATGACCCTGGGGCATGCTCTGAATTTCCATAGAGGTGCCAGGGTTGACCAACAGGATCTGAGGCTCACCCTGACTGTTTTGAAAAGGCCCCGTGTGACCGGACTCCCTGACCTTGGGATCTTTGTGAGGCATCGTGCGAGCGTTGTGCAGGCATGTCCTCGGCTTTTTCTCTTGACCCTGATGACTTAAGTTTTGCATCTTTTGCCATCCGGAGAGGTTGACAGTCTGATTTCAGACTTCTGGACTCCAGAGCTGTGACGGAATACATTCTGTGTCAGCTGCTCGGTTTGTGGTCACTTCCTGGGAGCCTCAGAGCCGAAGCAGCGAACCCCAGGACGCTTACAGCACTTTTCCCTCCGTGTTGTTTAAACGTTACTGTTTATCAACCTAGCGTCCCAGAGGCGAGGTTCCCGGAGTCACACCAGCTGTCTTGTGGGGATGCCTGTACTTCCGCCAAAAGATCACTCACGCACCTCCGTGTTCCCACACTTTAGAGAATATGCCTGCCGATGTGCCTCTGCCCCTCACTGGGCTGGGTTCCTGCCACCCGACTTCCAGAGCCCAACTCCCAGCCCCGATGCTTTCCAGTTGGGTTTCTGGGAGGTTCCCTGACCTCTCTGGGCTTCACGGTTCATGTCTGTGGATGGAAAGGGCAACAACAGCTTACCCTTACCCGGTAGAGCGGATACAGGCCCCCCGCCTCCCCAGCCCCGCACCCCCATCCCCTGCTTGCTCCCTGGGTGGTCCGCAGAGCAAACTATGCTACACTGCATCCTGACGGGTGGTGCTGAGGATATAAATACATGTTGAATGAGCTATGATTTGATGTCATGTCCTAAACACTCAATTGGGTTTGGTATTAAAAAAAAAAAAAAGCTGTGAGTGTGTGTGTGTGTGTGTGTGTGTGTCCCATTCCTTCAGGCCATGGGTGTAAATTAAAAGCAAACAGCAATTTATGAGGCTCTTTGTACTCTAAAAATCTAAGAAGTAAATCTTCTGGGGGCACCCAGGTGGCTCCGTTGGTTGAGCGTCTGACTCTTGATTTCGGCTCAGGTCGTGATCTCACGGTTCGTGGGTTTGAACCCCGCATCCGGCTCTGCACTGACAGCCGGGAACCTGCTTTGTATTTTTTCTCTCCCTCTCTCTCTGCCCCTCCCCCTTCACACTCTCGCGCTCTCCCTCTCTCTCAAAAATCAATAGACATTCAAAAAAAATAAAGAGTGTAAAAAATGTGTAAATTGACCATATTTTAGTACTATTTTTAAAAGAGACAGAGAGAGGTGGAGAAGCAGAGAGAGAGGGGGACAGAGAATCCCAAGCAGGCTCTGGGCTGTCAGCAAAGAGCCCACTGTGGGGCTCAAACTCACAAGTTGCACGATCACGACCTGAGCTGAAACCAAGAGCTGGACGCTTCACCAGCTGAGCCACCCAGGCACCCCATAATGACCATATTTGATAAGCAACAAGAACAAAAGAATCAGATACTTGGCCAACTGTGTAGACAATTAAACTTCTCCATAAAGTCCAGATGAATGTTTATCCTGCCCACAAGGAAAATGCATGAGTTTCCATGAATGCCTTTATAACAAAGGGTCATTCGAAAGGCTGAAAGGTCAAAGGGTGTGTGCGGCAGCCAGAATCTAGCCTCAAATTCCAGCTTTGCCACTTACAAGCCACATGACTTTATTTATTTATTTTTTTGTTTTATTTATTTTGAGAGAGAGAGAGGTTTTCCTTGCTTGCGGAATGGACTCGGAAACAACAGGGCCTAGGTTCTGTGGTTTTTTCAAGAGCCATGTTCGTTGATACAGACAAAGTACGTGGAGGTGGGCTGGCCACGCTAAATCCTCTGTAAGTGCTTGTGGCTGTTACGGCTTTATCAATATGTCAGTAATTATGAGTACGTAGTACACGGGCTCTGTGACACGTGTTTTGATTCTCTAAGGGCATTTGGCTCAGTTGCTGTTCTCAGCAAAGTTCCAAACGGCAGGAAGTGCTGGGTAGTTAAGTCCTATTTAGAAGAGATGCCATTACACATGCCTGAGTAATGCATGAGTGCTAGGATTTATCGAGTTGATCTTGATCTTTCTTGGTAGTGTGATTTTAAAAGATGCACCTACACAGACACATGCACACATACACATCTCATGCATTCATTTGTGCAAAGTAGATTTAAGGAAACTGCGACTAGCAGATAGCACTCTGCTTGAGGAACGGAAAAAATGATGCTCGCGTACGGAAATGGATTCTCTCGTTCGATTCTGATTACTCTGTGGTTATAATGTAATTTTTCCTGATACAGTGTTCACCAGGTTCAAGTTCACAGGAAATTGCACACTAGATTCCTTGACATAAAGCGCCATTTTGCGGGGCGCCTGGGTGGCTCAGTTGGTTAAGCATCTGACTTTGGCCCAAGGCATGATCACATCGTTCGTGGGTTCAGGCCCCACATGGGGCTCTCTGCTCTCAGCACAGAGCCCGCTCAGATCCTCTGTCCCCCTCTCTGCCCCCTTCCACTTGCACTCTCTCTCTGTCAAAAGTAAATAAACATTTTTTTTTAAAGCTCCATTTTGATCAAATAATGGGTTATTTTTGGTGCTTTGTAAGCAAAGCCCACGAAACCAATATTTATTGTGCAAAGCATATGTATGCAAAGTAGCAAATGAAATACAATTTTCTATTATTCTGAAAACCACTAAATGATTTCTTGTATCAAAAATAATTAATTATAATCATTTTTCCATGACTAAAATGTATTTTTAATTGATGATGTGATATTAATACTCTGAGGTATAATTATTAATAGAACAATGCCCACCTGGAAGAATGTTTGCTGAAAATAATGATATTTTCTGAGCCCACCCAAATCTGCCAAATGCTAATGCTTTCGTTCCTGTCTCAGTTCCTACCAAATTATTCACATTTCACAACATCCATTCACGATAACCCTCAACAAAGTAGACTTGGAGGGAACATACTTCAACATAATAAAGGCCATATATGAGAAACCCATAGCTAACGTCATTGAGCTCAATGGTTAAAAATTGAGAGCTCTTCCCCTCAGGTCCGGAACGAGGCAAGGATGTCCATTTTCACCACTGTTTTGTAACATAATACCGGGAGTCCCAGCCACAGTAATCAGACAACAAAAAGAAATAAAATGCATCCAAACTGGTAAGGAAAAATTAAAACATTCACTATTTGCAGATGACATGATGCTCCATATAGAAAACCCAACAAACTACTAGAACTGATCAAAGAATTCAGTAAAGTTGCAGGATGCAAAATCAGGGTGCAGACGTCTGTTGCATTTCTATACACTAATAATGAAGCAGCAGAAAGTGAAATTAAGAAAATAATCCCATTTATAAGTGCACCCAAAGCAATACAATATCTAGAAATAAACTTACTCAAAAGGGGGAAAGACCTGTACTCCCCAAACTATAAGACGCTGATGAAAAAAACTCAAGATGATGCAAAGAAACAGACAGTCCACGTTCATGGGTTGAAAGAACAAATACTGTTAAAATGTCTATACTACCCAAGGCAATCTACACATTTTTGTTTCTCTTTTAAATTTTTATTTAAATTCTAGTTCGTTAACGTGTAGTGTAGCATTGGCTTCAGGAGTAGAATTTAGTGATTCGTCACTTACATACGCCACCCAGGGCTCACTATGCCATCTACGGATTTATTGCACTCCTGATCAAAATACCAACGGCGTGTTTCAAAACTAGAACAAACAATCCTAAAATTCGTATGGGACCACAAAAGGCCTCGAATAACCAAAGCGATCTTGAAAAAGAAAAAACCGGAGGTATCACAATTCCAGATTTCAAGTTATGTTTCAAAGTGGTAGTAATTAAAACAGTACGGTACTAACATAAAAATAGACAGATCAATGGAAGAGAATAGAAAACCCAGAAATAGATCCACAACGATATGGCCAATTAATCCTCGACGAAGGAGGAATGAATATCCAATGGGAAAAGGACAGTGTCTTCAACAAATGGTGTTGGAAAGACTAGACGGCCACATGCAAAAGAATGGAAATGGACCACTTTCCCTCACTATATGCAAAAATAAATTCAAAATGGATTGAAGGCCTAAATATGAGACCTGAAATGATAAAAATCCTAGAAGAGGGCACAGGCAGTAGTAAGGTCCCTGACATTGGCCATAGCAACATTTTTCTAGACATGTCTCCCGAGGCAAGGGAAGCAAGAGCAAAGATAAACTGTTGGAATTACATCAAAATAAAAAGCTTCTGTACAGTGAGGGAAATAATCAACAAAACTTAAAAGGCGATCTACTGGATGGGAGAAGATATTTGCAAATGACGTACGCAAAAAAAGAGTTCGGATCCAAAATATATAAAGAACTGACACAACTCAATATCCAAAAAACAAATACTCCGATTAAAAAAAATGGACAGAAGCTATGAGAAGACGTATCTTCAAAGACATCCAGATGGCCAACCGACACATGAAAAGATGCTCAACACCACTGATCATCAGGGAACTGCAAACCAAAGCCACAATGGGATATCACTTCACACCTGTCAAATGGCTAAAATCAAAAACGCAAGGAACCACAGGTGTTGGCGAGGATGTGGAAAAAAAGGAAGCCTCTTGCCCTGTGGGCGGGAATGCAAATTAGTGCAGCCACTGTGGAAAACAGTATGGAGGTCCTTCGAAAAGTTCAAAATAGAACTTACCTACCACCCAGTGTTTGTACTATTGGGTATTTACAAAAAAAAAAAAAAAAAAAAATACAAAAATATGAATTATCAAAAAAATACAAAAATAGGGATATGTGCACCCCTATGTTTACTGCAGCATTGTTTACAATAGCCAAACTATGGGAGCACCCCAAGTGTCCGTCAACTGAAGAATGAGGACAATGTGGTATATACGTAAATGGAATATTACTCAGCCGTGAAAAAGAATGAAATCTCGCCATTTGCAACGACGTGAGTGGACCCAGAGAGTATCGTGCCAAGTGAAACAAGTCAGAGAAAGCCAAATACCATATGATTTCACTATATGTGGAATTTAAGAAACAAATGAGCAAAGGAAAAAAGAGAGAGAGAGAGAGGCAAGCTGGGAAACAGACTCTTAACTATAGAGAGCACACTGATGGTCACCAGAGGGGAGGTGGGTGGGGGCGAAGTAGGGGACGGGGATTAAAGAGGGCACGTACCGTGAAGAAAAAAATATAAAGCTTAAAAAGTAAATTATTCACATTTATTGTATTCAAATTCATTAAGTCAGCAATTTTATCTCCTTGGTAAGGACCAGCTCTGAGGGGGCGAGTTCACAGAGCTCTAATTGCGTCACAGGCAAGTTGATCATTTGAGAAATGGGAAAGATGGCCACCTGCCCTCTTTTAGGCTTAACACAGGGGATCCTAACATCCCAAACTGGGTTCTTCTCTGGGGATGGAGGTTGGAAAACGCAGTTAATCTGCGGGCCGAGCTGGGCCGGGGCTCGTGTCGTTTATTTGGGGCTCAGAGTGCCAGCTGCATCAGGTTCCACGAGGAATGACCGTCGAGCCCGTTCAGAGGAACCCCGACGTCCACCCTTGGAGAATCGGCGTATGCCTGTGCCCCCTCTTGCTAACGTACCTTGCTCTGCCCTCCTGCAGCTCTTTCCTCTGACCCGAGACTCACTGTGCCTAGTGACAACGGTCCTCACCAGCACGCTAAGGATGAGAAAGATGGCACTCATGGGAACGGCTGCTTGGAAAGGGAAACGTGGGCTTTGAATTTCCTTCCAAGGACAGGGGTACCAGGAAGTGTGCGCGTAAGCCTGGTCCTAAACACGTGGAGGTAGAACCTACACTTTAGGGGGGGTGAAGAGGCTGGTGGGGGGGGGAGGAGGAAGACAGTTGGGTCCTGCCCGCCTCCCACTCAGCATGCAAATTGTCTGCATTATACTTTGTTTACTCTGCTATTTCAACAGTCCACTTGACATTCGTATCTATTAACTTTCCTTTTTTTTAAATGTTTACTTATTTTTGTGAGAGGGAGAGAGAGAGAGAGAGAGAGCACAGGTGGGGGAGGAGCAGAGAGAGAGGAAGACACAGAATCCGAAGCAGGCTCCGGGCTCTGAGCCCGTCAGCACGGACCCCGGCGCGGGGCTCGAACTCACAAGCGGTAGGATCATGACCTGAGCCGAAGTCAGATGCTCAACCGACTGAGCCACCCAGGAGCCCCTAATTTTCTTTTTTTTAAATGTTTATTTATTCATTTTGAGAGAGAGAGACAGTGGGGGAGGGACAGAGAGAGAATCCCAAGCAGGCTCAGCACTGTTAGCGCAGAGCCCAACGTGAGGCTCGATCCCAGGAACGGTGAGAACCTGACCCGAACCAAAATCGAGAGTCGGACGCCCACCCTCCCGAGCCACCCAGGCGCCCCGTTATCTATTAATTGTCTTAAATGTGAAAGTCTAGATCCTTTACGCGAAGGAAAAATCGAAACTGCAAAAAAGCAAAACCGAATTTAAGCGTAGCCATTTAGCAAACGTAGCACAGTAAACCTCAAAAGCACGCACCCTTTACAATTCCCACGGCATTCTAAGTCTCTGGCTAAGGCAAGTCGCGGTGGAAATGCTGACTGCCTTGACTGAAACACTCCAGCTCTCATAGTGTGAGTCCTTCTAACTGGAAAATACAGGTCCTTTCCTGAACGGATTGAAGCCTGCCAACGGGGTCCGCCTTCCTTATAAAGCCTCATGGATCGGCTACCTTCTCCTCCAGGATTAAATAAGGTGTGAAAGGGTCATGAGTGAAGTCCGTGTGTGGACCTTCCCTGTGCTACGAAGTACGCCTTTTTATATTTCAGGGCAATCAGTGCAGTTTAGGCACAGCAGATAAGGCAGAAACAATTCCTCTGCCTTTCGCCCAGTGACCCCACATCCCCGTCGGGTAGGTTTGGTCTGTACGTGTGGCTCACTGTGCGGGAGAGGCTCCGGGAAGGTGCAAGGAGAATCTCGTCTTAAATGCACGCGCGGGGAAATGGGGAGGCGTTTGCAGAGTCCGAAACTCACTCTCCTGTGTCTTGGAGAAACGAGACTGTATAAAAGCTGTCCTACCCTTCAAAAGCCAATTTTAAAAATGCGTTTTAAGAGCACAGCCTTTGCCGCCACAGCCTGAAGTGCTTAGCTTTTGTGACCCGACTCGCGTCCTGCCTCGACAAGGCTGAGTGCGGAGAACCTCGGGAAGGCTCAGCCTGTGAGATTCAGGGGTCACCCGGCCCACAGACTGTGAGTCGTTTTTGGTCCCTACGCTTCCTCAGAGGCTTTTTTAAGGAGCCGTGCCCGCAGCCTTAAAAAAGAGGAGAGAAAACCCCAGTTGCGATCTCCGGGCACTCATTAAGGGCTCCCTGTCAGAGACGGGTTAAGGAGAGGGGAATAGGGGGTAATTTTCCTTTAAAATGGAGAGGAGTTTCTTTGAGAAAGGAAATTCCCCGAGGAAGTTGTTTTAAAACAAATAACTGTTCGGGAGGAAGCCGGCAAAAGGTGGGAAGCGTTTCTCTTTGATTCCCCAGTCTGTGTATTTGGGCTCAGACGCAGACAAGATTTTATGCACATAATTAACAGAATGTTAATGAGCCTCCTGGAAGGACCCTGGTATTTGGCGCTGAGTATTGTCAACAAAAAGGTTTTTGGTGCATTTTTTAATCCCATCAAGGTGCCTATGGGGGGAGGGGGCAGGGGCGGGGCTGGGGAGGTGGGAGATCCCAGGGCCTGGGAATGAATTTCTGGCTTGACTTGGGCCCGGTGGCCGGCAGAGTGATTTAGGAATTATCTCCACATCAAGGGGGTCTTGTAAAAGGTGCAAACGTCTCCTTCAAAGTCTTCGGGTGGCTCTATTTGTTTAACGCCACCAGGAGAGCAGGGGCTCCCCAACTTGAGTGGGCCTCACCTGGGGGGGGGGGCTTCCTGCCGCAACTGGGCCGGCGCCCCTGCTGATGCCACAGGCCCCGGGTGGGGCCCAGCCTCTGCATTTCGGAGTGCTCCCGGAACACCCTTGCTGCTGGTCCGCGGGCCACTCAGGCACCAGGGGTGCTTCTCAGACACCCTAAAGCTTTCATGTTCCAAAAAGGGGGCGCGTTTACCATGTGCTGGATAAGGAAAGGACGCTGGTTCGGAGCCCAGAGAAAGCCTATCTAGCACCCCCCGGGGGAGGGGAAGCTGGTGGGGTGGGGGGTGGGAGGACGGGGAAGCCGGTGGGAGGGGGGAGGAAGGGGAAGGGGGGAGGGCGGGGAAGCCGGTGGGAGGGGGGAGGAAGGGGAAGGGGGGAGGGCGGGGAAGCCGGTGGGAGGGGGGAGGAAGGGGAAGTGGGGGGAGGACGGAGACGCCCGGGGGGGGGGGCGCGGGGGAGGCTCCCCGCGGAGGAAATCCACACCCGCAGCCAGGGTCGCGTGGCTGTCCTGTCTGCACCCAAGTGCCGCCCGGTGCAGGCAGACGGGCGGTTTAACCACAGGCTACACTGCAGGAAGCTGCAGCCGCACCGAGGAGAAACTCCAGTGGCTTGTCTCGCGGGCGTCCCCTCGTTCCTTCAAACCCACCTATGAAACGCCTCCCCTGTGGCCATGCCGCTCTCGGCTTTCGGGGACAGGGGTGAACACGACAGATGAAGTCCTGGCCCCGCGACAAGGCAGAGCGGGTGGCCGTCCGGGTGGGTAGGGGCGTACCTGGTGCTCAGGAGGGAGGCCCGCGAGGGCGGCGGGACGGCGGGTGGCCGGAGCAGAGTGTGGCCGCCGGTGGAGAGGCGTCCACGGTGGTGCCGGCGACCGGAGCCACCGTCGTCCAGGGGAGAAGCGACGCCCGCCTGGGGAACGGCTCCCGGGGCGACCGAGTTCCGCGGGCGGCGGGGCCAGGAGGCGTGCACGTGGACGGCAAGGGCTGTCAAGGGGGCCCCGAGGTCCCCTGAGCCCAGGCACGCGCAGCCACAGCCCCAGAAGTCAGCGCAGGAGCCACGGCGGGACGAATTCGTTCCTTAGCGCCCCCAAACAAAGTGGCACAGTCCGGGTGGCCGGGAACAGCACGAGCACATTCGCGGCAGCCTGGAGACGCGAGTCTGAAAGCCAGGGCCAGGCTCTCTGCCAAGGCCCCGGGTGGGGGGGATCCCGCCTCTCCTCGCCCGCTTTTGGGTCCCTGGGCTCTTCCCGAAGTCTCTCGGTCTCTCTGGCTTCACGCAGCCGTCTCCTTCGTGTGCCAACCCCCTCCCCCCACCCTTATATGAGGACACAGTCATGTTGGGTTTGGGATCCCCCTCATCTTATTACATCTTCCATGACCCTATTTTTCTCCCCATTTTTTAAAGCAGTATCTATGCCCAATGTGGGGCTTGAACTCATGACCCGACATCAAGAGTCGAAGGCTCCATTCAGTCGAATGGGCCAGTTAATAACCGTGAAATCTGTTGCCTGTGACACAGGCTTGGGGTCCCTTAAAGTGTGATGCCTTCCCCCCTGCCTCACAGACACGCCCTGCCCTCTCCTCTCAGGAAACAGGACCATTTCAGACATATTCCAGCTGCTGAATACGCTGTATGAAAAAGAAACACAATGTAAACACACCCGAGGACGCCTTCACAGCGATAGGCAAAAACCCACGGAAGGATTCTAGCGGGTTCTGGAGTCTGGGGGTGTTAAGTGTGAACGTGTCAATAGTCTGTGCCAGTCTGCTGCCGGGACCCTGCAACGGCTCCCCATCTGACCCAGAGTAAAAGCCAAAGTCCCTCCTAGGCCCTCTGGGCACGCTGTCCCACCTCTGTCCCCTCACCAGTCCCTCTCCTCCTCTGAGCCCCCTCCTTGGAGCCAATCCTGGTCATCTGATTTGAAATCACAGCCCAGGGGCACCTGGGGGGCTCAGTGGGTTAAGCATGAGACTTCGGCCTAGGTCATGATCTCAGCTTTCCTGAGTTCGAGCCCCACGTCGGGCTCTGTGCTGACAGCTCGGAGCCTGGAGCCTGCTTCTGATTCTGTCTCTCCTTCTGTCTCTGCCCCTCCCCTGCTCACGCTCTGTCTCTCTCTCTCTCTCTCTCTCTCTCTCTCTCTCAAAAATAAATAAACATTTAAAAAAAAGCCACCCACGGTACACTCAAAAAATGTGAACTTTAGTGTGTGTAAATCACACTTCAATAAAGTTGATTAAATATATGATTTTTTTTAAGTAATAACATGCAATATGTCCCTGTCCCATTCTACATCACAGGTGATCCTTCAGTTAAGAAACTTCTGAGATCTGTGTGGACACCCTCTCACTATACGGAAATAAGGCTAACATCTACACGCAGGCACGAAACCCAGTCTTATTATTTTAGGATCGCTTGGTCACAAGAGGGAAGAATGTGAGGTCGTGCACAATTGCCACGGATAATTTAGAATTGCATTTGAGAATCACATTCATCCCTTTGACTTAATCTTGAAAAACTGCATGTTTGGGTCAGGACGCACGCAGGAGAAAAACAGGTGTACGCGTAGACTTCTTCTGCTCATCATGGAGCATTCGGGGCAAAGGAGGAGGAAAGCCTTGAAGGAGTGTCCGCTTTCCAGAATTTAGACATGCTTTTTAGTTGGTAGGCTGGAGACCTGCACAAAACTCAGCCGTGGTCCACTGAGCACGAACGCTCCTATCCAGAAGAAAAATACTTTGTCTCATCACAAATTTTTTGTAGGGGCACCTGGGTGGCTCAGTCGGTTAAGCATCCGACTCTTGGTTTCGGCTCAGGTCACGATCTCATGATTTTATGGGTTTGAGCCTTGCATCAGGTTCTGTGCTGACGGTGAGGAGCCCGCTTGGGATTCTCTCTCTCCCCCTCTCTCTGCCCCTCCCCCGCTCATGCTGTCTCTGTCTCTCTCAAAATAAATAAACTTAAAAAAATTTTTTTTTGGTAAATCTTTTTCAGGGTTGGGGAATATCACTGTTATTTACATAAAAATAAATAAAGTTCAAGGGGCCCAATGTGTAATGGCGCTTTTGTTCTTTTTAATCCTTTCCCTTTGGAGGAAATTATTCTCGGTGAAGGTTCTCTCTCTCAGAAGAACGAGGATATTGGTTAACCGGTTCCATGAACCGGTTGTGAGTGAGCAGTGGCAGTGAGAATCTTGCTTGCTTGGGCACAAGCCACCTGAAAAGTCCTGAGTGCATGCAGGTGACACATTCAGCGGACTCCCAACTCCACAACCTCTAGCAAAGGGGACAGACCACAGGTTCCTTGCTGGGAAGAGCCCCCAAATGTAGCACCACGTGCGTAAGGGTCTGGGATAGCTGACTTCTTTAGGTGCCTGTCAGTTTCTCTTTTGACGTTTTGACCTGAAGCACTGAAATCCATCTACACTGTGGGGGTGTAGATCCAATTTCTCTTTTTTCCAAAGGATGGATGATCCACTTGTCTCAGCATCATTTCGTAAAGAGCTCATCTTCCCTCCCGCTGCTCCGAGGTGCTGCATTGGTCGCTCTAACTTTCCGTACGCACTTGGTGCACGTCTTGAATTTCTGTTCTGTTCCAATGGTGCGTTGATGACACTCTGATTGCTTTATAGAGACTTGTAATAGGTCTTCGTGTCCGGAAGGCTTAGTCGCGTCCCCCACCTAAAATGTTCATTTTCAAGATTTTCCCGGTTATTCTTGTTTATTTTTTAATGTTTATTTATTTTGAGAGAGAGAGAGACAGCGTGCGAGTGGGAGAAGGGCAGAGGGAGAAGGAGAGAGAGAATCCCAAGCAGGCTCCATGCTGTCAACACAGAGCCTGACGCGGGGCTCGAACCCACGAACCATGAGATCATGACCTGAGCCCAAATCAAGAGTCAGATGCTTAACTGCCCGGGCCACCTAGGTGCCCCTCTTGTTTATTTTTCCAAGTAAGCTTTATAATCATTTGTGTAGCTCCAGGAAAAAATTGCTGCTTTTCCCTTGGCATTACATAATATTTTGAAAGTTAACTAGGGAGTATTGACATCTCTATGTGAATCTTCCTACACAAAAATATTGTACATCTTCCCATTTATGAAAGCCTGATCTGGTGTCTCTTAGTAGGGATTTAAGGCATTTCATATATATACGGGCACGTATACATAGTTTATGTATTGATATATTTATTCATCAATGTATAAATGTATGTATACATTTATACATAGTTTATGTATTGATATATTTATACATATATAATTTGTTTTCTAATTAAACTTTACATTCTGAGATTTTTGTAGAGTCACATGTGGCTGTAAGAAATGGTGCAAAGAGGGGCACCTGGGTGGCTCGGTCAGTTAAGCGTCTAACTCGATCTCAGCTCAGGTCATGATCTCGCGGTCTGTGGGTTCGAGCCCCACCTTGGGTTCTGTGCTAGCAGCTCGGAGCCTGGAGCCTGCTTGGGATTCTGTGTCTCCCTCTCTCTTTGCCCCTCCCCCGCCTGCTGTGTCTCTCTCGAAAGAAAGAAAGAAAGAAAGAAAGAAAGAAAGAAAGAAAGAAAGAGAAAGAAAGAAAGAAAGCAAAGAGATCTGTGTACTTTTATCCAATTTCACCCAGTGATAGCATCTTTCAAAACTAGGGTTCACTGGGGCGCCTGGGTGGCTCGGTCGGTTGGGCGTCGGACTTCAGCTCAGGTCATGATCTCACAGACCGTGAGTTCGAGCCCCGCGTCGGGCTCTGGGCTGTTGGCTCGGAGCCTGGAGCCTGCTTCCGATTCTGTGTCTCCCTCTCTGTCTGCCCCTCCCCCGTTCATGCTCTGTCTCTCTCTGTCCCAAAAATAAATAAACGTTGAAAAAAAAATTAAAAAAAAAAAAATCAGCCGGGACATTTGTGTGGGTCTGTCTCTGAGTTCTTTAGTCCGTTCCATTGTTGTAGTGTCAGTCCCTCCATAGATACTGCAGAATCCCGATTACTGTAGCTTTATACGTCTTCCAGTCCATAAATGTGGATGTCTCCCCATTTATTTATGTATCTGCATCGTGTAGTTTTCAGCATACGGATCTGATCATTGTTTTGTTAAAAAGTATTTAATTTTTTGGAGTGATTATAAAAGGCAAATAGAGACACTTTTATTTCTTCCTTTCCCATCTGAATATCTTTTATTTCCTCTTCTTGCTTTATTGAGTTGGCTGTATGTTGAACAAGAGGGGTGAGGGTAGACATTCTTGCCTTGTTTCCAAACTTTGAGGGGGAGCATTCAATTTTTCACCATTAAGCATAATATCAATGATGTGGTCCTTGGAGAGATTTTTAGTAAGGAAGTTCCCTCTATTTCTATTTTTCTGACAGCTTTTATCATGAATGGGTGTTGAATGAATGCTTTGTCTGCATTGATCGATATGATCACATAAGCTCAAACCCGCCAACATAGCTAATTAAATAAATTGATTGATTTTTTCAAATACGAAACCAGCCTTGAATGCCTGGAAGAAATCCTACATGGTTGTGATGTATTGTCTTCATGCTTTGCTAAATTTTACTTGCTAATATTTTGTTAAGGATTTTTGTGTCCATATTCATAAGGGATGTTGTTAGGTAGTGTGTGTTTTTTTTTGTACTGTCTTTGTTTTTGGTATCAGGCTAAAACTAGCTTCATGAAATGAGTTGGAAAGTGTTCTTTTCTATTTCCTGGGGAAAAATATATAGAGTTTATGTTAACTATTCTTCAAGTAATTGATAGAATTCTCCAGAGAACAATACTGGTCTGGAGACTTCTTTTGGGGGGAGTTTTAAGATGGCAAATTCAATTTCTTTGATAGCTATGGGGATATCAAATGATCTGTTTCATCTTGAGTATGGTAGTTAGGGTTTTTGGAGGATTTGTCTGTTTCATCCAAGTTGTCAAATTTATGTGTGTAAAGTTGTTCGTAGCGTTATGCTTTCATCAGGTTCTGCAGTGACATCCTGTGTCATTTCTGAGATTAGTGATTTTTTTTGTCAGTCTGACTAGGGTTTGTATTAGTCTTCAAAAAACTCAATTCTTTGTTTCTGAGATTTTCTGTATTATTTTTCTGTTTTCAAGTTAATTTAATTTTTGCTCATCTTTATTCTTTCTTCTGCTTGCTTTGGGTTTATTTTCCTCTTTATTTCTTAGGTTCTTGAGGTGGGAGCTTAGGTTATTGATTTGAGACTTTCTTCTTTTCTAATAGATGATTTATTGCTATACATTTGCTTCTCTGGATTGCTTTAGCTGAGCAACGTTGTTTCCCACAAATTCTGATATGCTGTATTTTCATTTTCATCCAGTTCAATGTACTTTTTCCACTGAGACTTCCTCTTTGGCCCGTGGATTTTTCACAAGTGTGTCGTTTTTGCTTCAGAGATTTTTCTGTCATGTTTCTGCTATTGATTTTTAGTTTGATTCCACTGTGGTCAAAAATGAACTCTGTATGGTTTCAACTCTTTTACATTTTTTGAGGTTTGTCTCATGTCCCAGGATGCAGTCTATCTTGGTCCATGTTCCATGGGCACTTGAAAGAATGTGTAGTCTCTGCCGTTGGGTGGCGAGTTCCACAAACGTCAATGAGAACCCGCTGGTTGAAGACACCGTTGGGGTCTCTTCGATCCTCTGGACTTTGCGGTCTGTTGTGTTGTCAGTGTTGATAGAATCATGCTGAGGTGTCCAAATACGATCGTGGATTTCTCTATTTCTCTTTTCACTTCTATTCATTTTTCCACATACTTTGCAGCAGAACCAAGGAAATTATGAAGATATAAAGATAAAAGCAGAAAGCAATGAATGTAACAACAGAACAACAGTAGAGAAAATCGATAAGACAAAGAATTGTTTGTTCAGGAGATCCCTACGTTGACAATTGACAATACAATCTCCAGGCCTGTGTGGTTGCACTGTTACGTGCTCATGTTCATGATGTTAGGACTGCGGGTCCTCTTGGTGGACTGACTCCTTTATCACAATGTAACATCTTTCTCTGGTAATTTTCTTTGTGCTCATGTCTACTTTACGTGGACAGTATCATGACTGCGCCTGATTTCCTTTGATTAATCTTCGCACAACATACCTTTATTCCATTCTCTTACTTTCAAGCTGCCAATAGTCTAATATTTAAAATGAGTTCCTTGTAGAAAGCATAAAGCTGGTCATGTTTTAAATTCATTCTACCTCTCTTAATTGGTGTAATTAGGCCATTTACATTTAATGGAAATTATTTTTTTTTTAATTTGTTTTAACATTCATTTATTTTTGAGACAGAGAGAGAGAGAGCATGAGCAGGGGAGGGTCAGAGGAAGAGGGAGACATAGAATCTGAAACAGGCTCCAGGCTCTGAGCTGTCAGCACAGAGCCTGACACGGGGCTCGAACCCACAGACCGCGAGATCATGACCTGAGCCAAAGTCGGACGCTTAACCGACTGAGCCACCCAGGCGCCCCAGTATATTAGGGCTTAGTTCTGTCACTTTTCTTTTCTCTGTGCTCTCTCCTTGTTTTCTGTTTCTCTGGTTCCTTTTCCCTGCTTTCCTGTGGATTATCTGAACCCTTTTGGATTTCCAGTTTAACTATAGCATTGTTGAGTGGATACACTTGCTTAGCTTTTTTAGTGGCTGTTCTAGATCTTACATTGTATACACATTAGTGGCCTTTATACTAATTTGAGTGAAGTAGAGAGAACTTATCTCCCTCAAACTTCTTTCTCCTCCACTGCTTATGAATTAATCATCTTAAATATTTCCTTTATATCCATTTATAACCATATGAGACAATGTTATGCTTTTTTCTTCAACTGTCAAACATAATTTAGAAAACTCGAGAAGGAAAGCCTACTATATTCACCCAGATTTGTCTTTCTGTGCCCATTCTTCTTTCTTGGTGTCCTAAGTTCCTTCTTTATTATTTCTTTTCTTTTCAGGGAACTGTCTTTAGTGATTATTTTAGGGTCTGTCTGCTGGTGACAAATCTCTTTATTTTTCTTCTTCTGAACATGTTAATTTCCCATTCATTCCTCAGAGATATCTTCACTGGGTATAAGATTCTGGGTTGACAGTTCTTCTTTTTCAACGTCTGAAAACATTGAACCACTTTCTTCTCACCTTTATGGTTTCTGATGAGAAATCGATTGTCTATTAATCTCATTGAGGAGCACTTGTCATTTTTCACCATGAAGCATGATACAGTAATCAAGTTAATATTCTTTTATTCTTATTTTCTGTAGAGTTTCTTTTAATCGAGGAGTGAAATTTGAGTTTTTTCAGATTCTTTTCCAATATCTATTGAAATCATATATGATTTTCTCATTTGAATTAATAATATGGTAAATTATAATAGTGTATTTCACAATACTGAACCATTTTTTTCCAAGTAAAATTCCGGCTTCGTCCCGTATTACTTTTATATTCTGTTTATATTTTAATGAATTTTACTAGATAGAAATTTATTTAGGATTTTTGAATCTATATTCATAAGATCAGTTCTTTATTTTTGATCTTTAGGTAAAGTATCTTTTCCAAAATCAACATTTTTCTCGTCTCAAAAAATTTCTTAATGCACCGAATCAGTTTAAATAGCAAAAAGATGACCAATTTTATGAAAACATGTTAAAACTGTCAGAGTGCATTTTAGGAAGATAGTTGTTTGATTAACTCTTCTATTTGCTCTGCCTTCTTCTTCTTTTTTTTTTTTTTTTGTTGTTGTTTTTTTTTAACGTTTGTTTTTGAGAGACAGAGCACAAGCCAGGGAGGGGCAGAGAGAGAGGAGACACAGAATCCGAAGCACGCTCCAGGCCCTGACCTGTCAGCACAGAGCCCAACGCAGGGCTTGAACCCATGAACCGTGAGACCGTGACCTGAGCCGAAGTCGGACGCTTAACCGAATGAGCTCCCCAGTCGGCTGGGTTGAGCCACTCAACCACGTGCCCCTGGTTACTACTTTATATATGCGTAACAAACCCCTCACTCCATGCAGAAGCTCTGACGGTTTACTTTAGAGTTGTATGTGGTATGATGAAACATTCTTTAACCAGTGGGCTAGCCTAGGGACATGCCTTCCGTGGTGATGGCCGAGGCACAGGGGGCATGCCCAACTACCACGTCGTAACCCCAGCATGCCCGACGGGTCTGCCATGATCCCATCAGCCAGAGAAAATCACACAGCCCAGCAGAATCTCCACCGAAATGAGAGGAGGTGTACAGGGACACAGCAGGGGCAGGAGACGGGGAGGATAAACAGTTCTCTCTACCACGGAGCTCTTGTCCCTCGTAGTGGGAAGAACACTTAGAGATCAGAGCTGTGTTCAAGGATGGGTGCTCACTGCTATGGGGGTGCCCTTGCTCCTTGGCCCCTTTCAGCAGACTGAAGCGAGAAAGCCCATCTGGAAAAGAAAGCATGACTCACATCCATGACGTTTTCAGTGTGAACGTACCATTGAAGGCTCTGCATAGACATTTGTCTACTTGTATTTTCTCCCTCACGCTAAAATCCTTGGTTTACAAGAACATTAATAAAATTACTTCTTTTTTAAAGAAGTTTATTTATTTTGAGAGAGCGCAGAAGTGGGGAGAGAGAGAGAGAGAGAGAGAGAGAGAGAATGAGAATCCCAAGCAGGCTCCACACTGTCAGCACAGAGCCCGGTATGGGGCTCAAACTCATGAACTGGGAGATCATGATCTGAGTCAAAATCAAGAGTCAGAAGCTTAACTGACTGAACCACCCAGGCGCCCCTAAAATTACTTCTTTTTTATAACATGCATAAGATAATTTCAAAGTAATATTTCTAATATCATTACGAACAACAAATTACTATGGAAAGTTTAAGATCTCTTTGCAATTCCTTTTTTACTAGACTATATTCCACTGTGCACGTACAATAATACAAACGCTATGCTTTAAACACCCATGAATTAAACATTCTCTCTCCGGTTACATTATGAATGGGATATACAGTTAGGTTCCCTCATCCGAGTTTTCAATTTTAGTCGCGTGATAAAATTACATTGTTCGAAACTCGAGGGGGGTTAGAGGATCAAGGACTGCAGTCTCCCTTTCCCACGAGGCTTGTGTTCCCCACGTGGCCACTACAGACAACCACCTGCCCACGACTTTCACCTGTTTCTTCCGGTGCTCGCCTGTTTTCTTACTTCTCGCCTACAGTACACGACGTGGAGCATCCCATTTATTCTGTTTCGACCCTGGCCTTTTGTTGCCTGATGTGACCTTTCGGGGACCTTACTGTGTCGTGCACAGAGGTCTTCCCCCTCTTTTGGGAACTTCACCTCCAGCGCTCCACTCGGGGAGATAGATTCCGGGCGCTTCCAGCCTCGCGCTGCGGCAAACAATGCTGCGGTTACAAGCAATCCCGTCGGAGGGTAATTTATTGCTCTTTAGAATAAAATCGTGTTTTTAATCTGAAACCGACCCCAGCCCATCTCGCCTGTTAGATGAGATCATCTCTGAAACCTCACCGAGATGTTTCCTCCTGTATGAACAAGTACGTTGGTTTTATACAATACTATTCATCCTGAAGCCTCAGAATGACTCCCCTGCTCTACACTGCTGAGCCCTTGCTGTGTCTGCGCGTTCGTTTTCACGGTCTTCTTATCCTTCGAGTGTGTATGTGTGTGTGCGTGTGCTCGTGTGTGTCTGTGTGGATGCTCGTGTCTGTGTCTGGCTTCTGTTGGAGTGTGTGCCCGTGCGTTTATGTCTGTGTGTGTATCTGTGTGTGCGCGCTCATGTGTCTGTGTGCACACTCCTGTATGTGTATCTGTGTGTCCTTGTGTGTGTGCACGCTCCTGCGTATCTGTGCGTGTGTTTCCCCACATGTGTCTGTGTGCACGCTCCTGTGCATCTGTGTGCACGTATGTGCCCATATGTGTCTTGTGCACGCTCCTGTGTGTATTTGCGCATGTGTGTGTGTGTGCACGCTCCTGCGTGTGTATCTGTGCGTGTTTCCCCACATGTGTCTGTGTGCACGCTCCTGTGCGTCTGTGTGCACGTATGTGCCCATGTCTTGTGCACGCTCCTGTGTGTATTTGCGCATGTGTGTGTGTGTGCACGCTCCTGCGTGTGTATCTGTGTGTGGAAGTTCCATGTGCCAAGGGCAGAGGTGATGAGGGGGCTGTGGTGCTGGGGGGTGGCGGACCTATACTTTTCCCCCCAATACGGGGCACGTGTGGGGGCACAGCGGGTGTTCACGGGAGCCCCTGCTGCCCGCGGTCCGGTCCGGGCCCAGACGCCCCTCGGCCCCGGCGCTGCTTCCCCTTTCGTCCCCTAGAGGGCGCCGTAGGACAACGAGCCGCAGCTCACTGCGCTGCTGGGCGCAGGTCTCCTGGGAACAGGGAAATAATCGACACACGGGGGTGGGGGTGGGGGGTCTAGGGTTTTCAGTATTTTGGGTTGATTTCGGTTGGTCGTCTTCTCTTTTGTGACCGTGGATGGCTGAAGCTGTGTGAATTTTTCACATGCATCATGTCAAAGAAAGTGACCTTTTTCTAAAACTTTTGTTAGAAATTGCGAGTTGACGCTCTCAAAGAAAAGTTTGGATTTTGTCAGACTGTAGACTTTTGGTTTAAATGGCAGTGCCTGGGTGGCGTCTGACTTCGGCTCAGGTCACGATCTCACAGTTCGTGGGTTCGAGCCCCGTGTCGGGCTCTGTGCTGACAGCTCGGAGCCCGGAGCCCGCTTCGGATTCTGTGTCTCCCTCTCTCTCTCTGCCCCTTCCCCACGTGGCGTGCGCTCTCTCTCTCTCTCTCAAAAATAAATAAACATTAAAAAATAATAATAAATAAATGGTCCCGCCATTTGCAACAGCATATATGGAGCTAGAGAGTATACTAAGTGAAATAAGTCAGAAAACGACGAATACCATATGATTTCACTCGTATGTGGAATTTAAGAAACGAAAGAAAGGAGAAGAGGGAGACAAAAACAGACTCTTAATTAGAGAAAACAAACTAATGGTCACCAGAGGGGAGGCGGGTGAAACAGGTGAAGGCGAGTAGGAGCACGCTTTTTTTTTCCTCTAAAGTTTATTGATTTAGAAGGAGAGAGGGCGAGCATGTGAAGGGGGCAGGGGCAGAGAGAGAAAGAGAATCCCAAGCAGCTTCCTCCCTGCCAGTGTAGAGGCTGACGTGGGGCTCGAACTCAGGAACCAAAGTGTGGGATCACGACCTGAGCTGAAAGCAAGAGTCAGGCACTTAACCTACTCAGCCACCCAGGCGCCCCCAAGAGCACACTTATGATGAGCCCTGAGTAGTGTATGGAGTTCTCGACTCACTGTATCGCACACCTGAAGCTAATATAACATTGTGTGTCCGTCACACTTGAATAACAAGAAGTACAAAATCCAAAAAATTAAGATTTGTGACATCCTGAGTCACACATCTTTTTTAAAAGTGTTATCAAATTTTGGATCAGGTGAATTTTTACTCCAAGACGTGTTTTGCTTTGTGGTTTTTTTTTTTTTTTTTTTTTTTTTTTTTCTCCCACAACTGTGGCCGGGAGAGGGGTTGTGGTGTTGTGTTTGCCTGTGTGCAAACTCACAGCCCAGGGGACCAGCACGCAGGGGGTAACCACGGCGGGTGCTCCCCTGCCCCGCGGGGAGCGCTGCAGGCAGATGAGGGGTCCCTCTCTCCCCAGGCTCCCGCGGCCTTGGGTGCCAAGCAGGAACAATGCAAAAGAGGAAGTTGTGTTGAGACAGGAGTGACAGAGAAGCAGGCCACAAGTCACAGCCTTTCCAAGAGGGTGGCACCCAGGCGGCCCTGTCCCTCCCGCAGAAGCCAGAGCCGCACCGGGGCCCTCCGCAGCCACCCTGAGGCCCTCGCTCCTTTCTTGGCCTCCTCTCCTTCCTGGATTAGGGAGCCTGGTGGCAGGGCACAGAGGTGCTGGGCGGGAGAAGGGGGGAGCCCTGGCCCTGGCAGGTGGCCGTCAAAGCAGGAAACCAGCCCAGGGGGCTGGAGACCCGCAGGAAGACGCTTGCGTCGTGACTTTGTCCGTTTCTCTTGTCTTCCCCCCACTGGTGCCTGTATTCATCTTTTCCTGAGGTGAGCAGAATATGGGTTTTTAATTGAGATACATAGTTCTCATGCCATAAAACTCCCCCTTTCAGGGTGTGCGGTTCATGCACAACCATCTCCACAATCGGTTGTGGAACATTTTCACCACCCCCAAAAAGAAGGCCCCCACCCCCTAGCGAGCATTCCTGATTTCCCCTCCCCCTGGCCCCCGGCGTCCACCAACCCGCTTTCTGTCCCTACCAGTGTTCGGGGCTGAACTGTGTCCCCCTTCCATTGGTATGTTGAAGTTCTGACCCCAGGACCTCAGCACCTGTGTATCTGGACACAGGGCCTTTATTTATTTATTTATTTATTTATTTTCAACGTTTATTTATTTTGGGGACAGAGAGAGACACAGCATGAACGGGGGAGGGGCAGAGAGAGAGGGAGACACAGAATCGGAAACAGGCTCCAGGCTCTGAGCCATCAGCCCAGAGCCCGACGCGGGGCTCGAACTCACGGACCGCGAGATCGTGACCTGGCTGAAGTCGGACGCTTAACCGACTGCGCCACCCAGGCGCCCCTACAGGGCCTTTAAAGAGAGGATTCAGTTAGGGGTGCCTGGGTGGCGCAGTCGGTTGAGCGTCGACTTCGGCTTAGGTCATGAACTCACGGTTTGCGAGTGCGAACCCCGCGTCCCGCGTGGGGCTCTGTGCTGACAGCTCAGAGCCTGGGGCCTGCTCCGGATTCTGTGTCTCCCTTTCTCTCTGCTCCTCCCCTGCTCACGCTGTGTTCTCTCTCTCTCCTTCAAAAACAAATAAGCATTCAAAAATTTTTTTCTTTAAAAAAGAGGGGATTCAGTTAAAACGAGGCCCTTATGGCAAGCATTCCTTCAGTCTGAATGGCGCCCTTGCAAGAAGGGAAATTTGGACACACAGAGAGTCAGCAGGGAGGTGCACACGCTGAGAAAAGATGTGGGCACACAGCGAGAAGGCGGCCGTCCGCAGGCCAAGGAGAGAGGCCTCAGAGGAAACGAAGCTGCCCGCCGCTGATCCCGGACTTCGTCTCCAGGGCGGTGAGCACACAACTGTCTGTTGTGTAAGCCCCCAGACTGTGGTGCTCTGTTAGGGCAACCCCAACAGCCTGATGCCATAGACGTTCCAATTCCCGACTTGGCACACGAGGGGAATCCGCCAACATGGAGTCTGGCGTCTGGCTTCCGTCGCTCAGCCTCGTGGTTTCAAGGGTCATCGCTGTTGTGGCATCTGTTAAGTACTTTGCACCTTTTCACGGCAGGATAGGCTTCCGCTGTATGGAAAGCTCACATTTTGATTTTCCATTTATCAATAATGCCGCTGTGCAAATCATTTGCAAGTTTCGTGTGAACACGTATTTTCAGTTATCCTGGGTGTGTGTGTGTGTGTGTGTATATATATATATATATACCTAGAAGTGGAGTTTCTGGACCATGTGGTAATCCTATGTTTAACTTTTCTAAGGAACTGCCAGACTTTCCCAAAGTGGCTGCACCATTTTGGATTCCCCAGTAACGGACAAGGGTTCCAATTCTCCGTACCTCACTTCCAATAGCTGTGCTTTTCGCAAGCAGCAGGAACATTCTCACCGGCTGTGCAGCCCGCTGTTGAATCCGAGTATTGGTTTTGTGGTCCGTCCGTGTTGGCATGGTTGAGACCGTCTAGGTGTGCATATGTGCACGTGTGTGCCTGCAGACCTGTGTGCATGCGTCTTCTCCCACGGAAGCAGATCATCCCCCCGGTCGTGAGCGATGTCGTCATTCTAACACGTCGCGCACAGAAATACAACCTACTTACGTGTAATTTTCGGTAGTTTTAGAAACAGTTGACTTACTTATCTGGCTTCGTGGTCTCTTTCCACCCACGTTGAGGTTCACAAGGCCAGGGATTTGTATGTTCTGTCCACAGCTCGCATCCCTCCGACCAGAGCACTGCCTGGCACACAGGAGGCCCCCAGTGAATATTTGTTGAACTGAATGTGTATTATGATGTCCAGGAGGGGCGAGAACGACTGATAAGCTGGTGGCCCCTGTGATGGTCACTTTAGTCCCAACAGAGCAGAAAATGAGTGGTAGTATTTCTCCAGCACAAGTCCAAGTGATACAGCAGTTATGAGTGTCTTAAGTGAAATTGTTCTAAATTTGATAATGAGGGATGCCTGGGTGGCTCCGTCAGTTAAGCGTCTGACTGTTGGTTTCTGCTCAAGTCATGATCTCACGGTTCCTGAGGTTGAGCCCCGCACTGGGCTCTGTGCTGACGGTGCAGAGCCTGCTTAGGATTCTCTGTCTCTGTCTCTCCCTCAAAAATAAATAAATAAACTTTTAAAAATAATACAGTTGAAATCTCCTTGGGTCAACTTGACTCTATGCTTTTAAAAAAATTTTTTTTTCAACGTTTATTTATTTTTGGGACAGAGAGAGACAGAGCATGAACGGGGGAGGGGCCGAGAGAGAGGGAGACACAGAATCGGAAACAGGCTCCAGGCTCTGAGCCATCAGCCCAGAGCCCGACGCGGGGCTCGAACTCACGGACCGCGAGATCGTGACCTGGCTGAAGTCGGACGCTTAACCGACTGCGCCACCCAGGCACCCCAGACTCTATGCTTTTAAAGCAATTGTTCAGAGTGCTTGAGATCTCAGTAGATCTCTTCCCGCTGCGTCTTGGGCTTTTGCAGGGTGCCAGAAGAGAGGGTTTCAGAAGAAAAGCTCAGCGCGGAGCAGAGGGAGGTGTTACACGGGATTAAAACATACGTGTACACGAACCCTCCATTTAAGGAGCGGCGATGTCTCGAACAGGGTCACAGAGTTCCACAGAAAGCAGCAAACGTTATCACGTTAGACCGTAACATCCTTCCTGGCGCTGCGTTGGCACTCGGTGGTCTGGTCCAAACGTGACGGAAGGAAGCATGGCTCAGGCATGCAGACTGTCGTTTTTACCCTCCCCCCCACCCCGCTCACACACCAGCCACAGAAAACAGAACTCACCTTGAAACCCTGAGGTCTTGACGTCCCGTATGCTAAAACCAAGATGCAGCTTAACAAGGGAAGATGTGACAATTACAGTGGGATCGTACACTTAGGGGTTGAATTGTACCCACTAAAAACCCGCACGTGTGTGTCTGCACCCCCAGCGCCTAGCATGCGACCTTATTCGGAAATAGGGGTTGCTGAGGATCGAATTAGTGAAGACGAGGTCATGCTGGAGCAGGCTGGGCCTCTGATTCGCTGTCACTGGTGTCCTCGGAGACAGAGATCTGGACGCAGACACACACGGGGCGGGGGGGGGGCACCCTGGGACGAGGAGGCAGACCCGTCACTACAAGCCGGGGAACGTCACAGGTGCCAGCGGCCCCCCAGACGCTGGTCAGGGGCCTGGATCAGTTTCTCCCCCAGCCTCCGAAGGAGCCAACCCCCGTCCACACCTGGGTCTCCGACCTCTGGCCTCCGGAACCGCGAGTCGGAACGTTTCTGTGGTACATTCTCATTGTTCCCCGCCCGGCCCCCTCGACGCCCGTGTCCTGTTGCTGAAACTTGCAGCCCAGCCCGGCCCTGGGTCCGCCCCGCCGACCACCGTGTCCAGCGCGGCGGGTGATCAGGTGGCTCGGTCGACGCCCTCCACCCGATCAGGAGCCCCCGCTGCCCGGCGAGGCTTCTGACGCCCAAATCCACTCCACGCAGAGGCCGATCCGAACGTCCTCTCTCCTCCTGAAGTTGCTGACCGCACGCCCTCGCTTGATAACGTGGCCTCACCCCCGTCACCCCGCAGAGGCTTCGAGCCTGTCAGTCACCTGCTCTGACACTTGTGCTCTCCTCCACCTCCCCGCCTGCTGTCCTCCCGCCAGCCCTCGGAAGCTGCCCCCTGGGACGCCGGGGACCTCCGTGCCGCTAAATCTCTGGGCGCTTTTTGGTCTGCGTCTTACGTTGGCACCTGGCGCCCGTATCCAAACCCCCAAGCTCTCTTCCAGTGACTTCTGCTGGCTTCGTCTTCTCACGGTCTTTGGACGTCTCCTCCGCATGCTCCGGCTCGTTCTCTCCAGACGCTCCCGCCCGTGCCCAAGCCTCCGGGGGACACTTCACACTGTCCCTCCTCAAGGTGTCCCTGTCACCAGGTAGGAAGTCTCATCGGGTGTCTCCTGCGCTTCTGACAAGGAGCATGGCCCCAGCTGCACGTGTGAGCGCTCCCTTCAGGGACCGGCACCCCCAGCGACACAGCCCCCCCCCCCCCCCCCAGCGACACGGTGGCGTGGCTGGGAGCCTGGGACTCTGCTGGGTTTCCCCTCCCCTCCACGCCCCCGCCGGTGCCAAGTCTTGCCGCTCGTGCATCTGGACTCTGCGACGTGTTAGCCCCTCTCCCCCCCCCCCCCACTGCCACCACCTCTGTTCAGGCCGCTGCTCACCTGGACAAGCCTCCCCCCCCCCCCCCCCCCCCACCTACCCACCTCGGGTCCTCCGGCCTCCGAGCCAATCACTCACTACACACGGTCCCTGAGCGGTGTCTCTGGGAGGTGACCTCATCGGATCACCGCCATATTTAAAAACACTCCACGGGGCGCCTGGGTGGCTCGGGCGGTTGGGCGTCTGACTTCGGCTCAGGTCATGATCTCGCCGTTCCCGGTTCGAACCCCACGTCGGGCTCTGTGCCGACGGCTGAAGCCCGGAGCCTCCTTTGGATTCCGTGTCTCCCTCTCTCTCTGCCCCTCCCCCACTCGTGCTCTTTCTCCCTTTCTCTCTTTCTCTCTCTCTCTCAAAAATAACTAAACATTAAAAAAAAACCAAAACCACGCCACGGCGTCTTGTTCCCCCGAGGACGGAGCCCACACACTGCAGCGCGACCTAGAAAACTCTCCGGTCTGGCCCTGACCGCTTCCCAGAACATTCCTCCGCCCTCCCCGTACGCAGCCTCTTGTAGGTCTCTTTGAACATGCCCTTCCGTCTCCCTCGAGCAGAACACATCCACTCCCTCCTTGTTCCCCACCACCTCCACCGTCACCTGGCTTGCACGGAGCTGTGCACGGGCACACCTGCCCCCCATCAGAGCACAGATTCCGTGACTGGGGCCCTGGTCACAGCCCTCAGCCTAGCCCTTTCCAGAAAGGCCTAGCGTCTTCTGTTCAAATTCCGTATCTCCGCGCTAATTTCTTTTTTAAATTTATGTATTTATTTTGACAGTGTGTGCACAAGAGGGGAAGGGGCAGAGAGAGAAGGAGAGAGAGAATCCCAAGCAGGCCCTGTCAGTGTGCAGAGCCAGAGGTGGGGCTCAGACTCACAAACCGTGAGCCCGTGACCCTGGGCCGACATCGAGAGTCAGACGCTCAACCGACTGAGCCACCCAGACGCCCTTCCAGGTTAGTTTTGCAATCCAGTTTTGGGGGATCTCCTTGGGTGCCTTAGTGCAACTTCACAAAACGGTGTAACACAGGCCACGTGAGAGTCACGTGAACAGCCCACCGCCTCAGCCCCCAGCGGGGCGGGCGGCAGACGACTGATGGGGCATCAGGGGACCCAGCAAGCCTCTGCATAACGGGGCCCCATTCCCGGGCTCCACGCCCTGGGTGCCGGGCTGTGCCGAGGCCCCGCCTGCCCCTGCACCACCCACCCCCCCCACCCCCCCGCCAGCTGCCCCCCTCAGAAGCTGGAGGCAGAGCCTGGAGAGACCCGGAGAAAAGCCAGTGTGCTAAAGCCGACTTTGGAACGTGACACAGCCCAGGGCGGAGGCCAGCGCCTCGGAAACAGAGCTGGAGTCCCCCAGACCGTGGCCGGGTCCGGAATCGGCCCCTGGGGCACCTGGCGGGCCGGCCTGGGTTTCCGCCGGGACGTTGCTCCTCGTTCTAAAGCCAAGGACACCTCGTGCACCCCCTGGAGAGGCAGGTCCGGATCACGCGTCAGCTCGGCTCCCGGCTTCGCCTCTTGCGGACGGGAGTGTCCCGCCGAGGCCCAGGCCGGGATGTGCTCAGAGGTTCCGAGAGCACAGGCCGGGCCTGAGCAGGGCGGTCGCCGGCCCCAAGGGGACGTAAGGCACAAGCAAACCAAAAAGGCTGGCCCCCGGCCTCGTGCGTGGAGAGGGTCTGCCGGGCAGAACCCAGAGCCCAGAGCAGATTCTCTCTCTCTCTGTCCTGCATGTTATGCGCTCTCTCTTTCAAAACAAAAAAACAAGGGGCGCCTGGGGGGGCTCAGTCGGTTGAGCCTCCGACCTCAGCTCAGGTCACGATCTCGCGGATCGTGGGTTCAAGCCCCGCCTCGGGCTCTGTGCTGATGGCTCAGAGCTGCTTCGGGTTCTGGGTCTCCCTCGCTCTCTGCCCCTCCCCCACTCGCTCTCTGTCTCTCTCTGTGTGTCGAAAATGAATAAAGATTAGAAAAAATTTAAGTAAAATAAAAATAATAGAAAATAATAAAAATTAAAGCATTATAAATCTATTTTGGAGCCTAATTTTAGGTCCGTTTTATTTCTTTGCTTGCTTATTTCCCCAAGGCTATTGTAAAGGCCACCATCCCCTGTGGAGCTTCAAGTCTTTCATGGGACAAAGAGAGAATCACGTTCAGTGTTCTTTGTCCCCTCTACTTTATTACGTGACAAATCTTTTTTTCATGTTTTTTTTTTTTTTTTTACTCTTTTCGAAACGTACGTATTTATTTCTGTGTTTTGTAAGCGGTCGCTACACCTCACGTGGGGCCGGAACTCACGACCCCCAGGTCAAGAGTCACACGCGCCACCGACTGAGCCAGTGGGGTTTTTAACCCTCTTACTTTATTACCTTACTTTTCTTTTCCTTCTGCTCGAGCGTAGACACACGATGTGACCCTGGTTTCAGGCGTACAGACGGTGGCGCGACAAGCCGTACCTGACGCCGTGCTCACCACGCCGCGGCTGCCGCCGTCACCTCACGGCGCCAAGACGACACCGACTGTCCCCGCGCTGTGCCTCCTACTCCGGTGACGTCTTCAGAAGCACCCGAGGATTGTGCCGTCTTCCACGTGGCTGAACCCCGCACGCTCCCCTCCGCCTGCCATTAGCGTCTTTGAAGCGTGTCATTTGGAGACGCTGGGGCTCGGGGCGCTGGCTTCAGGGACGAGTCATCCGTCTCCAGCAGCGGTCGTGACGCCCGGAGACACGAGTGACTCGAGCGCGTGTGGCAGAGGCCCCTGCACGCTGCCGTCTAAGGGACTTCCGGTCCCCCCCGTCGCTTCTTCCCTTCTCCGGCCCGGGGGGCGGGGTCTGAGCTGAGCCGGGGCCGGGCCTCGAACCCGCAGACCCGCGGGCGCCTCGGAGGCGGATCTCGGGCCCGCGGTGCGAGCGTCGGGGTTGAGGAACGGGGCTCGGCTTCGCGCCTCGGAGCCAGTCCCCCGCTTTCCAGAACGTCTGCGGGGCTCCCTGCCCGCGCGGGGCGCTGCCGCCAGGAGGGGACCAGCCGCCCGCCGAGGTCACTTTTGCCTCGAAGGACAGCGTCACGCGCTGACGACGCGACTCCTGCCTGCGGCGTGCCGCTCTCGGGACTCGCGGAGGGAGATGGCAGCCGTGTGTGTGTGTGTGTGTGTGTGTGTGAGTGTGTGAGAGACTGTGGGAGCGTAGGTGTGTGTGAGTGTGTGAGAGTATGTGTGAGTGAGCCAGAGTTGTGAAATAGTGTGTGAGAAACTGTAGATGAGTGTGTGAAAGGGTGTGTGAAAGAATGAGTGTGCATGAGAGTGCATGTGAGTGTGGGAGTGTGTGTGAGACAGTAAGGGTGTGAGAGACTGTGTCAGAGTTGTGAGACGGTGTGAGAGGGTTTGTGAGAATTTCGAGAGTGTACGTGAAAGAGTGAGAATGAGTGAGTGTGCACGAGTATGTGTGAGAGAATGTGTAAGTGAGAGTGTGTGTGAAGGGTGTGTGAGTGTGAATGTGAGAGTGTGTGAACGTGTGTGAGATTGAGTGAGTGTGTGCGAGAGAATTGTGAGTGTATATGAAAAAGTGTGAGTGTGTGTGAAAGTGAGAGTGGTGAAAGTTTGAAAGTGTGTGTGTGTGAATGTGCATGAGTGTGAGAGACCGTGTGACGGAAAGCCTGTGAGGCAGAGAGAGGTGGGGGGGGGACACGAGGGACAACGCATGAGGTGTGGGGGGCATCACGGGTCTCTAAGCAGCGAGCCCTCCTCCCCCCACTGTCCCCCTCGCTCCCTTCCTCGTTCTCCCCGCCCCGCTCTCCCCCTCCCCCTGCTCTCCCCTCCCCCTCCCCTCACTCTCCCCCTCCCCCTCCCCCACTCTCCCCCTCCCTCCCTCGTCCTCCCCCCTCCCCCTCGCTCCAGCTCTCTTCCTTTCCCCCCTCCCCCTCATCCCCCCCACTCTCCCCCACTCCCTCCCTCCTTCTCCCCACCCGGCTCTCCCCCTCATCCTACCCCCTGCTCTAACCCCCCTCCCTCCCTGCTCTCCCCCCCACTCTCCCCTTTGTCCTCCCCCCCTCTTCCCCCTCCCCCTTCCCCTGAAGGACCCTTTCACTACCTTCTCCGGATTCCACATCCAAGCTGCTCCTTGGCTCCCTGTTAGGCAGGTGCCACGTTAACTTCTCGCTGGTGGCCGGCGGCCGGCGGCTGACCTGGGAGGGTCACCTCTCCTTCATGCCCCCCCCCCCACCGAAAAGTGAGGTCAGTGCCATGCAGCTGCTGCTCGAACTCCTCGCAAAGCCTTGTTGTCGCAAAGAAAGGCGGCATTGTCGTCGATCTTGTTTGTCACACCCCAACTCGCCGCGCTCTTGCCGATCTGCGCCAACTCTCATGTTTTCACCTCGCAGGGAATCGCCAGAGACACACTACGCATCGCTCGGCGCTTCTCAGTCCGACCGCCCTCCGGCCCGGCTCCCAGGGCAGGGGGAGGCCAGGCGGGCCCAGGCAGGGGCCACCGGCGTGGACACCAACAGACTGACGGTCCGGCAGCCTGGGCATTTGGGCAGCCTGGCCTACAAGTGACCTCAGAGAATCGGTGCGGACGGTTCACGGTGGACGAACTTACTCAGGCTCGGGAGCGGATGGAGGGAAAGACTAAACGAGTAGAGAAACAGAGAAAGAGGGAGGGAAGAAAAGGAAGGAGCGATAGGGAAAATGGAGGAGAGTACAGAACAAGGTTTTGACATTTGAAATCAATCTTCTACTCTTTTGCGATAATTATGTTTCTTGGTAGAGGTTTTTTTGTTTGTTTGTTTGTTTGTTTTCCGCAAAGTAAGTATACAAAGGCCGTGGGCCCGTCCTAACTCACCATGCTGTGTATTTCCTACAACTCAAAAGTTTGTCGCACTAAATTATAAAAACAGGAAGAAAATGTTTAAATCGTATAAGCTCGGGGCACCTGGGTGCCTCAGTCGGTTAAGCGTGTGGCTCTCGATTTCTGCTCAGGTCATGATCTCATGGTTCATGGGTTCAATCCCCGCATCAGGCTCTGGACAGGCATCGAGGAGGCTGCTGGGGAGTCTCTCTCCCTCTCTGTCTGCCCTTCCCCCGCTGATGCTTGCTCTCTCAATCTCTCTCTCTCTCTCTCAGAATAAATGAACTTAAAAAATTGTGTAAACTCAATTTCGAAAAGAAAAATAGAAATGGAACGGCGCTTCTAGAGACAAGTGCTTTCACAACGTACATAAACTTCCCAAACTGGAGGAAATCTTCCCAGAAATTTTTCCAAACTTTGAGGTGACTTCCTTGGGGCGATTTTGAAATCCTAAGAATATTAGCTATTCTGCCTGGACGTCTTTTTAAACAGAAAAGGAAAGGAAACGCTGCGTCTTCCCATTAGCAGTCAGATCCTTCGAGGGAAGGCGTGGCTAAAATTGTGTAGAGAGCCGAGGACGAGACGCCGCTTTCCCTCCAAGAGATGGGAAGCGGGGGACAGATGTCAGACTGCGGCTCAGCTGCGTGACTTCATGCAAGGACCTTCCGGAGCCTGCACCCCGGTGTCCTCGGGAAGAAAGAAACCATGCTTCTGACCGTGTCTAGACTTACTCCCCGAAACGATATCGACCCGACGGACGTGCACTTGGAATTCTCAGGCTCCACGCGTTAGCGAACCCTTCCTCCCGCTCAGCCTGGAAGCTGAGGAGGGGACGCGGCGGACCACCCGGAGGAGGCGGTCTGAACCCCCCCACACACACCCCGTTCCCATCGGGCGTGTTCACGGGGGCGGCCGCGTCCAGACCTCAAGCCTGCCAGCGTTGGTGGTTCACAAATTCAGCTCAGTGAGTCTGGCCAGCATTTTTTAATGCAACAGAAGAGAGAAGAATGCGACGTATGCTAAGTAACACGGCGCGTAAAGGAGTAGAAGAGATTGCACTTCAGACAGCAAGGGGAAGCGTGGTTTCGTTACCAGTTTTGCTTCAGACACACACACACACACACACACACACACACACACACGCGCGCGCAGTGGGAAGTGCGTGTACCTCTTACTGTAGGTCGCGGCGGCGCCAGAGGAAATGAAAGGAAAAGCAAAGGCACTCCTTCCAGGGCCGAGGGGGCCGAGGAGGCAGGCCACCAGCCCCGGAGCGTTCTGGGAAGGCTGGGATCCCCAACCTCGGGGAGGTCTGTGCACCTGTCTTCAGGATGCGAAGAAGCCTTTGCTACCTGCGCACCAGTCGCACCAGAGAGAGAGGCGGAGGTGGGGCTGGGGGGGCGGGGGACCGCAGGGGGGACCTCGGAGGAAGGCGCGGTCCTGGGGGCTGGAGCCCTGGGCGGTTTCCTGGAGGCGAACAAAGTGCCTCCGATGGTGACCTAACCAGAAGAAGTGCTCTACCAAAGGCAGTCGAGGCCAAAGGCAGAGGTCGCTTTCAACACAGAAATCGGGGCTGGGCAGGTGCAGAGGCGACGCCGCCTGTGTTGCTATGGCAACCTGGTAGCGCTTGCGCCTTCTGCAAACAGCGTCGCCGTTGCCATGCCTACCGGCATCTGCCGCCCAGGCAACCCCCCCCTCCCCCTCCCCCCGCCCCTTGCATTGTTCCTGTGCCACAGAGCCCGGGGAGCCCCCCAGGCCTGCAGGGGGGGCTGGCAGCACCCCCACCCCCACCCCCGGCTGAGCGATTTGTTCTGCCAGCGGGCACAACTCAGCTCTGGTCTTTGTCGCTGAGACGCTCGTCTAGAGGAGGGGGCGGGGCGGACAGAACGGGCAGACGTTCCTGTTCCCTTGGTGACAGCCCGAACCTCCGTTTCGGGAGAGGGCGGGGGACTCGGGAGGGGCGCCCACACCTCACGGCCTAACGACGAGACCCGTGGGGGGGGGGGGGCGCGTGGCTGGCCCCAGGCGCTGCTCCACGTGGAGGAAGGGCCCTCGACGGTGGCCTTGTGACCTGGTCCAGCTCACAACGGAGACGGGATCTCGGGTCAGATCCTGCTTCCTCTCCCCCCCCCCCCCCCCCCCCCCCGTACCTGAACTTGACCCTTCAGTCACCGAGGAAGTAAAGGGAGATTCTTAGGGACAGGAGTGGCACGGGGAGAGAAGACTGTTCAGGAAAACCCAGCAAAAGCCAGTGTTCTCTAAATCCGTGGTATTTCTCCGCAAATATTCACCCCAGCCTCAGTAAGTTCAAGGGACCCTTTTGGACTAGAATGAGGATGATAATTAGGAAGCAACCAATCTTCAAAATGGGCACGGGAACGGACGCTCCCCCAGAGCGGGTCTAGGGACAGAGATGGCACTCAGCGGCACTGGTCGTCGGAGGGAAGAAAATCAAAACCCCGGCGAGATGCTCCCTCGGACCTGTGAGGAGGGCTACAATTCTACAGGTGACCACACAGAGCCTGGGCCGGGATGGCGAGCAACTAAAACTCGCATCTCCTGGCGGTGGGGGTGTAAGTCAGCACGACCCCTTCGGAAGCCGGTCTCACGGCTTCTTAACCAGATAAACATACATTTGCCAAAGAGCCCCCTTTCCACCCCCAGGCCTTTACCCAAAAGAAATGATGTGCGCGTCACAGAAAGGCGTGCACAGGCGTGTTTACAGCAGCCTCAACTGTGACGACCCCAAAACCGGAAGGAACCCCAAGGCCTACTGAGTTGGGAACGGGGAACCCAAGGGTAGGGGGGCCGTCTGAAGGAACGCTGCTCCGCGATAGAAGGGATGCACGCCGCACCTGCACAAGGCTGGTCCTCTGAGAGGAAAAAGAACAGACCAAAGCCTGCCTAGTGGAAAAGTCGCTTGCGTAGAATTCTAGAAAAAGGCAGGGGCACCTGGGTGACTCAGTCGGTTAAGCGTCCGACACTTGATTTGGCTCAGGTCACGATCTCCGGGTTCATGAGATCGAGCCCCGTGTCGGGCTCTGTGCTGACGACTCAGAGCCTGCTTGGGATTCTCTCTCTCTCTCTCTCTCAATAAATAAATAAATTAAAAAAAAAGGAGAGAGTTCTAGAAAATACCAACTAATGTCTCAGCGGTTGCTTTGGGACGATGAGGGGAGAGAGCCAGAAGAGGGCAGGGGAAAATTCCCAAAGGGGCACAAGGAAATTGGGGGGTGTTGGGCATGTCAGGCATTTTGCATGTGGGGACGGCTTCACAGGTGCATCCAGAGCCCAGACTTACTGGAGTAGATGGGTTTATGCGGCTCACTGCCCGGCAAGGGTGCCCCAGAAAGCTGTAGGACACACAGAACCCCCTTTGCCTCCGCAGGTCCCCTCCTGTCACCCGCCCTGTTCTCTCTAAAGGTGGCATTTGTCCTCATTGCCGTGTGGTCACCGTGAGCTGATCTCCGTCATCCCAATTCCGAGGAAACCACTCCTGGGGGGGCCACTGCTCGCCTGCAACGTGTAATCGCGCTGCCACTGCGGGGCCGCGGCCCCCCCAGACGGCAGCCGCTCCCCTCCCCCTCTCTCACCGCTTCTCACAAGCCGGCTTTCTGTTCTTCTGCATTGTCCTCGGGGGCCTCGGCCACTCCTTCCGAAGCTGCCCCAGGACGCTGATGGCTCAGCGCCCCTCCCCGCGCCCTGACCTCTGTCCCGACTCCACATCACACCCAACAAGAGTCCCCAACAGCCCCTGAAATCCCAGGGCCTCAAATCCGCCCATTGGCCTCTCCCCGAGACTCACCTCCCCACCCCCGTACGTCTTGAGCAACGTCACGCCGTCCTCCAAATCCGAGAGCCAAGGGGGCTCTGACGCGTCCCCCCCGCATCGACGGCCCGTCCCCAGGCCCGCGAGCCCCACCCGCCGGTGGTGGCCGTGCCAAGCCGCGGCCCCACGTGCACGCCACCTGCCGCCCCAGCCCTCGGCCTGTCCCTCTGCTCCCTCACCTCCACCAGCCGGGCCGCGCCTCTGAAAGCCAGATCTAGTCCCTCTCCGTCCCGGCAAACCCTCCGGAGGCAGCCGGGCCTCCCTGTGTGTGAGAAGCTTCCGGAAGGATCATTCAAGAGGCGGTGCAGCCTCCCGGGCCAGAGGTTTGGCTTCAGCCGCTCCGAGCGGGGGCTGAGGAGTCGACAGTTTAACCAAACGCCCGGTGCCCGATGTGGGAAGGGGGCTGAGGGAGGGAAGTGGGAAGGGCCTGGTGAGAAACCCCCAGACGGTTTTGATTTGGGGATAAGTGGGGGAGGGGCGTGTGCCAGGGAGCTTGTGGGTGGAGCCCGGGGATGCTGCCCACACCCCTCGGGGCCCAGGGCAGCCCCACCCCTGCCACAGCAGGGCCCCTCCAGCCTCGGGGGTCAGGGTGCTGGAGAATGAGGGGCCCTGGGGCAGGATGAGGCCCCGAGTCCATCCGGGACCCACAAAGCCCCTTGTGACCGGCCCTCCTAACTTCCCACTGTGGTGCCCCCCCCAGAGAGGAGACGCCAGAGGGTCCCAGGAGCGTGCAGCTTTGCACACTCGTGTGCTCTGGTCCCGCACGGCCACCCCCCATCCGAACCCTGCACCTTTGGCAGCTTTCAACCGGCTCGGGACCCACGCCTGCCCAATCGGAAGCTTCTGCTTGGATATGATTTCTGGGGCTGGGGGGGGGGGGATACTCAGAGCATGCGGCGGCCTCGACGGGGTGGGACCGCGGTAGCGATGGCATCGGGTGACTCCCCGTTGTGACTTTGGCCGCACCTGCTTACCTTCCCGCGCCACACTCTCTAGACTCCGAGCAGCTTTCCAGGCTTCTTCGAATCAGTTGCGGGTTTTTTGTTCGTTTTTGTTTTTGTTTTTAGCTTAACTTATTTCAAGAGTCTAACTGGCTCGATCTCCACCACTTAGTGTGTCTGGCATTAGAAAGGACTCCCCCCCCCCATTTTGTTGACCAAATATGGGGAGTAAGAAAGACAGCAAAGACGGCATTGGGAACATAAAGCCAGGGAACCCTGAATGTTCCAGCTGAACGGCAAGATGGGCCTCACCTTTTCAGAGGACAGCGGAGGGCCATGCACGGGGCAGGACGTGTGTGGGCAGAAAAGGCTACCACGGGGCCTTTGTGGAGCTAACTGGATATCTTCCAAAGCTGACAGAAAGAAGGGAGATGAAGTCATGAATGGCGAACGGCGTCCCGCTCACTACCCAGCTCCGGGACCAAAACAGACAAGCCCACACTTGTCACACACATGCAAATCTCTCCTGGCAAGCCAGCGAGCCCGGACGGGCGCTACAAAAAATGAGTCATCCTGATTGGAAACCACAAAGGAGAACAACAAGTCAAGTGGGTTTAGGGATAGAAATAAAGCAAAGCCCGGACAGAAGGTTCAACGCAAACACGTGCTGCGCAAGTGAGTAACTTGGGTCGAGTCATTCCTTCGGCGGGCGTGTCAGGATACGAGCCGAGCCTCCTACTCGTAAAAAGGCGTGTGTAGAAGGTTCTACACATTACACACGTGCAAACACAGAGACGCCCGCTGGCGGGCACACCTGTCTTCGGACCACGGTGCTCCGCGTGAGCACAAGGACATGAGGACAGGGCTGGACAGTCAGGGTTTCCGACTTTCACGGCCAAGCGAACAGAGTCGTTTAGTATCTGTTGAGCCTCATCATTGAGAAGCTCGGTTTGTCTTTTGGATGTCTGTTTCATTTCATTGAAAGTGTGATGCCACAAAAACCACGATCCTCAACCGCAGATAATTTGAGACGCAAAGAAAATCTATAGAATCATTGGCCGAGCTATGGGAGGAATAGTTTGTGAAAAATCGGTCGGGTCAGTGCGTCACGTCTAACATAACCATCGCTAGAGGGACAAACGCTTCCCACGGAGGGCCGGAGATGGGCGAAGCCCACGGCGGTGGAGACGGTCCTTTCTTTACCATATTCTGCTGTTCCCGCTGTGGTTATTCCCAGCGTTCACGGTCTGTCCTACCCGGTGTCCCACAGGAAGTGCCCCCACCCTCTGGCGGCAGGTGGGGGCTGGGCCAGCAGATGCCCGAGCCATCGTGAGGTTTCTCCAGAGAGCTTGTCCCTGCGCCCCGAGGCCCTGCGTGGACAGACCCCGGGAGGAAGTGTGGCCGGAGCTGAAAGGGTTCGTCCCCAGCCAGCGGGGTCGGCCAGGGCCCCGGGCTCTCCCACTGGGGAATTGGGTTGGAATGCTGATAAATCGCAGCCTGGGAAGTCACACAACAGGGGGACAACAGCATCAGCAGCGCAGCCAGGAAGAAGCCCAACTCGCCTGGACTGAGGACGAGGAGGTAAAACCAGACAGGAGGAAGTGAGGGTGGCGCGGACGCGACCCCGAGCTGGAGTGCGCCAGGCGGGCCAAGGGGTGCGCGTGCGGAAGGGGCCAGGAGGTGGCCCGCAGCCGGGTGGGGGGTCGCGGGGGGTGAGGGCCGTGTGGGCAGGGCACCCGCTCCTACGTGCTGGTTCCCACGTGGCTTTTACCTTCCGAGTAGAAAGGAGCCATCGGAGAGCAGGTAACCGGGTGTCGCCTGACGGGGTTCTTGGCACCTGCCGGCCGGGGCTGGGTGTCCGGGGAACAGAGCACCTGCCCATACCTGCCTCCTGCGGTGGGAAAGGAGGGCCGGAAGCAGACACGCTTCCCTTACGTCGGTGACCCCGTCCAGGGCACGGCCTCACAGGTGTGTGAGTGGAGGGCCAGGCGGCCGGACCAGCCCTCACCGTGTCCTGACTCACCAGCAGAGTTGAAGACGCAGGCTGTCCACCTTTCCAAGAATTCACATGCGCCCATGTGGCACGACTGTAAGTGCCTTCGGGAACATTGCTGGGAGGTCTCCGGGCCCCCTCGGGGAAGCGGGCCCTGAGCGGCCTTGCACTCAGAGGCCAGACATCGCCCTTGAGGGTGACAACTCGGGGGAGGAGGGGGAGAGCGGGACGTTCAAAGCTTTGCTTCGTTGAGAGGAACCCCAGAGGCCCATGACGCGCGTCAGTGTTTGGATCTGCCACGGAGGCCCGTCGGCTCTGGGTCTGGCGTGAGACTGCGGCTCTCAGATGGCCAGTGAGTCTGGCCGGCTGCCCAGTCCCAGCCTCCCAGCATGGCCGTGCCCCCCTCTCTGCCAGCGACGAGGAAACAAGACGCTCTAGGGCATTCCCAAACGGGGGTTCGCGAGTGCTGCCGGGGAACCCCTGACGGCCGGACGTCCCCGGTACTGTGGTTCAGCACAGCTGGGGGCCAGTGAAACGGGGGACCCCGGCAGGGTCTCGAAACCCTCTCACTAAGGAACAGCCCATTCTGTGGGTGCCGAGGAGCTTTACAAAGGCGACATCATCCTGTTCCTTGTGCCAGAGGTGCCCTCGCGTTGATGGGACTCAATGCGCACGGCCCCCTGGGGCGCTGGGGGGACACGTTCCTGACCCCTCAACGGAGACTTTGATGTGGCAGGTTTGGGGCAGGGTCGGTGCTGCTGCCCACGTGGAGCAGGGCTTGGAGCAGAGTGGGGCACCGGCTGTGGACTCTGGCTGCACGTGAGGGTCCCCAGGGAGTGTCACCAAAACGCCTAAGTCAGAGGCCTCAGTCATTCCCGGACGTTCTGATTTACTTGGTCAGGACGGTGCCCTCACCCTGATTGTTTTTTTATGTTTACTTATTTATTTATTTTTTTTTTTAATTTTTTTTTTTCAACGTTTATTTATTTTTGGGACAGAGAGAGACAGAGCATGAACGGGGGAGGGGCAGAGAGAGAGGGAGACACAGAATCGGAAACAGGCTCCAGGCTCTGAGCCATCAGCCCAGAGCCCGACGCGGGGCTCGAACCCACGGACCGCGAGATCGTGACCTGGCTGAAGTCGGACGCTTAACCGACTGCGCCACCCAGGCGCCCCTACTTATTTATTTTTGAGAGAGAGAGAGAGAGACAACATGCACAAGCGGGGGAGGGGCAGAGAGAGAGAGAGACACCAAATCCGAAGCAGCTCCCGGCCCTGAGCTGTCAGCACAGAGCCCGACGCGGGGCTTGAACTCACGGACTGTGAGATCGTGACCTGAGCGGAAGTCGGACGCTCAACCCACTGAGCACCCCCCCACACCCCCCACCAACTCCGGTACAGACTCTTAAGGGCTCATACTGTCCACACCCGGAACCCGCTGGAGGCAACTCGGCTCTGTCTGGTTCAGTAACGTGCGGGGTGCTGTTCCCCAGTGTTGGAGACGGTTCATGTTACCAAAAGCCAGACAGCAGCCTCCCGGGATTTTCATGTCAGGAATTAACATCTCTCCGAACTCCTTCCATTCCCCCCAATTACACAGAAGACCCAAATTGGCAAGGTTTCTCCTCTGTAAATGATGAGGAGGAAAGACACAAAATTTGCATGGATTTTAAGTTGCGGCGCTGGAGATACATTTAAATGTCTGGTCCATGGGGGTGGGGGGGTTGCAGGAAGAAAAGTTTTAGTCGGGGATTCTGAAGGCGGAGTTGTGTTTTCACTGTTTTGTTTTTAAGTCTCCCGGGGCAGCCAGGGCCTATGCGGAAGAGCTCTGAACTCGGGGCTGAGAAGGAAAAAAAAATCATTTAATGGCACTGCCACTTAAAGGCCATTTTAATGACAAAAACTACACATTATCACCAAGCGTATTTAAGAATGTGAGAAATCTCCTCTCTTCTGAGTCCTTTTCATGACAATTGGAAGGGCTCACAAGTCTGTGTTCCCTCTAGCTTTGCACTTGCAAAAGAAACAGAAAAAAAATCCACAAGCCACCAAACAATGTGATGTTTGTTTTCTCCCCCGGGGTGGTATTTTGAATAAAGTGGCCTCACAGGCCTGCCAGGCGATTTTAATCTCTGCTAAGTCCCTAGAGAAGCACTCTGGCCGGGTCCTGCCTGGGTGGCCTCCCAGGGGGCTGGTCCTCCCTCCTCTGCTCTCTGTGTCTCTCCTCGCCCACCGACCCAGCCTCGATGCCCCCTGCCGCCCTCCCCGAGCCCGGAGCTCTGACGCCAATGCAACCGGTGGGGTCCCTGGTCCTGGCGGGCCAGGCCCCGCGCGTCTCCAGCCAGTTGTCACAACAGGAGCCAGCACCCTGTGCCAGCGTCCCCGGTCACTGTCCTTCATGAGCTACCAGACAGCCACCTGTGCTTGGGGGGGTGTGGGGGGTAGGGCATTGCGTGTTGGCCCTTGCCGTGTAATTTTTTCTTGCTCTATTTTATCTTTAACGTTTTTCTGTTTATTTATTTTTGAGACAGAGAGAGAGAGAGAACAAGCATGGAATCCGGGGAGAGACGGAGAGAGAGGGAGACAGGGGATCCGAAGCAGGCTCTGCGCTGAGAGCAGTGAACCCGATGCGGGGCTCAAACTCACGTGAGATCATGACCTGAGCTGAAGTCAGACGCTTAATGGACTGAGCCACGCAGGCGCCCCTCAAATTAACGGTTTTAAGGTGCCTAGTTCAGGGACATTAGAATATTTATCATGTTATACACCTCAGCCTAGTTCTAAAACGTTTCCATCGCCTCAAAAGGCAACCCCATCCCTATTAATCAGTGGCCCCCATATGTCCCTCCCCTGGCCCTGCCAGCCAGCAGTCTGCATCCTGTCTGCCAATTTACCTATTTTGGATATTTTAAATAAAGGTCATCATAAGATATGTGGCATTTTGTGTCCAGCTTCTTTCATGCGATGCAACGATTCTGAACTTCATCCACACGGTAGCAGTATCAGAACTTCATTTTTTTTTGATGGCTGATATTTTACTGTATGTTTAGACCACAATCTGCGTGTTCATTCATCCACTGATGGACGTTTGGGTTGTTTCCATCTTGTGCGCGCACATCTAGTAGGTTACGTACCTGTTTTCCGTTTTGAGGGGTATTTACCTAGGAGCGGAATTGTCGGGTATCGGTAAGTCTATGTTTAACATTTGAGGAACCACCAATCTGTTCTCCACATTGCTGAACCATTTCACTTTCCCAGCAGCAATATATGAGGGTTTGCCTTTCTCTATATCCTCACGAACACTTGTAATTTTTCTTTTCTATTTTTTAGAGTTCATCTGCTTATTTTGAGAGAGAGAGAGAGAACGAGAGAGAGTGGGGAGTGGGCAGAGAGAGAGGGAGAAAGAGAATCTTAAGCAGGCTCCCTGCCCAGCACAGAGCCTGACACGGGCTCACGAACCGTGAGATAGTGACCCGAGCCGAGGTTGGACGCTTAACCGACTGAGCCCCCCAGGCGCCCCAGGAGTCATTTTCTGTGTTTCTTGTTCCATCAAGTCACACCATTCCCTCCCATAGGTGCTTTCATGGGTCTGGATCCTGGCACTGGGAGGGTAGCCTGGGCATCCCTGGGAGGGGGAGCTGTGAGTGAGTCCGATCCCCAAGAGGGCACCACCACCCGGTGATAAGGAAACACAACTGGAGTCCCTTCCTTTTGCCCTTAATGTGTCTACTCCAGCCAAGTGTCACCAAAAGCCAAGCTGGGCTGCCCATCACTCTGAAAGGCCACCACTCAAGAGACGATTGTCGACCGGAAAGGAATAGGAGCTTTACTCTGGAGGCCGGCCACCTGGGGAGAAGGCGGTCTCTCGTCCAAAGGCCAACTCCCAGTTTTCTGACTGGCCCAGAGATTTTGAGAGGGGCTTAATCAGTTAAGGGAGGGCAGTGGTCTGTGACATTTCTTGGCTACGTGCAGACTGATGATGTCAGCTACAGAGTTATCTCGGTGCTCCGAGGTTGTGCAATGTCTAGTTCCTTGGTGCCTGGGGCAGGGCTTGGGGGGGGGGGGGTAGGTTGGGCGGGTTGTACAAGGAGGTCTGGTTTCTCGGTGCCCAACGGTTGTGCAGGAGTGCTCTGTTCTTTCCAAAAAGGAGCACGAGGTCTACGGATGCACAAAGGGATATCAGCAAAGTCATGTGCATGACCTTAAAGAAGAAAAACATTTTTTGCTACCAGATCGCCAGGCTGATCAGAAGGCCAACACAGATTCAAGTGGACCCGCTGGCCTCTGGGGCCTGGGGATGTTCTGGTCCTTCATTCCCCAAGGCCAACGGTCTGCAAATCCCAAAGAAGGTAAATGAGTTGTTACGGATCAAGGGCCGTAAGTCAGCAAGCGAGGAGTGTGTTCCCTTGAAGCAAGGTAACCCTTAAGAACAGACGCAGGGCTGCTATCAATCCCCACTGTTGATCTCACTGTTCTGTAACTATGGGATTAGGGGCAAAGGTCTGTCTTCTGTAGCTACTTCCTGCTGATCGGGAGGCGTAGGGATTTGGGAGCGGAAGTTGTTACAGAGTGGGAGAATCTCGTTTCCTGCGTTTGCTGTGAGGGGGACAGTAAGGGCATCTCCAGGCCATTACTGATGGCATGAGCTCCTGCTCAACAGATGTAAAAAGTCAAACACCAACCAAAGAGAAGGGGAATGAGAAACACAGCCATGCTCACTACGTTATATTTCCTCTTGGAAGGAGTTGAATGTAGCCAGCTGCTAAAAGAATTTACGGAGAGAGCATCTATAGCTGTGATATTTTTATGTGAATTTTTCATGACTTCTGTTATGTCTTTCAGGTAATTTGGACATAGACGGCACTCTGTTTTAATGAGAGCATTAAAATGGGCCTCCTTCAACTACAGTCAGCATACCAAGGGCCATTTGGTTTTGGAGAGCCACCTTTCAAATTTGTGGGTGGCTGTGTGGCGGATTTGGTTACAGGTGGCCACTGGATGCTCGGGTAAAGCCTCTACTTGCAATTTTACATAACAGACATAGTTCCTGGGATGAATATGGCTAAGAGATCAAACCACCAAGAAGCTCTTTTCGTTTGATGTCTACTCTTAACAATATCCCAATTATAAGGAATTTCTGGCAAGTGGGAGAAGATGTCTGGGCATATGGGTGTCCCCAAGGGCATCATCCAATCCAACCATAAGGAAAGTGGGACCACCTACTGTCTCCACAAGTCCATTGTCAGCCCAGTGGAGTGAGGTACACTCGGGCTTTTAAGTGATTTTGTCATCGTGGCCGCATCGATGGTCAAGGTGAGAGTTGAGTTACACAATTGCTGGGAGTCCATCCTATCGTTTAGCCGGTCACGTAATCACATGCCCATGGGAGCTGTTACTGTCCCCACAGAGCAACAAGCACAAAGACTGTCTATACGTGACCTACTGTGTCCATTTCTCTGAAGTTAACATCGAGTTGTCTCGCTTAGGGAAACAACATTCAAAGAGAGTTAATCAGAACAAGAATTTAACATCCCCAGAAGTGTGTTATTAAACCATAATAACCACTCTCACTTCCAACGATAGCCAAATTAAGATTAATTCATTTGAAAACAAATCCAGTTTTAACAGACTTGGCCTAATTATTTATATAAGCTCAGCAAGAACAGTGATTGACCATGTAGATTCTTTAAAACTCGGTTTGCTGGAACTCTTCATAAGGAATCTCCGGATTGAACTTTTAATAGATTCTTGAGGCCAAAAGCCAACTCAAATGCTTGCCATCACACTTGCCTACAACACCTGTAAATTTGGGCAAATTCTTGTCCTTGAGGTCCCCAAATATCCTGAGTTTCCAGCACCTGCCAGGAAGTGACGCTCTTTACTCACCTGGTAAGGTTGCTAGAAACCCTGGCAGCCAGGTATCAGGCCAACGTCTCCAAGGGGCTTTATTGGTTCCATGCTTCGTAAAGTCAACCTTAGTTCCCTAAAGCTGTCTGGTCATATGTGAGTCTATGAATGTCACTCCCAAATATGACATTCCAGTCAAAGCCTTGGTAAAGTCACCAATGTTCCCAATGGTGTCCTGTGACAAGGAGAACAGATTCTTCTTGAACTTACATAGGTAACTATAATCACCATGAAAGAAAGAATACTTCCTGAGAGTTTCTGAATTTCAGAGGGCTCAGGTCGGGAGAAAAATTAAATGCTTCAATTTGTTCACAAAAGAATAATTTATCGTATTTCTGTAAGTCATAAGTAAGAGAACGTTTCCTTGAATGTGGAAGAGAAAACATTAGAAAACCAGCAATATTTCAAGCACGAGTCATAAAAACTACCATCATCTTCCTCAATCCATTCAGCCCCATGTTACTAATAATTCTTGTTCTGTTTGAATGCAGTTTTTTCATAAATTCTGGAAACTTTCAGCTTAGTTTTATGTTCTTGAAGATCCCAAAACAATAACTATAACAAACAATAACTATAAATGACAAAAAAAAAAAAAAAACCCTAAAAAATAGCCCCAGCTAAAGATCTGACGAGAGCTCGTTCTAATGCAGATGACAAGGAAATCGGGTTATTTCTGTGACACATGACATTTCCATAATTCAAGTGGTGGCCTTACACCAGCACATACTAACACGTTAGCAACTTCACCTAGTTCCTAAAACAGTGACAGCATTTACCCACGCAATCAAACCCAAAGTCTATCATCGTCTGGTTGACAATGCTTCCCATGTCCTTTAACATACCAAATAAACAAGCCCAATGAGTCAAAAAGATTTCATTTAGAATCCGAATCTTGGGAATTTTGTGTTTTCTAAAAAAAAAAAAAAAAAAAAAAAAACAAAGGAGGCGATGGCGATCTGGCTGTGACATCTCTCACCGCATTGATCACCAGGGTTCATTTAGCTGAACTGGTGGGCGCTCTCTTGGTGGAAGAAGATGATCTTCCTTCCCCGAGAGAGGAGGACTGTTCTTTGGTCAAGGGTACACTAGCTGCACCCCCTGCTAGACCTCCAAACACGCCCTCGATGTCCGTTTGTGGGAGAACGTAGGGTAGTCAGGCTTCCAGGACCCCAGCCTGACAGTGGCAGGCTGCCTTTCTTTAAATAAATGAGTAAAACCTCAGAAAGTTATAAAGTGCATGCCAAACAAGGATTACAGCTCATTGCAAAACTTAAAACTTAATCATTTGTTTAACCAAAGCAGCAAAAGAGACTCCAAAGACAACTACATAGGGTTACATAGTTGTGCGTAAAACTTGACTCCTTTAGGGGTGCCCGGGCAGCTCCGACGGTTAAGTCTCCAACTCTTGATTTCGGCTCAGGTCATGATCTCACGGTTCAGGGGATCGAGCTCCGCGCTGGGTTCTGTGCTGACAGCGTGGAGTCTGCTTGGGATTCTCTCCCTCCCTCTCTCTCGCCCCTCCTACGCACACCTTCTAAATAACTAAATAAATACGCTAAGAAAAAAACCTCAGCCCCTTTAATACTGAGAAATTTTAGCTCTCTTTAGGAACCAAACGTCCAATAAAGACAAAACATAGAAACTTTGGTTTTCCGGGCAAAGAAAAGAGAAAGGCTTTGTTTACAATTTCTTATCAAGTGCAAACCAACAGTCCAAGAACACTTCGTCTTTTGAACCGAGAGAAAAGCCTCTACCAGTGGACTTTTTGAAATCCATTCATTTCGATCTTAGTCCTGACCACACGTAAAATTCCTTTCTAACGCTTTCCCTTTGCAAGACTTCTACAACTTTCTTTTGCATTCAGATTCTGTTCTAAGCCTTCTCTCTAGATAAATGGTCTCAGGTTAGGACAAAACTACTTCCTTTTACCTCAACAGAAATGTATTCTCATTTCTTATACCTTTCTTACTTATCTCCTACTTTCCTTATCATTTCCACCAGGCTTCCCTACACTTAGCAGAATTTTAATTCTTGGAAACCTTAGTCTCCAGGGAAAACTAAGTAGTAACCAGTTGTGAAGTGTTTGTTTAAATTTTTTTTTTTACATTTATTTCTTTTTGAGAGACAGAGAGAGACAGAGCACAAGCGGGGGAGGGGCGGAGAGAGAGGGAGACACAGAATCCAAAATAGGCTCCAGGCTCCGGGCTGTCAGCGCAGAACCCGACGCGGGGCTCGAACCCACGAATCGCAAGATCATGACCTGAGCTGAAGTCGGACGCCCAACCGACTGAGGCACCCAGGTGCCCCTGAAGTGTTTGTTACACCAGGATTCTTTAGATGGCAAAGGTATGAATACATTTCATAGTTTTTAGGAACATGCATTTTTCATAGTACGATCTTTCAGTAAGGACCCAAGCATCTTTAGTTTCTCTGCAATAAGAAGTCAAAAGCACATAATCCTTGGGGCTCTTGGGTGGCTCAGTCGGTTAAACATCCAGCTTCGGCTCAGGTCATGATCTCACAGTTCGTGAGTTTGAGCCCTGTGTCGGGCTCTGTCCCGACAGCTTAGAGCCTGGAGACTGCTTCAGATACTGTGTCTCCCTCTCTCTCTGCCCCTCCTCCTCTCTCTCTCTCTCTCTCTCTCAAAAATAAACATTAAGGGGCGCCTGGGTGGCGCAGTCGGTTAAGCGTCCGACTTCAGCCAGGTCACGATCTCGCGGTCCGTGAGTTCGAGCCCCGCGTCGGGCTCTGGGCTGATGGCTCAGGGCCTGGAGCCTGTTTCCGATTCTGTGTCTCCCTCTCTCTCTGCCCCTCCCCCATTCATGCTCTGTCTCTCTCTGTCCCAAAAATAAATAAACGTTGAAAAAAAAAAAATTAAAAAAAAAAAAATAAAATAAACATTAAAAAAATTGTTTTAAAGCAGATAATCCATATGTTCAATAATTCATGTTTCAGTATTTTCAAGACTTAGCTATCCAATGAATTCAACCCAATTTATAATTTAGCAAAAACTCCAAGTTTTAGGTTGCCAAAGATTTTGAAAGCTATCTTAATAATTACGCAGGAGAACTTCATGAGACAAAAGGAACCATCATTTGAAGCCACCTTTGCTGACAAATCGCAGTCGAAATAACATGAGCTTATTTGACTTTTAGTAATCCTTGGTAGAATAAAGGTTTTATATCCAATGCCAAGAACTCTAAGGACATGTCTATTTCAGTTAAACTAACAGCTTTGAACGAGCCTTAACATCAAATACGTTGCACCTGCGTCCATGACAGTCGCTCTGTTTGTTCCCACTGTCTGTTGTGTTTGGGGCAACTGTGGGGACATCTGGCAGTTTCAGTGCTGGGGGAGCCCCCGGGACCCTCCGTGCTGATGTGGGACTTGCCTCGGTTTGAGCCTCGTAAGGAAGTGGTCCAACAGCTTGAGGGCTCTTGGCTCCTCAACAGTGATGGTAGGAGGGTCAGGAGCTAATGATGCCAGAGGCACTGAGGATGGCCCAGGGGGCCCGTGACACAAGCCACCCCTGCAGTGGTGCAGGAACAGGAGTTGAGGAGGTGGCGGCAGAGGGGACAGGCGTGCCGCCGGTGAGGCGGGAGGGCAGGGGGGCGGTTAAAGTCTAGACTAACATTCCATTTTCTCTGGTTCCTGTCTCCCTTCCTGCAAAACAGGCTTTTCCTCCGATTGCTTTCCAGCTCTCTGCACCGTTTCTGGGAAATATGTCCTCGTGGACCTTCTTTGGGAACCAAAGGTGCATTCCCCATCCTCCCGGGCAAAAGCCCAGAACGAACACGAAAGACCCAGAATCATGACCAGCTGCAGCTGTTAGCATTTGCTTCCCCCCGCAAAGTGGGGGTGGGGGGCGTTTCACCCGCATACATAGGCCAGGTAGTGTAACGGTAGAAAATAGTCACCCTTTTCGTAGTCCTGGGCTTTGGGTTATATTCTTCCCATGTGTTCAACATACGGCCCTATGGGCTGTTTGGTGGGACAGAAATAGAACCCGCATTGTACACAAGCTTAACACAACACAATACAGCCCCCTCACACCCCAAAACAGACCTGCTCCAAGTTCCAAATATGGCGGCTACTCCGAGCGACTCACCTGGTCCAGAAGCAGCTCGGCCAAAGGCTCCCGTCCTGTCCCCTCAAACCGAAAGGCGAAACTAGCAGTTGGTGTGGTTGGTCTGGAATCAGCAGGCAGTTTCCTCAAGACAAGCACAGCAGCAGGGCCGGCCCCCCAGGCTCCCTTCCAAGGCCAACTAAGCTCCAGCTTGTCTCCCGTGACCCTCAGAGCGACTAGCCTGGAAGCAAAGAGTGAGCCCGGGCTTGCGGCCTGGCCTTCTGCTTCCTCTGCCCAGGCCCGGGCCTGCCCGCCCCCCAGCCCGGCTCGCCGAATGTGTCACCGAAGCCCATGTTCCGCTGCCTGTCGCTGTGACGGCCACCACTCAAGAGAGGAGTGTTGACTGGGAAGGAATAGGAGCTTTACTCTGGAGGCCGGCCACCTGGGGAGAAGGCGGCCTCTCGTCCAAAGGCCAACTCCCGGTTTTCTGCCTGGTCCAGAGATTTTGAGAGGGGTTTAATCAGTTCAAGGAGGGCAGTGGTCTGTGACATTTCTTGGCTACGTGCAGACTGATGATGTCAGCCACGGAGTTATCTCGGTGCTCCGAGGTTGTCCAAGGTCTAGTTCCTTGGTGCCTGGGGCGGGGAGCAGGGGGTCAGGTGGGTGAGCTGTGCAAGGAAGTCTGGTTTCTTGGCGCCTGGGGTGGGGTCGGGGGAGGGGGAGGTTAGGCGGGTTGTGCAAGGAGGTCTGGCTCCTCGGTGCCCAAGGGTTGTGCAAGAGTATTCTGTTCTTTCCACCGAGGAGCTCAAAGTCTACGGATGCGCAAAGGGATGTCAGCAAAGTCACGCGCACGTCCTTAGAAAAGAAAAACATTTTTTGCTAACAGATCACTGGGCTGATCACAAAGCCGAGGGGGCTTCAGACAGACCCGCTGGCCTCTGGGGCCTGGGGATGTTCTGATCCTTCACTCCCCAAGGCAAATCTCAAAGAAAGTCAATGAGTTGTGTTACAGATCCCGGGCCCTAAGTCAGCAAGCAAGGAGTGCGTTCCCTTGAAGCAAGTTAACCCTTGAGACCAGCCGCAGGGCTGCTAAAGGAGGTCAGCAGCTGTGCTGACGAGAGGCAGGGGTCCTGAGTTATTCTGCCACAACCCTGGTCCAGCCAGCTCAAAGGGACCAGCCAGGGCAGAACGCTAACCTAGTGGAAGAAGAGTAAAGCCTCTTGGTAGGGTATCTCTTCACCGATTTCACAACTCCAAGCCCCCTTCCCTCCGTCCTTGAAGCCCATGGCACATACACGAGGCAGCAGTCGGGAGCAGGCCTGCTGAGGTTCAAACTCAGCTCCCACCCCTGCTGCTGGGTGACCGTGGGCAGGCAGATCAGCCTCTCTGGGCCTCAGCCTTGAAGTAACCTCTGTGTCACAAAGACGTCAGGCTAATTGCATGGGTTCATATATGTACCGTGTCAGAGAAATAATTATTCTGCCACTTGTTAAAAGACGGTAAGGAAGACTTTATTTAGGGCTCTGCGTCAGTTGCCCAAACGGTCACAACAGCAAGAGAGAGCAAAGTCAGCCCCAAACAGAACAAAGAGGGCTGGGGTCACGGCAGAGGGGCAGAGTGGGGCTCAGTGCGTGGGGAATCACTGCGGAGACGTCACAGGGGTGATCAGGCATCGAGGGAGGAGAAACTCTCCAAACGGAGCAAGGCTGTTGCCACAATGGGGCTGGGCCGGCCAAGGACAGGGCCCAAGGACGAGGCCCAAGGACGAGGCCTCGTTGGAAAGAGGCTCAGAGGGTCCCATCTCAAGTCCGGTCAAGGGGAAAAGTCCACCAATGAAAAGAAAAGTCCGGTAGACACTAAACACTTTATGGACCTTAGTGGGTATTGTCGCATTTCGAAAACAGAATACTTTGAAGAACAACGCGTCAAAGATGATCCTATCTTTGATCCTGTCACGTGTTTGCAGGTGAACGGAAGGGCCATTCTCAGACACGCTTTGGCGCGAACATTGGTGCAGACTTTCCAGGGGAAAAGTCGTCATAAACAAATCAATATGTTCATACTCACGGCTCCCTTTTCCAGAGGTGCGTCCCAAGGAAACCCAGACACGCACCTAGAGACGCGTGACTTTTTCATGACTCACAACTACAGAAATTCAGCAGGCACAGCGGCTCACCGCGGTGGTATTATAATGCCCCAGAAGGGGGACAAGCCAAGTGTTCGCTCAGGGAATTTGTCTTCAGAATTACGAAACCAGTGCAAAGCTACAGAGCCAGTCACACCATGTGGTAGGAACGTATTTAATAATGTGAGAAAAATCCTCGTGTCAATTTTTTTTAATAATAATTTTTTTATTATTGATTTTTCTTAACTGACGTCCAAGGTAGTTAGCATATGGTCCTCTACATCGGACACCCAGTGCTCGACCCAACAAGAGTCTTCCTTAAGGCCCCTCGTGTTAATTGTTCTTTACTTTTGTTAATGTTTGTTTATTTTTGAAGGAGAGAGAGACAGAGCGGGAGCAGGGGAGGGGCAGAGAGAGAGGGAGACACAGAATCCGAAGCAGGCTCCGGGCTCCCAGCTGTCAGCACAGAGCCCGACGTGGGGCTCGAACTCCGGGACCGTGAGATCACGACCCCAGCTGAAGTCCGACGCTTAACCGACTGAGCCAGCCAGGCGCCCCATCCCTCGTGTTAATTTTTAATAGCTCTCCTTGTCTATAGGAAATACACGAAGATGGGAGAAGGGCTCATCCCCCAATAGTAGGATCATGAATGATTTTTATTACCTAATCTATACTTCTCCATATCTCCTAGGTTTTTTATAAGCAGGAAAATCTCGTTCTTTTTTAAAACATTTTTTTTTTTTTTACGTTTATTTATTTTTGAGACAGAGAGAGACAGAGCATGAACGGGAGAGGGGCAGAGAGAGAAGGAGACACAGAATCCGAAGCAGGCTCCAGGCTCCGAGCCATCAGCCCAGAGCCCGACGGACGCGGGGCTCGAACTCACGGACCGCGAGATCGTGACCTGAGCTGAAGTCGGACGCTCAACAGACTGAGCCACCCAGGCGCCCCGGAAAATCTCGTTCTTAAAAAAGAACTCATCATTCCACTTTGACATTCAGGAGAAACAATCACGTGATGCCAGTGGTGCCCTCCCAAGGGCCACACATCCTGGAAAACGCCCCAGGTTCACCCTGTTCCTTTCACTGGTGTGGGACCGCATTCGGATACCTCATCTGCTAAGATACAGGCTGTTTTTGCCCTCGATTTGGTGTTTTCGTTGGTGAACAATGAGACAAAGCAGATGGAAATGTCAACTTCCGTTCCCGAGAAGCCAAACGTGGGCACGCGAGATTCAGAGAACAGTCCTCACTCCGCTCAGAACACAGGTGCAGCATTTATGGGGGGGCCGAGTCTCAGTTGCGGGGACGGGGCCCCATGGGCAGAGGTAGGGACCCCGTGGTCCTTCCTCGGGAGGGTGGAAGGCACAGAATTCCTCAGGTTTCGCGACCAGCTCTGCCACGTAATAGACGTGTGTGGGCAACTTCTGAAACCTACCTGCCCCGTACCGTGCTCACGGGGGTCCCTGCCAGGCCCTGTGTGACCCGCCCCATCCCCGCGCGTCTCCTCTGGGCTCGCGGCCCAGTGGCACCCGAGCTTCCTTGTGGCTTGATCTCCCCGCTTGGCTGACCTCCCTGCCTGACCGCAGGCCCCCCAGACCTGAGCGGCCAGCCCCCCGACTTCTCAAAGTCTCTGTTGGGACTCAGCGTCCCAGTGGTGCCGACCCGGCTACCCGATCCGCTGCCACAGCCTGCTGCCCCCCGCCCCCCTCGACGGACCCTTCGATCTGCTTTCTTTTTCCCACTGCATGAACCGCCTTCTAACACATCGGGCCATCTTCCTCGTTGGTCACCGTCTCCCACCACCAGGATCCAAGCCCTGCGGGGAGGCCAAGTCTCAGACCAGGGCCGGCCCGTGTTGGGCACGCGGTAAGTGGATGACCGGGGCTACACGTGCCACAACCATGCGCGTCGGTGCCCAGCACAGAGGGGTGCTCCGCGGCCCAGCTGTAGTGGCAGCCGGCAGTCAGGCCGCCCTTCTCTGGTCAAACATGCCCGGGCCCCTCCCCCAGCAGCGTGTGAGGTCAAACCGCAGCCCCCGTCTCCCCCAGCCCCTGACGGACCCCCCTTCTGTCCCCGCAGCCCGCCCGCCCTTTCCACGGCCCGCTTGCCCGGCCTCCCCTCCCCGCCTTCTTACACCCCACGGCCTTCTCAGGACTGTCCTCTCTGCTCAAGTTGGAGCAGACTTGGCTTCTATTTCTAGAAAGCAGAGAACCCTAAACGTAGATTCTGCTTTCTCCTGTTTCTCTACTTCAACTCTTTGGGGGGTGATGAAGACCAAGGTTAGGAAGTCATTTTCTTTAACTTAGTACGTGGACTGAGCCCCCTGGATGTGCTCGTGTGTGGTTCCTGCCCAAATAACACTCGAACAGTCCCTTCCTAGAACTCGTGTTAATTACGGGCAGGACCCAATACCAAAGAAGCAATGTTAAAAATCCCCCGCGTCCTTCCCAGCATCCGTGGCCCCTCACTTAGAGTCTTGTCAGCCAAAGGACATCGACTTGTTTGCGCGTTTCTGGTTGCTCCTGGCACGCCCCGTGAACGGATTTTCCAGTCACCAGCTTTCCTGCTGCTTTGTTGGGAAATCACCAGATGACCATCTCATTAGGCCACCTGATACGTGCGGTAAAGATGAATGTAAAAGGCCATCGCAGAGTAAACAGGGCGAACGTTCCATCATGAGCTGGACTGCTAAAGCCTCCAGGGTGGCTCCAGCGGGGAGGTGACCCCTGACCTTGCAGGTGACAGTGATTTCTGGTTTTATTAGCTCACGCGCACGCACCGGCAGGGAGAGCTGCTGGTGGCTGTAAGTCTGGGGTTTGGGCTGTAAGTCTGGGGTTTGTAAGTCTGGGGTTTGTAGCCAGAGACGACAAGGACCTGAGGGGAGGGCTGGGGACAGCCCTCAGGTGAGGAGCCACACACCTGTGCAGGACAGATGCCCAACACGAGCTCCTGGATTGTCACCTTCCCTTTAAGGATCAATTTTTTTTTTTATTTGACACAGAAAGAGAGAGAGAGAGAGAGAGAGAGAGAGGATCTTAAGGAGGCTCCACGCTCTGCACAGAGCTCCACGTGGGGCTCGATCCCATGACCCTGAGGCCATGACCTGAGCCCAAATCAAAAGTCAGACACTTAACTGATTGAGGCACCCAGGCGCCCCAGAATTAAATATCGATTTAAAGATGAACCACTTCCGTGTTCGAATCCTAACATATTTAATTCCAGGTGCATGATGCGTGAGGTACGTAAGTTTAAATCTTCTTTGCCCGCTTACAGACACCCAGAAAAGGGGAGACAAGAGAAAATCAATCTTTTCGACCAAGATTACAGTGAAGATGGAGAGTCTTCTCTTCTCCTTTGCTCCCCTGTGATCTTTCACCTTTTAAACTTTAATTTAAATGTGAAATAATTTTATTTTTATTTTTTTTTAATATATTTTTTTTAACGTTTATTTGAGACAGAGAGAGACAGAGCATGAATGGGGGAGGGTCAGAGAGAGGGAGACACAGAATCCGAAACAGGCTCCAGGCTCTGAGCTGCCAGCACAGAGCCCGACGCGGGACTCGAACTCACAGACCGCGAGATCATGACCTGAGCTGAAGTCAGAGGCCCAACCGACTGAGCCACCCAGGCGCCCCAATAATTTTAAATAATAACCTAAATTTTACTATTATATAGCCACGGAGTTGCTAAAATGCTACTAGAGATGTAGTCCTTCTATTTATTATGATTTATAATATTTTTACTTGATCGTAAGCTTCCGTGAGATACTAAGTTGTTTGAGAATAAAAAGAAAGGGAGTAATGACCTGTAGCCAAATCAGTTGATATACAAATAGAACGGACTTCCTGAGAATTCGGAGGGAGCTGAGGAAGCCACCTGAGAGGTTTTCTTCTTTATTTAACAGTCCCTCGTGTGTTGGTTTTGACGATGGCTTTAAGCTGGAGAGCATAGGCGTATACCTTGCCCCCCCCCCCCCCCCCGCCGCCCCCGGCTCATGTTTTGGCAAGGTTTTTATTATTTTAAGAAATTATTATGTGACCAGGAAACAGAGAGAATTCCGAATAAAGGCGATCCCTTTCTCACTTCGGGTTTATCGTGCCCTGAAGTGACGCTTCTCACTCTTGAAGGAGCCAGAAGAGGTTCCCACAGAAGAACCCACAGAGGGACTCTAAATACTTAGAGCCCGCAGAGGGAAGGTGCCCACCTCGGGCCCACACCGCCCAGCAGTCTGTGGGAGGGTCATCTATTTACTTCTTCCGACACGACATTAAAATCGACATGGGGCAAGAATCTCAGTGACCCAGATGTCCCTGGAGAATCCAGAATTTGTGGCTAGGAGGAAGGTGTCGCTTGGCATTTCCCTCCATCCAGGGATGAGAGGAGACATCAAGAGGTGATGTGAAGGTGCCTCCAGCCTGGGTGGTGCTGGCTCCTGCTGATGGGTGCAGATGGGTGGGGGGAGCAGGGTCATCCTGGCTGAGAGATGGGGCCGCACAGCGGGTACATGCCTGTAACACCCTCATCCCGGGGGCCACGGGAAACAGCTCGGGGAAACGGTGCTCAGTTTGTTCTCAGGAAACCCGTGGGCAGGTCCGCCCGGGGTCACGGAGCTTGACAACCACAGGTGTGTTTGTCCACATCCTTGGTGACCGCTGGTGGGTGGGGCCTGGGGCCCCTATGTTCACCCTGGTACAGTCAACGCCTTTTGCTGGGCAAGCGGCCGAGGCTTTTTTCTAGTATCAGATGAATATTTTCTTAAAGTCAAAAAGATAATTTCATTTGTCTTCTTTTCTCTTAGATGCAAAATGCATAGTATAGCCTCACAGCCAGCGAGGACAAGAGTAAACCCAGCGATGACTGGAGAAGGTCGGAGGAACCCACTCCAGATTCCTCTTGGCTCCCCCGCGAGGAGGGCCTTGGGGCACCGGGGAACAGGGACTCCTCACTTTTTCTTTGCATATCTGGTCTTTCGGGTCACATGTGGAATTTATGATGAAAAAAAAAAAAAAAGGCTGATAAAGAACACTTTAACTGAAAATATTTTACTGCGTGATGCCCCACGTTCAGTTCCATGTGGCAGAACTTCCTGTCAAGTATCTGGGGTTGTTAGAAATTATGTGAGACGGCTTCCGGGTGCTTCCGGTGCTCCTGTGAACAAACTTGTGCCATGTCAGCACAACCCGCTAAAAACATCTTGCTCGTGGTTCAATGATCTCAAAGAGCAGATCCTCGGAAGGAAGCCCGCTCAAGCTTCCCGAAACACATCCGGACGTGTCTCCCGGCGGCACCAGGGCACCATTCCTGGTCCACGTCTGTGAGGCTCTTTGCCAGTCCGGGCGCTGGGAACTCTTGACCTCTCGATTTGCTGAGCGAGCCAACGCTATCGACGTGCCGCACCAGACTCAGTCAGTCACGTTCTGGAAGCAAGAGGAGGCTCTCCAGCCCCAGCTGAAGGGACGACTTTCGTTGTCTGCAATTCCACGTGGAGATGTTAATGGTTCTATCAGAGCTAAAGAAGCTGGCGTACCTCACAGCAGGCAGGGCTCTGAGACACGGCCAGACAGCGTGACTGCACGTTCCGTGGAGCCCTGGGCACGTGGGGACATCCATCGCAGCAGGGTCAGGACACTGTGCAGGAGCTACTGTTCACACGTCTCCCAGAAACAGGGTCCAAAAATATGGCAAATACGTTTTCAGATATACGTTTGAACAATGATGTAATGATACTGATTTGGATTCGACTCCTTAGGAACGGGCTCTGAAGGCATTTCCCACAGGGAAGTATCAGAGGTATTTTCGGCTCCGGAGGGTTGGTCGGGCCTAAGGACAGGGTGGGGGTTCGAGCGCAGGAGGGTGGGGCCGGGAAGGGTGAACCGAGGGGGCCCACGCCGATGCCCACCCTTCCCCGCCCGCCCTGCTCTCCAGGCTTCCCCTTCCCCTCCCCCAGGGCAGCAGACAGAACGGTGACAGTGCGACAGCCAGTGCCCCAGCCAACGCTGTTCCTTCCATTCCCGTCTCCCCCATCTGCTATCCTATGCCCCGCCCCCCCACCTCTCCAAATGCTTCATGCCCTCTCCTCTCCCCTTGGGAAAAAAAAAAAAGAAACCCAACAACTTACTCTGGAGCAAATGCCCACCCCCCCCCCACCCCCGCCCGGTGGTCTTGCCTGCAGAGCCTTATAAATACCTGTGTTTCTAGCAAAGCTAGAATCTTCAGGCCAATCCCCTCCCCCGCTCATGCTCGGTCTCTGTCTCTCTCTCTCTCTCAAAGGTAAATAAACATAGATCAATCAATAATTAAAAAAGGGGGGCACCTAGGTGGCTCAGTCGGTTGAGCGTCCGACTTCGGCTCAGGTCATGATCTCACAGTTCGTGAGTTTGAGCCCCGTGTCGGGCTCTGTGCTGACAGCTCAGAGCCCGGAGCCCGCTTCAGATTCTGTGTCTCCCTCTCTCTGCCCCTCCCCCACTCATGCTCTGTCTCCCTCTGTCTCAAAGGTAAATACACATTAAAAAATAAATAAATAAAATAATAAAAAGACTCTTCAGGCCACTGACAACAAGTGTGCCCACAGTGCATTCGGTGACGCGGGAGCCACAGGAAACAGGCCCCCTTCCCTGGTCTCCAGCTGGACACAGCCGCTCTAGGGTTCCGAAAGCACAGGGCCCTTTCTTAGGCAGCAGATCTTCGTGGAACTCAAGGCTCTCTCCCCTTGTGCCCCAGCTCCTCAGTGATTCCCCTCCGGGAGTGTGCTGGCAATTCCAGAACAAAGGGACGTGTGGCTAAAAAATACACATGGGAAATGATACCGATGTGGTCGGTTCTATTTCGCCTGGACGTCCACACGCTTTTCCCCATTCTTAGGCATGGGGTCCCTTCATTTTGTGCTGTGTTGCTGACATCTTGGCCACATTTTCCTAAAATTCTGGCAAACATTCCGTTATTGGTGGGAGACTGGGTGTAATTTCTTCTAGACGCACTAGGCTCTCAGCACACACAGGCGTCCCTGGGAAAAGTGTGGGTGGCCGGAGACAGGTGGGGGTGAACAGTGGAGCCTGCGGCTAAAATCATCGCGGTCATCCGGTGCCGCGGCTGGGGCAGTGCGCTTCCCCAAAGGAGGAGGGGACCCCAGGCACCGTCCGCGAGCCAGCCATTGTCGTGTCCGCACCCCCTGGGCCAGTCCTGGTCGTGGAGGAAACTTTGTTCGAAGCTGCTGTTGCCTCGAGAGTGATGCTGGTGTGGGAAGTCTGTGGCGTGGCCCCACAAGGCAGCAGGGCTTCCGCTCTGGGATCGGTGACACTGCGGGACGCCCTGGTCACCGTGGGACACTGAGGGACACCGGGGACACCACGGGGCACCGTGGGACACCATGGGACAGCGTGGGACACTGGGGGACACCCTGGACACCATGGGACACTGTGGGACACTGGGGACACCATGGGACACTGGGGGACACCATGGGACACCGTGGGACACTGGGGGACACCCTGGTCACCATGGGACACTGTGAGACACCGGGGATACCGTGGGGTACCGTGGGACACTGGGGGACACCCTGGACACCATGGGACACTGTGGGACACCATGGGACACCGTGGGACACTGGGGGACACCATGGGACACTGTGGGACACTGGGGGACACCCTGGTCACCGTGGGACACTGTGAGACACCGGGGATACTGTGGGGCACCGTGGGACACTGGGGGACACCCTGGTCACCGTGGGACACTGTGGGACACCAGGGACACTGGGGACACTGGGACACCGTGGGACACTGAGGGATACCCTGGACACCATGGGACACTGTGGGACACCATGGGACACCATGGGACACTGGGGGACACCATGGGACACCGTGGGACACTGGGGGACACCCTGGTCACCGTGGGACACTGTGAGACACCGGGGATACTGTGGGGCACCGTGGGACACTGGGGGACACCCTGGACACCATGGGACACTGTGGGACACCAGGGACACTGGGGACACTGGGACACCGTGGGACACTGAGGGATACCCTGGACACCATGGGACACTGTGGGACACTGGGGACACCATGGGACACTGGGGGACACCATGGGACACCGTGGGACACTGGGGGACACCCTGGACACCATGGGACACTGTGGGACACCAGGGACACTGGGGACACTGGGACACCGTGGGACACTGGGGGACACCCTGGACACCATGGGACACTGAGGGACACCGGGGACACCACGGGGCACCGTGGGACACCATGGGACAGCGTGGGACACTGGGGGACACCCTGGACACCATGGGACAGTGTGGGACACTGGGGGACACCCTGGTCACCATGGGACACTGTGGGACACCAGGGACACTGGGGACACTGGGACACCGTGGGACACTGAGGGATACCCTGGACACCATGGGACACTGTGGGACACTGGGGACACCATGGGACACTGGGGGACACTGGGGACACCATGGGACACCGTGGGACACTGGGGGACACCCTGGTCACCGTGGGACACTGTGAGACACCGGGGATACTGTGGGGCACCGTGGGACACTGGGGGACACCCTGGTCACCGTGGGACACTGTGGGACACCAGGGACACTGGGGACACTGGGACACCGTGGGACACTGAGGGATACCCTGGACACCATGGGACACTGTGGGACACCATGGGACACCATGGGACACTGGGGGACACCATGGGACACCATGGGACACCGTGGGACACTGGGGGACACCCTGGTCACCGTGGGACACTGTGAGACACCGGGGATACTGTGGGGCACCGTGGGACACTGGGGGACACCCTGGACACCATGGGACACTGTGGGACACCAGGGACACTGGGGACACTGGGACACTGTGGGACACTGAGGGATACCCTGGACACCATGGGACACTGTGGGACACTGGGGACACCATGGGACACTGGGGGACACCATGGGACACCGTGGGACACTGGGGGACACCCTGGTCACCGTGGGACACTGTGGGACACCAGGGACACTGGGGACACTGGGATGCCATGGGACACTGGGATACCCTGGACACCATGGGACATGTGGGGCACTCTGTACACCATGGGATGCTATGGCACACCATGGGACACTATAGGATACCGGGGATATGTGGGACACTGGGGGACACCATGGGACATGCAGGACACCCTAGACACCATGGGACACCATGGGAATGTGGGACACCCTAGACATCCTGGGACACTGTGGGACATCCTAGACACTAGGGGATGCTGTGGGACACCATGGGACACCATGGGACACTGGGGGACACCATGGGACACTGTGAGACACTGGGGACACCATGGGACCTGCAGGACACCCTAGATGCCATGGGACACTGGGGGACACCATGGGACACTGGGGACACTGGGGACACCAGGGACAGTGGGAGACGCTGTGGACGGGGAGGTAGAGAATTCCCATAGATGCAGGAGAGACTCTTCTCACTGACTCGTGTGACCACGCACATTAGGCTCTCTTTGCAAAAGGAGAGTGTTTTTCCCACGTCCCGTCGACTGCCTGTGATACGAAGTTGCATCTGCTATTTTGCTTAAGGAAATAGAGGCAGAATCCTCTTTGCACCCAATCTGACGAACTACATCGCAGAGTCAAAAACTTCCATGTCTCGGGTGTGAATACCGGCCGTTTTTGTTGTTTGGCAAACTAGACACGGACGTCGGCAAGGGTATCTGCTGAAACAACGCAGAGACAACGTTGCTCAGCACCTGCTCTGAACAACACCGTCTGTCGCCGGGAGGCTGGAGGCTGTGCCCTCAGTCGTTCAGTCCACGGTCTTGTCCGACGGCCATTTCAAAACCTGATAGCCCTTCTGTTATTCCCGGTCTCAGCCATTCGGGATTTTTTAAAAATTTCCTTTTTCCTTGGCGAGGTTGCTCAATGCAACGAGTCTTTTAAAGGAACCAGCTTGGGGCTCTGCTAATTTTCTCTGTTGTTTGGGTCCTGGTTCACTGACCTCTGTCGTGATCTCTGTTCGTGAGGAGTTTTAAACCAATGTTCCGCAGAAACTCCAAGCTTCCTAAAACCCACCTCGAAGGAGGTTCCCAGAGGTCACGCTGCGCACAAGTCCTTGCTGTTTGCTCATGGTGGCCCCCACGGTGCTCAGCTGGCCCGTTTGCAGGAAGGTGGGGAACCAGAACTCAGGTGGACCTAGGTGTGATGCCCAGCTCAACTGCGGGATCGTCGTGAGCTCTCGGCGCGAGCTCCTTACCCTAAGACCCCTTCTGCCTCTGGAGCTAGAGGGAAGCTGGCTGTGAGGACCAGTGTGCCCCGGTGCGTCACCGCCAAGTGGAGACCGCTGTAGGGATGAGGCGGGGGAACCTGACACAGCACATCGGTTTCCAAGGGTGGGAAGGTCTGGAGGAGCGAAGGGGAGCACAGTGTCATCCCGAGTGGCCCACCGCGGCCACTGCAGGACGGTCGGGGCTACAGCAGCCACAGTGGCTGGGTCCCCCAGCTGCCGCCTAAGCAGGAGCCCAGGACCCCTCGCACGCCACTGCTGTTACTGCTGGGGCGGAAACCGTCCCCCCTCCGTCCCCTCTTCAGCTGTCTGCAGCACGGCCACCCTCGACTGGGAGACGCAGCCCGTGTGGTGCCTGAGGCCCGACGGAGGGGATGTTGCATACGCCGGGCGGGGATGGGGCAGGTTCTCAGCCCTGTCTGTCTGTCTATCTATAGTCTACCTGCATACCCACTGGTATTTCTGTTCTAGTTCCAGCTGCTCTAACTGAATACCACGGGCTGGGGCAGGGGCGGGGGGATGATACACAGCAGACATTGATTATCGATTACTCTCGGCTCTGGAGGCTCCAAGTCCCAGATCCAGATGCCGGCAGAGTCGGCATCTGGTGACAGCTCGCTTCCTGCTTGCATCCTCATGGGGGAAGGAGCAAGGGAGCTCCCTGGGGTCTCTAAGGGCACACACGCCATTTGTGAGGACCCATCCCATGACCTAATCACTTCCCTTGGGTCCTAATACCATCCCATCCGGGGGCAGGTTTCAACGTGTGGTTTCTGGGGAGACACAGACAGTCGGCATTCTCTCTCTACCACGTATCCCTCTATCGATCTATCGATCTATCTCCTCTCTCCATCTGTCATCTGAGGATGTCTCACCTACTCACAGAGTTGAGCTGTCAACGGGCCCTCATTGACTGTTGCTTGTAGGCGTCATGAGAACCTTCTCGAATCGCATAGTATGTCACAGACGAATGAGTCCGTGATACGAGCATCAGCGTCCCCTCATTCATTCTACAAACTCTTGACATTCGTCACCCAGGACGTAAAGACTAAAAAATGAAACACGGTGCTTCGCCAACAGAACTGGAGAGAGGGTGTGGGGAACGGACGAGGCTCCCTTGGAAACATTCAGCATTCAGTACCAGCGAAATCGTGCAGAATTTCTCAAGGAGACCACTCGCAAGTGTTCGGCGTTTTCAGAGACACTACTGAATGTGATTTCAAGTGTGTCTTCGTCTTCGGATCGAGTCACATCACGTCAGGAGCAACCGCTCACACAACTGCTTCTCCAGCAGCGTGCGTGTGTGCACGTGTGTGTGTGCACGCGTGTCTGGGTGCCTGTCCACGGGCACGTGAATCCACGCGTGCGTGCACGTGCGCCTGTTCAAGCGTGCCTGTGCGCGCAGAGGTGCAAACACAGACAGGAAAAGGAAGGGTTCCGGGCAGCTGAGCCCGGCGGGCCCCCCGCAGACTCCACAAGAGGCCCGTGGCCCTCTCTCGTTGCCTCTTCTCCTCGCGTGGTGGCCTCCACCCACACAGAGACAGGCAAATAACTGGGAATCAACCAGAAACAATGGGCAGTAACAGCCTCGCAGCAGCAGATGCCCTGGAAGAGGACCTTTAGGAACAAGGAAGGTAGCCAGAAAGCGGTCAGAAGAAGGAAGGAGGGGAGAGGTGGGAGAGGAAGGAAAGTGGGATGAAGACAGTGGAAAAGAGCGCACGAGTGAGGGCGCACCCTGGGGGGGGGGGGGACAGGGCCGGACAGGGCGCCCCCAGCGTGCAGGGGATGAGCCCAAACCAAACCACGCCTCCCCCTGCACGTCACCTCCCACCACCAGGCACCCACCGCCAAAGACCTCATCAGGAACCTCAGGACAGGAGTTAACACAGAAACAGGCACAAAGAACAGAGAGAGAGAGAGAGAGAGAGAGGTGGAGGGCAAAGAAAATCTTTAAAATGTTAGGTTACAGCCCAGCTCGAGCCCTTCTGACCAGGTGGGCAAATCTCTTCACCTCCAAATCCTTGTGTATAGAAATACCAAGAAAGGACTGTTTCTTTTTCTCCAGATTTCAGTCAAAATTTGTTCTCTTACATCTTTGTGCTTCCAGAGTTGTAGGTGTGTGTGCGTGCTAGGAGGGAACCGATGATCCTTTCCTGCTGTCATATATGTAAATGACCTTGGGGCACCTGGCTGGCTCAGTCGGTGAAGTGTCCGACTCCTGACTTCAGCCCAGGTCATGATCTCACTGTTCAAGGGTTCAAGCCCCGCATCAGGCTCTGTGCTGTCCGTGGATTCTCTCTCTCCCTCTCTCTCTGCCCCTCCCCTGCTCGCTCTCTACGTCTCTCAAATAAAATAAAGTAAAATAAAATAAAATAAAATAAAATAAAATAAAATAAAATAACATAAAAGCTTAAAAAAAAAACAAATGACCTTGGGGCACCTGGGTGGCTCAAGTCAGTTGAGCGTCCGACTTCGGCTCTGGTCATGATCTCACCATCGGTGAGTTCAGGCCCCACATCGGGCCCTGTGCTGACAGCTCAGAACCTGGAGCCTGCTTCGGATTCTGTGTCTCCCTCTCTCTCTGCCCCTCCCCGGCTCATGCTCTGTCTCTCTCTGTCTCAAAAATAAAATTAAAAAAAAAATTTAAAAAAAACAAATGATCTTAAAAAGCACCCCAAGTCATAGACCATGTTATACACTGAATGATGTCCCCCCCCCCAAATTCAGTGCTGTCCAACCACAGTCATTGCTCCTGGCAGATGGTCTCCTAAATTATGGCTTTTAACAGGTGGATTCACGCACTTGGACAGGGAGTAGTTCCTAATTAGTCTTGCATCTCGGGTACCCCCCATCCAGTGGAAACAGGGTAGATATTTGCTGAATGGATGAATGAATTTTTCTGGGTCTCCTGGAATACTATCCTGCTCAAAGTAAAACGTCCTATAAATGTTTATTAGAGTTGGTGCATAAAATCAGGAAATACCGGACAAACGTGCACCATTTGGAGATGGTTTTCAGTGCGTAAGTGCGGGCGTCTGCGGTCCTCACGGCTCGCCCCCTGCCCCTCTGGGAACATCATGGCGTGTAGGGCTATGGAGTACGTGTTTCTGGGAAGCACTTACGATGACAGAGGTGGATGAGGGACCATCTGGGACATCAGTCGGCCGGGGGACGGCGGGGACTCTGGGAGAGGAGGGCTGAGGCAAGGCCCCCTCGGGTGGGACGTCCAGCGTTCCCGGCGTCATGGTTCCCGTGGGCATTCTGAGCCAAGTGGCGACACTGACCGGTGAGGACTTTCATTATTTTGGTCACCGTGTTAGGTTCTCTCCGCCACGAGGAACATGCAGCTGGGAAGGGGGTATGACCCCTAGAAAATGACTTTTTCTGAAATTGACACTTGGGGTCTCTTACGACAGAACACGATTGGTACGTTCCTCGAGTACCTCCCTGTATTTTCTGCTGTAGAGCAGTGGTTCCCAGACCCGGGTGCACACCAGCTCCTGCTGGACCCTGTCTCACATCTGCTGAATTGGGGTCCCTAGGTTTGGGGTCTGGATCATCTGTATCTTGAAATGTTTCCCCGGTATCTCAGATGTAGCCCGCTCGGCAAGGACGGCAGGCCCTAGGAACTGACCTATACGGTAAAAAACAATGGCTCTCAAAGCACAGCCCTAAGATTTTGAGGCCCTCTGAGGGTCTTGGTTTTTATTTCTAATGCAGAGAGTGTTGGAAGGTATAATCCACATGAACAAAAGTTATGCGGCCTCCCTGAAAAATGTTTAAGAGTATAAAGGAGTCTTGAGACCAAAAAGTTCAGGTATTGATATAAAATTTCCTGGAGTTTTAGGCCAGTACTTACTTATCTAAAAGTACTTCCTAAAGATTCTCTACCATTGTTGGCAGGTGTCCATACAACCCACCTGTCCCGGGGGGGTGGTCCAATGGGGAGAGGATGCAAACGCGAATTCTCCCGCTGGCTTTTATCAGGAACAGATACCGCCATGAAGCACATCTCTGCATCTTCCAGAAGCTGCATTGAAGGACGCTGTCCATCGCATTGCATATAATACAAATATATGCATCACACAAAAATTCCTTTGCTCCAAGGAAAACGTTGATCTCCTGTAACGAGTTCGTGTTCTTGTTATTGGATATTGAAATTATGTAATTCGTTATTTTTCATTTTGTCTTTACTACCGGGAAGCAAGGCGGTGCGTTTTGTATTCAGGACATAAATCATAAATAATTCTGGAATAAGAAGGTAAAACACAGTCGACACTTTTAGTTTTAAACTCCTCAGGGAACTAAAGTGTAGCCCCCACCCCGGGTGTGCATTAAATGGTTAGAGAGAAAACCCTCAGCATATGGTAACCAAGATAGGCTTTGATTTTGCACATACAAGTGGCAGAGACTAATGTGTTATAACGAGTGGTGAGGTTTCTCGTTGTGGCAGTGATAGTTACCCTGAGCTGGCGACGCGCAGGGATTGTCCCAAAGGCTTTACACACACGTCGTCATAATCCTTACCAGGGTCTGCGATGGCATCTTACGACAAAGAAGTCTAACGAGACACGGCTGACGCAGGACAGAATCAGGATGGAAATTCTGTGTGCGACCTTTACCCACGGGGAGGGCTCTTCTCCTGTACCACACTGGGGAGGCACTCGGTCTCCAGGCTGGACTTGGGGCCACCCTCGCAGGCCACGAGACCAGCGATGCGGGTCTGAACCGGGCCCCTCCGAGCACCCCACAGGTTACCAAGACACCTGCGTGCCTTACTCACAGCACACACGGGTTCTTACTGTTCTTTGTGCGTAGACGTAGTTCAGGACTTGCTCTGGCAGGTATTTCCATGCTTAGAAACACAGGTACGAGCGTATAGCTTCAGAGTAAGTTCTCTGTGACCAGAGCCCATAGATCATCCACCTCGACGGAACTGCGCACTTTCTAGGGAAGCCACAAAACCAAAGGTTCTGGCTTTTGGCGTCTCCTTTTTCCAGAAACAAAGGAGATCGATGTAAACACCTCTCTTGAAATGCTCGGGTATGCTTTAAATACATGGGATTAAGTCATATTCGCTCAGTCTCCAGCATGTTACATGCACTTGGCTTAGACAGTGGTGTCCCACGATCTGTCCCCACAACACGTAGTGAAGGCTCAGCCTCCGCAGAGGGGTTCCCTTGTCCCTGCTGTAGGACCGTGCAGTGTTGGGAGAATTTGACAATAATGCCACAGCGCCTCCAGAGACAGCGTGTTCCCAACTGTCTTACTTCCACGGACCCCTTTTATTACTTTTTTCTCTGGGTATCCCAATATTCTTTTTTTTTAATTTTTTTTTTTAACGTTTATTTATTTTTGAGACAGAGAGACACAGAGCATGAACAGGGGAGGGGCAGAGAGAGAGGGAGACACAGAATCGGAAGCAGGCTCCAGGCTCCGAGCCATCAGCCCAGAGCCCGATAGGTATCCCAATATTCTAAAGACAAACCACATTTACTAGGTGACATCATCTTTTTGGTGATCGAATAGCTCTCGCCATTATTCAAACTGACCCTTCAACTTCTGATTGGTGTCACCTACCATTTTGAAATCACTTCCAGCAAAAGAAAAGTGTTCCAGTGAACGTATAGGAGTTCTTAGTCTGGGGTCCATGAGCTTCCTAAAATACACGCAAATTTTTGTGGTCACGGGATACATCTTGGGAGTGTATCTGGAATATAACGTGCGTGGGGTTTGTGACCCAACACAAGGTTAAGTATCATTGCCAAATAGCTTTCTTCCAATAACGTTTGATCACGGGGCACCTGGGTGGTTCAGTCGGCTAAACATCCGACTCTTGATTTCAGCTAAGGTCACGGTCTCACGATTTGTGAGTTTGAGCCCCACGTAGGGCTCGGAAAAAACCTGGTCATTGCCAGTAGTATTTAAAGCCAATGAACGTCTACCAACCCCCCGAATCCCAGGCCCTCCGGGCGGGATGGGGGCAGCAACACGGGGGGACCACCTCACATGAATTCTAAGTACCTTGGTAAATCTCTTCCCGACCAGCTTTTAATATTTAAAAAACATTTTTTTTGATGTCTATGTTTTTGAGAGAGAAACACAGTGCGAGCGGGGGAGGGGCAGAGAGGGAGACACGGAATCCGAAGCAGGCTCCAGGCTCCGAGCCGTCAGCACAGAGCCCGACGCGGGGCTCGAACTCACGGACCGCGAGATCATGACCTGAGCCGAAGTCGGACGCTCAACCGACTGAGCCACCCAGGCACCCCAAGTTTATTTAAATTTAAAGAGAGAGAGAGAGACAGAGTGTGAGTGGGGGAGGAGCAGAGAGAGGGGGAGACACAGAATCCGCAGCAGGCTCCAGGCTCCGAGCTGTCAGCACAGAGCCCGACGCGGGGCTCGAACTCACGGACCGTGAGATCATGACCTGAGCCGAAGTCGGACGCTCAACCGACTGAGCCTCCCAGGCGCCCCCAGACCAGTTTTTAAAATCCTCCCCAAAAAGAAAACACAAGGCATTGAATTTCTCTTTTATTTAAACATTAAGAAATTGCAGCACAGTGACTCCGAAAACTTTCTCAAAACGTCCGTAACAACACGACAAGACATCCAGTGTCATAGGTAGAAGTTCCGTCTCTTCGAGGGTCATCAGCCGGAGCAACGTAAACGTCCCGCTCGTCTGCTTTTACAGTGAAGAACAAGGCACACAAAACTCTGTGACAAATGCCATCGGGAAAAAGGAGCACAGTGCCAGACTGGGGCCGGCCAAGAGAACTGGGGCGGGGGTGGGGGCGGGTGGGGGGGGACCCAGAGAAGGAAGAGGGTGAGGAGAGGGAGAGACAAAGAACAGGGACACACAGACCCATGCACTGTGACCGTGACGGGACGAGGGACACGCACCCACATGGGCAGCCACGGAAAGGTGCTTCGAAAAGTCACCTACTTTACGAAAGTCTTTAAAACGTTACTGAACTCAACAGCAACCTGGATCTCTTGAGTCCTGGTACCTGCTCAGAGGGCACGCGAGAGCAGTTAGCACCCTGCCCACGGGACCACCACTCACGCTCACTCCCAGGGCTGGTTAACGTCCAGAACCAGCGCTCCGTCCCGGACTGAGAGTCCACGGCCACGTCTCCGTGTCGCCTCAGCCGGATTGCCACCTGGGCCTCTCTGGTGCTGACGCGTTCATCTCCCATGCAAGACAACTGAGCTCTATGCATCAGACCCATGGCAGGAGTCGGGAAAGACAAGCCAGTCGGTGGGGAGGGGCTTTGGCTTTGCAAACTCCTCTGCTGGCTGACCTCGCTCCTGCCGGATTAAACGCTTCCTGTTTGACTAGGTTTGTGTCTAGTGAGAGAGAGCGAGACAGAGAGAGTGGGGCAGAGATCACGGGCACAATATAAAACTGGCTTTTAAAAATGTAAGGCTTCAGTGTAAAATATAATTAAGACTTCCCACGTTAAAGCCCAACGAGACAAACATTCAACTACTTACTTTCACACAAGTCAAAAGGTGAGGTAATACATTGGTCCTCTATGACCAGCCTTCTCTGATTACGACTTTTTCCCCCCTCTTTCTCAACCTTAGAGTTAAGTATATTCAGATGCATGGAGGGAGTGTGTAGAAATCAGCCTGGAGTTAGCAAGAAAGGGTATGGGCGGCTCCCAAAAGGCCGAGGAGTTTTAACCCTTTATTCAAATAACAGGCAGAGATTTTCTCTTTTAAAAAAATGAGTATACACAATTGTACAAAGCCACTGTGTCACCGATTTTTACCCGGTGATTAAAGCCGCTGGAAACGTAACATCTGCCCCCGGGGACCCCCCACTTCCTCCCTCAAATGAATCGCCCGCCTGGCCCGGAACATGTTGATCTGCGTCCGTCTGTCCGCACGCGGCTTTTTGCCTTCTCCCCTCCCCCCGCGGTCGGCCTTTCCGCAGCACAGAGGTCACATTGCAGGTGGCGCTTCCAGGAACAACAGCGACCTTCAGCAGAAGCTGACCTTCACCCTCGCTCACATCTTGTCCCAGCCTTTCAAGTCCATGCCCGTCGCTATGCTCCAGGGACACACCTGTGTGCGTGATGGGGTCTGTGCGTGTGCGTGTGTGGCCGTGACTCTGTGTGCACGTGGGTGCGTGAGCAGGAACGTGGTTTTAAAAAATGTTTAACGTTTATTTATATATGAGAGAGGGGGAGGGGCAGAGAGAGGGAGACACAGAATCCGATGCAGGTTCCAGGCTCGGAGCTGTCGGCACAGAGCCCGCCGACGCGGGGCTCGAACCCACAAGAGGGGAGATCGTGAGCTGAGCGGCAGTCGGACGCCAGACCGGCTGAGGCCCCCAGCCCCCCGGAGAGCTAAGCGTTCGTGAGAGAGCTCTGTGGGCGTGGGTGTGTGACTGTGCGTGGGGGCAATGTGGGCAGGCAGGCCCGGCTGGCAGAGGGCGTGGGGCGGCACAACAGGGCCCTGGCGGAGGCCTGCAGTGTTGACGAGCAGTTTCCAACCTCGGCCTCGCTCCGCGGGTGGAGTAGCTGCTGGTGTTCCCACCCTTCTCCCCTCCGAGCTTGAAATTTAGGTTAACTTGAGTTTCCCAGCTTCCCAAACCCTAGATGCGTTCTGTTTCGGAGAAACGGAATCATAAATGCGGCACCGAGGCCAGCTCTGCAAACAGCCAGCCACCCTCACGGGTGCCCTCCCCCAGGCTGTCGTCCACAGGGAGTGACACAGACAAACCACCGACCCAGCCTGAGGGTCTCTGGGACCCACGGGAACCTTAGGGGTGAGGAACAGGAGGCATTTTCACCCTGAGCCCTAAAGGCATCTGGGGGGCCGAGAGGAGGCCAGAAGTCTCTCTGGAAGGCAACACCTGGGGGGTGGGGCCGACCAGGGCAGGAGAGGGAAAGGGTGGCTGCCCCAGCTGGGGGTACGGGGCAGAGCCTGGCCAGGACGTGGGCCCGGGGGGCAGGGAGGCCGTGTCCTAGGCTAGCCCCCCCTCCACCCCGGGCTCACAGGGGCCCAGGAGGGGAGCGGTGCAAGGCGGACGAGGCTGTGCGTGTGCCGCCAGGGTGCCCCGGAGGAAAGGCTATTCGCGCGGTCAGCCAGGGGCATCCGGTCCTGCCCACCGGGTGCAGCGGGTTCACAGGTGCCGGAGGGTGGCCGTGGGCGTTGGGGGTAGGGGGAGGGCAGGCTCACAGGGTGCGGCCACGCTTCCAGGAGGTGGGGAGTTCCCTTCCCCTGCTCACGGGCATCCAGGGGGTGGGCACAGGTGCGGGGGTGGGGGACCCCCAGGCTCACGGGCATCCAGGAGACTGGCGCAGGTGCGGGGGGGGGGGGGGACCACCCTTCGGGTCCGCGGGGAGCCCCCACCCCCCCCACCCCCCCCTCCGGCTCACAGCGTGCTCAGGTGCGGCAGCGTGTCCAGGGGCCCCGCGAGGTCGCGCGCGGCGGCCGCCGACTCCACGCCGCGCAGCCACTCGGTGCACCTGCGGACCAGGCCCTCGTCCACCGCCCGGGCCTCCTCCTCGTACTCCACGTCGTCGTACCGGTGCCGCTCGTTGAGCAGCGACACGCGCGGCGCCGGGCGGCGGCCGGGACCCGCGGGAGACGGCGAGGGCGGCGGGCGGCAGGGCCGCGCGGGCAGCCGCCTCTGCAGGTGGCGCCCCTGGAGCAGCAGGACGGCCTCGGGGGGCAGGCCGGGCGAGAAGCGCGCGGCGGCGGCGGCGGCGGCGGGTCCCGTCCCCGGGGCCGCGTCCCCCGCGGGGCTGTGGCCGGAGCGGGCGGGCCGGGCGGGGGCGCGCGGGGGGCCGGGGCCGCGCCGGGCCGGCGACCGCTTCAGGGCGGCGGGGGGCCAGGAGCCGGACAGCGCGCCCTCGGGGGGCCTCCTCCTGTCCGCGGCGGCGGCGGGCGGCGAGGGCGCGGGCGCGGGCGGGGCGCGGGCGGGCGCTGCCCTGCGCGGGGCGCCAGGCCTGCGGGGCGGGGGGCGCGCGGCGGGGGCCCCCGGGGTCGGCGTGGGCGGGAAGGGCATGGTGCCACCGAGCCGGCGGGTCATCGGCGCCCTGGAAGGAGACGGGCGGCTCTCAGTCGCTGGGGCGCGGGGGCGGGGGGGGGGGCCCGGGGCGTCCCCGCGGGTGGCCGGGCTCGGCGCCGCGTGCCCCCCGCCGCACCCACCTGCGTCCGGCCGCGGCATCGCCGGCTCGCTCACGTCCCGGCTCCCGGGGCCCTCCCCTCGCTCGGGGACAGTCACCGGCCGCCCGAGCCCGGCCCGGGCGGGGGGACGCGCCAGCAGGAGGAGCCGAGCGTCTGGCTGGTGTCACGACCCGACTGTTGCGTGCGACCGGCCACGGAGCCGGAGCCGGGACGGCGTGGGGCGGGACCGGGCGGGACCGGCCTCCCCCGTCGGCCCCCACCACCGACAGGCCTCAATCAACCCGGGGCGGAGGCGGGAGGGCCGGGTGGGTCCCGAGTCCTGGGCGGAGTCCCTGCCGCTTGGAGGGAAAGTCCTGGACAACCGCTTGGCGCCTTTAAGAGGGTGGGAGTTGGGCCGCGGGGTCACCGGCCAGGCCAGGCTGCTGGGCCCGCGCCCTGGTGTCAGAGGGGAAGGCCGGCCGCCCTCGATGGCGCTGGGGAAAAGGCATTTCAGGCATTTCGGGGGATCCTCTTAGTTCCCCTTTTACAATGCTGATGCCACCGCTGAAAGGCGGTCCCCTGAAATTCGAACCCTAGCTTTATCAACGGGCAAAACAGGCCCGTGTCAGTGATGCCATGACAATGACAGAGCAATGTACTTACTGCTGTAACGGTGGTTCAAGTGAGTGACACATCGTGACTGTCATCCCATATTCGAGGAGGAGACCTGGAGACGTCCCTCCGACGTTCAGATGAGTGATGACGTCACATGGTGACGCATCACAAGCCAAGGCACCACTCAAGGAGAATTATCCCCAGGAAACACTCTTCCATAGGAGGTGCTTTCAGGCCTAACCGGGGACGGGACCAGGTTGTGCGGCTATGGCCCAGGTCAGCCGAAAGCATTCAAGTGTGGGTGAACTCCAAGTGCGCTGTGCCAGTGGTCGCCCCCCCACCCCCACCCCAGCAGCACCTCCCGGCTGTGAGGGCACTGGCCGCGTCCCTGTCCCTCCTGCCCCCGTGTCAGGGCACCAGGCAAGAGTGGAACTCGGTCGGTGGCCAGAGCCGTTCTCCCCACAGCTGGGGGCGGAGAAGGGGGCTGAGGTCCCATAATCTCCACCTGCAACCGAAAACCACACCTACACACGTGTTCTGCACAAAATGTGCAAACGCGGCTTCAGGACAGGCTTCGTTCTCTCAAACGTTCTCCCCATCCTGCCGGGGCCTCAAGGTTAGCCTCCCGCTGCCCGCTGCTCAGGGGCCGGGATGTTTGAGGCAGGTTGGGTCGTAAATCTCTGCCGCAGGTGCTGAACGCGCCTGTGTGTTTTATTCCAAGTTTCTGTATTTCTAGGTGGATGCGGGACCGGGTAGGTTAGTGGTGCAGCGGGCGGACAGCGTCCCGCCGGGAGAGCCCGGGTTGGAGGGCAGGCGGACACAGTGAAGACGGGAGAGGACGGGGGCACAGGAGGACTCGGAGGGGAAGGTGACACACAGGAAAAGCAGCAAACTGGATCCTCCCGAGACTGGAGTATGGGTCCCAGACGCTCAGTGGCTGCAGTGGCATCCGTGACGGGGTCCTAATTCCTAAGTCCCGCAGGACAGTCGCAGGTGAGCGGGCGGAGCTGGCGATCCCGTAATCGCCTGCCTGTGTGGCTTCTGTCACCATTTCCCTTCTGCTAGGAACTGGGGGCTGAGTGGGATGGAGGAGAGGAGACAATCCCAGCAACAGAATTCCAGACGCACCACATCTGAGCCAGCACCTTGAGGAAGGGAAGGAAAGTCCTGGGCAAGGGGGAGGGGCTATTAGCCACGCCCACATCCACAGTAGCAGAGATTGGGCATTTTCCTCCAAGAAGAGACAGTGAGATTCATCAGACCGCTGCACACGTCGGGCGAGATGGTCCCTGGGATTCTCCAGAACCCCCACATCCTGTCCCAGCCCAGAAGCATGGGGACTTGGGAAGCTGGAAGTCTCTGCCTGACCTCCGAGGAGAAAGTGAGTGCCGGGCGCCTGCCATCACATCACCTGCCCAGGTCAGAAGGGCGCTCCTCTCCTGTCTTTCCTCAAAGGCCCGGTAAGCATCCCTGCCGGGGGCGACGACTTCCGGTACCTGGTGGTGGGCTACTGGCCCCGGAGCGGCAGAGGAGTGAGTGTCCCCCACAGGACTCTGCTCTTCAGACTCCACTCAAGCATCCAGATGACAGCATCCCTGCTCTCTGCCAGCCACCTCTTCTACTCGAACCCTTCGGCCCCTCGGAAACTGGAGGCTGGAAAGAGTGGCCTGTACCTGGCGGGGACCGTGGGAGAGCAGCGCGTGTCACCTGCACTGTCGCGGCCCGCTGGCTGTTACAGAATCCGTTACAGTCTGTGTGGTTGAATCGAGCCGCTGGTGACAGTTACCAGGAAGGAAAACCACACTAGGACAGCCAGCCAAACTTCCCTCCAGAATTGGGGACGTGACAGAAAAGCAACTAGAGTCAAGAAGTAACAGTCAGCTGTAACTTGGTCATCTGCGTGGGATTTTGCGTGCTGGGCCCAGAACCCAACAGTGGGGCTGTAGCTACGTGTGAAACAGGAAAAGAGGAGGACCAGAATCCTGGGATCGGGTTATCAGTTTCACACTGTATTCCTGGGGTGTCCAGACTCTAAAACCCACGAGTATGTTTCATCTGGAGGTCACAAAAGTTACCTCAACTATAAGCTGGTCGATTTGCAAGGTCAGTTACGCAAAAGCCCATATACGTACTCAGAACTGTCTGTATTTTTCGCCTGTGCTGTCTCACTTTCCAATTCCGTCGATGCTCCTTTTTGAAACATTACACTTGGCACACTGTCACATCAGCGTCAGGTGCACAGCACAGCGATTCGACCCGTCTGTGGGGATGCTGTGCTCACGAGCGTCGCTATCACCTGTCACCAGACGATGCCGTGACATTTGTTTGATTTTCAGATTCTGAACAGACGCGAACACGGTATGGTCCACCATTTGAGAATTCATGGTCATTTTTTCTCCCACTGTTGTATCAGAGTTAAGTGGAGGAACGCAGACTTTTTGTTATGACAACCCTTGAAACTGTTTTCAGGACAAACAAGACGTATGCAGAAAATATTTAAATCACCAAAATAAAGAAGCAAGACGATATCCAGGCCCCACTAAAATCAGCGCGAGTGCTGTGCAGGTTTGAAGGGAAGGGAAAACCGCGCAGCCCGCGGGGTGCTGAGCCTGCTCTGTGGGAGGCTGGGGTCCCACAGGGATCCCCCCAAATCCTGAGTACAGACACACTGCGCTCACCAGCTCATCCCCACGGACGCCGCCGATTGAGGCAGCGCCGGCGATCACACCATGGTGCCCGGAAACCAGTCGCTATTTTAAGAAAGTTCCTTTTTCTCACGAGCTCATCAGTGTCTCGGCTTTACCTCGGTATGACGACTTCAGCGCACGTTCAGAAAAATGTCCAAAGGCAAAGAGATCGATGCCCTGCTTTTCCAAATCACACCTTCTTCCCACATGCTGTGCTTTGTTCCCGTGTTTTGACTCAAATGACTTCACGCGAGGGGGCGGTAAATCGTCCAACAGCCAGAACCAACATGGAGTCTGAATTTTAAACCGCAAGAGGTCTCCTTCTGGCTGTTAGAATCCTCGTGGACCCGAGACACAGACGACTTGGTCGATAACCAGAAACACGTCCATTCCTTCTTCTCACAGTGGTCTGTTACCGTGAGAGGGTCTGGGGGTAGAAAACATTCAGGAACCTGTTCAGACACTGTTTGCTTTAGAGTCCTTTTCCCCAACGCTAAGATAATGATCCACTTTATCTGGATTTTGCTCCACTCCAACCTCACGAGCTTTAGGAGAGAAGAACCAGAAGGACCTGTGTTTTACGGACGACCAAGATTTCCCCAGGAGCTTCACGACCGGCCACAAGGAGGCCCCAGAGCCCTCTCCCCTCGCTGCCTCAACGCCTCCCTGACACTCCTAGGACCCGCTTCTGTTTTTACGGCCTCTCTGGATGTTAACCTCAGTAGAAATTCCAAGTGACTTAAAAAACGTGTATTAACACATCTAAAAATGACAACAAACCCGTGACATTAACAATACACCCGTGACACTGGGGCGCCCGGCTGGCTCAGTCAGAAGAACACATGACTCTCGATCTCGCGGTTGTGAGTTCAAGCCCCACATCGGATGTAGACATGAGTAAAAAAATAAACTGAAAAACGAACAATACACCCATCGCGTTAACATGTTTTTAATGAAAAATAACGGTATTTGCTAAAACCAACAAACCAGAGATGAGGGGTGGGCTCCGTGCTGCCGGGTTCTTGTGTGATCATGCGTCCGCAGCCCCGTGACTCCGCCGTGCGTTCACGGTAGCACGAGTGGAAGCACAGGGTCTTGGGATTAGCGCCAAAGTGGTGTCCGGGACCCCACTTTGAGAATCGCCACACTGCCTGCCGTGTTGCACCAGGAACCGGCCGCTCGGGATGGCGAGCCACAATGGTGGCTAGGAGGTGAGCTGCTTTGAAAGCGAGACTTCACACGTGGCTCTTTCTTGCAACAGCCTGGAAAAGCCCGAAGCAAATCAGAACAGGACGGTGTGGGGAGAAAAGGCACAGGCTTCTCTTAAAACGAGACACAGGCTTCCCTTAAAACGATACGCCTGAAGCTTACACCGCACCTTTTCCTTGCCGCGCTCGGCCTTGCAGAGATGCGCAGTGGCATTTCAGAGGACCGTGGACACCCCGAAGGCTGGTTCACACGCCGAGAGGTGACGGAATAGTTGGAGACTCACGGAACCGTTTGCTTTGCCTTGCCCTCTGGGGACAGCCCTTTGCCAAGGTCCCCGAAGGATCCCGGTGGTCACCTTCACACGCAGGTTACCCAATCCCCCAGCCCTGTCACTGTGGCCGTGACGTGAGCAGCACACACAGCCCCGCGCTGCAGCAGCGCGGGGCCGAGCTCACGCGGACTCGTGCTCCGGGAGCCGTCAGGTGGGGTGCGGTGACGTGCAAGGTCGCGCAGAGAAGTGTGTTAAGAGCGGCCTTCCCTCAGTGTGCACGCTGGCGTCTCGGGCCGGCTCTGCCCCCGCGCGTCCTATCAAGCAAGTAAACTGTCTTCTATCAAGCAAATAAAGTATCTTCAGACGGCAGCGGGGTGGGGGTCCCAGAGGGGAGGACCCGGCCCAGGCGCGCACGTGGAGCCCCCCCCCCCCCCCCTGCCCCGAGCTCTCTGCGGTGACCGAGTGGCCGACAATCCCGGCCAGGGTAACCCACGCTGGCTCATGCCCCTCCTCGGTTCAGCCAGAAGGCCCTTCGCTGCTTACGCCCGTCGATTTTAATGTTTGGGGACCCATATGCGGGGCCAACAGCCACTGCACCTGCCAGGCCGATCTGCTCTCGGCGAGGCGGAGGCGCTGGCCCGACACATGCCGGCCGGTCCCCCCCCCCAGCGCTGGCGGAGCCGGGGGGACGTACGCCCTGAGAACAGGAGGGGCGGTGGGGGGCACCGGGGTGACCTTCCCAAGGACAGGGCCCCGCCCACACACCCTGACCTGCACTCTGGGGTCATAAGGAGACTCCCCGGTACCTTTCACCCACCCCCCCCAGCCAGGGCCCGCCCCATCCCACTCACCCTGCGGGCTGTGGCACCCCGCAGGTGTCCCCCCTCCCCCTGCAGGGTCCGGCTGTCATCCGCAGGGCGGCGGGTCCTGTCCAGCGAGCGAGGAAGTTATTAACAAGATGCACCTCACCTCGCCCGGTCCTTCTCCACCACCCCGCCCCCCAGCCGCACGTGCCCGGGGGACGCCCGCCACCTCCGCCGCCTGGGCCAGGACAGGGGGGCCACCCGGGAAGCCCGGCAGCTCCAGGCGAGGCAGCGCCCGCACCATCTGGGTGGGCGGACCGACCGGGCTTCTGCTCCGTCCGGAGGCTGAGCCCGCACCTCCACAGCAGGAACGTCCGCCCGAAGTTCTGTGTTCCGTCCTGGGACCCTGTGCACGGACACGGCAACGGGGCCACGTCACCGTACCGCCACCCCAACGGGGGCCTCCGGCTCAAGGCCGATCCTTCTGGCGACGCAGACGGACTCTCTGTGGCTACCGTCATCTACCGACACCGAGAATAACCCACTTCTTTGAGCTCCAGGCCTCCAGGTCACACCCCCGCCCCTCAGCGGGCCTCCTGCACAGCCCGCTTCCCGTGTGGTACACACCACGCCCTCCTCCCCTCCCTCCCTGCTCTGCACGCACCTCTGCCCGCGGCGCAGCGAGCTGTCCTCCCCACCCTCCCACGGTGTCCTGTGACTCTCTGTAACCACAACCGCCAAGGGACTGGGACCTCTTGGGGGGCCGGGGGAGGTGTCAGGCGGTCGCCCGTCACCGCCGCCTGGTGCCGTGTTCCCACCCTGACCCGCGGTATCCTTTAGGGCATGGGGTCTGGCCCTGGCCTCGCTCCCCACCGCCAGCCTTCCCCAGTCGAGCTCCGATCCGCCCCCCCCCCCCCCCGCAAAGGCCGCGGCATGTTTTCTGGGTTAACCACTGAAGAGCTAACTCTCCCACCACCCGCTCTGAGCCCACATCGTTATCAAGGATCGTCACAGCAAGGCCAAGGGCCGTGCTGGCCCTTCCCCTGGGCTGCTATGGATCTGACCACGGATCCACACGTGGGGTGGGGGTGGGGGTGGGGGGGTACAACCTCAGAACAGGAGTGGGGGGCTGGGCTTCACCCCCCCACACCCCCAACCATTCTTCCAGCGCAGGGGTGAGGGCAGCCTCCTCCTGAGGCTGCCTCACCTACCCTCACCTACCAGACTTGCCCTGTGGACACTCCTCGCACCTCTGGAACCGTCCCCCATGCCCCACCCTCCTCCTCAACTTTCTGGTGTATTTTTTGGTCTGGATGACACCCTTTTCCCTGCCGTCACCATCACAGTCCTGTGATCTTGTGCAAATGTTCACAGCATTGTTAGGACAGAGACCGTCTCTCATTCATTTTTCTACGGAAACACTCTGTCGTGCCAGAACTCCATCAGTGTGCCCCCACCTAAAACGTTATAAATTTGATCCAGAAAATATTCTTTGTCCAAGTGTGGATTTATTTCAAAATTGTCAAGATTTATATATTATTTTATTACATATGATAAGCAATTTTTAGCTTAAAGTAAAAACTTTCACATTTAAGGTGTTTTTTAAAAAAAAGATACTTTAAAAACAGACATTTTTAAAAGAGCTTGCGGCACAGTCTTAAATATTCACATCTTAGATGCTGCTTAGAAAAGGTTAAAAAACCAGGGAAAAAATCATTTACAATTGGCAGAGATTAAAAGCTCCTAATCTGCGGGGAGAGCATGTTAACGACACATCATGAATTTCACGTTACGAGTGTTTAACAGTTTAATCAAGCGTGGCCTTTCCGCCAGCACACAAAACGGTCACGACGGTCATGGCAGCTGTAGGGGGAGTGATTACTGCATCAGGAAAGGCGTCCTTCACCAAAAACACAACATCAGTCCTTCCAATGCTCTTTTCAAAGAATTTCTCATTTTCAACTTAAGAGAGAAGAGCAGCATTTAATTACTGCATCCCTGGTTGGGGGGGAAAAAAAAGGAAAAACAGTATCATAACCTGCCTCAGGAGCAAACGTGGACAAAACATTCCCGCCAAGAGACAGACACATGAGGACCTTTTACAAGAGAACTCAGTGAAGCCATCAAAACATTTTCTAACTAAAACTCTGCTGAGTATCACTTGAAATCAGGAACTGAAATTTGAAAATAATGTTTTAATGTCTGAAATGGCATTTATTTTAGGAAATCTTTTCCAGCACACATGCTAATCTTAATGTAAAGAAATAAACATAAATACCAAAGAAAACCTAACAAAAGAACCAAGTTTTAAAACAATGAACTGGATTTTAAGAAGCAAAACGTTTACGACAAATCCTCAGAATTCAAAAAAAATAAATAAATAAAATTCACAAGACTTCGCCTTTCACATTTTCTTTCCAAAACAGTTTGTTTAAACTATCACTTGATGCTTTTATGCATTTAAAATTACTATTTGTATACGGATTGTTAAAAGCATGCACCAGTCAGGGCGCCTGGCTGGCTCAGTCAGAAGAACATGAGACTTTGGACCTCGGGGTTAGAAACTTGAGCCCCACGCTGGGTGTAGAGATTTTTAAAAAAAAAAAAAACCTTACTAAATAAAAAAATTAAGGAAAGCACTCACCAGGGGACTAGAGCTGTGTGAGCAGATTCTATATGCTGCCCTCAAAGGCAGAGGGTTAAGCACTTTCTAGTAGCCTGGCCATGGCTTTGAACTCAGTCTTACAGGGTGGATATCACTTCTAGGTGACCTGTCCTCTTGCTGAGAAACGGCACGACATCTCCCAGCTGGGGCCCCGAGGACAGGCGAGCTACCTATGGTCCCCCTGCTGGGCAGCCTACCCACCTGGGTTGACCCCGTATAGGCACTCATCAGAAAGAATCATCCATTTGAGATGAATAAAAATCGTATTTCTACAGTTTCCTTCATTGTTCACGTTAGGCATACGAGTTTGCTGTTTTTTGTATGTAACCTGTTCCCAAATTTCACCCAGAAGCAAAGTTGTGCCTCAACAGAGTACTTTTCTGAACCGGTCAGGTTTAAGGTTATAATTAGGTTTTTCCCTCCACGACTAAATTAGTACATTTCTCTGAAAAAAATGCAAGAAAATGGTAGTTACTCTTGACACATAAAATAAATATGTTTCTACTGGCTTCAAACAAACACTGATGTTATCAGACCTCAGTTTCTAACTTCCTGTTTTTTCGTTTTTTTTTTTAATGTGGAATTTTGTTTTACTGGTGTCTGTCCATCCCATTTACCGAGTATTTGCAGTCAGGGAAGGATCAGGAATCTCTCATCAAAATTTCCTAACTGTAAATGTTTAATTGGTAAAAACAGGAGGTTCCAACCTGGTTGCTACACATGTTCTGAATGGTTTTGCTTTACACGGCAAACTTCTATCGATCTTATTTAAAAAGTAAATAAAGTAAATGGGGGGGGGGGGCATGCGGAGAGAAAGTCTACGAAAAACAGCTTTTTACATCATATTTGAATGTGCATATCCTAAAATTCACGTAACTGTGTCAAGATCAGCAGAGGACCAGAAACGACAAGATGGAATTTGAACAGGCTCACCTTGCATACGGGATGTACGACAGGCTGTACCTGCAAGAAAAATTCAAAGATGCTGAGACGATCCAGACACCTGCCGCTCTTCTCCATGCCAAGGGGCCACACTCCAACACCGTAACAAACAAAACTGCGCGATGCTGTGCAGTAACCCTCAAAGCACAGCCCCAGACCGGTAACAGCAGCTTCAGCCGGGAACTTGGTAAACGGGCAAGTGATTGTTCCCCGCCCCCCGCCTCCCGAACAAGAAACTCTGTGTTTTCAGGAGCCATCTGTGGGACTCGACCGCCCGCTACAGTCTGGGCCTGCTCCGGTAAGAAGGTCACCCTTTGAAGTCTTCTCGATCAAAAGAGTAAAGCGAGAATAAACGGCATTCCCCTTCAGGGATACATCAACCATCACGTACAGATGATGCCACAAAATGCAACCTCTTACAGAAAAAGGCCAAGGCACGGGATTTACATCTTCCCACGGTTCCCCGAACAAGAGGGAAGCCACGCACAGAGAAGCGCAGGTAACACCCGTCGAGGCCGCGACCAGCGGAGGGGAACAGGGCGCAAGGAAAGACTGATCTCGCAGGGGCGACGTCAGAGAGGCTGAAGGCCAGGAGCCCGGGCAGGGTGGCCTGACCCCTGCAGGGAGCGCACGAACTCAGCTCTGAAGAAGGAAAACCCTCTGACAGATACAGGATCTGTGACAAACACGGACGCGTGTGAGGAGGGGCGCAACCAACCGGATCACACACTCACCGCAGCCCAGACCCTAAAGAGGCTTCCCGGAGGAGGGGGAGCATGTGGCCGGGAGGGAAGGGTGAGGCCGAATACTCGGAGGGACAGGTCACCACAGGCAGCGGGAAGGCAACCACGGGCAGCTGACTCTGTGGAACCACGTGGGTTTGAACTCATTGGGTCCACTTAAATGTGGATTTTTTTTTTTTTTCCCCAATAAATACAACCGGGAAATTTTTTGGCTGGAGATCTGCACCATTTTGAAAAAACCTGGCAGATGAAGCCCGCGGCCGAGGAATACCAAAAAGAATTAAGGAATAGGTATAATCGTAAGACCACACTACAGGACACATACAGAAAACGCGTATTAATCGACTGCTTCTGTAACTGGCGAAGCTTCAACAGTAGGCTCTTGGTAGTTAAGTTCTGGGGCAAAGGTCACACACAGATTTCCGACGGTGGGGGTTGGTGCCCCTCGTGCCGAAGATCAACTGCATTCACTGACGATTCAGATGGGACGTGCCAGATATTACAGGGCCACATACAGCAGAGGGAATTCTCCCTTGTAACTATCGGGCGATATCAGTATTCTCCCGGGCTTCTCCCTGACATGGCCTCGCTTGTACGCGTCCATCTGGTATTCCCTACATGTGCTGTCGTTTCTTTCTCATACGAAGAAGAAGAAGTAAGGGCATCATTGTGCAACAGCACCCCACCCCCCACTGGTGTGACCCCACCCCTCCCCAGTCACCACCGAGCGACGTGTGGGTCCCACGGGACACTGCAAATCGCACTCATCTGACCTCTCAGGAGGTCCGTCCCCTCCAGGGCACATGCTTCGAACCATCACACGAAGGGCCAGACATTCCCAGGCTCAAAGGCTCCATAAGAAAATGCTTATCGAGACTTAGGGCATTTGAAGTTTCTCACCAGCCTAAGCAAGACTTACCAGGTCATCGACAAGAACTGCAATATGCAGAACAACAAGGCCAGGCCCTTCTTGTGCCACTAACAACAGCAAAAACAGACAAACAGCAAGTTAGGAATCTTTAAAAATATTTTTCTCAAACAGGTTTCAATTCCTCCCCTTTGAAAACGCAGACAGCTTCATTTACGTTATTAAGCTTTACCGTGACAAATTTGAGACTCGGCAGATCCAAAATTTAAATCTCTGTGAAGCATCTTTCCTTTCTAAAGTCTCCGTGTCAATTTAGACGCTGGGAAATACAGGGCACCGAGTGAGTGTCCCCGAAGTAACCGCGTGAGGCTGCCCACGCTGGTGCTCTCCCGCCAGCTCTCCAAGTCGACGCCACCTTTACTAAAATCAACCCTGAAAACCCCACGGAGCTATCCGATCTCTGTCCTGGGTGGGATGTGCACCCTTTACTCCTTTCTCTCTTGCTCCTGGAGTTATTTTTTGAAGAAAAACGGCATTTTATCGTGATCTTCTAGAGTAACGTAAAATTAACAGTTTCGGTTTTAAAATGGCCTATTTTTAGAATTCCTTGTCCATTTTTATTTTTGCTTACTTCTTTACTGATTTTAACTTACTGCCTATAAATAAATAGGCTGTTAGGCCAAGGCCAAAACTCAATGTTCCATACAGATATGCAAATACTCTTTAAGAACATTCTTTTAGGGGCGCCCGGGGGGCTCAGTCGGTTAAGCCTCTGACTTCGGCTCAGGTCATGATCTCACAGTTTGTGGGTTCGAGCCCTGCAGGCTCTGTGCTGACAGCTCAGAGCCTGGAGCCTGCTTTGGATTCTGTGTCTTCCTCTCTGCCCCACCCCCGCTCGTGCTCACGCTCTCTCTCTCAAAAATAAACAAACATGAAAAAAACTAAAGAATATTCTTTCAGTCATCATTGAGAAATGAGGGGTAAGAATTGTCACCCAATTAAAGCTCAGTCCATTTTGACACAGAATATTTCTAGAACATATATGCTACTGTTTCTTTTTTTTTTTTTAATGTGTAGTTTTCTCGATAGCTCACGAACCACCTCAAATCCCTAAGTAGATGGGGGGGGGGGGGCAAATAAATAAAGGGAATAAAGACTCAGGAGCACTGGAAAGTGCAATGAACTTCGGGCTAATGAAGAGCTGTTCACCTTAACAGTAACAGGTATATTGAAGTTCTTTTGCCTGCCCGCCCTTTTTTTTTAAGCGATTTCACATCTTCTTAAAAATTAATTAATTAAAGTAACCTCTGCACCCAACGTGGGGCTCAAAGTCACAACCCCAAGATCAAGTCGCACGCTCTTCCGACCAGGCCGGCCAGGCGCCCCCTTTTGCTAATTTGTTTGGGTTTGTTTTCTTGCCCTTTCTTACTAGTTTTGACATCTTGCGACTCGGAACGCACTCCCTCATCAGCGGCCTCCTCTCTGCTGCAGGGGACAGGATGGCCCGGCTCGCGAGCACCGCAGACGAGGGCAGACAGACCCCAGCAGGAGCCCCTGGGAGCCCAGGAGCCGTCAGGGTCAGGTCAGTGTGCTCCGGAGGTAAGCAGGAGCCCGCCTCTGTTGGATGGCGGGGTTCATCGCGAGTGCAGCCACTAAGCTCATGTCACGATACACAATGTCAGGGACACCCAACCTCTGTGGGCTTCAAGAAGCCAGACTTTGAGCTCCTTTGGGACAGCAGGGTGAGCATGACGGTGAGGGGCAGTTAGCAGAAAGCAGGCACAGCTGACATACTTACCCAAAGAGCAGCGCACAAGGTAAGTATGAAACACAACTATAGGAAAGGAAAGAAAAAATTGCAAATGTGAGTCCTTTCAAAACCTTAAAAAAAATCATAAACTAATCTGCATCATTTGCATGCATAATAAAACTACAGGACAAGATCAGAGCCGCGGCCAAGTCTAGTGCATTCCACACTGCGTGCCGAGTTCGCCCTCCCCTCGAGTCCGTGGCTGCAGTGTTCCCAGGCAAACCGGAAGCTCCCAGTGAACGATCCGTTGATCAAATCAACGGAAAGGATGCTTGAGGAATGGCTTAGTGGTATCAGCTGTTCTTTTAATTTGATCTTCAATTTTTCTAATTCTCGTATAATTAACATCAACGGAGGGACTCAACCCTTCTACACACGACTCCGTGCTCGTCACGACACCCACCCTCTTAATCCCAGACAACCGCCGTTCTTACGAGCGCTTGTGTTCGTGTCTGGCAACAGAAAATCGCCAACAGAGTGCTTAGTACGACTGGGGACGCCCAGTAATTCTAGTTTACTTAACTCTACGGAAGGAATCTACTGTGATGATTTCCATGCAGAAGATGACAGCACCACTCCACATCCCTGGGTCCCCCAAGGGGCAGGTGACAGCAACAGAGACAAGCAGGAGGCTGGCGGACAGAGAGCCCTAGGCTTTGACGCTTCGAGTGTTAAATCAGTCATTCGGTCCAGACTCCAGTCATCTTCTCTTGAAAATGAGGACGCTGTCTGCCCACGGGCTCCGAAGGGCTCGGGCAACGAACGAAGCAGAACTGGTCTGCGACGAGCTTGAGGTGGGGGCCGGCACTGAGGAGACGCCACGTGAGTGGCCGGATGGGCGCACGGCCATTATCAGGCAAAATCTTACGTGAGCAGCAAATGAGACCACACACAACAGTCAGGTGGACATGCTGACTGGAGTCATCACCGAAGTTGTGTCACATAAATACTTAACGGTCTCTTCCGGGAAACGGTCTACCTTTCTAAATGTTTGCACAGCCTTCTCCACTTGATGCTTATACACGACTAAGACGGGTTCCAGGAGACTCTACGCAAAGCCAGTCTCCAAAAAATCCTAGTAAAATATAAACTTCTCACGGTCTAACGGCATGAGATAACTTCCCAGTAACCTAGACAAAGTTGAGTGTTAACGTATCGCTATACATGCTAACACACGAAATTCTAACTGGAAAAATCGGAAATACGGTACTAAACTATGATGACAGCGAAAAAGGACACGAACGAGAAGTTAGTCTGAAACAGGTGTTCCCTCGGGTAACGAGGTGGGAGGAGACACACATTATGGCTGAGAATGAGCCGCGTCTAGAAGCTTAGCAGTGGTTACAAGGACAAACCGGCCGATACGACTGACCTTACACTCTACAACGTGCGTTAAAGAGGCAAGAGGAAGCCGCCAGAGACACAGACAAACACGCTGGGAGCCGGGGGCTCAGTGCACACAGGGACACTCGAGTTCCTCGGCCCGGGACCCCAAAACATCAGCCGAGAACCCCAAATGTGCGACGTGAAAACGGTTACCCGCCCCTCGCCCGGTTCACAGATAAAGAGAACGCCAGGTGTCAGGGTGACGACCTGGCAGCCGTGCACAGTCCGGTGACAGGGACCCGGCACACTCACAGGTCCGGCCACAGAAGCCACGCTGTTGGGAGTACAAACGGTGACACGGGAAGGCACCAAAGCCAGACGACCGGCTACGTCAGTTGAGCCCAGCGTCCCCGAGAGGACTCCAGTGGCCCCGGAGGAGACCTGTACTCCGGCCCCACCTCCCCGAGAGCACACACCTCCGGTAAGAGGCGCTCTGCGGGGCTTGGAAACAGCGTTCAAGCACCTCCCAGCTCCGCTTTGAACCCACGGAGCTCCGACGTCAGGCACGTGCAACAGAAGGCGGGATTTACCGAGTCGGCCAATTTAGGTGACGCTGTACCATCTACCTCCTGCAAACACACAGGCCTAAGGATGTGAGGATGACAAACAGGCAGCGAGAGAAACAGAACAGTCCAGACAGAAGGGCGGGCAACCATCTGCAAAGCAGTAACGCAAGACACGTCCAAACGCGTGGATTGTCAGTGTTTACTTACAAGCATGATAATTGTTGCAAGCAATCTTGTCGTTTCAAACATTTTCTTCAGCTGCTTCATGGGTCCCATTAAAAAGCACGTACTATTTGAAACAAACAGGAGCAGAGATGAGTCTATAATTTGTCTGGCCGTATAAACAAAAATGCTTTCAAGAAAAGACATCCCGTGCTGGTTTACTAATAAAACTTTCTCACTAGATCACTTATATTTTTCTTTAATATTAAAAGGAAACCTTCGTTTTTTTTTAAAACTTGTTTATTTTAGTAAGCTCTAGGCCCAACGTGGGGCATGAACTCATGACTCCGAGATCAAGAGTCACATGCTCTATGGACTGAGCCAGCCAGGCTCCCCAAAAGGAAACTTTAATCTAGTTTCCTATGACCCACATAAATGCCTTTTTACACATTACTGGTGGTCGGAGGGATCCTGAACTCACAGGTGACCTGCTTCCAATCTGTGCCAACTCAGTCACTACCCTTCCTCATTTCCGCCCGTGACGGGCCAGAGCGATGAACGACGCCCTCCGGACACCGGTCCGTTTAAAGCCCCCGACAGCGGCAACACATACACGTGCTGAGCTGGGCTCTGCTCAGACCGGAGCCTGGAACGGAAGGCCTGCAGGCACGAGCCCAGGAAAGCGGGCTGAGCTTGGCCTCAGCTCACACAGCTTCACGTGACTACCTCTGATCCAGAAGATCACGGAGGAGACAGGAGGTCACCTGGGAAAGCTAACTCCTGCCTCTGACACCTACTTCAACAGACCTCCAAAGACCCAAACATGCACCAAAGATCCTCAGACAGGAATTTGCGAAAGCCCGATCCGAAATGCCACTGGGCTCGCTGGCGCTCGCCACCATTAAGGCCGGATCTTCGGGCTGGTCGGCTGGAGGGCCGGTCCTTTCTCTCACTAAGACGGGGCTTCACAAGCAGGGAGCGGGGCTCCGGAGGACGGTCTGGTGGGAAGTGCGCCTGGTCACCTCACTGGGCACACCCCCGGGGTAGGGACTCACCCAGCTCCAAGGATCACACTGGGGTAACGGAGAGAAACACCCGGCAAGGGCCCCAAATGCTGGCTCGCCCTGCCCGCCCCACTCCGCCGCGCCGCTGGCCCACGGCAGGGAACGATAAACGTTTCCTGCGCGAACATCAACTGTGTAGCTACAGAAGCAGACCCTAGCAGGAAGTGCTCACCGGGAAGGAAGACCGCGATGGCAACAGCAACCCAAACGACCCGAAGAGCCCGGCTTCTACACGTACCTGGCCAGCGCAGCGATGTTTCCGAGCGTGTAAAACACTGCGAAAAGCTTGATGCCCCCGGGAAGCCACAGTAATCCAGTTCCCTGAGTTAAGACACATTTTAAAATCATGACACCACCGTGACAGCTTGAAACACAAACGCGCTACGTACGATCGTTACATAATATGCAGTTTAAGTATAAATGCGCCAATGCAGACTTTTTGTAGTTCTAAAAAGGCAGTGAGCTTTCCTTGTCATCGACTCTGAGCCTTCTGCCTGTTTTGCGGGTCGGTGCGCACAACTTAGCGGTAACACAACCTCCCCTGTGCACGTGAGTCAACCTCACTCTTACGTCAACAGGCCTCGTAAACGGCAAGTTAAACAAAGTAGTTAAGGCATCTCGATTCCTGACCCTACAGCTCTTTACACACATGGGGTTTTCTTAAAAAAAAATGATTTTCGGGGCGCCTGGGGGGCTCAGTCGGTTGAGCGTCCGACTTCAGCTCAGCTCACGGTGTCACAGTTTGTGAGTTCGAGCCCCGTGTCAGGCTCTGGGCTGACAGCCCCGAGCCTGGAGCCTGCTTGGGATTCTGTGTCTCCCTCGCTCTCTGCCCCTCCCCCGTTCATGCTCTGTCTCTCTCTGTCTCAAAAATAAATCAACATTAAAAAAAAAAAATTTTATTTTTAATTATTTTCACAGCCCCTAAACCCCATGAAATGTGAACGCCTCCCTCCCCGTCCTGATCTCCTCGCCCCTATTTGAGGCGACATACATCCCGTGGAAACAGACTCACTGCGATCGACTACAGGCTGCTCGCTGCCGCTACACGGGGTCATTGGTCTGACAAAAAGTAAAAGCGATCGGGCAACACGAAGCTTTAACTCACAAGGATAGAGAAGAGAATGCCGCACACGAAGCAGATCGCAAACCACTTCAACCTGGTGTTGAAACTAAGGGACGAGGCATCCAGGACCTTAAAGAGGAAGGGAGATCAGAACACGTTCTTAACCTGCCATGAACCAATCTGATTCTTTATGCTGAATTATGGCCCAGTTTCACTTTAACCCGTACGGGGAATCGGTCTTATGCTGCACATGGTCGGGCCTTGGAGAAGAGCCACAGTCCACGGCTGCCAAGGGAGATGTGAACATGACCTGGGACTCACATGGTCCTGAGAAGCCGAGAGCCCTGCCCAGGTGTGAGAGCAGCTGTGACAGCAGCCCTGGGCCCCCGGTTCTCCAGGGCCTTACCTGGGCAGGACACCAGGCACACATGGACGTGGACCAGTGGACACAGCATATGATGCGTGTTATAAAATACTCAGTGCTTAAAGAAACAAGACAAGCGGACTGTGGACCTATGATGCGGAGACGGTCCCGGCACGCAGGGATCACCACCTCCCCGCATCCCCGCCGGAGGTCGCATACGGCAGGCTCCCTGATGCAGAGCCTGAGACAGGGATCTGGTACACGAACTGCTCTCAGGAGAAACCCTGTAGAAAGTCGGGGGGCTGGACGGGGAAGGGGGACCTGATGTGGCGTCGGCTGGAGTTCAGCCCCGGCCTGCAGCGTCACCCCGCACCTCAGTGTCACTTCTGCCTCGAGGCAGGGGGCCAGCCTTCCGGAACCCACCTCCGTGGGCAAAGTGGGGTGACTGCAGGACCTCCAGGGTGAGCCGCTGGGAGATGGGTACACCCGCCCCGCGACGGGGACCTGGGCAGCCAGCAGGGGTGATCATTTTCATGCGTTATAAAAGTTCACTTAAAACCAACTCAGGAAAGCCCTAGGTACCCCCTCACCCATTATTAAAAACACATTACCGGAAAGATCATTTATGCTAGAGCAAGAGAATTCCTGTATGCTGTGCAAATTCTGACCAAACGGTGAGAGAAGAGAGCGGCAGTGACCCCGCTCCTGACACACTGATGGGGGGGGGGGGAGGCAACACACTCTTGCAACTTCTGTCCCAGTGAGGCTGGGGCGGGACAAAAGCAGCTGCCTCAAGAAACTAGAAACAGATCTTGAGGACTCATGTATCAACATGCCATTTCTGACTTACGTTACCGTATATACTCAAAAATGAGACACGCTTAGTATGTATTCTCGAGAATAATGAAGCAAAACCAGAAAATTTTATATGCGAAAGCTCAAAATACCTTTGGCTACATTCCTTACCTCGACAGGTTAGTCTGGGAGTCCTTATGCAGCATGAAAAGTAGATAAAAATAACTAAATAAAGATTGTAAATGTAACACACATCACTTTTTAACACATTTAGGAAATGTTTTTTCAAAAATTTGCTTTAATTCCCATTCTTGCTTCCAGCAACGTCCCCCGTTTACAGAATCGCTCCACTGTACGTGAAGGCTAGACCAGCCGTGGAAACATCCGAACCTCACGGGACCAGAAGGGCGCCCACCAACAGTGTCCCTGCTACACAGAGCACAACAAAGCCCAGAGGTGGAGCACGACACGGGAGGCGGCCCGCGACACGTGCAGGGCAGGGACCTCCGTGAGCCCGACTTCCGAACGGTCAGGGTGAGGACACCGCGATGCGGGTGCGTGTCGTTTGCACTTTCTGTACAAGTTTAAATCACCCCACTGTTGCTCTCCTGTCGGCTCAGCTATTTGCACAACAGGAGGCGTCTCCCCCATTACCATTTCCACGGGGTGATCTTAAAACCGAAACCGAAACAAGTTATTTCTATTCGTAAATACGGAATACTCAACCCGCGAGCAAAGACCGGTCTTGAGCTCAGCGTAAAGAGCTGAAGGTGAGCCGACGGCGAACACAGGCAACAGGTGTCCAGCGACTCTCCTGAGTGGGATCGTCACCCCACCTTCCCGGGCGCCCTGCGCCTGACCCAGTCCCCTCCCCTGACTGGCAGGCTCACGCGTCAACGGCCACCCCTGCCCTCCCCACTCCTGTCACCTACTGCTCTCTGGTCATCCTCTCCCACTCGGGACCCCTGATCACAGGTCCCACCCTGCATCCCGGCAGAGTGTTGGATGCTTTCGGCATCCGCACGGACGGCCCGGCCTCCCTGCGCCTCCCCCCCTAGTCCCCGCGACCTTTGCCCTCCAGTGCACTCAGTGAGCCAGGCCACTCTCACTACCCGGAATCAGCCCACGTCCAAACTTCAAGCGGCAGCTGCCGGCCCCCGACGGTGGCCACGCTGATTCAACTGCTTGTGTCCCGGCTGCACCGCGGCCTCTGGGTCCCCTTAGCCAGCCCCCCGGTCCTCCTCCTCCCTTCTGTTCTGCGGAACTCCCACGCCACGCCGACTCAGGAGGGCCTTTGGAATCCCCCTTCCGCCGCACCCGTCTGGCAAAATCCCACCGCGACTCCAGCCTGCCGTCCTCTTCCTCTGGGCGGTCCGATGGCACGAAGGGGGGCTCACAGCCAGGTGCTCAGGTCATCGGCACCTTCCGGCGGGCCCTGCCTGCCCGGCAGCCTGACGTGACACAGTGATGTCTGTCTGCCTCTGGCTCCGTGGCCCGCTGGCTGCTCAAACCTCCAGTCTTGCCCTGACACTTCTGGCGGGCAGCTCCCCGTCTTTCACAGGAAACGGAAACCATCAACGCGCCCTCCCTCCACCGTTTGCCGCCGGACCGCCGCGCCGATCTCGAGAACCTCTCTCCTTTCCCTCGGATCACCACGGAGGTCGAGGTCGGTGCGCCCTGCCCTAGAGCCCAGCCCTCCACCTTCTCTGGGAACCTGCACTGTCAGCTCCGCACCCCCAAGAGCGCCCCGAGTTCTCTCCCTGAGACCATGTCTCTCCACCTGTCCCCGTGATTGGGCCTCTCCCGTCTTGAAGGAAAAGCTCGCCTGATTTCCCTCCGGCCTCTGCTCACCCATTCCGCAAATACCTACGGAGTGCTCCCGGGTGCCAGCTCCACGGGCCGCTCAGGGTCTCGCCCTCCCTGCACCTGCGCCCCGCACCTGCTCCCTGACGTCAGGCTCCCGCGAGCCCTTTGCGTGCTGCTCCCTTGACAGTGAGTGGAGCCCCGGGCAGGGCCGAGTCCCTGGGGGAATGGCCCAGAGGGAAGCCAGCCCTTCCTGGGTTCCAGCCTCCTGCTGCTTCTATCGCAGAAAGTGCTCCAAGGCAGGAAGTGCCCTCTCACGTGGCCTAGTGCTTTAACCGGCTACTGGGGGCGGGAGACTGGGGGCGGGAGACTGGGGGGCGGGGGGTGACTTCAAACAAGCAAATGCCCAGCGAACAGAACAGCAGGGGCGGGATGTGCTGCAGGGGAAATCAGGCAGCTCCCAGGGTGGAGGGCAGGGGGGGCAGCAGCCAGGGCGGGTGGTCCTGCTGAAGGCCTCTGGGGACGTGCCTCGAACTCTGGCCTCCACCCTCTCCACCCTCAGCAGGATGATGGGGCAGTCCCAGATCTCAGATCCCTCCTCCACTGTCTGGCCACCTCCCCATTCTGCCCTGAGCCAATTCCATCAAGTCCTCCCACCCCGGCTCCTATGCGCCCGGCCGCACTCAAGGGACACCACCCTAGGTATCACCAGCAGCTCCTGGCATCCTCCCCGCCCCCCCACCCCAGCCGTACCCTGACCGGCCCGTTCCCCGCTGTCTGCACTCGCCAAGGGGGGCCCCATCTTCTCAAGAACCCCCACCCCCCCGCCGGTCCTGATGACTAGGGGGTTCACTGCCACTCTCCTCCCTTCCTCAGCCCCAGAAACGCCTCCTCCAAGATCCTGCCATCACGCCAGGCCACCTGCTGCTGCTTCTCACTGTTGTCACTACCATCCCCTGGGTCACCCCCATCACTGCCCCATCACAACTCTTGCTCTTGTAAGGACTCTGCACGGGGCTCGCCACCATCCCCCCACTCCTGTCTGAACTCCTGGGGACTTCATCACTGCAGTAAGCCAGATTCCAAACTCTAAGACTCTTGGCTTCTCGAGCGTCTCTCCTCCAAAGGTCGAATTCTGCACCTTACGTCAACCAGGCCCCTTCTCTCTGGCAACAAACGCACCACGTGTCGACAATCTCCGTGACCTCAGTTTCAAGCGTCCTCCTTCCGATCACCAGCCCCTACCCTCCAGCACCCCTCCACCCCCACTCTGGCTGCCCTCCTATAATCACTCGGCCCTCTGGCCCTCTGACACATTCACTGGGCAAAATGTGAACCCTGGTGAAATCCAACTCTGCCAGTCCTGCCCTGCCCTCCTGCTGCTGAACGTGACTCCCGCTTCAAATTCAGGACCACTGCCCACAGGTGGGGCCCTGTGCTGCGAAGAGTCCCAACGCTGCTCCCCTCCATTCGTTTTCCTATTCTCTAACCAACCACTTCGCACCTCCTTGAACTTCAACGCTCACCCCCTCCAAACTTCCACCTGGCAACCTCATTTCCTGTTTCAGTGTGGACAGCTAAGGAGTAGGGGGAGAATCCTCTCCCGCTCTGAAGGCAGCGCCTGGAGCTGTGCCACACGCTCTCCCCGCTCTCCCCCCGCCGCCCGCACACCAGCCTGCGTGAGCTGGCCAAGGCCGGCCCCTTCTCTTGTGCACACGTCCCATCTCCTGGGATTTTCCCAACCACTCCTGGACGGCACCCCAGCAATGATCCCCTCTCTTGCCTGCATCATCAGCTTCCCCCTCTTCTGGACTATTCTCGACATCTTTCTCCCCTCTAGACTGTGGGCTCAAGAAAAGGGGCACTATCACCTCCCTGTCCCCAAGGCTTAGAGCGGCTCAGTACAACAGAACTTTCCGCCACGAGATGTCCCACTCACGTACTGTCCTGTACAGCAGCCACTAACACGTGTGCCTCCTGAGCACCTGAAATGTGACCCGTGTGACTAAGAAAGAATTCCAGATTGTATTTAATTTTCACTAATGCAAATGTAAAAAACCACACGCAGCTCTGGGTCCTGTACTACACAGCACAGACGTGGGGCATAAGGTGGGGAACAAAAGAGCGGCTCGATCGATGGGTTGGGTGAGCCATTACTGCCCTAGTGGCATTTCTCACACTACCTACCGCTCGTGGATTCTTGTGTTGCCACTGTGATTGGCCCAACTGGTCACAGCGTCCCCTGAGAGCCGAGGCTTCTCCGCCAGCCCAAGCCCCCAGAGACTAGCCTAGAACCCCGGCCACAAGAAGTGCTGAGTGAACACGACAAGGAAGGGAGATGGGAATGGAAAGGGACTGACAAACGACCCTCGGGCAGCACTATGGGGTTGTAAGTGCCCCACTCCCGGGCCAGGCCAGTAACGGCTCGTCAGCATGCGCCCCACAGAAACACTTACAAAGCAGTTCCTGCTCCACTGCTATTTTTAAACCTCTCGCCAGAGGAAGTAACCCTCATCAAGCCTTCCGGCTCAGAGCGCAGAAGCAAAGGATGTTTTTGTTTTACGTTTAACCTTGTGGCAGGGGCTCGATGCCCTAACGGACAACTTCTAATTCCGCGTTATTTCGCTTTTTCAACGACCTTCCCCGCCCCTCTCCTGCGTCCCGACTCCCAAAAGACACACGCACACACGCACTCCCAGCGCCTCGTCCGCCTCCAGGGGCAAAGCAACGCACGGGAACTGTAAGCTCTGGGCTCGCTGCGGCTCGCAGGACAAAGCCGCTGCCCACCTGCTGGCGCTGCCCAGCCGGGTTCAGGGTCCAGGCCGAGCGCAGCAAACCCAGCGGAGCTGGGCTGAGAGCGGCTGGCTGATCCGGGGGCGCGAAGACGGGCAGCAGAGGGGCTCCCGAGGGTCAGAAGGCCAAAAGCGGGGCGTGGGGTGGGTCTCAAAGCGAGCCTCTGCAGACGCCACGAAAACCGGGGAGGCTCCCCAGAGTCTCCCCGGGAGGCGGCGGAGTCGTCCCTCCGCAACGCGGCCGGCACAGGACCGCCCCCGCCCCGCCCGGCCCGCTACCTGCGCGGTGAGGCCCTGCTCCTCGTCGTCCTGGCCGCTCAGGACCCGCCGCAGCTTCTCCATGGCCCTGCTCCGCCGCCGCCCCGGCGGCTCCCGCTTGCCGGCCCCCGGTGCCCTGCCGGAACCCGGAACCAGGAAGCCGGAACCCGAAACCCCACGAGACCGGAAGTCCGGGCCGCCCGCTTCCGGCGCGCCCGCGCGCCCCGCCCTCCTCCCCGCCGCTGCCTAGCAGCGCGCACATGCGCGCCGGCGCCCGTCTGCCCGGGGTCCGGGTCTGCGCCCGCCGCTTCCCTCCCCTTCCCTTCCCGCCGGCCAGCCTGGCGGTGGCGGTGACCACCTCCCTCGGACCGCGGCGGGCGCCGCCTCCCTTCACCTGGCGTCGGGTCGCGGCGGACGCACAGCCGTTGCTGTAGGACGAATGGACCCGCGAACGCGGGTCCTCGCGCGTGGTGTCGGCGCTCCGCACCGCAGACCCACGGCGGGTGCCCCAGACCGGAGCCCCGGCACTGCAGCCCCGACACCCGGTACTGCGGCCCCTACGTCCAGTCTTGGAAGCCCCAGATCTAGTACTGCCAGCCTGTCCCCCAGCGCTACAGCCCCAGCGTCCCGTACTGCAGCCCCAGGGTCTAGCGCTGCTGCCCCGACACCCAGTACTATTAAATCCAGCGTCCGGCACTGCACACCAACATCAAGTGCAGCGGCCCCAACATCCCGTGCAACAAATGTGGTGTTCAGGCCTGACCCCAGGAGACTACTGAGGGCCATTTCGGGAATACTGACGGGGGTTCAGTTCCAAAGTGGACATCTCCTTACTAAGAGTGAAGTGCTCCAAACATCTGCACTTGGGGCGAGTCAAGGAGGGAGGGAGGGCCGGCTTTGGGGCACCCGGTTCTGTGTTCTGACCGCCAGGTGGCGCTGGGGCTCAGCTCTCTCCCAGCCCCATCTCCTCAAGACGGAGCACCTACTTTTCAAGGTTAAATGAGAATAGATGTACTTCAGATCATCTCAGTTGAAATAACAGGAGGCTGCCTTCTTCCTTTTTATGTGTGAGAGGTGCTCATGTACTCAGTTTATCTTCCAACCAGGAATTTGAAAGAGTGAGACCCTACTCAGGAGAGGAAGAGACAATCCAACCCATCTGTCCGGTTTTGCATAAACACTGTGAACCTCTGAACAACTGTTTACTGTTCTCTGGTTGGTCCTGGGTGAATGAACACCAGCAAACGAGGAAGTGGCTTTTTTTTTCTTGTTATCCACCATGGATTTTAAAGAGAGATTAAAAATTAGGTCTGCCCGTACAACATGAATTTCAGGGTATCTTGGAGTTTTCCACAAATATACTACCCTAAGGTCACCAAGGGATAGCTTTTGCTTTTCACTTTGCCAAGACCATAATGGAAGCATCTGTTATTTTGTTTTGTTACATCACCCAGATTCGTAAGAGCTGACAGTTAAAAGGTGGACGGACCCCTGAAGACTTTTATTACCCATGCTACTGTCTTCAGTAGAGATGTTGTCTAATCCCAATGAGATAAATACAGGTATTATTAGACCCCTAAGAAAGCAGATCATATACTGCTCTGAGAAAACGGTCCAATGCTCAGTATTTGGGGGGCAGAAAATACTTCTGTTTGGCCTATTTCTACTAAAGTGTGAGATCTTATCTTTTTGTCCTTAATTTTAAAAGATCGGAAAATAGATGATAAATGTCTGCTGTAAGATAACAAATCTGTACACTTCTAGTCAATAAAAAGGTATGTCTGTACATTGTTCAGAGACTTCGATTTGAAGCGTAGTGACTTTAGTTTTCCATATGCCAAAAGAGGAAATAAACCAATATCTCCGGTGATGGAGAGAAAGTTTTCCAAGGAGATATGGGGTTGAACCATGTAAAACTGGGAAAGCCCAACTACTTTTGACCTAAAAAGGGCAACTTCCTGTGTTTCGACCTGTACCTGGGCGTGAGAAATTTCACTTGGAAAATAACACTGGAGCTTTAAGAGTGTGGTTTGGGATCTTTCACTTCTTGTGCCTCACGAGCCAAGCTTAGTTTCCTGAAATATTCTGCACAAAGTGCATTGAAAGTACAAACCTTAAAAGAAGTCCTACATCGCTGAGTCTAGGCTCTGAAGCCAGCCTGCCTGTGTTAGAGTCCCATCTCCCCCATTTTGTTACTTCGGGACTTTGAACCAGCAACTCAAGCCTTTCGCTTTCTCAGGTGTGAAAATCAAGGCGATAAGATAACAGCTCCTCCCTTGCAGGGTTGTCACCAGGATTAAAGAAAACACCGCAGCCCTAGATCCTCATTCTTCATGGGTTCTGTACTTGCAAATTCGCCTACTTGCCCAAGTTCCTTTGTAGCCCCAGAATCAACGCTTGCACACGTTTTCATGGTCGCGGAAGGACACGCGCAGAACAGTGAAAAGGCAGAGCCACCTGGGGTGCGTGGGCCCAGCTAAGAGGGAGCGAGGTGACGCCCTCCCTGCCTTCTTGTTTCGACTCCCACTGTACACGAGTGCCATTTTTTGTGATGTAACAAAACCACACAAACTTGCCGTGTTTTTCACTGTTCTGAATGGCCCCAAGCCTAGCACTAAGGGCCATCTAGTGTCCGCACAAGAAGGCCTCGTCTCCCAGGCTGCTTTCCCAGAGCCGTGCCCCCAAGGGGCCCCGTGCACAAACCACCACCCCTGTTCCCACTGACTTTGGTGACGTTGGCTTGGTTCCCAGAGGGCTTCTTAGGGCAGGAGCATCAGAAAGGGTGTGGGGACCCTTCCCCAGTGGCAGCATGGCAAGCATGTTGAAAGAAGATACTTTAGAACCTTTGAAGTGTCCCACTCCCATCTCTTAAGACTGCATAAAGCACTTGGCAGAAAGTATTGAATGTGTCCGACACTCTTAAGTGTCCAGGCAGGAAATGACCCTTGAAATTGAAATTCTAAGCCCTGAGCAGTTAGAAGCAGCTTAGAAAGAGCACAGAACCCACAAGTCCGGGAAAGATCTCCTAATGTCTAATCACAGGTCTTTTATTTATTTATTTATTTTTTTTATTAAAAAAAAATTTTTTTTAACGTTTATTTTTGAGACAGAGAGCATGAACGGGGGAGGGGCAGAGAGAGAGGGAGACACAGAATCAGAAACAGGCTCCAGGCTCCGAGCCATCAGCCCAGAGCCCGACGTGGGGCTCGAACTCACGGACCGCAAAAGCGTGACCTGAGCTGAAGTCGGACGCTTAACCAACTGAGCCACCCAGGTGCCTCTCACGGGTCTTTTAAAACTCTCTCTTGAGCTGATTTCAACCACTTCTCTAGACATGGTAGCAACTCCTGATACAACTAGTAACATCGAATCTTCCTTAAGGACCGAGGCCCCAGAGTGCTTTGTGCAGAGAGAAAAGCAAGTCTGTTGCTATAGTCGTCTGAGCACTCATGGCAGAAGGGGCCGGGGTCAGAGGAGAGTGCGGGGGGCCAGGGGAGGCCTGGGCAGAGGGGAGAGCGGGGGGGTGGCAGGGTGCTCGGACCAGAGGAAGCAGGACGTCCAAAGACTCCAGTCATTGCTTACGAGGAACATGTCTGAGACGAGAACAGAGGAGACACGCCTTGGGAAAAACAGCCTACGTTCTAATAACGCTCCCTGGTTGTCCGCACAGACCTCGATTCTCCCCGTGGCATTTCCCAGCTTCGTTCCTGACAGCCCCTAGAAAGCTAGCTGCCCGGCCACCACTGCCAGGGCGGTGACACAAGGCAGGTGTGTGGGGCACAGAGGGGTAGCCCCACCCCCACGCCTCCACCCGGTCAGCAGGGGCAGTGGGGCGATTCGGAGACATACCTGCCCCAAGGGGAGACAGACATGGGGGCCAATAAGCCCCACGGTTTGAGAAGGTGATCCCAGAGCGGCCGGCGTCACCCCTGGCGGGTACGTCCAGTCCCTCCCCACCTGTAGCCCCTCTCCATGCCCTGGCTGGCGAGGGCCTTCTCTTTCTTCAGTGCGGAGGTCCTTTTAAATCCGTGCCTCTCACTCCTCTGCTTAAAAACCTCCAACAACTTTCTTGTGTTTTTAGAATAAAGGCCACAGTGATAATCCTAAAAGACATAATAAGTTAGGGGCACCTGGGTGGTGGCTCAGTGGGTTAAGCGTCTGACTCCTGGTTTCGGCTCAGGTCAGGATCTTGGGATCCACGAGTTCGAGCCCTGCGTCGGGCTCTGCGCTCCAGGAAGGGCAAGGGGCTGGAGGTGGGAAGGCACTCAGCACATTTGAAACAGAAGTTGTGTTAAGTGTGTTCGGCTGGTATGTGCAGCACAAGGGGAAGAAGGGGGTCAGGAGGTCGGAAGGAGGTGACTGCACTGTTACCTTTGAACGGGCTCTGGCAACAAATACCGCCTGCGCAGCTCACGCCGCGGAAATTTATATCACGCAGCTCTGCAGGCTGGACATCCAAGCTGGTCCCCTCCTCCCTGTGTCCCCAGGAGGCGGGGAGAGAGGAAGCTCTGGTCTCTCCCTCCTTCTATGAAGGCATCAGTTCCATCAGGAGGGGGCGCCACTCTCACGACCTAATCTAACCCTCATCTCCCCAAATACCATCGCACTGGGGATTAGGGCCTCAGCATACAAAGCTTGGAGGGACATCAACATTCAGTCCATAGCAAGCATGTTAAGGATCTGGGATTGTGACTTCCAAAAGATGGGGAGCCATTGAACTTGTCACGGCAAATGCGAAGGTGACACATTAGATTGGCTATTCGTTTGTTTATTTTTAAGCAGCCTCCACACCCAGCCCGGCGCCCACCTTGGGGTTCCATCCCGCAACCCTGAGATCAACACCTGAGCCGAGATCAAGAGTCAGATGCTTAAGCCACTGAGCTACCCAGGGGCCCCCAGATTTGCATTTTTGAAAGCTCGCCCACTCCTGCTTGACAAGTGGGTCTCAGAGGGCAGGTGTGGACGTGCGGAGATCTCTTCGGGTTTTTACAGTAGGCCCGAGGAGGGTCACGGTGGCTTAGACTAGGATGGCGTGGAGATGGGCAGAGCGACCAGTCACCAGACTAAAGGTGGGATCCATGGGCCTCCACTGAGGGCAGAGAGGGTGGCAGAGGAGGGGCGTGGGGGGGGGGGGGAGGGACGTCTGCACCAAGGAGAGGAGCAGTGAGCAGAGGGCAGGGAAGCGGCCCAGTGGGTGGCCCTCTGTCTAGGATGAGCGAGTGGGCGGGACACCAGCCACTGAGGCGCCTCTGTAATTCTGTAGCTCTCCCTGCAGAGCTAATGTGTATTCGAATGGCCCAAATAAACCAGGCATATCCTCTACTGTGGGCGCTTGGGGAGCGTCACTCCATTACTGAGCAGGAGACCCAGAATCTTTGCTGACGTCCAGCGACGCCAGATTTGCCGTGACACCCCTGTTCTCTGTCATTTGCTGAGCCACGTAAATCACCGAACGGTGAGTGACTGAAATGTTTTCCCCAAGGATCTGCTCTTTGTTGAAAATGTCCTGCTCCGTGGGGCGGCTGGCTGGCTCAGTCGGAAGAGCCTATGACTCTGGATTTGGGGGTCATGAGTTCGAGCCCCACGTCGGGCTCTGTGCCGACAGCTTAGAGCCTGGAGCCTGCTTCCGATTCTGTGTCTCCCTCTCTCTCTCTGCCCTTCCCCTGCTCACGCTGTCTCTCTCTGTCTCTCAAAAATAAATAAATGTAGGGGCGCCCGGGTGGCTCAGTCGGTTGAGCATCCGACTTCAGCTCAGGTCATGATCTCGCGGTCCGTGAGTTCGAGCCCCGCGTCGGTCTCTGTGCCGACAGCTCGAAGCCTGGAGCCTGCTTCCGATTCTGTGTCTCCCTTTCTCTCTGCCCCTCGCCCCGTTCATGCTCTGTCTCTCTCTGTCTCAAAAATAAACAAACGTTAAAAAAATTTTTTAAATAAATTAAAAATAAAAATATAAAGACACAGGATGACTTTTTAATGCCTAGCAGGCACTATATCTTTCCAAGAAGGTTTTACACCTCGATCCCTGATAAGAGAAAATGCCTTCCCTAAATCCCATCTCTCGGGAGAGGGAACCTCGTACCCTAAGAACAGAACTCTGCTCCTTGCTTTCTCTCTCTGACAACAGCTGGTGTTGTGAGACAGAAAATCCCTGTTGTGGTCCCGGCCAAGCGTAGCCGCTGGCCACTTAACTAATGTTCTTTTGAGGCCGTCGGGAAACTCATTGGTGGTCCATGAAAACAGGGGTCCGGGACTCATGCTTGGAATGAGTGGGCCAGCTCGTTGGTTGCTTGAAACCAAAAATATACTTGGCATTTCGTTCGTTCATTTCTCCTGGTCCATTTGCTAATATCCCTATTAGTTCTCGGAAATGCGACTTCAAGACTGCAGCTACGAGTCATGTGTTTCCCTGGTAACTGTACCGGAGCTGACCAGGATGCATTCTGTAGAGGAAAAGTGCGGGTCGGCAAGGCCAAGTCTCGGCCTCGTCACGAATGACACCGCCTTGCCTTCAAGGGGCTAGTGGATTAACATGCGTTGGCCGTGTACTCGGTACTCCGGGGAAGAAAAAGGTACCACCTCGTCCTCAAAGAATTTACAAGTTAAATTTCGAAATAAGATTTCACGGGCACGGACAGAAGCGACCTGGCGTGCACTGGGTTCTCACGTCGCCCATTAGACCCTTGCTAATGAGACTGTGGCCCCGACGGCCCCCCAGTTGGCATCTGGAAGCTTGTGCGAAGTGAAGTCTCCGGAGCCTGCCGGCCTCACGCGTGACAGCCTCCTGTTCACAGGCCCCCCAGGTGGGAAATCCGCACGGGAAAAGTGGGACAGGCGCTGGACCCCCCTGGTGTCTCCATGGATGCTCCCGGAAAGGGAGATGCCAGGGCTATCTTATTCAGGAAGTGGATTCTCGTACGAACAGATCTTAGTTCAAAATCGGTTTCATCTCCCGCTTTCTCCGTCTCTCTGGCTCCTCTGCTCTAACCCGTGTCCCGTGCCAGTGCCCAAGTGACCCGTGGAAGGCAGGTGATGGCCCCTCGGCCTTCACGCCCGCCTGGGACGCCCTTACAAACGGGCCAGGTCCTTCCAGCCTGCTCCAGTCGGGTTCCACAGGACACAGGCAAGCAGGACGCAGGACCGGCACCCGGGGGAAGGTGGCGGGGCCGAGGTGGGCAGGGGGACACTGGACTACAAATAGCCACCCCAAAGTCTTCCGGCCTACAGAGGCCGCCTACCTGGAGGGGGAGGTCCAGGCCCTCATTTCTGCATCCGCCCATGATGCTCTGGGAGCAGCCTCTGGCAGGTTCTAGAGAGAAGCTCGACCGGCTTCAGGTGGCTCATCCAAGGTTACAGGTGAGAGGGGACAGCCTAGTGACCGAGGACAGAGGACAGGGAGCACCGCAGCGCTGCCCCCTGTGAGGTCAGTGGGGGAGCTAAGACGAGGTCGGCAACTGCCCCGACTCGGGCGGGGGCCTTGGGCTGGGGCCGGGGAGATGCGCGTGGCCTGAAAGCTTGATCAACCCTTCTGTGGCAAGTGCTGGGGACAAAAAGCACGGACGGACGTATACCAGCAGCCTGCACGTTCTTGAGGCTGAGGCTGGAGGCCAGGAAGTTACTTCAGGGACAGCTTAGCAACCGCTTGTTACAATGTTGGGGGCCGTCCGTCTTTGAATCCGACTGTCCTTAAACATGAGCGGTCCAGTCCATTTTCCTGTTTTCTTCTCGGTAAATTGGGGATCGTAATAGAACTGACATCCCGGGAATGTTGCAAGGATTAAACGGGACAAGTGGGGATCTCAGAACGACGCCGGCGTCGTGTCACGTGGTCCAGCAGCGAATGATGCTTTCGACAAACCCGTCGTTGGATAAACCCCCGCCTGTGTGCCAGCGTGGTCACTCACTTCTGTGATCGTGTGCGGATTGTTTTGTTCTGTTTGCTTAAGAAGAAATTTTTTTTAATGTTTATTTATTTTTGAGAGAGAGCACGAGCGGAGGAGGGGCAGAGAGAGAGGGAGAGAATTGGAAGCAGGCTCCATCCAGGCTCCGAGCTCTCAGCACAGAGCCCCGCACGGGGCTCGAACCCACAAACTAGGAGATCGTGACCCGAGCCGAAGTGGGACGCTCAACCGACTGAGCCACCCAGGTGCCACTTTGCAGTTTTTTTGCTGGTTGGGAGGCAGGCAAATGACTCCAGAACCCGTGTCGGTGGGCCTGGGTGGGAGGTGGAGAGGACCGGTTCTCAGGAGTCATCCCCGGCGGGAACAGCCTCCGAGCTGCCCAGCTGCCTTTCCCATTCATACAGCTAAGGAGGCGGAAGTGAGGTACGGGGTCGACTCTTGCTTTTTGCATCGGGGTCACTTGTTAATCGCTCTTGCGACGGGGTTGGGCGCAAACAAAAACTGCAGGTGGTACAATCTCAGCACCTTCCCTCGGTCTTTGCTCCCCCTCCCCCGCCCCTGCACTTGGCCCGGACCCCGCACCTGACATGTCTGCGAGCTCTCTGCCCTCCATTCTCATAGATGCGTTAGTAGAAAAGACAGATACTCCAATAGGAGGGCGCATGTGTTTGGAAAGGTGTCTGTATACTTTTTACAACAACGAGTAGCTGGACGTGATCGATGGATCACTCGTGACCTCAGCTTTCCAGTCTTGTGAGGCCACAAGATGGCGTCACGTAGCCACAAAATAGTCTCCGACCTGGGGAAAGGGCAAATCTGTCCCTTGTCTGCGCTGTTCAACTGCCGCCGGCTCGTTGGAAGCCCAGGGAGTTCGCTTCCCACACGGGCCAGTGTCCCTGAGAGGCCTCAACTGACAGAGGGGGACAGTGGAGTTATCCCTGCAGACAGGTGGATGGCGTAGGAGATTTTATCCTTCCTTCCTCCCTCCATTCCCTTCTTCCCTCTTTCCTTCCTCCCTCCCTCCCTCGTTCCTTCCTTCCTCTCTCCCTCCCTTCTCCTCTCCCTTCCTCCCCCCTTCCTTCCTTCCTTCCTTCCTCCCTCCTTCCTTCCTTCCTCTCTCCCTCCTTTCTCCTCTCCCTTCCTCCCCCCTTCCTTCCTTCCTTCTTCCCTTCCTCCTTCCTTCCTTCCTTCCTTCGTCCTTCCTTCCTTCCTTCCTTCCTTCCTTCCTTCCTCCTTTCTCCTTCTTTCCTCCTTCCTTCCTCTTTCCTCCCTCCCTCTTTCCTTCCATCCTTTCTTTCTCTTTCTCCCTCTCCTTTCTCACCCCTCCCCTCCTCTCCTTCCTTTCCTCCCACGTTTCTCTCTTTCCCTCTCTCTCTCTCATATTCAGAAGCCTCCACCTCCTCTATTACTCTTCTCTGTTGCCGGAGGAAGAGCAGAACCCCCCTGGGGAACAACTCTGTGTCACAGGCTTTGTGGAAGGACGTCTCCATCCTGGCTGTGCTGCTTTGACAGATGACAGTTCTTTTCCCTGACTAGTTGGTGTCCTCTGAGTTCTGGTTAGGGATGCCTGCTGGATGACGGATGCTTGGGATGTGGGGAAGAAAGGCAGAAGGAAATGGCAGGTAAAATTACATTCCCTAATAACCCACAGCCCATTGGCAAATACCTGAGGCAGGCAGAGAGTAACGTTTCTCCAGGAACTCCCTACAGTCTTAACGTTAATGCTTGGCCAACCTTAGCTTGACAATAGCTAGGCCTCCACAGCCTGTGAGTCTTCCTTAGCCTATGAAAGTCTCACTGGAAACTTCCCCTGGACTTTACCTCCCCCAGCCCCGCGGCACAGCCCCATAGCGTAGCATAGTCTCTCCTCGTGATCCTGGGCCGGCTCTTCCTGCCCACGGGTCCTGTCCCCATGCTCTAATAAAATCACCTTTCTGCACCGAAGACGTCTCAAGAATCCTTCCTGGCCACCAGCTCTGGCCCCCGCCACGGCCAACCCCCATCCCGTGCACTGCTCTCACGGACCTGGGCTGAGACCAGCCTCCCAGCTAGCGCGGTGGCCGTGGAAGTCACCACGGCAGAACTTGTCGATTTGGCGAATGGTCCACGATGAAAACTGGGAACTGCCATTCAGGGCATTGCTTAGGGGTTAGCCGGTAGCTTCTGGAAGAGCCGGGTTCCAACCCCGAAGCCGTGCTGCGTGAGTGATCTGGCATGCTGGTTCCCCTTCTGTGTCCGCTGTCCTTATGTGGAAGGGGGGACATAAGACCTGCAGAGGGCCTAGAGCACCTGAAGCGCGTCGCATCCGATCGTTACCGCAAGGCCGTCATGCTAGGAGTAGCTCCCCTTTGTCCTGCAGGATGGCTCCTTTCGGAATAGTTTTGGCCTCCCCCAAATGTCGCAAACGTAAGTAGAGTTTGCTTCTGCCTTTCCCCTAATTGCCTAACGCGAACCTCCTACATCACGGGACCGCAGCGATCCGGACCAGGAAGTGAACGCTGATGCAGTGCCGCCCGCTAATCTGCAGGTGGCGCTCTACCTCTGCAGCTGTCCCGCCCGCGCGCCGCTGGCAGGTGCGGGCCTGGCCTCCACCTTCTGTTCAGCCCCGGGGTCTCCAGCCCGGGGCGGCTTTTCAGTCCCGATGTTTCACACCCTTAACGCTTTTGCAGATTAGTGGCCCGGGATTTTGTACCTGCCCCTTGTCTGGGGGATGATCTGGGATTTCCCCATGATTCGGCTGAGGTCGGGCCCTTTGGCAAGAGTGGCGCCCGCGGGCTCCTTGGCGCGTCCCGCCCGCAAGCGGGGTGTGCAGAAATCTCGTTACAGATACGGCTGACTTGGATCCCTTGGGTCGGGGGCCGTCCGCCAGAGTCCTTCACCGGAGCCTTGCTGTTTTCCCCTCTGTGACCGATGGCACCTGTGAGGAGATTTACTGACGGTGTGACTATCATGTCGCCTTGAGTTTACCATCAATGATGATTGTGGCCCACGCCCATTGCGACCGGCGCTGCCTACCGGAAACTTCCATCAGCCACTCAATACTTCTGACAGGGGCGCCTGGGCGGCTCCGTCGGTTAGGCGTCCCACTTCGGCTCAGGTCACGATCTCGCGGTCCGTGAGTTCGAACCCCGCGTCGGGCCCTGGGCTGACAGCTCGGAGCCTGGAGCCCGCTTCCGATTCTGTGTCTCCCTCTCTCTCTGCCCCTGCCCCTCCCCCGCTCGTGCTCTCTCTGTGTCTCTCAAAAATAAACATTAAAAACTGTTTTAAAATCTATCTTGGGGCATTCTAAGGAAGAGCGGCCCCTCCTCCCCCGTGTACGCATGCGTCCGTGTGTGTGTTCACTCATTCATTCCGTTCGTTATTCAGTTATAGGACTGGGGACTTCTGGGTCTTTATTTTACTCTATGAGTTAGGAATTGCCATCGTTACGGGTTTTGTTGCTCAGATTTTCCCAGACTGGGAGCGCCGCAAGCCGGCTCTCGTGTTCCTTCAATATGCCCTCATCGTTTTTTGAGGGCTTCCTTCATTTCTGGCACCAGAAGATGTGCCGGACTCATCGTGCGTTTCCCCACCCCACCTGGAGTCCACCGTTTACCAGGGAGCCCCGGTTTCTTTTCCTGGAAATTCATATTTATGAACGGATGTCTGGCCGAGTTCTGGGTGTGCACGTTACCCCTGGGGGACCTAGCCTCTAGGCCACCTGAGCGGGGGGGAATCAGAGACACGTGTACGTGTGTGTGTATGTACACAGATTACGTTTATATGCATAATATATAATACACGATAAATACATATATGTTATATAGATGTATGCACTCACATCATGAGCTCTTTCTTATGCCTCCCACCTTGCCTTATTTGTGTCATCTGTTCTGCAAATGAGAAACCACAGCATAGCTAGGTCTTTGCTAGATTCAACGCCGCATCGTTTCAGAATTTCTTGCCCGCACCGTGGTGGAAAACACATTTCCCAATGAGAGTACAGGATTTGTGTGCAGCTTCACAATGTGCAGTCGGTACACGGTGCTCCAAACGGATACAGGTTAGTTATTTTCTCCCCCCCCCCCCACCGTCCATGCGGTTATGTGGTTCACCCATATGCACGGAGGGCCATTTAGTGCTACCCCAAATGGGGTCCCCCACGGCCCGGCTGATCCGAAGTATTTATTTTGGGGAGAGTTGTTCTAAGAGGACTGTACCCAAGCACACTCAGCCTCTTTTCCTCCTTTCCGTCCCCCTCCTGCCGTCCGCCCCCCCCCCCCCCGCAGGTAGGTTACCGCATTAATTCCTGGTTTATGCTTCTTGTACTTTTCACAGAAAAGATCAGATACGTGTATCTCTCCCACGGCCTTCTTTCTTACATGAGGATGACGTGTTGGCTTTTTTCACTTAACGATATATCCTGAAATCAGACACTATCAGTTCTTAGAGAGTTTTCTCTCCCCCCACCCTCCAGCTCTCTTTTCAAAAAAATTTTTTTAGGGGCGCCTGGGTGTCTCAGTCGGTTGAGCGTCGGACTTCGGCTCAGGGCATGATCTCGCGGTTCGTGAGTTCGAGCCCCGCATCGCGCCCTGTGCTGACGGCTCGGAGCCTGGAACCTGCTTCGGATTCTGTGTCCCCTTCTCTCTCCGCCCCACCCCTACTTGTGCTCTGTCTCTGTCTTTCAAAAATGATTAAACATAGGGGCGCCTGGGTGGCGCAGTCGGTCAAGCGTCTGACTTCAGCCAGGTCACGATCTCGCGGTCCGGGAGTTCGAGCCCCGCGTCGGGCTCTGGGCTGATGGCTCAGAGCCTGGAGCCTGTTTCCGATTCTGTGTCTCCCTCTCTCTCTGCCCCTCCCCTGTTCATGCTCTGTCTCTCTCTGAGTCTCCCTCTCTCTCTGCCCCTCCCCCGTTCATGCTCTGTCTCTCTCTGTCCCAAAAATAAATAAACGTTGAAAAAAAAAATGATTAAACATAAAAAAATTTTTTTTAATTCACAACAATTTTTTTCCATGGTTATTTTTGAGAGAAAGAGAGACAGAGAGTGAGTGGGGGAGGGACAGAGAGAGAGGGAGACACAGAATCCAAAGCAAGGTTCCAGGCTCCGAGCCGTCAGCACAGAGCCTGGCCTGGGGCTCGAACTCACAAATCTGTGAGAGCCTGACCTGAGCCAAAGTCGGACGTTTAACCAAGTGAGCCATCCAGGTGCCCCTCTCTCTTTTTTGTTACAACAGCCAAAGACTATGTTATGTTGCAAAGTTTTCTCCATGACTACGACGCTTTCTATAATTTTTCAAGACAAAACACTGCCGTGATGATTTTTAAAGATCTTTTTTAATGTTTCTTCATTTTTAAGAAAGAGAGAGACAGAGTGCAAGTGGAGGAGGGGCAGAGACAGGGGGAGACCCAGAATCCGAAGCAGGCTCCAGGCCCTGAGCTGCCAGCACAGAGCCCGACACGGGGCTCGAACCCACGAACCGCGAGATCATGACCTGAGCCGCAGTCGGATGCTCAGCCGACTGAGCCACCCAGGCGCCCCAATGCTGTGATGATTAACCTAATGCACGTATATACATAACTTGCAGTTGATGGACTTATAAGTTCTGTACTGCTGTGCAACAAATGTCTCCAGATGTGGTAGCTTAAAACAGCGACCGCTGGCCATCGCACGGCATCTGTGGTCAAGAGTCTGTGAGCAGCGTGGCCCGGCCATCGGCGAGGGTCTCCCCTGCGAGGCTGCAGACAGGCCGGAGGGCAGGGCCGCGGTCTCACTTGAAGGCTGGGCTGAGGGAGGACCACCCTCCAGCTCACATGCGTTGCTGTCGGCAGGAGGTGATTCCTCACCGGGTGTCGGGCTCCGAGCCTCAGGCCCTCGCTGTCTCGAGGCCAGAGGTCCCCTCCGCTCCGTGGTTGTCTGTCCACAGAGCCGGTGTGGTGGACACAGTCTGTTTTGCTGTGATCCTGTAATGGACTGTCCGTAGCTGTCTGATCACCCTGAGTCCCGTGTCTCTGGAACAATCTCCTGGATTCCTTTCTTCTCCGGCCCGAGTGCTTCCTTTAAGAGCATTTCCCACATGGGGCAATTGTTTGAGGCTTTATGTGAGTGAGAAAACGTAGATTATACTCTCACATCTGAATGACAATTTGGATAAAAATTTAACACTCAGAACTTTCCTTTTAACACGTTACAAGGATTATATTCCATTATCCTCACCTAGCATTTATCAATCTTTTTAGCCCTTGGTAGGTAGAGTGAAGAAATAATTCATCATTTAACCAGGACACGTTTGAGTGAGCGGGAGGCTACTAATAATTAAGCCTGGACGGGAGGTGCAAACCGGAAAGGTTGTAGGTAAACTAAGACACGTGGTTTATTTATTCATAGGTTTGTTTAGTCATCCTATTTATAGATGGTCTATTCCTTTTCTCTGGAAGGTTTAAGAACTTTCCTTTTGCATCTGATATTCTTGGGCTTTGCTATACTCCCCCCGTGTGTGGTTTTTCTGTCATCCCTGCTTGGCCTTCTTTGCGTTCTTTATGCTTGAACTCCTCCCTCCTTCTCTCCTCCCTCCCCCCATCTACGTTCCAGTGAGTCCTGCCCTAATCCCTCGGGCTTTTATGGTAGCCAGAGGCGGAGACACACTTATCCTGCCAAAAGGAGCCATTCGGTCCATTTGAGATTTATCACTGCAGATTTTAAGGAGGCGTTCCGTCTTGTGTCTGCGGTACGCTTTAAGTTTTGAACACTTGCAGAAGCTAAGGCATGGAGAAGAGTCTCTGGGCCCGGGCCTCTGGTCTTCCCTAAGAAGGCATTGCATTCTAGCAACTGTAAAAGGTATTTCCAGATGCCCGTGGCCTCTGCTAATTTCTCGTCGGGAAGGGCGGACACGGGGAGGAACAAGTCGTGCTCCCGTGCGAGGTCGGTTGAGTCCTTAATTGTGGACGCAACGTGCTCTGGCCAGTGTAAGCAGAAGAGGGTTGACTACGGGCTGTGAGGTCAGTCACAGGGTGTTGTGGAACGGGAGGAGCGCGGAGACGGGGCGTGTGTCCCGGGCCAGCCTGTGACCCGCGCCCCGGACGGGGAGGACGAGAGAGCCAGCCCCAGGGTCCCTGCCAGCTCCCTGCCTGGCGGCTGCTGCCAGACCACATGTGGTTTTCAGGCAGGAGCTGCGTGGGCCAGGGAGGCAGATGCTCTAGGGGAGCCCGCCTGGGGACGCTCGCCTCCAGAGGGAAGCAGGGCGTGGGAGCGCCCGGTTGGCACCTGCCTGGCACCGGGGAGGCGCCTCGGGAGGCAGAGCCGATAAACAGGAAGTTTGGGAACTTCCGAAGATACGCGAAGGCGGTTTGAATCCTTCTGGGCCTCGGTTTACGACAAACATTCACTCCCCACGATCCCCCAGGGAGCCTGCCGTCCAACCACAGAGATTTCGGAACTGCCTGTCGGCCGGGTGACCCAGATAGACCCAAGATGTCACGCCTACCCTGAGACATCAACACGGAAAAACAGTTCCCTGGAGGGCTTGTCTAAGTCTCCTTTCCAGACGAAAAGGAAGACCTTTAAGTCTTAAATGAAATTTGCAGGGGCACCTGGGTGGCTCAGTCGGGTGAGCATCCGATTTCGGCTCAGGTCAGGACCTTGTGGCCATGAGTTCGAGTCCCGCGTCGGCTCCTGCTGTCAGCCCGTCGGTGCAGAGTCTGCTTCCGATCCTGGTCCCCCCTCTCTCTGCCCCTCCCCTGCTTGTGCTGTCCCCAAAATAAATATTAAAAGGAAATAATGAAATTGGCAGAGTTCTCCCTTACGCGTCCAGCATTTTTCAGACTGCTTTAAAAACATCGTAAGCCTTCTATTTACTGGGACGTCACCTCATTGAACCAGAGGGCTTTCGGATCAGTCTAGAAAAAGCACTTGCTGAGATGCCTTCCTCGCCCCTCAGGTCTGACACACCCCAGGCGTTTTTAAAGCCTTACTCTGTGCAGCAACTTCTGCAAACTACGACAGGAAATCATCAAGTTATGATTCTTTTAAAAAATTTTTTACAATATTTATTTCTGAGAGAGAGAGAGAGATTGAGAGAGAGAGAATGAGCAGGGGAGGGGCAGAGAAAGAGGGAGACAAACAATCAAGAGAAGGCTCCAGTCTCCGAGCTGCCAGCACAGAGCCCGACGCGGGGCTCGAACCCACAAAACACAAGATCATGACCTGAAGTCGGACGCCCGACCGCCTGAGCCACCCAGGCGCCCCAAGTTATATATAATTCTTAATTAGCAAGGCTTTTAGGAGGAAGTGGAGTGTGGTTGAACCGAAGTGCAGAAGAACTTGAAAGACTGGGTCCGCTGACCACTCTATTCCTCTGTTGATAGTCTCCATTTTCTCTGTTCTGTGCAAAGTGCCTCAGCCACTGGGGAGGAAGGGGCCACGCGTGCCCAGGGCGTGCTCCCGGATCGTCTGCCTGAGTGCTCTGCCCGGGGCTCTGACACGTTTCTCTCGGCCAAAAGCAGACACTGCGGTGAAGCTCCCTACCGCCCACGTCAGCCTTGCAGTGGCCTCGGGCCGACCCTTCCCCGGGCTGACGCCCAAGTGTGGCCAAAAGCGCTGTCACTGTGACGACTGATGAGTTCTGGCCCAAACAAGTCAACTCTACCCTTTCCTACTTCGTTTCTAGTGCTGTCACCAACCTACACAGTCAATTGTCTACTCTCGGCCCGATGTGAAAGTTCTACCTCGTGCCCGCCCTTTCTGACTTCTGTCCGTAAATGCCCGTGGCACCCACGGTTTCCACGGACCAGGCTACGAACCTCCGCGCCGAGGCTCACGTCGTGTAAATCCGAACAATTCTCTCTGAACAGCCTCCTGACTTCGTGAGAGTCCGTTTAACCTTGCTCTGGGAGATTCTAGGGAGATGGACAGAATCAAACCTTTTTTAAAAAAATTTTTTTTAACATGCATTTCTTTTTGAGAGACGGAGAGAGAGCAGGAGCGGGGGAGGGGCAGGGAGAGAGGGAAACACAGCATCCCGAGCAGGCTCCAGGCTCCGAGCGGTCAGCACAGAGTCCCATGCAGGGCTCGAACCCATGAACACGTGAGCTGAAGTCGGGCGCTCAACCGGCTGAGCCACCCAGGCGCCCCTGGACTTAAGACCTTTTAAGGACTACAGTTGTGTACTTAAAAATACAAACAAAAAAACCCAAGACCACTGTCATAGTGACACCACTTTCGGCCGCACTTGGCTGTCAGCCTGGGGAAGGGTCAGCCCGGGGAAGGGTGCGTCTCTGCCTCTGGCGGAGAGAAACGGATCAGAGCCCGGGGCAGAGCACTTCAGGCAAGCGACTCCGCGAGCACGCCCTGGGCACGCGTGCCCCCTTCCTCCCCACGTGGCTACTGCGCTCATAGAGATGGCATTGCTCAGATGGGCCTGTCACCTCGAAGTGCGCTCGCAGGCTGACCCCCGATTTCCTGCACTGAGAAAACCGGCCCAAAGTTACCACGTCCTCAGAACTATCAGCTCCAAGAATTGCAAAAGCCTTCACCTTTTTTTATAATTTTTTTTTCAATGTTTTTATTTATTTTGGGGACAGAGAGAGACAGAGCATGAACAGGGGAGGGGCAGAGAGAGAGGGAGACACAGAATCGGAAACAGGCTCCAGGCTCTGAACCATCAGCCCAGAGCCTGACGCGGGGCTCGAACTCACGGACCGCGAGATCGTGACCTGGCTGAAGTCGGACGCTTAACCGACTGCGCCACCCAGGCGCCCCAAAGCCTTCATCTTTAAAACAAACCTGAGCAATCGCAGTGACCTCGGGGCGCCTGGGTGGCTCAGTGGGTTAAGCGTCTGACTTCGGCTCAGGTCACGATCTCGTGGTCCGTGGGTTCGAGCCCCGCGTGGGGTTCTGTGCTGACAGTTCAGAGCCTGGAGCCTGCTTCGGCTTCTGTGTCTCCCCCTCTCTGCCCCTCCCTCACTCATGCTCTGTCTCTCTCTGTCTCAGAAATAAATAAACATAAAATTTTTTTTTTTTAAATAAAATAAAATCGAGTGAAAAAGGAAAGAGTGGAGCACGTATCCTGCCGTTTCAGTAGGGCTGTGTTTGTAAGTGAGCGTCCTGCTGATAAACAGAAATAGAAAACCACCATTTAACCAGCACCACGCACCTGTTGGTTTCGGTGGGAATGTCCAGGCGGGGCTGCGATATGGTCCCATCTGCCGCAGATGGACCTTCCAGAGCCCCTGAAAGCAGTTCCGCCAGGGTTCGTTAGGAATATGGCGGATGTTGGCTAACGGGCCAAGGAACATCACTTGCTGTGCCCGTAGGTACAGCAGCTGTGTCCTTTCGTAGTCAAGCTGCCAGGGGCTCATCCTCCTCGTGCCACCCTCCCGCGGTTCCTGTCACCTCCACCCAAACCAGCAAAACCCTGGGAGTGCTGTGGGCCCGCCCGGCCCGGCTCAGCCGGGGCTTTCTGGGGGTTTTCCTGCCCGGAGCGGCCCCTTTCTGCACGGACCCCTGCCGCTGCTCTCCCCCAAGGGCTCCGGCGCCAGGTAACTCGGGCTTTGCTTTAGATGATGTGGCCATTATCTCTGAGGCCATCCAAGTGACTTCCAAGTGATGCAATGTCGACATGCCAGGGCCCACGCTCACTTTCTCACCAGCGTGTAAACGCGCCATCCAGACGGACCCCGCAACGCCCCTGGGAAGCCAAGGTCCAAGTGGGAGAGGACGGAGACGAACGAGCCCAGCCTGGGTCCCGCCGGGCGGGCGTGTGGCCGAGGGCACGGTGCCAGCCGCCTGCGGAGGAAGGATTAGGAAACAAAAGGCCGTTGAGGGTCCGGTTTCCTCAAGCTGGCAGTGGCCGTTCTCGCCCTGAGCCGCCGCGCCAGGACCCCCGCTGTCCGTGGCTCGCAGTCAGGAAGCGCTCGACAATGGTCACCTCCGCCCCACGGGGTGGTCACAGCAAGAAGGGAGATGCCCGAAGCCACCACAGCACGTGAGCACGGACAGCTGGTGCCAGCCTCACCTTGGAGGTTGGTCACAGCACACGTGCATCTGTGTGTTCTGCTACCGGAAAACGACAAGTACCCGGGAGCCCTTGTGTGTTACCTTTAGAGATGGCCACGTGCAGGCATTAGACATTCTGAGCATGTATTTCTGGGCTTTTTCGGGTAACCGAGTTTTGCTTCAACCCCGTCCCGTCTCTGCGTTTTCTCGTGGGGCCACTACCACTTGGAGGGCTGACTCGTGTCGTGGTGACTGTACAAACGTCACCAGCAGTGTCTCCACCACACACGGCCCCGGGCACGGACCCGACGCCCTTTCGTGAGAATGCCCCGCAAACGTCCCTGGGAGGCAGAGCCGTGCCAGTCCCCCGGAAGAAAGCAGCATGGGCAGGAGCCCAGGCCTCGGAGTCCTTGCCGCCTGGAAGGCTGCCACTGCCCGAGAGCAGAGTGACGGCTAACCGGTCGGTCTTCTCCTGACAAGGATCACCGATGACCCCGCCCGTACCCTCCCTCCGACCCCCAAGCACTCGGCCCTGCGCAGAGAAGGCAGACGGCTGGGAGCTTCAGACCCTCTGAGGGAGCCAGGGACAGGATCAGTGTCCCCTCCTGGCCCCTCGCTCCTTTCCCCAGGATGGTGAACCTCCCTGCAACCCTAGGGCACCCAGTACGCCCCTCCCCATGCAACTTCTGCATCATCTGCATGGACTTTCATCCCATGTGTTCCTCTGTGTCCGTCTGCAGGTTTCTTTTTAATGTATTTGTCTATTTTTGAGAGAGAGAGAGAATCCCAAGCAGGCTCCGTGCTGTCAGCACAGAGCCCGACGTGAGTCTTGAACCTACGAGCCATTGAGATCACGACCTGAGCCGCCCAGACGCCCCTGCAGGTTTCTGTCTCACGTCAGGAACACCTGCTGGAGAAGGGACCGTGCTGGCCCCTGCCTGCCTTCTCAGGCCCACTGAGGCAGCCTGCGGAACTGTGTCATCAGGCCTCTCCTGCTCTCAGGTCTGCAGTGTCTGCACCACGATCCCCGAGGCTCCCGGGACAGCCGTCCCTTCGGAGGCGGGAAAGGCCCTTGCTCCCCACGAGCACGTGAGACGGGCGGACGAGAATTCTTGCAAGGGACAAAAGAACGAGGAAGATCCCAGGGGCGCCTGGGGGCGCAGTGGGTTGGGCGTCCGACTCTTGATCTCGGCTCCGGTCACGATGTCACAGTTTGTGGGTTCGGGCCCCACATCGGGCTCTGCGATGATGTTGCAGCCCCTGCTTGGGATTCTGTCACGCCTTCTCGGTGACCCTCCCCCGCGTGTGTGCGTGCTCTCTCTAAATAAATAAAATTGAAACAAAACCTTTTTTAAAAGAGGAAGATCCCAAACCAGAACGCCAGTGGTGGCTGGCACCGGAGGGCGGCCGGAAGCCCCAGGCAGGTTCCAGCCGGCACTTTCCACACCCTGCGGTCTGGGGTTCTCACAAGCGACGTTACCTGCACGACTGGAACCTGGCCCTCTCACTTCGCTAAGCCAGTCCAGGCTCTCGTCGCTGGGTCCTCTCGCCCGACTCCCGCTCGGGTCAAGTGCGGAGCAACGGGCCTGAGGGCAGCCCGGAGGCGGCGCCCCCTCACCTCCAGAGGGGAAACGGGGCACAGGTGAGAACGCTCTGCCCACGGTCTCGCGCCTTTAAAGAGAGTGACAGCGAGAAATGACTCGGATCCGCCTGCCGCTCTTTGCCACAGAAAGCAGTGCCGCCATCCGTGGGGACAGGTTAGCGCTGGGGCCTCCCCCGACCCGGCCGACTCCCCGGGGCGGTTCCTGCGCCACCGGCTCCCCTGCTCGGGCGCCCACAGAGCTGGGGACACGCGCCTGTCCGCCGTGGGCTGTCACCCGACGGCTCTCGGGGGCACGACTCGGCTCGACATCAGCTACCCCACGGCCTGCTCCAGGTGCCACCCGTGGGTGCGCTTTCTCACGCCGCCCGGAGGAAAGAGCGCGTCCTGAGTGACCGTCGGCGCCTTCCCGACACCGGCCGTCCAGCTCGCCGTCCCCCAGCCACCTTCCTCGTTTTCCACGCGCGCCACTCTACGCACAACGCTCTTTCCAGGGACATTCTGGTTCTGCGGTTTCTTAGCCCAGCAAGATACTTAATCACACTCATTTGACAAATATTTAAATCATTTATTGCCATTAAGTTCCAGCAGCTCAATATACACACTGCACGGAAATACACACTTTTTCAAAACATTGGCAATGAGATTGGAGTATGTGGCCAGCCGTGGGTCTCGTGGTCATTACAGTTAAGAATTCTGAGTACTTAAATGCTAATAATTACAAACGATGTTCTCTTCGGTTTTTCATTAAGTAAATTCTAACAGGTACTATCCATATTACCGCAGATAAGACCATCATCGGGAATTACTAAATTGATGGCATATTTTGAGCTACTCTTTACGAAGAGAAGTAAGATATTCGGTACTTGTAAGGCAGCAGAGAGTTGGCTTCGGGACTCTCAGCTTTTTCTAGAAAAACTGGTTAGTAAAAATAGTAGCCAGCCTGTTTTCCTTAGCGAGCCTATCGTGAGGCAGACTGACTCAGCAGCGGCATAGCTTCCCTTCCAACAGCTGGTTTTTCATTTTCCCTTGTTACGCTGATGCCTTTTTAGTCATCCTGGAAATAAACACAAAGAAAAATTCAGTTTGAGACAAATTTCACTGGGGCCTCCAAGAACTTGGATGACTTTGAGAAGACACCTTTACATTTATTAAAACCGAAGATGTTATGAAAACAGCAATATCCTACTTCCTGTCAATAAGCAAACCTGCAGGGCACTCACTGTTTTCAATTCAGCAGCATATTTTTTTTTTTCAACAGCGTATTTTTGCTCAGAGTCCAGCTTCCCCCACAGCTAACGCAACATCTCCACACACACTCACGCCCGGTGCCCCCGACGCCTCCAGATTTGAGTTTCGTTCTCCGTAATTTCTCAAAACGGAAGTGATGAGACCGGAAGGGGCTTACTCGTGTTTGATAAGGCGACTCCCCTGAATGAGCTGGGCGACTTCGTTTGTGACGTGGCAGGCAAAGAGAAGCCAGTTTCGAGGCTGCACCTTGTAGGCAAATCTCATGAACGTCAAGGAGTAACAGCAGAGAGCTGCCAGAAACATCAAAGCGAGGCAATGACTTAGGGCTCGGCAGACCCCGAGCTGCGTGCTCGGAGGTCGGGGCTCAATCACCTTAATCGGAACAAAATCTCTCCTGCTAAAACTCGGGGCAGATGAAGAAAGTCACTGCCTAAATGCTTCCGTGAATGGGAAGCTCATCCTACATCTTACTCTGCCGCTTGGCGTCTTACTTACTAAACACTTTAAGGACGTGTCTGTTGGCTGCAGTGGCCAGTAGCTCTGACCACTTCCTGCCCCCTCAGAACTGTTTACGGCCCACCCCCACCGTCTGGAAGAACTGCTCCTTAATCCCGCAACAACACCTTAAGGACAAGTAGCAGGGCTCCAAATACACTTAAAGGCACTTCCTCCAAATAGAGGTTCGAGAGGACAGTTTTTAGTTGCGTGCCCATCTGAAGGGCACACAGGACCCCAACACTTTCTAGATAAATGTTTCAAAACAACTCTGCGTTTTCCTCCCCGCGGACAAGCGACGCCGTTCCAACACCGTGTCGCTCTATAGGTCACTTGCGAAGAGCGGAGCGTGGGAGCCATATTCCGCATGATTCTATGCGTGAAGTCCCCCCAACTGTTCACAGTCGCATCCTTACCAAATGTCATCCGCCCACTGATAATCTCTGGAGACTTTTTCATGTCATTGATGGCAGCAATGGGAAGACCCCAGTTGGCTACAGGGCCCCAGAAGTGCTACAGAAATGAGAGGAGGGAAAGGGAAGAGGAAAAGGGTAAGGCGGGTGTGAACAGCTGCAGCCCTCCGTTAAGTGATAACGCAGATAACGGAAATGCGTGAGGACAGGTCTTCACCATCGTGTGCACGGCCTGCAGGCCAGTTAACATCCGGGTCCTGACTGTTCAAGGGTCAGCCCAGAAATGGGCTGCTCTTCAAAGGTGAGCCCAGAGGCAGAAAATATCTGGCAGCTTCCCACCAGGGAACCGAATGTCCTGCCCAGAGAACTTTCAATCCGATTAACTTCTCACCCCATGCCCTCCTGGCACAACTTAAACCTCATTACAACTATCCTCCGCAAGGTAATGTCTAAATCTATCAGTCCCCCTCCCCCTTCAAATGCTCATTAAGAGATCTGTCACTATCTCTTACCGTGCAGATCCTAAATTGGGTATTTTTTCTGAAGAAAGTACCCTAAGAGGGGAGAACCTGCTTTTCAGCTTGTGTGAACTAGATTAAGATCAGAGAGCCTGGAAACCCGCACTCAGAACTGCCAGATCCTAGGAAATTAAGGTTGGAAACTACTCTTGATGGCAAAGCCCCCCGCCTACGTGCCACGCTGTGACCACGGCCGCCCCGGAACCAAGAAGTTGCCCGTGTTTAACAGCAGCGGCACCCAATTTGATAAAACCGGCTGCTGGCTTTTCCAGTACATTAAAAATTGTTTTATGAATGTGCAATTCTCAGTACTTTAAAATATGAAGGAAACCACACGTCATTGGCTACACGCCCTTCTTAGTTTTCAGAATATTAAGCAGTAATCTGTGCAGTGCTGCCCGCTGGAGCATTTAAGACAAATTCAAGCTGCTGAATCCGTTTCTGACACCGACCAGGAGTCATTAAAACCCAAACTCCCATAAGCAGCGGGAGACCGGGGAAATGCAAGACAAATAGAGGACAATGACACCTGGCAGGGCAGGAGAGCATCTGGCAGTGCTTGCTTTGCGTGCTAGGTCTGAAACAGTGGTGGCGCATCAGAGCTCCGCGGGGCCGGGACGCTAGGCACTGGCAGTCTACAACCGAGCCGGGACCCCGCAAACTAGACACAGCGGGTGCAAACGATCTCCGGGGTTCTGGGCGGCTAACTAGTCCTCTTGTCCTTAGACCGGATGTTATCTGGGTGAGACACACCTCTAGAACCTTAACTTCCAGTACCTGGATGACGGGTGGCCGCCGTCCCTTCTCTCCCCTCCATCCCAGACGCCGGGTGACGGAGGGCCCCCAGCCTTCCGTCTCCATCTTCCTCCCTTCTCCACCTATCCTTTTCCTGGGAGTCCCTTCATTTCCCAGCGACCACCCCAGTGTCTTCCTTTCCTCCTTGCTTGACCAGGCCTTTCTCCACGTTGGTCTAGTTTCAGCTTTTCCCAGTGAATCTTTCCACAGCTCCGCACTGCGCGGTGGCCCAGTATCTGCTTTGTCACGCACAGCCTCCGGGCTGGAACAGCCTGCAGAGTTTGCCTAAGGAGGGGCTTCCCCCACCGGGCACACAGGCGTCTTCCCTCACGGCTGGGGCCACGGACAAGACCAGGGCAGAAATCCCACACAGCAGCCCTGGGGTTGTCTGCACAAATGATGGGGTTACAAATTCTGGTGCGAGGACTTAAGCGTGAGGCAGAGCGCTGCAAGTCGAAGGCTATCTACACACTCGATTATGAACACTGTTTCTTAAAAAGAACATGAAAGGTAAAAATAATTTGAATACTCGTTCACTAAGAGATCTAGCCTTGGAAAGTCAGTAACGCATCCTTCGCCTAGTACACGCCTCTAGGTGTCACTTCCCGGTTTGGAAATACGTGTTTGGCCCACGCCCATCAGCTCAGCAGTCGAGGCACTGGTCCTGCCAGGGGTTAGCGCCCAGAGTGGACCAGGTCACCCAGGGGGACACCGGGAGAGCCACCAGGCACGGTGGCTGGATACGCTATCTCAAGCAAAGGAGGCCGGGCCTGCCGTCCATACCTCTGTTAGTGCAGAAAGTCTGCAAAAGCCTGAAACGAAGGAGAACAATTTTCTTACCGTACTATTTGGTGAGGAGTCACCAAGGCGCAGACAAGAGACATGGAAAAAAAAAAAAAAGAGAGAGAGAGAGATCAGCTGCTTTGAAAGACGTCTGTTCCTCCAGGTTCCTGCGACCTCCCACTTTGCTCTGGTTCCCGCAGCAGAGCCACAGGCGGGCAAGCACACTCTTCTCTCCCTGAGACGTGGGGGTAATCCCAGCAACAGCGCTGACCTCCGTTTCACGACACGGTCTAACGCTGAAGCCTCAGAGCGAAGCTGTCCAGGAGAAATGTGATGCAAGTGACTAGCAGCAGCCACACATTCATTTTAAGATTTCCAGAAGCCACGTTCACAAAAGTAAAACAAAAGAAGTCGATTTTATTAAGTTCATTCTGACGTACCGGAAATGTCTTAATCTGAACACGTGATCGAGAGAAACTTATGAATGGGCTATTTTGCATTCTTTTTTTGTACTAAGCTCCTGAGATCCGGTGCATGGAGACATTCAGGGCGCACCCCATTTGGACCGTGGCCACAGCGAAAGCGCTCACGGCCGTCAGGCTGGACGGCACAGGCTGAATGGGGGCATTTCTCTGGAAAGGACAAGCAGGAGAGAGACGCGGTGACGCACAGCTCTGGCAACGGCGAGTTCGCTGTTAGGAACAGGTTATCGCCAGAAAGAAAGCCCCTACAGACGGGCAAGTAATTTTACATTCTGTTCACTTCTAAAATTCTGGAACGTCAAACAGTGCCCAGCATTTGCCACGCACTCAAAAAGTCTTTGTTGAATGAATAGTAAAAACTTTCCAGTGATTTTTTTTTCTGAACGTTAAACTCGGTACCATTTAAAAATACGTCAAGGGCCACCTGGGTGGCTCAGTCGGTTGAACGTCCGACTTTGGCTCAGGTCATGATCTCACAGTTTGTGGGTTCGAGCCCCGTGTTGGGCTCTGTGCTGACCTGGAACCTGCTTCAGATCCTGTGTCTCCCTATATACGTGTATACACACACACACACACACACACACACACACACACACACATAGATGTGTGTGTGTGTGTGTGTGTGTGTGTGTGTGTGTGTGTGTGTATCCATCCATCCATCCACCTCTCTCAGGAAAGGGGGTAAATCTCTAGAATAAATCTGCACAGACCGTCACTGACTCAATCATTAAAGCATATGCCTTACACCTCAGAATTTACTTGTTCAATCTTAATTCATTCTTCTTAGCCGAAATTCAGGAGCAAGAATGAAGAAAGGAAAAACAAAAAGCAATTTCTTTTACTCCATCAAGAAGGTATATGAGAAAATTTTTAAAAGTTAAAAAAAAAAAGATAGGGGTGCCTGTCCAGCTCCAGTTGGTAGGGCACACGACTCTTGATCTCGGGTTGTGAGTTCAAGACCCGCTTTGGAGATTACTTTAAAAAAAAAAAAAAAAAGATAACAGAGATCCAGGAAGTTCTTGATTCAAGATCCTCGTTAGGGTAAGAAAATCAGCCGGAGAAGAGACAGAAGGCACCAAAAAAAGAGTATCAGAACCCAGAGGATTCAACATGGCATAATAATGAATAATAAATGGGTCACTTACTTTTGCCGAGCAGGATACTATATTGTCAAACAGCTACCAAAGCACAAAAGATAAGTAATTGTCCAGGACCACACAGCTAAAAATGACGGGCGCCAGGATTCTCACTCACTGTTCAAACTCATCACTTGGGTCTGACGTTACCATAAATCACATCTGACGAAAGCTGTCAGTAATTACTTAATATTAAGACCCTACTTAGGGGTGCCTAGGATGCTTAGTTGGTTAAGCGTCTGACTTCGGCTCAGGTCATGATCTCACAGTCTGTGAGTTCGAGCCCCACATCGGGCCCTGTGCTGACAGCTCAGAGCCTGGAGCCTGCTTTGGATTCTGTGTCTCCCTCTCTCTCTCTGCGCCTCCTCTGCTCATGCTCTGTCTCTCTCTCCCTTAAAAATAAAAACATGAAAAAAAAAAAAAAGACCCTACTTAAACGTCCTCGTAATGCCTTTCATTTTTTTTTCCATTCTATATCCAATCAAAGTCCACACTCTTGCTATGGCTACAGCCTATTCCTTAACTTCTGTTGCTTGGTGCAAAAAAATGAACATTTTAAAATACACTTGGAAATCCACATTAGTAAGAAAGACATTTCAATCTTACTCATACAATGCGACAGACAGAATTTTATAATCTGTATGAAATAGGATTTTATATTTTTGCTGAAACACTCAACTGTGTTATTAAAATAATTTTTATGGGGCGCCTGGGTGGCCCAGTTGGTTGAGTGTCTGACTTCAGCTCAGGTCGTATCTCGTAGTTCTTGAGTTCGAGGCCCGCGCTGGGCCCTGTGCTGTGAGCACGGAGCCTGCTTCAGATCCTCTGTCCCTTTCTCACTCTGCCTCTCCCCCACTTGCACTCTCTCTCAAAAATAAATACAACGTTAAAAAAAAAAAATTCAGGAACAGCTTTAGTTTAGAAGATCTCTGTCTCCCCTCAGGAGGTCGTAAGGATCCAGATCTTCCGCCGGTAGGGAGTGCAAAGTTGGTAGAACAAGTCAGCGGAGGCGAGAATGTGCAGACCCTCATTTCCGATGGAAGAGAGAGGTGACGAGGTTTTCTTCCTTGGGCTTAATTCTCATTTGCAAAGCACAGCAGCTTGGGAGAACACACAGGGAGAGCTTTCCCCTGTAAGTTCTAGGGGGAGCAGGTTCTCTTTCTAGGAGAAAAAGCTCAAAGAAAGATCGCCTGGTGAGAGTTCTGATACCAGCCCTTCAGCGGCCCTCCGCCCCCGGCTGTGGGGGGCATGAAACCCCACTGCTGCCAACAGCCGCAGCAGGGCAAACACAGCCAGCCTGGCATCTCGCTCCACCCAGTCAGTTCACAGAAGTCATTTCAGGTCAGGATCACAGAGCTTCACAAGATTCTAACCTTTTCCAGAACAGTATAGAGTGTTTCTGACCACACACACACACACACACACAGCGGAATATAAATTATGAATTGCATGGTGGTTGGGAGTCTGAGTATTTATTTTCACATCCCTCATCCAGTTTAATGTTCTCAACAACCCAACCAGAAAGGGCATGATCATTAAACCCATTTCACAGGCAGGTAACCGAGGCCCACTGGGATTGGATTTGCTGGGGATCCCTTGAGTAGGAGTCACTCTTCTGTCTGCTGCCCCAGGAGACAGCACTCTTCCCCGGGCACTGCCACTCTCTTCCTCATTTAGTCAAGACTTAACTCAAAGTGGGGCGCCTGGGTGGCGGAGTCGGTTAAGCGTCTGACTTCAGCCGGGTCACGATCTCGCGGTCCGTGAATTCGAGCCCCGCGTCGGGCTCTGGGCTGATGGCTCGGAGCCTAGAGCCTGTTTCCGATTCTGTGTCTCCCTCTCTCTCTGCCCCTCCCCCGTTCATGCTCTGTCTCTCTCTGTCCCAAAAATAAATTAAAAAAAAAAAAAAAAAGACTTAACTCAAAGTAACACTGGAAAAAGTATACACACAGTAAACCACATGAAGTTAATCTTAGGAAGAAAGGTTAAACCATATCAAAATATTGAGTTAAAAAGTCCGGCTCTGGGAAACCTAACTGCTAGGAAAAAAAAGACAGAAATAGAAAATAGTAAAAATAAGAATAGAAATAAGTAGAAAAGCAGGGCTCACTTCCTTGAAAATATATTTAAGAAACATTTTTTTAATGTTTATTTTTGAGAGAGATAGAGCACGAGTAGGGGAGGGGCAGAGAGAGGGAGACAAAGAATCAAGAGCAGGCTGCAGGCTCTGAGCTGTCAGCACAGAGCGTGTTGTGGGGCTCGAACCCACAAACTGGGAGATCATGACCTGAGCTAAAGTTGGACGCTAAACTGACTGAGCCACCCAGGCGCCCCAAAAATAAATTTAACAAACTCTTCTTAGGTAATAGGACGTTACCTAAAAATCGATTATTTTTTCTGAAATGAATAAGGTGTGACCACTGTATTCTCAATTATTCCATACAATTTTATCCTTTGCTGTACCTAATGATTAGGAAGGCCCATTATCCAAAGCAGAAGACAGTAGTAAAAAGGTAACATTCCAAGAGAAACTTAACCCCAGGACTGAGAGCTACACGTTCCTCTGATAAACCACCCTGCTCCACAGCACTAAACATCTGTCCTCATTGATCACCGTCCTACTCAAGTACAGAAACTTCCTAACTGGAGAGCCGGGAGTGAAGCGTGTTTCCAAATTCATCACAGGAGAGACTGAATTGTACCTCTCACCCTGCTGCTCTGCAAAATTACAAGTAAACAGTGTTTGCAGAGTTCAGGACTTAAAACGGAATTCTTTTCACATTGGCAGAGGTTCAGTTGCCCTCGCGCTGTACCTTTTGGATGGTTCCAGGACTCATTTGTCCTCAGTGGTCCTCACTTAGCCTCTTCGGCACGCTATTCACCATTGGAAAACAAAACAAAACAAAACAAAACAAAACAAAACAAAACAAAACAAAACAGGGGCGCCTGGATGGCTCAGTCCGTCAAGCGTGGGACTCTCGATTTCGGGGCAGGTCAGAATCTCAGGGTGGTGGGACTGAGCCCCAGGTCCAGCTGCTCACCCAGCGTGGAGCCTGCTTGGGATTCCCCCCCCCCCCCCGCCAAAACAAAACAAAACAAATCAAAACATAGCCCAACACCTAGGTTTTAAAATCACAAGGCAGGAAAACCAAACCTTAAACTCCTAAATAAAGTATTTAAAACTGTTTCAGGGGCACTAGATTGGCTCGGTGGGTAGCGCCTGCAACTCTTGACCTCAGGAGTTGTGAATTCAAGTCCCGCCTGGGCTGTAGAGATTACTTTAAAAAAAAAATTAAAAATCTCTACTATCTAGTTGATATAATATAATATAACACAAATAAAACTTGTAAAGTTATACTACATATTCTGAAATAAAAGCAAGAGTCTCAAGACTCGAGATGGAAACAGAATGTAGAAAGTGTGTCTTGGGCCCTTTCACCCGCAAATGCCCTTCGTTTCTAACTGGAAAGGAAGAGTGAAGGGAAACTCGAGTAAGGAAAAGCATGTCCTCGGAGACGCGCTCCTTTACTTTGGCCGTCAGAATATTCGTGCATAAAAATATTTGAGATTGGATTCCCTTCCCCGCTCAGACTGAAAGTCCTCCGAAGCCGGAAAACGGAAAGGCGCGCGGGACCCGGCACAAGTGATCGCGGGGACTCCAGGAGGGGCGATCGCGCGCACCTGCAACGCACCTGCAGCAGCGCCCGCGTCCTGGACGCGCGCACGCTCTCCCGGCGCCTCCCGCCGGCCCCTCCCAGCCCCACACCTGGGCGCCCAGCTGCCCCGCAGGTGCCGAGAGGCGACCTCCGGCCAGGAAACCGCGCCAGGGGCCAGGGTGTTCGGCGCTGCCCGGAGCCCGCCCCGCTGCCCCCACCCCCGCTGGCCCCGCCGCCCGGCCCCCGCGCCCTCGTGGCCCCGCGTCCCGGGCGGCGTCGACCCCGACCTCCGGGAGCCCTCGGGGGTTCCGGAGGTCTGGCCCGGGGGACTCGTCACCTCATGAGGTAGTCCCGAAAGTCCTTGCTCCGGACATAGTCCGCCGCTTTCCGCACCAGCGCGCCCGCCATGGCCGTGCCCGACACCAGACACCCCGCAGTGCCCCGGCCGCCGCTTCTCGGAGCCCAATGACACCCAGTCCAGCGAACAGCGGGAACGCCGCCCCCGCCCCCGCCCCCGGGGCCCGCGTCACGACAGCCGGCTCCGCCTTACGGCCGCGCCGCGCCGCCGGGCGCTCGGCCTATGGGAGGGCGCAGGGCGGGAGGCGGCGGCGCGGATTGGCTGGGACCTGCTGCCGTAAAACGGCCGGGGCCGGCCGGGGATTGGCTGGCGCTGGCTCAGCCCCGGCCGCCGCAGTCCTCTGGCGCGGAGGTGACGGTCGGTGGCGGCCGCCCGAGGGTCTGTGCCGCCGTACCCGCAAGGGCACCTTGGCCGGGCCGGGGTGCGCCCGGAGTGCCCGCGTGGGCGGCCCGGGTGCTCTCTGGGTACGCCCTGCCGGGGAGGCGGGACAGGAGGGTTCGGTTGGTCGGGTCTCTTTTTTAACTTTCCCCCCTCCCCCGCTTTTTTATTTGCTGATGTTTGAGGTGGGGGGAAGGGCAGAGAGAGAGGAAGACAGATGATCCAAACCAGGCTCTGTGCTGCCTGCGCATAGAGCGGCCGAGAGCCTGACGCGGGGCTAGAACTCAAGGACCCGAGAGAGAACATGACCTGAGCCGGAATGGGTTGCTTAACCGACTGAGCCACCCAGGCGCCCTGGTCTTTAAAATCTTCTGTTAGGGACCCCAGATGAAAACCATCGGCCCTCACCATGCGTTTTGGTGAAGGTGTAGGGGACGGGCGGCAGGCAGTCTCTGGTAGGAGCCTAAATTGGATGTCAACACTGCGGTGGGCGGTTGGTGGCGTGGATTGACGTTGGCTATGGACACGCCCTTTGGCCCAGCCGGCCCTTCTCCAGCGGTTCCCCCCCCCCCCCCCGCCCCCGACAGGCAAGCTTGTGCAATTTCAGATGCATGGCATTATTTTTAACATGTCCACCCACAGGGAGAATTAGACCACGCTGCATCCATTCCACTGAATCATGTAGCAGCTCGGAAGGGGAAGGGTGAGCTCTGTGTGTGCCGGTATGGAAAGAGCTCTAAAATGTGTAAGAAAAATCAAGGGGCAGAATCGTGTGTAAAGTGTGCTACTCATTTGTGCATGGGGACAGAGAAAATCTGTAAGTTTGTTTCCAAAGTTGAAAGGGACGTGTTAGCAGGGACTGCCTCAAAAGATGTCCAAGTGCAGAGGGCTGGAGAGAAACGGCCTTTTCACCGTATACTTTTTTTTATTCCTATTGAAATTTGTACGGGAAACCTACGCTATCGAAAATAAACATCAGGGGCGCTGGGTGGCTCAGTCAGTGAACCTCCGACTCTTGATTTCTGTGCTGACAGTGCAGAGCCTGCTTGGGATTCTTTCTCTTCTCTCTCTCTGCCCCTCCTCGGCTCACTCTCTCTCTCAAAAAAAAAAAAAAAAAAAAATTCTCTTTAAATGGCATTAAAGAAATGCCTTTGAGAAGTAAGATAGCAGGCCTTTGAATCAGATTCATTTTCTGTTCAGGATCTCCGTGGGTCACACCTGACCTTGATCTTGTTTGAAAGTTGTCTGAAGAGGCAGCACTGCCATCCCAGAATAACACGGGAAGGTCGGTTATGTTCAGTTGGTGCTTCAAGGTGAAGGAATAAACGAGCTGAGAAAAAACAAGAGGGTTGATTATTAATCGTACTGTGATTATTAGCGCTAAAAAGAAAACCGCAGGCCCAAGGTGGAGTCACTTGCCTCCAGTCCTGCAAACCAAGACTTAATTGCAGTTTCAAACTTTGCGGGAGTGGAATTTGAAGCCAGGCAATCTGGAATTTTCTGGCTGGTATCAGTGAGGTAATATGTTACTTGGGCCCTTTCCAGCCCACCCCTGCCCCCAAAGGAGATGACATAATGTGTGTGATAAGACCCCTTGCCCTTCCCAAGGTGACCTTGCCTGAAACCATCTTTTCTTTTGCAAATAACTTCTTGCTTCCCTCTTTCCTATAAAAACGTTCCTGCCGGGAGCCCATCCGTCCAGCCTTCCTGATGGCACAGCCCGGGTGGTTGGCGGAAGGGCAATGCACAGCGACCCTCCGAATGGGAAGCTGCTGGTATCCCTCCTCTTACTCATCACGGCCATCCCCATGGTCCAACTGGCATTGGTGATTCAAAATAAACCCAGGGGGGCAAACTCGGGGATGTTTTCTGGGGATGACCCCCAGTACAAAGAAGAAACCTTTTATCCAGCCGGTGCCATCCCTGCCTGCCCGTCCCCTAAAGGAAAGATAGCCCCATATATTTCCCAGCCAGGGAGGGGGGCAAATGGGTTCGAAAGCCCCACTCCGGCCACAAAGGAATGTCTCTATGGATACAAGTTACTCCAACCCCTAGGCCCACTTGGCCCCCAGGAGGCATTCCAGATGGTAACTGGACCTGGTGGGTTAAGGTACAGAATGGTTCATTAATTCCTAGGTATACATGGTCTCTCTGGGAGCGCATAAGGCGTGGGTTCCCAGGGCCCTCTTGGCTCCCTCCCGGCACCCCAGACCAAAGCGAATACTTTTTTTTGTTCCTTGTACCGCAAATTGTTCAAAGGAACAATTGAACAATTAAGAAGTCATGTCCCTGTCAACGTTCCACTTGAGGTGTTGAGAGCTGGAAGGCCTTTCATGAAAATAGCAAAGCAAACGCTTTATAACCTATAAGTAAATGTAGATACATAACGAAAGTAGTATGAAGAAATCAATCAATAAGCAAAGGGGAGGAGGGAATGTTACAAAGAAATAACCATGAGGTTCCTTAATGGGTGATGACACAAAGGAGCGTTTTTAGAATTAGGTAAAGCCGATGGGGCGCCTGGGTGGCGCAGTCGGTTAAGCGTCCGACTTCAGCCAGGTCACGATCTCGCGGTCCGTGAGTTCGAGCCCCGCGTCGGGCTCTGGGCTGATGGCTCAGAGCCTGGAGCCTGTTTCCGATTCTGTGTCTCCCTCTCTCTCTGCCCCTCCCCCGTTCATGCTCTGTCTCTCTCTGTCCCAAAAATAAAAATAAAAACGTTGAAAAAAAAAAAAAAAGAATTAGGTAAAGCCGAGAAACATAGATGATGCACGCCACAAGGAATAACGCATATAATGCCACGCTTGCCACAATAAAGCAGCCTGACACACTGCTGTCGTCTGTGTGCATTTGTGATTTTTGCCGATGCCGTTCATCCTTCGGGATCCCCTGGACCTGCTGGGGCTGGACTCCGGCACCTTCCATTTTGGACAACTCCTTGGAGCACGTCTCTCCTGGCCGGATGGAATGCTGCCCAATTCATGAATCGCTTAATAAAGCCAAGTAGCTCTTTAAATTTTACTCCTTGAGTTTTGTTTTTTAATGCTCGCTACCGTGTGTTAACCTCTAGGCACTTTTCCTACGTTAGTTCTTACAACCCAGAGGGGTGGGAGCAGCGTAAAGAAACTGAATGGCTTCTCGAATAAAACCAAGGTGCTTCTGCAGGGTTCGTGGGAAGGGTCCCTCCCCAATACCCAGTGTGAGAAGAGGCGCCTGGTTCTCACAATGGCTCAGGCTTATCTCCTAGCATTTTCTTTTCCTCAGGAGCGGTGGAGCAGAAGAATCCTCTGCAGATTCCTAGACCCCCGCAAGCTTAGAGCTTCAGGAGATCTGGAGGGGAGCCTCTGAAAGCTGGTCAGTGACAGCGCGTGGAGAAACACTACTGAGGGCTCCTGTCCCCAGTTCCTGGTGTCACCGCCAGGCCAGCTTCTGAACATTCTGCTTGCCACAGCTGGGCCACGCTTGGATCTTCGAGGCTTCTGTTAAGTTCCCATCGCGTGGAAGGTAGGAGCTAGAGGATTTAATTAAAGGAATGTATAAAAGGAATAACGCTCTGCTAAGCAGCAGCTTCCCCGAGGTCTGAATCTGGCTCTCTTTCTCTAAGAGCCGCGCTTTCTTTATTTCATGTTGCCACAATTAGGACTTCTTCCGTGTAAGTATGTATCTTTCCTGCTTCAGCTACGGAGCAGGTAACATGGTCTAATGTATAAGAGAACACAGCAGGAGGCAAGAGACCCAGCTACATTATTTCCTGAAATTCTAGAAAGGCCTAGAAACCTCACCCGGTCCCTACATGGACAGAGTATGGAAAGGTAAAAATGCAAACATCGCTGGCTTGAGTCCCAGGTTTCCGGAAGAGGCTGCAAAGGCCTAGCCTCAAGCCAGAACCTCCTATGCCCAGAGTTCTCAGAGTCCAGAAATGACGGTCACACACAGGGCTTCCCTGTTGACTATGAGGAACAGGAACTGTGAGCTCAGACAGATTGAAGTCAGAGGAGGGGGGAAGCTGGCCCTTAGTTACACCGCACCCATGTGGGCCGGTGTTGTGTAGGCAGTCCATGTACACCGTATCTAGGGCAGTGCTTGTGTGGGTAGGGGGGTCCTCCGTGGGGGTCCTGTGGAGGGTTTCCTGGCAGGCAGGTCTGTGATGCCTCACACGGTAGAAGCAATCTTCTCTATGGCAGTAAACTTGCCATGTTTTTTCACGTATCAAAATAACAACAACAACAACAAAAAAAAAAAAAAAAAAAAAGAAAAGAAAAGAAAAGGGAAAGAGGACACAGTAGTTCTGCTTATGAACTAACACAATTACACAGGTTTTCTTCTGGAAATGGGAATAATGAGGACCATGTTGTCCATCTGGGACAGCTATTGTGATGACAAGAGACAACTTCCGAGGAGTACTTGGGGGGTGAGTACGTGTTTTATAAACATAGATGTGTGACCGGGCTCCTGGGTGGCTCAGTCGGTCAGACCCCTGACTCTTGATTTCGGCTCAGGTGATGGTCTCTCAGTTCATGGGATCGAGCCCCATGGTGGGTTCTGCGCTGACAGCACAGAGCCTGCTTGGGATTCTCTCTCATCCCTAAGGACTGTGGGCGGGGGGGAACCCCTCAAGATAAGGGAAGGCAACCTGGCTGTCTGCGTACGTAACATGTCTCACGACCCTGTGACATGAGGCCACCTAATCAGACCGCGTGACTGGGTGTTACCATGTATGGGAGACGGGCAAGAAAAACATTTATAAAAGACTACACCTCACCGCACTCGGGGCTCAGCTTTTCCAGTGCGAACCCAATCGAGCGTTGCCGGCACAAAGTTCCTTCCTGGAAAGAAACGCTTCGGTGTCTCGACTCTGTGCGAACCTCGGTTCCCATTTCACTCTCCCTCTGCCCCCGCCCTGTGCATACTGTCTCTGTCGCTCTCTAAATAAACTTTAAAAAAAATTTTTTTAACGTTTATTTATTTTTGAGACAGAGAGAGACAGAGAACGAACAGGGGAGGGTCAGAGAGAGGGAGACACAGAATCCGAAGCAGGCTCCAGGCTCTGAGCTGTCGGCACAGAGCCCGACGCGGGGCTCGAACTCACGAACTGTGAGATCGTGACCTGAGCCGAAGCCGGCCGCTTAACCGACTGAGCCACCCAGGCGCCCCTCTCTAAATAAACTTAAAACACACACACACACACACACACACACACACATTCAAAACATAGATGTGTTGTTACGTCCTGCTGCCCATCTATTGCAGCCCAACACCTGCCTTACATGGATTCCAGCTAGGTAACACACATTAGTTTGATTGCTTTAGTAATTTAAAGAATGCAGTAAATGAGTAAGCCAAGAAACTCGGGAGTTCAGTGAGAACCAGGGACACTCAGAGGCCAGCGCACCGTCTAGAATATGGATGTGTACTTTTTTGCCTCCTTAGCTCTTCAGGTCCTACCTGTAATCAATCCATTGTGCTGCCCCTAAGGCTTGAATACTTGGAGATCAGCAGCCCCTGCCCCGACGCACTTTTCTCCTGGGTCACTGTTCTCATACTGATGAGGGAGCATGGGGCAAGCTGAGGGCAGGGGACAGGCTAACAGCACCCAGCGCCTCAGGTGGGATGTGTGTGTGATGTTCCTCGGACTCTCCTGGCTGCCCGAGAACAGGGGAAAGGAAAGAAAGCAAACGTCTGACTGATGGAGATCATCGTCATACAGGACAGGGGGCTCCTTCAGATTACGGAGAACTTAGAAAACTGCAAGAAAGAGGCAATCTAGGGGCGCCTGGGGGGCTCAGTCGGTTGAGGGTCCGACTTAGGCTCAGGTCATGATCTCGCAGTTCGTGGGTTCGAGCCCCGCGTCGGGCTCTGTGCTGACAGCTCAGAGCCTGGAGCCTGCTTCAGATTCTGTGTCTCCCTCTCTTTGCCCCTTCCCCACTCATGCTCTGTCTCTCTCTGTCTCTCAAAAATGAATAAACGTTAAAAAATTTTGTTTTTACAAAAGAGGCAATCTTAGCCACAGAAACCTACAGACTCCATTTCCTGAAGCCCTAATATCACCCTCACCAAGATGTAAGGGGGTTTAACTGCTGGCCATGGTGGTGTAGGAAAGAAAGGCAAATGAAAAATTAAATTCCCTTGCTGCCTACAGCCCAGCTACAAGTCCTTGAAACGGGCAGAGTGACCTTCCTCTAGGAGCTCAGCTGGCTCGTTGATAACTTTGCTGGGGGGCAAAAGGGAATCTTGGCTTAACCTTAGCCTGACCCCCAGGATCCCATGAGTCTACTTTAACTAACATATAAAAACTCATTTTGGAAACCTCCTTTATCTCAACTCCCCCAAGATACATGCCGGCAATCATACTCCAAGCTTATGGCCCCTGGTATACATCTGAAGGGTCTCATGACTGAGGTTTTACTAAACGGTAATAAATGGTGTTTTCAAGGTCCTGGCAACCTTGCTTCCAAAATGCCTTAGAGACTTACTCTGTCCCTGACCCCCTCCCAACCTGAGGGTATATCACGAGTCACTCACCACAACCCCAGCGCAGCTCTTTCTGCCCACGGGTCCTGTCCCTGTGCTTTAACAAAATCACCTTTTTGCAGCAAAGACATCTTCAAGAATTCTCCCTTGGCCGTCGGCTCCGGACCCCACCATCACCCCAAAGCCCCATCAATACTGTTCCTCCAGAAGTCACAAAGAAATGGCGTCACGGGCAAGAAATCTTCATTTTGCTTGGCAATTCAGGAGTTTCCTAGGCATAAACGGGAAAGGATATCATTTATGATAAAGGATAAAGACATAAAGGATAAAGGAAATAGAGGCATCACTAGTTTGCATTCTATACTGAAATGAGTGATTGGAGCCACAACTCCCACTAAACACTAAACTAGACACTGAACCCAACCCCTGAAAGGCGAGAGGGAACTGGGTAATCACAGGATGCCAAACTGTCACCCACGGATCGCCCACTGCTGGTCACAGGGAAGAAGAGGCCGACACGCTTTGTGAGTCTAGACAGCTTTCTCCTACCATGGTGTTCTTAGGGGCTTCAGGGGAAAAATGAAGCCGGTGGAGGGCAGGGGGTCCTGGGCCAATGGAGGGCAGGGTTTCCTGGGCCAAAGGCATTTAGGAAACGTGTGAATCCGACAAGGTTAATTTTTTTCTGCAGCTCTTTTGAGAGCCTTTATGAAGCTCATGTGAATTGTGATGGCATAAAAGTTAACCCATGGAGCAGTTACCAAATGTCCTTAACCAGAGAGCCCTTTGGAAGGAGCATCTCGTGGGACTGGTGGTCCAGGGGCTCCAGGCCCCGTGCCCGGCCGCCAGGGTGTGCCGATGGAAGAAACCAGACCTGCCAGTCAGGCGAACAAATCCTGCCGCTTTTTATTTAGCTACCTGCATTTGGCAAGTTTTTAAAACTGCCTAGGCCTTGGTTTTTAATCTATAAACGGAGCCAATATCGCACCATATATGCAGTTGAGTTTCTGTGCCTACCTGTGAGCCCCCTTCTGCTGCTGCTCCATTTTCTAATCAGTGAGGGGCTGTAAATGTTGGAGAAAGGGGGGGGGGGAATCTCAACTTCTCTCATACAATGGTTTGGCTCTGAGTGTGGTGAAAACACCCTGTGGGGACAAGTTGCTCTGGGAAAAAGGACTGAGGCTGCCTCCCCTTTGACCTCACGCTTCCCTGTTGGTTCTTCCTTCCAGCTGGTCTCTTGGCTTGGGGCGAGGGCCCCTGAGGGCAAAGCATCTCCTGATGGAACCCAAACTACCCCCTTGAGCATCAGGACCAGCCGGGATCACTGGGAGACAAGCTGCCTTTGACCTTCACTGCCCACCTGCACAGACCCACCTCTGCCCCACGCTCTCCTCGAATACACCTGCAAGTATCTTCGGCACTTTGGAGACCGTCTTTGAGACGCCAGTCCGCTGTCTTCCCGGAGCTGGCCTCCCTGAAATCAGTCCCTTTCCTGTTTCTCCATCACTCCTTTCTCTGCCTTTGGGTTTTGCCAGCAGCGAGTGGGCGAACCTGGTGTGTGTGGGGCCCTGGGCCCCGGCTACAGCCACATCCACAGAAGGGGGAGCTCACATGGCTGACTGCAGACAATCCTCCTTGTCTGTGCAGCAGGACGGAGCGGCCACGGGATGAGCTCTTGGGTTGTGACGGCAGGAGCCTGCAAAGCCCCCTGGTCTGCTCCGAAGCTGGCTGAAACTCTACCTTTTGTGTTGATAGAAAAGGAAGCCGTGGGGAGGGCCTCCCAGTGACTAAACCCAGGACAATCTGAGTATCAGAAAGCACGAAGCCTGACTGCAGGACCCTTAAGGGAAAACCAAAGGATGTAAAGGAAGACCGCAGAATGGGAGAAACTTGTTGCAAGTCATATATCTGATAAGGAACTATTTATTTTTTTTAATTTATTTAAAAAAAAATTTTTTTAACGTTTATTTATTTTTGAGACAGAGAGAGACAGAGCATAAACGGGGGAGGGTCAGAGAGAGAGAGGGAGACACAGAATCGGAAACAGGCTCCAGGATCTGAGCCGTCAGCACAGAGCCCGACGCGGGGCTTGAACTCACGAACCGCGAGAACATGACCCGAGCCGAAGTCGGCTGCTTAACCGACTGAGCCACCCAGGCGCCCCATAAGGAACTATTTGAAGAATAACTTACAACCTAGTAATACAAAGACAGCCCAATTAAGTAACAAGCAAAGGACCGAATAGAGATTTCTCCAAAGAAGACACACAAATGGCCAATAAGCTCACGAAACTTATTAGCCATCAGGGAAATGATAAAACCACCATGAGACCCCCCTTCACACTCTCCAGAAAGGCCACAATCAAGAGAGAGGAACACAACAGGTGTCGGGCAGGATGTGGAGGGACGGGAACCCCCATTCGCGGCCGCTAGGAGTGCAAAGTGGCTTGACTGCTTTGGAAAACAGCCTGGCCGTCTTCCCGGGGTGAAACACGGGGTTGCCACATGACTCAGCCACCCCACCCCCAGATACACACCCAAGAGAACTGAAAACATATGTCCACACAGCACTTGTATCCAAATGCTCATAGCAGCATTGTAAATAACAGCCGAAGAGTGAAATCAACTCAAATATTGGGTCAACTGAGGAACAGATAAATAAACTGTGGACTAGCCATGCGATGGAATATTACTCAGCAATAAAACGAAACGAAGTCCTGGCACGCGCTACGACATGGATAGATCTAGCAAGCACGGTGCTTATGAAGGAGCCAGGCACCCGGGACCGCATGCAGTATGAGGCCACGTATATGATGTGCACAGGGTGGGCTCATCCAGGGAGACAGGAAACAGACTAGCGGCCGCCTGGGGCTGCGAGGCTTGGGGCAGGGCTATGCACTCTTCTTCCGGGTGGAAACCGTCCAATATCGGTTGTACAGATGGTGGGATAACTCTGTGAATGTGCTAAAAACCACTGAACTGTACACTTTAAAGGGGGACATTGCATATGTGAGTTGCATCCCGGTAAAGTTATTTTAAAAAACTTAGCAACAAACAAAAACCTTAAAAAAGGCACAGAAAGAAAAGCCAACAAAATAAAAACCTGAAACTCCTTTGCCATAATTCGTGCGCCAACTCTTCGGGTAATTAAAGGAAAAGAAGCGTTTATCCATATGAACTATTTCAGACAGGCCTAGTGACGGAGGAGAGCTCTTGTCCTCAGAAGGAGTTCGGCTAATAGATATGGAATCTCTATAGAGCATATAATAGATATGGAATGAAAAGAACACCAGTTTGCAATCCCGACTGCAGTGACGGATTCAGACAGAAGGCAGCACAGAACTCTAGTCATTTGGTAAATAAATGGGAGCCAGATCTTCCCAGGGATTGTTCGCTGTGTGAAAGGGGAAATGCAAATTTACAAGGAGGGATCTAGGAGATTCCACTTAGCATCATCATCAGAAGGACTGTAACTTACTGCCTCCCGGTGTGATGCTTCAAGTAAACAGCTGGTGAAGGGTCCACCCACATCTGGAACCTGAATCCCATCAAGCCTAGAAATGCAAGGATTAAGGCATGTCATCCAGGGACACTCTCAGGAAGTAATCAAACATGTCTAGCAGGTGCAACATGCAATAGGACAGCCGGCAACGGAATCCCTCTCCCACGAGACCCCGGCACGAGGAAAAAGGACCTCGAAATATCACCGGAGCCACACGCAGGACTTGAAGTTTTTAGTGACCACATTCAAGCTGTAAAGGAAATAGGTGGGGTTAATTTTAGTGATATAGTCCGGCCGAATATCCAAAATATGATTTCAATGTGTAATCAGTATAAAATTATTATTGAAGTATTTTATTTTCATATGAAGTCATCAAAATCTGGTGAGTATTTTACACTTATGATTCATTTCAATTCAGATGGTAAGTTTTCTTTTTTAAATGTTTTTAGTCATCTCTATGCCCAATGTAGGGCTTGAACTCAAGACCCCGAGATCAATAGCCACGCACCCCTCTGACTTAAGCCAGCCAGGCGCTCCCCAGATGCTAAATTTTCATTAGCAATATTTAAGAAATTTTTTTTAATGTGTATTTATTTTTGAGAGAGAGAGAGACACAGAGTGTGAGCAGGGGAGGGGCAGAGAGAGAGGGAGACACAGAATCAGAAGCAGGTGCAAAGCTCCGAGCTGTCGGCACAGAGCCCGATGCGGGGCTCAAACTCACAAACCGTGAGATCATGACCTGAGCCGAAGTCGGACGCTCAACCGACTGAGCCCCCTGGGTGCCTCTTCATTAGCAATATTTGATCTGTATTTAAATTTCATAGAATTTATAGTTTAAAAATTATATTTACGTAACCAAGTTATTTCAGGCATATGGAAAAAGTTTCCAAAACTGAATCGAGTAACCCCTAAAATCATTTTCCTTTAACATTTGCGTTCGCACTGGCAATACTAGTTAGTCTTTTTTAGGAGAATTTACCTTGAAGCAAAAGCATATCAGTTGCAAAATACATCAGCTCAATGTAGGTGAACCGGCCTCCTCCCGCTTCAACTCAGTTGTGTTAGCACTGAATTCAAAGGTTCCTTACTGTGTAAACTGAGAAGCAGCCCCTCAGCTCTGGGGGTAGTGTTTGCAGCTAATTCATATAAAGCTGTAAATTCCCATTAACACGTTCTGCCTATTTATTCACGTTAGAAAAATTGGTAAAATCAGCATATGGATTTGTGTTCCAAAGATTTGGATTGCAAATACATTTCCCTACCTGCCTAGCAAGGTCACCAATAAGCTCTTTTTCCCTTCCCCCCCCCCCCCAAAGATTTTACTTTTCAGCAATCTCTACACCCGACGTCGGACCCGAACTTACTACCCTGAGATCCCCGACGTCAGACCCGAACTCACTACCCCGAGATCAAGAGTCACCCGCTCTGCCGGCTGAGCCAGCCAGTTGCCCCCGAAAAGCTCTTAAATGGTGTTGTTAAGCTTCACGTTGAGCTCTTCTATGCACACGCTGATATTGATGAGAACACATAAATCCCACTCCATTTGTTGTCTTTGATTATTGAGTATTTGGCGAGAGAATCTTAAGCAGGTTCTATGCTCAGCAGGGAGCCGGATGCAAGGCTCGATCCCACGACCCTGGGATCATGACCTGAGCCCAAATCAAGAGTCAGATGCCCAACCGACTCAGATGCCCAGGCGTCCGTCCCTCGAGAAATTCTTGGACTGCAGGTAAAGGACTCTTTCGTGACTCAGCCAACAAGCACTGGCAGACATCATTCTGTTCCTTGTCCTTTGTTTCTTTCCAGGGTCTTTGAAACTGACGATGCTTCATGGTATTTGCACAATTTAAAAACTCTGTGACTTTCTTCCTAGAGTGTGCATCAGAAGACTGAATATAATATTTTCACAGCGTATCACACAATGTAATGCAGAAAGCCATAAGAGGAACATCAGGGTCGCAGTTTAAAATTCCAGTAAGTCCCAGTTCCCAGCTAACATAGCTAAAGCACCGTCTGTTGTGACACACATCAGCTTGTTCACCTCTAGCCGACACTCAGGACTCAAAAACACCCTCTCCCTGGGTTTATTTTTCAGGCCACGAATTGGCAACGTTTGTTTCCACATTTGAAATTCTGTTCTGTATTTTCTATGTTGTTTCATACTGCAGTTGCTAGTGTGTTTTAGATCAGCCCATTAGGTGTTACCCTTTTTAAGCTAAATGATGTTCCATGGGGTGCTTTGGGTGGCTCAGTCGTTGGGTTTCCGACTTCGGCTCAGGTTGTGATCTCACGATTTGTGGGCTCGAGCCCCGCGTCGGGCTCTGTGCTGACAGCTCAGAGCCTGGAGCCCGCTTTGGATTCTGTGTCTCCCTCTCTCTCTGTCCCTCCCCCGCTTGCGGTCTCTCTCTCTCTCTCAAAAATAAACATTAAAAAAAATAACGTTCCGGCAGTGGAAGATTTTGTGTCTATTCTGGGTACGTAACACTGGCTGAGCATATTGTCATGAATATGAATTGTCTGTATCACGATCCACAGTGTGGCCCTTCCTTGCTGCGTTCCACCCGTGGTCGGTGGCTCGTTTCCCCAAGACACATGTGGGATTCTCGCCTCTGATGCGCCATGAACGTTTCCTCCTGGTCGTGGCCCGGGGTCGCCTCTTGTTTTCCCTGCATGACCCCCAGAAGCTCCACGAGCTTTCCACGATGGTGCCTCTTGTCCGCCTGGAGCTGGCGGTGGGGAACTTGAATTCCAAGGGCTTTGTCTGGACTTCAGCAGACACACTGTCTTTTTTCTTTTTTCTTTTTTTTCCCTAAATGTGATCTCAGTGCCGGAGGTGAAAACCGCCAGGTGAACCGAGGCTCATCTGACCCGAACTCCCCGGGAGGGTCGTACCGTCACACGGATGAGTCAGGGACGTGAAAACACAGAGCGAGCTCAGCTCAGTTCTGTAGGAATCTTCCACAAAGTGGGTCAAAGTTCGCTGCTCACCAGGGTTAAGTGTGTGTGCTTGACCTCAGAGCAACTTCCACGTGGGCCACACCGCTCAGGGCTGGAAGGCCGTCCTAGGCAGCCTATCTGAAAGCTAATATTTGGCTTCTCCTCCTCCCGTATCCCTGGCCTCGTTCTACACATAAGAAGATGCGGTTTTGCCGGATTCCCTGGTCAAACTCCAGTGCCACTGAATGATTAACCTTAAGGGGACATTGCCTGCGGTGGCAGTAAGTTGCTCTGGAAGTTTCTGCCAAGGGAACAGGACACCTCCTGGGTCCCGTGGCCTCGCACGCGGGGTGCGGGAGGCCCCTGCGCTTCTGTGAGGTCTCCCTGAGGGAAGGACCCCCGGGTGGGTCCTCACGCCCATCAGAAAGGCCCAGGCTCGAATTCGAACCCCTGACTTCCAGAGGCCAAAGTGCACGAGTGCGTCTGCTTTCACGCAGCCCGGGTACCATGTGTTGAAATTGCTTCCCAGGAACTTTTGGGGCAGGTGGGGAGGAGGAGGAAGGGCAGTATTTCTAAGGGAGACGTGACTCAGACCTCACGGGCCCCCCCCGCCCCGCCCCGTCTCTGTGCTGTTCCCCACTCTCTTGCTGTCAGCGTCGCCCACATCCATGAGATGTCCGGTGTTGTGCCTGGGGTTCAGGTCAACACAGTCGGGGACTCTGCCCTGCTCGCACTCCAGTGGGAGAGGCAGGTGGGGCAGTGGGGGGCAGGGGGGGGGATAGATCTGGCAGGTCGTGCTGAGTGCCAGAGGGAGTCCCATGAGGTGACGGGGCAGGGCACAGCAGACCGGGGCTCCGGGCTCCGTCTGTCCCGCTCACAGCTGGAGGCTGTGCGAGGCGGTGGGCAGTCTGACACAGGTGTGTCGGGCCAGCGGTGGCCCAGCCCCCTGGCACCTCCTGGTGGCCTCAGGGTGGTTCTCCCTGACCTGCTTGGGGGAGGGGGGCGAAGGGAGGGCACAGTAAGTGCCAGTCACGGATACACGCCCTGTTTTCTCCAGCAGCCGCACCCGTGGGCGACCCTCGGCCCAAACGCATTGAAAATGCACGAATAGTTTCTGACCCAGAAACTCACGGCCAAGGGGCACGATGGGCTGAGGGTTTGTGTCCTCAGGTCCATACTTTGAAGCCCTACCCCCCTGAGGTGATGGTATTTGGAGGGGGGCCTTTGGAGGTGATTAGGTTGAGGTGAGGTCATGGAGATGGAGCCCCTTAAAGGAAGATACTAGAACCTTCTGTGAGCCAGGAGGTGGGTCCCCCCAGACAGGAACGTGCTGGCACCCTGACCTCAGACTTCTTGGGCTCCTGAACGACGAGGAGGCGAAGGCCCCTTGTGTCCGCCCCAGTCAGGTGTTTTGTTAGGGCCTGAGCTGACCAAGATGGGAGGGAAGGAGACCCAGTGGCCAGTGACCCCGGATTCTCGAGTCCTGCCATGCGGTCCTACGGATGGTGCCGTTAGGATAGCGGTGTGGGCGATTGAGGGACGGTCACGGCACCGGGGGACCGGGGTGGGGGGGATGTCCTGGCCTGGGCAGCCGACACTGGCCCTGCAGTGAGGGGCTTTTCTGCCCTTGTTGGACTGGAGATTGTGGGAGGTAGGTGCCAGCAGCCAGCAGAACTCCCTCCCTTGGCGGCCGGGGACTCACCAGGAAAGCATTTCCTTCCTCTCTCTGTGCTCTTGGGCTCTGCGGAAGGATGCTTCCGCAGGCGACACAAATGCTCCAACTGACCCGTCAGATGCCTCGCGTAACCCACAGACCCCAGGCGTCACCTTCCGGTGATCTCAGCTGGTGAACAAGGGCCCCGGGGCTCTTGCTACCCTGGGGGTGGGGGGGGGGTGAGGAGGTGGCTCCCTGCTCGCTGGTGACAAAGGCCCAGCCCCCCAGGTGCACAACAAGGTGAACACGAGACAGAAGGTCCCAGGCAGCTCACACCCCGGTTGGGGGGAAAGGTACATGGAATCGGACCTGGGGGAGGCGGCTGGGGCTGCCACCAGCTTCTGCTGTGACAGCTACGGTGGCCGTGTCTGTGCACTCGGGCCGCGGTGACATACCACCACACGGGGGGCTTAAACAACAGAAACTTCTCTGTCTCACTTCTGGAGGCTGGAGGTCCAAAGCCAAGGAGTGAGCAGGCTTGGTTGCTGTGGAGGCCTTGGTGCCTGGCGTGGACCCCCCTTCCTCCAGGGAAAGTCATACGGGACGAGGGCCCACCCAGCGACGCCACCTTAACTGGACTGAGCTCGCATGGTCCTCCGTGGGCTGAGGACCTTGTCTGGAGGGGACACAGTTGAACGGTGAGTACCCACAACTTCTTCCTGGGCTTTACCATAACCCATTTCCTCCCCCCGCCCCTCCCCGGGGTCCCCCGTTTCTGTAGTTGGCCGTGGGTGGCACCCCGTGGCTCCTCCGTTTTGGGCTTTGGCCCTGGACGGGCCGGACGGTAAGGGTCACCGGCAGCGGAGCTGATGGGCTGAGGCCTGTCTGGGTTTTCTCTCCTGGGCGGGGGGCGCGTTGCGCCCCCATCATTTACAAAGGGTCGTTGCCTGAGAGGCGGGCATGCGTCTGCTGTCACTGCTGCTCCCAGCACAGGGAGAAGGGCTGTAGCACGTGCGGTGGCCGCCGGCTGCAGTGTGGACGGCGTGGCGGATCGGCTTTCTTGTGCTGCAGATATCTGGAAGTCTGGGAGCCAGGTGGAAAGGCGTCGTCCTCGCGAGGCGGGGGGCGGAGGGAGTTTTGTCTGGGGCGATCCAGCCTGCGGTCCCTGGCAGGCGAAGCTGGGATGCAGGTGGCGGGTGCGGGGAGGACAGGGAGTGGGTGTGGGTGCGGGTGTAGGTGTGGGAGCAGGGGCAGGTGCGGGGTGGGGAGGACAGGGAGCTGGGGCGAGGGACAGGGTGGGGGCAGGGGGCAGGTGCGGGGGTGGGGAGGACAGGGAGCGGGGGCGAGGGACAGGGTGGGGGCAGGGGGAGGGCCAGGTGGTGGGGGCAGGGGCAGGTTCTGGGTGCGTGGGCGGGTGCAGGGGGCTGGGGGAGGGGCAGGTGCGGTTGCGAGGGCAGGGGGAAGGTGGTGGGGGCAGGGACGGGTGCAGTGCGTGGGCGGGGGCCTGGGGAGGGGCAGGGGCAGGTGCGCGGGCGGGGGGGGGGGCAGGGTGTTTCTGCCAGCACCTCCCCCCCCCAATGCTGCCAGGACACTGTCTCTGGTTTCGCGGTCTCTGGCCACGCAGCTTTCCAGGCCTGCTCGGCCGCGGGCTCAAGTTACCCAATACGCTTGAATAACTCTCTTCCTGCTTACGCCGGCTGGAGCGGATTCTCTTGTCTGTAACTAAGACTGCCGATCGGCACACTAGAATAGTCTGCGATTAAGGGAATGTTCTAGAGTCTCTGCTGTCCAACACGGGAGCCCTAGCCTCACGCGGCTGTGGGACACTTGAAACGTGACCACTGTGGCCACAGAACTGAAGCTGAACTGTATGTCAAGTTTAAGCATTAATAGCCCCATGTGGGCTCGTGGCCGCTGGGCAGCACAGCCTAAAGTTCGGGTGCGTCAGGCTGGAGACCGCCGAGGACGTCGTACTGGCCAAGGTCACGGGGCGGGGTGGGGGTGGGGGGTGCTGCGTCTTCGGACAGAGCTCTGAGCTGCAGTGTCCGGAGGTGACCTCCGTGGCCCAGGGCCGTGCAGACTCAGGCGCCATGCATGTGACCTGTCGGGACGTGGGGGGTGGGAGAGAGGCTTCGGATCAAAGGATCCCAGCTTCATCCCTAGGAAATGCTGTGCAGTGCGTTCAGGTGAGTGCAGGGATCCAGGAGGAGAGCCAAGTTTGGGTCTGGAGGGAGCTGCCCTGCGCCCTCTGGTGGCGGTCTGTGCCAACCGCGAGCACCCCTTTGGCAGGTGCCCTGTGCTGGGCGCAGCAGCGAAGCTTTGGGAAGAAGAAATGAGCTAATGTCATCCACCCGCCGCCCTCAATGAGGCCACCTAACCCACCTGAGGACGCCAGGCCCTATTTAGAATGTCCTATGCCCCGCAGCTCCATACCTGGTCTAGTTGTTCATTTGCAAATACTTTTTTCTGCCAGGCGCTGTGCTGGGCTCAGAATAGAAAGAACACAGCCCATGGGGCGCCTGGGGGGCTCAGCAGGTAAAGCGTCCCACTGACTCTTGGTTTCCGCTCAAGTCGTGAGCTCTCTCCCTCTCTGCCCCTCCCCTGCTCAGGTGCACATGCGCTCTCTCTCTCTCTCTCTCTCTCTCTCTCTCTCAAAAATAAATAAATAACTTTGAAAAGAAAGGAAGGAAGGGAGAACATACCCTCAGCGGTGTCCCAGGCAGGGGTAGAAGGATGCACCCAAGCTGAATTCCTTGCAACGTCTTCCTCGCTGTGGTAGGGACTCTGAGTAGCGACAGGGTCCAGAGAAGGTTTTACCTGAGCTGGCACGTGAAGGAGGGGGCAGAATTTGGTTGGCTGGACAGGCCCTGATGATGCCGAGAAACACTTGGGACCAGCATTGCACTCGCGCTTGCCTACAACGTTCGGCAGGAAGTAGTTGAGCCAGATGATTGGATACACATGGCTACAATGAAAGCAGGTCTGAGGTCCTTTACAATGAGGGAGCTGCCTGGGCCCCTGCTGCGGATCTGATGGCGTGCATATGACTTGGTGTGACTGTATCGGGCCCAGGTGACAGCCAGCTTTGCCTCTTCATTTTCTCCAAGGGAAACACAGTCTTACTGAATCAGTTTTCCGGGAAACAGAGACAGTAGGAGATATATTTCTATCTTTAGCTACATAGGTATTCCTCTATATCTATCATCTATTTATCTACCATTTATCTATATCTACTATGTATATATCTATCATCTATCTACTATCATTTATATCTATCCTCTATCTATATTTATCATCTACCTATCTTCTATCATCTATCTATCATCTATCAATCTACTATCTATTCTATCGTCTATCTATTATCTATCTATCTATTTATCTATTTATCATCAATCTATCTATCATCTATCTATCTATTGAGAGGGAGAGCCATTTATTTTAAGGAACTGGCTCACGCCATCCTGGGGACTAGCAAACCTGACGTACATAGAGCGAGCCAGCAGGCTGGAGACTCAGGTAAGAGGCGATGTCATGGTCTGAGTCTGATGGTCAGAGACTCGGGCAGGGTCTCCATGTTGCAGTCTTGAGGAGAATTCCCTCTTCTTTGGGAAACCTTGGTCTGTGCTCTCAAGGTCTTCAGGTGAGCTGTCAGCACAGAGCCCGACGTGGGGCTCGAACCCCTGAACCATGAGGTCATGACCCGAGCTGAAGTCGGACGCTTAACCGGCTGAGCCCCCCCAGGCGCCCCTTATTGGCCGTTTTTTCCTCATCACGGTAAAGTGACAAACATATACCCGGATTGGACAGACGTCATGGATGAATGCTTTTGATTTTAGATCCTGAATTTATCGCCACGCACAGGGAATGCATTAACTAAACTACAAAGTTCATAGCTGTGCCTCACAGGCTGGTAACATCTGTGGCTGAGAGGAGCTGGGGAAGCTTGAGGATAGATTTACGCTGTGAATCCCCTTCCTAACTCGGGCAGTAACCCCCTCACTCCACTCGGCTTCCCTTCTCAGCGGTCGTGCTGGGAGCCTGCTGCGTATCTTAGATACTGCTGTTTTCTTTCTCCCTCTGCGAGGGGATTGCCTTCCCGGGGCGGGCGTCGGGGGGCGGGGGGTGCTGCTTTGCTGCTGCCACATCTCTAGCTCCGGGGACAGTGAGAGGCGGTGGTCCGGGCTCAGGAAGTGGTTTTTGAATTACTGAATCCCTGCCTCGAGGGATCGTCTCATTCGGTCTGATTTTTCATGCAGCGTTTACGACATCACTTCACTCTGGGTAGAAACGCTGACAAACTGGCAACAACAGATGAGGTTGAACTCGCGTGAAGGCAGGTGTCCTGGTCCCGGGCGAGGCTGAGCAAGCCCAGGTGGGGGGACGCAGGACGCGTGCACACCGCCCGGGGCGGGGGGGGGGGGGGCACACCTGCACCTGCTGTGGGCCTCAGACTCTGGGATCCGCCTTTGCAAACAAAGTGTGCTCCTTTTACCTAGGAGGTCACAGGCCAGATGAAATGTCGGAGTCTGCCGGGCCGAGCCTTGGCAAGCCAAGAGCCAGGCCTAAGCCTCCTTTACGACACGTGGCCTCAGCCTCTTGGTCGCAGCCTGGGTCGGTGTCCCTTAGGACAAGGGACCAGCTGAGTCTGAGAACAAATGCACAGTATGCCACATGAAAGGTATCTGCAAGTCCTTGGGTGACACTCGGGGACAGCAGACACAGAGCCGCTACTGTTGGGAGGTGAGTCCCCGTGGGTCTTGTGTCCCTGTGCGTGTGTGAGCCGTCACTGGACGGTTTTCTCAAGGACGCTTGCCTGGAGGACAGCGCCAGGGGCCCCCCAGGGTCCAAGGGCGGCCAGCCCTTATTGACTGGGGTTTCTCAGGTGCGGGTGCCCAGCTGTGACCTAGCCAGCCCATCGTGTGTGCCATTCTCCGTCGCCACGGGGGGACCCGAGGGCAAGGGGGAAGGGCGTGGGCCTGGGGCCACGCCGTTTGCTGCGGGCTCTGACCCCGAGTCTCGGGCCTTCATCCACACACCCGAGACCGTGCCGGGCTGACTCGTCCCCAAAGCCTCCAAAACGTCACCGTTCTTGACATCCTACCTTCGCACCCAGACAAACACGCAGACTGAAGACGGCAACAGGGACTCTCGCTCTGTGTGATGTGGTGGACAGGATAATGGGCCCTCAGGAGATGTCGTGTCCTGGTCCCCAGGACCCGTGAGTGTGGCAGGTGCTAATCAGCTGACCCTGAAACAGGGAGAGTATCCGCGAGTATCCACGTGTGCTGAGGTCGCCAAGTGTCGTCAAAAGTGGAGGTGGGGGTGGGTGAGGGGAACACACGGGCCTCAGCCCCCTGGGGCTGGCTCTGTGGACGGGGGAAGAGCCAGGGGCCCAAGAACGCGGGGGCCCGGGAAAGGCAGGGCTCTGACTGTTCCCGAAGCCCCCCCAAACGCAGTCCTCCCCCCACCTTGACTTTGGCCCCAGGACCCACCCGGGACTTCTCACCTCTGGAGCTGTAACCTCAGCTCGGAGGGAAGGCTATTTCACACCACCAGGTCTGTGCCACGGGGTCAGTGACGGGGGAGGGGGTGCGGGCATATGGTGGCCCCCCCCCGGCGTAGCAGGAGGCAGAATGTTCATGCGTTTCCCGTGGGCTCTGGAACCCCTGGGCCGGCTCAACACTCCTGCCTGCGCAGAGAGCCTGAGGGTTCCGGGAAGAGTTCCTGGTGCTGCTGGGGAGGCACCTCGGAAGTGGCGGCAGAAAGCTGTGGACGTCCGCGTGTGTGCGCGTCTCGCTTGCGGACACGGGCCGCTCAGCAATGGACCAAACGGGAAGAAGAAATTAGGTCGGAGAGCGGCGGACAAGAGCCTAGCTTCTTGTTTTGCTTGTGCGTCAAGGACAGGCGGGAGGAGGCCGGGTGGCTGTGCAGAGAACGGGGACAGCGGGGACACCCCGGCAGCCCCCACCCCCCTGCGCCACCTGCCTCGCCGGCCACACAGCCGTCCACGTGTCCGGCCGGCACCGCCCCATCACGCGGCCAGGTTCCGTGTGGAGTGCACGCACGCACTTATACAAGGCACACGTAAGCACACAAGCCACTCGGGCACACGTGCACACACACACACCACACAGCGCACGTGCTCACACACAAGCCGCACGCGCACGCAGAGGCACCTGCGTGCCCCCCACCAGCTCTCCACGCGGCCCGGACGGCCATCCTGTCCCGCCCCCCGCAAGGGGAAGCCACCTTCCAGCCGCAGGGGCCGCAGCCGGGACAGAGCGAGGGGGCAGCAGGGGTGAGAAGCGTATCCGCCGACGATAATTGGCAACGACACAGACAGTCCCCAAATTACCGCTCTGCTAGGAAAATATTACACTTCATAAAACTCATGTTTATTCAAAAAAATCTATTCAGAAAGTCTGGAAAGCGTAATAAATATCTGTATAGTGGCCGCCCATCTCCAACATAAAATACAAAGCGTGAACACGGGAATGACCTGTACGCACGGTCGCGGGCTTGTAAACAAAGTGCGAGTCGGGGGCTGGGTGGGAAGCGTGCTCCGCGGAGGCGACCTGCAGCGGTGCTGAGCTCCTGTCTCCCAGGTGACCCCCGGGCTCTGCGAGGCCACGCGGGGTGCACCGCCCGGGCCCCTGCGGTGTCCTCTTCCGTTCTAGAACTTTAAGGACTCTTGGAGAGGCGAAAGGCCACAGAGCCGTTTGGAAAGAAAAACAGAGTGCAAATCAAGTTCCTCGTGTCCTGGAGAGACCCAGTCAAAAGCGTGAGGCAAAAATCCCAACGTGCGGCTTCAGGAAGAACACCATTTAATCAACAATACTGGCTAACAGGAAGCACTGTGGTCACTTCAAACGCCGGACAGTCCTCCAAGTGCGCGCGCGCGCACACACACACACACACACACACACACACACACACACACACACTGAGGTCACGGACAATCTGACCTAAGGATACAGGTGAGATCTCACTCCTGCCCGAATCTGACTTGGGGTGGCATCTGGCAGAGCCCTCGTGGTGGGGGCGGGTGGGGGTGGTGAGTCAGGTGTTTCTGTCAAATGGGGGGGGGGATCTCCAGGTGGGACGGAACCACAGTGGGCACCCCGGAGGGACCGCAGTGGCCGGGTAGGTTTTCTGATGACAAAGTCTGTGGTTTTGGGATCCAGAGGGGCTGTGATTCTACATATTGGGGGCAGGGGGGGCAGCTATTTCGTTCTGTGTGATCTCACCACGTGTGCGAAGCCCACGGAGCCACGCATGACGGGCGGGGGCGGGGGGTGAACCGCACAGGGAGAACTAGATATGATACCTTCCTTCACACACGACCGCTGCTTATAAAGCACGGCCACTGGCTGTTCCGCTCAAGACTCTGACGTGAAGCTGAAAATAGTGACTTCTCCAGGCTGACTTTCTGTCGGACGGTTTCAAGGATCGCCTCGTTCTGGAGAAGCTGAGAAAGCAGAGGTATTTGGCGGACATTCAAGTAACGGGGGTGAGCAGGGGGGGCCCTGGGGTCTCCGCTCAGGGCACGGCTTGGGCGAGGTGAGTCTCGGGGTCCCTCTGCGGCTCTCAGAGTGAGGATGTGGGGCTGTGTGCACGGTGGCCCTGAAGGGGATGACAGGCAGGGGCGGGGGAGCCTGGGAAGCACACACGGGCCACCCCCCTCGGGCCTGCGTCCCTCGCGCATTGGCCTTCGGTGAGCAAACCAGTGAGCCAGCAAACCTCGTGTGGCGGACAGAAGGCGTGACGACCTCGGTTGGTACCCAGGAGGTCAAACCTGTGACCTAAGGGCTGTCCAGTTTTTCCTAAGTTTCTAACAGTCGATACAAGAATCCAGACCTAACACGAAACGGTTGAGGATCAAGTCTTTCTAGCCTCGGGGAAAAGCATTTTCTCTTGGGAAACACGAGAGGTGCCTAGTGAGGCTTGGTGCGAAACAGACGGGTGAACCTGTCCCCACCCTTTATGTCGTGTGGTGTCTGAGGGAAGGATAGGGCTCGTGGAATAACGGAAGCTGTAGGTTTACCTGTGAGGGTCTGAAAACAACTGGAGAAGGTAAGGGGTCGTGCCCAGAGGCGACATGTGGCTCTTGTTGGGTAGTTAGCGGAGATGGGGAGGAAGGGAACTAGGAAACACGCCTTCTCGGCGAGACCTGCCTGAGGGCCACCGGCGCCCCGCACCCTGCCAGGGCCGCGGGGAGTCACGGCCGGCCCGGGCGCACACGCTCCCCCTCCGCCTGGGCAGTGGCGTCCAGCCCGTCCTGGCCTTCCTGAACAAGGAGCGCCCAGCCCCGCGCACGCACCCCAAGGGAAACATAAGACGTCACCGAAGAACAGAAACACAAATGCAACACAAAAGCACAGCTTCCACAAAGTGCACAGTTGCCCTGGAAATGCCTCCTTCCGCTCCCCTCCAGGCCCCCGCGTGGTGGCCTGGCCTCCGGGCTCCCCTCTGGCTCCCTCCCTCCAGCTCAGGGTTGCCGGCGCCCCGGGAGGGGAGGGGGTCTCCCGTGGGCCAGAGAGAGGAAAGCAGACAGAGAAACCGGTGCTTTGGGAGAGCACGGGGGGGCTGACAGAGGGCCGTGGCCGGCTCTCGGGCCTAGAGCTCTGTCTCCGAATCTCCGGGAGGGAGCGCGGACCCTGGCCCTGCAGCCCCCGCCAGCCATCCAGCCACGGGGGGAACAAGGACACGGGCCCGGTGTGTGTGTGGGGGCACAGGCTGCAGCTGGCTCCTCCCCAAGGACGTGCTGTTCTTGTGAAAAGAGGCTTCCGAGGCAAGGATGCTGCTCACTGGTTCCGGGCCGGGCTCCCCCCCGCTTTCGGGTCTGCGACCCGGGAGAGAACAGCCAACACCTCAGTCAGAGATGAGGGGGAGATGGGACAAGGGCTCTTTGGATCATGTGGAGGGGACCCGGCGCCTAGTCTTGGGTGCCACGTGCCGACCCCGTCCTTCCGGCAACGGCCGAACCAGCCAGCGCACCCTCCCGGGCCAGTAACGAGGACGCCGGTGTCCGGGTCTGGCCAAGTCGCTGGCTCTGTAACTGGCAAAAATCTCTGTCTCTCGATCTAAGCCACGATCGGAAAAGACCTCCAGAGTCCGAAGGGCCCTACGGGCGATCAGCAGAGCGGTGAGCGGTGACACAAGTCGGTCTGGCTTTGCTCGGGGGGAGGAGGCGGGAGGCCGGAGGCGGTGGGAGGTCCCGGGGCCGGATCCCATCCAGGCGGAGCGAGAGAACGTGGAATGAGCGGAGGCGCCCGGGCCCGTGGCCGGGCGGTGGTCACTCCGTGGCGCCCGTGGCGGGGGCCCAGGCCGCTGCCCGCGAGCCCGAGGACGCTCTGCAGAGCCTGCGGGTACTACAGCCTCGTGGACGTGAGTCTCTTCATGCCCCTGCGCTGCGCCAGGCTGGACGACAGCACGGGCTCCAGCCGCGGCGCCTGCGGGGTTCGGTTCAGGGCAAAGTAGGTGGCGGCCATAGCCCCCTGCAAAGCGAAAGGAAGAGGCCGGTGACCCGCTGCCCGCCCACTCCCGAGGGGGCCCGACCCCCGGCCTCGCTGAGCCCTCGTCTGCGCGCGCACGGCGGCGCGGACGCCCTTCCTGCCGGACCCCGGAGCGCGGCGCGTGACGTGCTCACTGCAGGGTCCACGTGCACGGGGGCTTCGTGAATAACGCGTCTGTCCACCGCCCCGCGCCAGTCCCGAACTAGGCCTGTGGCCTGTGACCTGGGGTATTCCGGACGCCCACGGAACCCCAGGATGGGGTCCCAGGCCCCGTGCCGTGGTACGTTGCCACACCAGCAGGACTTTGGGAGACCCGAAAGGGCTGACCCTGACGTCTGGCCGTGGCGTGGCCCCAGTCCTTCCCAAGAAGCTCCAGGCAGCCGCTGCCCAGCACGTGAGGCAGAACCTGCTCGTTCCTGCGGTGTAGACCACCCCTCCCACCGGTCCTCTGGATGCCCCCCAGTCTATCTGGTTTGCCCAGCGGGGTGCGGGTGAATCACGACCCAGGTGGCCAGAAGCCACTGCCTTGCCATGGTTACGTGCAATGACACGTGGCTTCCATCAGAACAGTTTACCGGAAGGTCAGGAGAACCAAGGCTGGGATCGCCGGATGGCAAGGGTCGACGGAGGGACACGAGTTAGAGGAGCAGCTATTCTGTCCGCTAAAACCCTTTGATCCCTGGGGGGACACTCTCACTGCTGCTGGCCGCATGCTGACGGTGTTCCCTCCACAGCCTTGTGTCTCTTTCGCGGGCGTCGGGACGCGCTCGCCTAGGGGGCGCAGCCAGACTCCACGTGGCGTGTGCTGTGGGGCACGTCCCAGGAAGCCGAGGGAAGCAGTTGTGGTGAACGGCGGGGTCAGCAGACGACCGCGTTGGGGCCCAGCCCAGGGCCCCCGCTCTTGTAGATAAACTTCTACTGAAACACAACTGCATCCATCCACCTGCTACGGCAGGACATCCGAGGCGTAGTGACAGAGACACCTGACTCGAAAAGCCTCAAATGTTCACAGTCTGGGCCTCTACAGACAAGTCTGCAGGCCTCTGATCCGGAATTGAGGGCTGGGGCGCCCGGGTGGCTCGGTCGGTTAAGCGACCGACTCTTGATCTCGGCTCGTGATGTCATGCTCTGTGGGATCGAGCCCCACCTTGGGCTCCGTGCTGGCAGTGTGGAGCCTGTTGGGGATTCTCTCTCTCTCTCCGCCCCTCCCCTGCTTGTGGGCTCCCACCCCCCACCCCCACCGCCAAAATAAATAAACATTAAAAAAATCATTAGAATGAAGGGCTTTGGAACCTTGAATGCGTACAGATGTAAGACTCCATCCACCTCCCTCTCTCCCTCCTTCTCTCCCACTCTCCACCCCATTTGTCTGTCTGTCTGGCTCTCTCCCACTTTCTCTCCGTCTCTGTCTCATATGCACACGGGTGCGTGCACACACACACACACACACACACACACACACAATGAAGCTGTTCGGGGTTGTTCACAGACGTGGTAGCTTATTCAGAGCTTTGCATGTGGTGGCTCGTCGGTGAAGAAACGTGTGGAATAAGAGATGAGGGATACGTGCTGCGCCTGTGATCGGTTCCCCACCTGGCCCCCACACTGTGATTTCTTCGGGTGAACTGGGAGGTCTCAGGGCCACGCCTCTGTGTTCCCCACCCCACCGTTGTGCCCCCCTGACCATTTGTTGGTACCTTCACCAGGTGGGCGTCCTGTCTGCTGAGCTGGTTTTGGGACAGGTACTCTCTGTTCACGATCCATGGGTGTTTGAGAACTTGAACTGCCGTCAGGCGCTGATGAGGGTCCACGTGGAGCATCTTGGATACGACATCCTGTAAGGGCAGATCACAGGGAGGGGAAAGGGAGGATGATCGAAGCTGATTCAAGCAGGCTCCCGAGTAAAATTCCTTTGTTTCCTCTCACGGCAAAACCTCACCGTTGTTCCGGCCGATTCTTAGCATTTTGGGGTCACGTGTTCACGTTCAGCTTTTAAAGTATGTGAGTGATTTTTATATCTTAATTATCATCAACTTGGTGGCTCATTCCAGGCTTATAGCGGATTAAAGATTTTACATCCGAAGAGAACTCAAACGTGGAAATGTTAAATGGTGCATATAATGTAACGAAATGGTCTTTTAGTCAAAATGATATCCTTCCAAAGGGAGAAGCGAAAATAATGATTGTCTCACAGATTTAAACCAGTTATAACACTGGATGCAGGGGCGCCTGGGTGGCTCAGTTGGCTAAACGTCTGACTTCGGCTCAGGTCATAATCTCAAGGTTCCTGAGTTTGAGCCCCGTGTCGGGCTCTGTGCTGACAGCTCAGAGCCTGGAGCCTGTTTCCGATTCTGTGTCTCCCTCTCTCTCTACCCCTCCCCTGCTTGCACTCTCTCTCCCTCAAAAATAAATAAACGTTAAAAAGAGAACAATGGGTGTAGTTACATTTAAGTATAACTATCCATAAACATTTGCTATAAATAATCACCAGCCATGGAATTGACAATCTGTAGCCATTACATGTGTCCGACGGGCTAACAATGTCCAACAGAGGTAGTTTTTTCTTCTTTTTTTCCTTTTTCTTTTTTTAATGTTTGTTTATTTTTGAGAGACAGAGCACGAGTGGGGGAGGGGCAGAGAGAGAGGGAAACACAGAATCCGAAGCAGGCTCCAGGCTCCGAGCTGTCAGTACAGAGCCCGACGTGGGGCTCGAACCCATGAACCATGAGATCATGACCTGAGCCGAAGCCGGACGCTCAACCGACTGAGCCTCCCAGGCGCCCCCAGACGTAATTTTCTTATTTGACTGTAAGGTAATAACAATAAAAAGTCCTCCAAGTAGCTTAAAGACAAAGCTCCCGTTTATGCCACACATCGCAATACACGTACACGTGTGCACACACAGTTACGGCTGTGATCGGTCTCTGCATAGCGTTCATGAGACTGTCTTCACGTGCTCGACGCACCTGTTCTCAAGAGTCATCGGGACTGGCCTTGGGGGAAGGAGGGCAAATATTACTTTCCCTGTTTTGCGGATGAAGGTGTCGACATTTGTAGCCATTGGACAATCGTCCAAGGAAGAGCCATGATGAGAATCCATGCTCTTCTGCTAGCCTACTTGTCTTCCTCTGGTATCGCCGTGACATTTCTCAGTGACACACATGAATCGGTGCACATGCATACCGCCACGTTGAAGCACTCAACGGGAGATCTGGTCATAAACCAGGAAGGAGGAATACCATAGACTAATACAAAATCCTTTCTTTCTATAGAGAAATCCCATGCCTTTTAGTATTTGATAACATTAATCTTAGTAACTTCTTGCAAGAAATACGTTCTGGAAATATTATTGTTCCCGTTTCCAAGTGTAAAAATGGAAGCAGAGAGACCTTTATTTATTCGCTCAAGATCTCCTAGTAAATAATACCTTTCTACGTGGTACGTGCAGGATGCGGGTAAAGTAACAACAGACAAATCCACGGGCTGTGTCTGTTTTGGGGAAGATTGGAGGTTTGTGGTACGTACGGTGAACACCGAGGGGAAAAGGCACGGGGCCAGATGAGGTAGAAGACACGGCGGTGAAGGGCCAGGAGGAAATCGTCAAGGTCCTGGGAGGCGGTGAAGCCCTCTGCCTGCCATCTTGGTGCTTGACTTGATCCTGCACTTGACTTGACTCCTTTCCTGACACCTTCTCCCTGCCTCCCACTCTTGCCTCCAAGATCACCTCACAAAGGAACCCCCAGCACCCGAGTGCTGGCCTACTTTGGGGACCACCAGACTAGACGATTCCTATACTCATTTGAGACAGAGTGGATGGAAGGGAGCAGTGGGAGCGGCAGGGTCTGACACAAGGGATGTGCTCACCAGACACCAGCTGCTGTCTCCTCTGCCATCACCTCCGCCATGACCTCTGCCATCACCTCAGCCATGACCCCTGCCGTCACCTCCGCCATGACCCCTGCCGTCACCTCCGCCATGACCTCTGCCGTCACCTCTGCTCCGCCATGACCCCTGCCGTCACCTCCGCCATGACCCCTGCCGTCACCTCCGCCATGACCCCTGCCGTCACCTCCGCCATGACCTCTGCCGTCACCTCCGCTCCGCCATGACCCCTGCCGTCACCTCCGCCATGACCCCTGCCGTCACCTCCGCCATGACCTCTGCCGTCACCTCCGCTCCGCCATGACCCCTGCCGTCACCTCCGCCATGACCCCTGCCGTCACCTCCGCCATGACCCCTGCCGTCACCTCCGCCGTGACCTCTGTCAGCACTTCCACAATCATCTCTTCTACCGACTTCACCATCTTCCCCATCCCCTCCGCCATCTACTCCATCACCTTCTCCATCATCACCCCCACCATCATCGCCATCATTTCCACCATCTCCGCCATCCCCTCCGCCATCTCCGTACGAGGTCACACAGTGACAATGATGGCAGCACTGAAATCAGAACCCTAGATCGTCTACCCATTTCACAGTAACACAGGAAACGGAAAGTCGATACTCCTTCTTACTAGTGGTCAGGTGATCATTTACTATTTAATTAGACAGGAGATGATGATCTCAACTGAAAAAGATGAAGTCTGACGTTTCTTTAAACAAGGCTGGTCCCAAATGGCGAGGCTACCGAGAAGCCCCGGTGCGAAGTGTTTGAAAACAACAGAAACACATCTCTGTCCCAGAGTTGTCCTTGATCAGTCTGTGATCATTCAGGGCCGCCATTTCACGACATCACCAGAAGTGTGAGGGTTAATTTTATGGGTCAACTTGTCTAAGCCACGGTCCCCGGTGTTTGGCCGAACACCAGTCTACATGATGCTGTGAAAGTCTTACTTAGACGAGACCGACACTGAAATCTGTCAGCTCGTAGTAATGACCCTTCATGGTGTTGGTGGGCCTCATCCAATCAGGGGAAACCCTGAAGATTAAAAAGGTTCCCCTAGGAAAAGGGAAGTCAGCCAGCAGAAGGGCTTTGCCCTCGAGCTACGAGACCAGCTCTTCCCTGAGTCTGCAGTCTGCTGACTCTGTAGATTGTAGACTTATCACATGTCACTTCCACAGTCACATGAACTGATCTTAAGAATAAATCTATCTCCGTATCTGCCTATCCACACAGAATCCAATGAGTTCCATAGAATCTGTATCTGCCTGTCCACATGGAACCCAATGGATTCTATTTCTCTGGAGAACCCCAGGGCACCAAGACTGTGGGACACGCGAGAAGCTTTGCGAAAAAGAATTTTTCAACTGAGAAGCTAAAAAAAAAAATGTACGAGATAAAACACATGTGTTATTTCTGTGAAGGGTCTCCCCTAGCTTCCTCGCAAACGGAGCGGTCACTAGAGTCCCCACCCCAAGCAGCGAGAGCGCTGGGGAGCACTCACCTTTGCCGCATCAGAGACGGAGTCCCAGTTCCCCCCAGAAAGGGCGTATTTCCCACTGCCGATCCTCGCCAAAATCTCCTCGGGAGTGTCATCGGGGCCGTTTGCAAAAGGGGTAAATCTGTGCAACGAGAGAATTCAGGTAAAATGAACCTCTGCTGTACAACCTGCGGTGAAGTTCACAGCTCGATGTTGCCCCTGCCTTGTTGAGAACAGCTTTCTTTGCCGCCGTGCTCCAAATCCAGAATCAGGGGAAAGCGTTACTTATTTCTTACGCTACGTCCCTCTTCCGTACTTGGCCAGTGCTGTAGGTCAATAAGGCAAGTGCAGAAAACCCTGTGGACCCCAGCACGAGCTCCCTGGACCGTTTCTGGACCCCTGGGGACACTGTGTTAGGGTGGTTTGTCCGGTCACTTGTTGAGACCGTGGCAGAGAGCCTGAGATTTGAAGTCTGAGAGACCCATGGTTGGTCTATTACCAATTCCAGTTCTCAAACAAATTGTGTTTTGAAAGACAGAGAGAGAGAGTGAGTGGGGAGAGATAGAGTGAGGGAGAGAGAATCTTTTTTTTTTTTTTTTAAAGAATTTTAATGTTTATTTATTTTTGAGAGAGAGACTGAGCGTGAGTGGGATACAGGCAGAGAGAGAGACACACACACAGAGTCCGAAGCAGGCTCCAGGCTCCGAGCTGTCAGCACAGAGCCCGACATGGGGCTCGAACTCACGGAGGGCGAGATCATGACCTGAGCCGAAGTCGGACGCCCAACCGACTGAGCCACCCAGGCGCCCCAATTTCTTAAGACTCGATTGCAAATAGGCAGGAAAATACACTCATGGGGACCCACACAGACACTACACAATGCGTCGGCACTTGCCGCGTTGTGTTATCATATCACCTCCCACCATAGACCGGGGCATGCCAAGAAATGCCTTCCTGGAAAAGGAATTCTGCGTGAATCTCATGACACTTGGTCTTAGTGGCCAAGTTTGCGGTCTGAGATTTACGTACACACAACGCGAGTATCAGAAAATCACAGAGCAATCCCACTCTGGATTCGTAGGGTCCTAGACCTTTAAGGCTGGAGTCCTAAGGTGTCACACAGTGCCTTCTTTTTCATTTAAAAGTGAGGGGAGTGAGGCCAGTAGAGGAAGGAGCCCAGCCCAGAAGCAGAGCTGGCGAGGGCAGACCCCGGATCGGAAGGGGCGTGGCGGACCCGACCCTCCTTCCGTGATGGCAGGCGTGTCGTCCGGTGGCCACGCAAATCAGTCACCTGCCTTTACCTGGCTGCCTGCCTCGAGGTGCTGTCTGACCAGGAATGTTTACGGGTGCTTCCTAACTCAAGGGGATGTTCTTAAGGGGCGATGTGTGTGACCTTTTAAGGGGGTGGTGTGGTGCAATGGCGAATGTGGACACGTGGTCAGAGGCTTGGGATTTTTGCTGATGAGCTGAGTTCTGTGCTCAGTTCCCTAATTCTGGAGATACATCTGAAAGGAAACAGGGGCGCCCAGGTGGCTCAGTCGGCTGAGCGGCCGACTTCGGCTCAAGGTCAGGATCTCACCGTTCATGGTTTCAAGACCCGCGTGGGGCTCTGTGCTGACAGCTCGGAGCCCGGAGCCTGCTTTGGATTCTGTGTCTCCCCCTCTCTCTGCTCCTCCCCCACTCTCTCTCTCTCTCTCTCTCTCTCTTTGAATTTAAATAAACTTGGGGTGTCTGGGTGGCTCAGTTGGTTGAGCGTCCGACTTTGGCTCAGGTCATGATCTTGCGGTTCGTGAGTTTGAGCCCCATGTCGGGCTCTGTGCTGACAGCTCGGAGTCTGGATCCTGCTTCGGGTGCTGTGTCTCCCTCTCTCTCTGCCCCTCCCCTGCCTGTGCTCTGTCTCTCTCTCTCTCTCTCTCTCTCTCAAAAATAAATAAACAGTAAAAAAAAAAAATGTAAAGAAAACATAAAGCTAACTTTCTTATCCCTGGTCTTTATTTATCCCGAAAGGGCTAAGGAAGCCTGAAAGCGTTCACCCAGGACCTGCGAGTGTGTGTCCCCACCCGAGCACGGGGCAGGGCTGACCCTGGGCCCGGACGGGACAGCCCCTGACACCTCTGCCTCGTGATGGCTCGGGTGCGCGTGCCGTCGTGTGCTGACACCCATGGGAGGCGCGCATTACCCTGCCAGCATGGTGTAAAGCAGGGTCCCCAGACTCCAGATGTCACACGCTGCGTCATAGCCTTGTCGCTTCAGGACCTGCAGGGGAAAAGCAGGAGATGGGTGAGCACTGGGGAGGAAACTTCAAGCTCCCAGCGTGCTGTTCTGACGGGATGATGGGCTGGGCAGGTGGGGGACAGGGGACGTCTTCAGGGCAACTGTCGTTTATCAACGCAAAGTCAACCGTGGTGCCTGGCAGTAGGGCTCCCCAAGGACCAGGGCACACACAGGAACCACAGTTCTTGCTAGATCCACTGACACACGGACTGAAAAGGAAACACTTTTTTAAAAAAAATTTTTTTTTTAATGTTTTTATTTATTTTTGAGACAGAGAGAGACAGAGCATGAACGGGGGAGGGTCAGAGAGAGAGGGAGACACAGAATCGGAAGCAGGCTCCAGGCTCTGAGCCATCAGCCCAGAGCCCGATGCGGGGCTCGAACCCACGGACCGCGAGATCGTGACCTGGCTGAAGTTGGACGCTCAACCGACTGCACCACCCAGGCGCCCCAGGAAACACTTTTTAAAGGAACTTTAAGACATTACGGCAAAACGTACATAGCGTAAAACTTACCGTCTTTTAAGAAGCATTTTTTTTAATGTTTACTTACTTTTGAGACAGAGAGAGACAGAGTGCAAGTGAGGGAGGGGCAGAGAGGGAGGGAGACACAGAATCCGAAGCAGGCTCCGGGCTCCGAGCTGTCAGCACAGAGCCCGACGCGGGGCTTGAACCCACGAACCTCGAGATCATGACCTGAGCCGGAGTCGGATGCTTAGCGGACGGAACCCCCCAGGCGCCCCTAGAATTTTCCATCTTAATCAGTTTTAGGAGTACGGTTCAGTTACTCAAGCGTTCCCAGCATCCACCTCCAGAACTCTTTTCTCTTGCAAAATTGCAACCGACTCCCATCACACACTGGCTCTCTGTGCCCCGCCCCCAGCCCTCGCCCCCACCCTCCTTCTGTTCCTCCGGTCTTCTCTGCGGATTTGGCTGCTTTAGGGGCCTCATGTAAGTGGAATCATACAGTAATTACGCTCTTCTGGCTGCGTATCACACACAACGTAACGTGCTCGAGGTTCATCGTGTTGAGGCGTGGCACGGGGTGTCCTTCCTGTTCAAGGCTCATAACCCACTGAAAAACATGCCACATTCTGTGCAGGCATTCAGCCACTGACGGACACGTGGCTGGCTCCCACCTTTGGTGAACAGGGCTGCTGAGAACACCGGTGGGCGAATATCTGCTCTTGTCTCTGCTTTCAGAAACGCTGGGCACGGGCGTGACCGCACCGCGTGGTGAGCCTATGTCTAGTTTTTTGAGGGACGGTTAAAACAGAAGAATTCACGCGTCCTAGGATTGCCTACTTCCGTGGAAGACGATGCTCTGATAGATTTATAGTTGAGAACAGTAAGGAAAGCAGCATAAATGCTCACGGATTACTGTACATTACGGGGTTTAGCGTCGAACATGGAGGACTGTGTCCGATTGTCTTCGACACGAGGGCAAGGACCCCGTCTTCCCGAGTTTGCAACGCGGACACCGTGGGCTGTGCCGGGAACGCGGCCGGTGGCCAACCAGCCGGCACACGCAAATGAACCGAACGTTCGTCGTTCAAGCCCTGTCTCCACTGGCTGGGAGACCTTCAAAAGTCACTTGAACCCACTGAACCTGGTTTTTTTCTTAATCTATCCAGTGTGGCTAATAGTATTCACCCTGTGTACTTGGTACGGTGTATCAAGATAGAAGTAAAAAATACCGGTGAAAATGCTTTGGAGATGGTAAAGCAATAGACCAATTTAAGATGGTCTATAATCGCTAAAATCAATACCATCAATATGATTTCTGATCAGATAAGGCAACAATAGAGGCTTATAAGCAGATTATTTCAAAGGGGCCCCAGGTAGCATCTGGGTGACCCCAAAATGGCCTTGTGTCCCACGCGTGTAGGCTCCGTGCCCGGCCGTATCTCGACTCAGCACCCTGCCTTCCTCACCACCCTGGGGCGGGGAGGGGGGGCTACCTCTCAGCTCGCAGACCCACCACTAGGTGCCAGCCTGCCTCCACCAGCAGCCGGAAGGATCCACACAGAATCCAGATCTAGCACCTGTTCTCCTTCCTGACCCCTCATCCCACCAGCCCTGTCCTGCTCGACCGGCCTCTCAGGTTTTGTTGCTAAGTTTCTAGAAAGCAAGAAACTGGGTTTGTCTTCATGAACACATCAGTGACTTCAGAGCCTAACAAAACCATCCCCGGGAGCCTGGGAAGGTGGAAATGTACCCGAGGCCGTTGCTGAGATCATCTGACCCACTGGGTGCCGGCCAGGAGCCCTCCCCTGCAAGTCGCCACGGGCCTCGTGTGACATGCCACCGCGGCCGGCCGGCGTCTGCCGTGGGCCACAGTCTGGAGCAGCATCTGGCACAGAGGAGACCCACAGACACGCAGCCCCCCCCCCACCCCTCTGTCTGTGCAGCTATAGGTGGGTTTCTGATCACAGGGGACCCGTTAGCGCCCTTCCGGGTGGCAGGACAGTCCGACCGCATCATGTCTCAGCGACTCCCAGCAAACACTCGGGTTTGATCCAAACGGTCTACCGCACTGTCCGATTTTACATAAGAACATCACCATGAAAAGCGTGACAAACAGGAAACTAAAACGGTAAGGTGAGGGTGCTTGAGCAAAATCCCCCTTTGCAGTGGGGGAGGGCGCGCCTCCGCGGGCTCGGAGGTCTTACCTCCGGGGCGACAAAGTTTGCCGTGTAGCAGGGTGTCATCAACAGCCCGTTCTCAGCTCGAAGCTGCTTGGCGAACCCGAAATCGCAGATGCGGATGGACTCAGGGTTTCCAGACTCGTCCATGTAAAGTATGTTACTCGGCTTCAGGTCTCGATGAACAACCTGGAAAGGCAGCAGGCCCAGGATGGGGCAAGAAAGGGAAGGGGCGATGCGTTCAGAAGACCAGGGTTTATACTGGGGCTGACCTGCGGGGGGCGGGGGGGGGGTGTTCCCTCCTCTCTTCCTCTCGCGTTGACGCTCAGATTGGGGGGCCCACTAGAAACCTCTTTGGTGGCGAATGAATATTTCAGTGAGTAAGTAAATAAGCAGCTACCTAAGCTGAGAGCATCACATGCGGTGAGTTCAGGTGATGTGGATGAGAAGACCTCTACAGGTACGTGTTTATCGTGTGCCCACCACGCTCCAGCGTGGCGAGGGGTTAGGCACACCATAGAGTGAGGCAGACGTGGGACGTGTGACCACGGACAGGCCCAGGTGATCGGCAGGAGCCCTACAGCTGCCCCTGTGCCGAGGGAGCCGCGGGGCTCCAAGCACGAGGGACAGGGTCGGCCAAAGTTGTCATCACATCTCAGAGCAAAGCAGCTACCTGGGGCACACGGCGATTTTTCTGAAGGGGACAGAGGCCGACCGGGAGCACACGTGTGTGTCTGTACACGGCCTGGAAGCTGCACTGTCCTGTTAAAACCCAGGCACGGGGTATAGGAGGGAGGCTGAAGGGACACAGGCGGGCAGCCAGCTGGGTTTACAGAGACCCTGAGGGCAGGGGAGCAGGAGACTCTGGGTCCGTCACCCCCCTCATTCAAGAGATGCCAGTCTGGAAAAACCATCGTCCGAAGGGTCTCCCCTGGGGTTCTGGGAAAATGCTCCCTGCTCCCGGACCTCCGGGTGACCACCGAACAGGCCTGCCGTGTGGTCCCAGAAGGGCATCGTCCTGTTCGGAGGCGGCTGCATTTTAAACGCTTACGACCACACGTGTGGGGCTGGCCGGGGGAGCACCGTCCGCCTCGCAGGAAGGGCCGAGAGGACGGTGGCTGGAGCAAGGCGTGGGGCCACGCGGCCACCCCCAGCCAGGCAGCCTGGGGCTGCGAGCGTGGGGTCTGGAAGCCCAGAGCCGGGCGGGACCCTGTCCCTGTCCCCCACTCTGTGCGACCAGCCCCAGGCAAGATACTTCACCTTCCTGTGCTCTGGCCTCCTGGTCTGTCCGGGACTGTAGGTGTGGAGGGCGCAGAGCAGCGTGTGGAGGACGGGGAGGCGGCGGGAAACCTAGCCCTTACTGTCGTTTCACCCGCGGAATTCCTTTGTGTTGGTGCAGGAATTCAGTTCTGAGAGCAGGTGACAGAAACTCCAAAATTCCCCTTTACCAAGCCCACCTACGTTTTTCTGTATAACCGGTCCAGGTAAACGTAATGTCTCCGGCTGGCTCCCCGGGACACGGCATGTGCCTCGACCTTGGCCCCCGCGGGGGCAGGTGTGACGCAGAAGGAAGCCGAGTCGCCCCACCCCCCCAGCTCCCTCCCGATCCGAGGTTCCTGCTCTGACGCGGCCCCTCCCGGGGAGGACGGCGGGCTCACCCCCTGCGAGTGGAGGTAATCCATGGTCCTGGTGATGATGCACAGCACGTCGCTGGCCTCCCGCTCCGAGAAGTGTCGCTGTCGCAGGATGCGGTCCAGGAGCTCCCCGCCACGCATCAGCTCCGTCACCAGGTACACGAACTTGCCGTCGTCGTAGACCTGGGAGGCGGAGACAGGGGCGCATGGACCTCAGGGCCCACGCAGGGACCGCGGCCGCCCCGCCCCCTCGCCAGCCAGCCTGCCGTGGGGGGAAGGGCCGCCCTGGACAGGGCGGAAGCCGGTGCACGGGCTGGGGGCTCAGTACCCACCCCCCCCACCCGCCAGGTGTCAAAAGAAGGCTTCTGGTGAAAATGAGCCAATGGCCATTCCAGTCACACCCGACGGGGTTCTTAGGTAAAGCCGGCTTTAATAATCTGTCGCAAAGCAGGGAATGAGTCAGCGCGGCCAAGAGCTTGCAAGGGCGAGGTTTGAGTGGAAATGAATCGTGGGGGTCTCGCTCCCCTCTCTGCTGGGGAATTAGGGGACAGCACCGTGCTGCTGTGGGTCTCCGGGGCCGAGCTCTGCAGACTTTACTGGGCACACCACTTGGGGTGGGGGGAGGGTTGTCGTCAGCAGGCAGGGTCTGGCCCAGCAGGTCTGGGTCATGTCCAAGCAGCCCCCAGGGGCCCTCTGTCCCGCTGCACCGTAGACAAGACGCAGCCAGACCCCAGAATCCAGAATGGGAGGGGCGGGGAGGCACAGAGAACCCACCGCATGGCAGTCGCACTTTTATGGCCGAAAGCAACGGAAAAGGAGAGCTTCGTCAAACCACTTTCACGCTCAGGAACTTAGAAACACCATGGCCAAGGGGTGCCTGGCTGCCCAGTCGGTGAAACGTCGGACTCTGGATTTCAGCTCAGGCCGTGATCTCACGGTTCGTGAGTTTGAGCCCCGCGTCGGGCTCTGCGCCGACAGCACGGATTCTCTCTCTGGCTCTCTCTGCCCCTCCCCTACTCGTGCTCTCTCTCCTTCTCAAAGTAGGTAAATAACATAAAAAAAAAAAAAAAAAAAAAACAAAAACCAAAAAACCCCACAACAGCCAAAAACTCCTCCGCCGTTGCTCTTTTCGTGACATGCCTGTGTGGACACAACCAGCCTGCCTACAGGCGTGCCCGGGCATTGAGAAGAGCCTCGTGGAAATGGGGCAGATCCCCCACAGACGAGCACTTTTGAGCTCACAGATCAGCGAGTTTCCAGAACAAATCGCTGAAACGATTTGCCTGACTCTGAGCTCAATACAAGCTGTAAAGATAATTTGGGTGTATTTGTTTCCAGTTTATGAACCCAGAACATGCTCTACTTTGGAGAACGTGCTTGTGAAGGTCTCACCAGCTGGGGACCTCTCACCCCAACAGGGTGGAAGTGACTTGGAAACCTTAGGGGGTTTTCACATTAGCTGCTTTGCGCTTGTGGGTCTTAACATATAAATAAAAACCGAAATGCAGAGAGCCCCGAACGGTGCAGTGAAGGCGACGGGGACCCGGTGACGGGGACCCAGAGGGACAAAGCCGGCGTTTACTCTACTCTTGTCAACACGGGTGCCTGTTTCACATTTGCCTCAGAATTTGGTCGGCATTTTGCAGTCCTCCTGCTCCAGGAGCCGACGGGGCCTGGAGGGAGCTCCAAGTGGCCTCAAAATCTTAAGGTTTGGGGTTGGGGACAGTGGAATCACTCGGGAGTGTGAGGGTGCAGGTGGCCGGGTGAAAGCTCCCTCTCCCCTCCGGCCCCACCCCTGCAGCCCCGGGCTCTGTGGTGTCCTTCCAGTGGGGAGGACCCCTGCTCCCTTCCCTCTCCCAGGCCAGCAGGGGTGGAGGACGCTGGGAGGAGCCCCAGGGCCAGAGCTCCGGATCCGGGGTCTCGGATCTGACCCAGCCCCGTCTCGTCCACTCCATGCTCTCGTTTCCGCTACGTTCAGGAACGGCCCAGAGTCTGCACCAGCTATCCCGCCCTTTACGTGGCACTCTCTCTGATTTGGGAGGGGGCCCGCTGTCCCGGGGACTCGGGCTCGCAGGTGCCGAGGGACCTGGAGGCGCACGCGGCAGAGGCTGGCACACACTCGCGGGGGCAGGAACAGTGGCTGGACCGCGGAGAAAGCCACCCCCAGAGAAACACGCCGACACGCGACACGGCAGCCGTGTGAAGCTCACTCACGTCTTTGAGCGTGATGATGTTCGGATGCTGTCCGTATCTCAGGAGAATCTCGATCTCTTCCGAGGGGTCTCTTTTACTCTTATCGATGATCTGGAATGAGCAGAGCACCTGACGTGAGGCTCCCGGGCAGCATGGGCTGGCTCAGACCCTTTCTGCCTTCCCTTCGCCTCCAGCTCACGCCCACGGGACACCTTACCGTCGCCTGGATGTTCGTGGCAATCCTCCCTGCCAACGAGCACCAGGGCGACACTTACAAAAAGCAGGCACGAGCCTCAGACACGAATGCTAAGCTACTGCAGGGCGGGTGGAGAGGGGCGAATTTTAAGCTAATGCAGGGCGGGTGGAGAGGGGTGGGCTCGGGGAGCTCACTCAGGCACCACATAACGGAAGGTGCTTCTCCACTAGATGGCGGGCTCCGGGTGGGTGGCCCGTGCTAGTCGCTCGTCCAAAACGAGCCCCCGGCTGCCGCCGGGCGTCTCTTAGCCTTACTCTGCGGCTACGCGCTGGCAACAAAGTGTGGCCAAGTGCATGGCTCTCCCCAGGGGGCACGGGGCTGGCGTGCACGCTGAATCGGCCGCTGTGGCTCAGACACGCAAACGTCCCCCCCACCGCAACCCAGCACCTGCAGCCCACGCTGCAGGCTAGCAGATAAAATCCTTCCACCCGTGAAAACAGATGGCCTCCGACGACAGGACGAGGTGTTATGAGTAGTGCCCCTATTTTTTTTATTTGAGAGAGAGAGAGAGAGAGAGAATACAAGTGTGTCTGAGTGGGGAAGAGGTGGAGAGAGAGGGAAAGAGACAGAGAATCCCAAGCAGGCCCCACTCTCAGCACAGAGCCCGATGTGGGGCTCGATCCCACGACCCTGGGATCATGACCTGAGCCGAAATCGAGAGTCAGATGCCTAACCGACTGAGCCACCCAGGCACCCCTGCATCTTGGCTCTCAAGCCCACAGCCAAGCTCCGAGGACCCTGGTGCCCCAGGACTGTGAGCCCCGTGACACGCGTTGCTACACAAACAAAAAGTTAAGCTCCCTCCCTTGACACATTTTTCTCGTCTTGCTACATTTAATTCCACTGGAGTTCTAGCTCGGACCCCAGGATTACTTCTGTGAGGGAAAGAAGCTAATGCATCGTCCCAAGGGAGAGCCTTTGTGACGGCTCATTCGGCAGGGGTGGGGGTCCTTAATACACGGCTTGGTGGGACGTGAGCTGGCCGGGCCCTGGCATCCCTTCTGCTCCAACGGCCCGCAGGGACATACGGTCTCTCTGGTCTGTGACCTTCTCTTTGAAATCGGAGACGGTTGAAATACGTTACTGGATTTTTGAAAAATTAGCGGCTGATGCATCTCTTTTCAAAGAAGATTTCATAAGGAAAAAATGTATTCTTAGCATAGATCTGTTTGATCACTCTCATGGTGGCGTGGGATGTGGGAAGCCTTTTCTCTACTGCCCGTGGCCCGGGGGTGGGGGGACAGCCAGCAGCTACAGGGCCAGAGGGGGTGGCTGTGGGGGCCATCATCCAACAGGAGCTGGGGCCTTTACGTTCCTCAGTCCTGTGGCATCTCCCACGGAGGAGCCGACCTGAAGCCAGAAGGCAAGGCAGGGAGGTGGGGAGGTGGGTGTGCGGAGGAGGTGGGCACCCAGCCCGGAGGGGAAGCCGGGCCCAGCAGTGGCAGCCACAGGACCCGACGGCCGCCCTCCTGGCTCCCCACCATCTCCCCGACCTGGGCAGGGCTGGCCCGCGTCCCCACGGCTGCACGCTCCGGGCTGGCCCCGTGTGTCGATCCTAACCCTTGTCAGCAAGTCCTGGCTGCTTTTAGCCACAAATCTTTTTGTCTTCACAGAGATGCTTAGCCGTGAGGCCCGACGACTGGTCCCCGAGCGCGAGCTGCAGTCTGTGCTGGGGGAAGGCAGAGCCCAGAAAGAGGTTCGAGCACACTGTTTAGACACGTCTAGCAATGAATTTCCTCCCTGCGGGACTGGTTTCTTGGGACTGGCATTGTTAGACTTGCTTCTGGTCCAAGAAAGTGCTGGTGGCTCAAGTTCCTTATTCTGAGAATATACTGCTTTACAATCTTTCAGAGGCAACGGAAGAAGGGACTCTTCGCATACGTGCTGGCGAGCCAGGCCTCCTCCCTCCCAGGCTGATGCTCAAGTAATCCTGACAGAACACGGAGGAGGCGTCGGGACGCCCACCCTGTCTCCTTCTCATCCAGCAGCAGCCGCAGACGGCAAGCGGGACACTGCCCGGGGGTCTGCCACCCACCCCGGCCGGTGAGCAAGCCGTCCGCGGTGCCGCTCTCTAGCCAGCTGGGCACTTGTGGGGCTAAGTCAGTGCGCCAGGCAGTGCCGGGCACGGGAAGGCTCCCTCCACAGGCGGAGCTCAGAGGTACCAACCAAGAGCATTGCCTGCCTCCTTCCTTCCTTCCTCCCTCCCTCTCACCCTTCCTTCCTTCCTCTCCTCTTTCTTTCTCTTTTTCTTTCCTTCTCTTTCCTCCCTTTCTTTTCTTTCTTTCTTTTTCTTTCTTTCTCTTTTCTCCCTTTCTTCTCTCTCTCTCTCTCCTCCTTTCTTTTTACTCATGGGTCTTGAACTCACAACCCCAAGATCGAGACCCTCATGTTCCAACTGAGCCAGCCAGGCTCCCCTCGTGTGCATTTTTATTCCTGGCTACCGAAGAGAGGCCCAAGGCCTCACAGTGATCAGCATGGTTTCCCTCTTCCTTTCCATCTCTGCACATCTCCGCCTTCCCCTTCCCCGGCTCCCTCCACAAGCACCCCTCCTGGGACACTGACTCCTGTGGGGAAAAGGGCTTTATGATGAGCATGCGGTGGGGGGCTCACAGGCCTGAACAGCCCCTCGAGGCGGGGTATTTCCCTGACTTGTTCCAAGGATCAATGCCCTATTTGGAACAGGAGTAGGAGAACGTGTGATCGTTTGTAAGATTTAGTGGACGACTTCTCTCGTACCATTAACTTAGGCAAATTAGTTTGCTTACACAGTGAAAGAACTCTGAGTTTTCCGGCTGGAAAAAAACTAAAGTTTCCACGCCAGTGTTCCTTCTAAAACTAAGCTCTGTTCGTTTCAAACATCTGTCTTAATTCTGCTGTGTTTCTGGTTGGCACACGGCACACACATACGGAAACGAGCCCAGACACGCTAACGCTACCGTAAACGGTCTGCCGTGGACGCAGAGCGGGCTGGGCGCAGGGAGCACGGGCCCGGCTGCCCGTGTGCGTGGACGGGCCCAGCGACTCCCGGAAAGAACTGGGCGACACGGACTCACACGCTCGTAAGGACCCTCCTGCATCTTTACCCGAGCCTGTCGCTACAACAAACTACGTGACTTCGAACAACGCAAACGCGCTACTGAAAAGAAGGCATGGCCGGTGTGACGCGGGGGCTGCCCCAGGAGGAGCTGGCCACGGCTCCCCAACGTGCCTCGGCCCGCAGGCGCCTTTCAGCCGCGGGGACCCGCTTGTACGTCTGCAGATACCACGGCCCGCGGCCAGGGCTGCCGTCCGAAGCGCATCCAGCTTCAGACTCCTCAGTTACACGGGCTGTTGGCGGCAGCTTCTGGCCCTGCGATCCCTAAGACGCCTCGGTGGCTGGCTTGTGGGTTCCCTGAGAACAGGTCCGTGCTCCCGCCCAGGACCTCCCACTGCGTCTGCCGTAGGAAAAGTGCTAACAAAAGAACCGCGCAAAGGAACGGACAGCGTCGGCTGGCCGAACGAGGGGATCCGTGCAGAACGCGACGTGTTCCCAGACGAGAAACGCTCCAGTCCACACCTGTCAACACTGACAGTGAAGAAGCCCAGGAAAGGCTGGAAGTGACGTGGGATGTGAGGAACAGCTCCTGATGCTCCTTGGACGTAACACTTGTCCCTGACACCAACGGTCACAACGGGGGTGGAAAGACGGACAGGAGAGGAGACACGAAGTCTGTCGGGTGTGAAGCATCACGAGAGAAGGCACTGCGGGCCACGGAGCACGGAGTGACAGCACAGGAGCCGGGGCGGGGGGCAGGGAGTCCCCGGCCGAGAGCAGGGGCCTGTGGACACGAGGTGGCCGGCACCCGGGTCTCGGGGAGGAGAGTTCCAGCCCCGGGAAGGCAAACGCGTTCCCCAGGCGGGAGCCTCCCGTGTCCTGGGAAGAGCGTGGGGAGTTGAGTCCAGCTGGGGAGGTGCGGGAGGGGGGACAGGCGACGGGGCCTCGCCGGCGGCTGCGGGGTTTGGGCTCCGGGGCAGTGGGGTGGAGGCCGCGGAACCACCCGCTCGGCGTGGCCGTCTCGCTCTCTCAGGACCCGGGTGTCGCAACACGCAAGGGGGTGAGCTGGACGGGGGTATCACGGTCCCCCCTCCCCCCCCGGAGCAGAGAGGCAGCGCCCCGCGGAGGTCAAGGGCATGCACCCCCTGCAGGGAGGGCGGCTCCCCCATCTACGAGCTGGGTGTTCGGTCTGTGTGTCCCCGAGGGGACGCTGAGGGTGATCACAGCACCGCGTCGTGAAGGTGACGTGAGCTCACGTGCGCAGCGTTTCCGGGCTGGCGGGTAGCGAGTGCTGTTCACGGTCATCGTCCCCGTGGCCACAAGACGGCACAACGCGTCACGACAGGTCTGGATTCTGTCTAACGCCTGCCGCTCCCCGTCTCCTGAGCTTCAGGTGTTGGGTTTGCTGCTTAGACGTTTACTGATGCTCGTGTCTCGAAACCGAGGATCTAAGCGGCTGAAGTGGTACCTCGGGGGTGGGTGTCAGTTCCACGCCCCACGGTCGGCACCCACCGAGTCGCTCGCAGACACCTTCCGGAACGGTCTCAAGGCGCACCTGCGGAGGCCTATGAGAGGCTGAGACACCTGGGGGCGCGAGGCAGCTTTTCCACAGCGAATCCCCCCCAACACAAGGCTCCTCGGGAGCCCTTCCTTTGACACAAGCCGGCGCCCTGGGCTGTTTGCCGTTGAGCCACTTCAGGAGTGGCTTCGTGGAAAGGGACACGTAGCCGGAACGAGAGAAGACTAGAGATGCTTCCCGCTCCGCAAACCTCCCCCGTTCAAGTGCTGCTCCGTCGCAGCTCCCTTCTGCGCTCCGCTCCGTAAGCCGTCCCGCTCTCGCCTTAAACAACTTGGCGTCTGCGCTGTTCTGTCAGGTTGTCAAAGTCCCCCGCAATTCCCTCCGGCCCCCTGCCTTCTGGGGCCGACGAGGAGAGCAAAGGCGAACTTTGGTGGCACCCGGATGGCTGGGCTGCTCTGCCCTCGGAAACAGCCGGGGGTGGAAGAGTGGACGCATCTGTCAACCGTACTGAGCCTGACGGAGGGAGGAGGGAGGGAGGAGGTAACGGCTTTCCCACCCAGCTCCCCAGCACTGGGTGGGCACACCGGAGGGACACCCCACGCCGAGTCGGCCCGAGGTGGGGTCCGCGAGGACGAGGAGGCAGCACCCGCCTCACCGCCTGAGGCCGGGCTCTCCCGGGGAAAGACCCTGGTCAGTCCAGCCTCGTTTGCTTCATCCGAAGACAGGGACCAAGCTGAGGGACTCAGAGTCTGTACCAACGCTTACAGAGTGCCCACTGTGTGCGCGCGCTGCCTACTGTGAGATGTCCGTCCGTCCCCCGTCCCCAAAGGGTGCCTCAGGCTGCAGTTCTCCTCAGCACCGCTGTTATTATGGGCTGGGTAATTCTTCGCTGAGGACAGTGGGAGGAAGCCATCCTGGGCCCGATGTCAAGCTTCATCCCTGAGCGTTGTCCCCTAGACCCCAGCGGCGACTCCCATGCCAGCTGTGACAAGCAGAATGTCTCAGACATGGCCAGAGTCCCTGGAGGGGGGCAAAGCCAGCCAGACCGATGATGACTGGGCGCAGGAGCCCCGGCACTCCGGTCACCGTCCTACTGTTCATCCAGGTCCCTGCGTGCGCTTTTCTGCTCTTGACTCAGGGGGAGGCTTCCGAATCGCCCGTGGAGGTGGATGAGGGGACAAGGAGGCCCCCTGGCTCGGACTAGACTGTTTCTCAAAATGAAAGACACCCTTTTCCATCCACGCGCGAACGTGGATGGCTGGGTCCCCACGCTTCGCGAGCTAGCCGGGAGGGTGGGCGCAGCTCCAGCAGCGGAGTCCTGGAGGGCGTTTACCGACCCGAGGTCCGGCTCACACGCCCAGCGATTAAGTGCCACGTTCTCGGTTCTGCCATGTATCAGCCAGGCAACTGATGCAGAAAAACGTCAAAGAATAGTTCAGCTCCGCTCTACCTGGAAAATGCCGACAAAGGGCAGGGTAGCGATCTGTAGGACGTTAAAACGTTCTGCTAACAAATGGGCCCATCCTGAAAACCGAGCTCTTTGCCTTGAAACTCCTGCCGGTCCTGTTGCCCTTGAAGGAAGTCCAAGCCAACGCCAGTGAACTGACAATGGTCATTCCAACCAGCAGCCTACACAGCTCTGGGTCCCGGGCGCTCCCTCCTGCACTTGGTGAATTTAAATACCTTCTAGATAATAAACTACGACCCACTGTGGTCTCAGCAAGGATCGGGGCGGGGGGGGGGGATCCCTGCCAGGTCCACCAGGTCTGTCTGTCCAGGGAACTTCAAGGCGTGCAAAAAAGAAACAGGAAGGCTTGACTTCCCGTGGCACCCAGCTGCAGCCACGCGCCTGGCTTCTGGGCCCTGGGGTGAGATGCCTCAGAAATTCCCAGCACAGCGTGGCCTCAACAAGAGCGTCAAGGTCCGAGCTAAAGCCACGGAACAAAGCCGAATTCACATGGTGTTTTTATAAGAGAGCTGGATATGGGGACAGTACGGGGAAACACACAACTGCCTCTGTCAATGCAGATTTATTTTCAGAGGCACAAAACACAGCTGATCAACTGCACAGAGGCTGGCTGTTTTCCGGAAGGGCATCGTGGTCACTGAGCCGGCCGGACAATGGATGTGTTTTTCCTTGCTCGCTGGAAGCTGCGATTGTTTCTAGGATGGCTGCTGGTCACCAGACAAACTGCCGAAAGAAATTCTGTGCGAATGACCCAGGCAGAAAAGATCCTCCAAAGCCCCTGTATGCTTGTGAAGCCTCTGTCATGAAATACGAGCGAGACGCAGAGGGCAGGTGCACACCCACATCGGGCTCCAGGAGCAGCACTGCCTGGGGAACCAGGGGCGGCCTCCCAGGTGCTCCCATGAGCTCCCCCAAGGAGGAGGAAACACGAAACTCCTCAGCAACCCAAGTCCTAGAAACTCCTGGAAGACTGCTTGTGACACCACCTGGGGGCCCGTGCACACCCCCTGCGGACGGCTGGACAGCTGGCAGTGCTGTGCACCCTCCACCCTCTGCTCCCGGAGCCCTCTGCGCGCCTCCCCTCCGCTCCGGGAGCCCTCTGCGCGCCTCCCCTCTGCTCCCGGGGCCCTCTGCGCGCCTCCCCTCTGCTCCCGGGGCCCTCTGCGCGCCTCCCCTCTGCTCCCGGGGCCCTCTGCGCGCCTCCCCTCTGCTCCCGGGGCCCTCTGCGCGCCTCCCCTCTGCTCCGGGAGCCCTCTGCGCGCCTCCCCTCTGCTCCGGGAGCCCTCTGCGCGCCTCCCCTCTGCTCCGGGAGCCCTCTGCGCGCCTCCCCTCTGCTCCCAGAGCCCTCTGCATGCCTCTCCTCTGTTCCGGGAGCCCTCTGCGCGCCTCCCCTCTGCTCCCGGAGCCCTCTGCGCGCCTCCCCTCTGCTCCCGGAGCCCTCTGCGCGCCTCCCCTCTGCTCCCGGAGCCCTCTGCGCGCCTCCCCTCTGCTCCCGGAGCCCTCTGCGCGCCTCCCCTCTGCTCCGGGAGCCCTCTGCGCGCCTCCCCTCTGCTCCGAGAGCCCTTTGCGCGCCTCCCCTCTGCTCCCAGAGCCCTCTGCATGCCTCTCCTCTGTTCCGGGAGCCCTCTGCGCGCCTCCCCTCGACTCCTGGCGCAGCGCTCTAGAAGTGGGCAGGCTGAACACGGACATCCGTGGAACCCACAGACCATTCCTCCGTATTTCTAATGTTCTTTCTTATTAGAGGAATTCAACATACACGTGTCCCCAAGCCATCATTTTCCAACCCAAACTAGACCTACGGCCTTTGGTCTAGGTTTTTTTGGCTGGTGTCTTTTCCGGAAGGAGTTGGGCATTTTTTTTCAGTGCAGGAAACACTGGGTGGGTGTGCATGCTATTCTTGGGGGTCTCCCTTTTTGCAAAACCTGTGTTCACTATACGGTGTGGGGCCTGGGTGAGGAGTCGTGCAGAACAGCTCATCTGCCTGAGTCATCATTTTGGACAACTTCTTCAGAGGCTAGGAAAATCGCAATGGACGGGATTGCTCCTTCTGCCCTGCTGCCTGCTGGAAGGTTCCACGCTCCCCCAAGTGTTGGGGGGCGGGCAGGGGCAGGGCCACGTGCTGCAGACAACACTGGGTTTGACCATGATGACGCCACAGGCCGGACCCGGCGGTCAGTTCAGCGGGAAAGCGGTGGACTTAGAGCCTCTCTCCCGCTCTTGTGGACAGAATGTGCCATTTACGCTTTTTACGAAAGTTAGGTCGTGCTTTTAGCGGGAAGCTTTAGCTTTAGTCCATGCTTTATCAACCAGAAAACTGAAGAAACTGGTCTTTGGGATTTCCAGATGAACTATCAAATGTAGCAACAATTACAGAGACTAAAGGTACTATGTAGAGACGGGATTCTAGATAATTACAGATAATCCTTACTACGGACTTTTCCGGACGGTGGAGAGTAAAATGACCAGCTCTCTGCTTAGGTTTTCACAGGTTTAACTGGTTAATGCCTCTATTCGTTTCTTTGAGGTAGTTTTTGGTGACCGGGGCTTCCTCCTTCCTTCCCCCTCTCCCATCAAACACTGCACCTGTCCCCCAGCTGTATTTTCCAGAATACTGGGCACCCAAAGCTTTTATTCCAGAGTGCACTTATACAAAGCTACTAACGGTGGTCGGCACTCAGATGTGGGATGAAGCTGAAAATACTCATGATCTGCAAAGTAATTTTTGAACGGGTGGCCTCATACCAAAGCAGACTGAGCTCCATCACCGGAGACCTGGGGAGACGGTGAGTGGGGAGGGAGGCGGTCGGCTCAGCAGGGCCTGCCGCGGTCAGGGCTCGCCAGAGCGGTGCGGTTGTGCGCGGCGACCGCACGCGGCACTGCCCACGCCCGCGCGCGGTCTTACCTTCACGGCGTACTCTGCCTCCGTCGCTTTATGCACACATCGCTTGCACACGGAGTAGGAGCCCACCCCGATGTCCTCCTTGATCTCGTAGCCGTCGGTGAAGTGTACGTTGTTCCCGTGTAACTGCTGCGGAGAGAGACCAAGGGTGGAGACGACCGTCAGGGCTCTCTCGTGCAAGGGCACGACCACAGGCACACAGGACACGGGCAGGAAGGGGGGTTCCAGACGGTGCACTGAGGTCACCGAGCCCAGGGGTTCGTGGAGTCACGCTGCTGGTCAGCAAGGGCTCTCGACCTACTTCCCGACTCCCCTGACCTCTCCGGTTGTGAACTTCATTCTCAGACCACAGTACCCGGTATCCACTGCCTGGGCCCATCCCCCTGAAGACCTGAGAGCCTGAGACAGGGGGGCAGGGGACTTGCGGAAGCTGCGTGTGTGGTTGTGACAGTGGGGTCTAGAGCGGTGCCTGGCTGTGTCATCTACCTGGAAATCCGACCCTGTGATGTCCCAGGCATGGCCCGTAGGCACAATCCCCCACTCAGAGCACGGTCAAGAAGCCGCCAGCTACGGTCTACCCTGTCACATCAAGCGCCCACGTCAGACACACCGTGGTTTCCCAAAAGGCTCTGGAGAGGCGATGTGGAGATCTAATGCCGCCCAATTTCCCCTGACCCGGTCCGTAAATAAAACGTGATCGCCATTCCTTCTTAGAATTCTCTGCATCTGGTTACACTAACTGGGGGGGGGGGGAAGCGTCTTATAAAATAAATGTCCTCTGCACCGACCTCCCAAAAAGTCGGTTTGTAACCACAGACCAGATCGCTCTCTCGGGGTACTGGCCCCACTGCACACCGTGAGCATGCCCCGTCTGACTCGTGTGGGGGCTCTGGCTGTAGACACGCCACGGTGACAATCTCATCAGAACTCTTTACCCTTCGTTAGGATGAATGTGAAACAGGGGTAACAGCCACGGCTCGGGTCACCATGAGACTCAGTGACCCCCCCAGGAGGCCGGGAAAGGAGCTGGTGGCAGAAGGCACTCCAGGCACCAGCTGCCCCCGCCCCCGCCCCCGCTCCCAGGCCGGCTCTCCGTCCACGTGTGACCCTCACCACCCACCCCTGCCGGAGACCGTGCAGTCGGGCGGTGCGGGGTTACCTGCACGATGGGGTGGACCGTGGCTTTGTGCAGATCTTGCGGTGAGGGCTCCTGGACCAGACTCGAGGCCACGAAACTGAATCCTCTGAACAGATGATGAGCGTTGGCGCTGGGGGGGACGCCAGGTGAGTCTGCAGGTAACAACGAGAGAATTCCACCTTCCAGGGGGAGCTTCCTAGTTGGAGTTTCCCAGTCACTTTTACTTAATTTAATGACATCACACAGTTGGCCTTTGTGCGAGGGACTAATTGAAGTGTTGAGAGACGGAAAAGTCATTCTCTCTATATGTATATATTAATAAGAGGGTAGGATTTTCTTTTTTTTTTTTTTTTTTAAGAAACTTTTTTTTTTTTTTTTAATTTTTTTTTTTTCAACGTTTATTTATTTTTGGGACAGAGAGAGACAGAGCATGAACGGGGGAGGGGCAGAGAGAGAGGGAGACACAGAATCGGAAACAGGCTCCAGGCTCTGAGCCATCAGCCCAGAGCCCGACGCGGGGCTCGAACTCCCGGACCGCGAGATCGTGACCTGGCTGAAGTCGGACGCTTAACCGACTGCGCCACCCAGGCGCCCCAGAGGGAGGATTTTCTAAGCACACGAGCCGAGAGCATGGCTGTGTTAAAGGGCAGCTATAGCAATGTGATTCTGAAACAGTGCCTAATCCACATCCTGTACGTAAGGTTTCTGGATGCACAGTGGGAATGTCCTCTGAAAGGCTTACAGCATTTTTCCCCTAAACTTAAGCCAATACTAAAGCTAGTTTATATCTCCTTTGGCCACTGGAGGCTGCTGGCTGGTGGGAGATGCCGGGCTAAGATTTGAAAACCCATCAGACAAAGTAGTCAGAAACGAGTCATGGGATCATCAAAGTTGCCAAGTCCTCAGTTTCAATTAGTTAGTTGAAAATTCTCTTATCCAACTCTCGTGTTTGCTTTTTAAGTACCGTGCCAAAAATCAGCATCCCCTCGATGATCTTAAAGCCTGTTACATTCTATTTATGCCACCTCCCACGTGGGCACGGCAGCCACACCAGCCAAATGCTGGCCGAGGCAACCTTCATAAGGACCCGCCTGGACTTCAGCTGATGGCCTCCGCGCCCCTTCCTTCATTCAGAGACACTGCTTATGCGATCTACGAATTCTGCACCCACTAATGCAAGTGCATCTGCCCAAGCTAATAGGGCCGTACCTCCCCCAAAGCACACACACCCCTCAGAGGCTGTGAAGGAGCCTCCTGAGGTACGCTTCACCCTCGCCATTTGCAGGGCTCTGGCGAATTCTCTGGGATGAGCTCAAATTCTTAAATCTAAAGCCCCAAGGAAGGACGCCAAAGCACCCTGGGGGTCGAAGACTGCTTAATCGAAGGTGCTGGATCCGTTGTGCTCGGTGGGGACCTTCAGAGCAGCTGGTGGCAGCCTGGGAGGTTTCTAAGGGAAAGCAGACCTCGAAGCCGTCATTCTGTGCAGGCGCCCGGGGTCTAGAAGAGCTCGGCGCCCGCCGGGGCAACGCCGCAGCGTTCAGGAGGCACTGCTTCTCGCCGAACATAATCTTCAGATTCTAAAAACTACTCGGCTGAGCCTTCTGGGTTTTAATTAAGCTTCTCTAGTCTAGCACCGGGCGAATTTACTTCCTAGCACCAGGAGCCTAAACCAAAGGGATCAAAGTGGATTCTCTGCTCCAAGTTTCCCACGTAGTGTTTGGTAGTTGGCTGTCTTTCATAATCACCTTTAAAGTCATGCAAAATTTCGGATTCCAAGTCAGCGAGCAAAGAACCCCCCATATACACCGCATGTAGCCCCGTATCCACCAGCTCCCTGAACGTGGTCCCCCCAATCCCTCTACGAGGGGGGTTCGCCTCTTTAGTTTACATAACACCATTACACAACGTACCATTACTGTATGGCCTGGACTGCGTCCCCCCAAATTCAGAGTTTGAAGCCCTCGCCCTCTATGTGCCTGTCTTTGAAGATGGGGTCTTTGGGGGAGGTAAGTTAAGTTCAACGAGGCCATGGGACCTGAGCCAACAGCACTGCTGTCCTTCTAAGAAGAGAGACAGCACCGGGTGAGGCCCCGTGAGGACACGGAGGGAAGGTGGCTGTCTGCAAGTCGGGAAGGGAGCCCCTACTGGGAACCAAAGTAAATGTCTGTTGTTTAGGGCGCCCAGGCCAGCTGTGTGTCATGTGGTCCACGCAGACTGAGACCATTCCCAGATCTCAAAAACAATCCCCTGATACTGACCCATTAACGTCACAAAATGATGACTTTGGACTGACGGAGTTCGACAGACCTTAAGAGGGATTGTTGACGGATCCCGAAAGCCAAGGCTCCGTGTCCGTCTGCTGTGCCGAGACCCGGTAGCTGGTAAGGCTTTGCGGACAGTGTCGGCTGCTGGCATGGGTCAGGTCTACAGTACCCACAGCTGTGGACTTCACCTTCGGCCCTCCTCTCCCCACAAGACCCTCTAGCTGAATGGAGACTGTCACTGTCTCGACGTTCCCTTCTTGCGCTTGCCTGAAAGAACTGGTCCCTGAACTGGCAGCTGGGGGGGGGGGGGGGTGGGGATCTACAGGACACCTGGACGATTCCCAAACCACATGCTACCTGGGCGACGACCGAGAATCGGTTCCATCACTTGAACCTTGACGGCGGAGCAGACGAAACAAGTCAGACAGAACCGACAATTACCCTCCAGAAGGCACTGCATGGGAGACTCTCTGGTTCCTGGATAGCTACACCCTCACCGGTTGGGGGGGTGGGGGTGGGGGTGGGGGGAGGACCCACGACCAGACAGAGCGCTGGGTCGCTGCTGGGACACACCTGTGGGCGTCCGTGCTGTGAACTCGGGGTCAAAGTGGAAGGTGTCCTCGGGCCTGCCTACCGCTGGCTTGAACGGCGGCTTGATCTCCTTCCGGTACAGCTTCTGCAGGGAAAGCGAGACAGAGCCGTGAGGAGCCACCAACACCACCAGAGAATGCCGTGGAATAGCGCGGCCCGCCGCCGGGGCGGGGGACACACTTCGTGCACAGGGCCCCAGTTTCCCATGTGTACGAATACGCGTAAAATATGGCGCACGTACGTTACATAGGACGCAGAACACAATGGAACGTATTCTATAAAAGTCATAACCGAAGGCACGAGGGTCTGGACGCGTGCAAAGTATTCTCCATTTAGGGCAACGAGACGTTTTAAACCTTTTTGGGGGGCAGTAGAATTTTTTTCTTCTAGTAAAATCTGGCAGGACGGCCCCACGCTGCCCCACCCTGGGTGACAGCAGTGCCTGCTGCTGGGTGCCCTCCTCTCTGCCCCGGCGACCCCGAGGCCACCCCTGGGGGACGCTGTGAAAGCCCCCAGCTAGAAGGGAACCGAGCCTGGGCACGGGGGCTGGGGCACGTGCCCTGGGCACCCGCTCTGGCGTCCCCGATTTGGGGGTCCGGACCCCTGTGCTCGAGCAGCTGCTTCAGTGCCCCTTCTACACACGCCTGTGCCCTCCGACGGGCCCAGCACGACACCTGACTCGATGGTGAGTCAGCCCTTCTCGAGAATGGCCACGTCGGGAGGCCCCGAACTTGCGTCACGGAGCCCGAGCTGTGACAGGATGCCCGGAAAACCCACGCCCCTCAGTGCTCCGGTCTTAGTGGAAATTTGAAAACGCCTTCCAAACCTGACTGTGGTGTTCTCAACGCTCTCAGGCAGGGCGACAGTTCACGCTTTTGGGGAGATTCAATTTAAGGGACAACACGGTTTGGAATCGGGCCCCGGTAATGAGGCGGATAAAGCTGCAGATGGGGAAGAGGGAGTGTGGGCAGGAGGGGGGCAAGGCTGGGCTCGGTGGGTCGGGGAGGTGGGCTGTGGGCTGCAGAGGTGTGGGGGCCTCGGTGCTGCCAGTCCTGGTGGAGGCTGAGGGGGCGCCACCAGGACGTGGAAGTTCTGGGCGCACAGTAGTGGCTCTGGCCAGGGTGCTGAGCGCCTGGCGGGTTGGCACCTTGGCTGCGGGGCTTGGGTACCAGGACGCGGGTCTGGCTGCAGCCGTGTGAGTTTCCCTAGTTCTGCCTGATCACAGGAGTGCCCCCGGGCCCTTTCTCGGTGCCTTTGTTTCAGTAAGTCTGGAGCTCAGCTCTGGAGCCAGGGATCCTGATGGCTCCGAAAACGTCTGCAGTGACTCCCGTCCAGATCTGCTCTGAATCTCTCAATAACACAGAAGAGCAGATTTCCTCTCCTGGTTTTACAGGTGAGGAAACCCAGGCTAAGACAGGTGGGCTGAGTTGTGCAAGGTCGGGAGTGACGAAGGGCCGGCCGGCCGGGAGGAGGGTCAGGCATCCCGACTCTTCCTGTTACAGCAACGCTCACGGCGGGGGAGGGTCCAACAGGTGGCAGCAGGGCACGATGTCCTGGTCCCCGCCCGGAGCACACCCTTGCAGAGGCCCCTGTGGCCGCGGGAAGTGCGGGCGCGGCTGGCAGAACGGGAGCTGTGTCCGGGCGAAGGGGCCCCGGAGGCTGGCACTGACCGATGGCCACCGGGCTCCGCCGTTTAAGGAGCAGCAGGGGCCGCGGCGTGCACAGCACGGCGCTCAGGGTGTGCACTCGGGAGTCACCCGGCGAGAAAGAACGTGTTAACTCCGCCCTGCATTCGCCCGGTCATTTCCTGCCCTGGGTGAGTAGATTTCATTAGGGATTGATTTACTCCTTGAACTCTTTCCGTAAATAGAAAGATGCTCCTCTCGGCGGTGACGCATTCCGGGATGGGAATAAACTTCCCTGATGTATGCACTTGTCAGAGGAAGTCTAATAGGGAGAAGCGAGCTGTGCGCCCTGATTACAATGCCGGCCGTCACCAAGACCGATGGCCCAGCGCAGCCCTGAGGGGCTCAGACCCTCTCTCCTCACACCAGCGATTCTCCTGCGATGTTCGAGCCGGGTGATTAAATCGGTATCTGTCCTGCTCCAGGAAAACGCGCACCCTCTCCCTCGGCATCCTTGTCTTCTCTCGCTACTTGGGGAGGCGGGGGTGGGGGAAGAGAGGGAGAGAGGGGGAGAGAGGAATCTCCGCGAGCGGGGGGCTCCTGCTTCCGTTAACGGGGATTTATTTACACGCACGCAGAACTGGCTGTCAGTTAATCCAAAGGGGGGGGGGTTACACCTGGAGCTGAAGGTGACCGTCAGCTCCTCTTTTAACCCCAGCTCCGCCAGCACGGGGTCCCCTGGAAGCTGGAAGCCAGTGCCTGCCCCCAGCCTCACGGCTGCGGATTAAACAGTCCCCCGAACCCAGCACTTTGGAGCCGAAGCGCTTCTGCTCCCTGATGGTTCACTGGGCAGCTCCCGGAGGCATCGGCGGCCACGACTGTGCCTGTGTGCGCACCCCGCGGTGGGGGCCGTGACGCCCTGCTCGGGACACCCCGCAGCCTCGCTTCCCACCCGGCCACCAGCCACAGAACCGCACGCTGGCTTTGATGAGAAGCCGGCTGGGATGCCGAGGGGACTGGCACAGTCCCAGCCCCTTCCCCTCCGTGCAGAAACCTGCCCAACTCTGCTTGTTAACCCGCCTCCCACGGAGGAAAACCCGAGAAAGCACAGGTGCCTCCTGTGACCAAGCTGACTCCCGGGGCCACGTGTCCTACCCTGGTCTCCCGCTGAGACAGCCCCCCGAGAATGGCACAGCCGTCCTGGCCGGGAGGCCGACCTCTGGGGGAGGCACAGCTTCCCACTTTCCAGGTCTTTACCGTAAGGAAAAGGAATTCATCGGGATGACCCCTGTAACCTAGCAGAGGACGTGGTGCCCGCTGGCTTCCCCTGCTGCAGAGTCTCAGCGCCCTCCTTCCCAGCCCGGTGCATGTCCTCTGAACCCGGCACAGAGCCCAGCCATCACAGTGCGTTTACGGCGTATAAAAACTCCGGCCTCACTCATGCGTGCGCACGTCTGCTTTTCCTCGTGTTTCTGAACCTCCTCTGCAAGCCCGTGCTTCCCGAAGGATTCCTAGCTGACGGGAGGGGAGGGCGTGCGAGAGGGTCCGCCGAAGGCTTGCCGGCCGGTGGGGGCATCACGGCGGGGCGGGAATCCCTGGGCAGACTCCAGAGCCCCCCCCGAACACCGGTCCCTGTTCTTGTTACGCCTGTGAGCACAGCCTGTCCAAGGGCGGCCGGGAACTCCACCGTGCGGTGCCCCGAGGGTGCTGTGGTTTCATCCTGGTTCCAAGCAGGTAGCGGAGGGCTGGACAGGGTGGCCAGGTGCACTCCGCCCTGTGCGTGGCTCCCCTATGCTTGCTGTGGTCGTAAAGGTCGGTCAGTTTCTTCCCGTTGCTGGATAAACTTCTGGAACGTGCCAGTGTGTGTTATTATTACACATGCTTTTCTTTCCCTGTGTGCAAACCTAGGAGCGGGTTTGAGGTTTTAGCGAAAAAGTAACCTCGCTTCTCATTCTGCAGCGTAAACTGTGGCACACGGGGTTAATTCGAGAACGAAATGGCAGCAGCATTTTGTGTAGGTTTTGAGCTTGACGGGAGGCATGAGAATTCTGACCTAGATTCCCCTCTCTGAGCATCCAGAACGATCCATCCCACACTGCCGGAAAGAGAATGGGGGCTCATGATCAATTCGCCAGGCATCACTTCAAATCATCTGGCTCGTCCCAGGATCTCAGGCTGACACAAGTCACAGCCACATTGGAACGGATTTCGCGTCGAGCCAGTATGTGCCAGGAAGCTCTGAGCAGGTGCGGCACGGCTATTTATACCTAAAAGACCTTCAGATGACAAAGGGCAGAACAGAGGGAGCACGGGGAAAATGCTAACCGGATAATGGAATAGGAGGCTGAGGCGAGCTTGGGGTCACGGACCTAACACCTGCTTCTGTAGGCAGTTTTGGCTCCAGGCGTTTCAAAATTAACACTCTCCAGTAGGAAAGGGCACAGCTATGGATCGTTCCCGAAATAGCGACGCAGAAATAATGCGGAGACGCAGAGTGGTGGCAGCCTGGCCGGAGTAACAGAAAATTCCAACGGCTTCCGAGCACCCGGGGAAGCGGAGGGAGGATCTGATGGGGCTCTGTCTACACGGGTTACCCTCGCCGTAAGCCCGGCCAGAGCAACAGAGTTCAAACGGCCTCTGAGCACCCAGGGAGGGGGGATCTGATGGGACTCCGTCTATATGGGTTACCCTCACCGCAAGCGGTTCCAACCAAAGTATCTGGATTTACAAGACTGCTGAACCGAGGGGCGGTCATTCCTTGAACAGAGTCCTGTCGGGCTCCTTGAACGAAGGAGCCCAGTATTTAATGTGGGAACAGACAGACAGAAGTTGCCTCACACTCTGACACAGGCACTGAACCGGCCAGCAGCCCGCCGCTCCCGGGACCCGAACCCCTAAAATCCACTCTTGAGGGCAAGAAGTCCTTTCTCCGCTCCTGCTGGCACGCACGACCGGCAAGGTCGGGGGGCTCTCGCAGGTGCTGACCTCAGGCTGTCTTCTCACTGCCCTGTGCCTCAGTTTCCCGCAGGAGTCCCTCCCACCTCACAGAATCACAACACCTGCTACCCTCGGAAGGGTTCAGAACACAGGCGTGAGTTCCTCACAATAACGGGCGCTGAACGGCTACAGTGAAGGTCCCAGCCCCGGCCAGGAAGCAGCGAGCTGGTCGGCAGGGGTCGGTCCGCGGCGCCTGTGGTCGAGGCAAGCATCTTTCCCACGGCGAGGGGCCCCCGGGCTGGGCTGGGGGTGGGGGTCCCGCGGGCCGCGGTGATGAACTTTCCTGCAGCATCAGGGGCAAATAAACGCAGACTACGTGTGGGGCTCCCCCGGACCCCCTGCCGAGGCCTCGGGCTGTAACCGCAAGTTTTCGTTCGGCTGCTGAATCAGTCTCTTTCGGGAAGATCTGCTCCCAGGCGGTTTTATTTGCTGGGCTGTGCAGCCAAGTTAATGGCAGAGCAGGGCAAACCGGGGCCGTGACCCCACATCCACTGGGAACGGACTTAATTCCGCACCAATAGGTCACCCGAACATTTCTGCTGGCAGCTTTGGGTCACAGAGGGAAGCAGAGAGCGAAATAAGTACGTTTATATTTTCCGGGTCGGGTCCCGAGGCCGGCGCTGGGCTCGCACACCCGGGCAGAAACCAGACGGTTGAGGAAATGGCTTCCCGTTGTCGTCCTGAGCATCTGCCGGGCAGCGGGGAGTCCTCCTGGAGGTAACGGCTTTTGCAGAGGCTCCTCTGCTGTGGCCCTCAGTTGTCCAGGCTGCTGTGGCAGGAGGCACACGTCCGGACACCCGTCAAGGTCAGACATTTTCACGTCTGCTTTCCCGATGGGTCTGCGGCGTGCCCGGTGTGTGACCGACGGCCGGGGCTGGTCTTTGCGACACCGCGGCTCACTGGCGCGCAGGGAGGAGAGGACGGGCGGAGAGTGGCGACGGGGATCTCTCGTCTACGTGCAGCGGTCAGATGTCAAGCAACTTGAGGACAGCTGCGTCTTACAACCGCCGGACCACGGACGCCCTGCTCACCGGGACACGGGCCGGCACCCAGCACTGCTTGTGGAATAAGTGAATTTGCACAGAAGTGGCTCTTCAGAACTCCCTGAACCACGCACCGGCTGCTTTCATCCAGGGCTGGAGAGGGAATGAGAGCCTTCCCTCCCTCTCCGTCCCTGCCTCGTCTTCTGCGGGCAAATACTGAAGTGAGGGTAGATAGGCTCAGTCCCCGTGAATCCGAAGGGCCTCTCTCAGACACACAACGGAATCAAACGCCAAAAGCAACAGGAGAGGTTTCCCAACCTCAGTTTTAGTCCGATTACTTTGAAATAATGCAGACTGCGGCCTTCCTGGTGCAAGATTCCAGTGACCATGTGTGTCCGGGCAGGGACCCCCGCCCCCGTCCCCTGGCCGGCACAGCGGTGCTGGGTGCGCTGGAGCTGGTCTCCCGCGGGACCCTCACCTTCCTAATGCTGCAGACACAGGCCGGGCCGCTGCTCAGAGCTGGCGCGGACCCCTGGGACGCAGAGCCGACTGGCGTGGGGTTCAAGGCCATCGTGCAGGAAGTTCTCTTGGTCCCCCCTCCGCAGGCCTGCTCTTCGGGGGGCTCCCTTCTTGGCCGAGATGAGCGTCCGTCCGTAGTTTTTGCTGACAGGTCCTCCTGGACAGAGCTGTGCTGAATGGTGCCCGGTCCCTCTTGGTCGTCCCAGCCGACGCCCCAGCAATCTCCTTCTCCTCTGTGTTCTCGGCTGTGCCGGGGGGGGGGGGGGGCTGTGGTGCCCCAGAGAGCGGGCGAGAAGTGGGTCCCTCTGCCCCGAGAGCCTCTCTCGTTCCCTCTCTCGTTCCCTCGCTCGCTCAGTATTTACCAAGTGCGTCCTCTGAACCAGGTGCGTCTCAGAGGCGTGGGACACACGTCTAACAACATCGACAGTGAATCCTCACCTCGGGGAGGGTATACCCAGCAGCAGGGGACGGACAAGGACGATCGACATAAATAAGGGCCGTGACCCAGTGCTTTGGAAGGTGATAAGCCGGAGGAAAAGGAGCAGGGGAGTCGGGGCGCTGGGCGAGGAGCTGCAGGTTTGGAAGGTCCCCCAGGGAGACTTCAGCGAGAAGCTGGCTTTTTTTTTTTTTTTTTTTTGGTAGTCTTCACGTCCTGTGCGGAGCCCAATGTGGGGCTTGAACTCATGACCCTGAGATCAAGACCTGAGCTGAGATCCAGAGTCAGATGCTTAACTGACTGAGCCAGCCAGGTGCCCCCAAGAAACTGGCTTTTAGGAGAAGACATGAGGAGGACATAACTGAGACACAGGGGGCCCCCGGGGGCGGGTGTGCTGGGCGGCAGACAGGTGCGCAGAGAGGGGGGCGAGGGGAGCGGGAGGGACAGGTGGGGTCTCAGCTCGCCTGCTCGTTCTTTTCACGGCACTGCTTTCTCTCTGGGACCAAGGGCGCACCCTTTGCTTACTGCCTCTCTCTCCCAGCCCAGCGTGTAGGACTTGCCCGTCCTGGCCACCGCTCTGTCCCCAGGTCCTGGAGGTGTCTCCAACACGCCCAACAGCAGGCTGAGTCGATGGAACAGTGAGTGACAACAGAAGGGGGTGTGTGGCTCTACTCTGGGCCGCGTGGGTGGGAGGGGACGGGACGCGGCAGAGCAACCCCCCTTGGCCCCAGAGCGCGTCCTCGCGGGGTGCCGGGGGGGCACGTCCCCAGGGCTCAGCTTCTGAGGCTCTCGTGTGTGGTGCCGTGCCGGCACTCGGGGGCCTGGGACCCCATCACCGCACACAGCAGAGCCTCCATGCTGTACGGAACTCGAAAACAATCGGCTGAAAAGGACCTTCAGGTGCCCGTCTGTGAGCTGGGGATGACAAGAGCTCCGTGCGAGCCTACATCTCCGGAAAGCTAAGTAAAAAGACATTTCACGCGCAGGCAGTGGCTCCGATGTCCCGCTTCCACTTTCTGTTTTTCTGAACTCAACCTGCTGTCGGTTTGGCCCTTGAGCCAGGCTTGTGTCCCCGGAGGGGAGGTGACGTGTGCCAGCATCTCACACGCTTCTTTCCAGTGTCACCGTTGGAAAGAAACTTGATCTCGTAAAAGCTGCATAGTCAGAAGCGTAGACGGGGGTATTAAAGAATCTCACGTTCTCCCAGCTTGACTTTCTCCAAAAGAGGAGGAGAGGGGAGGAGGGTCAGAAGCTCTGAGAGCAGGGGTTCCATCAGGGGCAACACCGGGGGCTGGGGGCTGCCAAGCCACTCCTGGCCGGAAGCGGCCGGGGCACCATGCTCCATGGGGACACGGGGAAGACAGAGGGAAGGGCAAACACGGGTAATAATAGCCCTGTGCTAGAGAGGACATTAACTCTTTTTTTACACTCTGTTAAGATCTCCAAATGTAATAGCTGTGTTCACCTAAAGGAAAGGACCGAAAGAAACAGACATCAGAGGAGGGACGTCTTCCATGCACACAAAGCACAGGGCAGCTGTTGAGATGAACCAGCCCCGAGCTGAGGGTCTGGAAACGGCTCCGAGCGGCTGGTGGAATGAGATTCCGGAGCCCCGGAGGCAGCGTCTGGCTCCACGCGGCTTTGTGGCCCTGGCTTGGGGAGCTGGAGCCAGAGGCTGACTTCTGACGGGGTCTCCTCCCCCAACCAGGGGATGTCTGTCTCATCACCAGGCCTGGCGTCCAGCACAAGAGCCCCTCAGCCCTAGTGTCTCCTCTCAGTGGTTTTCCATCGGCACCCGGCCCGGCCCCTGGCTATGAGCCCCACTGGCCCAAGCTCGGCCGGGCTGAGCCCCAGCTCTCTCCCGACTGCAGACCCCGGCCCAGTGGTCCCTAAATGCACCACGATGGTAAGTCTTCCTTAGGTCGCTAACAAGTGTCAGCCGTGATTTTGTCTTTAACGGTCTGGATGATACATTTTTTCTTTAACAACTCTGTAAGAGTGCTAGCTGTGGGGGCCTGGGCCTGAAAAGAGACTGGAAAAGCAACACAGAATCTGAGATGCCAGTGGTTCAGCACCAAAGAGGCCTGCACAGCGGGCCACTACCCACGGCCCAGCGGCCCGGAGACCCACAGTGGCCCAGGGGCCCAGGGACAGAGGCCCAGGGACCCAGCAAACCACAGCCCAGTGACCAAGTGACCTGAGGGGCTCCTGCAGCCCCCTGCCGGACGGACGGTGATCTCCACTCTGTCCTCATCTGAACCTGCCTCTAAAGGGCCAAGCGATAAAGGGATTTCGGGCCTGGTGCCGCGGGGACGGGTGGTCCCTGGTCTGTGCCTGTAAGATGCCAGCCTGTTCACAGGCTCCGGAGAGAGGTGTCACCCTCCTCCAGGTGACAGGGCCGCGTTCACCTCTGGTTTGTACCCGGCTGGTGTGCCCGCCCCCTCGCTCCCCGTCGTCGTGAGAGGCGGGGACCGCCGCGCGCAACTTACATTCCAGTCTACGGTCATGAAGAAGGGGTTCCGCTTGATCTCCTCTACCCCGTCGAGGCCAGCACCTGTCCCGGGACAGAGCAGACACGGGCATCAGAATACACCCCCGATTTCGTGGCCTCTGATGGCTTCGGACGCAGCAGAGGGAGGGGCTGGGCTGCCCAGAGCAGGGGTGAGGCAGGCTGGAATATTCCTGCCGCAGGTGTGGGGACGCCTGGAAATCCAGGGGAGGAAGCCGGAGGCCCCGTAGGCTCCACGCCCACCACCCACCGTGGGGCTTGAACTCTGCCCAGAGGTCAAGAGACCACAAGGGCCACAGGCTCTATCGACTGAGCCAGCCGGGCGCCCTCCGGCCGCACTTCAGACGCCCATTAAAGCTGGCGCAGGCCGGCCTTCCAGAAGGCAGTGGACATACAGGGGCAGTAGGAGAGGAGGCTGCTCTGGGTTTACAGGGAAGGGAAAGAAAGCCAGGAACTGAAGAGGCAGCTTCCAGCGGGACGAAACCCAGAGAAAGACTGGCGTCCACACGAGCGAACGCCGGGGCCCCTGGAGACAGCTTATAAACAGTTCTGCTGGGCTGCTTGTTCCTACCCGGCCCGGCTCTTTCTTTCCTCTCTTGCTCACATGAAATCCCAAGAGCTGGGGGAGCAAGGGAGGCCCGAGTCTGCCGAGCACAGAGGATTCAGGGCTGTGAAACTTTTTTGCCCGATACTGTGTCACTATATGTCTGCCGTGAGTGCACAGGCAGAGGGAGCCTAACGGAGGCACCGGGCCAGCGCTGGTCTGTCCCTTACAACAAACGCATGGCACTGACATCAGTTTAGTGTTAGGGGAAACCGTGCAGGGGGGTGGCTGGGAGCGCACAGGGAACTGGCTGTACTTTCCATTCAACTTTTCTGTAAACTTAACGCTGCTCTAAAAATAAGCCTATTAATCAGAGAAACCAAAACCCTAAGGCCCTGAGAGCTGTGTTTCCTCCAGGATGCGAAGTCGGGGGAAGAGACTGTGGGCCAGGGAGGGGGCTGGTGGCACGGGGGCCGCGCGGGCCGGGCCGTCTCCAGCCAGCTCCTGTCCCAAGGTTGGGGACGGGGGTTCCGTGTCACTTGGTTTGTGAGGCACAGGCTTCCCGATTCTGCACCCCGGGCTCCGCGGGCCCACCCCAGGACAGCGGGAGCTGGTGGCTGCTGGCCGATGGGGGAGGGAGCTGGGAGGGGGAGCCGCCCCGAGCCGCTGTGGTCACTGTGGTGCTCCCCATCCGGCCTCACCGTCGGGGCCTGAGAGGTTGGGGGGCAGCCCCCACACGGGCTCCCGGGGTCCCAGAAGACGAGGCCCTCCTGGATGTGGCCGGATGCTTTTGCATCCCGGTCCCTGCGCTCACGTGGGGAGAAAAGGAGGGGCGAGAGCTGTCCTCGGGCAAAGATGTCTCAGGAGGACGGAGGCCCAGGCCCACCTCCCGTGTCTGCCCGGGGAAGCCTGGCCAGGCCAACACTCTGGGGGGGAACCCGCTGCTGGTCCCGCAGCATCGCCGGACTTGCGATACAAGGCAATGCGGGTGGCGGTCAGACTCTGGGATCTCTCCTCTGCTCTCCTGCCCGGCTCTGCGCACACCGAGGGCCTACGACTGTGGCCGCTACTTTTTAGGCTGAAGGACACGGGGTAAGGTGGTCAAGGTCGCCCGAGAGTTTGTGAGGAGAACTAGGATTTGGAGGGAGATCCGTGTCACCCCCAGCCTGGGGTTCCACCCTCGTCCCCTCAGTCCCGTTTGGAGTTTTCTTCTGAGGACCTGTGATATGATGATACGGTGAGAAGTATCCATTTCGGTCTTTGTCTCTGGCTCCTGGTCAGAGCCCCCCAACTCTTGCAATTTCCCAAGTCGTAAGAATAACAGAATCATCTTTTATCACAGTATTTGGTTGTGGTCCCAGCAGCAGTTCTTTTGTTGCTCACAACAAGCCTCTTTGATCCCCCCACCCCCACACACAGAATTTATGTCAACGGGGTGGCCCTTGGAAAGCCCTTCGAGGATGGGGGCTGGTCACCACGGAAGCCAACCACGGGGCCAACCACGTGACTACAGGGTGGGAACTTCCAGCCTTACCTCTGACCTCCAGGGAGGGGAGAGGAGAGGGCTGGAGGAGGGGCGTATCACCCACCGCAGTGATTTAATGGAGCACGTCCAAATAGTGGAAACTTCATAGAAACCCTAGACAACAGGGTTTGGAGAGTTTGTGGGTCGATGTGCAAGAACGCATCCATGTGCCGGGAGGGTGGCGCACCCCAAATTCCAAGGTCCTTCAGACCTCACCCTATGCACCTCTTCATCTGAGTCCTTTAAAATATCCTTTGTAATAAACACAGATCTCGGTGTTTCCTGAGTTCCGTGAGCTGTTCTAGCATATTACCGAACCCAGAGAAGGGGTCTTGGGAACTCCTGATTTATAGCTGGTTGGTCGGGTGCACAGGTGAGGCCCTGGGCTGTGGGAGGGGCACCAGAAGCGGGGACACCTTGTGGGACTGAGCCCCGGGGTCTGTGCCAACTCTGGGTGGTTAGAGCCAGACTGAAGTCACTTATAGGACTCCAAGCTGGCGTCGACTGACAAGTGAAGAATTTGTTGGCATGGAAAACCCATACATCTGGTGTCAGCAGTGCCGGAATGAGTAGAAACAGGTGTTTCCCTGGAGGGCCTCACCGGATTCCTGGGTCTGTCTCCCTTGTTCTGTGAACCCCTGACCAGAGCCCTGAGACCTGGTCCCAGCAGCTAGCAGCCCCTGATAGGGACCCAAAGCGCTGTTGTAAAGAAACGTGGAGAACCAATCCGCGGTCTGACTCCCAGCGCTGACCTCCCTCAGCCCATCCTGTGGGCAGGCCGCCTTTGACCAAGCCCAGAACTCTGACTGAAACACGCTCCTGGTGATAAGGATTAAAGTAGAGGGAACCCCGCCCCCGATTCCCTACTGCTTCCCAGATCCTTCTCGGTGAATGTTGACCTTCTGCTAGAGCACGGGGGGTCGGTCGGTCAGAGGTGCGGGCTTTGACCCCGAGGTGGCTCGCACCCACAGTGTGACTCATCGGCTCAATTCCTCTGAAGAACCTACTTTGCCTTCTGTTCCCATTACGTCTCGTCTTCGCTCATCACTTGCGAACACGAGCCACAGGAACTGGAACCAAGTGAGACCCAAAGGAAACGCAGACATTGGTGTAACTCCAAATTCCACGCTGGTGCGGGCTGGGTTTTCTCGGAGGCTTAATTAGCACATTTCTATCTGCACCTTTTTCTTCCGCTGCAGCGAGGCTTCGTACCACGTGCGTGCTTTGAGGCCTCAGCCAACAGTCGACAGTGAACGAATTAACACTTTGGCTATTACTCAAAAATTATAGGTGTTCCCAAGGAGAAAAATGTGAAACAGAAGGAAAGTTTCCACACACGGGTTTTGAAGGCCTACGTCAACCTTCCTAGGGCCCATGTGGTTATTATTTTGGATTCTGGTTTTGTTGATCTTCTCCTCACGTGTGTTAAGTAGGCGGTTTTGCCCTTGATGACCCCTTTCTACGTCAACTGCACACCTCTGACAATCGGGCAGAGTTCTGGGCTAGGAAAGTCAGGGAGCGTTTGCGCAGATCCCTGAGTCACAGCCGTCTGGGGGCGGTGACCCAGCGCGCCAGAAGTGAGGCGTTCTCCAACGTCAGGTAATTATGAATTAGAAACGTCAAAGGAGCAGATGTGAGGGTTCACGCTTACTCTCTGCAGTCGGGACGTTTAATCATCTGTGGTCCATCCCCAAACTGTAGTATCACTGGTCGTGTTCACCTGGCCCCACGCGTCTGATTTCTACCCCTGGGGAGACGTTGTGACCTGGCACCCAGTTGGGACCTCCTTAGTCAATGCACAATCGTGAGCGTGCCCTCCGGCGGTGGCGGGGGTCTGCTTTTCCACGGCCCCGGTTACGGTCGGCTCTCCACTCCACATTTTTAACAAGGCGACCTCTGTCACTGTGGGGTTAATCATCACTGGACTTGTACATTCGCAGTAAATTATTCTCAAAGGGTTTTGGCATCTGCCCCAAATACTTCCACAGACAGCCTGGGGAAACGTTTAATCCCTGGCCCCTTCGAGATGCCTTTGAAGTATTTTATTCGGCTGCTGTTTTCGAGTCACACGGTATCCGCCTCGAGTTCTTGGGGCGCGCTCAGGACAAGCTCACTTGGGACTGGTGTCCTCGCATACACTGGAGCTCTGCCCGACTGTCACGTCCAGGCACGTGAACAGTCTAGGACGTGAACACGAGGCCTGCGCTTTACATTTTAATCACTTATCCTTTGCCTACACGTTGTTTTTCATAGTTTGCAAGTATTTTCCGGCCCTTTGGCATCTCATTCACTCAGGGTCTAAAATGTTTGCTTGCTGGGTCTCAGAGGGCACTGCCGGTTGAGAGCTGGGGTCTGGCGTCCGCTCGGCCCCCAGGGCTGGCTGGAGCCGACCGGCGTGCTGGTCTCGACCTAGCCGTCAAAGGTCGGCCTGTCGCTGACGGGAGCCGGGATGGGACATCGGAGACCAGGACGGGGAAAGCATTGTGGAGATGGACGCTGGAGAGCAGAACAGAAACGCGAAAAACAGAGAGCCGACCGTCTGCCAGCGGGGGGAGCTGCTCCCCACAGGTGTGCTTGGGGACCGGATCCGACGCGGTCTACACGGCCGTGCTATTTTACCTTGGTCGGCCCATCTCCTTCCTACCTGACCGCGGCCGCATCCCCCTGGGGGCCTGAGACTCTCCCAGAAGTTCCTATAGGAGACACGGACGGTCACGAGGGACGAGCCAGACAAGCGGCCACTTTGCAAAGCCCTAGAGAGTGGGTCCGTTGCAACCTCCCATCCTGCAGAAGGTCTGGAGAGGCATTTACTCAAAACAGCCGCCTCGTAGGGCCCGCCCGACAGCCCCAGTCACGAGAGCCGCCACCACCGTCTGGTGACCACGGCCGACGGGCACACCCCGAGGCTCTGCAGGGCGCTCGACCCGACCCCACCCGGGTGCTCCCCGGCTGCAGCATGAAGGCTGGCACGGGGCCTTTCCCCAGGTTCTTGTCTCTGGCTTCCCGGGCTTGCAAATCTTTCGGGGCGACCAGTGTCACAGCTGGAGGCACCCCCGGGGCGGAGACAAGGACCCTGAGGTGCAGCGCAGGGACAGGCCTCCCGAGGCTTCCTTCAGGGAACACGCCCGACCTCCCTCTCCCCGCAGACCTGTGTGGACCAGGTCACCAGCGACACGGGCCCCAGGGGGCTTTCTCTGGTTCACCGACACTGTCCCCTGGCTGCCTCCTTCAGAGGGACCCCTGGTGCCCTCGGCACCCGGCGTGGCCTGGACTGCCTCTCCCGGAACCCCCCTCAGGCACAGGGAGATCGCACGGGCCCTCCCACGAGCCGGCACGCTACAGTTTTTCCTGTGATGTTCTTTGGGCCTACTGTGCGCGCCCGCCCCCTGCCCCGTCCCCAGCACGGCCGTGGCCTCTCGGATGCAACCCGGGAATCCTCCAGGGGGGAATCCGCCCCCCCCCCCCAGCCCCACTCCCGACAACAACAGCTGTTTGGGGCCGCTGACCTACTGTGCACGGGGTCGTGTCGCTGAGCCTATCACACCGTACAGTAAATAAGTGTGTGACACGCTGCCACGTGCACACCAGCTGCCACGTGCACACCGTCACGGTCGCAATGAGCACACATGTGGGGCACCTGGGGGGCTCAGTCGGTCAAGCGGGTCATGAGTTCGAGCCCCGCACGGAGCTCTGTGCTGTGAAGGCGGAGCCTGCTTGGGATTCTCTCTCTCCCTCTCTCTGCCCCTCCCCTGCTCACGTGCACATGCACGCACTGGCTCTCTCTAAAAATAACATTAAAAAGAAACAAAAAGAACACAGATTTGACTCCGAGACTCTTGAAGTCCGTGAAGCGGGGCATCTCACCGCGCACGACACGGAACACAGCGTGCCCCTGCCTCTCCCTCCCCTCCCTCCAGGATGCCCGCTCCGCCCGCCAGCGTCCTGCCCTCACGGAAGGGACCGGCTTTTCAGGTTTGCTGGTGGACCGTCCCCCCAGCGGCAGCAGGGCGGAGGCAGGGGGGCGCCTCCCCCTGCGGTTGCGGTTTTCGGCCTCCCGGCCCACGTGACCGGCTTTCGCAGGGGAGGGGAGGGGGGCGTGGCAGCACCAGCACCCGCGTGTGACCGGCACACGCTGCTGGTGTTCACGGCGTGTGTACCGAACGGCGACGGCCCCCGGTCAGTGGCAGGTGAGACTTCCATGCAGACTCTGGAGCGAGGACATTCGGGGGATCCCGGGGCAGAAATGCCAGCTTTAGAGCTGGGGTAGCCGTGCGCCCTTGTGCAAATCGTATGGGGGGAGGGGGCCTCAGCACCTCCACCTGCAAGGTGTAAGGCATCTTTGCTCTTTCTTCCAGCATCTTCTATGCACGTGCCCCAGGAGGGTCTTACGGATTGAACCGTGTCCCTCCGAAATTCTTATGTCGATGTCCTCACCCCCAGGACCTCAGAACGTGACCTTATCAGTTAGTGGGGACTCTGCAGATGTGGTTACAGATGAGGTCATACTGGGCAGGTGGGACCTAACCCAACATGACCGGCCGCCTTACGAGAAGAGGAAATTTGGACACAGACACACACGGGAGAGTGGGGGGGGGGGCTGGTGTCCCCCGAGGCCCCGGAGCACCAAGGATCCAGCATGTCCCTGGAGGGGGGGAGGGAGGCGGGGACAGACTCTCCTTCCCAGCTTCTGAAGGTACCTGCCCTGCCTACACCCTGTTCCTAGACCTCCGCCTCCAGAACTGGGTGTTCTCTCCGCCCACAGAGGATAGGGGACAGCCAATGAGCATCTCAGCCTTACCCCTGGTCGCCTTTCTCTTTTTACCCCCTCACAAGGGGACTCAGCAGGAGGGGAGGCACCGGGAGGGGGGTGAGGGGGGACATGGAGAAAGGCTGCTGTTTCCCAGCACCAACATCAGGCCCGGCCTCCGGGGCTGGGGTCCTTGGGGCCACCTGGTGGGCGAGGGCTCTTCAACAGGCTAGGAATCAAGAGACAGAGGTTCTCGCTGATGTGAAGGTAACGTGGTCATGATACAAATCTGTGTGAGAACGGGCTTTGGGGTGAGGGCTCTGAGCTCCCTGAACGGCATGGGGGCTACTTTGGGGCCAAGAATAAGGCTCACAGCAAACAGAAAGGAGGGGAGGACCCCGCCTTCCAACCCAGCTGCCCTGCAGATCAAGATGAATCTACCCAGTGTGGTCTCTCTCCTTATGGCTAAAGATCTGGGGGCAACTGGCTTCAGTTGCCTCCTTTAAAAACAGAACCACCCTACGACCCAGCAACTGCATTACTAGGTTTTACCCAAAGGATACAAAAATTCGGACGCAAAGGGCCACATGTGCCCCAATGTTCATAGCAGCGCCATCGACAACAGCCAAAGTACGGGAAGAGCCCACGTTTCTATCGACTGATGAACGGATAAAGAGGATGTGGTTTATGTATATAATGGAATATTACTCAGTCGCCGAAAAGAATGAAATCTTGTCATTTGCAGTGATGTGGATGGAACCAGAGTGTATTTTGCCAAGTGAAATAAGTCCGTCGGAGAAAGGAAAATAGCATATGATTCCACTCGTGGAATCTAGGAAACAAAACGAACATGGGGGGAGAGAAGGAAAAATAAAATAATATAAAAAGGGGAGGCAAAGCATAAGCGACTCTTAACAACAGAGAACAGACTGAGGGTTGATGGAGGGAGGTGGGTGGGGGATGGGCTAGATGGGTGATGGGCGTCGAGGAGGCACTTGCTGGGATGCGCACTGGGTGTTGGATGTGAGTGATAAACCGCTAAGCTCCACCCCCGAAACCAATACCACAGTAACTAACTAGAATTTAAATAAAAATTTGGAAGAGAAACAAAGATTCAGTTGCCTTCCTTGGGAAAGCTATGTAACCAACGACCCCGACTACAGTTTCTTCATGTTCAGTGTGGACTTCGCATGTTGTGAACACTCCCAAGGGAAGGATGATAACTCCTGGGAAGTTGCGTGATGAGCCCCTTTAGAGATGATCCGGAGGGCAGTCTTTGGCCACAGACGGCTGGCTTCCATTGCCTCCGTGGGCTCCAATGGGCCAGTATCTTCTAACGGATGATTAGCTATACACTAAACACGTCCATCTTTCTCGCTCGTCAATTATTTAAACTAAATAATAAAATAGGGGCGCCTGGGGGGCTCAGGCGGTGAAGCGTCCAACGTCAGCTCAGGTCACAATCTCACAGTTCATGAGTTCGAGCCCCGCGTCGGGCTCTGGGCTGACGGCTCGGAGCCTGGAGCCTCTTTCAGATTCCGTGTCTCCCTCTCTCTCTGCCCCTCCCCTGTCCATGCTCTGTCTCTCTCTGTCTCAAAAGTAAATAAAATATTAAAAAAATTTTTTTAAACTAAATGATGAAGTAATATTTGGGGTTAGAGAACTATGATTTTTGTATAATTACATGCTAAGGCAAAAAATAGACTATTTCGAAAATGATACGCCTCTTCCAGAGCAAAGGGAGAACACAGCCCCTCCCCGTGTCGCATTCACCCGGGTCACTGCGACAAATGCTCTCTGGCAGATGCAATGGTATCCGAAAGGAGACTGGCTTCCAGACAGAATTCTCCAGCGTCCACAGGAGACGGGCCGGGACGGGCCGGAATCAAATCTTCGCGTGTGTCCCAGCGAGTGGACGTGCCCCGCGTCTTTGTCTCTCTGTTTTGAGCCTGGTCTCCCGCGGGAGAGGTCAGGCAGGCTAAGACTCACAGCCAGGCTCCCTCGGGCGTGTCCAAGAGGGCAGCTGTGCGGGAGAGGAGGTGCGACCCCGGCCCCCTCAGGAAGTGTGTGATTTCCGCACGTGCCCCGGGCACCCGACAGCGACGAGGCAGAGACCGGACAGATCTGTGCGGCACAGACTTGGTCCTGAAGGAAGCGTTCCAGCCATCAGCACAATTACTGTTGGAGCACTGCACAGAGAGTCCTCTGGGGGCAACTGGGTCGGACCCCCTCTTCTCCGTGACCGGGGAGGCCCTGCTCTCCTTCTGGTCCAAATCCGGGACGAGGTAAGTCACCTGAATGCTGTCCTGTCGTGGAAGGCAGACATTCGATCTTCCTTTTTTTTGCAACGATCTCAGGAAAATGTTTAACTGTATCTTTTAAACGCATCCCATAAAACGACTGTTTTTTCTTTTTTTTGCCAGAGCTAGGTTACCGGTCCTTGTGCATCGGACAACCTTGCTCTGCCCTGTCCCACAACCAGGCGGCGGAGAAAGAAGAGGGTCCGATCAGGGGGAAGCACCGTGGCCAAGAGGTGCCGACACGGGCTCCGCCACGGGTCTCTGTGCGCCGCCGATCTCTGCCTTCTCACAGATCTGTCGGACACGTTACAGCGTGTGCTGTGGGTCAGGCACTACTCTGGCCCTTCCAGTCCGTCCGACCACACTGGAGATAGTTCCTGCCATCACGCTCCGTTCACAGAGAGGGAAACCGGTCCGGAGAGGATGCGGTCCTGGCCCTCTGCCCCTGTGCCTGGTGCTGCCACCCGGGGCTCCTCAGGAGCTCCCCTTCTCTAGGCTCACCCCTGCCATTCTCCACGTTCCAGCAAGCCTGGATTACACACTGTAGCGTCCCTCTCCTTCCTAACCAATGGGTCCCTAAGATCTGCCCAAGAGGAATGAGAAATGGTGGGGGGCAGGCCAGGCACAGGGCCTCCCTCAAGTCCGCTCACCCTTTCCCGAATACCTCCTCAGTTGACCTCGAGGCTGGCAAGTAAGACAACCATTCCCAATCCCCTATTCCTTGTATCCCGATACTTGTCTTCCTACCTTCCTTTTAGCTAGAAGTGCCATGTGACGGTTTCTCATCCACAAGGAGCACAGGGAAGTCCCAAGGTTTGGGGAAAGCTTTGCCTTCCCGATAAAAGGGACGGAGGCAGCTCGTTTCATCCATTTCCTCCCTTCAACTGCATGTGACGCCTGGGGCTGTGGCAGCCACTTTGCGGCCACAAGGCACCACTCACGAGGATGGAAAAACAATGCTCTAGGGACGGTAAACCTAGAAGACGGGTAGATCTGGGCTTTCGCCAACCAGCTGCCGAGCCAACGCTTACAACCCCCTACTGCCACGTGAGTCGTTACTTCGAGAAAAAGAAACGGCAGTGTGAAAAACGACATCGTCGAGTTAGACAACTGTAAGTGACTCAGGTGTTCTGTGAATACCCTCCTTTCCCTACCGGGAAGCACTGCTGTGAGGATTTCGATGAGATAATGATTCCCTTAGGGCAGTGCCCCATGCACACCACCGTCCTCCCCGGGAGGGCCGAGGCCCCAGAAGAGGAGTGAGCTGGGCAGAGGAGTGCTTGAGCTGCCCCCAGCCTGCCTCCGGGCTGTGCGGAGAGGCTGTGCCCACGCCGGTCAGGGTAGAGCACTCGGGAAGGAGACACAGAATCAAAATAGAGGTGCGCCCAGGTGTCGGGACCAGGCATCTGAAGACGGACAGACCAACACAGGGGCTCTGACCGCGTGGGCTCGGGGGGCCCAGAAATGAGTGGAAATGACCGGCCAGATGTTTATGTGCACCCCAGACTCTGAGGCAGGTGCGTTCTGCGGGGTAAGACGGGCCAGGCTGCAGCGCAGGTTGGCTTTGCACGGGGAGGGATTCCTTCTGCCTCACGCGCACACGGACGGAGACGTTCAGGGGAGGTAATCAACTGATTCATGATCAGGAAAGTCCGATCAGAAACAGGCAAACGGTCACGATCTTTGTGCGATGCTCAGGGATGAACTGGAGGGAGTGAACACACCGAACGGAGGGACGCACTTACTGTTTGCTTCCAGGTCTTAAAACACCTCTCGCGGGGCGCCTGGGTGGCGCAGTCGGTTAAGCGTCCGACTTCAGCCAGGTCACGATCTCGCGGTCCGTGAGTTCGAGCCCCGCGTCGGGCTCTGGGCTGATGGCTCAGAGCCTGGAGCCTGTTTCCGATTCCGTGTCTCCCTCTCTCTCTGCCCCTCCCCCGTTCATGCTCTGTCTCTCTCTGTCCCAAAAATAAATAAACGTTGGAAAAAAAAAAAACAAACAAAAAAAAACACCTCTCGCAATTACCAGGTGCTGCCTACCTCCTCCCCAGAGGCCACGGGGACGGATGTGAGCGTCTGCTCTCTCGCGGAGGCGCCAGGGCCAGGCCACACGGGGTTTGGCAAAATTGCAACGACACAGCAGTTCCAGGACGAAGGGTCAGACGCAGGCCCTCGACTCCCCATCTGCGTTCCTGGGGCTGCGTTCTCCCGCTGCCCCCGTGGCCCTCACCCGCAGGGCAGGGTGGCTCCACGGTGACGTGAGGGCCTCGTCTGCGGCAGCCCCGTGCCGTGTAGGGGAGACCGCCACGGCGGAGAGAGAGGCAAGCCTTTCCCGCCCTCCCGAGCCTGCCTGTGCAGACACACGCGGCCGGGGAGCGGGCAAGCCCGGTTCCTAATGGAAGGGCCTGGTGCAGGCGTCGCTGCGTGGCTCAGAATCGAGGGCCCCGGCCTTGCCTCGGTCAGAGCCAGGACAAGGAGGGGTCCTGACGATTCTTGGCCAGAGTCTTTAGGTCCCGTCTGGGACTTCACTGGGGTGCCCGATACAAGGTGGAGGAGATTCCGTTTAGCCCTGGAGGGTTCCTCCGGATCACGAGCTGGACGCACAGACACCATGACAGCCCCTGATTGTCAGCACAGCGTAAAACCCACCGTGGAGGCCGGGGTGCGCCCCATCCTGGACCTCAAGGCTCCCTGCTCTGCCCACTGGCATCTGGTGGCTCAGTGACCAGAGCTGCTCTCCAGGGAGGGCCTCGGCCTTGCCTCCAGGGAAGTGCCTGTGGCCCAGTGAGCAGGCCCTGCCTTTAGGGTCCGGCCTCTGGGCCCCTATTTGGCGCAGCGCCTAAGAGGTGCACAGTCATCACGCTGGCTGGTTTGAATCAAAGTCATTCGACCACAGCCGTTTAACGGACACCATCCCGGGGCTTGTGCAAGGTGGGTGTTCGGGGCCGGGGCTCACGTGGGTCTCCCCACACCCCCTTGCAGAGACCGCCTCTGCTGTAACACGGGTACAGGCTCCACCATGGGATGCCTTTAGACTCTGTAGCAACTCATCTCTGCAACTAGATAGATGCTGGGCATCTCTCTAGCCGGGTTTACAGAACCAGGGTCTCACCGGGGGGCTGTCCCCAGGGTCAAGGCTAGAGACGGTTGTACTTGCTACGGCAGGGGGAGCGAGGCATCGAGGGAGGGGCCGGGGATGCTGCTGAACATCCTGCAGGGCAAGATGGTCCTCCACGAGAGAGAATTACCCAGTTGAGAGGTCACTGGTGCCATCGCGGGGACACCTGGTGACAGCATACCCCATTTAAACGGCTGCCCTGTAGGTCTGGGACGACGTGCCGTAATTTACTTGACGGTGTCCTTATTGTTGGACATATGCCTTATTTCTAGGTTGTTGCTAAACAAGCATCTTTTATACATGCAACTTATAGGCTGGATAGACTTCTAGAAGTAACATCTCCTGGTAGGTAGAGCAACATACACGGTTTAAAACGTTGGTGGGTTTTGCCGAGTGTTAATACGTTGCTCCATCAGCTCTCTGGACAGCAGAGCCTGGCGCTATGCGGGCACCAGGACGGGGCCTGCTCGTGTCCTTGCTCTCCAGCTCCCCCCGTAGTGGACACCGTGCCGGGCACCTCCTCCCGCCCGATGGCCCCACCGCACTGCTGACCGCTGACCACGCGTCACTACGCTCAGCACGCACGCAGGTGCCCGTGACAACGAGGGATGGAAAGCGGCAAGTGGGCAAAGAGGATTCGGCAGCCGTGTTACTCGCGGGAGTCCTAGGCAACCCGTGCGTCTGCAGGAGGAGAAGTCCACCGAGAGGCAGCCGGGGGGAAACCCTTCGTGGAGAGTGATTCTGAAAGTGGATTAGTACTTGGCTAACATTCGCGTAACTCTTGATTTTCACACATGTTAGGACGTATTAATTTAAGGGGGACTGAACAAGAGGCACCTTTCAGCCGTCCTCTCCAGGTTTGCGGGGTTCTAAACGTAAAACGAGTAGAAACAAGTTCCACCCTTGTGTGCAAAAACAGTGCCTTTTGGGAAACCGCTAATAACCCTTGGCCAGAGACTGTGTCTTCGAAGTCCTTGCGGCTTGGACGCGAGAGGGCATCTGCACACCTGATTCAGGCCCCTTGCTCTCAGTGAACCTGGCAAAACGTGCGGGCAGGCAGTAGAGGTGGGCGGGCGGGCGGCCCCTGCCCTCCCGGGGCGCATGCGGGCTCTTACCCAGACGGTTGCACGGGTTCCGTTTGAAGAGGGCTCTCAGCAGGCTCTGGGCTTCGGTGCTGAGGAACTGTGGCATGCCCAGCTTGGCTCTGAAAACAGAGTTGTAGTGTAGGATGAGAAGGACAGCCAGAGTTTTCTCCAGCACTCGGCAATCCTGCTCAGTCAGCATGAACAGATCAAACCGACGTGACCCAGAGCAGCAGCACCCAAACTTTCTGGCCTCAGGGCCCTTCTGCGCCCTAGAAGTCACGGCGGGCATCAAAGAACTTCTGTTTACGTGGGTTCGAGGAGAGAAATCTTTACCATAGCGATTGAATAACTGGCTTCAAAACTAATGCACCCGTTAAAAAGAAACACTAAGAATCCCATTAACATAAGTAACATTTTAAATGATGTTTTACTAGGTTACTACGCTACGAACCACGTTTTCCAAAATAACAACAAAAGGTTTGGCTAGAAGAGTGATATTGTTTTTTTTTTGTTTTTTTTTTAATTTTTTTTTTTTTTCAACGTTTATTTATTTTTGGGACAGAGAGAGACAGAGCATGAACGGGGGAGGGGCAGAGAGAGAGGGAGACACAGAATCGGAAACAGGCTCCAGGCTCTGAGCCATCAGCCCAGAGCCCGACGCGGGGCTCGAACTCACGGACCGCGAGATCGTGACCTGGCTGAAGTCGGACGCTTAACCCACTGCGCCACCCAGGCGCCCCTAGAAGAGTGATATTGTTTACAGTTCGGGAATCTCTTCTGGGTGAGAGGAGAGAAAGGCAGATATGCTTATCTACCTCTGTGTTCGATCTGTTGCAGCACCAGGAAGAAAATCTGGGACTTCACGGAGCTAGCACAAACAATCCTAAACTTTGGATGGAACCACAAAAGACCTCAAATAGCCAAAGCCATCCTGAAAAAGAAAACCAATGCTGGAGGCCTCACAATTCCAGACTTGAAGTTGATTACAAAGCTGTCCTCATCAAGACAGTGTGGGACTGGCACAAACACAGACACAGATCAATGGAACAGAGAACCCAGAAATAAACCCAGAAATATATAGTCAACTAACCTTTAATAAAGCAGAAAAGAATATCCAATGGGAAACCGACGGTCTCTTCAGCAAGTGGTGCTGGGAAAACTGGGCAGCGACATGCAGAAGAATGAACCCGGACCACTTTCGTAACCACACACACAAATAAACTCAAAATCGGATGAAAGACCTAAATGTGCGACCCGAAACCATAAAAGTCCTAGAGAACACAGGCAGCAACATCTCTGACATCAGCCCTACCAACATTTTTCCAGGTATGTCTCCGGAGACAAGGGAAATAAAAGCAAAAATGAACTATTGGAGACACATCAAAATAAACAGCTTCTGCAGAGCGAAGGAAACGATCAACAAAACTGAAAAAAAAAAAAAAAAACCGACGGAATGGGAGAAGATATTTGCAGATGACATATCGGATAAAGGGTTAGTATCCAAAATACATAAAGAACGGACACAACTCCTCATCCCAAAACCAAATAATCCAACTAAAAAATGGGCAGAAGACATGAATAGAATTTTTCCAAAGAAGACCTTCAGATAGCCAACAGATACGTGAAAAGATGCCCCACGTCACGCATCATCAGGGAAATACAGATCAAGACTACAATGAGATATCACCTCACACCTGTCAGAATGGCTAACATCAACAACTCAGGCAGCAACAGAGGTTGGCGAGGACGCGGAGAAAGAGGAACCCTCCGGCACTGTTGGTGGGAATGCAGACTGGTGCAGCCACTCTGGAAAACGGTGTGGAGGTTCCTCAAAAAGTTAATGTACACTTACCAACCTACTGTGATGAAAAACATAAAATGAAAAGAAAATAAAACCCAGTAATCTAATGGACCCAAATGACTGCAAAAAAAGAAAAAAAATCCAGGAAAGGAGGAGCCTGCGAGCCCCCAGGAGGCTCTCGGTCCCCGGGGTCCCCAGATTGTGTTCTGGGAGCCATGGGACCACAGCTTGGTGTTGACTTTCAGAAATGCTTGGCCACTCCCAAGCGACGAGTCCACACACAGGATTAGCTGGAGGGAATTATTCTCGTTTTAGAGACAGTACAGCTCGTGTTCCCCCTTAAAATTAAAAGTCACAGAGGTAAGCAGTTCAAAAACAGCAGACTGCAGCCATAGATCCTTCGCCCACAACAGAGGAAGACACTGATCAAATCCTCTCTGTGAGCTTTCCTCCACTCCTCTCTCTCCTCCCACTTATACAATGGCGCAACCTACAAAAACTTAAGCTTTTTAGGCGCCTCTTGCTTTTATAAAAGTGTCGTGTCCACCTGCAGGGTTTGCGAGAGCGGGTCACGAGGACCGGCAGCTTTACGGCTTCTCTACGCCCTCGCACAGCAGAGGGACATTAATTTGGAGCGAGGGGTACCTGTTTCCAGCCGCTTCTCTACCCCCATCCACGCTCCTGTCTTCTCCTCCTGGAGCTCTCCCTTCTGACATCGTGCTTACACGGAGCCTGCTCCTGTTTAAGGTGTCATCGCAGGACCGGCACTGGGTTTACACGTCTTTGCGGGATGCTAAGAGCAACGTCCACTTGCACGGTAATTGATTCTTTGGGAGAACTGAACAGAAAATTGTGCGTGTGTCCAGTCACGTGGGCAACGTGATTCCCTGCCAACGTGAGGCAGGAGAGCTCAGGGACCTGAACGAATGGGGTCAAGAGGTAGAGAAAGAAAGGAACCCCCACTCTTGTGCTCTCTGGAGCCCCTAAGTCCTCTGCCCTTCCGAATCTGTACTTTGTTTCTGAAGGTCCCTGATCACCACACTCCCTGCCGCTGACACCACACGCGATTTCGCTGATGGAAAACGTTATCTGCGCGTCACCAGGGTCACTCAGGGATCCCCGTCAGCGTCTCCCCTGCAGCGAAAACGCCAAGAACGCAGATCACGGTTGTTGCTGATGCCTACTTAACAACCCGGGCTTCCAAGACCGAAGCTCTTGCTTTGGAAGGTGCTGGGCATACTGGATAGATCCCCAAGGGTGGGTGTTTCCGACTCACTTGAGGATGAGGGCCATGGTCTCCTTCCTGTCCTTCCCCTGGAACGGCAGCGATCCCGTGAGCATCTCGAACTGCAGAGCAACACAGAACAAGGAGGGTGAGTGTTCAGAGCGACTGGATTTACTGGCAGAGACCCCCAGGTGGGCAAAATGCAGCCAAAGTTCACGTGTCCTTTCAAAATCCCAATCAATCCGGCAGAGGCCCTGGCCGACACGCTAGTGCACATCAGCGAGCAGAGCGGCCTCGTGGCGCTCGAAGTTGGGCGGGGAGGCACACAAGCCAGCAACCCAGGACGTACCCCGGCCGTGGTAGGCGAGGCCGGCCGAGCGCCGTGGAGACGAGACACGCTGGGGCAGGGGACGGCAAGGGGATGGAGGCTGGGCCGTCCCCCTTCCGCGGGGCCGGTGGAGGACCCCGTTCCCGTCCTTCTCTGGTGTGTGCTGTGGAGGCGGCCGGGGCAGAGTGACTTCGGTCCGTTAAGAACGTCCAGTGAGAACAGTATGGCGCCAGGAATGTCTCCAACAGGGCCACGCTGAAAATAACAAGCGGACCTCTGCCAGGACGGCCTCCGGGACCGAGACAGCATTGAGGGCCCGCCTTTCCCGAGCACGGAAAAGCCCAGACTGCACGGGCTCTGGAAGGGGTGGCCTGGACCCGCAGGGTACGACCTGGACGAGGTGCGCACCTGCCCCCTTCTGGGAAAAAACTCGGGCAGGCGTGCCACCAAACCCTGTCCTTGAAAATGGGACGCTGAATCTAACTGACAGAGGCTACAGTATCGGTCCCAGTCCGCGTCTTCACGTCCTTGTCAACTACACTTGAGCCTTGAACACAGGTGTGAACACGGGTGTGAACAACACCGGCATGAACGACACAAGGGTGAACAACGCAGGCGTGGACAACATGGCTGTGAATGACACGGGTGTGAACGCCATGGGTGAGAACGACACCGCTGGGAACAACACAGCTGTGACTCATGGGTATGAGCGACACAGTTGTGAGCAACATGGGAGTGAACACCACGGGTGTGAACGACACGGGTGTGAACGAGACGGGTGTGAAATAATCCACTTCCGTGCGGGTCATGTTTTGGTACAGACAGTCCTACATACACCACAGGCGTGTTTTCTCTTATGATTTTCTCTTAACGACATTTCTTCACCTTACTTTACGGTGAGGATACAGTACGTAATACATATAATGCACGAACTATGTGTTAATCTACTGCTTATGTTATTGTGAGACTTCTGGTCAACGTTAAGCTATCTTATTAGTTAATTTGGAGGGGAGTCGAAGTTGTATGTGGATTTTCAACTACCTTCAGAGGTCAGTGCCCCTTAGCCCTGTGCGGTTTGAGGGTAAACTGTATAAGGAAACAGCCTCAGTGCGGATGTTGGTGTGATCTTACTAAACTTGCCTTAGTTTTGATTCTGACTGCATGTCTCTGTTCCTTTAAAATTTATCCCGCGGTATCTCTCCTCCGCATTAGGTAACACTCGAGAACTACATCGGAGTAGAAAGACCAAAATAATCACCCACAATCCCATTATCCGGGGATAGCCACAGTTAATATTTGTTATTTCCTTCTAGTACTTTCTTGAAGCTATGTTTTTTTAAAACACAGATAAAGTTTTATATACCAACCTTTCCTAGAACAACATAAAGACTTCCAATGCTTATTGGAAAATCTTCATAACATCGCTTTATATGTGGATATGCCAAAACACGTTTATTTGTCGTTGGACGCTTAGAACGTTTCCAATTTCCTGCTCTTATAAGTAATGCCGAAATGTACCTAAGAGCTTTCCTACCCCATGGAGTTACCCTTATGACAGCCTGCCGGGAGTGAAATTAACCAACCGAAAGAAATGAGTGTAGTTAAGGCCTTATCAATACTCTTGGTTTGCTTTTTGAAGGTAAAATCTGAAAAGAAATGTTAAGAGTTCCTTCCTGTTGAGATGTGTGAAGCATTCCTCTGTGCTAACACCTGCTGTCCCTCCCGTGTGTACTCATTCGGTAAAAACACACAGAACAGACTGCAGGCAATCAATCAATCTACAAGCCATAAAAACGGAGAGTCAGAGAGTCCAGAAGATGATCCCAAAATAGGCAAACATAATTAAATGGAAGGGTAGAACGCTCTGGCAGATGAGCCATTCATCTGACAAAACTAGATGAAAGTTTATACGTTGATCGTAGAAATCAAAGTGTCTCTTAAAATAGAATCCTATTAGCAAAGAAAACCCCCTTCCTATTTTGCTTCTACTCTTCTTTGTCTCTCCTTTCTTCCTTCAGGAATGAAATTCCATGGCAAGGAAAAGCCTTTGAGAACTCATTGCTACAAAATCGGGGCCCATCCCGAACATCTGTGCCTCATGTAACCCTTTATTGTGGGTCAACCAGCAACTTGCAGCATTCGCCTGGTGATTCCTTCTTCGCTTTGACTATGACCCCGGGGGGATCCACAGCCTTTGTGTTTCTCTCCCTCCTTCCCCTGTTCTTCCCCTTGCAACACAGCGGGAGGTCACGCACTATTCATGAGCATCTAACACGGCGGCAAACGTGGGTGTCCACTAAATGCTTCTTGGTGATGAAGACAATGCTGGTGGTGGTGATCGTGAAGAACCCCACGCGAGTCTATTTCCACCACTTCCAGCCCCCTTACAGGTTCCCTCTCTGTCACACGTGGAGAAAGGAGATCATTTCAGTTTTCGGTATTACTGTTCTCAACAAAGCCGCTCAGCACTTTCTCCGTATTTAAGGATCCCATGAAATCAGGGCCTTATTGATGTGCTTTCCTGGGACATTATACGCAGTCAGAGTTTTGCTCTGGTGTTCAACAATACCGAGACCGACCAAGGTTTCCAGGGCAAACTGATATAAGCCATCATCGGCCTTGGGGTCCCACACACCAGGACGCGTGCTGGCGGTTCCCCAAGAGGTCCATTCACAGGTCGGCACCAAGGCAGGCTGTGGCAATGTACAGAAGGATAAATATTTTGACGTATCTACAGCAGTGGTTCTCAGTGGGGGAGGCTGTTCCCGTAGGGGCGGATCTCCCAATGTCTGGGGACAGGTTGATGGTCAAGCTGGGGAGGTTGGGGGTGTAGGTGCCCGTGACGTCTACTGAGTAGCAAGGAATGCTGCTTAACATCCTACAATGTGTAGAACAGCCTCCACCCAAAGAACTGTCCAGCCCCAAACCTCAACAGTGCTGGGGTAGAAAGCCCTGTCTGAAGGGACACCTGACGAGCCTCAAGAGAGTGGCCAGCCCTGGGGCACAGACACGACACCACGGAAGGCACCCAAACGATGCCGGGAGCGGCGGAACGAGAAGGTTCTCCGTAAGGGACACACTTCATAGCAGGGAGCCTGCAATTCAAGTTCGTTTGGCTGATCAACATTCTTTTTTTTTTTTTTTTTTTTTTTTAATTTTTTTTTTCAACGTTTATTTATTTTTGGGACAGAGAGAGACAGAGCATGAACGGGGGAGGGGCAGAGAGAGAGGGAGACACAGAATCGGAAACAGGCTCCAGGCTCTGAGCCATCAGCCCAGAGCCCGACGCGGGGCTCGAACTCACGGACCGCGAGATCGTGACCTGGCTGAAGTCGGACGCTTAACCGACTGCGCCACCCAGGCGCCCCAATTTTTTTTTTTCAACGTTTATTTATTTTTGGGACAGAGAGAGACAGAGCATGAACGGGGGAGGGGCAGAGAGAGAGAGGGAGACACAGAATCGGAAACAGGCTCCAGGCTCTGAGCCATCAGCCCAGAGCCCGACGCGGGGCTCAAACTCACGGACCGCGAGATCGTGACCTGGCTGAAGTCGGACGCTTAACCGACTGCGCCACCCAGGTGCCCCTCAGCAGGGGTGTGTAAGTTTGTGTGCATGTGTGTCAGAGGGCGCAGAGCACAGACTAGTCCACAACCCTTAGCACCCACTGTGCATCACCCCTGCTCTGAGCACTTGAAGGTCTACATGACCTGGTCCTTTGAGGGCAGAGGTGCAGGCGTTCATTTCCTTTCCCAGGGCAGCTCCTGAGCCCGAGCCAGCTGTATGTGCCGAACAATTTACACAGACACCTGCATGTGAACATCCACACGCGCTCAGTGTGAGTGGCTAAGAAATGAGAGAAAAATCTAAGGGCCTCTCCCTTACGACCTCGGAGCATTCCGATGTCTGCAAAGCACCCACAAAGCACAATCCCAACGTCCTCCTGAAAACGGAGTTCCAGGCTAGTGTGGAGATGTTAGCGATTTACTGTTGCCATGGAGACCACCACTACTGCTCAAGTTCTTTTCCAGCCCCAAGGACCTAACTTCAGACAATTTTGTTCGAGGACAAGGGCCTCCGCCATCCATGCAGGCGTCTTCGTCCGAGCCCGGAGGGCACTTGTGGCCATCAGACGGTCTGGGGGTAGCCCCTCAGTGAGGACGTGCAGGGGGCGGGCGGCGACCCCTGCAGTGTGCAGTCCGTTCCTGGCGGTGCTTCCTTGGCGGTCCTACCCGCCCTTTAACGAAGCCGGTGGAGGGCACCGTATACACACGGCATGCCCTAAACCGATCTCCTCCCGAGTCCGAGCTCAGACGCGACACCAATGCCACCCTAGACCCATCTCTCTTTGCAAGTGGGAATTTGGAGGTCGCTCCTGGTGCTGCCCAAAGGAAAACAGGCATCGTCACATCTGGCTGCAAGCTGGTTACCGCTGGGGGCTAAAGGGATCGGTGGGCAGGTCTACGTGAGAATGTGGTTTTTAGAACAATTATATGATCTTAACACAATCACTCAAGCTCTTTGAGCCTTCGTTGCCCCTTCTATAAACAGAAAGAATGAGATCTTTCCCACATAACTTAATGATTTTTTGGTTCAGATGGGATGAGAAGGAAGGAAGGCGCCTTGTAAACTCAGTGCCATGAGACCCTGTTATCACGGTGACGCCCCCTCCTGCCTCCTGCCGCCGAGCACAACAGTTCTGGACCCGTTCGCTTCCCCGGCTGTTACGAGACCCTGACTGTGGAGTCTTTTCAACCCAAATGACCGGATGATCCCACCAACTCAGTGAGAAACGCCCGGAGCCAAGCACTCCCAGTTTTTGCTGCGTCAATGATGCCAGATGCTGCTGGAACCAGGTCTCCTTGGGAAAAGCAAAGGACCGACGCCCGTGCGATACTCTCCAAACCCCAGAGCTCTCCTAGAGCTTTGGGACAAGGAAGGGCAGGGGACCCCGGGAGGAGGTGGAGGGCTGTGAGAGCCCACAGCCGTGTCACCCCCACAGGTCACGGAGCTCCCCGAGCGTGGGCGCTGCTCTCCGCGATGGGGTCCGACGGGGCGGTGCCCAAGTGCCTGTGTTGGGGAGACACTCCCAGTGGGTATTCGCAACATGACGGATTTATAGCGGCCATGTGTCAAAGTGCCAAGAGGACCCGGACAGGGTGCCCAGAACCCTGGGCGTCGGACACAGAGGTGAGGCATGTGGTGTGGTGGCCTGGACGCACAGAAGCTGGGCTTGGGACGCCTCACGCCAGCCGAGAAGTCTGGTGTGCGCTGAGGGCACGGGAGCACGGAGGGCCCCCAGCGTAGTGCTGTCGGGGAGGACGGCAGGGTGATGGGGCACGAGGAAGGGAGAGGAAGGACCATCTGGGGACAGGACGCCCCAGGCTGGGCGGTGTCTGTGTCTGAGCTGTGTGAACACACGAGCTAAAGAAAAGTCAAGTTTCTAGATGCAGATGTAAAAATGTCCAACTCCATGTATATCTTGGCTCACGTTAAATTCTGCGACTAAGTAGAAGGATTTTGTGCGTGACAAATGTCTTTAATACGAAGATCACCGCATCCCTTAAAACCCTCATGCTCAGCCTGTACGACTGTTAAGTACAAGGAAGCTTTGACTCTTAGTACCTGTGGGTCCTTACGTGAACCCAGTTCTGTTTCCTGATGGTGGAATTTGGGATGGGCAGGGGCAGGAATCTGGTGGCCTCCTCCCCGTCCCCGGGTCGCACAGCCACACTGCTCTTATACATCCCTAACACTGTCTTCCCTGGTCATTCGTGGGCCTCCGGGCCAACGTGGGGACCGGCCACAAGGGACAGCGACGCGGACGGGGAGGACCCTTACCATGAGCACACCGAAGGACCACCAGTCGGCGCTCTGCGTGTGTCCCCGCCGGTTCACCACCTCGGGCGCCATGTACTCTATGGTCCCGCAGAAGGAGTAAGCTCTCTTATCGTGGTCGATGGCCTCCTTACTCAGCCCGAAATCTACAAGAGGGACAGCACAGGGCACTGCTTCAGTCTGGGCGGCAGTCAGGACCGCGTCTGTGTGGGCTCCTGACCCGCCAGCTCCCCCGTCACGGGGGGGGGAATTCTGCCCGCACGTGTCACCCCTCCCGCCCGCTCTGTCCCAGCACAGAACCCTCCTTGGATGCAAGCGTCATCGTGCCCCCACACGGTAAGTTACAGAGTCTTTCAAGAATCTACAAACCCAGGAGTGCCTGGTAAGAGGATCAAGGGATGGCACTTCTTAGGGACCGACAAGCAGGCCTGGGGGCCTGCTAGGCTGGAAGCCGGGGACAGAGAAGCACGTGGCCCCTGGTCCGCTGGGACGGACGGAGGTGGTTAGCTTGAAGGAAAGGGCCGGAAGGGGTTCCAGGCACGGGCCGCTGGGGAAGGTGGTCCCCGGAGCTGAGGCACAAAGGGAAGATAGCATTTGCCGTGGGGTGGGCGGCCACCCCTCCCCTCGACCTCCAGGAAATCCTCACGAGGGTCTCCCTTCTGGCACAGCGGGCGTGGCCACGCACTTGGTGGGCAAAGGTCGTGGGAACGTGGTTCTCAGGACGGTGGCGCTCGGCTTCAGCGTGTTTGGGAAGAAGGCCACGATCCATCATCTCCTTCGGGGCCCGGTGAGGGTGGCGTGAGGTCACAGGCCAGGCAAGGAGGTCACACTACCTATGGGTGGATGTGCTTCCTCCGGCTGAAGGACTCGCTTTGCGCATTAGCGCCTGGGAGCGGTTGTTTGTAATTTGCGCCTGGCCCAAATGGTCAATCATGACACAGGATTAGCCCCGGGTCATGAGTAATGATGATAATGATAATAATAATAATAATAATAATAATAATAATAATAATAATAATAATAACAGAAGCATGATTACTTGATCAGAGAAAGCCCAAACCCTGTAACATCATAGATACATTTGACGTGGGAGCGCCAGGCTATTCGCAAACACCGCACACAAGTGTCACTTCTATATTCTACGTGCAGTTCCTCGTTTGGCAAAGAAAACTTCTGAAGTACTAAGAGAAGCTTAAACCTCCACCAAATGCCCCATAACTCTGATGACAGGACATTACAGGTGCCCTACCGCTGTGCCAGGCAAGGGGGTCTGAAGGTCCGGTTAAACGGATAGTCAGGATCTGGTACAGAAGCTCATGAGAAATTTTAGACCTAACTTTCAACATTAACAAGCATGTAAAGATGTATAATCAATATTTCTTGCCAGGGGCTAGATGCACCGTGCCCGGTACTGGCACTGGGTAAAACTCCCCTGTGGGAAAACAGGGTGTGGGGACATGTGGCAGCGAGACTGTGTGGGGGCCACAGAGAGGGGAGGGGAGGCCTCGGGGGAAAGGGTTGCGGAGGAGAGGAGGCCTCGGGGGGAAGGGGTGCAGACAAGAGGGGCCTCGGGAGGAAGGGGTGTGGAGGAGAGGGGCCTTGGGAGGAAGGGTTGCGGAAGAGAGGGGGCCTCGGGGGGAAGGGGTGCAGACAAGAGGGGCCTCGGGAGGAAGGGGTGTGGAGGAGAGGGGGCCTTGAGGGGAAGGGGTGCGGAGAAGAGGGGGCCTCAGAAGGAAGGGGTGAGAAGAGGGGGTCTCGGGGGGAAGGTGTGCGGATCAGAGGGGGCCTCGGGGAGAAGAGGGCTCCAAAACAGCCCGGACTGAGAGTCTGCAGGGAAGGCGCTGGAAGGTTCTTCGGTCAGAAGGACAGAGAAACGGAAGGGAGCCCGGCAAGCTCGAGAATTTCCAGATGCTGTGAGGACACACACACAGCTCATCCACATCTGTGAAAACGCCAGCCAAATCAGAGACACACAGCAGCCGATGCGGGCGTCAGGGGGACTTTGGGTCCAGGCCGCTCCCTATTTACCGGGCCAGGGGGAAGTCACCGGGACACCGCTGCCCTTTACAAACCTGTGATCTTAATGTGTCCCTCTTCGTCCAGCAGGATGCTGAAAGAGAGAGGAGAAAGCATGCCTCACGAGCGGCCCAGCCGGGCTGGCAGGCGCGACTTTGGGTGGCAGTCAGCACACGGGCTCGCCTGCGACGCACCAACGTGGGCTTGCACAGTCCGGCCTCCCCCGCCAGCGGCTTCTGCCGGGGCACGAGCGGACTCAGATCCACGGTGTTTGGGGTTAACCCGGCAAAAGCGGGGACCCGCAGGTCTGAGACCTTCTTAAGCCCACGGGAAGGGTCGGGAACCCTTCAGACTGTCCTGTGCGGGGAATGTGATTTTCAGGGTCCAGGATCGCCTTGGCCTGTGCAGATCCGGAGCCTCGTGCATTTTTTCTCTGGGTCAGAGGCCCCCTACTTCTTCCCGTCGCCCCTCCGTGAGCCCCACCCTGGCTCTCGTGACCACCCCAGGCTCTGGGGAGCCTGTGACACCTTGGGCCCTGGCACCGAGGAGCCCTGGGGCTCGGCAGGCTTCGCCTTGTCATAGGAGTTGGGTCCAAGCTCTTGTCACAGCGGCATCTGACATCTAGAAGCCCTGGGGTGGGAGGGGGGAGGGGCACTGGCCTTTCCATGCCCGGCTCTCCCGTGGGAGGGCACTGCTCACCGGCCGGCAGAGGGGGAGTCTGGAAGGGCGGACGCAGGCCGGCAGGCACTTGAGGAGGCCCTTCTTCCAGCTGTCAGCCCTCAGGGTCCCCGGGGCTCCTAGCTTTCCATTCCTTCTTTTGCTGTCGTTAGATCCTGTCCCATCAGCTCTGGGTGGCAGGGGTACCAGCCCAGACTTAGAGAGACCAGGAAGGGGAATGGACAGAAGCCACACCATCCCACTCTAGCACGCGGATGGACCGGAGTGCGGTGAGCCAGGCACCACGCAGGAAAGGCCGTGCATTCCACTTACACGGGGGTCGGGGTCGGGGGGAGCCTAGAGCAGCCAGGTTCACAGGCAGAAAGTAGCAGTGGGGGTGCCAGGGGTAGGAGGGTGGTGAGGGGAGTGAGTGTCTCACGGGGACAGATACTCAGTTTTGCAAGAAGGGAGTTTGGAAGGTGGGTTATGCCACGCAGCCGTGTGAGTGTGCTTTGAGTCACAGGGCTGCACGCTTAAAAACGGTTAAGATGTCGGGGCGCCCGGGGGCTCGGTCAGTTAAGCTTCCGACTTCAACTCAGGTCACGATCTCACGGTTCGTGAGTTCGAGCCCCGCGTCGGGCTCTGTGCGGGCGGCTCGGAGCCTGGAGCTGCTTCGGGCTCTGTGTCTCCCTCTCTCTCTGCCCCTGCCCCGCTCATGCTCTGTACCTCTCTCGCTCTCAAAAAGAAACATTAAAAAAATTTAAAAGTGAATTTAATTAGTGAAGATGCTAATTTTATGTTGTTTTTCTTACCACGATTAAAAACTATGCCCTGAGATTAAAAAAAAAAGGCCGACTGTTTTAACGGAATCCCAAGGGGAATGTTGCGGCACATAATTAAGAAGGCAATTTATCAGGAGAGAAGCGAGTATTTTCATCTCTGCCTTTCAGTTCTGCTTAATCTCTGCCCAGAAAGGAGCAACTTTCAAGATTAATCTCCTACTAATTCCAATTGATGACAAGATCTTTCTTCCACTCTGCTATTAAATATTACTATTTTTAACTGTAACGATCCCTCTGCCCTTTAAAAGAGAGAGAGAACCGGGGTGCATGCCTAACGGGCGCCCAGGGCTCGCAGCTTTGAGATCCGCTCCTGCTACCGCTCCCTAAGGGAGACGGCTGGAGTTCACAGGACACTCTCCCCTCTGTGGGGACACTGAAGACGGGGCCTTTTGTGATTACGGAACCATTTATTGACGTGTGCAGCCGGTGCTGTTCTACTGTGGGTACCTGCCGCACGTGCTTAAGTCAAAGCCACACACGACCTGACCTTCCCACCGGTGTTGGGCAAACGAACTCTGCATCGTGTGCGGGCACAACGTCGCCCGGGCGTGGCCCGTAAACGACCGCCACATCTGGTAAAAATGGCTTCGGAGAAGAGCTGTCTTTTCTTCAGCTCGGTGTGGATCAAAGAGTAAAGGCTCTGGAGGAAGGGCGGGACCCCCAGCGTAAGTCGCGCCCGTTGGGACACCTTCCCGGGGCGGACAGGCGGAACCCGCGTGGGAGGCATCCGCGAGAGGGTGGCCCAAGCCCTCTCTCTGGGGTGCACCCAGCAGAGAGCGACGGCCACCGGCGGGGGCAGCAAGAAAGGGGGTGCGGAGGGGCGTCCTTCACGCGCTCGCTTACTTCTCGGGCTTCAGGTCCCTGTAGATGATCCCCAGGCCGTGCAGGTGGTCTAACGCCAAGGCCAGCTCAGCCAGGTAGAACTTGACATCCTCCTCAGTGAACATCACCTAGTGAGAAAGTAGGAAAGAGCGGGATTGTTCGGCGCATCCTGTGGCCGGAGCGTTCTCACGGACCCGGCCCTGCAGAGCGCACGCTCAGTCACCTCCGCTCCGGAGGGGGTCACAGCTCCCCCCACCGTGCTCTTCGGGCTCTTACGACCGAAAAGTGAGTTCTCTTCATACTTGTGAGGTCAGCGAAGGCGGAAGAGCACTTCCCCGCGAAGACGGCGAACTTAGCCTGTGAGCGGGGAGCCTGGTTTCCCCCTCCTCGCCCCCGCGGCTCACACGCCTCTGGGGGGTGTTTCCGGGTGTATATTTTGATGTGAGTGGTTCTGCTACGAAGCGGCACAGGCGAGGCCGGATGAGGGGCTGCTGAGAACGCACCTCGGGTCTCATCCCCCCCCCCCCCCCCCCGCCCCGCCCCGGGGTTTACGCAAACCCACTGTCCGCCCAAAGTGAGGCGGGTTCTGCCAAAGGCGACACGCACGTGGGGGAGAGTCGTGGGGGCACCCCGATGCGGGCTAGCCGAGGCATACGCCAGGCCGGGTGCCCGGCAGACTTCAAAGCCATTATCTTGGTGACAGTTCCGCGCCTCCGGTCCCGTTAAGGACCAGCGGGCGGCTTTTAAAGTCACCTTACTAGAGGGGCGCCTGGGTGGCGCAGTCGGTTAAGCGTCCGACTTCCGCCAGGTCACGATCTCGCGGTCCGGGAGTTCGAGCCCCGCGTCGGGCTCTGGGCGGATGGCTCAGAGCCTGGAGCCTGTTTCCGATTCTGTGTCTCCCTCTCTCTCTGCCCCTCCCCCGTTCATGCTCTGTCTCTCTCTCTGTCCCAAAAATAAATAAACGTTGAAAAAAAAAAAAATTAAAAAAAAAAAAAAGTCACCTTACTAGAAAGCCAGATTGTTATCACAAACCACTTTTTCATGTTCACTGTGAGAAACCCATGTCACAGAGACCGCCAGGGCGTATTATTGCTGAATTCCTTCTCTGGATGCAGACAAGGCTCCCTGGTGAGCACAGAATTAGAATAAGGTGGCAGACACTTCAGGCTGCCACAGGTGCAGGGCATCCATCTCACAGAAAGGACACTTCCCCACGGGGTCGGGACACACACCCCATCGTCCCGGGCAGTGACGTCTGGGGCCATCAATCCTCATTGGCCTTCTGGCCGTTGGAACCACCCGTCGTCGCTCCACGCTCAACGGCTGCCTCTTCCGGCTGGGGGTTTCTTTTCCAAACCGGCTACCATATTCCACGGGCTCACTTTTAGTCAAGTTCTGCCATAGCCATTGGATTCTCTTTACTCTGACTTCTTCTCTCTCTACAACCGTCACGGGTTGTCTGCGTTCTGTGCTCAGAGCGCAGCCGTGTTTCTCTACTTGTCCAGTTCCTACGACGCATCTCAGCATAGCCCCCAAGTACAAATGACAAGTCGTTTCTGCACAGAAATGAAACACCCCACGGACGCCCGTCCTTGAAGGAAGTCCGTGCAGTGACCAACACGGCAGGACGCTGCCCACTGGCCTCGTTCAAAGACGGAACAGAAAAAAGGCACTTTCCCGTATTGTTTCTGAGAACCTGCCGTGCCCACACTTGGACATTTTGCCTCGATTCTGAAATAAAGGGTGTCACGGGAGACACACGCTCCCCTGGTGAGGCCATATGGGGCTTTTTGCTGATTATTGTTGCCTTTTGATCAAGAAGCCATCTTCGGAAACACGTGAACACAAGAGGGACCAGACACACCTGCTCCGGGAGGCTCTCTGCAGAGCCCGGATCGGATTCCTCCAGCCCTGGGCCTTCTACGTCTATCGCAAGGAGCCCAGTGTATCACTTGTGCATGGTCTGGGGGACCCTTGATAACGGAGGGAGACAGCAGTGCAGGGGGCTCTGGGACCCCCAGTCCTGCTCTACCGCCTACTGTCCACGTTGGACGGCCAGGCAGATGGAAGGGTCTCCTGGTAAAGGAGGGGGAGGAGAGGGGGGCGGGCACTCTGAGCCCACGGTTACAGCTGGGTAAACACCTGCGCTGGGTGAGGGGGCTCGGGAGGTCGGAAGCCCGGTGCTCCCGCCTCCTTCAGCAGAAGGCTGGTTTTCCCCCCGCCACGAAGCACGGAGCTCTTCACGTCAATTAGGGGCCGGGGGGCTCTCGTGTCGCGCGGGGTGGCGTTCTGGACAACTCCCGTGTCGGGACTGTGAGGTCCAGGCTACGCCTTGGGGCCGGGAAGGCGCTGGCGGTCGTGGCGACCCCGTGTGTGCAGATCTGGCACCTCCAGGGTGGGTGGGCAGCGAGGGAGTCGCGTCTCCCTACGACGCAGAGTGAGACCCCGTGAAACAGTCCCTCCCGCGTGTTCCTACGACCCCTTGTTTTCGTCCGTTCCTCACGGGGAGGCGGACAGAGCCACGGACGGACCGACGGACGTGCGCAGCCTCGCGGGGCTCCTCGGGGCTGTGCTCTCACGGCCCCCGAAGGACGACAGATTGCCGCGCCGCAGCCCTTGTGCCGCCTGTTTAACACACACACGCGCGCGTGCACACACACACGACCCCACAGCGAACACACGCGCACGCATGTTGACACTCCCACACGCTCTCCCCCACACACATACACACTCACACACTCATACCACACGGTCACGCACACGCAGTGTCACACGCAGCACGCACCCGCCCCTCCCGCGGGCGCACTCCGCCCTCCCGGCCCCGCGCACCTCTTTGGAGAGCCGGCTGAAGAGGTCCCCTCCTCGCAGGAAGTCCAGTATCAGGTAGAGCTTCCCCTCCGTCTGAAAGGCTGTGGAAGGAGGGAGGGTCGGCATCCCGGGCCACACACGGAACATGCCGGAGCCTTCCAGAAGCAGGGCTGGGGTCGGGCGGGGGTCGGGGCAGAGTCCGGGGGAAGGGCCGCAGGAACGAGTCTGTCTGTGTCCCTCACTTTCAGGAAGAGCCTGGAGGGTCACCTCTCTGGTCTTTTCTCCTCTCCTTCACTCCCTGCTTCCTTTTTGATCCCAGAGGGGCTGGAACCGGCCTGGAGCCAGTGTCTACAGGCCCAGCCCGCTCCCCCGACCCCCACTGCCAATGCTGGGCTCCGGGCTCACGTGGTCGCAGAAGCAAACCTCCTCCCCTCCCCGGCTGCACCCCGCATAGCTGCAGGTCAGGGAAATCTGTCCTCTGCTCCCTTCCTTCGCGGAGGCGTCGGTGACCCGCCGGCTCGGCCGCTGTGTGTCACGGCAATGGGGCTCACGTCCGGGGTTTGCTCAGCGTGAACTATAATTTCAGGTCTTGCCCACCGGTCGGCCAGCGTGCCTCGCTCCAGAGGGGGCTGGACGCGCATGTGGGGGTCAAGGGAAACCAATCACCGCCGACCACTGACGGCCAGTTCAACGTTACTGACGATCTACCACCTGGCATCTGTGTTATGTACACAGGAGGTAAGGCTACGGGGGTCCCGATATCCCTGCGCACTCGAAAGCCTTTTACTTTCTAGAAGCAAACGCCAGAGGCACTGCCAAGTGCCAGGGCTGGAGAGACAGACCTCCTCTAACCAAAGACTCGTCCGAACTGTACAAATCGGAGGCTGGGTTGGATCCTCTCTCCTAGGGCTTGACGGGCAGCAGGAGAGCAAATGTCATTTGATCAACCACAGAGCTGACACGGAAGGTGCGATTAAAATCCCGGTAAGACGCCCGGTGCTTCTTCAGAGAAACGCCCTGGAAACCAGCTGAAACGGCTGCGTGTCAGGGGCAGGGCCAGCCTCCCGCGGGCCCCGGTGGCTAGAGGTAGGGGCACCTGCCGGCCAGCCCAGGTGACACGGTGTGACAGACCTAGGGGTACCTGCCGGCCCAAGTGACACGGTGGGACAGAGCTAGGGGCACCTGCCAGCCCAGGTGCAGGACAGACCCAGGGGCACCCACCCAATGGCCCAGGTGATGTTGCGGGACAGACCCAGGGGCACCTGCCAGACGGCCCAGGTGACATGGTGGGACAGACCCAGGGGCACCTGCCGGCCAGCCGGCCCAGGTGACGCTGCGGGACAGACCCAGGGGCACCAGCCGGCCCAGGTGACATGGTGGGACAGACCTAGGGGTACCTGCCAGCCCAGCTGCGGGACAGACCCAGGGGCACCCACCCAATGGCCCAGGTGATGTTGCGGGACAGACCTAGGGGCACCTGCCAGCCCAGGTGACGCTGTGGGACAGACCCAGGGGCACCTGCCAGCCGGCCCAGGTGACATGGTGGGACAGACCCAGGGGCACCCACCTACTGGCCCAGGTGATGTTGCGGGACAGACCTAGGGGACCTGCCAGCCCAGGTGCGGGACAGACCCAGGGGCACCCACCTGCTGGCCCAGGTGACATGGTGGGACAGACCCAGGGGCACCCGCCTGCCAGCCGGCCCAGGTGACACGGTGGGACAGACCCAGGGGCAGCTGCCTGCCAGCCAGAGAAGTCTCACTCACCACCGGCTTCCAGCAAGTTCACATCCATATTCACTTGTACTAGCTCTGAAAAGATGGGCCACACACTTTCTACACAAGACTGAAGTGTTTGCTTAGCAATATCGGAAGCTAACAGCGAGGAGGAGCTAGAAGTCTCTGCCCTCCTCCCATCTTTGGACTCGGCTTATGCCTTTGCTTCCTTCTGATTTGTGTAAACGTCCGGGACAACGCCCCACACCCAGCGCCTTCGAAACCAACACGGTAGGGGTTTCGTTTGGTTTCTTTTTCTCCTGCACTTGACGCGTATTAGTTATTCGCTAGGGTCGTAAGTGTTAACGCGGTCTGGCATGACTCCAGAGTCGCCCGTTCGTTTGTTACTTTTAATTTGAAGATTGCACTTACTGCTTCCCGAGGGGAGAAAAGACCGAAAGCAAACTAGGAGGACTCGGCGTGGCAGAGTAGGCACGTGGCCGCAAACATCAAAATTATTTGATTTGTGTCTCATTTCCCTTCCAGAAAATGGAAACGGTAACCTCCTTGAAAGGAAGTTTTGAGGGTCCCATGAGCTACTCTCTTTAAGATGCTTGAAACCTAGCCTTCACTTAAAACATGGAAGGTGATGCCATTCTGGTTAAAGAAATTATTGGATCATACGGCATTTCATTCTAAAACAACACGAAAATAGATCACAGATTCTCCCCAATCTAGGCCAAGAGACTTTTTTTTTTTTCCTGTATCAGCGATGATAATTTAGTAACAAAGTCGAGCCCCCCCCCACTTTTGTCTCCGATTAGAACCGGGCATCCTGCTCCCTCAGAGAGGCAGACCACGGAAGAGATCACGGGACCACAGAGAGGAGGCAGCCCCACGCCACGCAGGCCCTTGACAGGGTGGGTGGTGGGGGTTTCTCCTTCTGTCCCAGCACGCGATTTCATTTTCCCTGGATTGGGGAAGGTGGCGTCAGGGCCTCTCAAAAGTAGGTTATGTTTTACTCTACTTACCATAATGAAGCTTTACAATGAAAGGGTGATTCACTTCTGCCAAAATGTCTCTTTCCATCTTCGATCGGACTCGGTCCCGAACTGCAAAACAGAAAAACAAAGGCTTTCAAGAGACAAGAATGGCGTGCTAGAGAGCACGTTACCTAAAACGTTAGCTACAAATAACTTCCCGCGATGTTTTGTTACAGTTCTCAGGCATATACAGAAGTCGGAATACTAGCATAATGGTCACCCTCAACTCGTCTACCTACAGCCAACAACTGTCTGCGCTCTGGTACACTTGCTTTCCTCCTCTCTCTCTTCACACATATACACATTATAGCCCAAACTCCGACAATAAATCGCCGACCCCATGACACTTGACCCCTAGGTGCATGTGCACCAGCACGTCCTAGGAGGAAGGACAGTCTCTTACGTTACCCCCGACATGGCCGTGACCTCTAAGAAGACTAACAATCATGTCCCACTGTCACCTAATATCCAATCCTTATTCCACACCCTCCGCCATGTCATTTACAGCTGTTGGTTTTTCCAATCTGGGGTCAAGGTTCACTCATTATATTCGGTTGTTACAATTCTTTATTCTATTTGCTTCTAGAACAGAACGGTCCCACACTTTTTGCCTCGTGTTCGGTGGACATTTCGGTGGACATTTCGGTGAGGCCAGGCCAGCTTCTCGTAGCCTCTTCCACATTGTGGGTGTGTCTGATTGTTGCTTAATTGGTGGTTCTAACTCCTTTATTCCTTGCAAACTGAGGTCGGGTCTGGACGCTTTGTAAGATTGAGGCTGAACGTTCTGGGGGGAGATCTCTGCTGGGTGATGCCACGTGTCTCCGATCACAGCGGATGATGTGTGCGTGCTGCGTTACCCTCACTACGTGATGCTAAACTTGACGATGTGATTAAGGGGGCAAGCCATCAGTGCCCCCACACGTCCCTTTGTACATAGTCAGTGAGCTGCAGGGTGGTACTTGGTGTGGAGGGCTCTGTGGGCTCCCACGACTCCTTCAGCCAAGAGCGTTAGCATTTGTACGTGATTCTTGCTTGCATCATTCAGGGTCACAAAATGGCGATCTTCCCATTTCTGCTGGAACTGGAAATCAAGAGAAAGACTGCTTCTCTCTGTCCTTGAGGATAATTACACACTAGGGATTCTTAAAAAAATTAGTGCGTTTTATCCAGTTTCAGTATTATTCTCTTCTGGTGCTGACATTGTCCAAAGCGTAGCCATCTGGGAATACAGATGGAATTCGTTTTGAGGCAAAAATAAGCAAGCCAAAAGAGATCACCACTTGAGAATAAGAATAACCCCACGATTCCCACGAGCAAACCGATACACCGAGGGCGGTGACCCTGCACCACCCCCTGTGAGCAGAGGGAGAAAATTTCCTCAAATGTTCCTAAGTGTGAGGAGTACGGGTGTTGCGTTACCGGACCAGGCGTTTAATCCTTCCACAATTTGGCCTAGTGACGTGTCCTGTTAAAGGTTTATTTAAGAAGTGCGTCGCCAAGGACGGCCGTAATAAACCACGATGAACGTGGGCAAGCACTGGCAAGGATGCTGCAAGGACGCGAACCCTGGGCGGAAGCGGGTGGGGCTGTACCACGGTGCGGCCTCGGTGCGAAACAAACCGTGCGCTCCTCAAAGAGTTAAACACAGAGCTGCTCCGCGACCCAGCCGTGCCACCCGTAGGTCTACGTCCCACAGAACCGAAGCCAGGAACTCGGGTCCCAGCGCACCCACGTGCACAGCGGCATGACTCACAGCGGCCAAAAGGTGGAAGCCCAAGGGTCCGCCAACGGACGAGCAGATAAATACGACGGGGTCTATCCGCACGGCGCTCTTCCGCCTTAAAAAGTAATAAAATGCCGACACGCGTTAGCACGGACGGACCCCGAGAACATTATCCTGAGTGAAACAAGCCAGGCCCCAAAGAACAAATACTCTATGACTCTATTTCTACGAGGTCCCTTCAGCAGTCAAATTCCTGGAGACAGAAAGGAGCCGGGTGGCCGCTAGGGGTGGGGGAGGGGGAGGGGGAGGGGGAACAGAGTCGCTGTTCGGGATGATGACAAAGTTCTGGTATAGACAGTGGTGACAGTTATGTAACACTGTGAATGGGTTTTTTTTTTAATGTTTATTTATTTATGAGAGACAGAGAGAGAGTGAGAGCGTGGGGAGGGGCAGAGAGAGAGAGGGAGACACAGAGTCCGAAGCGGGCTCCAGGCTCCGAGCCGTCAGCACAGAGCCCGACGCGGGGCTCGAACCCACGGAACGGTGAGATCGTGACCTGAGCCGCCCGGGCGCCCCCTGTGAACGGATTTAATGCCACTTGCAAATGGTTAAATGGTCGGCATGACGTTATGCCCATCTTATCAGAATTAAAGAAACAAAAAGTCCTGTGTCACTGCTGGTCCCAGGACAGCCACCTGCCCTCTGCTCTAACGCTGGCTTCACTCTCCTCCAGGTACTCGGGCTCTCTGGAGTCCACCTTGGCTTTGGGGCCGCGACTGCGTGCTCTTTGCCCGCCTGCTGGGGAGCAGTGGCCACTGAGCACACGTCCTGGCTCTGTCACCGGGAGGTGGCGGTGCTCTCCACGCACTCTCCTCGCAGAGACGGTAACAGAACCTGCCTCACGGGGTCGTCCCGGGGACAAGGACGTAGCACGCGGGTTCCTGGCCGCACACACCGAGCTGGGCTCATTTGTGGGGTGGGCTGCACACCCCCGGGGCTTCCTCGGCTACTCCTCCTCCGTTCCACTGCTGCTGTTCCCGTCCCAATGCCAGACCCCGGTGACCGCGGTGGCTGCGGGTGACCCAGAAGGGCCGCGTGTTGGCAGAGAGGGCTGCGGGCAGGGCTGCGGGCCTCCCAGTGGCACCTGCACAGCCCAGCCTTCTCTGTGCCCCCACGGCCCCGAGCCCCCAGCATCAAAGCACCAGGCAGGGGCTGGGGTCTGGCTCGTCATCATCAGCACCCCAGTGATGCACAGGGGGTCCTCTTCTGGCTGTACCAGAGGAGCAGGGCCTCTCTGCTGCGAGGCCCCCGGGGAGCGCATCATCCAGCCCTGGGTTTACGGGAGAGCAGACGAGGCTCTTTGGAGAGAAGCAGCGGTGCCCGGAGCTGGGCCGGTGGGCACAGATTCTAGCAGAGCAGAGAACACAGACCCTGGGGAGGACGAAGGAGAAACTGAGTCGTGAGCCAGAGCCGTGAGTGCAAACTGCCACCCCGGAGACTCGAGCGGAGCACGGCGCCCCGAGTCGAAACAGTCGCTGGGCATTTCTAGTTCATGCGGATTTTTATCGCTGGCTCTCGTTTTGTCTCCGGAGCGGAGAGCCTCAAGTTCAAGATTCCCTCTGGCTCTTTGATGGCAGTCATTGCGTGCAAGCCTTTCCAGGAGGTCGTGTTGCCGAATTTAGTCTTGTTTTTCCTGTTTATCATTTGTGAGTTACTATGTCGTGACCTAGGCTTCGGTCAGTGTAGTTTCTCTTTTCTCCATAAACAGAAAGCGGGCCATGCGCGGCACGTCTGGTGGAGGGGCTGAAGGCAGAGCCTGGGCCCCTCGTCGGGGAGCAGAACGTGAGCCCGGGACGGGACCGGTCCTCCCGGCTCCTTGCCAACGGGACAACTGAGTGGTGGGGGCACAGTCCTCCCACCTGACCTCGAATTTCTCTCCGCCGAGCTCCGTCCTCCTGTCCAGCCCCTGTCCTGTTTGTCGGTCTTCTCTGTGCAGCACAAGGAAGGCAGAGCCGTCTCTGCCCCCAGCAGGTTAGAGTCTGGGAGCCGTGCCGTGGGGACGGCAGCGTGGGAGCCCCTGGGGGCCGGCGGGGGCCGGGGGAGCAGGAAGGACACTCCAGGGAGGGTTCCAGATGCTCGATACGAGCCCAGCATCAGCTGCAGGCACGTCGTGAGAATGATGGTGGGGCCTGGGACTGTCCCTTCGGGTGCAGTTAGAAACCTTCCTAAGCAACCCGCGGTGTGGACCCAAGCGCGCCACTGCGGCCCAGGCCCGGGCTGCCTCCTGGAGGCAGGGGAGGGGGGCCCTTCGTGTCCACAGAGCAGGCCAGCCTTGGTCCCCCAAAATATGGCCTGTGCTATAAGAGTGGCCCCCAGGTGTGGACGGGGCCTTGCCAGGTGGCGGGACACAGGGGACGGCTGTGTTCACGCGGGACACGGCCTTCACGGTGCCGGGGCTGCGTCACCGACTGTTTCCGGGGACTCGTGTGGCCGAGCTAACAAGGCGTGGAGGGGCAGCTGGCACACAGGGCCCCTTGGCTGCGAGCCGAGAGGGAGCTGGGGTCCCGAGCGGCCGGGACGGTCTCCAGGTCTGCGGATTCTGCCGAGCGGGGCTCACTGTCCGCCCTCGCCGACGCCTCCCCCTGCCCGGCTGGCCGCTCGGGCCGGATCCAGGGATGGCGGGAAAGGCCCGGACCGGCGACTCTGCCACTCGGCGGGCGGCCACGGAGTGCCTTGCACGAGAAAGACGCGGGCATAAAGGCAGACGCATCCCCGTCAAGCCAGGGGACAGCGGAGGATGCCCAGGGTTTGATTCCCGAGACCCAGGTGCGTAACGAAGAGGGATGCTTCCCCCACGCCTGCATTGTGACGCGTCACTGAGTCACAGGACGCGGGACAGATGTGGGAAACGCCAGCAGCCGCCGCGCTGGGCGCCTCTAGGCTGGCGCAAAACCTGGGGTCAGGCCACACCATCTCCCCGGGATATTTGTTCTCTGGTATCTGACAGGTGAGACTGAAACTGAGTGGGGCTACGACGGATGTAAAGGGAAAAAATGTTCTAAGCTATTGTGAGATTCAACAATACACCGTAGCTGGTCGGGGGTAAATTGCCATCTTCCTGTGTCCAACCGACCCTGTATTTGTGGCTGTCCTGTCACGAGGTGGATTAGGGTGACGTGCTTTTTCACGACTGGCTTTGCTCCCGGGCTGCCAGCTGTGACCTTCATGCGTCCTGCAGCCGTCACGGCCCCTGGCTGCCCCGGCACCGAGACGAAAGTGGAGAAGCGTGTTAATTCACCCTGGAGAGTAGGATCTCCCTCCCAGGAGAACGGGGGAGGAAGCACACTGCGGGGTCGCCCTGGTGGACGCCACTCACAGCACAAAACGGGAGCTACTTTCCGGAAAGCTGTGCTTTTGGCGGGGGAGGGATCGGGCTGGCAGCGTCGGGACGTCCAAACCCCACACCCCTTTAGACAAGCGTAGATGTCCACACCCGCTCCTCGGTGCTCCCGAGGAATCTGAAGTTCAGCACACTCCAACCCGTTAATGTTTTTACTCGACCACTGGGCCCGTTCTGGTTTTAGGAGACAAACGTCGGCTAACGCCCCTCTCAGGCAGGAGCGACAGAAAATCTCAAGACCCACGGTCCTTTGAGCGCGAAGCCAGAACGCGGGGCCCGTTTCTGCCGGCCAGCACCCCATCCCTCCTACGAGTCAGCAGAACTCTCTGAGAAACGGCCAGTGTAGTCTGAGACGGCCAGGTGGAAGGATCCGCCTCGGACTCGAATCCACGCGCCCGTGGGCGGTGAGCTCAGGCTCGGCCGGGCGCAGTGACCACGGCTCACCGCTCCCCTCCTCTGCCCGCAGAAGCCTACTGGGTCTGAAATTATACCCCAAGCAGGCTCCTGGACGCGGGCAAAAAATCCGTCCTCCCACAAGACCTGTTGGCCTTCGAAGGTCGGATTCATAGCAAAAAAAGTGGCCTCGTGTCAGAAGCTGTGTCGGTAAACGTGGCAAAACTTTGTGCCATTCTTTAGTCCAGAGGAAAAAGGAAGAAAACCACAAATAATATAAGTTCAAAACGTAACCACCTTAACTACCATATGTGGCCTAACCCTCCAGGATTTGTCTGTTTCTTTATACGGATTATGTATTTATTATTTCTTTTTAAATATAATTTATTGCCAAGTTAGCTAACATCCAGCGTACACAGTGTGCTCTTGGTTTCGGGGTAGATTCCCATGATTCATCGCTCCCAGTGCTCATCCCAGCAAGTGCCCTCCTCAACGCCCATCACCCACTGTCCCCTCCCCCCCACCCCCATCCACCTTCAGTTTGTTCTCCGGATGTAAGAGTCTCTGATGGTTTCCCTCCCTCCCTCTCTGTTTGAAACTATTGTTTTCCCCCCTTCTCCTCCCCCCATCGTCTTCTGTTAAGTTCCTCAAATTCCACATATGAGTGAAAACATGTGGTATCTGTCTTTCTCTGCCTGCCTTATTTCACTTAGCCTAATACCCTCCAGTTCCATCCACATTGCTGCACATGGCAGGATTCCGTTCTTCCTCATTGCCAAGTAGTATTCCATTGTGTATCTAAACCACAACTTCTTTATCCATTCGTCAGCTGACGGACATTTAGGCTCTTTCCATACTTTGGCGATTGTTGAAAGCGCTGCTATAAACATAGGGGTACCTGTGCCCTTACAAATCAGCACGCCTGTATCCCTCGGGTAAATTCCTAGTAGTGCAATTGCTGGGTCGTAGGGTGGTTCTGTTTTTAATTTTTTGAGGACCCTCCACACTGTTTCCAGACTGGTTACACCAGTGTGCATTCCCACCAGCAGTGCAAGAGGGTTCCGTTTCTCCACATCCTCACCAGCATCTGTAGTTTCCTGATTTGTTCGTTTTAGCCACTCTGACTGGTGTGAGGTGATATCTCATCGTGGCTTTGATTTGTATTTCCCTGACGATGAGTGATGTTGAGCATCTTTTCATGTGTCGGCTGGCCATCTGGATGTCTTCTTTGGAGAAGTGTCTATTCATGTCTTCTGCCCATTTCTTCACTGGATCATTTGTTTTACGGGTGTTGAGTTTGGTAAGTTCTTTACAGATTTTGGATGCTAGCCCTTTATTATACCAGATTATTTACAGAGGGAGTGACATGGTTACATAACTAATTTCTTGGCCAGAGAATCTTTCTGTGGATGAATCTCCAGCCTGTTTCTCTCCCGCGTTCACACGGCACAGGCATTAAAGACGACAAGGGGAGACAGGAATCCATTTCCTACTTTCTACGTATCTACAATGCAAGAAACACAGTTGTGGTAGAAACAAACGGATAAAGGACCCCTCGGGGTTTTCATTTGTAGGCAGGCACTGTAGACCAAGAAGCCGGGTGCCCGTTGCTGACGGGTGATATTTACCTGAGGTCCAAGGCGCCTCCAGGAGGCTGGAGAAAGACAGGGAGGCTTCTGTCCCTGACCATGTACCGGGAAAATATCCCCGAATAGCGAATGCCCGAAGGACAATTAGTGGGATGGGCTGGGTCCCCAGCGCCCGTTATCACGGGACGGGCACAGGCTCGTGACTCCACAGCGTCCAACTCGGGGGACGGCGGGAAGTGGCTTCGCTACTCTGTGCCTCGGTGTCCTCACCTGTACAACGAGGACAATAACACCAGGAGGGGCACTTGGAACATGTGCTCGCGTTTTGCTTTATTCTCCTCCCCCACCCAGAATTTGCAAGCATCCAAATGTGAACCAAATGACTGTGATGAATTTGCCTGGAAACAAAATCTGTGCAAACTACGGTGTTCACTGAAGCTCGGTTTCTGAGCAAATCGGTGTTTTCAGTTTTTTAAAATTTTATTTATTTTTGAGAGAGGACGCACGTGCGGGAGGGGCGGAGAGAGAGGGAGACAGAGCATCCAAAGCGGGTTCCGTGTCAACAGCAGTGAACCCGACGCGGGGCTTGAACTCATGATCCGTGAGATCGTGACCCGAGCCGAAATCAAGAGTCAGACGTTTAATCGACTGAACCACCCAGGCGCCCCAACAAGTCAGCGTTTTTAAATCAAACACAACAGTGCTGAGGAGGGCATTCTGAGGTTTGAGGCCCCCCGGGCTGAGTCGGGCTGGGCGCTGGTTCAAACACCGAAATCAGCACGAATGGAAGCCGTGCGTTTCTATCCCGGATGCCACACACTCCGTGCTCCCCGAGCAACTGCTGAGTGATGTGATCAGGGCTCTAGCTCTGAAAGGAAGGGCAGAGGATTAGCAGAAACGGCCCGGCCGGGCCAGGCCCACGTCCTCTGACCCCACGGCCGGCGGCCACGGGCCCCCACCCGCTGCTGCCAACGGACACGTGTGAAGTAACCGTGACTGCCCAGGACTTACGCAACTGGCCGAACAAAGAGATTTTGCCGGAATGATATGTTCTTTTCCCCTTAGCATCGCTAGGACAGAGTAAGGACTCATTTCCTTCAGAGCAGGGAACGCGTACGACCCTTGGGCTTAGAAAGCGGACTTCCAGGGAAGACGGCTGAAAAACTAATTAGGCAGGAAAACACAGGGGAAGTCCTATGGGCAACCTGTCGTGGCAAAGACACCTTTCACCCAAGCAGCGTCTGCACGTCGGGCCACACGGGGGGCCCGGCTGCGCTGCGTCTGGGCCTCTCCGCGGGGACCCGTCCTTCCGGGCAGTGAACGTGGCGGCGGCTGCAGGAAGGCGGAATCGTTTCCAAGCAGAGGGCAACTAGCGTCCAGCCTTCCTCCTCACTCCCCCCGCCCAGTGAGACCCACCCAACCCTGGACAGGACAGTCCTAACCTGTCTCCAGTTCTCGCGGAGGAAAGGGCCCGAGCCGGAGGCAGCTGGCGCGGAGCCTGCGGGTTTCACGCTCACGTCCCCAGCGCTACGAGGCAGGCGCTCTTACCGACGTCGCCCCACTTTAAGTAAGACAAGGGGAGGCCGGGAGAGGCTCCCCCAGGCGACACGGCCGACGGCGGTGGAGCAGGACGAGCCCCAGGGCCCAGGTTCGTGCTCCCCACCACACTGTATCCGGGGCCTCTCACCTGGGGGTGACGAATTCTCGTGTTCACACCCACCCAGACCCAGCAACTCAGAGCCCCGGGGGTGGCCCCAGGCAGCAGCCTCTTGGGAAAGTCCCGCAGGCAAGTGCAGCCTGCAGCCACGCTGGGGAAGCCCTGTTACTGAGGTGGGGGACCGTCCCCGCGGGCAGACTCACTTGGCTAGGGCATGGAGACCAGGCCGCCTTCATTCCTGGGGTCAGGCTTGGGACGGCGCCTACAGCCATCTGAGCCCCACTCCCAAGGCGTCAGCCTTTGGGTTTATGATGTGTGGAAGACCGTCTATAACACTGTTACCGTAAGAACTCAATGAATAATTGAGTGATGAGCACAGAGTTACGAAAGAAGCCCGACATTTGCAAAGGGTCCTGAAGCAACCAGGAGGCAAGCGGCCCCACCCCGTGCCCTGCACCCCGCACCCTCGTCCCGCATCCTGCACCCCGTGCCCCGCACCCTGCACCCCACGCCCGTGAGGTGGGGGGAATGTGCTGGGAAGACCAGACGGGGCCGGGGTGGGGGTGCTGCCAGCCCCCACAGCCTCAGCTACGGAGCAGTTGACATTTCCCTACAAGCAATGTGTCACCTCGTTAAAGAGAGGGGTGCGGGCGCCCCACAACTCCTCAGTTATTTAAAGATTAACTAGAGCTGTCAGAGACTATTATCCTTACGTCAGGTGGTTTGGAATTCTGCCCACACCGGTTCTCTCCTGTGCACACGTGACAGTCATCCATGGCTCGGAGAAGCAATCTAAAGCTTTGCAAGGACTTCTGCACATCCTCCGCCCCCTTTTCACGTTTCCCTTCTCCAAATGGTTTCACCATTCAAACTCCTTGCATTGTCTGCACCTTCTTCGGGTGTCGTAGGCGAGCGGGAGCATCACTGTCACAGTGCATTGCTGGCCCCTCTGGCACATTCCGCAGAATTACTAATCAGCCTGCAAACTGGTGCCGACACCAAGGTGGAGAGTGTCTGAAGAACTTGGGCTAACGGGATGCAGGGGGGTCGGAGCGCCAGCAAATGTAAACAATCCTCTGAGCCAAGCCCCTCCTTCCGTGAGCCAGGAGGCGGGGAGGTTCGGAGAGGGCAGGGGTCCTTCCCGAGGCGAAGCCTGGTTAGGGGCGCGGAGACACCTGGCCTCCTGCCCGCACGTAACTAGTCTTCCTGGGATGGGGTGCCCCTCACGTGAAACACTGCTTTTTAATCTTTTTATTTTCTCTTCAGAAAATAAATCCCCCTTGCATTTCTGGAAAGAAAAAGTCTGTTCTGTACTGATGGACCGTTATGAAAAGCTGAAACAGTAAAGGATGTCAAACAACGTCTGGTTCGAGAGGGAGGTTTTCAAGGAGCAAAGGATATGGGAAATTTTTCTACCCTTTTATGCCGATGTGGCTCGTTCTCACCGTGTAAACATGATTTTGTGTAGTCAACCACGTTGTCCTGGAATGTTCTGCAAATAACGTTACATGATAAAAGTCACACGTGTTTCATTTTCGTTGAAAACTTGAAATATAGACTATAGGGAAGAAAATAAAGGCTACCAGGAATCCCGTAACCGTGTTCATTTTGGCGTATTTCTCACCAGCGTGACATAGATTTCCTACTTGCTTGTACATGCACGTACCTGTGCTGATGGAGATATCCATACACGTCACAATACTGTCATTGTTCTGTGGACACGCTTTGTATCCCGTCTAGTCCTTGTAACACCGTGTCCGGGGTGCTTTCTCAAGGACACTGGGTTGGATTATCAACAAAACAAGCGTGGAGACGTGCATCCACGGAGGGTGGAATCATTGAGCCAGGGTGCTTGGCCTGAGCACGGAGGTCAGGGTTAAGGCTGGCAGAATTCAGGCGCAGCGGCGGGGTAAACAGAGAACAGATTCCAGTTCCTTGACTTGACTTTGCCTTTCCCGAGCAGGTGTACAGCGCAATGGATTCCCTGATCGCGGTTCCAATGTCACTCCTACTTTTTCTCCTTCTCCTTTTAGGGCAGGAGATGGTGAGGTTGTATTTGAGGGGAAGAAGGGACGGTTATGACTTAAGGGAAAAGGGACCGTAAGGTCACTGCCGGGGAGGTTGACACGGAATCTGCCGACGGAGAGAAGGCCGGGGCGTGATCGTGGGAACGACGTGGCTCCCTTGTCAGGCTGCGGATTCGGCCCACGCGGTGCTGGAGACTCAGTCTCGGTGCTTTGAGGGTTTTAGCAAATGGCCCTGTTGTTCAGCAATTCATTTTTCAGATGACAGCTTTACTGAGCTGTAATTCGTATACCATTCAATTCACTTATTTAAAGCGTGCAAGTCAACCATTTCTGGAACACTCAGAGTTATGCAACCGTCACCGGTCAACCTGAAAACTTCTCCACCAGCCCGAAACAAACCCACACCCTTGACAATCACTCCCTTTCTCCCCTCGGCCCCCGGCAGCTCCTGGTTGACTTTCTGTCACTGCGGATTTGCCTGCTGGGGACTTTCGGACACGCAGAATCGCACAGTGCAGGGAGCTTTGCGAATGGCTTCTCTCACTTGGCGTAATGTTTTCAAGCGTCGTCCACACTGGGGCGGAGGGCGGGCTCCCTTCATCTCTATTGCTGAGTAAATCCCACTATGTGGATATATCACACTTGTGTGTGCATTAGTTGATGGACATTTTGGGCTTTCCCCCAAATGTTACTGGCTCTTGTGAATCGGCTAATCACATGCAGGTGTTTGTATGCACACACATCTTCTGTTTCTCTTGGTTACAGCACAGGAGTGGGGCGGTCGGGTCACAGGTGACTGCGCCCAACCTTCTGAGCAGGTGCCAGAGGGACTCTTTATTCCGCAGACATCCATTTTTCAGGTGATCCTGAACCAACAAATGTCTAATTTACTTTGCTGCGTCTATGGAACTACTGTTGAGTGAAGAGATTACTTTATTACAAGTTGGGGACAAGGAGCCAAAGGCTGCTCTGTTTCCTGTACATCTTCCCGCAGTTCGTCTTTGCTTCCTACGTATCTTTTGAAGAACCACCCTTTAAAATTACGTTATTATGAGTATCTTGGGATATTTGGCCAGGTTCCACCGACAGTTTTAGAAATATTATTACAGCTACCAGAAAAAACGTTCACTATAAAGAGCACGGCTTAAATTATGGGGTTACTAGAAGTGTTGAATGAAAGTCGCGAGCGTCTGTAATAAGGCAGAATGCCGCGGTCAGAGAACGCAAACGAGAGTTTCTGAGACAACTTGTTTAGGAAGTCAAATTCCAGGCCCTGAGGGACTGAGATTCAGTAGGGGGGTGCGGCCTGGGAGTCTGTTTCTAACAATGTCCCCTCCCAAACACGCACAGGTGATCCCGAGGCAGGCTCCAGCCTGACCAAAGTGGGTGTCCCTGCCCTGGGATGACCAGGCTGCCTGGATCTGGTCACCTGCTGCCCAGTAACCCCACCCGTCCTTTTGGACGTGAGTCTCACTTGGCCTCTCCGACCTCGAACGACCTCTTTTGGAAAAACACCTGTTCTCTTTTGAACGCCTGAGACGTGCACGTCCATATTTATTTGGTTTACGCGTTTCCTGTCCTACGAGGTTGGTTGTCTTACCTTGTTCACCAGGCAACAGGAAGCAACACGTGTGCAGAGAACGACACATTCCTTGTGTTGCCCCCTGAATGTACCCCTGAGGACGTTGTCCCAAGACCTGAAGATTCAAAACCTGCTTTGACATTCTCGAGTCTCACGGAGCCCAAAGGCCTGGGAGCTCCCTGCCCTTGACAGATATCGCCCCACCCCTGAGAGAGCCCCCCACCTGGATGGTTTCCCAGTAAGCTGGACCAGCTACCCCCATCTGGTCCTCACCCAATACACGCGCCAGCCCACAGAATTATTCAAACAGGCCCCGCCCATTCTCCGTGGAGACAGGGGCCATCTTGCCTCCTCAAGCCTGTCCTTGGTGGCCCTGCTCCTGAGTACCGGACCATGTGGCCCAGCTGTCCTTGGTGGCCCTGCTCCTAAGTACTGGCCTGTGCAGACCAGCCTGTCCTCGGTGGCCCTGTTCCTAAGTACCAGCCCAGCCTGTCCTTGGTGGCCCTGCTCCCAAGTACTGGCCCGTGTGGCCCACCCTATCCTTGGTGGCCCTGCTCCCTAGTACCGGCCCAGCCTGTCCTTGGTGGCCCTACTCCTGAGTACTGACCCGTGTGGCCCTGCTGTCCTTGGTGGCCCTGCTCCCGAGTACCAGCACATGCGGCCCAGCCTGTCCTTGGTGGCCCTGCTCCCGAGTACCAGCACATGCGGCCCAGCATGTCCTTGGTGGCCCTGCTCCTAAGTACTGGCCTGTGCAGACCAGCCTGTCCTCGGTGGCCCTGTTCCTAAGTACCAGCCCAGCCTGTCCTTGGTGGCCCTACTCCCGAGTACTGGCGCTGCTGTCCTTGGTGGCCCTGCTCCCGAGTACCGGCCCGTGCGGTCCAGCCTGTCCTTGGTGGCCCAGCTCCCGAGTACCGACCCGTGTGGCCCTGCTGTCCTTGGTGGCCCTGCTCCCGAGTACCGGCCCATGCGGCCCAGCCTGTCCTTGGTGACCCTCCTCCCGAGTACCGGCCCATGTGGCCCTGCTGTCCTTGGTGGCCCTGCTCCTGAGTATCGACCCGTGTGGCCCTGCTGTCCTTGGTGGCCCTGCTCCCGAGTACCAGCACATGCGGCCCAGCATGTCCTTGGTGGCCCTGCTCCTAAGTACTGGCCTGTGCAGACCAGCCTGTCCTCGGTGGCCCTGTTCCTAAGTACCAGCCCAGCCTGTCCTTGGTGGCCCTACTCCCGAGTACTGGCGCTGCTGTCCTTGGTGGCCCTGCTCCCGAGTACCGGCCCGTGCGGTCCAGCCTGTCCTTGGTGGCCCAGCTCCCGAGTACCGACCCGTGTGGCCCTGCTGTCCTTGGTGGCCCTGCTCCCGAGTACCGGCCCATGCGGCCCAGCCTGTCCTTGGTGACCCTCCTCCCGAGTACCGGCCCATGTGGCCCTGCTGTCCTTGGTGGCCCTGCTCCTGAGTATCGACCCGTGTGGCCCTGCTGTCCTTGGTGGCCCTGCTCCCGAGTACCGGCCCAGCCTTTCCTTGGTGGCCCTGCTCCCGAGTACCGACCCGTGTGGCCCTGCTGTCCTTGGTGGCCCTGCTCCCGAGTACCGGCCCGTGCGGCCCAGCCTGTCCTTGGTGGCCCGGCTCCCGAGTACCGACCCGTGTGGCCCTGCTGTCCTTGGTGACCCTGCTCCCGAGTACCGGCCCGTGCGGCCCAGCCTGTCCTTGGTGGCCCTGCTCCCGAATACCGGCCCAGCCTGTCCTTGGTGGCCCTGCTCCCAAGTACCGGCCCGTGCGGCCCAGCCTGTCCTTGGTGGCCCTGCTCCCGAGTACCGGCCCGTGCGGCCCAGCCTGTCCTTGGTGGCCCTGCTCCCGAATACCGGCCCAGCCTGTCCTTGGTGGCCCTGCTCCCAAGTATCGGCCCAGCATGTCCTTGGTGGCCCTGCTCCCAAGTACCGGCCCGTGCGGCCCAGCCTGTCCTTGGTGGCCCTGCTCCCGAATACCGGCCCAGCCTGTCCTTGGTGGCCCTGCTCCCAAGTACCGGCCCGTGCGGCCCAGCCTGTCCTTGGTGGCCCTGCTCCCGAGTACTGGCCCGTGCGGCCCAGCCTGGCATTCACACCCTCCTCTCCAGGGTGTGAGGACCGTACGTGACCAATAACTCTGTGCCGCACCTGCCCAGGGCCTGGTGTGGGTGGCCGGCCGTCTTCCACTGTTCAGGGGACAGGCCCCTCCCTCACCGACAGGGTCACTGGAAGGGATCGGAGCGGGAGCGGGTGCTAGTTCGTATGTGTTGTGGGCTAGGCGACTGGGAGCCAGCGATGGGGGTCTCGGATGCAGTTTTGTTGTGACCTTGCGTTTAGTGCTTACACTTCCCTGAGGGCAGGGGCACAGAGCTCCACAGTCAGGTGTTGGACTCTAACCGCCAGCCACCGGGACACAACACGGCCACGAGTCACGTGTGGCTGGAAAGTGAGCAAGCCGGTGGGACTGGAGACTCAAGCTGAGTCACGGTCCACAGGCAGCCACGCAACCTGCTTCCGCTTTCCTCCTCGATGTTCTTTTTCCCAAATGGCACGCCGCGGCAGAACATATGTGGGGGAACGGTATTTACGCAATATGGCTCTTCTCCCTGAAAATCGTGGAAGTTTTGCAGGGAGATGCTAAATATCCAGGGGAATGTTTCTACTGTTTACCATCGGTTGGAGAGTAACGTGTCTGACACACTCCTTTAGAGACAGCTTCAGAAACCACGCACCAGCAAACAGAACGCGTATTCACGCAAATGGCAGGCAGCGTAGAAACCGCGGCTGCACGTCCCAAACACAGCGGCCCCTTGTGAAGTCCTCACCTTTCAAAGTAGCTTTCTTGAGGACTTTCATCGCGTACAGCTGTCCCGTGTCAGACCCCTTGGTCTTCCTCACCAGGAACACCTGATAAAGAGAACACACAGCACCCAAACTTGGTAAGAGTTGAAACTCATTTTCCTTATTTGCGTTGACAAGGGGGTCTACGAGGGAGTCTGGGGCGGGGGCGGGGGGGAATCCAGTAAAATAAATATGCCATCGGAAAATTTTACACTTAAAACGTTCTCCAACATCGAAGCGGGACGAATTTCATCTAATTGACTGCCTCCGCAATGCACAGCGTTACACGTTTGAAGAATCATTGGGTTTTGGTATCGCTAACTTTCTCTTAAACATCTTGTATCAGGAAAAAAAAAGATGAGTTGTTTACAAAACCAAACAGTACTCGTGGGGTGCCTGGGTGGCTCAGTCGGTTGAGCATCCAATTCCGTTCAGGTCATGATCTCATAGTTTGTGGGTTCGAGCCCCACGTCGGGCTCTGGGCTGACAGCTCGGAGCCTGGAGCTGCTTTCGATTCTGTGTCTCCCTCTCTCTCTGCCCCTCCCCGACTCATTCTCCCCCCCCCCCCCCCAAAATAAATAAGTAAACTTTAAAAAAAACAGAAAAAAACCCAGATCGTTTGTTTTATTCTAAATATCTTTTTGTAAATCCCCACTGAGAAGGCCACCCTGACTGGCCAATCACACGGTACAGTCTGATTCTGAAGATAAACCGGGTTCTCTCATTTTGAGCTTTCTTCACCCAAATTTTAGCTTTGAGCAGCTTAAATTTATACAGAGTTAGCCTCTAAATGGCTCTTAGTACACTGTGCGCATCCTTAATGATTCTGAAACACATTTTGAGGTGCAACATGAAGGAAAACCAGAAAAAGGAAGGACAATCGTTGGGGGGGGCTCGGTGAGCTCAGGGTCATGGTCGTGATCGCTGAACACAATTAGCAAAATACACACACACACCTCCCTGGGGCATCAACGCTATTTCCCGATAGACACAAAACTCCGCTGGCATGATCGAGACGGCCATGCCGAGGACACCCGCCATCCAGCGGACAGGCCATCGCAAGGGTGATGGTGACTCACCCCCTCCCCAAAATGCCTCCCCCATGGAGCCTCCTAAAGCCGGAAGGACCTGCCGGAGGGGCGGGGGAGGCGAGCTCCAGGAGCCCAGCCCACGAGGCACGGTGTTTGGGGGGGGGCGGGGAGGGTGGCTGCAGCATCACCTGCCGGGGACAGAAGCCAGCACGAGGGGTTTGCACACACAGCCTTGCCCTCAGGGGGGACAGTGACGAGAAGGGAAGTGACTGAGGGCAGGAGCTTGGGAACAGAGGGCCCTTTTCCTCACAGGACACCGCTCGGCGTCTACATTCTTGGGCCTGGAAGACAAAGTCCCCGCACGCGGGTGTGGGTTGATGGGGTCATCACCTCCATCCCTAGTCCACAGAGTGCCCTCGAGGCGATTTGGCTGCCTCCTGCCCCGCTCCCTCCTGACCGCTGCCACACCCAGGTCACAGCACCCTCCCCAGACCCGGATGGATCAGGGTCAGCGCAAACAGACCCCCTCCTCTGCCCAGACAAGAATGAGGGCAACGGGCTGGCCCCACCGGACGCTGCCCCCGGAGTGAAGACAGTTAGAAGTGGGTGCCCTTTTCCTTTCGGATTTGGACTATTCTGTCACCTTCGGCGGACGCGGGACGTGTCTACACGTACACGTGTCCCACATCGTGGTGCTGGTTGTCTGGGTGAACCAGCCTGTGGCCCAGACCCCGGGGGAGAGCGTCCGAATCTCCCTCAGCAGGTACGGCTACGCAAACGACCTCCTACAGTCCCTGCAGACGAGGGCTCTGCTGGGGACGAGCCTCCCGGCAGGCAGGTAGAAAATCAACAGCAGTGGTCAGAAGGGTGGGGTGTGTGGAGGCAAACTTCACTGTCTGACATCCTGAGCCCTCTGACTGCAGTCTCTGCTCACGCAGGAGGTCCCCCCACGTCTCCAAACCCGGTCCCCTGGCTGGTGTGGGCATATGGGTGGAGGGGAGCCCCCAGGGTTCAGGGGACGGGCACAACCCAGTGATCAGGTGGGAGAGGCTGGGGGCCCTCCGGAGGGGCTTGAGTGTCAGTGCCCGGAACACACAGGAGAACGCTGCACCCCAGAAGGCGCGGGGACGGGGGGCAGGCGTGGGTGGCAGGGAGGGGCTGCTAGCTAGACAGCTGAGACTCGAGCAAAGAGGGAGCATGACCGTCTGGGGCCAGAGCACCACAGAGCAGGAGCCAAACGCTCGGGCTGCAGCCCCCTGCCACGGCACCGGGGACCACGGGGCCACGCGGCAAGCCCGCCAGGGTCACGGAGTCACTGAGCAGAGGCTCGGCCGTGGCTCCTTGAACCTCCTACAGTCAGACAACCAGTAACGGCAGTGAAACCCCTCTTTCACGGCTGTGCAACATCCGGAAATGATCTTTTCTGCCTCCGTTTTCATTCCTTCCTCTGCCTCCTCCCTGCAATATCAGGCAGGTGTGTGCAAGGCACGTGTGAACGTATGGGAGAGCACACGTGTGGACTCACGGGCAGTGGGCCCCACGCCACTGAAGGCTTCACTGCAGACCAAGTGCACGTCGGCTGCCACGATTACGGTGAGCTCCCGTGATGTCAAGTTCTGCATAAACAGGTGCTCGTAAACCTCCTTCTCTACTGTATCTCAGGCTTTAAAAAAATGAGATGAGAACAGTGATGGCTTCTCTGCCATGAAAAGAGTCGTAGTCTTAGGGGCCCCTGGGCGGCTCAGTCGGTGGAGCGTCCGACTTCGGCTCAGGTCACGATCTCACGGTTCGTGAGTTCCAGCCCCACATCGGGCTCTGCGCAACAGCTCGGAGCCTGGAGCCTGCTTCCGATTCTGTGTCTCCCTCTCTCTCAGCCCCTCCCCCACTCTCTCTCTCTCTCTCAAAAATAAATAAAATTTTTAAAAAAAGAGTTGCATTTTCATGTTTGGAAATAACTGGAAGAGATTCCACTCTCTCGGCGCTTGTCGAGCCCCCACTCTGCGCCAGGCCCTGGGGTCACTGCGAGAACAGCATCAGGAGGGACCCTGGGGGCAGGCGGGGCACCTAACAGGAGATAAACGTGACCTCGAGGAAACAGACGGGCTCACGAGCCCAGGCTGCCTCTCCCGGCCGCCAGCCGGACACACGGCATTTAGGACGCAGTGACATAGGTCCTCGAGAACTCGGGCAGTTTCAGCAAGTGCGGCTGCCGACTTTCATCTCTAATCCAGCTGGCTGTAACGTGTTCCCTCATTGCGTTCTTGGAACTGCCTTCTTCAGCGGCTCGGCACGTGACACGCAAAGACATTACGGGGGAGGGGGGGACACACAGGTGCTGGGCCATCCTAAATCGCCCCAGATCTGCAGGTGCTGCCGTCATCAGCAAAAGCCCTCCCCGATTCTCTCGGCAAACTTTCCAGCTCTCTCTCAGAGCTGCAACATCGCAAAGGGTCTGCAAAGTCCTCCCCCCCCGGTGGTGGCCGGGCCCTCTCAGGGGGCGGCGGGGTGACAACGTCTTCAGAAGGAAGATCTTACGTGCTCCCAGTTTAGTAAAAGGAAAACAGGAGCCTGCTTCGCTTGGTTTGATCGCTTCTCCGAACGTGGGGATTGTAATCCTTTCCCTGAGTATTGTAAAGAGAAGCGTGTTTCCACACGGACCCCTGGTGTTTATCCACACGAGGGACCCCAAGGAACAGGCGAGGGGATGGGGCGGAGGGGGAGGCGTCGCTTTCTGACTCCCGGGCGGCTCCAGGGCCTCTCCTTCCTCCAGACTTTCCAGGAACGCCTGGGCTGCACCTTGCACTTGAACATCTGGACACACGGCCGTGTCTTCCAGCCGTTCGCTGCTTTCCTGTCCCGACGCTGAAACCACCTTGCCCGAGGACAAGGCTGTTTCTCCTGTCCAAGCACCAGTGTTTCCCAGCTCTCTGGATACCCCCGAAATCACGATGTCTCGACACGTCACCAGCGACCAGAGATGGTCTCCGTCATTCCCAGCAAGTTGCTTCGGCAAACCCAGGACTGACTCGGACACGGGAGCACACGCCGTCCTCTGGGTGGTCCCGCACGGGGACCCGCCCCCAGCAGGGACCCATCCTCTGTCCGGGATGCACACGAGGGGAGCAGTGGCTGAGGGAGGGTCCGGCGGGGCCCCCGCAGTGGGCGGGACGGCACAGTCCGTCTTGGTCCCCGGGAAGAGCCTGCAGCCGGAAAGTAGGCATCGGTGCCGAGGCCAAGGGGAGGAGACCGCGTTGTATTCCTTGCTGCGTCGCTGGCACCTGCAGTCCCTGCACGGGGTGGGGGCGGGGGGCGGAGAATGGAGGGACCCAGTAACAGGTCACTGTGGCCTGGGGACGCTGCACTCCAGATTCACTCTGGCTCTCTGCTCCTGGGAACGGAGGTGACAAGGGAAACCTGTTCAACATGCGTTTTCTGCAGGATGAGAACATTCCGTGTTGCTCTTTCTGTTTCTTCCAGACAGCAGCTGCCAGAGGACTTCTGCGTAAGGACAAACCACATTCAGGGACGAAGAGAGTAACACGGGTGTCAGAACACACGGCTTTTCCCCCCTTGCCGTTACTTTTGCTTTGACGACAACTTCAGAACAGGCAGCCCCGAGCGGGCAAATATAATCTGTGTCTGTGGCTCTCTAGTGCCTGACGTCGGCACCTCTGGGAGCTTCCCGGAGTCCCCGCTCGTCTGTTCGGCTCCCTCGTCCCCCGGGAATCCCGGGCTTCGCTTCCAGGCCCCGCCGACTTGGCCCAACGCGCGAGTAGCGGCTGAGCTGGGAATGAAGTCGCTGGCGGAGGTCAAAACACGCGTGCAAGCAGCTACCGCCTCGTCCCTTCGTTTCTCTCGTTCATCACGACCCGCCGAGCTGTACCCTCCGGTCCCACACGTGTCACGGCACAAGTGAACGTAAAGCGACCAGGTGCGTGGAAGGCGTGGAGGGAGGGTGTGGAGTCCAAAGACGGTCACTCGAGGGAGTCTACCAAACACATCACTTCACTCGTTGCTTTCCAAAGGATGGTTTTTTGTTAAAGCCAATTGTTAACTCAAAACTTGAAATCTGGTGCATTTTGGACAAAGCCTGTTCGCCTTTCACTTTTAACCCCCAGGTCTCTCGGGAGGGCAGTTTCAAGGGTACGTCTTGTCCAGTCGAGTCTCTGAACGGACCCCCAGAACCCCAGACCCGCGTCTCTGTCGAGCTCAGGAACACGGTCCCATCCATGCCGTGACCAAGCACCTTGAGGTGCGGTGCTGGGCGCATCCACCGTGAAGGAAGGGGGACTCTGTCACACGCAGGAGCCCCGCCCGCCAGGCCGGGCCCCACGCTGCACACGAGGTCACTCGGCGGGTCGTGTGCCCCACGGGCCGAACCCGTTCTCAGGAGACAAACGCGGGGAATGTACGTGCGTTTGCTCACCTCTTTTCTGAAACCATCATCCTCAGAGACAGAATTGCACCAATGGCCTTTTTCCTGACATTTCTAGTGAACGGCACATGTTCCATCACCACGTCAACCGACTCTGCCTTGTGCTTTTAGTAACGCTTCTGAGGCCGAGAGACCGAAATCTTTATCCCCTACTTCCAAAAATACCCTGTGAACCATGTTAACTAGACGTTTTTGTAGGACGCAAAGTTCTGAATGCTGGTGACTTTGTATGGTTCAAAACTAGTATGTTTGTACCCACATCCGACGCGTTCCTTACCATGTCACCGTACGAAAGTGAAAAAGAAAGAAAAACACGTTCCACCTGAGAAGCAGGTCAAAAGATAAATTTCGCAATCACATCTTCAGGGTCTGTAAGAGACGTTCCAACACATCAGCAACACACTATTAATCCGACATGAAATCAACAGTCGCCAGATTTCATCTTGGCACAAAGTCCTATGAGGAACGGAGAGATTTGGTGAACGTCCGTACAAAAATGACTACTTTGAAGATGCGGGGTGCTGCTCTGCTGACACCCTAGGAAAGCTTGGCTTTCCCGTTTCTCTCGGGCCCTGATATTCCAGAAATCAGGTTGTCCGAGTCTACAGATGTCTAACAGTTCCACCACGGACACAAAGGCGTCCGTGCTGTGCAGGAAGGACGCACACGTCATCGTAACTGAAAAGATTCATGGCTGTCCTGCCGTTTGTGGACCCGCCCACATCTCACCTCCTGGGAGGGATCAGCGGTCACGGCACTTGGAAGGTAAGAAAGGACACAATCCTGTGCACAGATACGGCTCAGCCGGTCCTTGACGGGATTCTAGCCGTCTTCGATCGGTACAATAATCACATAGTTCTTCTCACCCCCATTTGGCAGACAGGGAAACCGAGGCTCAGAGAGAGAGTAACTGCACAACAGAGGCAGAGGGTAAGGAGGGGAGCCCAGGGGCAAGTCGCGGCCTTCCTGACTCCTGAGGGCCAGCCCTGAAGGGCACCGCTTTCTTCTTTCTTGAGCGTGTGCTTTCCGAGAGACACTGGCTGGGTCGAAGAACCCTCGTCACCATCGTGATGAGCGGACGTCTAGGGACATCTCAGGAGAGGGGACCGTGTGGGGTATTCTCGCGGGTCCGGGCAGTCCTGGTTGGCACAGCCCCACGCTACCGGATCGGAGCTGTGCAGAGTGAGTTCACAATCCCGCGTGTGTGCGGGTTGCTGTTAACACGGGGCCGCGCACGGGGGGCGGGGGGGGGGGGCCCTGCCTGCGAGCTTCACTCCCGAGGCCTCAGGGCCTGCACATTTCCTGTGTCCAGGAGGCAACTTTGCCATCGTGCCTGTTCCCCAACAATCTAGTGCGTGAGACTCACTCAGGGGGAATCAAAGCTCCAACTCACCTTTCCGTAGGATCCTTGTCCTAAGACTTTCAGCAGTTCAAACTGGGAAGGGTCGGCCTTTTCAAACCCTTCCTTCACATGGTGGCTGATGTCGATCTCCTTCACGGTGCCTTCCTCCTACAAGAGAGCAGCGACACACGATGATAGCACCAACCAACGGGGTCCCCCGCATGCATCACGCTTTCATCATACGCTGACGTTATGACGAGTTGGGTAACGTTACGGGTTTTGAGGACCGGGGTGAAGGGAGGGAAAAAGTCTTCTCTGCCCTCAAGGCTTACAGCTGGACTGGGAGTTAAATTTACATGAGACAGATCAACAGGAGGAAAGAAAAATCAAAGTATTATTATGCGCGCACAGAGGCCCAATCATGAAACGGAGACCCAGAGAGATGACCAGAATAGGCGGTTTTTATTCTTTAAGGACAAAAGGGCTATAAATCTGTCAGGGACGGACCGGAGAAAGAAAGCTTGGCTTCGGGAACTTCCATTAGGTAGGAATTCTGAAGAAGAGCTGGGCTGGGGTAAAAAGCAGAAAAGGTTCCCATCCCTGGCGACGGGTATCTCTACTTCCTGGTGAGGGAGAGTACCTGTCACACGGGGGTTTATTGTGAAAGTCGGGACACCATGGGGCTTTACGTAACCCCCCTTATTTGTGCCTATTTTATTTTTTTAAGTTTATTTATTTTGAGAGCGAGAGACGGGGGGGGGGGGTAGCGAGAGAAGGGGAGGGGTGGAGAGAGAGAGCATCCCAAGCAGGTTCCTCACTCTCAGTGCAAAGCCCGATGCAGGGATTGAGCTCACGAACCGTAAGATCAGGACCTGAGCTGAGACCAAGAGTTGGACGCCTAACCATCCAAGCCCCCTGCCCCCCACCCCCGCCCGGTGGGCCACTTTTTCTTTCCTGTATGGATTTTTGTCATTTGGTCCTACCGGGGCCTCGGGGACACGTAAAGGGGCCCTCAAGGAAATCCATTCTGCTCCTCACAGTTTGGGCGAGAGTTGGGTGGGGCAGGCACGAAAATGGCAACTGGGGACAGAATGAGCGTCTGAGAATCCTGTGTTCACGTCCACAGCCCTGTGCTGAGAAGGGCCATCAACAGGACAGGGGGACGCAGTTTGCGGAGCACAGACGTGTGTCCTCCTCCTTCTTGAAGGACGTTTTGGCCACGGCTGATGCACAGCGTGTCTCATTGCTCTCCCAGAGATGCTACATCAGAAGAAGCAGGCAGATGAGCTTTTCCTGCAAGATTTCCCAGCAGGAAAAAAAATAAAAGCGCTTGTTCCTGAAATTAAAAGCCTGACCGAAATGAGTACAACTTCTCACCAGAGAACTTCCTGCGTCACTAGTAACAGGGTATCTACCCGCCCAGGGCCAGCAACGTGTGGCTGAGTCTATCTCTGCTTCCCTGAGACGCCCTTCAATCCACCGTCCATCTGACCGCTCTGTCCTCTGACCTGCTCTAACCTCTTGGCAATGCACGAGGTGCTGGAACACACCGGGACGCGCCGGCTGAGAAGCTCCTCTAAACAGAGTGAAGGAAATGCATTTGCACGTTGAACTCTGGGTAGTCAGGATTCTCCACACGTTCTTTCTTTTATTCCTTAAAACGTGTCTTTTGAAGTAGAGATTCGATCCCGAGTAAGGTGCACAGCCCTTAGCGTTAGAGGTGGGCTTCCAATCACAGGCTGACGGAACACCTTTTCCTCCCCATACGTTCGTCTAAGAGCAAATATTTTCAGATGAAGTCGTAATGGCAGTGATTTACAGTACAGGACAGAGATCCCTCTAAACGGTGTGAACACTTCCGTTTCTCAAAAGTTATAAATTGCATTATTTTATCTCCACGTAACTGGTATTCGACACCTTTTAAAGTAGAGGAAGCTCGTATGAACGGCAAACCCTGACCACCGGTCAGCAGCCTCCGCAGGAATCGTTGGCTTTTTTTCTTCCAGCGGTTAAGGGAAACTCTCCAAGTTCCACATCTTCAAGGATTACTTGGCATGTGTGTAAAACCAATGGTTATTCTATTTTTGAACACAAACAATGAATATAGCCAAATGGATTCTTTTCGGTCAGGACATGATGTTCCTATGAGCTCAATTAGGAGACGTGAATTAGAATGTCATTGATTTGGGGCGCCTGGGGGCTCAGTGGGTTGAGCGTCCGATTTCGGCTCAGGTCATGATCTCGTGGTTCGTGAGTTCGAGCTCCACGTCGGGCTGACAGCTCAGAGTCTGGAGCCTGCTTCGGATTCTGTGTCTCCTTCTCTCTCTGCCACTCCCCTGCTCACTCTCTGTCTCTCTCTCCAAAAAAATAAATAAATATATTTAAAAAAAGAATGTCATTGATTTGTGATCCCTTCTTTGTTTAATTTTTTTAAGCTTTATTTACACATTTTGAGTCAGAGACAGAAAGAGAGAGAGAGCATGAGCAGGGGAGGGGCAGAGAGAGGGAGAGAGAGAGAATCCCAAGCAGGCTCCACACTGTCATCTCAGAGTCCAGTGCTGGGCTCGAACTCACGAACTGTGAGATCATGACCTGAGCCGAAATCAGGAGTCAGAAACCTAACGGACTGACCACCCAGGCGCACCCCTGGGATCCCTTCTTGAATAAACAAATGCTGGGGACAAAGGCCAACAGATGGGCGTCGTACTCAGATCGCAGTTTGGGGTGGAGGCCACGTCGGAAGCCGTTCCCGCCTTCCAAAACCTCGGGCCTCCGGGACCTGCAGGCCCAGGAGACAAAGCAGCTTCTATAGGGAAACCTCTCGTCTGTGACAGGAAGAAGAAACCTCAGCGCTCACCGCGCAGCCTCGTTTCGGCGAAGAAAACCGCACTCACGTCGCTGCGGCAGACTCCGATCCCCACTTAGAAAACAAGAGCAGGGCGAAGTTCTAAGTCCCCACAGAAACACAGATGCTATCCTTTCCTGCTGCCGACTTGTCCACTGAAGACAGAAATTGAAGATTATTTGTCGCCTAAGGACAAGGTGCCCCTTTTCCGTTCAGGAGGCACTTTGCAGTCATGGCTCCACGGACCACCCGCTACGTACCGCACAGCCTGGGGTGAGTCACCCCAAACCCCAATTTCCCTCCCGAAATAACTTCAGTCATGCAGCCGAGCTGATGCAACACTTACACCACGAAAAAGGTAATAATTCACCGAATCTCATCTTTCCAAAACTTCGTTTTGGTTACGGAGGTGGGGGGGATACATGAACAGTCACAGTGCTGACTAGAAAGCAAAGTCAGCACGTCCCCAGGCATGGGCGGATTACAGAACCCAGCATCCTCGCAGATGCCCAAAGGGGACAGGGTCAAGGAGGTGTGGACTCTTAACCCGCTGGTCTCTTCCCCGATGACATTTCCCAGCACATGTGTGTTTCCGGAAGATTCCAGATCATTCCTCCTCTTTAGCCGCTTTTTGTGGAGACCCAGCAGCTGCAGTAAATGATGTCACTCAACCCACTGGGTCGGACAGGTGCTGCTCTCACAGCGGAACCCGCAGCGCCCACAACCTGGACACTGCCACCGTGTCCCTGCTCCCGGTGCGCCCGTCCGTGAAGCTGGCTCGGCGCCTTTCTAAGGCTGTCCCGGCTACCGTCCGGGCTGCCTCCTCCTCCCTGCACCACACCCCCTTCCCACCTCGGCAGCTCACCTTCTTGACATTTCACATCAAAGGTTTACAAACAAATCTGCAGAACATTTCACGTTCTGTGTATTCTTGCTGTCCAAGAACTTCGAGTAAATGTGCCCAAAGCACACACCTAATCTCACCTCCAAGAATGGCATCAGGAACCTGAGGACTTTCTTCCCTGATAACGTGGCGAGGCAGTTAATTCCTCATGTGAAATCAGTGAGGTCTTTAAGAGCAAAGAATAAACAAATGCTGGGGACAAAGGCCCCAGAAGGAGGAAGGGGGACAAAGGCCCCAGTAGAAGAAGGAACTAAGAGTGTCACATTTTAGATTTTAGAGTTTTGCATTGGTGGTGACATTTTGGCTTGAACTCGCCTGAGGATACTTTGTTTTTCTCTTTCCCAAGATCTTAAAGAAAGAAGAGAGAGAGGATGGGAGGGGACAGGAGGGGAGGGGAGGGGAGGGGAGGGGAGGGGAGGGGAGGGGAGGGGAGGGGAGACAGGAGAAGAGAGGCCTGGCATCCGATGCTGACCACAGGCGCACAGAACACCCCCAGATGGACGCAGGGAGGGGAATGTGTCCCGGCATGTCTGCTTCTGTTTGCGGATGAGATGGTCCTATTTTCTGGATCATTTCATGATTACTGCCCTAAAGGGCCACCAGAATTATAATATTCTCCGTGTGTCATTTGGAGATGAATGCCTTTTCTTTCTTACCAGCCGGGTCGTTTTATCTAAAACTCTGTGGATTTTAATGTTATTCCCTTAAGAAAATAAACTCTGTTCCTAAATCCTCTAAACATCTGGTTTCTAGAGTAACTCCTTTGAATGGATTTTTTTTTAAAATAAGTTGAGGAATTTGGGGGGAGAAGCTGGTACTATGGTCAAGTGCTTGCTTCACGAGCAAGAGGGTTTCAAAAACATTCTAATGTAAGAGATAAAAACTGGGGCCATAAATTGTTTAAAAGACATCACAAGATAATTTTTGACAATGGGTTTTTTAAAGCCCTGTTGAACTGTGTTTGCAGTTCTGACGGGTCACACAGAGCGTCCCATGCAGGGGTTCTAGCACCCCGGTGGCAAGAGGCTGGTGAGCTTTGGACGGTGGTGACCATGGACTGGGGCAGGGGGACACCTCACAGCTGTCCCCTCCTCCCTGCACCAAGGCCACTTTCTTAGAATGTCCTCTGTTCCGAGGCATCTAGGTCTCAGGTCCTTTTCGAAGCAGAGTATTTATGAAAACCACGTGCAAATGGGAACTCATGAAATACTAATGATGACGACATAGAAAATAAAAATCACGCCAAGTGTTCGCTTCACCTCCAGACAGAGTTCATTCCAGAAATCACAATTCGCGTGGAGGCTATCGTTTCCCACGAGGGCTGCAGAATAAATTGTTAAACAGGCGGTTTGTAAGTGTAGAAAAGGTCAAGGAAAGCAGGTAACGTCTGTCCCCCGCAAGCAAGCCCTGCCCAGCCAGCCGGGTCCTGCTGCTGGGTGGTCGGTGCAGCCACAGCAGCTAAGTCTGCGGCCCCGCGTCTGCACATCGGAGCACGGCCGGTTACCCCTCCCGACAGCAGGGGCACCTTGTTCCAGAGCTTCTCAGCAGCCTCGGACCTTGCCCCGTCTTGGGGCTTCGCGCGGACCTCCAGCCAGGACCCCTCCCCAGAAATCCGGCCGGAGACTCATCCCAGGCAGCGGGACGTGTGTGACATCCGCCCAGTCGAGTCCTCGGGAAACTACTGCTACGAAGTTTCCTCTCCATCTAAGGGGCTAAAAATACGCGGAGCCACTCAGTAGAGGCACTCCGTCCAGCTGGGCCTCCGGGCACCGGCTGGAACTGAGACAAAACAGGATGGCTTTATTTAGGAATGGATCTACAACCGCAAAGGAGGGAGGGAGGGAGGGAGGCGGGAAGGACCGGGGCGGGGAAGGTGCAGGAAAGGGCTGGGTGAAATGCTGAGCCGGCAGGGTGAAGCTCTGAAATTTCAGGAGCGGGACACAGGACACCCGAGTTGGGGAAAGACGTGCCCAGCCACCTGAGGTCTGGTTTCCAGCCCGGTGACCTACAGCGCTTGAAGCACGGGTGCATTTGACCTGATGTTCGTCAGGATGCAGAATTCCCGGAGGGATGGGGTCGGTGCAGGCCCAAGGCCCCCGTTCATCCCGGAACACCTGTTTCCCTCCTTCTTCCTGCCTGCCTCCCTCCCTTCTTTCCCTCCTTTCTTTCTCTGTCCTCCTTCCTCCCTTTCTTTCTTTCTTCCCTCCCTCCCTTCTTTCCTTCCTTCCTCCCTCCCTGTTTCTTTTCCTCTTTCTTCTCTTCCTTTCTTTCTTCCTCTCTTCCTCTTCCTCCCTCCCTCCCTCCCTCCCTCGACAGAGAGGGCATGGGTGGGGGAGGGGCAGAGGACAATCCCAGGCAGGCTCCATGCTGTCAGCACAGAGCCCGACGCGGGGCTTGATCTTGCAAACGGTGAGACCATGACCTGAGCGGAAACCAAGAGTCCGAGTGTGTTTCCTTCTTACCCGAGGGAGCGCTTCAGCACAGAGGGGCATTCCCCGCAGCAGGGCACACTCAGTGACACTCACAAGGAGGGGGTGTGCACGCCAGGCCTCGCGGAGGGGCACGACAGCACAGCAGCACCAGGCAAGGAGACTCAGGGGAAGCACAGGGGAGCAGCGGAGCGATCCCGACCCCCTCCCATCCAAAACCTTGCCGTCACCCCGCCCAGTCCCATTGCTTCTGGTTACTGAGGTCACAGGAACTTCTCCCTGTTTTTAGGTGGAAGCTCCACCCCAACACCGCTCTGTCTTCGTCCCCGCTGCCTGTTGTCCCCTCCAATCGTTGTCCCTTCCAGCCTCTGAAAGGCTCATGTCTGCCCGCATTTTACAGATCACGGTCCACGCAAGTCAGACTCCCCGACGGCCGTGATTCTGCACAGTGAGAGCAGCCAGAGTGGCATTTCTGCGGGGGCTGGAGGCCCACGGCGTCCCACACGCTGCCGGCTCCGGGCTCCCAGGTTCTCGCAGGCTCGTCCAGCCCTGAGCTCCCTGCGTGAGGCTCGAGCTGCGAGGCTCTGGCGTCCGACGGCTGTGTTTGAGGTGAAGGCTCTAAACACAGATCGCTGGCCGTTTCTGCCTCATCTCAACAGTGGCCTCCGGAGATGTGCTTTCCAACTAGTCACCTCCAGCGCGAGGGGAGGAGGTCGCTATCTGTGGGTGTGAATTTATTCAGAGGCACCGAGGGGTCTCCAAAGAGCCGCCAAACTGGGTGTGGATGGAAGGCGTGCGCCATGGGCTCCGACGCCGAGAAGTTTCCTCAAGGAACGGGCAGCTTTCTACGGGGACGATACGTGGGCACGAAGGGGACTGAATGAGTCGTTATTCCCTCGCACAATTTTAAAAACGGCACCGAGCAAAAGGCCGCAGAGGGTAACGGAACACCCTGGGTGGGCACTGAGCAGAGGTCATCACGCTGCTTCCCTTCCAGTCCTCATCCTCAGAACATTCTCCCACTGGGTTTGAGGTGCGTCCCACGAAAGAGGATGTACCGAGAGATAAGAGAAAACTGAGAACCTAGGTTCTGCAATCCCAAATGCAAAAGCTACATGAGGCTAACCCACACGAGCAGTGAGCCGAGGAAGTTACAGTCATACCCCAGTGAGATCTACGGGGACGAGCTTCATCCCTTTTTCCAACAAAAGGGAAAATTTATCTGAATATCACCTTCTCCAAGACTTAACTATTTATATATTTCTTTTTTTTTTTTTAAGTTTATTTATTTAAGTAATCCCCACACCCAACGTGGGGCTTGAACTCATGAGCCTGAGATCGGGAGTCACATGCTCTTCTGAGCCAGCCAGGCATGCCACTTGTTTCTATATTTCCGACTCGATGTCCTAGGTTTGGTTTTGTGTTTTGAAGTCAACGTTTTGTAAATGTTCGGTTAATACCCGGATCAGGACAGTTTGTCAAAACCCGATGTTCCTGACAGAGAATAAGGTGCGGAATTGACTGCTGGTCAGCAACTCTGTGCGGGCAGGACTCCTCGCTCACACGTTTCAGGTGCTCTGTAACTACAGTCCGAGAAAAGCCCGGGGTCCCCTGCAGACAGCTGGGCACTAAGCTTGTCCAGGATGCACTGAGCCACCTGGGCTGACAAGGACACATCCACTCGCACCAGTGACCATGGCCCACTCCTGTTCTTTCTTTAATAAAAGGGGACAGGGGCGCCGGGGGGCTCAGTCGGTTGAGCGTCCGACTTCCACTCAGGTCACGATCTCACGGTCGGTGAGTTCGAGCCCCATGTCGGGCTCTGGGCTGACAGCCCGGAGCCTGGAGCCTGTTTCGGATCCTGTGCCTCCCTCTCTCTCTGCCCCTCCCCTGCTGATGCTCTCTCTCTGTCTCAAAAATAAATAAAAACATTAAAAAAAAAATTTTTTTAAAGGGGACAGACTCATGGCTGGACTGCATAGTTAGAGGCAGAAGGCATATCTACAAGTGTCATTACGGGGGTTTCACTTATTTTTCTCATCAAAAGGAAATCTGAGGTGTGGAGCCAAAGGTTCTCCAGAACCGTCAATAAGAAGCTACTGACATTCAAGGCTAGTGGTCAGATGGCAGGTTCACATCCTCAAAAGGGCAAAGGATATTCTCCAAGACAATGTGAACAGTCAACATCTCCATGGATTGCTTATGTCTTTTTTTTTTTTGGTAAAGATTTTTTTTTTATGTTTAAGTAATCTACATCCAACGTGGGGCTCAACCCCACAACCCGAGTCATGCCCTCTACCGTCTGAGCCAGCCAGACGCCCCTGTGTCTTTCTTGACACACACAGAAGATCCTCACTGTAAGTCTGTCCTCGGGAACGCTCAGGTCAAAGGCACAAGTTGTCATGGACGTACAAATTCTATAGCTCTCACTGACAAAACAGACCTAAAAAGTGACTCAAGGCTGAATATTGAACTGGTGGGCAAAATGCGTGGGCCGTAGTAATTGAGTCGCTCACGCGGGCGCTGTGGCTCCGGGAGACTGATAAGTACCACGCGTTCTCCCGTGGAGAGGACACGGGACAGGCTGACGGGGTGTCTCTAAGCAAACCTTTGTGGCTTGGTTTCCGCAAAGAGAAAGTTGCTTAAGTAACAGGTTTTTTTAATGGTCCAACAAATGCATGGCAATAGCTATTAACGTTGATTGCTCGGATTGGGAAAGACTCATCCTTGAACGTCCACGTGCCCGGCCCTCCCTCTGGAAGCAGCCACGCCATGCTTGGGCCACTACTTGGGCAGGCGCACGTACGCGACCTGCGCGAGGGCAGGCAAAGCGGGATCTGGAGAGAAGGATGGGTTATTCAGATTGATGCCATTCTTCACATCCGAAGCAAAAGGATCGAAAGAGGCCACTTGCGGGGCGAGAATAATGGCAGCACCAGGTACCAGGGGGGCAAGTTCGCGGGATGAGGTCACGTTTTTGGGAAAACAGTAATGGTGCCCTATAACGAGTTTTATGTTGTGGTAGAAGGTAATCAGCCACGATACAGGGAAGGATCTAAACAGCCACTCCACGTTCTAGAGAAAAGAAGTGTGGCCAGAAAAGAAAATACCGTGACTAGAAAAGCACACCTGTCGCATGCGGATTAGCGGGCCCCGGGCAGAAAGTATTCTTTTATTCTCTACACCAAGTCCGTGGTCCGTCCGGAGGCACCGTCGTACCTCCTGGCCCAGGAATCTTTAGTTTTCAGACTTTATCAATAACAGTTGAATATGGAAAGCTGTTTGTTACCATTATTTTATCTAAGAACGAATAAATGGGAAACAATTTCAATGTCCGCATTAAATGACACATCCGTCACATAAAATTTTACTCAGGCGTTAAATGTGACTGTGCCATTTACAACCACTCCCAGAATAATGGAACACTTACGTAAAGGCTAACAAAACACAGACAGCAGCTGTGCTGAAAACTACAGAATCCTATCGAAAGAAACACAAGCGAAGAAGGGCTAAGTAAACGGAGGGAGACGCCGTGTCCCCAGATTAGAAGACTCAACAGAGTGAAGGGTTTAATTCTCCAAAAATTGATCCGTAGGTATAACGCAATTCTTATCAAAACTGAGCAAGGCTTTTTGTAGATATAGACAAGCTGTAGTCTAAAATTCATTTTTTTACGTTTTTATTTATTTTTAAGAGGCAGAGAGAGCACGTGCAAGCAGGGGAGGGGCACAGAGAGAGGAGGACAGAGGATCTGAAGCAGGCTCTGTCCTGACAGCAGAGAGCACGATGTGGGACTCCAACTCACGAACCGTGAGATCATGACTTGAGTCAGAGCTGGACACCCAACCCGAGTGAGCCACCCTGGTGCCCCAAGCGGAGTCTAAAATTTAAATGGAAATGCAAAAAACCAGAAATAGCTAACCGCATTTTGAAAAAGAATACCAAAGGGGAAGGAGTCACTCTACCGATGAGAGGGCTTACGACGTAGCTAAAGTGATCAAGAGACTGGTGTGGCTGGACCAGTGGGACAGAAGACGGAGCCCTGAGTAGACCCATCCAATTACACCCAACTGCTTTCTGACAGCGATGACAAGCCAACTCACTGGAGGAAGGAGAGTCTTTTCAACAGATCGTGCTGGAGGAATGGATCTCCAAGGGAAAGAAAGAAAAAAAAGCAACGTGACCTACATCCCATACTTCATACAACAATGAACCGCAAATGGATCCGAGATTTAAATGATCATAAAACTTTCAGCAGAAAAGCTTCAGGACCTACAGCTAGGGGAAAAAAATTTAGACATGACACCGAAAGCATGATCCACAAAAGGAAAAACTGACAGACTGAGCTTAATAAAAAACAATTTTCTTTTTTAGAGAGAGAGAGAGAGAGCGCGCGCACGCACAGATACACGCAAGAGCTCAAGTCGGGGAGGGGCAGACGGGGAGAGACAGAGATGATCTCTGTGCCCAGCGTGGAGCCAGAAGATGAAAAGAGAGGCTATCGACTGGGAGAAAACATTTGCAAACCACTCCTGCAACAAAGATCTGTGTCTATAGCAGAAAGTATTGTCAGTCAGTTGAGCCTCTGACTCTCGATTTCAGCTCAGGTCACGATCTCATGGCTGTGGGACTGAGTCCCATGTTGAGCCCTGTGATGACAGCTCGAAGCCTGCTTGGGACTCTCCGTCTCCCTCTGTCTCTGCCCCTGCCCCACTTGTGCAGACTCGTCCACACTCTCTATCAAAATAAATACATAGACATCGGAAAAAATTAAAAAAAAGAAATCTCAAAAGTCACCAGTAAGATGAGACAAACTATCCAATTACAAAATGAGTAAAAGTGTTAGTTGTTTCACAAAAGAGGATACACACGTGGCAAAGAAGCACACGAAAACAGACCCAACATCACGAGCTGTCAGAGGAATGTAAAACCACAAGAACACATCACCACCCACCTACCAACGGCAAGATAAAAAGAAAGCGATAACATCAAATGCTGGCAAGGATGCAGAGAGACTGCATGGCTGGTGGGGACATAAAATGGTACAGCCCGGAAAAGAGTCTGGTGGTTTCTTATAAAACGAAGCTTGCACTTGGTGTACAACCCAGCAACTGCACTCTTGGGCATCAACCCCAGTGGAAAGGAGACTCTGGTCGTACAAAAACCTTCACCAGTAACACTCAAACTGGAAACAACCCAGATGTCCTCCAGTGAGTAAACGGTTAAGCAAGCTGAGACACATCATCCCACAGCAATGAAACAGAACAAACTACTGAGACACACAAGTGGAATGAATCACCAGAGAATTATGTTGAGCAAAAAAAGCCGATCTCCGAAGACTGTATTTATGCGATTTCATTTGTGTGTCATTCTTGAAATGACAAAATTATAGAGAAAAAGAACGTATTAATTATTGCCAGAGGTAGGGGATGTGGAGGCGTGTGCATGTGTGTCCATAAAAGAGTTGCAGGGGGAATCTTTGAGGACATGAAACTATTCTGTGTCTTGATTGTGGTGGTGGCCACATAAATCTACGTATGGGCTGACTTGGACAAACTACACACACAGCCACGCACGCACGTGTAAAACTGGAGACAGCTCTATAAAGTCTGTTGATCGCATCAAATACCAAGTTCCTAGTTGTTTATACAGTATTGTCATATGAGATAACGTCAGCGGGGAAAATTGGGGGAAGAGAAGATAGTCTGCGCTAGGTTTCGTAACTTCCCGTGACTCTACAATTACTACAGAATAAAAAAAAATTTGTAAAGTGGGGCGCCTGGGTGGCTCAGTTGTCTGAGCATCTGACTTCGGCTCAGGTCACGATCTTGCAGTTCGTGGATTCAAGCCCCGCGTCGGGCTCTGTGCTGATGGCTCAGAGCCTGGAGCTGCTTCGGATTCTGTGCCCCTCCTCCACTTGCACTCGTCTCTTTGTCTCTCAAAAACGAATAAACATTCATTGTTCATTCATGATTCATTAACATGAATAAACATTCATTCATGATTAATTTTCTTCCCATTCCTTTCTAAATTTTTTATATAGAAATATAAAACCGATCAAGACCCAGGCTTCTCTATAAGGAAATTTAAAAATAGCAAAGTCTCCTCACTAACCATCATTGTGGGATTCCTGTGCTCACCCACTGCTGTCCTGTCCAGCAACACTGAAACACTATGGGAAGTTAGGCAAAATTAACTGTGAGCTAATCAAGCAAATAAAATCCTGCTGCAAGAAAACAAAACAAAACAATACAACACAAAACAGAAGCCAGCATTAAATAATTTGGATGCCATCTCTGGATGTGAAGAATAAGCCTACCATTTGGTGGAAAAGAAAGGTTCAACGTTTTTAAAGCTATTAAAATTTTTAGACTCAACATGCAAAGTCCCTCTTGTGGATGAACACAAAATTCCCAGTCAGGGAGCACATGGTAAGCAATTTGGAGACCACACATATGTGCCAGCCTGGCAGGTGGCCAGTGAGTTCACAGATTATTTTCCTGGGACACAGGGTATCTGGGGGTAGGGGGTAGGAATTTACTGGAAACCGACAAACAAAACGCTGGTCTAAAAGTGACATTAGAGATGAATGTGCGTTGTAGCAAATTAGACAACCGAGTTGAGTGTGATAAATTTCTCCTAAATAGGTTTGTAGATATAAATGTGAAGAGTTTACATTTTTTCCTTGACTAGTCATGAGTAGTAATCCAAGCAAAATCATGCGTCGTGTTGGATTAACACTCCCGGCATCTCTGAGGGACCGTGCCCCCATACAAGGCTAAAGCACGATTCGGTACTTGGGGCAACGGAGGACAACCATTTCTGCCAATACTCGGGTCCCAGCTATTTTTCCAGTTTCCTGCCAAAAGTAGATCATCCCCAAATCTCCTTGGAGAAGACCGCTGAGTTGGTCATCAGAGTTTCAGAACACAGGTTTCATGTAACAGGTCTGCTGTATACACAATTTTCGTATCTCGATGATTCTGATAAACAGAATCCAGGCAGAAAACGATCACGAACTTCAGAATGAAGTTTAAACAATTTCAGCGGTAACGTGCAGATTGGTTTTTTACCCGTTTCCGTTGAAACAATGAAACTTTTGGTCAAAAACCTCACTGAAAGAAGTTACTGAGTAACCATCCCTCTTTTGGTTTTTAAACCATCTTAGTTGACATTTTAGAAGATTACAAAGCGGGGCGCCTGGGTGGCTCGTCGGTTAAGTGTCTGACTCTTGATTTCAGCTCGGGTCATGATCTCATGGTTCATGGGTTCAAGCCCTGGGTCAGGGCGTAGAGCCTGCTTGGGATTCTCTCTCTCCCTTTCTCTCTGCCCCCCCTTTGCCCCTCCCCTGCTTACACACGTGCTCTCTCTCTCAAAAAAAATAAATAAAAGCTACAAATAAAATATAAAAAATAATAAAATTCACTGCTCCCACCCCGGGGGGGGGGGCGGGGGGGAACTGGGGTCTGGAACTGGGAGGACCTGGCCCAAGAGGATGGAATCAGATGGAATTAAGCAAACTCGAACTCTACACGTGCAGTCGTTTCTGCCAAGATGAGCTATGAATTACAGATTCCCATAGTCACGAGCGCAGAGGAAGCATCTCAGCGGAGCAGACAAACAGCGTGGTTTTCACAACGCATCCTTCTGGACGGCGTCTCACTCGGCAGGTCACTGCCATCCACCTGCACCGTCCTTCACAGAACACCGAAGACTGAGACTCTAAACACCCAGTGTGGGGCCGACCGAGGCATCGGGACAATGACAGTTTTACCCCCCAGGAGACAGACTTCATCTGCCTAAGGTTCCTGGTTACGCGGTGACCTGTGACGCTGTTTGGAAGAAGCTCGGTGACCCGGCAGACGCTTCTCAGGGAAACTGGAGGTTAGCGCAGGGTGAGTGCATTTTCAGTTGACTCCTCCAGGGTCCTGGGCCCTTGGTGCCGACACCCATTCTGTTCTTGGCGGCACCCTCCTATGCAGCGTCTGGCACACGGAATTCACTCGGTAAGTGTCTGTGCGGGAATAAACACATACCTTCCGGTGGCTTTAAAGAGCGCATCAAACACCCTCCCGTTTGGCCCTGCACAGGATGCCCTGCGTCAGTCTGCAAACCACACGTGTGGCGGGAGCACACCAACCTGATGAGGGTCGACCCTGCTTGTGACGTCAGGCATGGGCTCCGGAACCTTCCCTCCACGTGGAGTCATCACTTGCATTATATGCAATTTCGAATTTCAAAGAAGTCATACTCTAAAAGTATTTTTGACTTTTATTTATTTATTTTGAGAGAGAGAGCAAGCACATGTGTGATCTCGAGCAGGGGAGGGGCAGAGAGAGAGAGGGAGAGAGAGAATCCCAAGCAGGCTCCACGCTGTCAGTATAGAGCCCGATTCGGGGCCCCATCCCATGAACAGTGAGATCACGACCTGAGCCGAAATCAAGACTCAGACGTTTAGCCGACTGAGCCACCGAGGCGCCCCTAAAAATTTTTTAAGAGCCTACCAGCTTGGGGGTTTACCAAAACGCTCAGCCATGCTCAACAAGTCTGGGTGGCATCTTACCGCCCATGTAGATCACACGCTCTGTCTGTAACAGACCCAAGTGATGCTGGAGAAAAACCCCCAAAACCGTCCTGAAGCTCTGGTGGTCATGTGCCGAAAAGCTAACCTTTTCCGCTAGAAAAATGGTGTGAACGCTTGTTTAGAAAACCCATCAGCTGAGGCCATTACTCTGAACCACGGCGTGGAAGTTCTATCATTTCCTACACACACAGAAGGCCAGATCTTCATCCAGTGACACAGCAGTGACGGACCAGCCACGACACGTAATCCCTGAACTTTGGTCCTGGCAACAGCTGCGGGCGCTCCACGGCCCCGCCTCTCAGTTCTGGGGTAAAGCTACGACGTGTGATCAACCGGGCTCCATCAGCGGCTTAAGATCGGAATGGTTCCACAATCGCGAGCACGGGAGCACACTAATATCATATTGTTGGATTAAGAGTTCTCCAGGTAGAACTCATACGCTGTAGGTGTCAGGTGTCTCGGCCGCTCGTGTTTATTCACACGCCTTTTGTTTTGGCTCAACTCCCTGATACAAGACAATGCTCAGAAGGAACAGAATTCGTTGGAACGCAATGGCAACCACTGGAGGTGTTGGCAAGCGGCGATTGTAGGAAGGGCGCTTGGGGACAGCTCGGCTAGTGCAATGCCCCCCCCCCCGCCCCCCAACTGCTGCACAGCACCCCACCTCTCTCCTGTGCCCCGCCCTGACTCAACTGTCACACTGTCACCCGTCCGGCTAACCTCATCGTTGAGGACGCTGTTACCGAGCCAAACGCAAGGAACTACTTTAAACGGACGTGGCTGATTTCTGCCGCAATTGTAGTTTCCAAAAGAAAACCAGTCTGCTTTTAGGTTTCTGAATGTTTCCAAATCGTTCTTCTTTCCCAGAATGACAGCTCTGGAACATGCGTGCAAATCCCACTGACATTTGCACGTATCCTCGGATCTCGCCCAAGGCTGAGCCCCACTCAAAAATACTTGGGTTAGGTCCACGTCTGTTTGTGGGCACCAAGGATGCGTGTGTCAGGGTGAGGTCTCGCCAGCAGGCAGCCCCCAGAGGTGGCTGCAATCACACCAAACCCTGGGTGTGTGGTGGGGGGGGGGGGCGCTGTACAGAATGATCTAGTGCGGTCCTGGGAGCTGCCATCACTGAGCCAACGGACCCACTGCTAAGTTCTGGCCACCCCTTCCCACAGATGGACACACGGAGCCTACCGTCCCTCACACCTTCCAAACGATCGTTACCCGGGAAATTGGACCAGCGCTTCCCCCAAGTAAGAGCGCCGCGAATTTTCACGGGTCTGTGCAAATGTGAGCTTCTGTGTCAGGCCTGGGACTGCTGTATTCCCAGAAGGCCGGGCAGCTTTGACACAGCCCGTGCCTCTCTGGTTGTGAAAGTGGCTGCAAACAATCGGCCGTGAGGCCAGGAGCTGGCGACAGCATAAAGACCCCACAGGGTTTCTGAGCTATCGTCCGTCCCGTTTAGTGGGGGCAGCGAGCACGGTCAGAGACCAGGAGGAAGGACGGAGTCACCAGGCCTCCCCTGAGGAGGCAGGGCCAGCGAGGGCGTCATCTCCCTTGGCTGCGGTCCTCAAAGGGCACACGCTGCCCCAGGGGACGTGAGACAGAGCAAGCTGGCCACCAGGTGCGACCTTCCATCAGGGCAAACCTGACCTGGGATGGAATTCCGACACCCAGTCAAGGCAACGCCTCTCCACGACCCTGCCAGCAGCTTCCCTGTGAGCCAACACACACACACACACACACACACACACACACACACACACACACGCACACACACACACACACACACACACGACAGGTGCTCAGGGCCCAGCGAGGGAAAAGCAGTCATGGGTCTTATAAATGGTAACCGGTAACATAGGAAACCTGATTTTGAAAGGAGTTTAGGGATTTACTTTTCCGAGAAACTTCCCGTGTCGCTAAAATACCGTGCAAGTGACAGCAGAAAACACGCGTTCAGTAAACACCATGCTAAATTACCGACTTTTTCCAGCACTTTTGGCTCAAATGTACCACACTGGCTTGACCCAGGAACAAGCCATCTGAGCAACTCTGTCCTCCTCGTAGGTGGACCTTCTCTGAGTCAGAGGCCCCAGTGGGACAGGACGGCCGCGCCCGATCCCGCAGCCGGCAGGGAGCCCGACGGGAGGGCCCGCCAGCTCACCCCGCCAAGTGCCCGCACCTACACGCAACTTTTGTTCGGCGGTCCGCCTGATCACGTGATGTACTTGCCGTCCGCCCTACACATCCCTTCTTTTTCTAGCTCATCGCCAATTTTAAAGAGCTTCTGAAGCAGATGAAAACAAGAGTTGACAAATTCCCTGATGATTTTTTTCCCCCTTTTGACGGCTGCCTTTTCATTGTCTAGCTCACCTGTATTCTTTAACGTGAAGTGTTTTGAATATTTCCTTTCTGTTGTCGGAGTTCTCCTTCCGACACTAGAAACACGGGCATTTTTCTCATGTACAAATGACACAGTCTAGAGAGGCGGAAGCAAGATTCCGGGACTTTCCACCCAGGAAAGTTTGGCACGTTCTCGGGGTCACCCGATCAAGGTGAGGCCAACTTCCTAAGTGGCTCTGAGCAGCCAGCTCGTGTTTTAACTGGCCCGAGTGACAAGGACGAGGCGGTGGCTTTAGGACACACGGTCCCCTTTTCGTATCTGGGCTGTCTGTGTGTGGGCCGTAAAAATGCTTTCAAAGATGATCAATTTCATGAGTCATCAAGGGGCTTGTATTGAGTTGCCCATTTAAAGGCTATACAGCGGGGGACAGAGTGGGCAGCCAAAGACTCCGGGATAAAGCAGGAGAGGGCGGACCCTGCTCCTGAAATAAATCTCCAACGTTAACGAGAGAAAAGGAAAGCCAATGTTCTACAATAATCTCACTAGAAGCCACACTTCGTGTGCTACAATGTAACATCTTAAACAACAAAGATGTGCTCGCCAGCGGCCAATTTTATTGTAATGCTAAAACGAATCTGAGCAGTGACGGCAGGTGAACCCTTCACAGGGGACCCTTACAAAAGCTTCAAAGTCCTAAGACTGGTCCGGGCAAGTCTGGGCCTGTGACAGGAGCACCTGCTGATGAAGTGCTCGACCACCTGCTGAGGGACGACTGGCCCCGCTGCCCGTCCAGAAGGGCATCGCTGAGCCTGCTTGGCCTCCCAGGCGTATATGCTGCAAGGTAAATATGCTCCCTCGGAACGTCGTGGCCCCTCCGAGCGCTCCCCAGCTGGCCTGAGGCCAGCTCTGTTTCCCAGCTGTGCTGTCACCTTGCGGGAGACGACAGCCAGCCCCAGGCGGTTCAGACTTCCATCAGCGGTTGGTGCCACCAGCCGGGGAACTATCCCTGGGAGCCCAGCCCCAGATCAGCCCGCTCGGGAGAACCAGCGTGGGCGGGGCCTGGTGGAGTGGGGCCCCCAGGGAGTATTCTCTGGGGTGGCATCCTCTGAACTCTTTTCGAGGACACGGGATTCCAAATGGTTCCTGCCTCACCTTGGACTCCTTCGGGAGACGTCACCTGTGAGCTCCTGTGGCCAGAATGCCAGGCAGGGACATCACCAGGAGGGGCGTTTCCTTGTCCTGGTGTACAAGTGCCATGCAGTTCTCATAACTACCTCTCGAGAGACACGTGACTGGATACTTGGGGTAGAGATAAAGAACGGAGAGGTTTTCACACGAATCCAGCCTAGAATTTGGCAATTCATCTGCCAGGTACCGGGGATGTGTAACCGTGTGTGGTTTCATCAGGGCGTGTGCGGCTAAGGCCTCGTCACCGCCTGTCACAGTCGCTAAGGCCACCTTCCTTCTCACCATTGTACTACGCTGGGCGAAGCCTACGTCAGCGTCATTTCCAGAACATTCTCCTTGGAAGTGTTCTCAGGCTGTTTCCTGGCACCTCCAGACGGACCCTCGCATGAGCCTGAGGACCCGCCCGACAAGCACGAGCGCCCGGGGCTCAGCACCCCCGGGTCTCCCGCCCTCCCTCGAAGTCCGGCCCGCCTTCGCCTGTCGATGGAGGCACCCAGGCCGCCACAGTCCCCCTGCCCCGGCAGTTCTGATGCTGGTGTCAGAGATGCTGCCTCCAGGTGTGGTGGGTGGTTCTGTCTCTGGGTGACTCGGGGGTCTCACGTGAGGCAGAGCCTGGGTGGCGACCAGGGCGCTCTCTGGGCCGCCCTCCACCGCCTGCCTGCCCCGCGTCCTCGCTCGTGGCTAGCCTCGGCAGTTCTCGGCATTGCCCGACCCCGTCTGGAATCTCACAAGCCTCTGGGGAATAGGGGTCCTGCTCCCTTCTGGGCCCCAGGCCTCCCGGCAGGGGGTCCCTCCCACTGGAGGTGAAGGGACAGGGTGAGGCTGCCTCCCAGCCTCACCCCTGCACCCACCCAGGCCCAGAGAAGCCAAGGGCTGGTGCAAGGTCACACAGCCAGCCCAGGAGAGGCACTGAGGGGCTGCAGAGGACCCAGGTTCCTCACACCGCAGACGGCTGACTGGGCCACACGGTTTATCCCTCACATGTCAGTGACTCCCAAGAGAAAGGCTCTTCGTGTAACAGATGATAAACGTAAACCGAAGGGCCTTGTTAGTCTAGGGTCGGGAGCTTCCAGAATGGGTCGGATGAATTAATGAATAAAAGCCCCTGATGTGCTAAGGGTGTAAATTAGAAGGCATTAAACCTCAGCGGTCCTCTTAACGCTCCTTCACAAAACACCTTTTTTGCTTCCTCCTACACTGGATTGACTCCAGCCACGTCCATTGTGGAGAATCCGATGTTCTTTCTTAAAACTTTTTTTTTAACGTTTATTTATTTTTGAGACAGAGAGAGACAGAGCATGAACAGGGGAGGGTCAGAGAGAGAGAGGGAGACACCGAATCTGAAGCAGGCTCCAGGCTCTGAGCTGTCAGCACACAGCCCGACGCGGGGCTCGAACTCACGGACCGTGAAATCATGACCTGAGCCAAAGTCAGACGCTTAACTGACTGAGCCACCCAGGCGCCCCTGATGTTCTTTCTAAAGCGGATTGGAGCACCGTGCTCCCGTCCCGCTGGGTCCTCGCCCCCCCTGCCAGCAGCACCGCCCCGATGCGCACTGCATCGGCCCCTCTCCCCAAAACCCCAGTACGTTTTCCGTACATGGCCTTGGGCATGAATGATTACCAAGGACACTGTCGCAGGAAGATCCATGCCTCGTGACTCAAAAACCAAAAGGAAAAGTGTATAAAGATGAGCAAACACCCAAAGGGGAATTGAGAAAAAGATGACTAATTTTGGTCCGTTTCCCCAGACTCCAATTTAACGAAAGTGCATCCACTTGGACTGATTAACTATGGAGCAAGGTCAACGTGTGAACAGAACTAATCATCCAGGAAGGTGATTTTTGACCAGGAAACCAGCTTTGAACAGAGTGCTTCGGAGGGGCTGACAGGGCCGCTCACACACACACAGATCTCTGGACTGAGCCTGGGGTGTGTGAAGGCATGGGACACACTCCCGGCCCGCCTGGGCTGGCCAGTCGGCTCGAGGAAACCCTCGGTGCCCCCATGGAACGCCCAGAAGTTCCCAGACCAGTAGAGCACAGGGGGTTAACTTCCTTCAGGCCATCTATGACAAACGTAAACTTCCCCAGGCTCTGCTAAAATAATGGCCAAGAGATACCTATTTCCTGCATCTTTTTTTCTCTTTTTAATGTTTATTTGGGGGGGGGGGGGGAGAGAACGAACTTGAGTGGGGGAGGGGCAGAGGGAGAGAGGGAGACACAGAATCTGAAACAGGCTCCAGCCTCTGAGCTGTCAGCACAGAGCCCGACGCGGGGCCCGAACTCACAGATCGTGAGATCATGACCTGTAACTGACTGAGCCCCCCGGGCACCCCTCCTGCATCTAAATCTAAAAACCAACCCATATGGGACGGGAGGACACCCCAGAAGTGGAATTAGCCTGCAATGCAGCATCCACACCAGCACAGGAATGCCTCCTGGGAGTCCAAGGCAGGGTCACCTCTCGAGTCTGGGGGGCTGGAGGACAGACCCCTGTTGCCCAGGGAGCCCCCGCCTGCTGGTTTAAGAGTCTCCCCATAGCTACTGTTCCCTGCTCTCGGTAAACACCAAAGGGAACTAGGTTGCGCACAACAACTTTCCGGGACAGAAATCCTTGGGAATACCATGAAATCATGGCATCTCCTTCCCAGAAAACCATACGGATACACATCCGCCTGGAAGGTGTCCTAGAATGTCCAGAATTCCCGAGACCCATCCATAGAACCCCCAGTTAAGGATGTCTGAACTTAAGAGGACCACATTGAAGGGAAATTGAATCCAGAGTCAATAGTAATTGACTCTTACGTTTTGGGGCTGAATTCATTTTCGTGTCTCTGAAACACATCAGACTTCAGAAAATCCAGCCAACCTGCAGCCTGGAGGGAGAGTCTGACTGTCACAAGTATCTGTGTCGCCGATGGCCACAGCACAGACCTCAAGCCTTCTCTGATAGGGGCCGCCTAGGGTTTTCGGTAAAATTCAAGAGACTAGAAAACAAGCAAGCAAGTGAAAAGTGGTTGTGGGCAAAGAACATACTTCAAATCAGAAAATCTGCGTTTCGTGGTAAATTCTGCGTCTTCCTGGTTTTATGATTTTGGACAACTGAGTGAGCCAGTTTCATTTATCAAATACTGTATGTTCAAAGTGTATTGAAAAGATTAAACTGACTTTAGTAAATATGCAAAAATATTACATTCTGGATTTACTAACAAAGGAATTCATTGGAAGGAAAAAAAAACCAGCCAGGAAAGTCTGTAAGATAAACACAAGTTTACCCGAAATACGTGATCGCACAGAGCTCCTCTCTCTCTCAGAGCGGGTCTCTCCGGAACAACCCTCCACCCACAGGTCCCAGAAGCGCCACCTGAGAAGCAGGGGCTGGTCTCGATCGGGGCGCCTCTCCCTGCCCCGGCAGCGACATCCCTTCTCTGCAGGTGTGAGAACAGGAGTCCGTGGATGTTGTGGCCTTGGCCATGGGGCTGCCTGCAGGTTCCTCTCCCTTTCTGCGTCTCGTCTCCGAGTTTACGGTGTCCCTTCCTGTGGAAGGGCCTGTGTGGCTTGGGGACGGCAGGACCTCCCTTCCGACAGCCGCACCTGCTCTGGGTGGTCTGCGAGGCCTTCCTGAGCTCTGCTCCGGGCTGTCCCTCCAGACCTGCCCGCCTGCGGGTCTTTCCGAGGCCACGCTTCCCCAGGCGAGAGCTCCCAGGTGCCCTGGGCCCTCGGCGGACACGCTCTTCTGTGAGGACCTACCCGGCCACCCGTGTGGCAGCTGTACACACAACATGGAACGAGCCTCGTGCGCTGCTGTCTAGATGCCGGAATTTATGTCACCCTCTGGGGTGACATCAATCCTCCACTGTGATTCGGGAAAGGAAGGACTGGTAAAACGTCCCCGGGGAGACATCCCCTTGGAAACCACACGTCTCCCCAGCACCGAGTTGGTGCTCTTTCCTTGAAAAGCATCTTTGGTTCGTCCCACACAGCCGCTGGGCGAGAGATGCTGCTTATTCTGAAATTCTGCCATCCTGGGAGAGAAGTCTGGTTTGTACTTGGACCGCTTAACGACGCACCCAGAATGACGGGATTCACAGCAGCGATTTTTAAACTTTTCTCACTTTGGGGTCCTAAAGCTCAGGATCCAAGAGTTGGTTAGACGGTTATCCCTTGGAAGAAAGTTCAGGAAGTCATATATAGACGTGGGGAAGAGGTGCCCAGCGACAGGATGATCTGAGAGCACGTCACATGCAACGCAGCCTGAGGTTCTGTGCTTTGTACATTAAATGACTCGACACCTTTGCTCTGTGCTGGGCTAACTCCCAGGGACACCACCGTGGTTCACCTGGCCTCTGCCCCAAGCCAGGCTCACAGGAAAGGCTCCAAAGCCCTGGGGGACAGCACTGTGCACAGGCAGGTCCTGGGGGGGGGGGGGGTTAGTACAGGCTCCCCCGCCTTGTGGATGAGAGAACAAAAGGGTCATTCGATATGGTCTCAGTTGCCTTCTGTCAACCTACATGACAGGAAGGCATTTCGACAGCGACACCACAGTCAGAAATGAACGTCACCAATGACGATGCTTTAACTTTTGTTTCTTGTATTCCATCTGCAAAAGCAAAAACAAAAAAATCCCCCCAAAACTACAGCACTTACAAAGACACACGTAATTACCATCATCACTTAATACTCCCCTAGAACTTCTAGAAAATGCAATGAGCACAGAAACAGAAATTAGAACTAAGAATGTAGTTCGGAGGCTGGCTGCGTGTATATTCAGCATGCGGAGAACCTATGCCAAAGTAAATACGTTAGATTTAATAATAGAGGGTTTGGATGCAGAACAAGAGAGACGATTCATTCTTAAGCATCAAAATTAGCAAGGAAGTGAACGCAACAGATAACATTGTTATCTGGAAGCCATATAGCATTCGAAGGGGAATAAAATATGAACAATGGAAACTAAAGGGTGTTTAGAAAGTAGATTAAGACATGACAGAGACACAGACACATCTGAGTAAGCAGAAAGACAAGCCAGTGACACAGAGTGTTGCCCGTTCTTTCCAACCCAATGGCCGTTTAACCTAGTTTGAATCCAAATTATAAGGGGCTTCTTCAGGGATTTAAAAATGACAGATTTGAGGGCACCTAGGTGGCTCACTCAGTTAAGCATCTGACTTCAGCTCAGGTCATGATCTCGTGGTTCACGAGTTCGAGCCCCACGTCCGGGTCTGTGCTGACAGCTCGGAGCCTGGAGCCTGCTTGGGATTCTGTGTCTCCCTCTCTCTCTGCCCCTCCCCCATTCCTGCTGTGTCTTTCTCAAAAAGAAATAAAAAAACATAAAAAAAATAAATAAATAAAAATGACAAATTTGGGGTGTCTGGGTGGGCTTAGTCAGTTAAGCATCCGACTCTTGGTTTCAGCTTATGTCATGATCTCATGGGTTCATGAGTTTGAGCCCCGAGTTGGGCTCCACACTGTCAGTGTGTGGGGCCTGCTTGGAATTCTCTCTCTCTCTCTCTCTCTCTGTGCCTCCTCATTCTCTCTCTCAAAATAAATAAATCAACTTAAAAAAATTAAAATGACACATTTATCTAAACTATATATGAAATAATGATGAATACCATAGAAATTTGGGGGAAATAAAAAGCATTCCGGGAGAATTTGCCCTCTGGGGCACTACACTGTGTTGTAAATCTACAGCAGTTACAACAGTGACGGACCGATGGGGCGGGTGCTGGGCCGATGGGGCAGGACCGAGGCCCGGAGCAGGCCACTGTGATACAAGAGCCGAAAACACGAGGGAGGAGCCAGCCTCCGGTGACGGGGAGGCCAGCCCACCTCCAGCCGACACCAGACCCCGACGTACCTCCCCGATGGTCTAGTGCCGAACGCACACACACACCAACACACACTCCGTATGAAAAATCAGGGAAAATACAAGCAAGGACGTCACTGTTTGCAGTTGAGGGAAGGAAGGAGTCTAAAAGCCATGGGAACAGAAAGAAAAATATTTAACCACATAAGAAATTCTAAAATTTGTAAGCAATTCATAAACACCACCAAAAGGCCAGTGACAAACTGGGAAAATATTCGGAACGAAAACAATAGTGTGTGTGTGTGTGTGTGTGTGTGTGTGTGCGTGTGTGCGCGTGTGTGTGTGCACGCGTGCTCAAAGCAAAAAGCACTCCATGGAGTAACGGTTTCCATCTGAGGAAGTTAAAAATCCAACGAAGGTACTTCCTAAAGTAGCCTCACCAGCTATCACAGACATAAACTTCAACACAGGAGGCCCCGGGCTCATCTCTCCACATAACGAAGACGCTGAAAATAAAAACATCTCGTGTTTGCCAGACTGTAGGGACCACGTGCTGGTGGTGCAGGGCCAGACACGTTCACCACGCGCTCCGGAGAGAATCCGGTGCCTCTGCTCCCGAACTCTTTATCTGGAAACAAGGGATTTGACGTTCAAGACTTGGGGAGACGATCACACATTCGTGCGCCATCATGCCATCCGTAGCATTATTTCTGGTGAAAACCATCAGGAAAAAACCCTAAACGTTCTGCACGGTGGAAATAAACTGAAGACATTATACGTAAAAGAAAACTCAGGCACGATGCTACTTGATGGCCAGGAAACAATACACTAACACCGTGATCTTCCGGTTTTCTTAAGGACACAATTTTCTGTGAGTTCTAACAAGCTCCGAAAGAATGAAAATGTCCCCAAATATTCAATAGTTAGGTCCGAGTGGTGGGATGGAGGAGGGACTCCAGCGTTCTCGATTGTCTTCTGCATTCTGGTGTCGGGTCTCCCATGTGCTAGTTAATAAATTCCGGCGAACAAAAGGGTTTCGCGTGTCTGACGTAAGCTTAGACAGTTACTAACTTTATACCAAGAAAAGAGCCAGGATGTTACGAAGCAGAAGTCGGTGTCAACATTGTCAACGTGCGGTAGTGATCCTGCCCCAGCAAAGGGGTGGCCGGTGCCTGGCACCTGTCGCTTGGCCAACACCCTGCGTGTGGAGCGGTGGCTGCTTGTGACGGCTTTCACGGGAACACGGGGGGGGGGGGGGAGGACACTCTCACGGATCGCAGGTGAAGCCGCTTCCTTCCTGGCACACGCTTCCCCTCCCGTGGGGGGCAGGGGGTGGCCCGGCCCCTTGCGTCCCGGGGCGGTTCCCGGATGTAGGTTGCAAGCCAGGCCCTGTGTCGCTCTGGTCTGTCCCGTCCCCGACCCCGAGGGTGGCGGAGCTCCCACGGCGGCACCCCACCCCTCTCTCACACGGGGCGCCAGATGACAGCGCCCACATCTCTGGCGTCCCTCAAATTGCACCTTTGGGGTTTGCCGCTGCCTCTCTCCGGGAGGGAACGAGTGGACAGAGGCAGCGGGGGTGGCAGGAAGGGACGGGCCACCTCTGTACACACGGCCCCCCCCTCCGTGCCCGGGGGACAGCGTGTCTGGAGTGCCAGGAGCCGCGTGGGAAGGGTCCCCTCCCTCTGCTGGGCGCCGGGTGGCCCCAGACATAGAGTCCATTTCGGAGATCCCTCTCCACTGGACGGGGCCGCCTGACTCCGGGTTCTTTCCGAGCTGTAGGTCCACGTGTGTGGGGAGAGGACACGGACAGGCTGGCAGGTGCACTCCTGCTCTCCTTGGGGACAGCATCCTGCTGCCGAGACAGACTGCCCTCCGTTCAAATGTGGGACAGCACAAAGCCCAGGAGCACAGTTCCTGCGGGGAAGGCGTCCAGGCGCCCCTGCGTGGCCCGCGTGGCCGGTGGATCCACAGCGCCTGTCTCCGTAAGGCCACGTGAGTCTCGTCACGTGGACACGTGGAGCTGCTGGCCATCCTGGTCTGGTGGCTTCCTAAGACCGGCCGGGCGTTATCGGTAAACACTGAAGTTCTCCCGCAGAGCCTGGGAGGGTGAGTCCAGCCCGGGATGAACAAGCCGGGCAGGGAAGCAGCCTGGCGTTTTGCCGGTTGTGAAATAAAATTAAAGAGAGTTTTAAAAAATCTTAAAGAATTCAAAGGCAAAAGGTTTTCAGTTCTAATGAACTCAAAATAAAACCACTTCGAGGGGGCACCTGCGTGGCTCAGTCAGTTCGGCCTCCGACTTCGGCTCAGGCTGTGATCTCACGGTTCGTGGGTTCGAGCCCCGCGTCGGAATCTGTGCCGACAGCTCGGAGCCCGGAACCTGCTTCGGATTCTGTGTCTCCCCCTCTCTCTGCCCCTCCCCTGCTCACGCTCTGTCTCTCAAACATAAATAAACATTTTAAAAACTTAAAAAAAGAAAAACGAAAGCAGTGAAGTGTAGCTCTGCACGATAATGGTTTACGGGACGGGTTTTGTCCTTACACCTGCAGCGGCCGGCCGGCTGTTCACTGGCACTGGGCACCCCGCCCCCACTCCCTGATGATGACATCCCACCAAGAGAGACCCTCGGGTCCAGTGGGGCACAACTGACAGGGTACGCCTTGCACCCGGGATGCGGGAACACCCCCCGGCCCGGGCACTAGGTGAGGACTGGGTGTCCCGTCTGCCGGGGGAGCAGGTGTGCGGACAGGAAACCTTCACAGCAATGAAAGTGGCTTCACGTGGGTGTGTATACGGCCTCATTCCCTGCTTGAAAATCCACTCAAATCCCCTCCCTGAGTGTCCCACCCGATGCCCCCCCAGGCCTCTGGGACCTCCAGGCCGACCTCCACCCAGGCTCTGCCCCATCCTCCCTGCCCCAAATGAAAACCCCTCTCAGCACTTTTTACCCCCCACGGTGGGATTCAGTCATTCCCACACAGCCCAGCACAGACCCGGCAGATGTCAGGCCACAGCTGAGGTCGCCTTCTATTTGAAGAACCACCGCTCACATTCAGACGCGAACCACTTTAGATGTCAAAGCCCCGAGGAAGTGTCACCTGAGTCTGGGCTGAGCAGGTGCGGCCCGGAGCAGGAGGCACATCAGACAGGACACAGGACGACGCACGTCCAGTGCCATCAAAGGCTATCTGGATCCGTCAGGCTGGCTTCTGGGGTGCGGACTTTTTGAAACAAAGAATTGAAACAGGGACACGTCCAATGAAATCAAACTTCTACGGAGAACGAAAGACTTTACTTAAAAAAAAATTTTTTTTTAATGTTTTATTTATTTTTGAGACAGAGAGACAGAGCATGAGCAGGGGAGGGGCAGAGAGAGAGGGAGACACAGAATCGGAAGCAGGCTCCGGGCTCTGAGCTCGAACTCACGAACTGTGAGATCATGACCTGAGCCGAAGTCTGACGCTCAACCGACTGAGCCACCCAGGCGCCCTGAGAACAAAAGACTTTAAAACCGCCGTCTTCTAAGCCATCGTACGGACTAGTCCAGCAGCGTGGCACCCGTGACCTCACTGAGCGGGTGGTGACGAGCACACCGTCCTCTCCCCAGAACAAACTGTATTTCACAACCTACGTGGATCTGTGGGAGTTATTTTTTATCTCAAGTTTTGTAGTATACTATGTATTCTTACCAAACTCATTGCATAACATAAATGCGAACAAAATGCAAAAGGCATCTATTCTATGGAAAAAAGTGCCAAAAATTATACAGATGGTAATAAAATCTCCATTATTAAAAACATTAGATGTGATTTCCATCTTAACTGAGAAAGCTGGAATATTTGAGAAAAGCGTTTGGAGAGGCTCTTACGAAAGGCATGCCATTAGAGAAGGAATGGGAAACGCCATAAAATACAGCAATGTAAGAAGAAGCCTGTTTTAAAACTTAAATATTGTTTGTCATTTGGGGTGGATGATGACTTGAAGGTTTGGGAAAAACGCCTCAGTACATTTTCATCCTGTGTGTTTTCTCCTACTTGGAAATTCATTTAACTTCCCATAATCTGATTGTTGACTTTTTTGATTCATAAGAAAAATCACTTAGGTGGGGTGCCTGGGTGGCTCAGTCGGTTAAGCGCCAGACCTCAGCTCAGGTAATGATCTCATTGTCCGTGAGTTCAAGCCCCCCACTGACAGAGGGGAGCCTGATGGGGGTTCTCTCTCTCTCCCTCTCTCCTGCTCTCTCTGTTCCTCCCCCACTCGTGCCTTCTCTCTTTCTCAGAATAAATAAACTTAAGGGAAAAAAAAGAAAAATCATTTAGGGTGGGGTGGCTGCGTGGTTCATTGAGTTAAGGTCACAATCTCACAGTTGTGGAATAGAGCCCCGAATCAGGCTCTGGGTTGACAGTGTGAAACTGGCTTGGAATTCTCTTTGTCTCTTCCTCTCTTTCTCTCTCTGCCCCTCACCCTCTTGCTTGAGCTCATTCTCTCTCTCTCTCTCTCTCTCTCAAAATAGTGGGGCGCCTGGGTGGCGCAGTCGGTTAAGCGTCCGACTTCAGCCAGGTCACGATCTCGCGGTCCGTGAGTTTGAGCCCCGCGTCGGGCTCTGGGCTGATGGCTCGGAGCCTGGAGCCTGCTTCCGATTCTGTGTCTCCCTCTCTCTCTGCCCCTCCCCCGTTCATGCTCTGTCTCTCTCTGTCCCAAAAATAAATAAACTTTGAAAAAAATTTAAAAAAATAAATAAATAAAATAAATAAATAAATAAACATTAAAAAAAAGATCACTTGGAGAAAAGAGAATTAAAGCACACACAGACTGAACTTGGCTAAACAAAATGGTTATTTCAACGTCAATTCTAATTAAGATAAAGCAATTTGATAAGTTTTCCTGTAAATTTGCATGTTTTTCAAAGTTTCATGTTTATATGACACATAATCAGTTCCTGGAAACTACCAAATGGCTATTTGTGGCCTAAAAGCACTGAAATTGTGCTTGTCCGGGAAGCACCTGGTCCTCGTCGGTGGGCCTGATGTCCAGCATCCGTCACCAGGCCCACACGCCCACATCCTGGACAGACCAGCGCCCCTGGCCTCCCGCAGATCTTAGCGACTAGACATCTCACGAGATCCTTGCACAACTTTAAGAGCACAGGGTGGGGGTAATCAGTCGTTGAGAAGCTGGTTATGGAAGAATTGAGTGTCCTGCACATTTTTCTTAAAGGCTGGGCCAGCACGGACACTCAGGCGAGCACACGTGCCTGGGCTCCCTCCGCTACCCAGACAGGGCAAGAGACGCCCTGAGAAACGTTTGCGTGACGTGAGATGTCAAAACAACAACCCAAACCCCAAACCGAAGCTAAACCCATCGCATTCCTTTGGGAAGCTTATTAAAACATCACAAGATTCCGGGCTTCCTTCTCTGGGCGGCCGTGCAGGCTTTTGCCAGGCTCATTTCTTTCCAGGAAGCAGCGTGCAAAACGGTGAATGGATGTGTTCAAGGAGAAATGTGCAAATTTGCCTGTTCTCATATTTTTCTACAGCCTTTTACTTTCCTAAATGTACGGGTCCTGCTTAACAGCGACATAGCTCACAGTGAAAACACAGTCAATATGTTAGTTTCATTTAGAGTGATCGTAGAAGCCCACCCAGCGGTGACAAATACTCCAATACAAACTGACATCTTGAGATCCATTTTACCGCCGGGTGACACCACATAGTTGTGCCGTGAACTACCGTCAATGAACAGAAAGCGCCTGGGGGCCGTAGGGACGCCACACGGCCCTCCACGCGTCACAGACACCCTGTGTCGTGCACTGTGCCCCACTGTGTTCGTTTCCACATCTGATGGTGATCGCATTTGTCACTCTCACGATTTTCCAACTGAAAGTTTGAAGGAGACCAAACAGCCACGCTGCCAAGCCAAGTTATCAGCAAATACGTTCTTCGAAGAGCTGTGAACACAGAAATCATTCCCGCGGGACTCCTTTCCCACTAAGCCGATCGTGAATGATCTAGTTGAAAGGTGATATTGGTGCAGAAAGTCGGAAACGCGTAGCGCTGAGTGCAGGGAGAAGGCGGGGCGAGCAAACAGGAGCGGGAAATCGAGGTCCCCCTGCGCCGGGATGTTATTCCCTCTAGCTGCTTGGTTCGGCCGCCCTCCCCTGTGGGAGGAGCTGGGGACTGCTCAGCTGTCTGTACTGATCACTTACAGTTCTCCAGCACCTCAGCTGTCAGTCTTAGCACAGAACCTAATTCGGACGCTTATTTACAATTGCGGGCAATTGCCCAGGCTGTTTGCTAAAGTTAAGGAGAAAAACTCAGCAATAATTTAAAAAAATGTTTAAATTTTACTTAAATCCCAGTTAGTTAGCATATAGCATAATAATGATCTCAGGAGGAGTCTTAGTGATTCATCACTTGTAGGCCTCTTTCAAAAAGGTTATTTTTAATAAGGCCTACAGATTACTCCATAGAATTACAAGGTTTATTCTGAAGTAATGCCACAGATCTAATGTAAGTCAGTTACACGTGGAGCCAAATCCCCTTAGTATCATCTTGAACAGAAATGCTTCTGGGGCCAAGGGTGGGCAATGTGGGCCTCCCGGCCTGGACTACATTTCCCAGCGCCCCTTGTGGCCAAGCGTGGTCACGTGACTGGTTCTGGCCAATGGGAGAAGAGCGGTGGTGTGCTTTAAGAAGTGGCTGCCCCCTTCTTCGGTGTCTCCACCTACCAGGGGAGTGGGGGGCTGTCCAGGCCCTGGGGCTGGTGGAGCCTGGACCCATCATCGAGAAGAAAACCAGGCTCTGACCAGAAACGCTGACATCAGACAGATACTGGGGCAAGAAATGAACTTTCCCTTCCACCAACTCACTGCAATATCCTGTATGGCGCTGCACTAAAACAGCGACCAGGGCCAGAGCGCCCGTTACTCTGCGCCCCAGAGGCGCTGGGTTAGCCTCACGCCTGAGTGTGCACACTGCCTGGGACTCGGCAAAGCCACTGAAGAAACAGGAAACACAAGCCGGGGGCTCCTCTCTGCTTTTCCGAGGGACATGCATCACCAGCATCAACTCTCACTGTGACCTCGGGCAGTGTACCTGACCTCCCTTCTCTCCTTCGTGGAGCGGGGCCATCCGGCCTTGACGGGGTACCCTGAGAAATGAATGAGCTAACACACGCATACACCCTCTCTACCTCGTGCAGCCTCAAAATATTACTCATCATAATAAACATTATTATTATTATTATTATTCCTGAATATCTGATACAGTAATCTAGTATCTTCCTTGGAAAAGTTTCTGCTTCTGCAATAAAAGATCAAAAAAGCAAATCATCATAAAGTAAATATAATATAGAAGATGAAGGGCCTGAATCTCTGAAAAAATAAATCGTGAGGTGATAAAACTCAAGGTTTGGTCTTACTGGAATTTTCTTTCCTCTTTTTTAACGTTTGTTTATTTTTGAGAGAGAGAGAGTGAGAGAGAGACAGAGCGTGAGCAGAGGAGGGGCACAGAGAGAAAGAGACATAGAATCTGAAGCAGGCTCCAGGCTCTGAGCCGTCAGCACGCAGCCTGACGTGGGGTTCGAACTCACGAACCTGAGATCATGACCTAAACCGAAGTCGGAGATGTAACCGACTGAGCCACCCAGGCGCCCCAGGAATTTTCAATCATCTGACTTTCTCCAGGCTTGTATGGCGGGCACGGTGCATATGGCACAAATTCACAAATACTGCGATCCACAGTGACGCGGGGCGCCCCGTGGAGAAGGCGGGAGCCAGCACCATCAAGCTCTGCCCTGAGCTGCTTTCGGGGTGGGATTTGAAAACAGGGACAGCGACTCTCAAAACGTTTGCTGCACGTTGGCGGGGGGGTGGGGGGAGCAGAATCAAATCTGCTCACGGATCTACTCAGGGTGCCCTTTACAAGCCGTGCCTCGTGGCAGGTGCTCAGGAAAATGAGGTGCGGAGAGAACGAGTCACGGCTGTAGCTCCGGGCAGGCAGCTCAGCCAGACGCGGGGGCATCTGGGGCTTCCTGCCCCCGGAACTCGGGGTCTCAGAGGGCTCCCCTGGTTGTCCCACTCCACAGCGGCCGGAGCCGTGCACCCCGCACGCGGCAGAGACACTGGGCTCCAGGGAAACTCTGACGTCTCTTCCCTCCGGCCCGGCCAGGTGGACGGGGCTCAGCCTGGGAGCAGTTTTCCACCTGGGGACTTGCCACCCTGCCTGCACAGGATTCATATCGCTGCAGAAAAACCATCAAGGCAACACTGGATCCCGAGATCTCCGTTCCAAGAACCGTTGACTTCGCCGCCTGGGTGATGGAGGAATAATCAGCAGCCTGGGCTCTCCCGGGCGGTCCTGATGATGGACACAGGGGTTCCTGGAGGCCCAAGCCCTGAGACGCCAGGAGATGCACCCACGCCCTGATAATAACGGTGCTGCACACTCAGGCCCGCGTCCGGGAAACATATTTTGTTCACCGTCAACGTGACGGCCGGGGACCATGTACTAGATCTCGGGCTGACCGCTGGCACTCAGGACAAGTCACTGGGCAAGGAATACAATGGCTGTCCCGGGCCTGTTTCCAAGCTGGGAGGCGGGCCGTGGGTGGCTCAGGGAATCTAGGTGGTGGGTGGCCAGGGAGTGGGCTCTGTGCAGAACAAGAGGAAAAATCTCTCAGTCTTTGATGAATCATCATCGCTGAAATTAGTAACATACCTCCCAGGGATCTCGAGCTGTTGCCACGCTTTCAGAAGTGAAGTGCTTTCAAAGAGAGCCCAGGCCTTCTGGAAACAGATGGTCAGACTGAAATGAAAATACTGGCCGCGGGGCCACACGGCCCCTCGCCGCCAGCGAGAGCCCGTTACGTTCCACAGCCAGCGTGGAAGGGAGTCAGCTCGACAGCCTGACAAGGAAGGGAGCGCGCCCCGGGCCCCCCTGGGCCCTCCCGCCTCCCGTGCTCGTTCTCACCCGGAGAAAGGAAACGATGGGCGACACGAGGCTGCGGAACCACCCAGACAACTCTGCGGTTCTGTGGACGCACGCTCCACGTGGGTACCGGTGCCTACCACACTGGAAGCCGACACTCACCGGCCCGGCGGCCTGGCCTCTGTGGGCAGACACGGATCCACTCTTCCCTGACGTGGGCACTGTGCCTTCACGCTGGAAATCAGGTGACGTTACTCAAGTTTTACGGAAAGGCGGCACGGACGATGCCATTCTGTCCTTGGTATGTTGTTTCATGCTTAGTTTTTTCTACGTCATGGACGGTAGGTGCCCAGAGGTACATCAGGAGACTGGAAGCCCTGGAGTTTCAGCTTTTCGTGCTGGCTCCAGTGCCGACCCTAACCGAAAGGCGCTGACAAGGGACGCTGTGTTTGAGAGACACCACTTGTGTCCCCAACGCCTCCTCATTCCAGCAGAGCATGTGATACTGGCCTCAGAAGGACTTTGATGGAATGTTTACGCCCATACGGACCGTATTCGTTAGAAGCGTTTTCAAAATGTCCAGCTCCCTTCATTTGTATACGGTATAAACTAAACTCTCGTAATGGGGACCGAACGGAGAGAAACTCGCGGTCTGACTGAGGGACGAGACCGTGTACCCCCAGACGAGACCCCTAAGGACCGGGACACGCGGTGTGGGGTGCAGGGACAGTGAGAGCCACGGAGGTCAGGGCAGGGCCGGTGTGAGGAGGGAATGCTTCCAGGAACATTTGGGGAATTCGAAGACTGTGGCGGGGAGAGGGCGTTCAAGGTGGGGCGAAGCAGATGAGGCCAAAGACAGGGGCCGGGCTTGGCAAGCGTTGTTTGGATAACAAAGACCAAGTCTTTCCGATTAGAGCAGGCTACTTGCCTTTGTGGGTTTTTTTGTCTGGTCTTACTTTTTTGTAGAAAACTTGGAAAGAGTGCACAATCAGATCAGAAACGTCTCGAGCACCAGCAGGAATGAGAGCCTTTACGGTATCTGGCAGAAAACGACATCAGTTTAAGACAATTCACGCGTCCCTGGATGTGACCTCAAACCGCCCCCAGATCTGGGAAAGAGAAGACCCTATTGCTGGCCATGGAACACCCACTTCAACCTCGAATACCCGGAGGCAGTGGAAAGGAAGCCAGGGTCCAGGGCTTGGCCGAGACGCTACCCCCGGCTTCCCGCTGAGTGCCGAAAGCGAATCTGAATGATGTCAGGACGTGGAGCAAAGCTTATGTGGAAATGGGGTCACTGCAAATGCACTCAGTGAACACGACGTCCTACTGTAGCAGGGTGGCCCTGATCCCACACACTGGTGTCCTCGTAAGAAGGCCACGTGGAGACAGCACGCAGGGGACAGTGTCCCGTGACGGCAGAGGCAGAGGTCAGAGGGGACAAGCCCAGGAAAGGCTGGACCCCTGGCAGCTGGAGAGGGCGTGGAAGGACCCGCCCCCAGGGGCTCTGAGGAGACCACAGCCTTGCAGACACCCTGATGTCAGACTTCCGGCCTCCAGACTGTGAGGGGGCAGGTTTCTGCCGTGGAAGCCCCCCGGTCCGGTGACGGCCGCCCCAAGACACCAACCCAGCACGCAGCAAGCACTGGCCGTCACTCACCGTCACCGGGACCCCGGCACGCACAGCGATGCGTCGTGACCACTGTGGGGTTTGCCTGCAGCGTACGATCAGGGCCCCGAAGCGTAGTTAACGATAACCAACCACAAACTGAGCCCAACCAAAAGGACAGACGAGTCTTTCGTAGCTGGAAGAACAGACAGCATCTGTGGTCCAGGAACATTTCCGAGCTGCGAAAGTGAGAAAACGACGGGAGGGCCGCTTAATCGAAAAGCAACGACCCCACCACCTTGCGCAGAACCAGCCGGGAGGTGGCGGAGGGCCAGAGAGTTTGCCGAAACCCCGCAGGGCGGGATAGAGAGGGGACTGGCTGGTCGGGGGGAAGCAGATGTCGCAGATCGGCAGAAAGGGAGCTGTTTCCCAAGCACGGGAGGTCCACTGTGACAAACAGCGGGCGCGGGGCCACAGGGAGAACAGCCGGATAACTGAGGAGCCCCTGTGCCGGGACGAGCGGGTCCACGGACAGCATCGCGTGGGTGTGGTTGCCCACGGAGACCAGGAACACGAGAGCACCAACTGGGGAACACAACCCTACGAATTAGGCTCTTTGTCCCTCCCACCTGATACAAGGGAACTGAAGTAACTTACTAGTTACTTCCTGACTCGTAAGTGAGGAGCGGGAATCTGAACCCAGAACCTACAGTCAACGTTCTTGACCACTCCCCTAAGTGCCTGATACACAGGGGGAGAAGGAGAAGCACATCAGAACTCGACTGAGAGCCTGTCCCTACATCAGATGGAGTGGAGAAAGGCCCAGAAAGAGAGGAGGGAGGGGGTGAGGGAAGGCAGGCAGGTGGTCCAGGGGGAGGGGACTGCACCGAAGCACCTGCCTTCGAGTGAAGAAGGCATTCTTACCTGGCCACCTGGGGAGCCTTCGCCCACCTGCCACCCACCTGCCGCCCACCCTTGCATTCTACAGGAACGCTGCCCTTGGACGTGCCCTTCCTTATTTAAAGGACAGGTGTGTTGAGAGAACAGACCATGCCAGTACCCTAACCTAATATATTCGTTTATTCATAAACAGGAACCAGTAACAAAGGATCCTTACATCAGAGAACAAAACAGCGTCTGCACGAAATCTTGAGGGAAAGTATTTTGAGCCTCTAAGTCAACATTTAGTTGCAGTGGTGATCACACAAGAGGGCAAAACAAAGATATTTTGGGCATTCAGGAACGAGCTGAGGACTGAGGACTGGGGACTGAGGTCCCCCTGAGGAATGAGGACTGAGCTGCTCACTCAGGTGAGAGGCGGGCAAAGCTGTGGAGCATGACCTAAGACCAAAGGTGGAGCTCAGAGGAGAAGTCAGGGGCCTCGGCAGTCAGTTTTCCTGAATAATCAATGGGTTTATTTTCATTCCAATCAAATCCCAACGTGTATTTTTGGACCCTGAAAGAGAATTCTAAGCGTTTGGAAGAAACGCACTTTAAATAAGCCTCTACTAGCAGGCAAAGAGAAGGGAAAAGCAATACAACAGACTGGAATGGGACAGATCGGAAGAGAAAGGGAAATAAATCTGAGACTCTATGAAGAAAGCATAGGACAAAAGTAGCTTTTAAAATTGTGGGTGAGTAGCTATTTCCAACACGCATACACGATACAGTCGTCTGGAATCACGGCGATGCGTTAAAAGCGAAATGACGATATGAGCAGCGTACGATAGGTGAGCGTCTCTCCAAAGCCCAGAATGATGCAGATCTTTCCTATTTAGGTACAGGGTGAAGGAAGAAGTCACAAAGATGATTTACAAATCTGGCTACCTTAAAATTTGAAGCTTAGCTATATCAAAACGTTCCATAAAAAGAGGAAAGAGGCAAACTGGTTAAAAAAAAAAAAAAAAGCAAAGGCAAGTTGCTGACACTCTTAATATGTAAAGAGTTCCTACAAATTAATAAGAAAAAGACAAAGAGCTCCATGAAAAACGGCAAAGCTCCAAAGAGATGATTGACACTGACTAGTAATAATCAACATACGAACAAATTTCAAACTCACTGATACTTAAAAACAAACAAAAGCGTTGAGCATTTTTACTGTATCAAACTGCTACAAGCAATAGAATAAGGACATGAGGGTTCTGAGAGACCAGGAAGGTAAACATCCTGGGAAATACTGGGATAGATGCTGGGATAAATGTGTAGAAAAGAGAACTACCCATCAGTACAACTGACCTGGCAGGTCCACTGCTGAGAGTCTATCCTGAGAAAATAAAAGATGCACAGACAATTCATGGTCATGACCGCTCATCATAGTATTTTTAATAATATAAAAATAGAAATGAATTCAGTGTTAAAAAAGGAAAATTAAATTCAGCCTTCATTTGAATGTGGCCATTATTTTTTAGTGTGTGGGCTATTCAGTGACATAAAAGAAATGCTGACGATGTATTGTAAGAGACAAAAGCAGATTGTGAAGCACTTTCCAGGGTGTGATTAAATTTTTTAACAGCTGCACATATGCGTACATGGGAAAGCACCAGATCAACCACGTCAGAAATTAGACAGGGGCTGCTGTGGAGGGGGAGACCGCAGAATATTTTAGTTTGGTTTTACTTAGTCCCCTCATAAGTTTTTGTAATAAACATGTATTATTTTAGAAATCAGAACAAAAAAAAAAATCCTATAAAAAACTGTCAAATGCAAAAAAACAAAAAAACCCCAAAACAACAACAACTTTGCCATTTCAGACACGTGGCCTTTCCAACGATCTGTCCCAAAGCATCACGTCCATATTGCCTTTTTGTTGTAAGAGTAGTACTTGGCTGTGAGAACCCCAAAGTTATTCCCACTCAATATTTACTATGTGATCTGCTAACTGACAGAGACGGGTCGAAGGATATTAAGACAGGAGATGGAAAACTTACAACTAAGTGGAGGGCATTCCCTTCGGTTGATCATCACCACATCAATGAACAGGATCCCTTATCGGCTGGTCTGACGAGGCAAACATACCCAAGCCAATCGCAGATCAAGGCCTCCAGAAGTGGGCGGTCGCCTAGAATGTACTGGAATGGTATTCAATTCTACAATGCTCAACATAAGATAAGCCTGGAAGCAGAGATCAGGATCTGGCTGCAGAAATCCTTGAACGGTAACCGGGATCTGACCTTACGAGAAGAGAAAGGCTTTTGATGGGTTTAGAAGGTGCGCGCTGACCAGGATGCCAGGGACGTCTCTCTGGAACTGGGGTGCGGCACAGTTTGCAAGGCAGAGAACCCCCAAGGCTGGGGTCCGGGGCCTGGGGCGGGTCACGAGGTGAGGACCAGGGAGGGAAGGAAGGAAGGAAGGAAGGGGGTAGATGCAGGTTTTACGGTAAAGGCCAGGTGTGCACTCCTGGACCTCGTTACAGGAGAAGAGTGTGGACTGGGACAGTGGTCCTGCCACAGACAGACCGAGACGTGGAGGAGGGAGGGGGGACTTTGGGGGATGTGGAAATTCTCCCTACAGGGCTGGGCAGTGGTGCAGACACGGCACGCACAATCCTGGACGCACACGAGTGTGCCCACGTTCACCGAGGGAGGGATAAGCAGGTGGGAAGTGGACAGAGTGAGGGCCGGAGGAAGAAGGACGGGAGACGGGACGGTGGGACACGGCAGGCAAGGCCCGGGGGCCACGAAGGGGGAGCACGCCAAGGGGCCCGGAGCGTCCAAGGCCAGGCTGCCACACGCCGTTCTGGGGGGCAGTGAGCAGGTGCAGGTGCCCTGTCTGTGAAGGGAGGGGAGGCGGAGTGCGGAAGACCGAAGACCGAAAGACCAGCCAGTAGCCGGGACAGCGGGGCGACCCGGGTCCTTCCAGCACAGGCTCCAGAGTCTCGGCGAGGTGAGGCCAGAGGGACAGTGTTCCCCGGGAGGTAAGCACGTCCAGCCAGTGGGGACACGCGTGCTGGAGGGCAAGGGGGAAACAGGCAGGGAGAGAAGGAAGAATTTCTCTTCCTGCAGAGAAAACATCGAGGGGCCGGTCGGGTGCACAGATGGAACGTTACATGAAAATGTCACTGATTTGGACAAGCGCTGCAGTGACCTGGACAATGTGCAAACACAGCCCGAGCAGATGACAAAGCCAGAACCAAAACTGTCATCGGGTTTTCTCTGCATTTAACCAGCAGCACCGAAACGGGGCTTCTGAATCAGGAAACAGAAAGAGTCAAGAAATGCCCCCCCCCCCCGGGGGGCACGACCCCGGAAGAGGCGACACGCGGCCAGTGCGGGGGCCCTGCTGTCAACACGCACTCCTCTCCGCGGATCCGGATCCGGAGCACACGGCCGCCGCATCGAGCCACCGCGATCACGCAGGAGCCCGAGCTTTTGCGCAAAGGGCGTCTGTCTTCCTCTGTTAAAATGCACCACTCGGTTCCCGGTTAAGTGGGTCCACGAGCCGTCCCAGGGACATCTCCGGCAGCGGGCGCAGTTGGCTTTCACGGGCACCTGACAACCACAATCGTTGCTATTATTCCCCCTTAGTATCCACCTCGCAGGCAGAGAGTACACAAAACACTTCTCGGGATGGGAGGGAGGGAGAGGGGAAGTGAACTGGAGAGCAGGAGCGGTGCTGGCCGGCCCCCTCCCCTGCAGCCCTGCCACCCCGCCTCTGCAGACCATCCCGTCCTCCTCCTCAGCCCCCAGTGCAAGGAAGGGGTCCCGAGAAGAGGCCAAGGGGGCAGAGGGTCCACGTTTCAACTTTCTCACAAGCATTTATGCTCTCACAGGAACAATTCAGAGAGGCTTACAGACGGATTACATGGTTTGCAAAATTAAGACTGAATTCTCAGCAATGAAGACGGGCAGCGACAACAAAGAAATGGAGAGGTGCGCTATGTTCTGAACGAGCGCGATGCCGAAGCCAGTTCTGGATGGAGACCTTGGAATCAGATGGCCCTCTGAACTTCAAGGCTTTGGGTTCAACAGCCTGGAATGTGCTCATCGTGAACTAAGTCACGGATGCCTTGTGTGGGTAAAAGCTCTAAACATTTTGGTTCCGAGGGTCTCTGTTTATACAACATTCTTCCCTCTTGCGTCAGGAAGAGAAAGCCTGTTTTTGTTGGAGGAAGGAGGGCAGGGAAGAGAAATCATGTCCCAGCTCCATGAGATTCCGGAGCCATCCAGGCAACCACGAGGGTCTTCTCTGGGTGAGTACCCAGATTTCTCTCTTCTGTCTTTCCTGCCATCCTGTACCCTTCCTACACTGAAAACTACAGAAAGCTTATGAAAGAAATTGAAGAAGACACACACACACACACACACACACACACACACACACACGAATGGAAAAACATTCCATGTCATGGGTTGGAAGACCAAATATTGTGAAGATGTCAATACTACCCAAAGCAAACTACATATTCAATGCAATCCCTACCAAAATAACACCAGCATTCTTCACAGAGCTAGAACAAAAAACTCCAGAATTTTTATGGAACCAGAAAAGACCCCAAATAGCCAAAGTACTGTTGAAAAAGAAAACCAAGGCTGGAGGCATCACAATTCCGGATTTCAAGCTGTATTACAAAGCTGTTATCATCAAGACAGTATGGTACTGGCACAAGAACAGACACTCAGTCAATGGAACAGAATAAAGAACCCAGAAATGGACCCACAGACGTACGGCCAACTAATCTTCAACAAAGCAGGAAAGAATATTCAATGGAATAAGGACAGTCTCTTCAGCAAGTGGTGCTGGGAAAACTGGACAGCGACATGCAGAAGAATGAACCCGGACCACTTTCTTACACCAAACACAAAAATAAACTCAAAATGGATGAAAGACCTCAATGTAAGACAGGAAGCCATCAAAATCCTCGAGGAGAAATCAGGCAAAAACCTCTCTGATCTTGGCCACAGCAACTTCTTACTCAACACGTCTCCGGAGACAAGGGAAACAAAAGCAAAAATGAACTACTGAGACCTCATCAAAATAAAAAGCTTCTGCACAGCGAAGGAAACAATCAGCAAATCTAAAAGGCAACCGACAGAATGGGAGAAGATATTTGTAAATGACATATCAGATAAAGGGTTAATATCCAAAATCTACAAAGAACTTATCAAACTCAGCGCCCAAAAAACAATCCAGTGAAGAAACGGGCAAAAGACATGAATAGACATTTCTCCAAAGAAGACATCCAGATGGCCAACCGACACATGAAAAAATGCTCAACGTCACTCATCATCAGGGAAATACAGATCAAAACCACGATGAGATACCACCTCACGCCTGTCAGAATGGCTAACATCAACAACTCAGGTAGCAACAGAGGTTGGCGAGGATGCGGAGAAAGAGGAACCCTTCTGCACTGTTGGTGGGAATGCACACTGGTACAGCCTCTCTGGAAAACAGTGTGGAGGTTCTTCCAAAAATTAAAAACAGAACTACCCTACGACCCAGCAATAGTACTACTAGGTATTTATCCAAAGGATACAGATGTGCTGTTTTAGGGGGGCACGTGCACCCCCATGTTTATAGCAGCACTATTGACAATAGCCAAAGTACGGAAAGAGCCCAAACGTCCATCGAGTGATCAATGGATAAAGAAGATACGACATATATATATATACACACACACAATAGAATATAATTCAGTGATCAAAAAGAATGAGATCTTGCCATTTGCAACAACGCCGATGGAACTGGGAGGTATTATGCTAAGCAAAATAAGGCAGAGAAAGACAAATATCATATGATTTCACTCATATGTGAGATTTAGGAAACAAAACAGAAGAACATAGGGGAAGGGAAGGAAAAATAAGATAAAAACAGAGAGGGAGACAAACCCCGAGAGTTTCCCGAATACGGAGAACAAACTGAGGGTTACTGGAGGGGAGGTGGGTGAGGAATGGGCTAAATGGGTCAGGGGCACTAAGGAGGACACTTGTTGGGATGAGCCCTGGGTGTTTTATGTAAGTGATGAATCACTAAATTCTAACCTGACATCCAATTACACTACACGTTAACTAACTTGGCTTCAAATTAAAAAAAAAAAAAAAATCTCTCTGGTCTCCGGAAAGGCACTTGATAAGGTTTTCTCACTGGTACATGGAATAAAATGGACACATATTGACCAGCCACCTGACGTGATCAATCCACGTCGTCCAGGAAGGGGGCTTCCCACGGGCGTGTCCTTGGCCTTCTGCTACGTGGCGCTCTTACTGGGTGAAGCACGACGCTTCCTGAGGCTGGTGGGACGGTCCCCTTGCAGGATGACAGAATGCACGCCTCTAAATGCACTGACAGATTGGAAGGCAGAAGTTACCAACAGAAGCAACTCAATAACAAAACGAAGCTCAATGTCAAAGGACAAATACGCTGCAGGATAGAGAAGCCGGACTAGCGACGGGTTTTAGCCCAGGATGAGTTCAGCAGTGAGACGACAGTGACATCTATTTCCTAACACAGGGACGGGACCCCTCAAGTCTCGCGGGGCAGGTCGCCCGCGTCCGGCAAGTCGCCGCCCCTCCCCCCACCCGGCACACCTCTCCGACTCTGGCCGGTGCATCTCTGTCCTCCCCTTGACTGTGTCCTTGTCACCGCCATCTCCTCCACGGGCCTCCCGCTGGCCGGTTACATTAGATCCCTCAGCTCTATGCACCACGACACCGTCTGCTGGCCCACCCGCCACACTGGAATCGCTTGTTCAGTGTCTTCCCCAGCAGACCGCGGGCTCCAAGGGCACAGAGACGGTTTCCGCCTCATTCTGGGAGGGTTCCCCCAGGCAGTGCTTGGCACTTGCAGAAACTCAATAAAAGGCTTGTTTGATGCAGAAATGAATGAGTCACTCCAGTCAGATGTGACTTTTCCTATCTGAGTTCATCTAACTTGTCCTCCTGGACACACCGCCTCGGGAATTCGGGCACACGGCTTATTCTTGATGGATTTCGGATCTGTGAGCGCCCACTGATCTTTGGGCAAGGGCCTGCCGGGGCTTCAGGCCCGAAGGCCGGCTGAATAAACGGGAGAATGAAGCGATAACTCTTACAGCACAAAAGTTGCCGTATTTACCCCATTTTCAGGGTTAAATGATGAAGCTTCCTCGAGACGTTTGAAAACGAAATGAAATTTCAAACGCGTGGAAATCAGTGACAAAAGCAAATGAGACGCTCGTGCGTTTCGCAAACGGTCTTATCAAATCAGTGTTTAGTTACATTTTAAACCTAGTCATTTTTATCACAGTTTTTCCTGTTGAAATCTGCCTGGCTTCTGTCTAGTAGAAATAGGGAATAGTTGATTGAAATACTCTGTGCGTCCTGTATTTCTTAAGGGAGAGAGAGAGAAAAAAGGAAGCAAGAAACACCTTGCCCTCACCGCAAAAAAAAAAAAAAAAATGGTGATAAATGAAGAAAGGAGTTAGAAAACCAACACAAACACAGACACAGCTAACGGGTCTGCCTTGAGCCTGACTGACGGATGATTCCACACGGTAATATTTACTGAGCACCGCAGGCTACGTGACATGACATAGGGCAAGTAATAAAAATCAACCCCCACTTCTCTACTTGTGAGCAAGTTACATCCTTGTAGATACACGAAATACATAAAATGCTCTTAAATCCACATAAACCTCAATATTTTCACAGTGTGAGTATCCACGACTCAAATCCATATAGCTCTCCACTGCTTAGAAAACATTGCCACATAAAACATCACGTTTAATTTGAAAGTGAGTTAATCCAGTTAGGATACAGTGGTGTCAAGGACGAGCTGTCTCTAAAAACTTTGGGAGCATAAACGCAAGGTGATAGGGAAGAAAAACAATGTGACAGTAGGAGAGCCCCACTGAATTCGATACCAAGGCTTATTTGACGCCAATAGCGAATAAGACAGGGGGCACCAGGGTGGCTCAGTCGGTTGGGTGTCCAGCTTCGGCTCAGGTCATGATTTTGCGGTTTGTGGGTTCGAGCCCTGCGTCGGGCTCTGTGCTGACAGCTCGGAGCCTGGAGCCTGCTACCGCTTGTAGGGGAGCATACAGTGTGACAGAGTGGCCATCGAGGTCAGTGCAGAAAGCATGGACAATTCCGTAAGTGGGGCTGAGAAACCAGTTGTCTTATTCCAAAACAATGGAATGCAGAATTAGTTTCCTATCTCAGACTAGACAAATAATGCATCTCAAGCAGTTAAAGGCCAAACTGTTAGAAATAATAACACTTTAAAGGTTTTAGATAAAAACAAATTCGCTTTATGACTTCAGAGTAAGGAAGACTTCTTATCACAGGAAGCACACGCCATCGAGAAAAAGATCGATAAATTCAGCTACATAAAAAATTCAAAGCTTCTGCATGAAAAGGTTAGCAGACAGGCCACACCCTGGATGCTACTTATAACACACACAACTCATGAATTCCTGTGCAGAATATGCAAGGAGTTCCCATAAACCACCTAAAAGAGACGGAGCAAAGGAGACTAGGAAACTAGAAGTCAAACCGGCCAGGGGCGGGGGAGTGCCAGACGCACGTGTCCCAGCGGCGTGAGTTCGAGCCGCAGAGGGACACCGCCTGTCAGCCCCAGGTCTGTGCCCTAGAAAACACCCCCCACTCCATGGGCACAAGGAGCGACGTGCCAGGGCACCCGAGCACCATCGCTCTTAATAAACGTAGAAAACCACAACGGCACCCGTCCACAGAACTGAACGTTCATATCGTAGGTAGCAGGACCCCACACGCAAGCCAGCATAGGGAACCAACCTGCGGTGACAGACGTGGACATATGTCATCAATGTAACATGGGACGAGTCGTATCAGAATATGAGCCCCGGAGCCACTGCAGATCCTGTGTCCCCCCTCTGTCTCTGCCCCCCCCCCCCCCCGGCTCGTGCTTTGTCTCTGTCTCAAAAATAAATAAACGTTAAAAAACTTTAAACAAAAATAGAACAGATGCATCTGACCATACACACATAAGCCGCCCCCAAACAACAGGAAATAGTGTCCGGAGATATACAGTAAGGAGACGAAGAAATAAATCGGGACGATGATGCCAGATCCAGGACAAGGGTCACCTCTGGGTGACGGACTGGAATGAGATCGGGGAGGTGTAAATGCAGGGTCACCCATATCGACAACGTTTTCTTTCTTAGGCTGAATTATGAGGAAATAAGTGTTTGCTATGATATTTTTAAATTTATACGTATGTCTGAAGTAGTTCACAATAGAAATTGGAAAAGGAGTGAAGTCAGTATTTCTGTTTATTGAACTGAGCACGTGTTCTGCAGAGCAAGGGGCCCAGCCGGGGTGTGGGATGTGGAGAGCAAGATGCCGTTCAGGGGGATTCAGGAAATTTTCAAGGGAAGCTGTGCTCTTACCAAGGTCACAACGACTTAAGCAAACTTCAAAGCGCGGGCTCTGTTTCCGCCCCGAGCTCGCATCGGACATCTGCTTTGTTAGCAAGTGGCCTCAAAGAAGCATTTCAAACCAGAGAGTAAAAATCTCCCTGGGTTCCCAAGCCGGGAAGCCTGCGACCTTGCCCGGCCGGCAAGCGTGAGATCAATTTTCTGCAGTTTTCTGGAATGGCCTTGCTGCTGAGGGTTCCTAATTCTTGATGGCACAAAAACATACACAGTCCTGTCTCACACGTTCCTTCACTTCTTCGTGAAGATCGTGTATCCCCGGCAGGTGTCCTCACTTGGGCTCAAATAAAACCGTTCCTTTCAAAAAAAAAAAAAAAAAATCGAGAGGATTTTGTTCATTTTGCAGCGACAAGGGGCACCTAGGAACTCGTCCGGCTTTCCCTCTCTGAGTGAGTTTGCTGAAGGCCTAAGAGATCTCAGTGTTTGCAGACACAGACATTCACTGAAACCAACACGGCTTGTTAGTTCTTCTGAAATAACACCAGCCTTTGGTACAAAAGGGCACCCGGGTATGAAGAATGGAACATTCTACATCCTTCCTCCCACTAACTCTCGGTCTCTGAGCTGTCTCTGGGTGACCCACATCATGGCAGAGATCCATCACATCTGTCCTTGCCCGTGTGGGCTGTGGCGATTCCAGACAAGACTGTGCTCCCTACCATCAGGAACATGGTACCGCCTGAGAGTGTGGGGGCGGGGTGCCACCAAGGGAGGGCAGGGCGCCTTTCTTCCAGGTCCTGATCTGCCAGAAACAGGGGGCTGGTGTCAGACGTGGGCTTCATCTGACTCCGAAACGGGACAGGCATGGGGACGGCCACTGCCCAGGGTTCCTTTTGTGGTCAAGGACGCCCAACACCTTTACCGGGAGACAGCTGGGTTTCTGAAAGGTCGTGGGGAGGATTTTGTCCGTGGATTTCCCCTCCCTCCGACACCTGTAATTGGTGGGGCGCCGTGAAAGACGCAAGCAAGGTCAAGCTGAGCTGAAGTACAAGTTAGACAGCCACAGCATCACCGACGGCCCTCAGTGTGGCAGAGCCTTGTGGGGAACCCATCCCAAATGAACCCCCTCGTCCTGTTGCTCAGGATATGATGTCAGGGAGGGTGGAGAAGCCAAGGACCCTCCCCCAACACCTGTCAATCGGCGGTAGAGACGGGGTAACTGCCCTGCGTACAGGGCGGAAGGAGTGGGACTGCAGCTAAGAACTCCCTATGCATCCCTCTTCTAAAGGTCACCAGGAACATGGGGAAGGACCACAAAATAAGAGGGATAAAAGGCAACATTTATTGGTGAAAAGAGGGGATGTAATAAAATAAGGCAGAGTTGCCCTCTTCCCAACGTTCTGTGACAACATTCCCAGGAGGCTGTTCCAATTCGAAGTTTTTAACCATGAGCAACACTATTTCAAAATACATGGCCACTAACACTTTCCCCTTGTAGACAGCTCTGGTGTTGAGATGTGATTTGAACAAGTGGTCTAGGAAATAATTGCTTTAAAACCAGTGTTTGGAAGTTTCAAGTTTACTTAAATGGGAACATCACAGTTCACTGATAAAAAGAAAACATCTTACTTTCTTTTAAAACTTTCCCCCCAATACAGGATTGCTTATGTGACCTATTCGGTGGTTTAGAGTGAGCCTGTGGAAAAGGAAAGGAAAGGGAGAAAATAAAGAGACAAAGAAAGAAAGAAAGAAAGAAAGAAAGAAAGAAAGAAAGAGAAAGAAAGAAAATAAGAGGGAGAAAGAAAGAAAGAGAGAAAGAAAATAAGAGGAAGAAAGAAAGAAAGAAAGAAAGAAAGAAAGAAAGAAAGAAAGAAAGAAAGAAAAGGCGGAGAAGGAGGGAAGAAGGAAGAAGGGAGGGAGAAAGTAAGACAAAGAAAGAAAAAGAAAGGGAAAGAAATAAAGAAAAGAAAGACAAAGAAAGAGAAAAATAAAAAGAAAGAAAAAAGAGGGAGGGAAAAAGAGAGAGAGAAAGGAAGGAAGGAAGGAAGGAAGGAAGGAAGGAAGGAAGGAAGAAGGGAGGGAGAAAGAAAGAAAAAGAAAGACAATGACAGAAAGAAAGGAAGGAAGAAAAGGGAGGGAGGGAAGAAAGGAAAGAAGGAAAGAGGGAGGGAGGGAGGGAGAAAGAAAGAAAGAGAGAGAGAGAGAGAGAGAGAGAGAGAGAGAGAAAAGAGGTAGCAGTAAATGAAGGACTGAACTCCACATTTACTACTGTGCAGAGGGGTCCACGGTGCCCTGACGGGGTGACTGCAGGGTCCTGAGCTAATCACAAGGTGTCACACAGCAGACCTCGATCAGAGCGCATCGGGGGCCCTTCTGACTGGGCCGCGGAGACGGAGGGGAGTCTGGGACACGGGGGCCTGTGAGCTGGGGCCGCAGACTTTCAGCAAATCACCTAATCAACCGGGGCCCTGCCTCATCCTCAAGGCCAACTTCATGAAAGTGCTCTCAACACGGAGCTGTCGGTGCTGAGGCTCAAACGGAACACAGAACATGCTCGAGCACGGACACGTGAGCTCCGGGGAAGCACGCATTTCCAGAGCACAGCGGTCACACCACTCAAGACAAGGGAGGAGACCGCCAGCCTGCGCTATCTGGAGCACCAGCGGGGCTCCCACGGCCTCTGAGCCCGCGCCCTGTCTCCTCCCTCCACGGGGCGTCAAGGGCTCTTCCCTGGACAGCTTCCCATTCCGGTGTTCGCCATCTCTCTCTTCCCTCCCCTGGAAGCACCGCCAGTCAGAGTCTCTGTAAAGATTCCGTCCACACAGACGCCGGAATCTGCAACCGAGTCACGTGCGTTTGGGTCCTGGTTCCTAACGACCAACGGCAGAGTCCCGGGACATTTGTTCATCCTATCAAGGAAGACTTCAGCCCCCAGACGCCTTCCTTTCTTCAAAAGTTGCAGTTTTACACTAGGTTAGACCAGGTGCCTGCTGTGATCTATGCCACACGTGACATGAAGTCTTACAGCATCTGAAATTATCTCCAGGATATTGCCCTTATCTTCTTAATTAGATCGTAAGCTCCTAAAAGGTAACGTATGAGTCATCACTTAGCCTAGAAGATGAGTTTAGATATGGGGCCCTAAAGTTCTGGCTTGGAACTTAAAAACTGCTTGTTACGGTTTAATCCAATTAGGATATCAGAATTTATATTTATAAGTCTCTATTAGCTATTCCTATTTAAGTTTCATAATATCATGCTTTCCATCTTGGCACTTAAAATTTGATGTGACATTATAGCACAAAATTAACACGGACAGTACGATTCCAACAGGAAAGGGCATGTGGGGGCGGCATTTTAAATAGAAGAACATGCAGAAACTCTCTCACACTCCCCTCTATGCATTCAACTGGGATGTTTCAGAGGTGACATAAAAATAAAAGCGTACACATTTTATCAAAAAGAACAATGCAAAAGGCTGCTTTCTATGGTAATAAGACTTGAAATGAAAACGCATGATTAATGATTAAGACATAAAGGCATCAGCCTGCCCAAGGAACGGCCGCCCGAACAGAAAGTTGGTCACTTTGCAGGTTGATGTGAACTTAGCTTAAGGCACAAAGTCACAAACCTGGCATCAGACTGCTGGCCTCTGGGCTGATTCCTCGCTGGAGGTTCAGAACCATGGTTAGCGTCTAGGAAAACAGAGCCAGCCCAAGGCGGCCGCGCAGACGGGAGCAAGGTCGACTCCCCAAGTTAGAGCCTTCCGTTCTTTTTTGTTATAGCTACAGCCCAGGGTTGTGGGGTCAGCGGTCCCTACCCAGCTGAAAACAAAATGGTACACATCGGACCATTTAAGTAGATTCAGCTGTCTGACACTATTTCTTTCGAGACCCATAGACCCGAGTGCTTATGGAGAGTTAAAATCAAGTCTTTGGAAATATGCCTCCCGGGCCAAACTAAACAGACATGAGAAAAGCAAATAGCTGCGAGGATTTAGTTCTGCACAAACGTATCCTGAACACAACAGCCTACTGGAAACCTGGGTGTCTAAGCAGCGTCGCAAAGGGCCTTCGAAGAGAGTGCAAACCACAGCAGAATGACAGCTAGAGTGGACGTTAAGGCTGCATGGCTGCAAGTGACATCATCAAGAAGGTGAAGACACCCCACAAAATGGAGGGAGGTACCCGCAAATAATGTATCTGATAAGTGACTTGTATCCAGAATATAGAAATAACTCTTACGACTTCATGAATTTAAAAAATCACCTAATATTTAAAAACGGTCAAGAGATCCGAATAGACATGACCCCAAAGAAAAGATGCCCAATCAGCACACAAAAAGATGCTCGATGCCACGAGTCAGTTGGGAAACACAACTTGGCCACAATGATACCACTCCACACCCACGAGGATGGGTGTCACCAAAACAGTGAGTGACACTGACATAGCAAGCGGCGGTGAGAAATCTGACCCTCCCTCACTGCCCCTGGGAACAACAACGCGGCAGCCACTTTGGAAAACAGCCTGGAGGGTCCTCAGAAGCTTAAACGCAGACTTACGATCTGATTCAGTAATTCCATTTCTAGGTACATAGCCAAGAGATAGCAAAACTTGTGTCCACACAGAAAGTTGCTCATAGCAGCATTAATCACAAAAGCCAAAAAGTGAGAAAAATGCAGCTGTCTGTGAGCTGACTACCAGGTAAACAATATGTGCTCTGGCCACACGTATGTGTCCACGTCTGGCAACAATGGATGAGCCTTAAAGAGATTATGGTAAGTGCACGAAGCCAGTCACAAAACACCACGTGTAGGAAAGACCCAAAGTAGGCCAATCTGCAGAGATAGAAAGTTACTAGTAGCTCCCTAAGGCTATTGGACGCCAGTGGAGGAGAAAACAGGTGTCGTAGCAATTGTCCAGAAGTTCCTCTGGGGGTGAGGAATGTTCTCGAGTGCGTTGATGGCTGCACAGCTCCGTGAATAGACTACAAATCTCTGAGTTGCACATTTAAAAAAAAAATTTTTTTTAATGTTTATTTATTTTTGAGACAGAGAGAGACAGAGCATGAATGGGGGAGGGTCAGAAAGAGAGGGAGACACGGAAGCTGAAGCAGGCTCCAGGCTCCGAGCTGTCAGCACAGAGCCTGATGCGGGGCTCGAACTCACAGACCGTGAGATCATGACCTGAGCTCAAGTCGGAAGCTCAACCGACTGAGCCACCCAGGTGCCCCCGAGTTGCACATTTTATCTAGGTGACCTTGATGGTATGTGCATTAGATCTCACAAAGTTGTTTATAAAAATCAAACAAACAGAAAAAAGTCCTGATACTCAAGGGAATTTAGAACCAAACAATCCTGAGGCGTTTCAAAGAAGGGACTTTCTTGGCGCCTTTTATGACAGCGCAACTTAAACACGGCGCACGGTACCTTCTTCTCCCACATCTAACCTCAAATTTGGACTCAACGCTCAGAAAAAACTATAGAGTTTTTCACAAAGGTCCTCAGGAGGCCTTGGCTGAAGTCACGACGGGCAGTTTCCCCAGGATGTCTGCTTAGAGACACTGCGAGAGGATTAGGATGGAAAGGAGGACATAATTAGGCTATGGAGTCCCCCCCCCCCACCCCCAGGGCATGACGGATGCTCCCTTGGCCCCTGCAAAAACGCAGGCACTCACAGGTATACAAGCCGGGTCCCTCTGTTCACTCGTATGCTGGTAGCAAGTATCCCTATGTCCCTGTAAACTTAATCCAGTTTGGTGCTACAAAAATAAGAAAATGCTTGAATCGAGATCCTCACATCTAATTTATCAACCGATCGGTATGTGGGAGAAGCCAATCCCCACCCGAGAATTTCCAGCTACAGGCTTGGGATTACGTCCATCTGTTAGGGAGACAACAATCAGGGGACAGATAACATTCCTGACGACTGTTTGGATCTGAAAGGCACATAAAGGCATATGTGTGCGGATACCACCCAGAGAGAGGCGACCTTCTGAAATTGGTGAAAGGGTCTAAAGGCTTTTTTCCCCCGAGTCTTGCAGAACTTCCTCTCATTCGTTTCTCGCTCTATTTCTTCTTCAAGGAACAGCTTTCTCAACTTGTCAGCCTTCAACCAGATCCCCCCATGGATGTGGAATTATTCCTTAGGTGTTTATTCTGTTTCTTCTATATCGGAAACGTATTTAGACATAAAGCTATGTTTATTCCCAAGTCCGAGCAACCAGGAAGCTAGAGATATTTTTTTTGAAGAATAGAAAAGAATGAAACAAGTGTCGGTGAGGACGTGGAGAAAACGGCACCCACGTGCACCGCTGGCGGGAATGCAAAGTGATGCGGCCACTGTGGAAAACAGCGTGGAGGTTCCTCACGAAGTTCAAAACAGAGCTACCCTACGACCCAGCGGTTGCACTCGGTATTTACCCAAAGAACACAAAAACACTAATTCGAAGGGATGCCAGCGTCCTTTACAGCAGCCCTATTTACAGTAGCCAAATTATGGAAGCAGCCCAAGGGTCCATCGACTGATGAGTGGGTAGAGATGTGGTGTATACACACACACACACACACACACACACACACACACAGCCATAAAAAGAATGCAATCTTGCCATTTGCAAGGATGTGGACGGAGCTAGAGAGTATGATGTTAAGTGAAATAAGTCAAAGAAGGACACATATGATATGATTTCACTCACATGCAGAAGTTTAGAAGCAAAACAAAGGAGCAAAGGAAAGAGAGAGAGAGGCAAACCAAGAAACAGACTCTTAACTATAGAGGAGGAGATGATGGTCACCAGAAGAGGGGGGGGTGGGGGGTGGGGGAAACAGGTGGAGGGGATTACAAGCACACGTATCCTGATGAGCACTGGGTGTGGCGCAGAAGGGTTGAATCAGTATATTGTACACTCGAAACTAATATCACACTGTAGGTTAACTGTATTGGATTTCAAAAGTTTTTGAAACACGAAAGAGGAAAGTGAACTGATCGGAAAGAACTGGACGATTCAGAATTTATTCTGAAGCGCAACTTCCGGAATGTATAATAGGGTCAGCCCAAATTCAGCCGATGTCCCCTGGCCTCTGGAAAATGCTTGCGGGGGGGGGGGGGGGTGGTGGCAGGGGGTCTGTCGTCTCCACTCGAGCAGATGGGTGGAGACAGCAGAGGTAAGTGAGTTCATGGTAGTTCCTCTGATACGGGGATGTCTAATATCCTGGGAGGATGAACACCTTCCCCCCCACCCATCACCAGAAAGCAGGGTGGCTCTTCTCCAAAGTCTGTTTCATATACCGCAAGTCTGTACATGATGTTTGAAGACTGCGTCCCAGGGTAGGAGACACGTGGAGACACCATGATTTCAATCTACTTTCGGGGTCTTCACAGAAAGGACTGCTGGGCTGCCCGGGGACGCCATCATCCTTGTAATATACAACATTGTTGGGGCACCTGGGTGGCTCAGTCGATTGAGCGTCCGACTTCGGCTCGGGTCATGATCTCACGATTCATGGGTTTGAGCCCCACATAGGGCTCTGTGCCGACAGCTTGGAGCCTGGAGCCTGCTTCAGATTCTGTGTCTCCCTCTCTCTCTGCCCCTCCCCCGCTCACACTCGGTCTCTCCCTCTCTCTCTCTCTCTCTCTCTCTCTCTCTCAAAAATAAATACAAACATTAAAAAAAAATTAAAAAAAAAACATTGTTGCAGCCACACTGGTGGACACGATGTTTCATATTCCTACTAATGACCTAGAACATCAAAACATCAAAAATCTATTATAGGGGCTTCTGGGCGGCTCAGTCGGTTGAGCGTCTGACTCTTGGTTTCAGCTCAGGTCATGATCTCATGGTTTGTGAGATCGAGCCCCCCAGTCGGCTCTGTGCTGACAGCTTGGAGCCTGCTTGGGATTCTCCCTCCCCGTCTCTCTCTGCCCCTCCCCCACTAGTGTATGTAGTCTCTCAAAATAAGACATTTTTTCTAAAGTGTATTACAAATTACCAACATCTTGATTTCATTCAGAAAGGTTTCAGTATCAAGTATACTTCATTAACTTATAGTTATTTGAAAATGGGGAGTTCACAAACTGGAATCTTCTTCTAATCAGAAAATACCTTGCTACCTTCAAGATAAAGTGAGCTCATCAGCTTCACATCACCTGATTTACTCATTTACCTTCTTTTACGCATTTTTCAAATCATTCTTACTCTTTTTTCTTGTTTCGATTTTTGTTCTCTACACTCCTACCTTTTGCTATGTATTTCAACACTGCACCTTATACTACCAAATAGTTTGCCAGGAACAGCAATACTTAATGGGAAGCATCACGTAAAAAGGGATTCTGAAGGGGTTCTGTGAGCCTGCAAGGCGCTTAGTACAGGCTAACAATACCATGAAGCCTAAAAGGCAAATGGCTCCTGGTCCTTCCTGTGAAGAAGATAATCCAGTCACCACAGGCAATGGCCACAGAGGGAGGGGTGGGAGTTAAGGCAAATTTCTTGAATTTTGAGAGCATTAGTTGTCCATCAAGGACGCGATTCAAAGGAATGAACTCAGCATGCTGAACAGAGATAAGATCCTAGGAATTAGGTGGTGGGTTTCCTCATGCCAAACACTTACAAAGGCATTTAGCACACACGTTTGTGGATACCTTTGGGGCAGAAAATGTGGTTCGCCCGTCAGTCTTTATCTTGTACGTCATGGTTTTGTACACTCTTGAATGTAAACAATTCCTTCTAGAAATGTATCAAAATATGGTCACTACAGTTAAAAGACAGGGCTGGTAAAAATCTGGCCATGATAGCATATGGAAAATGATGGCAGAGAAAACAACGTTACAATGCTTTCGTGAAATTTATTCCACAAAATAAACATATGCATATCTAGTTATTACGTAGAGTTACGACTGAATAATTTTAAGAAGTGGGAAGCTAAGTATAATAAGGAAAATAATATTCCTAGAATCAACACCCATGTTTATCTTGTTCTGAATGCTTACTTTTTCATATTATTACTTGTATGATCTAGATTTTAGACTGGAGATTACTGTGGGAAAGAAAAGGAGACAGAAAAGGAACAAAAGTATCCTTAGACCCACTCAACACCCCAAAAGGATAAACAATGATTAGCGACATATAAAATATACCTTTTGGGTTTTTTTTCAATGAATGAAAACTATGTAACTTTAGTGTTCCCCAGGTACCACCTCAATTAAACCGGAAACTCTGAAAAAGCATTTCCCCTATGTTTGGAAACACAAAAGTATGACTATTATGTTTTCCAAATCCACATCCTATAAAGACACGCCCCCCTTCTGTCAGAATTCTATCCCTGTTTCTAAAACGGTTAAATATTTTACCACACACGCCCATCGATGCGAAAGAAACAGTCACAGAAATGCGTTAGTGGGACCAAGCCCCCCTCCCAGGGAAGCTTCTCGAGGCTGTAATTCCTCTGGGGATCTGCTCAGCCTCAGTTGTGCTTTTTCACGCGATTGGCTCTGCCCCTCACGGCAGTCTTTGCCATGAGGACACCACAAGGACCCAAAACAGTAGCAAAAGGTGGAAATCAGGTGTGGTGACGGGCCCTTCGCTGCTGTCATTACAGGGACATCAAAAGCTTTGCGGTTTAGTGGAACCATCAGTGGTTTGGGGCCGGAAACCCTGGACCGGGAAGGGGCTGGTCCCGCTAACCAGCCTCCTGAGCCCCCCTGGGCACAGGGATGGGAAGCAGTCACACACGGCTTCCTTGCTGAGCACCTGTACGAACGAGGCATCCCCCACAAGGGACGCTGGGACTCAGACACCGTGTATACCTCCCCAGGGAGTCCCCTCCTCATTTCTTAGACACAAAACACTTCTGGGATGGCAGTTTCCTGGCCAGTGTGCATGGAACAGGTCACGTGGTCTAAACACGCTGCTCTGACTCTAATGCGCATCCTAGTGGCTACGGGCACCTGCTCTGGAGGCAACGAACCGAGTTTGGTCCTCAATTCCCAGTACGAGCAGCACGACCCCGTCAAGCTATGTGATCTTCTAATATTCGTTTTCTCATCTGTGAAAAGGGCATAATTATACTACTTCTTAGGGTTCCTATAAAGAGTTCATGAAATCACATGCGTGCTCCAGGACGGTTTTATCTGCATGAGTGAAAACGCAAATGAAACTGGCTGAAACGATGAAAGGGACTGGCTAGATGCCATAACTGAATGTCCCCAGGTAATACAGACCAGGGGCTCGAGCTGATACGGGGCTCTGATTTCACTTCTCTAAGGTTGGCTCTGCCCTGCTGTCTGTACCGGCCCCATCCAGAGGCTGGACCTCGCGGTCAGATGGAGGAACTCTGGGGGTCTGTCTCAGGGACGGACGTGTCCCTGAAATGCACTTGGTGCGTTTCACCAGCCGCGTTTTCACAACCTGAAGGAGCTGGTGGTGACGAAGGACGCTGTAGGAGAGTGAAATTCACGAGCCCTTGGCTCATGAAGACCCAGGGGAAGTGAACCAAGCGTGCGTGAGCTGCCACTCTGGACTCTTTGATCACATTGAACAAGGGCTCGTCCTTCCTTGGGCTCCGAGCAGCTGCTGTCCTGGGCTGTGTGGTTGGCAATATGTTCTTACGTTTTCATACATCTGTTTTTGAAGACTCCTCGGGCCCCATCCGCGGACAGGGACGCCCCACGGGTGTGGGGGGGGGGGTGGGGGAAGGCTCCAGCACCCACATCCCGGGAGCGCACCGGCCACGGTCACCTAAACACAGGAACACCCTCTGCTTTGTCGGCCTGCCGCGTTCTGTGACGTCAGCACAAACACCGCCAATTAACAAAGATGGGACTTGCTCTCCAAAGTCCCTCTCCAAGTCCCGTCTGGGTGTTTTCTGCCCTCTGGTTTTTCTTTGATGTTGTCACCCCTGCAGGCCAGAGCTCTGCCCACTGGGGGCAGCAGGAGGGAGCTTGGTTGTCCCCCCTGAGGAGAGTCTGGGGGAGACTCCCGGGTCCCGTTGGGGAAGCTCGCGGCTCAGCCTGTCCCCGACCCCGTGTCTGCCAGGTGCGACATATCCCGGGCACCCCTCCCCCCCATCTGCCGACAGGCGTCTACCCTCCCTGCAACGAGCACCTGGTGAGGGGACCGCGGAAAAGCAGAAGCCGCCAGCACACAAGCCGAGTTCGCTCCAGAATCACATCCTGCACCTCTGCTCCGTGCCCCAGCTGTGAACCAGGGCGAGGGGCCCAGACTCGAGGAGCTCCTTCCGGTGCCCCCGCTCCGTGCCCCTGCCCTTTCCTCTTGGCTTCGAGCAGTCCTGTGTCTCCAACGTAGCTTACAGGGCACCCTCTGCCCATTCCCACCGCGTTCCCGCCTGCCATGCTGCGGTCACGCTCAGGACAGCGTGACTTCTTCCCACGTTTTGATGATTTTTCCTCCCAAGTGGCCACGACCGAATCTTCTCTGTGTCGGTCTTGTCTTTCTTCCACGCCCCTTCTCTGTATGTCTGCCCCCCGTCCCTGCTCCGACCCCTTTGCTGACTGTGCTCCCCACCTCCCCTCCTCTTCCTTCCCCCTCCTCACTCTTCTCCACACCCATCCCTTGATTATTTCTTTTTTAGTGTTTATTTATTTGAGAGAGAGAGAGAGAGAGAGAGAGAGAGAGACAGAGCACAAGCAGGGGAGGGGCAGACAGAGAGGGAGACACAGAACCCAAAGCAGGCTCCAGGCTCCGAGCTGTGGGCACAGAGCCCTACGCGGGGCTCGAACCCACAGACCATGAGATCATGACCTGAGCCGAAGCCGGACGCTCAACCGACTGAGCCCCCCGGGTGCCCCGACTATTTCTTTTTAAAAATAAGTACATGTTTCGTGCCTTCAGAACACACAGAGGAGGCACAGCCTGCGGAAAACGAGGCGTCCGTTCTTATCAACTTTTCAGGACCTTTCCTTAATACTTCAGGTCTTTGATGAAAAACGTGTGTCCGGATTTCTGAAGTTGGAGGGGAAGTCTGACCGTCACAATCAGGAAAACGTCCAGGCCGGACACACGCCTGCCTCTGCACTTACGGCCTCCCACCAGTGCCTCCGACATGGTGTGTGACGGGCCCGTGGACGGACGGGGGCCAGGGCCGGCGGGAGGCGCGGCTCCACACTGCAAACCGAGCGCGGCGTGAGGGGAAACTCGCGCTTCCCAAAGCCCTTCTGTCTTCCGCGCTACCGTGCAAAGCACGTGGCTGTCTGGGGGCACCTCGCACTGTCCCCTGGGAAGGAGAGCCCAACGTGAATCCCAGCAGGCACCCTGGGATCTCCCCACTGAGGCCCATCAGGGCCTCCATGGGGCAGGGCCCACGGCCCCTCTCTCACTTACACGGGGGCCGGGGCCTGCCTCCCTCATCAAATGCAGCTTTCCGCCCCCCCCCCCCACCACCCAGGGGTCCGCTTCCCGCACCCCATCTGGGAGGGGCTTTCCGAGGCACACAGAGCCCTGTCACTCCCCAGAAGGACCCCGTTTGGGGTGTCGCTGCCTGTAGGCTGAGATCCGACCCCTCCAAGCTGCAAGCCCCCTCCCCCCGCAAGCGCTGGTCCTCCTGCTCTGGGTGTGCCGGCCTGCAGCTGCCCCCCTCAGGATGCATGCACCTGCTTCTCCCCGAGGAACAGAGACACTGGGAGCTGTGTCCCCGCTCTGTCCCCCCTGCTAAAATGGTCCCGAGACTGAGACATTTCCCCGGGCCGCCCTCTCAGAGCTTGCTCTCCTCTGTCCCCCTGGCTTCCCGCTCACTGCGTGTGGCCTTTCTCCACAACCCCGTCCCTGTCGGTACATTTTGCTCGGTCGATCTGGCTTTTCCTCTTCCCCCACGAGACCACCAGCTCCATGAGCAGAAGCTTCACCCCTCGGGAGAGTGCTCCCCAGACCTTTACTGCCTGAGCGATGGTTAGGCAGGGCCTCCCAGGCGCCCCGAGAGCCTCTGAGAGAGCCATGGCCACAGCTCGCGCTGGGTCGTCGGCCGCCAGCCTCGCGCGGTGTGGGGCCCCCACACGGCGGCCCTGAGACGCCCTGCAGGCGCTCAGGCTCAGAGCTGAGGACCCTCGTGGATGCCGCCTCCCCCACGACTGGGGGTGCAACTCAAAACCAACTGACCTCCGGTGCCCGTCCGTCTGCTGCTGGGACGAATCGCCACAAACTCAGTGGCTGACAAGAACACGGACTTTTCCGATGGTTCCGGAAGCCAGGAGTCCAAAGCCGGTGTCCCTGGTGTGAACAGGGCTGGGCCCTCCTGCAAGCTCCTGAATGGCCGGGTCCCCTGGCTTCCAGCTTCTGGCTCTTCCCCCATCGTGTCCTCTGCTCCCTCCTCTCAGTGTCCCCCGACCTCCGTCTTGGAAGGACAGGTGATGCCCCGGGGCCCCCGGATCGTCCGGGACTGTCCACCTCACGACCCTCCACTTAATTCAATCTGCAAAGTGCCTTTTGCCAAATACCATCACGTTTACAGGGCCCTGGGGTCAGGACTCAGATGGACCCCTTCTGGGGCCATTATCCAGCCTCCCAACTGGCCGAGGATGCCGCGGGTCCACGCCGGCACACTCGGCCAGCTCCCCGGTGTGGACTCTGGGGCTGGGCTCTCTCGCACTCCCCGGGCTGACGGAGACTCAGCGGGCAGCCCTGAGCCCGGGCCCCTCCTGTCCTTACGTCGCCCGTGTCTCCTGCCATCGGAGTCCCAGCGGGACACACGGCCGTGCTCCTCACCTGCCTTTGTAGAATTTCGGCTCTAGTAACTAAAGGATCCATCTCAGCTGAGCGTCCGCAAGGTGCAAAGAACATCCCGTCCATGCTGACAGGTGCTTCCCAGGTTGTGGCTCACTGGTCACGCAGCACACAGGGGAGCTCGCGGAGGGGAGGGAAGACGAGGAGGGAGCATCGCGGGACGGACGGAGGGCTAAGAAAAGCGTCTTAAGGCTTCTGAACATATCACATGGGGTGGCCCTCTCCTTGTGAGCTAAGGAAAGTCCTGGACACGGGCACGTCAGGTCAGGTCGGAATGAACCACCGGCCGTCTGGAACTTTAGGGAAGCCGCCACTTTCCTGCCTCAACCACGGAGGAAGGACACCGTCGTTGGCCCACAAAGGCTGAACTGGAGTAGGGGACTGCAGGAGGCACGTCCGGGGGCCACGCGCACACAGGGAACCGCGGCAGATCCTGGCTGCTGTCCACCGGCCACCACTCGTCCCTCCACGGCCACCACTCCCTCCACCAGCCCGGAAGCGGCCTCGGGCACATCAGTGTTCACGTGAGATGACCTGTCACAAAAACCCAGCATCTGGAGTTGGGAGGCTTTCACGTTTCATGGGCAACTGCCTTCAGAGCTGTCTCAAAAGCCACCTTCCTGGAATTAAACTTATTCCTCTGGAAGCACAAGGTCTAAAGCACAAATCCTTATCGGCCTTTCTGGCTTCTCAGTTTTTAAAAATTGCTGCTATGCATTATGTTTAAAAATTTCTGGGAGTTTAAAATGTTGACAGCTTCTGAACCTCTGAAGCGATCTTACAGCTTTTGGGGCGCCTGGGGGGCTCAGCCGGCTGAGCGTCCGACTTCGGCTCAGGTCATGATCTCACCGCTCCTGGGTTCGAGCCCCGCGTCTGGCTCTGTGCCGACGGCTCTGGAGCCTGCTTGGGATCCTGTGTCTCCCTCTCTCTCTGCCCCTCCCCCGCTCGCGCTCTCTCTCAAAAGTAAACGTTTTGAAGAAGATACTTTTGCAGCTTTTGAAAAACTTTAAGTGATAAAAACGATTTGTCTTGTTTTTTCCACAATCCCTATTGCAGGACGACGCTCGTATCGGCTACACTGTGAGTGTGGATCAGACACCAGTTGTGTGGACAAGTTTCGCCAAACAGCAGCCTCAGAGCGTGAAGCTCGCGCTGCCAGGACGGTGTCGCGCTGACGTGTGGTTTTATCATCCTTTGTTTGCTGCACGCACACCGTGGTTTTACCTCCCCCCACCATGAGTCTCAGGTCGTGCTCATTTGCCCCTACGCTTTAACCCCCTAAACGCAAGCCCCGTAGATCATTTCTAGGCGCGCGGTGAGTATTTGGTTAATACCGAAGGCCTCCGAGGGCTTCACACACAGCGACCCAGAACACACGTGCTACGTGGGCAGCATCCATATAGGACATGGCAGGACGACAGCCCTGGGGGCCACGCGCGCTGTCCACGGACCCAGAGCCACTGGCGTCGAGCCTGATGGGTCCCGGTCAGCTGCAGGTTTTCTGTAAGTTCACACATGGTGACAAAGCGCTGAGCTAGCACAGAGGAGCCAGGCCCAGGCCGTCGGCAGCCGAGGACAGGCGCGTTCCTCCGCACCTGCTGGGGCAGCTCCCCAGACCCGGGCCTGACCCGGCAGGAGCGGATGTGATTCGGGGGATAAAAACCTGGAACATCGCAGAAATGGGTGACCGAGCCCACACCACGAGGAAGTCGCTTCTCTGCCGACACCTTCCTTCCCTCCGGACGGATCTCGAACACAAACCGCCCTCTGGGCGAGGACCCAGGGTGGCACAGTCCACTCCTTCCCGGGCCTCGCGGCACTGCCGACCTCTCTGCCCCCAACCTCCCAGGGCTTCTGCGCCCAGGTGTCCGTGCTCCAGAGCCAGAGTCCTCCGGGAAAGCAGCTCTGGACCCACGCCCCGGAGGGGCTCCAGCAAAGGGGGAGGCTGGGTGTGGGAGGAGGGGCCGAGGGACAGCCAGCCAGGGTAGGGGACGACACGGGGGTGGAGGGAGGGTCCCCAGAGGGGCTGGACGGGGTGCGGCACAAGAAGCGGGGGCGGAAGGCCGCGCTCACAGCTGGGAAGAGGGGTCAGGTTCCCCTCGCTCTGCACGGAGGTGGAGACAGTAACGGGAAGGCGGGTGCCGTGTCCCCACGACTCGCCGTGCCCGCCACCCCTAGTAAGGAGGAGCCCCGTCAGGGCCTCTGGTTTGTACCTCTTGTCCCTCCCTTGAGCACCTACAAAATGATCACGGCCCGTTCATTTTGAGAGTCACCTCGTCTGTTCTCACGTCAACTACTCAAGTCCTATTGTCGCCAGTCTCAACAGCACAGGCTGTCAAAGAAAAAAGCTGTAGGTGCCAGTGAAGACGTTAAGACAGGGGCGCCTGGGGGGCTCAGTCGGTTAAGCGTCTCACTTCAGCTCGGGTCACGAACTCACGATTTGTGGGTTCGAGCCCCGCGTCGGGCTCTGTGCTGACAGCTCGGAGCCGGGAGCCCGCTTCGGACTCTGGGTCTCCCTCTCTCCCTCTGCCCCTCCCTGCTCACGCTCTGTCTCTGTCTCTCTCAAAAATTAAAAAAAAAAAAAAAAAGAAAACTTTAAGAGTCTACACGTTTACAGACACTGAAGTGCACACTGAGCATGTCGTGTACACGGGCCCTTTGTGGACCGACCTCAGAATATCCTCTCAGATCACACAGTTTTCTTTACTTCGCTGCCGGAATGGAGCCTACAGAGTCTTGATTCAGTTACACATCAAAATTCATGCAAGATCTCGAAACATAAGATCTAGACACGCACAAGTCACGCCCAGCCGCATGCTGTTTCGAGGGGTTCTCTGGGATGAGGACAGTCGGCCAGAGTGGCTCCCGCGATCCCAGCAGCACACGTCCTGGTCCCTAAAGTAGTTACGATCCGAGTGGAATGCGAGAGGCCGAAGGGGTTCTAAAAATAAGTGCTCTCTTCTGCTTTGTTCGTCTGGTTTTCTTTCCTTTCCTTTCTCTTCAGAGCCAACCAGAGACTCGTCCTCGCAAGTCCCGGGACAGGAGTGTCCCCAGTGGCACTTCTGTGCGTTCGCCCCGTGGACTGTGGCTGTGACGCACCTCAGTGGTTCACCGGAGGACGGCCACGCGAATGGGGGGCCCCACAGGCACTAACTCCGCTGGGCTTCCTCAGCCTTTCCGGCCTCCCTTCCGCCTCCTCGCACAAAGACCCTCCAAGGCAACTTCCGGCCTCCTCTTGCATTGTACCCACATTTCCGAGTTGGATGCTTTCTGGTGTTTTCATCCTTAGAAAGGGACTGTCCACGCTATACTTGGGATAGGAAGGTACATTTGGAAATCAATATTATATCCAACCTTAGTTCTAGAAAGTCTGCAGTTATCCTGGGCCAAAAGTGTGAACATTGCTGGGGGTGCCTGGGTGGCTCAGTCGGTTGAGCACCTGACTCTTGATGTCGGCTCAGACCACGATCCCAGGGTTCATGAGTTCAAGCCCTGCACTGGGCTCTGTGCTGACAATGTGGAGCCTGCTTGGGATTCTCTCTCTCTCTCTGACCTTCCCCTGCTTCTGTGCTCTCTCAAAAAAAATAAATAAATAAATAAATAAAACTTAAAAAAAAATGTGAACCTTGAGACCCAGATGAGCAATTTAAGTCGTCACTGGAGCATTTTCACCATCACCATTCCAAAATAGTCTTTCACAGTAAAATCCCTCCCCGCCTTCCCCTTATAAATCCAGCTGCACATTTTAGGAAAAGCTGTGAGCCCGTGGGCCTTGGGCGGGCCGGTGTGGCCAGGACGTCTCATGCAAAGCGTCCCAACTCACGTTAACGGCAGACACCCATCAAAGCAGGTCCCAGACTCGTGTTCTGGCTAAATCTGAAAATCCCACGCCAGAAAACACACCACACGAATCATTCCAGGGCACGAAGCATGTTTCTCCTGGCTTGTGGGTCTTACTCAGAGCCCTCTTTTCTCTGGCAACGGGAGGGAACACAACGGCCAGTAGTCTAAGCACTCGTTCTCGGAGTCGGGTTTTTGAATCTTGTTAATTTCACGCGGGAGACCAGAAGAGTCAAAAGAAAGGACGATTTTCTGTGAGAAGCCAGAGCGTATGTACCGGGACCTCACCCCCTCTCCCGACACCCCCAGCCCCGGCCACCCTGTGTCAGCCCGTGAACCCCCCTTCTCTTTAACAAGAGCTGCTATTCCGTGACCCGCATTTCAAACGTCCGCAACGTCGATTAAACCATCACTCTCGGTAACCTTAACAGAGCCACGACTTAGGAAAAGCTGCTTTGTGGTGATAATACTACCCCGAAGCAGATGTGTACTCAGAAGGGCGAGACAGGGGAGAAACTTTGTGTTTCTGTGTCGTAGTGCAAAACCCTATGCAGACAGGGTCCAACCAAAGCCGGCCTCGCCTGAGCCCACAGAATGCCAAGTGCAGACTCTGTCCTGACGAGGCACGTTTCACTTTGCGAGCATCTGAGAACTCGAGGACAGCACTGGCCTATGCTTCTCCCTGTTTTGTCGCTGAGGAGGCAGGAGCTCAACAGGGTGAGGGGCCCGGAGAGGCAGAGGGAAGGGCCAGGTGGCCAGGAGAAGGGCGGCCAGCAAGGTGGGGGTGCATCCAGCGCATCCAAGGGGGCCAGCAAGGTGGGGAGGTGGCACAGTGCAGGGTGTGGGGGTTCCAAGGACCTTTGTAAAGCAGAGCTCGCGGGGGCATGCATGCTCTGTAGTTTCCCGGTGCAGCTGAGGAGGGTTCTCTGACCGGTGGTGTTCCTGGGACACCGTTCATGGATCTCCAGGTACATATGCAGATGACCACAACATTAAGTGCCAGGCAAGAAAGATTATGCTGACACTTGCTAAAGACAGTGAGGAAGACTATTCCTGGGAGCACAGCATCCTGGGAGCACAGCAATAGCGTTTCGCGGGAGGGGAGAGAGGCTGGGCCCCACTCGGATACAAGAAGGAAGAGTGGGGATTTATGGGCAAAAAGCAGGGCTGGAGGGTCGGTGAGGGCAGGGTGAGTCTTTCTAGACCGACCTAGTGGGATTCTTGCTGTAGGAGGGCCAGAGCAAGCAGACATCAGCTGCAGAGTGGTGGGGATAAGGAATTTGGGGAGCGCCTGGGTGGCTCAGTCGGTTCAGCGTCTGACTTCGGCTCAGATCACGATCTCGCGGTCCGTGAGTTCGAGCCCCGCGTCGGGCTCTGCGCTGACGGCGCAGAGCCTGGAGCCTGCTTCGGATTCCGTGTCCCCCTCTCTCTGCCCCTCCCCTGCTTGCACTCTGTCTCTGTGTTTCAAAAATAAAAATGTGAAAAAAAATTAAAAAAAAAAAAAGAAGTTGGTCAGATATTGAGGGTATGGGGGGGAGAGGGGGAATTCTCTCTAAAGGGACTCAGCGGGATTCCCTGGGCACTGCAGACCCAACACAGGATGACACAGGAGCCCAAGGTCGGAGACTCAGAGCCTGACTACAGCTTGGTGGGGGAGAGTCTGTGCCATGGCACATGTCGGGCGGTTTCAGACACAGAGTCCTGCCTGCTCGGTGGGAAATCGTGGGCTTGTGTCTCCCACACGCTCGCCATCCGTGGCCCGGCGTGCAGGTTCCAAGTGGTTAATTGTAGCCGCACCACCACGGCGTCCCCTCACTGGCTCGTAGCAGGAGGGGCTTCTGACGCAGCTGCGAAGCAGATACGATGAACCACAGTTTATACTGAACATATTTGTGCCTCATCCATTTGCTTGATTAAATCGCTCTGTGGCTTAACAGACTATTTGTTGATAATTCCTACTTGAGTTTAATTTAATAGCTTTTACCAGTGAAAACATATCAGCAAACATGTAATGCTGGGGGGAAAATACCACACAACGTAACCCGCGTCATCAGAAATAACGGTGGGGCACGTACAGGACGCCGTTAGTGTCAGCTTGACGCGCCCAGAACCTTCGGGCCAAAGATGAAGGTTATTCCTGGCTCGACTACTGGTTGCCAACTGTATCCCAAACAGACCTAGCCTCGATTTCCCCACATTTTGGAGGGGAACTTTCCATTGGAGCCCCCGAATGTACTGAATAACCCCCACAACACTGGTTAGCCTGACTCTCGGTTCAAGCCCCAGAGCCTCTCTCTCTCTCCACCTCCCTCCCTGCATCCGAGAGGTCGGACGTCTCCTACCCACTTGCTAATCTGCCGCATCCGGGACACTGTTCATGCAGTTTCTCATGCAAGAAACAGAGTGAAATCCTGGGTAATAAGTCAGATGATGTGGACTGAGACACCGTCCTTCCCTTAGTCGGTGTTCAGCTCTTTCCTGGGCTTGTGAAAGCAGGAAAAACATAGGGAAACCTCCTTTGCTGTATTGGGGTATGCGACAGAAGGACTGCCTGCCCGCAGATTTACGGAAAGAAGGTGTAAACGAGGTGAAAAAAGACAATTGGGTGAGATCTCAATATTTTCGGCTGTCTTTTCACATACTTTTGAACAAGCAATGATACTTTGGGGACTTTCCTTCCGTGTAAGGAGAGAAATTCTGTATTGAAATTGCAGGTATAAGGCTTATCACAAAAAATGACCGCAAAGAAATTTTAGTCTCTTTATTTTTTTTTAATACTTATTTATTTTTGAGAGAGAGAGACAGAGAGACAGAGACAGAGAGACAGAGACAGAGACAAGCGGGGTTGGGGCAGAGAGAGAGGGAGACACAGAATCTGAAGCGGGCTTCGGGCTGTGAGCAGTCGGCACGGAGCCCGATGCGGGGCTCGAACCCATAAGCTGTGAGTTCTTGACCTGCTTAACTGAGTCGCCCAGGTGCCCCTAATTTTAGTGTTTTTAAAATAGAATAAACAGGGGCGCTTGGGTGGCTCAGACGGTTGAGTGTCCGACTTCAGCTCAGGTCATGATCTCGCGGTTTGTGAATTCGAGCCCCTGATCAGGCTCTGTGCTGATGGCTCAGAGCCTGGAGCCTCCTTCGGATTCTGTGTCTCATTCTCTCTCTGCCCCTGCCCTGGTCACACTCTGTCTCTCTCTGTGTCAAAAATAAATAAAACATTAAAAAAAATTTTTTTTTAAATAGAATAAACATACATAAGCAGAACGGTAAGCAAATGAAGTACTCATCAATACGGACTGTTTATTGTGGTCGTCTCTGCCTTTTGTTGTTCTGAAAGCCCAATAAAAAAATCAGCCTTAACATAGAACTTTTGGGTGCCTTTACTGAAGGCACCTGAAAATTATTTTAATTAGAAATGGTTTTCCGGGAAACCACCCAAGATCTAAAGGAAGAGCTTACCTATCAAGCACCAAGAAGAAGCCTTAACGTCTGACTTTCCAGGAAGCTTTCTTTTTCTCCATGACTAGAGCCAACAACGCTCACAGTACTTGGTGAGAGTGCCTCAGCAGTTACTTTATCGGCACATCATGCTTCCCTTTAAAAGGGGGTAAGCAATTAAAAAATACTCACATCTACCCACAGATAGCGCTCAGTTACCTTCCACCGTGGGAAATGGAAACAAATTGACAATCGGTATCATAAGACCATTTAAGTCCAGTGATGCTGGTCATTTCACAGAACTTCCACGCTGTAGGGCTTCCGTTCACAAGAATGCCTCTCCCATTCTTAAGTGCATGGAGGGCAGAGATCATATGAAGATCACATGTCATATACCAACTGCTTAGCACCGTGTACATGATAGATGCTCAAAATTCTTGGAGTTGTGCGAACAATTGAGTGAATACATAAATAAATGAAATTCTCCTTCCGCTTAACCGCTCACCATCATCCGTCTCCCAGCTAAAGGACATTGTGTCCTTGTCACTCACCCTCAATCGTCTTTCAGCAAAAATGTCAAAGACAGATGAAATGACAGGTGGTCAAAGAGAACCGACTCCCTGGCTTTGATGACTCCAAACAAAATGACTGTTCCTTAAGTGACTGACTTTGAGTATTGATACCTTTGGCCAATTGGTAGATAAAGCTTACTCAGTACATAATATCACTTTTTATTAATTTTAAAAAAATAGGCACTCAACGCCCTTCCTAGCCAACCCCTCTCAACCTTCCCCAGGCCCCAAGCCAGGCACTGGAGCTTTGGGGTCTCTCCTGGGGAACTGAAGGCCCAGCCAAGGAGGACTCCTTCCCAAAGCTCCATCAGTTGGGCCACTGATGCTGGGGCATTTCCTGACTCTAGAAGCCACCTCAACTCATGATGCCATGGCTTTGGGACCCGAACTGGTAACGGGTTCACGGATCGGTACAGCTGACTCATAGCGCGGTACGTAAGATAAGGATAGAGGAACATCGCCGTCCCAGCCGGGGGACGGGAACGTCGTCTTAGCGAATGGGGCCAATCTCTGGCCTTTTCTTCCCCTAGTCACACAGGAAGGTCATCTGAACTCTTAATTACCAGGCTGCCAGTGTACTGAGATAGCACAAGCCGTGGGTTCTGCAGGCCGTAGGGGCAATCTCAGGTGCACACAGAGGCAGGAGACACGGGGCAATAGGAAAAATGTCGATAAACCCAGAAAATATTGATCAGTATCCATCGCTGACAACTCTTGACTTGCAGTGTTGCCATCCAGAGCAGCATTAAGTCTTCACGACAGCTCACACTGGCCACTTTAACCCCCTGAGGCAGGAACTACTCTCCCATCTCACCGTGCAGGGAAAGGAGGCTCACAGAGTTTAAGGAGCCAGCTGCTGTGAAAGGTGGACTTGAGAATCCAATTCAGGTGACTGCGACACAAAGCCCAGGTTCACCTGGAACTTTCTAACGTCCAAAAAAGGTTCTCTAGAAGAATCTTAGGTTTGGGGCACATTCCAAAACATCCCAATTTCCCTCAGGGTAATTTCCTTGTAACGATTACAGCAGCCTTCCTTCAAATCCCGTCTAACACCTGGTAAACTCCAGTGACCATACAACCCAGAATGAGAGCACACGTCCTTATAGCAAGAGCGTCCTTTACAACATTCTAGGGGCCAGGACCATAAAGCAAGCCCTTTGGATTTCCCTGGGCTCCGTTTCCTCATCTGTAAAATGGGCTGCTGAATCAGGAGACGGTTGCACCTTCCGGGAAGGTGCTGAGATCCTCGGGCAGTGTTGTCAATGCCCTGAGATCAGGGTGAAGGGCAGACACTGAGGCTTGATGCCTTTCTCTGGCATGCTCAAAGAAGTCTAGGAAAGATATCCACTTTCCATTTAGAAACTCCCCAAATCATTCCAGACAGAGTCAACTATCCTGGTCATCTTGGTTGGTGCAATGCTGAGACACTACAAAAATATTTAAGCTGTAATTCATAAACTGTTTCCAGGTCTGATTAAGTAATCTGGCTTCTCTGTTGGTTAGAGCTTACCAAATGTTGGATTCTAGATTAAAGTGAGGTTAAATTTAAAACCAAGTACGAAAACATTAAGACCACGTCTCTCCCTGATGGCTGTTTTAATAAAAATAACAGTGTTTTTACCCTTAAAGTAGCTACAGTCACTTTCCTGTTTATGTCACCAGAGTTTGAATTCAAAAACCAAAATGTTCAGTCTCTGCGTATATTTTACAAAATAAATTTCACAGAAACAATTAAAACAATATGTTCATGTTTACAAAATGAGTTGTCTTTTTCTTTAGTCCAAACAGGAAATATACATCCATGCTAAGGATTTATATGTCCTATCACACAACCTCAAACTATGGAAAGACCTCCCCTCTGAAATTTAACTTTTTTTTTTTTTTTTTTTGGATGAGCGTTTCTTGGCCTATAATCTGCTGTGGACACGCAAACAAATTAACAGCCTTCTCTGGAAAAAGAAAGGCAGCTGAATCGGAATCTGGAAGTTACTGGACTAAAGCACAGGGTCGGCGACTTATTAGAACCCCCACTAGGTGGAGGCACCGTGAGGCCAGGACTTCCAGGACTTAGGTTTCTGGATCTACAATGCTGAGAAAAGGGCTGAACAAATACTAGGTCTTTACAAAGCAATTGCAGAATCAATCAGCTGGTGAGCTTTCATCAAGATCCTCAGTTCTGGGGGGAGATCCTCCTAGCAATAGACTGAGGATAGTAACGCACGTCTACATGATTTTTCCTAAGACACAGGTGAAGGCATTTGTAGAGAACAGAGTACTTTATATGGGCTGCTCATTCTCTATTAATGCTTCTGTCCAGCATCCAGCATCCAGACTGTATGACGTGCTCATTGATTACGTGCTGATAGATCAATCACATTCCTTTCCAGTCAGTGGACGTGCGTAGCCGACGGTGTATTTATTGTTTTTAGAAATTTTATTTTCACGCTGAAGAAACCTCATTTATATTCCCCTCTTGGTTTCTCACCTTGTCTTTTTAATTTTTTTTTTAACGTTTATTCATTTTTGAGAGAGAGAGAGAGAGAGAGCGTGCGCGCGCGTGCACAAGCGGGGGAGGGGCAGAGAGAGAGGGAGGCACAGAATCCGAAGCAGGCTCCAGGCTCCGAGCTGTCAGCAGAGCCTGATACGGGGCTTGAACCCATGAACCGTGAGATCATGACCTGAGCCAAAGTCGGACGCTCAACCACTGAGCCATCCCAGGCGCCCATTATATTCTTTTTTTGAGGTACTTTCAAAACCTGGTTCTCTTTGCTGAGCCATGACACGGGAGGCTGTGTATATCATGCTGTATAGGATCGCTGACCCTCCGCTAGTTCAGCCTGGTATCTGTTGCCTTTCTTCCCGAACAGCCCCGGGAGTTGGCTCACCCGTGTGCCTCCCTGAGGCAAGGACAAGAAACGGAAGGAGACAAGGAGCTGTATAATGAACTTGGCATTTGATGAATAAAAACTTACTAGGCATAAAGGTAAATACTCTTCTGAGTTTCTATTCTTATCAGCTTTAGCTTTTTAAAGTGCCTGAGATCCAGCAAAGTGATTTATCTCAATGAACATATGTTTAATTTCTGTCAATGTGAGGTTTTAAGGCAAGCCCTCCTCCATTATTTGATTAACAGTTGTACTTGTTGGAAAAATCTGTTTTACCCTCAGAGCCCAGCCACAAAGATTCCCATCTAGTCCAATTCTGACTCGGTGATACCGCAAAGGAAACTTTTTATACAAGTAATTCCCTGTTGCATTCATGTCTACCCCTGAGCTTTGCTTAAAGATCTCTTAATTGTAACAACCCACGCCCGTATGGGTATCATGGCAGCTGGACAAAGAGGGCCAACATGAAAAATGTGACATTGTTCCAACTGATTCGACTTCATTAGAAACAAACAAAAACGGAGATGGGCGCCAGCCCTGTGGCAAAGGCCAGGGCAATGTCGAAGGGAAACGCTAGCTTGTGTCGCCAGCCCCTCCCCCCAACATCACAATGTCTCTGTTTTACTTAAACAGGGTTCCACCATTTGGTCATCTATAGATTCAACGATGTAATTGGAACACTGGGATAAGGAGAAGAAGGTCTGATTGCTGAAATAAAAACCACATCAGAGAACTGTCCACAGATGACTTTGGAAACCCAAAGATGACAAGATGAGGGACAGGAGAAAAGGACATTAATTTTCAGGGTCCTCTGGGTTTCAGGTCGAATCTATATCAAACCCGGAGCTGCAGGGGTATTGCATCAGGCACTTCACTACTGAGCATCGTTTCAGACTGGCGGGAGGGGATACTACTGCTACCTTTATATACGTATACGTACACATATGGTCAACGCTACACGGATTTCGAGTACAGAACATCTGCCCGCTACGGGAGCACTTGTGTGGCTGTGGGCCACCGTACCATAAACCCGATCCACCCCGACCCACAGCCGAGGGGAGCGCCGGGGAGGTTCTGTACTTTGGACTTCGGGGGAGCGACAGCCCAGCCACACGGATCCCAACGCCCCCCCTTACCCCGAGCACCTATGTGGGCACGGTGACTGACCCGCATCCTGCGCAGACCCGGGAACAAAATGAGTTAGAAATTCCACAGGGGCAGAGTTTCGTCCCCGATGAGAGCCCGAGGACCGGTCCAGTTATTACTAAGTCCCAACAATAGCGTTCGATTTTAGAAAAACCGGACCAGCTCTCAAAAAACTTTAACTCCCAGACATGGGACTGTGGGTACCGTGCATGTGACAATAGAAAGGGCTCGGAATGGCTCTGAGACCCGCAGCATCCTCCAGGGCGCGGCGGGGACCCGGGTACCTGCACGCACAGAGGCGACGGCATTTACCTCGAGTCGACTTAGACTGGAGCTCTTGGAGCGCGACTTCTTGCGCAGGTACACGGAGAAGAACCGTCGCACGGTGAACTTCTTCATGCTCAGGTCCATCGCCCCGCGCCCAGCCGGGAGGAGCCGCAGGCCCGGAGGACGCGCATTCCCGGCGCATCCCAGGCGCGCGGGGTCAGGTCCGCGGGCGGGTGCGCGCCGCCAGGGAGCCCGGCGCGGCGGCCATCGGCGCGGGGCGCGGGCTGCGGGCACAAAGGGCAGGCCGAGCCGGCCACGGCGGCCGGCGCTCCAGCGCTCCCTCCTCCCTCCTCCTCCTCCCCCTGCAGCCTGCGAGGACCAGCCCCGGGCAGCCCGCCCCGCCCACAACCACTACCGCCAATCAGTGCCCGCTGCCCCAGCGGCCTCCAGCTCCTCCTCCTCTTCCTCCTCCACCTCCCGCTGCTGCTGCTGCTGCTGCTGCCTCCCCGCGAGGACCAGCCCCCAGCAGCCCTGCCCCACCCCGCCCCGCCCACAACCACTACCGCCAATCAGTGCCCGCCGCCCCACATGCTCCCTCCTACTCTTTCTCCTGCGGCTGCAGCTGCTGCCGAGGCTGCTACCGCCCCGCGAGGGCCAGCCCAGTGCGGCCCCGCCCCGCCCACAGCCACTACGGCCGATCAGATGCTTCCTCCTCCTCCTCCTCCTCCTCCTCCTCCTCCTCCTCCTCCTCCTCCTCCTCCTCCTCCTCCTCCTCCTCCTCCTCCTCCTCTCCACCTCCTGCTGCCACCACCTGGCGAGGGCCAGCCCCGCACAGCCCAGCCCCAACCCGCCCCGCCCACAACCACTACCGCCAATCAGTGCCCGCCGCCCCACATGCTCCCTCCTACTCCTTCTGCTGCTGCTGCTGCTGCTGCTGCAGCCACCAGCCCGTGAGAACCAGCTGTGGGCGGCCGCGCCCCGCCCCGCCCACAGCCACTACGACCAATCAGATGCTCCCTCCTCCTCCTCCTCCTCCTCCTCTCCACCTGGCGAGGACCAGCCCCGCGCAGCCCCGCCCCAACCCGCCCCGCCCTCCATCAGCCACCAATCAGCGCCCGCATCCTTGCCCCGCCCCTCGTCACTGCCACCAATCAGCGCCCGCAGCCCCAAGGTCTCCCTCCTTCTCGGCCCCCGAGAGGACCCGTCCCGAGAAGCCCCGACCCTGCCCTGGGCCCCGCCCCTACCACCAATCAGGGCCACCGTCCCACCGCCCCCCCCCCCCCCGGGGCTCCTGCCCTGCCTCCTCTTCCTCCTCCCTAGGAGCACTCCGGGCGCACTGCCCCGCCCCCCGCCCACAACGCCAATCAGCGCCGGGGGCGGTGCCTGCTTAGCGAGCCGGGCGGAGGACCGGGCGGAGGACCGGGAGGAGGACCGGGCGGGGCCCCGGGCGGGCGGTGCTGGGCCCGGCGTCTCGGGCGCCTGCCCTCGGTTCTGCTCCGCTGGCCTGCGGGGCTGTTCTCTAGCTTGGGGGTGTCGCTGTTTCCTTTCCTTAAAACAGCCACATACACACTTGGGTATAATGCTCTTCTGCGCCGGACAAAACTTTTGTTCATTAGCAAACATGCCTGGAAACTGAACCCCAAATCCCAGGGGCTCCGTGAGCGTTCCCAGTGCGCCCCGCACCTCTCCTCGGCCCCGCCAGGCCCCGCAGCCCCGGGACTCACTCCCCGGGGATGAACGGATCCGCACGCGCTCTGGGGAAACCTCCCTTGGCAGTGCTTGGAGAACAAAGGCATATCCGTTCTCCATGACCTCCGACTCCATATATAGAAAATTATTCAAACGGATGACTTACTAGGCCCGGCACAGCCAGTGTCCTGAGGCAGGGCTCTCAGAGGCCAGCTGCTGGCTGTAGGGCTGGGGGGGGGGGGGGGGGGGGGGGGGGCTTGCCTTAAAGGGGAACACACTTTTTTTTTTTTTTTTTTTTTTTTTAAGAAATGCTCATCAGAGAGCTATGGACAGTTTCAGATCTTTGAGCTCAGAGCTCTGTGCAGCCTTTTCGATTTTACTCTTGTGCAATGTGCACATGTTGAGTCAACGTTTAAAATAGGGTCTGGGCACCTGGGTGTCCCGGATGGTTAAGCTTCTGACTTCAGCTCAGGTCATGATCTCAGGGTTGGTTAGTTCGAGCCCCGCGTGGGGCTCTGTGCTGACAGCTCAGAGCCTGGAGCCTGCTTCAGATTCTGTGCCTCCCTCTGCCGCTGCTTTCTCTCAAATATAAATAAACATCTTAAAAATGTAAAACAAAAGAAACAAACAAAACCTTTAATTTAAAACAAGGTCAAACAATCTCAGGAGCATACTGCCACCAGTGCCCTGAGAAGTCCAGAAACATTCACGCAAACACTGTGTGACAACTACTGCTCTGTGGCCGGAAGCTTGTGAAAAATCCACGTGTCCTGTCATCCCCTTGGCTAAACGATAGGTTGCATTAAAACCCTGGAAAGGGCTATCTTGGCTAAAGTGAGTATGGAGGCCAATGCCCCCAGTGGGAACGGTGATTTCATGCTGCATCTGGGCGAAGACGTGAGGGCAGATCCGCTCTCTGGGGTTTAATGGATGTCGCGGGCTCCGTGGCGTAAGCGCAGAGTTTAGAGTCAGGATGCGGACATGGCCACTTCCTTGCCTGGCGAGGACAAAAGCCTCGGGGCCAGCCTAAATCAAGGCCTGTGTTTTACCACAAGAGCATTTTGACCTGGTGTGACAGAATTGGAAAGGAAATGCCTCATGAGATGCTCATGATTCCCCCTACACTTGAGTGCAAACAGTTCTAGTGAACTTGGACGTCACAGAAGAAAAAAATAAAAAGCCTTCCTATGTTCAATTATAGACATGATTTCATTGCTAGAATATTTGTTTGCCTGTGTCTTTATCCAGGTAAAGCAAGTGTATCAAAATCTCTAAAGGGGTGCCTGGGTGGCTCAGTCGGTTAAGCGTCCAACTCCTTGGAGTCAGCTCAGGTCACGAGCTCATGGTGGTGAGATCAAGCCCAGAGTCGGGCTCGGCGCGGAGCATGGAGCCTGCTTGGGATTCTCTCTCTATTCCTCCCTACGCCCCTCCCCTGCTCGTGCTCACTCTCTCTCTCCCTCTCTGTTCATCCCCTGCTTGTGCATGCTTTCTCTCTCAAAGTAAGTAAATACACATTTAAAAAGTAATCTCTAGAAATTGTTTACCACCACATTTACCACCATTTCCATGAATACAATGAATACCTCCAGACCACCAAATCTATAGGAGGTCAGGGTCCTCTTTAACCGGGGCCTAAATGATCCCCGCCCCCTAAATACTAGGGGGAAGGGTGAGCTTAATAAAGGCTCACGCCCAGATGGCGGGGAGGAGGGGGAAGCTTGAAAAGAAGACAAAGCTGATCGGCACCCCCCCACCCCGCCGTGGTTACCTTAAGTTTTCCCCTGACTTTAACACGGAAGCCTGGGACTCAATGCTGCGTGGTTGTTGCTTCGAAGAGAACGCCGGATTGGCCACGTGCATTCACCTCAGTTCCCCAGGGGACTGCGGAACACCTCACAGGGCTCGATACCCTGAGCAGCCTCAGGAATACAAAAAGGGCTGTGGCTCGTGGCCCGCACAAGTTCGCAGCCACGAGGAAGAGAAGGTGAGCGAACACACACAATGCGGGTTTGATGCAAGGAGAAAGAAAGGCGTAAGGAGACGCGGGGGCAGAGATAAATGAGAAGTCAACCCTAGCTGGAGAAGCCACGGAGGCGGTGGTGGCATCTGGGGTCACCTCTAAGGATGAGGAGCCGTTTCCCCGGGCAAACAGAGGGAGTGGGGTCCCGGCTTGCGGAAGAACAGGGTTATCGAGAAGTTACAACGAACAGGGTTTCATGACTGAGTCATGAAAATTAAAGTTCCTACCAAGTCCCCAAGACACATGAGGTATGATGTTTCAGAATTTCGAGACAACAAGTAAGGTCTGCTCGACCCTGGAGCCCCGCCTTCCTTGAGGACAGGACAGACCCTGGACAGGAAGGAGAGAGGGTTCTGGAAGGAAGGTAACTTGGGCAAAGTCTGTGCTGTCATACCCCTCCTTCCCTTCCACCCAGAGGACCGGGTGGGGGGATGGCAGCTTCTTTGCTTCAAGCCCCACGGTGACAGCTGTGATCTGCTGGGGACACCGCAGCTCAGGCCTGGGATCGAGAGAGCCACGGGGTGGCCCCTGCTCCGGGCGGCTCGGGCGGGGCCGTTTAGAGAGCGGGCCTGTGTTCACAGGGCTTGTAGGGGGAAGGATGCGAGAAAATGTCTTACAGATCAGGCATGGCCACGTGGGAAAGGGGCCAGTGTGGGGGTCTCGGAGACCCTGTCTGGAGCAGAAGTGGTATGGCAGAGGGCCCAGGGCTGAGGGAAGAATTCCAGGTAACTTCCAGAGAGAGAGGCCTCTGTCCTGTTAGTGTGCACAGGCTGGGTGGGGGGTCTCCAGGCACAATACCCCCCGAAGAAGGCAGGACAGCTCTCCCTGAGAGGAAGGGTCAGCGAGAGCCCAGCTGGGCACAGAGCAGTGTAAGTATATGCGTCCTCTCCCTTATCCCCTGCCCTCCCGATCTGACCCGGGAGGGGACACAGCAGGTTCCAGCCAGGCAAAGAGACCCGAGTGTGGCCAGTCCTTAGGACCGGAAATACTCATTTCTTAATCAAGTATTTAACACTTAGAGCAAACACGGTTGTCTACTCTCCGGGAGTGGGAAGCATAAGCTGTGCAAATTGACGGGGTCTCCCTGTGGTTCAGTTGGACGAGCATCGAGCATCAGAAGGTGTGTTTTGATCCGATCCCAAGCCAAGTCTGTTCGACAAACCAGTTACAACTGGATGTGATGAGTGAGGGGGGAGAGGAGTCAAAAGTCACATCTAGGTTTGCTACCCTGACGATCCGTTTACAGCAGCGAGGGGCCCAGAGGAGGGACGCCACCCTCTGGGGTCAAGGTGGGGCAGGGCTCTGCCCTCAGGGCAAGGTGGACGGAAATTCCTCCTACAGACAGAGCACTGGCACAGGACGGGGAGGGCGAGAACGAGCCCCTGGGGCCTCTGTGCCCACGGACAAGATACTCCTGGGAACGTGCTGACATAGGGCTGGACACATGTCACACACGCTCACACACGTGCTCCGTGTCACAGAGCTGACTGGCCGTGGGAAGGGCTGCTCCGTGGAACGCGTATCAGACGTCGAACACCCGAGTCGTGTTTCTGTGCGCTGTTCCTCTCCTGAAGCCCTGAGCCTCTAGAACAGGGTCCTCAATTGCGTCAGGCTTTGTCCCCCAAGGGGACGTCTGGCAGTGTTTGGAGACACCTGTGTGTCACGGTGGGGCGGGAGGGGGGGGGGAAGTGATGGAGGGAGGCCGGGGCGCTGACGAGTGTCACACAGAAAACTAGCGATGGTGACTGGGAAGGAAGCAGACCCCCACTTCTAGAATTTCCATCTGAAAGCTGCCTGTTGAACCGTATCGTCTTCTGTAAGTGCCCCGTGCACCCCGTTGCCCAAACCAGGAGGCAAGAATGACACTTCTGTGCCTCCTTATTCCCAAATTCTAACGTGCAGAGACGTGTTGGCGAGACGTTCTCAGTATCTTTCACTCCTCCCCCGCCTCCCCTCCAGCCCTTGCTGTTGGTCACGTGGCTTGGGCCCTCATCAGTTCCTGCCAGAATGCAGTAATCTCAGGCCGGGTCCCATCCATCACAGCCCATCTGCAATCCTGCTATAAAATGATCTTTCTAGGAGCAAAGCGGGTCAAGTTATCCCCATGCACCACAGGTCCCCAGCTCTTCCAGAAGAAGGACAGACTCCAGAGCTGCACGGCCACGCTCTTCTTGGTCACTGCTCCCTCTGCCCTGCCACTGTCCCCCACCTTCCCTGCCCCAGAACTCGGGCTGGGCCACGCCGACACGCCCCATGAGCACGAGCTCCCCGTGTCCCCGACACCGCACGTGCTATGGTCACTGCCCGGGACGCCCTTCCTGCCCGCCCGCCTCCACCCACTGGCTGCACCCCTCTCCCACTTCACGGCGCAGGGCTGGGTCGCTGCCGGGAAGTCTCCCCAAGCCCCCCGACGCTGCAGGCGGTGTTAGGGAGTCTTCCCCGGGGCTCCCCATGTTACTTACGGCACCAGATAATGACTCCTGGCTTCTCTGCCCACCCTGCCCACCAACTCGGAGATACTCAGGGCAGCTACGATCTTCAGGCCTCCATACGTTTGTTTAAGGGGTTTTACGTTGACTATTTTCGGAGATGTGCTGCTTGTCAACAGCTGGGCCTACATCACTGTTCATCTATATAACACACTTATGAAATCCGCAGAATGGACACAACGAATCCCATCTTAGGAGGCTCAGGGCGCCGAACCTAGTGTCTAAACGTACGTAAGACAAAAGGGTCCCCACAAGGTCTGCGTATCAGTGAGTTCCCAGCAGTATCTCAGGCACTTTACTGGGTGTTTACCAAAAGAAATCCAAGAAGGGAGAGGCAAGCAAGACGGTGACGGGCTAGGACCCTCATTTCCCTAGATGATTACACTTGGTCAAGACGTGGCACGAGGCCAGAATCCTGTGGACACAGCATCTCACAGACAGAAGTCTGCTGGCCTCCCTGGGCCTCCTTATGGCTGTGCTTTTGGTGCAGAGTATCTAGCTTTCCTCTTAAAGGTCAGCTTACTCATGAGACAGCATGGGGACACCAAAGTGAGGCTTGTTACACAAAACAGCGGAAGGGACCCAAGCATGTGGCCGAGAAAAGCAGCTGGAAAACATTTCGTGTAGATGCTGTAACGTGCTTGGTCTTTGCTAATGATCGGTATTTTACGTGGGGGAGGGGCGAAAAGGGCATTCTTCACTGGGGGGGTGACAGCACCAGCAGAAACCCTGGGGTTGACCTTCCTAGTGTTTACATGTTGGTTTCTTACGGGTTGAACTGTGTGCCTTTCTACGTTTATTTATTTTTGGGACAGAGAGAGACAGAGCATGAACGGGGGAGGGGCAGAGAGAGAGGGAGACACAGAATCGGAAACAGGCTCCAGGCTCCGAGCCATCAGCCCAGAGCCCGACGCGGGGCTCGAAAACTCACGGACCGCGAGATCGTGACCTGGCTGAAGTCGGACGCTTAACCGACTGCGCCACCCAGGCGCCCCGAACTGTGTGCCTTTCTAAAACAATATGTTGAAGTCCCGACTCCCAGGCCCCTAGAATGTGACCTTATTTGAAAACTGGGTTGCTGGAGATGTTAACTGGTTAAGATGAGGGCATACCGGGGTAGGATGGGCTCTAATGCAATGTGACTGATGTCCTCACAATGAGGCCACGTGGCGAGGGTGGCAGAGATCAGAGTGGTGTAAGAGGCGAGGCAGAACTCCCCTCCGGGAGTCAGGGGAGCCTGACCCTCGACGCACCTCGATCTCCGTCTCCGGCCTCCGGCTTCCAGAAGTGTGGGGCAATCGATGCCTGTTCTTTGCAGCCCTCCGGTCTGCCGTGCTTTGTTATGCTGCCCACGGAGATTAAGGCACACTTGTCATCCCCAGACAGAAGTCCCAGTGACCCTCTGTGATGGGGACAGCCGGTGAACAGGCTCACCAGTGAACACAGCATTTGGTCTAACGGCATGTGAGAAAACCCGACTGTGAATAGAGGCATGGGGGCTTTTTCTTGTCAGCCCGAGCCTATGCCCAAGTTACAGAGGAACTTCAAGAGGAAGGGAGTCAACAGGAAAGAGGAAACAGGTGAAAACTATAGCAGGAAGGATTTCTGTAACTTAAAAAGGAAAAAAAAAAATCCTCAAAATAGAAAAGTCCCTCAAGCCCTGGAATGGGTACAAAGGAGAATGTCAAATCTTGCCAGAAGTGTTTCTTAGCGAGAAACGTTCATCTTGTAAACAATATTTCATAGACATCCATGGCATCCCAAACACCAAACACCTATATCGGAGATGGGAACCAGATGCACACATACGAGAAATTTTCGGCGACACTAAAAGCCACAAGGCTTAAGGCCCCTAGTGCCTGGAATTCACCTTCCTCAACAGGGAGCCTCTGGCGGAGGCTGGGGAGGTGGCAAGGGGGCGGCTGGGGAGGCGGCGTGCCATTCTTCCTAGTAGCACAGGTTACGTATGCAGAGGGAGCCTTCCTGAGACACAAAGATGCTGGCTAGAACAAGAAGAAAATCTTCTTTTTTTTAAAGCATGTCTGATCCAATAGTACGTAGGGGAACACAAATGTAAGCAGAAATTGAGGCTCAGAAGATATTCCCTAAGAGGAAGCAACGTTTGTCCCGGAGGTGGATGTCAATCCCTGTAACCCAGACCCGAGTCTCAGCAGGGTCTGGAGAACAGGACTGGAGAGAGCTTGGGGCCGTGCGGGGTGGGAGGTCAGGTCTGAGCCACTCTGCTGAAAGTCAGGGTCCCCACAGAGCAGATTGTAGGGGGACGGCTGGGAGGGGACCTGCGTATTCAGGCGTGAGCACTGTAAGTAAGAAGCGAAGGCCAGCCTCCTGCAGCTCACGGTTAGTTCCAGAACAAACTCCACATGTACTACTAGCTTGAAAAACTCCAAGCCAAAAGTTTACTTTTTAATGGTCCCAGACGGTCGCATCCCAAGGACCAGGCAGAAGCAAATATCAGGACTCTGGAGAAATTACTTTAAGCGTGTCTCAAAGCTCAAACAGAAAACCTTCCAAGGGACCCGATTTGCGATCATAAATAAGCGAGGAAATAGCTACCACGAGCAAGAGGCAGCAGAGGTGATGAGCCGCGGAATCAGACTTGCAAAGACGGAGAGGTTGAAATTTTTGTGTGAATGATATAAAATACGTTAAATATGTTTAAAAAACAAAAAAGAAGACTGAAAGTATTAACAAGGGAACTAGAGATTATAAACCGATCAAGCAGATTTGTTAACATAAGTAGAGCTTAAAAAAATTAAACTGGGGGTGCCTGGGCGGTTCAGTCAGCTGGGTGTCTGACTCTTGATCTCAGCTCAGGTCTTGAGCTCAGGGTTGGAGGTTCAAGCCCCGTATTGGGTGTGAAGGCTACTTTAAAAAATTAAACTACAGTGATTTAAATTAAAAGCTCAACAGATAAACAGTGGTTTAGACCACGTCCAAGAAACAGTTAATAAAGGAAAAGTTAGATCTGATGATAAGTGAGAACGTGCAAACTGGAAAGTCAAGAAGACAAGAACTATGAAGGCCAGTTTAAGAGATGTGGAAGACAGAGGGAGAAAAATCCAGAGTGCCTCTGAGTCGTACTCTGAGAAAGAAACCCAGATACATGTTATTCAAAGAGGTGAGCCGATGGCTGAGAAGCTTTTGGAGTTGATAGAATACACCAATCCTCGTATTTATGAAGCCTCCCCACATCCCAAGGAGGATTAGATAAAAAGAAATCCATACCTAAATACATATTAAATCCACAGAATGCTTCTTCAAAGCAACCATAAGGAGAGACAGGTTTTCTACATAGGAATGTCAATTAGAGTGTCGACTGACATCTCAATGACACTATTGGAAGCCACGGGAGGGTGGAATAGTAAGTAAACAGCGCTGAGGGAAACCATTTTGACTTCAAAGCCTCTGCCTTGCAAAATACCTTTCCAGAATAAGGGCAAGATAAAGTCACTTCCTGGTAAACCGGCTGAGAAATCCGACAATGAAACTTATGGGTAGAACAAAACACTTGCGGACGCACAAAGAATCAAAGCGTTGCACAATTTGTGCGTGTATACCTTGACATAAGTTATAAATGACGTCTTGATTGAAAAAGTAGCATAGACAGCGGGACGGGAACTAGTGTGAACATCTTCCAACGTCTCGCTGAGGGCGCGGCCACCATGGGCCCTGAATGTCTCTGCTTTCTTGATTTCATTCTTGCTGAGTATGGGAAAAACATAAGGCACTGCCCACTCCTAACCCAGGCCAGTGCTCAGGATTGTTCTGGGAGCAGGCATCCTTGAGGGATGAAGTCATGTTTCTCTCCAAGACAAAGAGCAGTCTTGCTACCCCTCGTTACAAAACGCAAGGCCCCTCAAACTCTATGTTTCTGGCAGGGATGCGGCTTGACAGTGAGCACGGGATCCATCCGCCCTCCAGCCTAAGATGGCCCAATGGAACTTGGGGGCAAAGGAACCCAGTGCCAATACGGTTTTCGTGCCACTGTCTGCTCCTTGCACCATGAAGTCCCTTCTTTCTGATCCTTGAAGCTTATGTCTCCTTCCCCCAAACAGTAGCAGGCTAATTAGCTGCGAGTAAGGCAAAATCAAACTAAACCTTACACAAACTGAAAGGGTAGAAATAAATCAAAATATATAAAAAATTACAATCAACATTAACGGGCTACACTCTCAGTGAAAAGACAAAGAGCGCTAAACCGGTTTAAAACAAATGTAGCGGGGCGCCTGGGTGGCGCAGTCGGTTAAGCGTCCGACTTCAGCCAGGTCACGATCTCGCGGTCCGTGAGTTCGAGCCCCGCGTCGGGCTCTGGGCTGATGGCTCAGAGCCTGGAGCCTGTTTCCGATTCTGTGTCTCCCTCTCTCTCTGCCCCTCCCCCGTTCATGCTCTGTCTCTCTCTGTCCCAAAAATAAATAAACGTTGAAAAAAAAATAAAAAAAAAACAAAAACAAAAACAAAAAACAAACAAACAAACAAAAAAAAACAAATGTAGCTATAGAGACACGTCTAAAACAACAGACATAGAAAGGTTCAAATGAAAGAATGACAAAAGACAGACCATGCAAATACTCATGAAAAGAGAGCTGGTAAAACAACATTAGCCCCATACGAAATACACAACAAGCATCTGAAGATACAGTATCACTATATATTGACGAACATTCAATTCACCAGGAAGATTCAATAACCCTAAACCTGCATGCACCAAATAATACACTTTCAAAATACACTAACCCCAAATGGACAGAACTAAGAGGAGAAACTGACCATCCACTGTCATGTGGCAAAGTTCTTAACATAGCTCTCAATACAGGATAGATCACACAGAAAAAGAAAATTCAGCACGCATTAGAATAATTAACTAATACATTTGGGAAAGCTGACCTAAGGAACATATATAGTGCTCAACATCCAACCACTCCAGACCGGGCATTTTCTCCAAGTACACGTGGAATAGTTAAAAAAAAAAAATTGACCAGCTTGGAACCTAGGCTGCAAAGCGCAGATCAGTAAACTATCTAAAAAAATAATCTCCTAAGTAGTTGCTACCATATAGATTGATTTTTCTTACTGCACCATAAAGACCATTTTTTACTCTATCACTTAACAACCCCACATGATTGGAAATTTTAAAAATATAGTCTAATCGCTTATACAATATAAATTACTCAATATTATTGATAAGTAAATATTTAATAATGTATAAATCATAACAAAAACTGGAGATTATTTGGATTTGAGAGATTTAAAGAAATACTGCTTCTCAATCTCTGTGGGATGCTATCAGGTTAAAATGTAGGGAGATGTTTACAGCATCCAATGCTTCTGTTAGAAAGAAGTCTAAAAATTAATGCATTAAGCATATAACTTATGGAATAAGGGGGAAAAGCCCCAGGAGAATAAACTCAAGGAAAGCAGAAGAAAGAAAATACTGAAAATGAAAATCAGAATTCATGAGAGAAAAAAGATACAGTAAAGAAGACAAATAAATTCAAAAGTGTATTCTGAAAAACTCAATGGAGTGATACATGTGGGTAAGAATAATCAATTGAAAAGGACGCAGCGCAAATACTTAGGAATAGAAAGGGCCCAGCTCCAGGGACAGCAGAAATGAATGGGATTCTCAGAGTCGATAATAAACAACTTTAGGGCTTTGAATTTGAAGCTGTGGGTGAGATGCACCAATCCTAGGAAAAGATAATGTCAGAAAAGTGGCTCAGGGAAAATTAAAAATCTTACAGGTTTTATAATTACTTAACAAATTGATCCAGCACTTAAAAAATCTTTCTAGAAAGAAGGGCGCCTGCATGGCTCAGTCAGTTGAGCCTTTGGCTCTTGACTTTGGCTCAGGTCGTGATCTCATGGTTTGTGGGTTCGAGTCCCACATTGGACTCTGCTGACAGCGCAGTGCCTGCTTAGGATTCATTCTCTCTCTCTCTCTCTCTCTCTCTCTCTCTCTCTCTCTCTGCCCCTCCCTGACTTGTGCTCTCCTCCCTCTCTCTCTTTCTCTCTCTCTCTCTCTCTCTGCCCTTCCCCTGTTCACGCTCTGTCTCTCTCTGTCTCAAAAATAAATATAGACATTAAAAAAAGTCTTTAAGAAAATGCAGCTCTCAAATGATACTATTTAAGATACAACTGTAATAATTATCATGAACTATTTAATTATTAAACTATTGAATAATATTAAAGAACACAGGAAATGGAGAGACAACCAATGCTCAAGGGGAAAAAAACCCACAAAGATAAAAGTATCCTCCAAATTCCGAGAAGGGAAATTCTCTCCACGTTGATTAATAGTCTAACTGGATTCTGATGAGAACCCTGGGGTTATTTGGTGCAACTTGACAAACGAACTCTACCTGTTTTATGGGAGAATGAAAAGGTCAAGAGGAACCAGCACAGCCTTGAAGAATAACAAGTTGAGAGGCGCTCTCCCGATCAGAGACCCAGGTTTCACACGAGCCCTTCAGCTGGTGATTAATCCCTTAACCCGGGAACTGACAGTGTGGCCTCCAAGATGGAAAACACTGCTCTCGTGTACAGAAGCTGATGGAGGCAGAGAAACACTCACGGTGCTTCTCCTTTTCTCTCTCTCCCTTTTTTTATTATTTATTTTTGAGAGACAGAGAGACAGAGGGAGACACAGAATCTGAAGCAGGCCCCAGGCTCCGAGCTGTCAGCACAGAGCCCGACGCGGGGGGCTCGAACTCGTGAACCTGGACATCATGACCTGAGCCGAAGTCGGACGCTCGACCGACTGAGCCCCCCCGGGCGCCCCAAACATTCACGGTGTTTTGACACAAATCTCAGGCCTATTTCCAGATCAATGCCTTGAACGCCTTTCCTTCCTGCGAACGAAATTCTACAGAACTGACCTCTGACCTCAGCTCCTCACTGGCTCGGGCCCCCACCCCCAGTGACCCCGCCCGGGGCACATTGCCTCCCCTGCTCTCTTTCGCCGAGATTACACTCCTCCTCCAACCAACACCAGTCCTCCCGGGGTGCCTTCCATGAACCCCCACATCAGCCAGGCCCCCAGGAGACACTCTCGATGCGAGAGGAATTACTCAGATGGGAATACTTAGGCGTCCGTGCGATCATGGGATGAATGCTTTTATTCCCCCTGGACCACAGACTCGACGAGGGCAGAGTTGCGTCTGTCTTGCAAACCAGCCCACCCAGTGCCTGGTACACGCAAAACACGTATCTGCTGGACAGACAGGTGAGTGAAAGCAGGCAGTGGGACCGGCGGCCAGGCCGCACCATTGCCTCCCGACACCACGTGCTTTGTGACGCAGGACAGAGGGTACACAGATGAAGACTGATGTCTAAAGGCTGGTCCCCTCCCCGCCCCGCCCTCTTCCTCTCTTTCAGCCCGTAACTGGAGATCACCTTGGCAAACTAAGGGGCCAAGTCAGCAACCAGAAATCATATTTTTAGGTACGGAAGGCCAGAGGACGTGCCACTTCCAAAAAGAGTTCTTTACAGGGAACAGATGTTCGATTCACAATGGGACATCCTGAAGTCCAGCGCTGGGACAGCCACGGTTCTGAGCCAACAGTGCCTCGTTTTCTGTGCGGCTCCCCCAGCCCACGACAGCACGGCTTCTGGTTATTCTTGTGATCTCCCTTCCTCCCCAGGAGGCTGTGGCGGGCTCTCAGGAAGCCTGAGACTCCAGCCCCACCACCGCTTTCCGGGGAGCCACACTTCAGCGAGATCCCCGTCTTCCCAGGGAGGGATTAGGCTGAAAGCTGCTCACGCGAAAGCACATGGCAAACACACTTTAGCTTGGAAATATTTTACGTAACGGCCGAAGAGTATAAAAAAACCCCACAAAACCCTAAAGAAACGAAGGGCTGGGAATTGGGCTCTTCCGTGGGGCATTGACACGACTGATGTGTTCGTGGTCTGTGTCCCCCCAAAGATATACTCAAGTCCCGACACCCAAACCCGTGAATGTGACCTGGTTTTCAAAGAGTCTTCACAAAAGGCAATCAAGCTGAGACGAGGTTATAACGGGATTTGGCTGGGCCCGAAATCCGGCACGGATTTACGAGAAGGGACACACGCCGTCCTTACGAGAAGGGACACACGCACGGCACAGCACGTGCAGCCAGAGACCGAGACTGGCCTGATGCCTCTACGTCCACACGCCAGGGACCCCAAGTATCCCCGGCACCACCAGAAGCTGGAGAGAGGCTGGCCCAAGATCTCTGGAGCCTTCGAGACAGAATCAACTCCTTGATTTTGGAACTGGGGCAGTCGAAAGAGAGAGAGAGAGCGGGGGAGAGAGAGAGAGAGAGAGAGCGCCAGGGGTGGGGCTGGGCTCACAGGGGTAACTTCTTTGGGAGAAGCCCCTGTAGAAAAGGCCAGGGTCCCTGAGAGCAACACCACGTCCCAGGAGATCCCACCTGTGGGGAGGACCAGTGTGATGTCAGTGAGCCTGGGACGCACAGTGGGGGCAGGGGCTCTCCCTCGGTGCGACACGATGTTCAGAATAAAATCAGCCCCCACCCGACTGGTCTTGCTCCTCCCCTGCTGGGATGTCAAGACTGACGCCCGCAGCCTGCAAGCAATGGTGTGGACCTGGGGTCTGCTCTCAGCGGAGGACCCGAGAGGCGTGGGTGAAGCCACGTCCGTCTGGGTGGCACCGGGACAGACTCCAGGGGGCGGTGAGGGCTCTGTAGGAGCCCGTGTTTCTACACAGTCCCGGACGGTGGCTCCGACGTGTACGACGTGCACGGGATCATTCCACACCGCCATCTGGATGGGCTCTCACGAGTCACGGCTGGCCAAGCCCCTCTCTGACCCCCTAGTCGCTGATTTCCCCCTACTTTTTAGGATAAAGACTGAGTCCCTTGGATGACCCCTCAGAGCCCCCAGTTCCTCTTCAACCTCTTTCTGGCCGACTCGCAGACAGGGGTCCTTCCCCAGGGCTGCTCTGCCTCGCTTTACCCATACACGGTGGTCTCGTCATTTTGCGAAAACAGCACCTTGACGTAGCCAATTTGGTCTCATCCTTTACAGGTACATTTAAGGGCCATCTTCCCCGGGAAGCTTTCCTACGCACGCACACACCCAGCATATATGTACACGTACATGTGCACAGATAACACACACGTGCGTGCACATGCACGCCCACCTCACCGCACCACTGATTTTCATGCTCTCTCCCTGAGCGCCTGCAGGGTAACGTACACGCCTCCGTCCCGGGCTTCGCAATCACCCTGATCGTCCATTTGCCTCCAGTTCTGCACTGAGTACGTCGCGGGTGCAGGGAATACCGTCGATGATAGACGGATAGTGGTGACAGCGGCAGCCACGGTGTGGGGGAGCACGGCATAACGTATGACTTGTTGAACCATCCGTACACCTGTAACTAACGTTACCACCTGTAACTGGTCCCATGTCAACCAGACGTCCGTGAAACAAACAACACCCGTCACTTGTCCCCATCTGCCCTCAAGCGACATCTCCCACCACCCCCGGCCTCTGCCGTACTCTCCAGCCCAGCAGGACCAGACAGATGCATATGCCTTGAGGAAAGTCTGCTCAACATCAGGTCACACGTGTCGTTGGGAAATACAGACGTGCACGACTCCCCTACACCCCAAGCTGCTGAGCCACAGTCCCCTCTCCTCTGAGGGAATCAGGTGGGCTTCCCCAGGACTCTATTCTGGGGTCTCTGCGGGAGATCTGTCATCACCACACTCTTACTCCTAGACACTGAAAACAACGCAGCGTCCAACTTGCATCAGGAGCCAGGAAGTGGACGACAGGGCTATTCTCCAGCTCCCTGGAGGCATGCATGGGGCCAAGAAATGGCGGCTTCTTTTCAGGCCTATGTCCCGCATTCACTATAGCTGGCCTTGCACTAAGGCCAAGGGCATCACGTGCCTATGATACTGTGGGCAAAGGTAAAACTGAGTCGGGCAGGTGCACACAGGCAACACTCTATGGGTTTGGGAAAGCTCAAAATTTGGCTTCCAGCCTACCCAGGCCCCCTTACCCCCGACCCCAACGTTCCAGCTGAAATTCTAAATGATTCTGACTCTCAGAGCAACCAGCAGAAAAGCGAGTCCCAGGACGCAGACAAGACTGCAGGACTGGTCGTGACTGGGCAGCGTAGCGAGATTCGAGGCGGGTTCGTAGAGCTCGTGAGACTCAGGTGGCTCGGGTCTAGCACCTGGACAGGCCACTGGCTTGGTTGTTTTTAGCACCTGAAATCGTGGTCTGTGGATGGGTCCACGAGAAAGTCCCGTGCCTCCCGGGCACACCCCTGATGCGACCACGTCCCGTGCCCTCACCAAGCCGGCTCTGTAGCTACAGACTCTGTCTACCCGAAAATGTCAGCACAGGACATGTCACCAGCAAGGGGAGGGTCACAATTAAGATCAGAACCGAGGGGCGCCTGGGTGGCTCCGTCGGTTAAGCGTCGACGTCTGCTCAGGTCATGATCTCACGGTTTGTGAGCTCAAGCCCCGTGTCAGGCTCTGGCTGGCTCGCTCGCTCGCTCTCTCTCTCAAAAATAAGTAAACGTTAAAAAAAATTTTTAAAAAGATCAGAACTGAAATCTTCTGGTTCAACATTGGTGCTTTCTCTACTTTATCTCATGGTTGCATCTTAAGTTCCTTCCTTCCTTCCTCCTTCCTTCCTTCCTTTCTTTCCTTCTTTCTTTCTTTCTTTCTTTCTGAAAAGCAGACCACATCTACTTCCAATGGATGTAACCATTTGTATAACTCAGCAAGTACAGGAAAGTGTTGTATCATGTGGGCAGGGATTCAAAGATTTCTTTTAACCAGATTATGCAATTATCCCAAGGAACAGCATTATGTAAGTGTACCTGAAAAACAGGTTATTACAAGCAATGAAGCCAGAAGCCCGGTGTTGGTTCACCTCTTACGAATTTCTCACCTTTGCCAAGGACTGTGAGATCCACGAGGCTGTGTCCTTGCTTCGCTTAACATTTTATCCCCAGGAGACAATTCTTCACAGAAAGACCAAGGAAACCCGAGGAAAGCTATGAGCTTCATCGCAAGAAAGGGGGGCAGACATTTCCTTGAAGCCACTGGGGACTGTGATCAAATACTCTGCCACCAGCTACTCAACTCACTTAGGTGCTTAGGCGATGACCACCTTTGTGGAGGATTCTGAAATACCGGGTCTGACTAGCTGGTTAATGACGATGGTGACATTTACGCAATGGGGCGTGGCTTACGGGGCGTGTGTGCAACACTTAGCCGACTCTTGGGTCTAATACATCCTCAGAGCTCTTCCCTGGGTCCCTCTGGAAACACAGCTCCTGAGAACCCATGTGTCAGCTGTGGCCCGTGGTTATTTCAGGTGCCCACACGACCGGGACCCTGACCGGCCAGCCCCTCAGTCTGCACCACCCCGGACGCCGCCGGTGAAGGTGAAAGGTTAACACAGTCGCGATTCGGGGGCAGGGGGCTCACCCTTCCCCCCTGGGCTCCCATGACCCCTACGCTCCTGAGACACCTTCCTTCTTTCCTGCTGCCGGGTTTTCAAGACCACTGAAAGCTAAAAGAATTTAAGAATATTAAAGAATGGGGGCACCTAGGTGGCTAGTCGGTTAAATGTCCGACTCTGGCTCAGGTCACGATCTCACGGTTCGTGGGTTCGAGCCCCGCGGCGGGCTCTGTGCTGATGGCTCAGAGCCCGGAGCCTGCTTCGGATTCTGTGTCTCCCTCTCTCTCTGCCTCTCCCCCGCTCACGCTCTTTCTCAAAAAATAAACATTTTAAAAAATTTTTAAAAAAGAATATGAAAGAAAGTTAAAATAGAGATGCTGCGAGACTAGGGTCTGTGATCACCTCTGCTCTGCGTAGACGGGGAGGGCTGAGGCTGTGGGTGGCCTCAGAGGGGAACCACCTGCAGGTTACATGTGACAAAGGCCATCTGGGGTAGTACATCTTATCTCTGTTTGCTATTTTTATTAAAAAAAAAAAAACTCACCAGGAACTTATTTCCATATGTATTTTTATTCCAATTTCCTTTCCCACTTGACAAATTTTATTGAGAATCTGAAACTTTTCTTGGGAAATTTATACCACCTGGTTTTACCCAAAAGACAGGTGCAAATGCGTAGTCTTCAACAGAAAAGAAATTCGTCTCCTTTCCCCGGGCACAGCTGGATATTATCACTCTGTTGTCTCTGAGGAACTTGGCAGAAGCCACGTGGAGGTCACCTTTGTGTATGACTCGACCTTGAAGCTGACACCATTTCTTCACTCAACCAAGCTATTTTCTGCTTTGCTCATAACGAGCTTCTTTATGTGGCAGAGAAACAACTCACACTCGGCGGAGGGTGAAATGATCCAGTGCCGCGCTAACACCTTGCTGCCGAAGGCCACCTGCTCGGGGTCCCGTGTTACAGGACATCCAGGATCGAACGAGTCCCAGACCGCTCCGCTGTGAGCTGCGCTGGGCTTTTCTCACCCGGTCTTGACCACTCGGGGAGGGGAGCCTCTCTCCAGTCTAACGGGCAAGCTCCGCAATCACACCTTCATTGCCATGACCACACCAGACAACGCCGCAGCGCCTGGCTTCCCCAGCTGCCCGGACTCCGCGGGCCCCTCGGTCACGCTGTGGGGGTCTGCCTTCCCCGGGGTAGCCCGGGAAGAACCCGCCACCCTGTTTCTCCTTATTCCACTTGTTTGTCCTGTGTCTTTTTTGAGGAGGTGAAATAATCCCTGGGGACCCGTCCGGCTCCTTCCTGCCATGAGCTCCAGGCAAACCAGGCAAGCCCCACCGTTCCGGGATCGGGCACAAGAACACAGAAGCTACAAAGTCAGTAACGTGTCGAAAGGCCGGCGGGCCTTCACCAGGTCACCAGCAAAGGAGAACCGTTTCCCTGAATTTCTTTTTCTTTTTTGTTTTTCCTTTTTTTAATGTTTATTTTTGACAGAGAGACAGAGTGTGAGCAGGGAGGGGCAGAGACAGAGGGAGACACAGAATCTGAAGCGGGATCCAGGCTCTGAGCTGTCAGCGCAGAGCCCGACGCGGGGCTCGAACCCACGAACTGCGAGATCGTGACTTGAGCCACAGTCAGATGCTCGGCCAACTGAGCAGTCCAGACGCCCCTTGGATTTCTTATTAATCAGAGATACAGAGCACAGAGCAGCCGGAACTTTGCACAGATTTTGTATTATTTGATGAAAACACCTAAGAGCATTTGATTCATGACCCTAAACGGATGGAAAACGGAAATGAGTGCAAGCCGACAAGAGATGTAGGGAGTGCCATGCAACTACCTCTGACCCGGGGTCCCCGGTTCACCGTGGGAACAAAACAAATGGGGTGGCACCCCTAGAAACACTGGAGGTGGGAGCAGTGTTGCATGGAGTGAGCGAGAGGGGCGAGTCCACGGAGATGAAGACGGGAGGCCAGGGACCTCCCAGACCAGGGCAAGAGCTTGGGCTGTGACTAAGAGGGGGAGCTGTGGCAGGCTCTGAGCTGGGGGGCGGGGGGGGGGGGCGCAGGCCCGGCCACAGTTCCCAGAGCACCGTCATGGTGAAAACCGTCTACAGCTGAGCAATCCAGTCAGGACCCACCTGCCACATGAGGCTCCTTACATTTAATTCAAAATTAAATAAGTTCCATTAAAGGAAAAACCGGGGGTGCCTGGGTGGCTCAGTCGGTTGGGCGTCCGGCTTCGGCTCAGGTCAAGATCTCACGGTTTGTGAGTTCGAGCCCCACGTCGGGCTCTGGGCTGACGGCTCGGAGCCTGGAGCCTGCTTCGGATTCTGTGTCTCCCTCTCTCTCTGCTCCTCCCCCACTCACGCTCTCTCTGTCTCTCTCTCAAAAATAAATAAACATTAAAAAAAAAAAGGAAAAATTGGTGAAACTGAGATCAAGTCTCCAGTTTGGTTAATAACAATAGCCCACCAATGTCAATGTCTCGGGTTGACAAAGGCACCGTGGCATGCAAGATGTTGGCAGGGAACCCGGGTGAAGGGCACACAGGGACCCCCTCTACTATCTTGGCAATTTTCCTGTTAACGTAGACGTATTCCAGAAGAAAGAGAAAAAAAAAAAAAATCAAACCCAAACGTTAGTTCCCCGGTCACACTACCCGACTTCTAGAAGGTCACAGATGTGGAACATCTCCACCCTCAGGCGGAGTCCTCTCACTCTGTGCTGTGCAGGGGTAAGAAAGGGCAGAGGCAGGAACACAGATTTGGGGGCTCGGGGAACAAAGCAGGGGCCAGACTGCAGTGGGAGCTCTGACGATGCTGTCACATGGGCTTGAAACAGGATCTCAAGTACCTTTTCATTAAGCTACCCCTTGAGTCTCTAAATGTGAGGCCATGCAGACCACAAAGTTCTACGTCCCGAAGCACAAGAGGGGGTCCTCGTGCTCCAGAAGCCGAGCTGGAAAGTTCTGCGGCTTCAGGGGGTCACGGGCGACCCGTGCCAGCACCCCGGGAAGGCACCTGCGCTGTTCCGGCGGCAGCTTCCCCCACCTGAGTCCACCTGAGTGATCCTGGCGCCTCCTCCGGACGCACCTGTCCCCCCTCTGGACCTCGGGGGAGCCATCTCGCCCGACCAGTCGCTGCCAACAGTACATCAGGAAATGGGAAGGGTTTGGTTAAATCAGGAATCGTGAGAAAAGAGAAATCGATTTCCCAAATATTCTGTTTTAACTTAAAAGACATAAATACGTATTTGTTTTGCCAATCGTCTCAGGGAGGGCCAAGGGCTTCTTTGAGAGTGAGTCTACTCTCTTCCTTGGTTAAACCATGCCCCTGCACATGGGCTGGACGAGTTGCAAGTGACTCAAACTGACGCAAGTGATCGCGAATTAATTACCTTTCCTAACAAGAGCTCCACGAGTTCGTGCTGGCCCCAGAGCTGTCGAGCAGCAGACTCACGGGGGTCAGCAAGGCTCCTTCTGGCTCTACTCCGCCATTTGCAACAATAGCTGGGTGTGGAGTGCGTCTATCCTGAGGGTCATAGAGTGAGCCGGGGCTGGGCGCATTCAGCCAGAAAGTGAGAACGCGCCCCATTCTGGAACCCTAGCCTTCCTCCCACCCGGATGCCCTCCACTCCCAGTGGTACTGACATGGGAGAAAATGTGCACCCCTGGGAAGGAGAGAGACAGGCCCTGGCTGAGGGGTCACGATAGCTTCCAGCACCCCACATCTCCACACTGAGTCTCAAGGTGGAGGAGTGGGGAGAACTTAACTTTGCCAAGCACCCCAAAAGCTGATGCCTGGGCAATTACACCCCCGACGTTTCCATATTTCACCCAACCCTCTTTTCATCTGTGCTCCTGTATACCAGACGTTTCCAAAGTATCCAGTCTATCTTCCATAGAAATTTTCTCTCTCCCTTTTTTTTAAGTGTTTATTTATTTTTGAGAGAGAGAGAGAGTGTGTGAGCACAGGAGGGGCGGGGACAGAGGGAGACAGAGGGTCCAAAACAAAGCAGGTTCTGCATGAGAGCCCCACGTGGGGCTCAAATTCACGAACCACGAGATCAGGACCTGAGCTGAATTCAGACATTTAACTGACGAAGCCACCCACGTGCCCCTAAATTTTCTCCTTTAAAATTTTTTTTAATGTTTTTATTCATCTTTGAGACAGAGAGAGGCAGAGCATGAGCAGGGGAGGGGCAGAGAGAGAGGGAGACACGGAATCCAAAGCAGGCTCCAGGCTCCGAGCCGTCAGCCCAGAGCCCGACGCGGGGCTCGAATTTACAAGCCATGAGATCGTGACCTGAGCCGAAGCCAGACGCCCCTTTCCTTTTTTCTTGCTGAAAATTCATGCGTTTATAGTCATCAGTTATGATACCTGGTGAATCTCAGCCAACACGGACTGCAGGAAAGGAAAACACATCGCCAGCTCAACACGACACACGAGAAGGGTCCCGATTTCAGTGACGGCGTTTGTACCCAGAGCCAGTGGTGTGGTAAATGCTGCCATACGCACAAAGCAGCGAGGCAGGTGAGGAACCCGATACAGGTGACTCTGGCACACTGGTAACCTCAGTGGTGGAGCTGAGCCGACGGGCCTGCTGGAGGAGCCCACCTTGGCCATGGCTGTGGGCTCCACGCCCTGGAGGTGGCACTGACGGCAGGTGAGACTGGTGGGTGGTGACCGGAGGTCGGACGAGAGTCTGCTATTAACTCCCCATAAGATGGCAGATAAAAACACCAAAACCCTCCGAAAGAACTGAGATTTCTTCTTATGGCCCCAAATATGGCACGGGGGTTAAAGGCTGGCCTCTGTAAGAACAACGGGGACTCTGCTGCCCCCCCCCGGGTGGCAGGAATGTGAACCGCGAGACCAGTTTGGAAAATCGGCAGGCCCAGGGAGGAGGGGGTGGCGGTGCGCAGCCCTGGGGCCCAGGACGGCACGGTGCCAGTGCGGGTGCAGGTGTGGGCACAGGTGCAGGTATGAGTAGAGACGCAGGTGCGGGCGCAGGTGCCGAGAGGCAGAAAGGCGCACGTGGGCTCTCCCAGCCGTGCCAGACAGACAGCCTCGAGCTGGGAGCGAGCCGTCCGGCGGGGAGGGCGGGCGGGGGGCACAGGTGCATGTGACTGGGGGAGCGAGGGGAACAGTCTCCAGCGGAGAGACAGGCAAGCCGCAGAGGCACCCGTCCCCACGGCGACTCTCCCAAACGCGGAGGTGAACCAGACAGACGCGAAAGAAACCTCACAGGTGGATCACAGACTTGGAAAACACACGTACGGCTCACGAGGCCCTCCACGGGTAAAACCGTGTAAGCAGAGCGAGGAAGTCGTTTGCGCAGAAGCCCGGGTGACTGTGACCTCGGCGGTGTTCTGGTTCTCGGCCGGAGAGGGGTTCCCTACGTGTCTGTCTTGCAATTTACTCGCTCGGCCGTCCGTTAACCCTCGCGCACCGTCGTGCGTGTGAACTGACTTCACGCTAACAGGAAAGGTCCTGCTGGCAGCCCGGCTCTCAGGCGGGACTTCGTTGACTGCCATGTCCTGCCTTCCGAGGTGTGGCTCGGACACAGAACGTCTCCCCACATGGCGTGCTTCCCGAACCAGCGGCTGCAGGCCGCCTCAAACCGAGCTGCTCACAGGCAGGGTGAACTTAGCAAATGTACCTTGACTGGCACAAAGCAGAGCCGTTCGATAAACCCCAACATAATACTTCCTCCTCCGCTGGCACACTGGGTCCGTGCTCCGGGCGGATGCAAGAACAAATACCGCCTGGTTCCCAGTTTCAAGGAACCCTCGATTTAGGTTCGGAGGAAAACAGTTCGTTGGCACCCGAAGCACAAGGCTGGCGTGCTGCGATGCACGTGGGAGCACGTAGGGAGCAGTAACCTCGGCCAGACACGGGCCAGACTTCCGTGCGAGACAAGGCAGGACGCGCAGGAGCGCGACCCTGATCCGGAACGCCGTGCTGGCACAGGCTGGAACATTCCGGAACCTCTTGATCCCCTTTATCCAAGAAGATAGGGCTCTGAGAGCTGCCGATCAGATACTTGAGGGTGCGGAACCAGGCACGCAAGGGTGCAGGCGGATGCCCTTGCCAGTAGTCAGGCTTTGTGAGACCTTGTTGACGACGGAAAAAGAGGTTAAGTAATGCCACTCTGTTCTTGGGGCCCTAAAACTGGGATCTGAGTGGCTACCTTGTTCCACGACTTTCGGTAAGGCCCTTAAGCCTGCATTTTGGCTTCCTCACCTACGGAACGGGAGTAACTACCTGGCAGGTGAGGTGATGAGCCCGCGACCCAGTAGATAGATCGCAAGAGGCTGGCGGCCGTCAACTTGTACAGGATTGTCACCGGGCCCGGGGCCCCAGGAGCCACCCAGAGAAAACTGCCACATCATCATGGGGATCAACATCATCATGGCGGATGCCACGTCCAGCTTGGAAACACACAGAACAATGAGCAAAGCTGGACGAGAGCGCGAGTGTCCCCGTGCTGGGGAAATGTCAGATGGTCAACAGGTGTTTGTCTCATTACTGCTGACTTTCTTAACAGCCACCAAAGAAATGTCAGAGAAACTTTAGCGACTAGGAGAGAAAGATGCCATTTCCACAATAAGACACGTCAGTGCCCCCGAACAATGGCATAGATGAGGCTCCGGTGTGCCCGACAATCGTATTCAGGGAACACCTAGCACAGATTCTGGGGGAGCGGCAGGCAGGTTCTGGGGGCTTTCAGACCCCGGCCCCGAGGACGGGGAGCCACAGAGCCGCGCGCTGAGAGAGGGATGTGCACCACAGACATCAGGAAGGAAGAGACGTCGAACGGCAAGAGCCGGTGACACGTTCGTCCTGTCTGTGAGCAGATCTTGTCCACTACGGGACTCGGGAAAACGCAAGAGGCCAAGCCAGTATCTCTGACGCGTCTGATGACAGAGATGGGAACCGTGGGTGTGGTTCGGCCAGAAGGCCGAAGTTTACTCAGTTTACTCTTCCGAAGCAAGGGTTGACTGCTGACTCGACCAATGAAGGATGACGTCCGGACTAGCAGCTAGCATCCATGACTGCGTTGAGGGTCACGGGGATCCCCACCCACCTCCCCTATCAGTCGGCCGAGCACGGGTGACAGGTGCCGGTCCCCGGGGGGCCTCGCCGAGCGCTCCAGCCGCACCGGGCACGCCTGGCTTCGTGTGGACGCGGCAGGGGCAGGTCGGCTCCCCTGGGGCAGAGGGGGCTTCTAAATTGCATGCCGAGGGCTTCTCAGATGCAGAGGCTGAGCCACTTGATGAAAGCCCTCGCCAACCTGGGGACGCACCTCGAAACCCCGACACAGCCATCCGAGGGCCCAGCGGGTGGAACCTACCAGTAACAACACTAAAGTCCTGCAAAGCAGAACCCCCGGGTTTTCCCATGTGGTCCAAAACAGCAACTCTGACCCCCACCTGTCACGGGGGAACTCGCTGCAACACCGAAGCCCTCAGCAACTCGAGACCCTAAACCTTCCAGGTCCCTCGACACCCTTCGAGAAGGCGACAGAGCAGAAAGTTGTGCTTGGAACTTGTCCTTGGGGGTACTGGAGTGGACAAACTCAGCCCCCCCTACAGCCTTCCGTGGTGTGGGTTCCCCAAGAGGGAGAAAGAATGGAGACCTCGACCAGGCAAGCAGGCCCGGTCACGCGAATGTCCGTTTCGTTGCCTGCTGTGCGTAAGACGTGCGTCAGTGTGTGCAGTGTGGGCCCACGGGGCCAGGACTAGAACATGCCAGCAGCATGCCTTGTGGCCCCAACATTCCAGCCCCGACATTGACCGAATAACTAGATACCATGGATCTAAGGCACCCAAATTCTCACTCTTCCCAAGTGCTAGAAGTTTCCACGTCCCTCCCAGAATTATATCCCTCCCTTCACATGACTCACCGGCTCCCCTGCCTTGCCCCCACCACGTGGGAGCATAAAGCACTTTCACGCACCAAAGCCCTATTGTGGCGCTCACACGGGGGCCACAGAAGCATCCGCTGACACACAGATGGGGCAGATGTCCCAGGGGAAGTACTAACGAGGCAGGAAGAAAAACAAGTCAAATACGCTAAATATATTAAGACACAAAGTGCCTTTTCCCGATTGCAGCCTATTAATTAAAAAACAAAATTAAAACCAGGTAGGATCACTCATTAAGTCTTTCATTTATTTAAACACAGGCTGGCAAAACTAATTGGACCAGAAACTTCCCTCAGCTGCTCCCGGAGGCCTCTGCACGGTCCTGGAAGGACCCGTGTTCCCAGAAGGTCACAGCCCCTGCTCCGTGGTTCCGTGGTTCCGTGGCCAGTCTGCAGGGCAGAGCCCAAGGTGCTCAGGGGTGACAGTTTTGTTTTGACCATGGAAAGAAAATATTTCCTTTCAAGTTGTTTTCTTCTTTCCTACACCGACTGTGCCAAAAATATGCACTTTCTTACAGGTCCACTGCATGTAAGAGTGGAAGCTAACCCCAGAGGTGAGTTCCGGGGATCTGGGCAGAAAGAGGAGGGTGGTCACAGCCGCCAGCACCGAAGACGGTGCAGACGTGGGGTCCTCCGATGCCAGTCCTGCTCCCACTGCCCTCCGTCTCCAGCACGAACCGTGGGACCAGGGACAGTCCCTCCTGGACCCCATCCCCTTAGTGGGGAGATGGGCGGGTGGTTGCTTATCTTACTGGGTGAATCAAAGGAATCAATGGAAATGAAGAATATTCACAAATTAATCATGTAAACTGGAGACACCAGCTAAGTGTAAGGCATGAACAAGTCCTACTAAAAGAACTGCCTTTCAATTCTGCCTTTATTTCCTTAATGTGTTTATGATAGGTAATTATTCCATACATCGCATGGGAACATCATGTCACTTTCTGCAAGTAAAGAATCTTATATAATCAGCACTATTATTTTGGTCTAGTCTCTTCTGGTGGGTTAGTGTCCCTCAGCCTGCATCTCATTGTGTGTGTGTGTGTGTGTGTGTGTGTGTGTGTGTGTGTGAAAGAGGGGTGGGGAGGGAGAGAGAGGGAGACACAGAAAGAGGAAGAGGGAGGGAGAGAGAGGAGGAGGCAGAGAGAGGGCGAGAGAGAGGGAGACACAAGGAGAGAAAGGGAGAGAGAGGGAGAGGAAGAGAGGGACAGAGAGAGAAGGAAGGAGAGAGGGAGAGACTATTGAAAAAACATCTGTATGCCTGCCTCACATGTAACTTGCCCTGTGCACGGGGATGTCCTTACAGGAGAAAACAAGATAAACACGGTTCCTGTCTCACGAACATACATTTCATTTGGAGAAACAAACCATCATTTGCACAATTGATGGTCTACTCACGAGGCAAGGATTCCAAAGGCTAATCTGAGTGACAGGAGAGTCGCGGGAGAGCGCCCACAAACGGAGACTTGACAGCAGCAGCAGTTTGGGGCACCCGATCGCCTCACTTGCGGAACGCGCGTTTCTGTAACCCTCCGATGGTTGCACCATACCCTCATTCTGTGGGGTAACAGACTTTGGCCCTTCTGCCCGCTGCTAGATTTTTTTATGTAAAAAATAATTCTGCGAGGAGTATTCTTGGACATAACTCATGAATGTCTCATTAATTCCACAGAACGCGTCTCTACGCATTGGCGTAGCAAGTTAACAGTCACAGACACCTTGAGGCTAATCATACACATGTCAAGTTGTTTTCCAAAGGCTTGGATCAACCCATACCCCTCAGCACAGTTACAGCACCTGCTAGTATTAACCATGGCTCCGCAAAGAGTGGCAATCTGCACGGTCAAAAGTCGCCTACTCTTTGCATTTGCCTTTATTTGATTATTGGTAGCGGGTTAAAAGATTTGGTGGTTGTTCGTATTTTTCTAGTTTGTAAAGGACATCCAGGTCTTCTGCCCGTTTTGTTCTGTTGGAGAGTAGTTTACTTATTTTCTTTTTTTAAGGTTTATTTATCTATATATTACATTTTTTAAATATTTATTTTTGAAAGAAAGAGCCTGAGTGGGGGAGGGGCTGTGAGAGAGGCAGACACGGAATCCAAAGCAGGCTCCGGGCTCCGAGCTGTCAGCACAGAGCCCGAAGCGGGGCTCGAACTCATGCACCGCGAGATCATGACCTGAGCCAAAGTTGGATGCTTAACTGACTGAGCCACCCAGGTGCCCCTTAATGTTTATTTTTGAGAGAGAGCGAGAGAGAGAGTATGAGCATGTGTGAGCGGGGAGGGACAGAGAGAGAGAGAGAGAGAGAGAGAGAGAGAGAGAGAGCGCGCGCGCAAGTGGGGGAGGGGCAGAGAGAGAGGGAGGAGGAGACAGAATCCCAGGCAGGTTCCTCACTGTCAGCACAGAGCCTGACACGGGGCTCAAATGAACCATGAGATCATGAGCCAAAGTCAGATGCTTAACTGGCCAGGCGCCCCTGAAACTAATTCTTTTTTTTTTTTTTTTCAACGTTTATTTATTTTTGGGACAGAGAGAGACAGAGCATGAACGGGGGAGGGGCAGAGAGAGAGGGAGACACAGAATCGGAGACAGGCTCCAGGCTCCGAGCCATCAGCCCAGAGCCTGACGCGGGGCTCGAACTCACGGACCGCGAGATCGTGACCTGGCTGAAGTCGGACGCTTAACCGACTGTGCCACCCAGGCGCCCCTGAAACTAATTCTTAATAGTGCTTGTGGGAATCCTTGTTTTGTTCCTGAATTAATCATGGGGCTGCATTAAGTGAGTGAAGTAAGGCTTTCTTCACCATCTTACGAATCTCTCTTTATTGCCACCTGTTTAATATCACAAAATCAGAAATGGTTTCTTCTCACTCTTTTAAGATGATCGTAGGTATAGGATTCCCTCCCTCGCATGGATTTAATCCATCGGTCCTCCTCTTTCTGGGATGTCGCTGTTCCAAGAAGGGGCTGTACTTGCGCTAAGGTGGGTTAGCCATCAGTTGGCAGGCAAGGGACACCTTTGTTGCAAGGGTGACAAGAGATGGTGGGCACGGGAGACACGGGGACTTACCGGACTCCAAATCACCCACATGGTAGGTGTCCACCTTGGGGGGGATGTCGGCACATCTCTGTCTGCAGTCACATGCTTTCACGCTTGGAAGGACTCACCTAGCCCTACGTGGGTCGCTCGTGTATCGGCACCAGCTCCCGGGATGTGGGAATATGAGGAGAGATGAAAACCGAAATTCACAAGAGAAGACGGATTTCTTAATGTGAGTACAACAGGTGAGCAAGGATTTCGCCAGGAACCAACCCATCCCAGAGCACAACCACCCGTGCCTTCCTGGCTCGCTGGACTCAGTGTAAATGTGGAACCAAACTTAAAATACGCTTAAGTCGGTGACATAATTTAAATGCATGTGAATATAATCAGACGCTGTGTTGGGGGGTGTATAAATTCGATTCTATGGAATATATCTGGACTCTCTCTGATTTAGCTTATTAATGTAATATGTCATCATAACCCATTAAACCAAATTAACTGCATGGTCTTAATCGTGCCTACTTTTCAAATTCATATGCCGAAACCCTAATGCGCAGGACCTCAGATTGTGACTGTGTTTAGAGACAGGGCCCCCGAGGAGGGAATTATGTCAAAATGAGGTGGTTAAGGTGGGACCCATCCAATCGGCCTGGTGTCCTTACAAGAAGGGGAGGCTGGGACGGACGGACAGACGGACGGACACCAGGGATGCGTGTGCACGGACAAATGACAAGAGGCCAGAAGATGGCCGTCCACAGCCAACGACAGAGGCCTCGGGAGAAGCGGAACCTGCCGATCTCCTCATCTTGGACTCCCGGCCTCCAGCACTGCGGGAAAGTAAACTGTGTCAGCCCCCTGCCTGGGGTACTGAGTCACGGCGGCCTGAGCATACTGAGCCAACAGCAGAACACTGATCTGTCCCCACCGCTTCCTCGCCGGAGATCTGAGCGGAAAGAAACAGAAACCGACAGATGGCCCTCCTGCCTCATGCTCCGGACACGCAAGGAAGGAATCTCCACGCAGAGCGGCTCTCTTCCACATGCGCCAGCAGCCACGGTTGGAAAAGACGGCTCCGCGAAGGGCAGAGAAGGGGATACAGCACGCTGTGGCTCACCACACCCCCGGCGCCCAGGTTTCACACTCCGAGGATGCAGAACGGCTGCTGTCGCTTCACCACCACGAGTGACTTCGGCCACTCATCAGGGCCGAGGGGCTCACCAGGGATGCGCAGAAGAACCTGTGCGGGGCTTCTCCTCTTTGGTTGTTTGGTTTCACCCCTAGTCCCAAAGGAGAATCTTACTTTCTGCGCCGTGCACATCAAGATGGTTAAATAATGATCCCCGCCATCCCTCGGAGAACCCAGCACCTTGTGGAGAAGCAGGTGGCAGGGGTTCTCACCACTTTCCAGAAGGGCTCCGGAGGAGGGAGCCACAGGGGGAGGAGGGTCCCTGCGGACAGAGGGCAGGGATCACGGTCACAGGAACGGCACCCAGGAAGCTGGTGTGTGGGTGCCATCACGCTCCCCGCTAAGCAGGGGCAAATGAGGTATCAGGGAACCAGCACAAGAACGGACGTCAGGGCCCGAGTCTCAGCTCTGGATGTGTATCCATCAGCGCAGGGACTTTACATAAACCGCGTAGACCCGTGATGTCTCAGTTCCGTTACCTGCAAATCACGGCCAGCACTACCCATCTCACGGGTCTTCTGGAAAGTTCCACAGTGGTTGAAAATACTTTGTAAACTTTACGCTTCTAGTGGAAATTCGTTAGAACCTTCATGACTCATTTGTCCAGTTGCACACCGTGAACTGCGTAGGCCGCTCCTGACCATCGCGCTCGTACTTGATTTAATTTCCCTTGTTCTGTTCAGCTTCCTAGACCACAACAAACACGACTGTGACGTTTCTGTTTCCATGGGCCTTCGCTCTGGGTAACCCTTGTCAACACATCCCTCTTTTTACAAAGGCCAGCACACCCACAACTGGACCAGTGCTCCAAACAAGAGGGGAATAAACACACTACATGAGAGGCTAGTAGTCCATGGTCATGGCCGATGTTTGTGCTATTCACTTAAGGACAAACTGTTCTCGGAGCCACTCACCAAAACACGTGCTCAGGACCAAATGTGAACTCCAGAAGATTTTTTAAGGGCTACATCAAAAAGATGAAGTTGAGTCTGTCCTTGAGGTACACACACACACACACACACACACACACACACACACACACACTCCCTTTTGTCTTATTTTGTGTTTTATGTGCTTCGTTAAGAACAGAAATTGCAACGCTACAGGGAAAGAATCTTGAATGCTATAATGAACGAATTAGGCCAAGCACATAAAATTGCCAAAATTTTGGCCGTTTTTCTTTTTTTCTCATTTTTTTTTAAATTTTTTTTTTCAACGTTTATTTATTTTTGGGACAGAGAGAGACAGAGCATGAACGGGGGAGGGGCAGAGAGAGAGGGAGACACAGAATCGGAAACAGGCTCCAGGCTCCGAGCCATCAGCCCAGAGCCCGACGCGGGGCTCGAACTCACGGACCGCGAGATCGTGACCTGGCTGAAGTCGGACGCTTAACCAACTGTGCCACCCAGGCGCCCCTCATTTTTTTTTTTTTAGTGTTTATTTATTTTTGACAGAGAGAGAGAGACAGAACGTGAGTGGGAGAGGCGCAGAGAGGGAGACACAGAATCTGAAGCAGGTTCCAGGCTCCCAGCTGTCAGCACAGAGCCCGACGCAGGGCTTGAACTCACAGACTGAGGTCAGAGATCAGGACCTGAGCTCGACCGACTGAGCCACCCAGGCGCCCTTGGTCGTTTTTCAATAACAAGTTCATACATTATACGCTATAGCCTAGAGACCAAGAGAAAAGGCTACGTATGATTTCTGCCAGAGATAATTCTCCTGGGAGACAGACAGGAACGTGAAAGGGGGGAGCTCCAGCCAACGGGACTCCAGAACCAGGGCTTTCCCCCTCCTCGACTCAGACAACCCCTGTGACCGCCCGAGGACTACAAGCTCCAGTATACAGATCTGGACTTGACTTGGATCTCAGTGTCAGTACAGGATGGGAATTCAAATCCCGATCTGATTTAAAGCCTCCGCTTCCGTGAAAGACTGGAGACTCGAAGCAGGGTGGCTGGGAGGGCGGGCAGGAGAAGGGGCCGACCCAGGAGTTGGTCACGGATCCCCTGTGCGTGCTGGGGGCAGGTGTCCTCGACGGTGGCTTCCCCACCCCCGCCCTCGAGGAAGCACCTGCCGGGCTTGTCCTGCTCTGCCCGGGACGGTGAGCAATGCACAGAGCGCGGGGGTCCCCCCGCCATGCGTCCACGGAGCCTCTTTGCTGTTCCCTCCTCACCCTGAGAAGTGTGGCACACGCTTCCCGCCGGGCAGAGGCAGCAGGGGTGGGAACCTTCTGGAACTCAGTGCTGGACGCCTGCTCACCGCCCGAGTTCGCGTGTGCACCAGCCCCGCGCGGCACCCCCTCTGCCTTCGGTGCCCAGTCTGAGCTCCCAGCTGCGGGCCGGCACCTGTTGTGTCCTGCTGCATGAGGACAAGCGACACAGGAGGTTCCCAGACCTTAGGAACAGCTCCCCAGCTCTGGGCACCGTCGTGGACGAGAGAGATGCCTGGAGGCCCACGAAGGAGATACGCCCCCCCCCGTCCTCACCCCCACCAAGGGCCCCCCACCTGCTCTGACCCACCCTGGACATGCCGAGGGCCCTCCCTCTGCCCTGTCTGCAGGGAACCACCACATCTACCTGCTGAACGCTTCTGGAACCCACCACCTCCTGTGTGTTCTACTGCCCCTCTCCTGGGCGCAAGGCCGCCCTCCGCTCTCCTGGGCACAGCCCCACCAGCCTGGATCCGGTCCCGCCCCTCCCTGCCCGGCTCCACACCCGTCCGGAACGAGCCACAGCTGAACCCTTTACGGCTCCGCCACTTACGAAGCCCTTCCAAAGCTGGATTCTCCCTTCCTGTCCGGGGTCCTCTCCCTTCGTGGGGTGCACTCTGGAGAGTCTGGATTCCCCCAGTTCCTCGAACCCACCATGTTTCCCAGGCCTAGCGTCCTGTGTGTGGTGTGTTGGGCCCCTTTGGAAGGCCAGCCTACCAACAGGACGTGACCCCGTGCTTGTCAACACATGGTCCACTCATTTCCCTTCGTGGTCACAACCGCAAGCTGGTTTCTCAGCTGGGCTGTGCTGACGCTGTGAGGCACAGGTCGTGGCAGGCCCGTGTCCTTGGCTCCTCCTTGCTGTTCTCTCACGACGCCGCACCGGGACGGGAAAGGCACAGCGGGTCATGGGAGCGATTGTCCCGCGCCTCAGGAGGGCAGGATCTCGCAGCTCCAGGCCGGGTCTGGGGTAGCTCAGAACCACCCGGGTGCCCCTGGTGGTCATGGTGTGCAGGGTGGCACCTGGCTTCATCCTGGCATTTCCACACCCTCTGGACTGCACCCATCAGGTTGTCCGGCTCGCAGAGTAAGGTTAGGGCAAAAGGACCGCCGCCCCCCCGGACTGAGTGACAGCGGCGACAGCTCTGAGAAATCAGCCTCGTGCACATCTTCGAGGCAGGACGTCTGCCCTGGGACCAGACGTTAACAGAAGCAGAAGGGCCAATACCAACATTTGATCAATAAAGGGGAAAAAAAAGTAAAGATCAAATGAATGTTACAAAATCTCTTAATAAATCCCTGGTTGATCAACACCAGTTCAAGCAAGCCATGCCAGGTTTGAAAATCAGTATTTTACTTAAGGCTACGGTCTGGTTCCGTCTGGCTGAAGTGTTCATACCCACAACTAGTGGCTACAGTTTCCAGTAGACCTTTCCACGGGCCTGCTGATGTCCAGGGCATGAACACTGCCCTCCTTCTCAATATCCCCACTACCCCCATGAAAAGTACAGTAAAAGTCTAGCTCTTTGGATTCTTCCCTATCAAATAGCACGCATACATACCAAAAAGAATCATAAATAAATACAAATTATAGCCCGTTACCAGGGCCCAGGCTGGGTCCAGCCACACAGCTGTGTGATCTTGGTGAGCGCTGGACTTTTCTGAGCGCTGACTTCCTCTTCTGTACAACTGGTACCATTCTACCTCATGAGTCCACAATCGCAGCTGCGAATTCCACGTCCAGTATGGAACACACGAACAGACGCTTCTCCAGAGAAGACCCCCAGATGGCCAACCGACACGTGAAAAGATGCTCAGCGTCACTCATCACCAGGGAAATGCAAATCAAGACCACAACGAGATATCACCTCGCACCTGTCAGGATGGCTAAAGTCAACGACACAAACAACAGACGTTGGTGAGGATGTGGAGATAAAGGAACCCTCGTGCACTGCGGGTGGGAATGCCAACTGGTGCGGCCGTTCCGGGCAACAGTATGGAGGCTCCTCAAAAAACTAAAAATAGAACTACCCTCTGATCCAGGAATCGTGTTACTGGGTATTTACCCAAAGAACACAAGAGCGCTAATTAGAAGGCATACACGCACCCCTATGTTTACCGCAGCGTTATCTACAATAGCCAAATTATGAAAGCAGACCGAGTGTCCATCAACTGAAGAATGGATAAAGAAGATGTGGTACGTCCATACAATGGAATATTCTCAGCCATAAGAAAGAATGAAATCTTGCCATTTGCAACGACATGGATGGAACCAGAGTGTATTAGGCCAAGCGAAGTAAGTCAGAGAAAGACAAATACTACATGATTTCACTCGTATGTGAAATTTCAGAAACCAAACAAACAAAGGAAAAAAGAGAGAGAGACAAAGCAAGAAATAGACTCTTAACTACAGAGAACACACTGACGGTCACCAGAGGGGAGGTGGATGGGGACAGTTGAAATACACAGTGGCGATTAAGAGTACGCTTCTCGCGATGAACGCTGAGTAAGGTATGAGATTCTTGAATCACTATGGTACATTTGAAACTAATATAACACTGTATGTTAACCACACTGGAACTTAAGGAAGAAAAGAAAATAACGCTTCTATTTTCATCCTCGGTGTCATCAACCTAAGCTAGGGGGCCAAATGTTTTTACGCCAATAATGTGATGCTAATAATTTTTCAATTTCTCCTAAATAATCCTGGAGTTTCTCAAATTCTCGTCCCATTCCACTGCCTGGGGACGAGCTCTTCCCCGAATACTCTGCCGGCCTCATTCCCATTGACGTGAACATGTCGGTCCGCCCCGCCTCTGTCCCGTCCCCGTACTGCGGACTGACGTGTGTGTGTCCCACAGGGAACCTGGTGAATATTCATTTATCCGACGTTCTGCTCTTATTTTTGCTACAGCCTCCCCCCCCATAGCACCCTGGCTGCCACGTATAAGAAACAACCGGGGGGCGCCTGGGTGGCGCAGTCGGTTAAGCGTCCGACCTCAGCCAGGTCACGATCTCGCGGTCCGTGAGTTCGAGCCCCGCGTCGGGCTCTGGGCCGATGGCTCAGAGCCTGGAGCCTGTTTCCGATTCTGTGTCTCCCTCTCTCTCTGCCCCTCCCCCGTTCATGCTCTGTCTCTCTCTGTCCCAAAAATAAATAAACGTTGAAAAAAAAACATTAAAAAAAAATAATAATAAAAAAAAAAAAAAAAAAAAAGAAACAACCGGTAGGCCGATCGGAGGGCCATTCTTCTCTGGGCCTCAGGGACTTCATTCATACGACTTGTCTGCCAATCCCTCCCTTCTCTCCAGACACCCACGCAAAGCAGCCCCAGCGCCCCACCCCCCCGGCCGGTGTCTCCCAGGAGGGGTCCCACACCTCGTCCCCCGTTTGCACAAAGCACTCCGTATGTTTTTTACGACGGCACGGAACGTGAAGCCACGGCAATTTGCGCACGAAACGGCAAGCCCATGTAGGCTGCACGCCCCAGCCCTGTTCTGTCGAGCTCTGAATCTATCAGGAGAGCCAGGACCTGACCCACAGCACACAGTTAGTAAGCGTGAAGAAGGAATAAAAGAAGGCGGTTGTAGAACCATTTATTACCAAATGTGGTACAGCCATCTGTACTTGAAACAGCTACTGATTTTTTTTCTTTTCAGTAAAGGAGAGGAGTTCTAGACCATCGGGAACATGGGCAGTGTGGCAGTTACCAGGATGCTGAAAACGGTCATTTGTTTCTGGGACCCTTAAGGAAGGAACAGCAGTATACATGTTAAAAGGCACCTTTTCACACTCTACCCAGAAGGGCCAGCACTAAAGGAGACCAGCCTTCAGTCTCACAGCTGCTGAGACAGCTTCCAAACAGGACAAAATCTACAGGGCACGTGTTGTGGCAACACGGCCCCCGACGATGCTAACCCGGGTGAGGGAGAGCCCCGGGGGCTCGTCGTCTGGAAGCCCCCACTCTGGATTCATTTACAGAGAACTCTGAGTCATGCCCTGGTCAGAACATCCCTAAATTTGCATCAAGAGTACAAAGTAAAGCGTTCACTGACTCAAAGTATGTTTATAAAACTCTTTACAGCCGCTACCGGGCTTTCTCTGGTGTGGGGTTTGTTTTTCTTTTTTCCCCTCGCCCACCATTACCAGACAGAAAGAAAGCTCGGATTGCAGCAGCTTTGGGACAAAACTTCCAGCAAAAACTCCAGAAGCTCAGTCCTACCCTCTTCTCTGCAAAGACCCCATGTGGCTGTCCCCACGCGTGCAGAGAATCATACAAAGCACACGGGAAGAATACAGGTATAGACGTCAAGCACCAACACGGAGTACTTTACGAATCATGTTTCCACTGGAAACACCCCAGAGCTGACACAATCCTCATGAGGATTGAGTCAGTGGGTAAGATCAGCCGGCCGACTGGAGCACAACCCTACCCCAAAATCTGAGGTAAATGAAAAGTCCCTCCCACAGAACTTGCTCCAAACCTTGTTCAGGGAAGGAACTGGCTACCCTATCCCCACGTCCCCAAGAAGGAAGCTGCGTGAGGAAGAGGGAAGTGACGGTCACGGAGGCAGGACCGTGTCAGGGCAGAGCAGATGGCTGGCCTCGGCAAGAAATTCGGAAAAGAAACTCACAGCCTGGAGAGTCTGCCCGGCATCGTGATGATGGGCCCAATTACACATTTATAACCCAATCAAAGTGGAAACCGTCAAGAGGGCTCATCATCTACTTCATCTTCCCTGAGCCCGTGATCTGAAAAGAACAGTGATCAGTGGTCCCCAAATAGAAAAGTTATCGAAAGGCAATTTTCCTCCGGCTGAGTGATCCAGAAATGACGAAAGCAGCAAGCTGAACTCTCATCAGAAGTTTGTATCTAAAATCGGAGATGTGCTCTGCAAGGCAAGTAATGCTTGGGTCACTCACGATCAGGACATCTCCGGATATTCTCCCGTACTTCAGAGGGTGGGGACGTCACGGGGCGCCTTTCTGGGGGAACAGAGATCAGGGGAGCACTCTTCAAAAGTTGTTGACGGCTTCTAAAGCAATCCACCTTCCTGCTAACGTCAGCAACGTTCCGCTCAGTTAAGTGGTTGGGCAGGTATCTGAATCCGTTGTGTAGAAATGCTAGCGAGTACCATTTTCGAACGCCAGTATGTTTTGGTTTCGCTGATAAAACACGGGGATAATTTCCCCCAAAGAAGATACACAAATGACTTAGCAAGCATACGAAAAGATGCTCAACATTACTCATCACTAGGGAAGTACAAATGAAAGTCACACACACACACACACACACACACAGCACCTCGTACCCACTAGGATGGCCATGATAGACAAAAACTCCCCAGAAAACCACAACTGTTGGTGAGGACGTGAAGGCAGGGGAGCCCTCGTGCCTCGGTGGTGAGCACGTATGCACGGCTGCTGTGAACAACGGCATGGCCGTGACTCACAAAATGGAACGTAGAATTCCCATACGATCCGGCAACCCCGCTTCTGGATATACACCCCAAAGAACTGGAAACATAATCTCGAAGAGCTATTGGCACACCCGTGCTTACAGCAGCGTTTTTCATAACAGCCAAAAGGCAGAAGCAACTTGGTATCTGGGGACAAAGGAATAGATCAACACGATGTGGTGTCTAAACACAGCAGACTGTTACTCGACCTTAAAAAGGAAGGGAGTTCTGACACGTGCTACAACCCGGAGGACATTGTCCTCAGGGAAATAAATCAGCCGCAAAAGGACAAGGATCGTATGGCTCCACTTATAGGAGGTTCTTAAAGTTGTCAAGTTTATAGAGATGAAGACTAGAAGGGCAGGTGAGAGGGGCTGGAAGTGGAGGTGGATGGTGGTCAACGAACTTGGAACCACTGCCCTATATTCTTTTTTTCTTAATTCTTCTTTTTAATGTTTATTTATTTTTGACAGAGAGAGAGAGAGAGACAGAGCATGAGCGGGGGAGGAGCAGAGAGAGGGGGAGACCCAGAATCCAAAGCAGCCTCAAGACACGCAGCTGTCAGCACAGAGCCCGATGCGGGGCTCGAACTCACAGACCGCGAGATCATGATGCGAGCCAAAGTTGGACGCTCAACTGACCGAGCCACCCAGGCGCCCCTGCACTATATTCTTTAAAATAAATTTTTTAATGTCTATTTATTTTTGGGAGAGAGAGAGAGAGAGAGAGAGAGACAGAGTGCAAGCGGGGGGGGGGGGGGTGGGCAGAGATAAGGAGACACAGAATCCAAAGCAGGCTCCAGGCTCCGAGCTGTCAGCACAGAGCCCGACGCGGGGCTCGAACTCAAGAACCACGAGATCATGACCTGAGCTAAAGCCGCACACTGAACCAACTGACCCACCCAGGTACCCTGCCACGGCACTATATTCTTAAAAATGTATAACATGGTAATTTTTTTTAAAAAGGAGGCTCCATACCCTATGTGGGGCTTGAACTCACAACCCTGAGATCAAGAGTCTCACACTTTACTGACTGAGTTAGCCAGGTGCCCCAAGACAATAAATTTTATGTTATGTGTATTTTAGCACAAGTAAACTTCTTTTAATGTGAGGATTAAAAAAAAAACTATGAAAGATATACTCTGTGCAAATAGTTCATTTTCCTGCTTTTTTAAAAACATGCTTGAACCGTAAATTGAGTTTGTAATATACATATATTGAAACATTTTAGTAGTATGTGCATTTTTGTAAAATCTAAGTCTTTCTGACACCTCTACAGGACAGACACAAAAGGCCAGATTCCATGTCTTTGAGGCAAAAAATACGTCGCAGGAACACACAGTTCTTTATAGATAGCAGCTTTCAAATTTTCCACATCCGTCGACCACCGGGATAGGCCATAAAGTGCCCCATTTTTCCCTGCTGTTGTAAAAATGCAGAACCACGTGCCAAAGAAAGTAGCCGGAACAAACAGCATACGGCAAGCAGCCCCTGGGGGAGATCAGAACTTTATCATCCCTGATTAGGTATTTCAAACGGGATAAAGTTTGGAAGGTGTGGATGAAGAGAACCAGAGCACTTGGTGTGAACAGCTCTGCCATCTTCCAAGCTCGCCAAGGCATCAACCCGAAGTGAGGGTCTGCAAGGCTCTGAACCCCCAGGGCCCTGAAGGTACAAAGGACAGGTGGCTCTCTGGCCCTTGGATGGCTGTGGCAGAGAGGTCATAGATGTACAGGCAAGGAGGCCAGGACCAGGACGTGGTAGGAGCCCACGAGATGTTTGGGGAGGGACTGTCACCTGCTGAGGGAGATCTCCCCGATGGAAGCAGACAGCATGCAGGAACGTGAGGCCGTTTGGACAGGCAAACACCAAGGGCCCTGGAAAGCCAGAGTGACAAAGCCCTGAGGCTGGCGAACGGTCATACGGACGCGTTGAGACACAACTGCCCACGGTCAAACCTTCAGGTGAGACCACAGCCCTGACTCCCAGCTGGAAGCAACATCACGAGAGACCCTGGGACACAGGCACCCCACCAAGCTGACCCACAGCCATAGTACGACACGAAGTGCTCGCTTTTTACGTGGGTACGTTTGGGGTTATTTGCTGTGCATCAAAGGTAGTTAACGCAGGAGGTAAAAAGCCAAAACGGGATATAAAATCACTCTCGAACGTAAGATGATCCATTTTCAATGCTTATCCGTCCCTACACAGAAGCAAAGTCATAGACTTTCAGACATCGATGGCCAAAGTAAAGTGTGGCACCGTGGACCATTCTGGAGCGTGACCCTCACCTCTAAAAGCTTTCTAGTCACAATTTTCTTTGCCATGTTTGAAATGAGACAACTCCCAGTTCCCACAGATGACAGGGAAGAAGGGAATTTCCCCACAATTCCACCGTGTCTAGCACGTCATTGAAATGCAATTTTCCTGTTTCCTTTCATCAGGGCGTCGCAGAGAAAACTGTCCGACGTCGTGAAGACAAGAAGAATGATACTTTTGAGAAAGTGGGTGACACGGCTGTTAGAAGTCAAGGGCAGGGAACAAGCCCCAGCTCGTCACTCCAGTCCTGGTCTATCGGTAACATATTTAAGAAGGTATCTGGTAACCGTCTCCATTCAAAATTGGATGGAACCCGCCAGCCCACGGCTGGTTCGGGTAGAAAGCATCCAGTAATAACTGTGATCACTGGGCGTGGAAATAAGGAATTCCAAGGCAGGTAGAGTCCGTGATGCTACGTCGATGATGGAGGGAGAGCCCCCCGCCCACTACAACACTCTCGATACCGAAGAGACACTCAAGTTCAGTCACAGCAGCCCCACTAAGTTAGGGGGATAGGAGAGGGCCAGCATGCGTGGCACGATGCCGCATCAGCGGTCTGATAAGAACAACTGAGGTCGATTTGTCAGCCTCTGCCTTCAATTCTGGCTCTGAAATCAGCGGAGGAGAAAAGCAAAGTTGGGGCAAAGACCGCAGGCTGAGTGGGGAAACTGGGTGACGGGCCCTAGGAGAGGCCTCCCGGCAGGGCCCAGTCAAGGTCGGGGCCGGACCCCGTCGTGGAGCGGACGAGACCTCGACTCGGAGGTGAGCTGAGTTCTCTGACCACGCGCCCACGAATCGGGAAGCGTCAGAGATCCCAGCCGGGTGGGCAAGAGTTCACCCACGTTCGCATTTACGAGGAGGACGGGACAGACTTACTGGGGAGCCAGGGGGTCTGAAATCTGTGATCCTGAGGGATGTGGTCTCTGCCCCGACCTAGTCCCCATTTATAAGCCGAGCCAGTGATATGGTCCTGTCGATTCTCGGGAGGGTCCTGCCAGCTGACAGATCGTAGGTTGTATGTCCGCTCTAAAGTCAATTTGGGGGGAAGATCACAGAAAAAAAAACCACTGTGCGAAAATGTCCTCGGTGGAGACTAAATAAGCAGAGTGGTTCAAGGAAGCACGCAGCAGGGTCCAGGGGTTGGGGACACGGCGGGAGAGACACCAAACCCAGGGTAAACACTGCATCGGTACATAAATCCTGACCCGGCGGTGATATTTCACCCTGAAACCATCAAAATTCAGGCAAGATAAGCGAGCTGACGATACTCATCTTACACGTTAACACCAGACAACAGCCGTAATTAACCAGTTAACCCGCAGGTACTAATGAGATACGCATCCTATCATTGCCAGAATCCCCCCCCCTTTGAGCAGTAAGCTATTCACAGGCAGAAATTTGTCAAATCGTGGTCTCAGTTCAATAAATGCAGCAGATACAGGCTAGTCATTGTTCACCCGCAGACAGGGCCAGTCGGACCTCCAGATCTTTTTCTTGATTTCAGTCCTGATTTTTAAACAAATGCATGTTCCTCTAGAAGACGTGTTGGGACGCCATGGCAGAGCTCATTCTGCGGAGAAACCGGACACATCTCTCTGTGGCCGGGACACCGTCTGGGAGTGGGGACGGCCCCAGACGACCAAGCATCTCAGGGACCGCGGTCCCCGGCCACCTGCCCGTGACGCCGGGGGGCTCCGTGTGCGGAGGGCGGGACACTCTTGCCCCCTTCACAGACTCTGCCTCCCGAGAAGGAAGGCTTCTTCTTCTTGGCTGAGACACCCTTGCCGTGGGCCACGCCGAGAGCAGAAGCGGGCTCCCACGTTCCCCCTGCGCCCCCGGCTTCCAGAGCAGGTCAAAGGTGTGGGTGTGGGAGCCCCACGGGGCTGCACCCTGGGTGGGCACCCCAAGCCCCTTCCTCGCCTTCCCAGCTGCCCTGTCCCTCCCATCTCCCCTCAGTCATCATACTCCCACTCGTTCTGAAGCTACCTGTGTACTTGTGTGGTGCCGGGTCCTGGGCCATGTGCGTCCACGTGGACACGGGGGATGCGCTGATGGGCCCCAGGTCTGGGCCATATGTGTGCAAGTGGAAGCAAGGGAGGTCATGCTGGGTATATGCTCCTACACACACACACACACACACACACACACACACACTCTCTCTCTCTCTCTCTCTCTCTCTCTCTCCAAAAAGGCCAGAGAGCTGGGCTCTGTGCTATGGAAACACCGGTCCCAGGCATGGAGGAACCTCCTCTCCCCCCAGCTCCCACCCAGCCAAAGCTGGGGGTGGAAGGCCCGCAGTGCTGAGGTCGGGCTCCTGGAACAGACAAGGAACTCAGGGAATAGACGTGCTGGCCAGCTCTACACAGGTCTGCCGGCCCCCCACCTCCAGAGGCCCCGGTGGGGGTACCTGGCCGTGGGGGACGGGGTCAGGGAGGGCCCCACGGGCAAACAGGAGGCAGTCGGCCACAAGACGCTCTGAGGCGTTCACCATCTCCTTACCGATTGCTGCTAAAAACAGCCGATGTGTCCCACAGTTCTGATGTGCTTGTTCTAAACAGTGACCATCAGATCAATATCAATAAGGAGCCACAGTCATTTTCTGCCCCGTGCAGCTCTCCGCGGATGCCGGGGACAGGTGCGGGGGCTCGGCGGGAGACCTGGGCTGTCCGTCCACTAAAGCACCCTCCACCCCTGCAGGCGGAAAACAGGAACCGCCAAGGGTCGCTCACCCGGAAAATTCTTTAGAGTCATCCATGACAATAAATAGGTTATTTTTGTTTAAAAAGAGCGACGCGATGCGTTCGGAACGTTATTTATGGAAAACAGGAAAGGTCTAATTTGAAAGGGTGGTTGACTTTGATTGGGGACAATGGCACTTTGAACCCGGCCGGCAGGCGCTCCGTGGAGACAGGGCCAGCGGGGTGAAAACATCCACGTCAGTGGCCGGCAGTTTCCAGCTGGTCCCGGGTGGGGACGACTAGCAGGGCCGAGGACCCAGGCGAAGGCACAAGATCCCCTGTCGTCAGGATGTCGAGCCTGAGCCTGAGGGGACAGCGGACTCGGAGCCCGACTGGTGCCCAGAACAATGGGCTGATGTCTTGATGTCTTCGGAGGGAGGCCGAGGTGAGGAGAGGGCTTAGGAATCAGCAAGCACCAGATAGGAAATCTAGGAATGCATTCGGCAGTTATTTATGGAAACAGCAGAACTCCAACTTGAAAGAGGCCAGAAATGAGCCAGAAACAAGCATCGTGATTTCAAACAAAGAAATGTTTGAAAATTCACGCTTCCCCCAGACATTGCTGCGTGAATACAGATACTTGGAAAGTAAACCGTGAGGAACAAATAAATGGTGGCCAAGGCTCTAGGGTTTCCCTTTTGTCCGTCCAGGCCCGCGGCCGGGGCTCCCGCACGCCGCCCTCCCGAGGTCAGTGCCACCCCGTCACCGGGTGGGATGCAGGGGACACGCGAGCAGAGCCCCTCGGGGGGCACGGTGGTCTTACCCCTCACTGGTTCCCGACAGGAGAGGACCCGGGGCCCCCACCCCACCCTCACTCCCACCGAGAGCTCCAGTCCTACCAGCCTGCTGCCCGCCCTGTGCTCGTAACCGACCTGTGGAAATACTCCTGGTCAGCCCTACACGGGAAAGGTCACCAAATGAACAGAGTAGCAAGGTTAGAGTCACAGCGGGTCCCTGGCACCTGCCACTCGCAGAGGCGGGTAGCCTGTTGTCAGCCCCTCCAGAGGTAACAACTCTCATGCCTTGCTTCTTGATGAGTCCGGAATGCCGAGGACTCCCCGACACGACAGATGAAGAGTTAACAAAGTTCCTTCTCTTTTCCAATCACATTTTCTCTGTTTTCCAGTTCTACATACCAGACACTCCCTGAGCATTTTCCCCATTTTTCTGAATTTTTTGGCAGCCCTGTTTCATTTAATTTTATCTTAAGTTTATTTATTTGAGAGAGCAGAGAGGGAGAGAGAGAGAGAGAGAGAGAGAGAGAGAGAGAGAATCCCAAGCAGGCTCCACACTGTCAGCACAGAGCCCGACACGGAGCTCGATCTCACAAACCATGAGCCAAACCCAAGAGCCCGACACTTAACCAGCTGAGCCACCCAGGCACCCCAGCCGCCGTATTTTAAATCTGGAAGAATACTTTTTTCTTCCTTAATTATTGCTTCTTCATTTCACCCTCTTGGCCATGATGCCATATCTTCTCAAATCTCTCCAGGTTCATAAAGTTCTCCTCTGTTCTCTGAGCCATATCTGCTTCTTCCGGGGTCACCACATGTTTGTTTTCCTCCGTAAGGTGAGGAAGCCGTCCGTCCAATAACAAAGCTGGACGCAAACTGGCTTCACCTGGCGTATGACGTCTTCTCCCCTGCAGTTTTAAGCCGGGCCTTCTCTGGACCCTCCCGTCATTGCAGCAGACCGGTCTCCTGAAGGGCAAGTCCATCCCTGTCATTTTGCTCCTCGGACCCTCGGTGGCTCCTCCCTCCATCACGTGAAGTTGTTCCCAGTAAGACCTCGCCCTACCTCGTGCACGACAATCCCACACCATTCCCACTCCACCTGGGCCACTTTCCCTCCCGCTCTGCCCCCCCCCCGGGTGCCCCTGTGCTAGGCCCACCTGGAGGCGACTTCCTGGACCCCCTCCTGCTAAGACCTTCCCCCTCTGAACTGATGTCACGATCCGTGCTTCATATTCCCGGGGCGTTTGCCTGCTGCGGTGTGAACAGCACTTGGGATGTCTACCCGCTTCGTTCTACCAGATTCCAATCTGCTTCCATTTACACCTTTGTATGTAGCCCGCACGTTAAAAAAAGGCGGATCATTATGACCGAAGTACTTCTCTGGTCGTCTGCCCAGTTTGGCTTACCAGTGGCCATAGCCGCTGGAGCTCTGGGAGGGCTTCTCTCGTAACCCAGCACGTAAGGGACGCGTGCCGGAAAGACTGGACTCCCCTTCGACCCACGTGGTCTTAGTTAACTTGAGAAGGAAGCTCTTCCTACAGATGTACTTAACTCTACCAAATTTAGGTGGAACCACGTGGGAACGCGGCTGTCTGCAGATTTCCAAAATGGATAGCCTGGCATAAAACAACCTCCAGGTGTGTGAACACCTGAGAAGCAGGGGGCGTGTTGACGTGGGGACGGTCGACGCCGCCACCCTCCAGGAGCCCAACTAGAGGCCACGGACACGCGGGCAGGGCTGGTTTCCACGCAGTGCTGAGAGACACAGCACAAGAGGGACACAGAGAAGGTGCAAGGTCTTACTGCAGAGGAAAATCATAAGCTTGGTCATACAGATTTTATTTCCCAAACACAAGTAGGTATTGGATGCTGCCCCAATATTGACTATTTGAAAGGAAGGCAGATATTTTTGGATTGCGTTACAATGACTAGAATTTGCTCAAAATAATCTGGAAGTCAGTGGTGGCAGGGGGGAGCAGATGCATAAATAAAACAAGACTGGCCTTTACTTAAGAAGTCTTGAAATTATGTGTCTGGGACAGATCCGTGGAGATTTAATATACTCTTTTCTTCTGTATGTGCTCACAATTTTTACGATAAAATTCACTTTTTAAGAAGGGATGTAACCTCTCAAACAAATCAGTGTGGTTGAGATTCTTTACAGAGATTCTAACTTTTAAAATGCTTCTGATATTAAAAGCATCCCAGAGCAGCATGAAATAACTTTAACGCTGGGTGCTTTAAAAATGCAGCCGTGACCCTGGGCACGTCTAACACTAATTTCGTATGTCGAGCCATACTTGGTCGTATCCGCACCACCTACCCGGCATCGCGGCACAAAGCCGGTCTGCGCCGTCTCATCAGCCTCCTGCCACCCAGGGCGTCCCCCCTACGTCCCTCCATGTCCCACAGACGCCACCTGCTCCTGACAAAAGCTATTCCTTCGTTCAGGGCATGTCCTGCCCCCCTCCCCCCACCCACGGCTCCAGCCCTCCGCTGAGGAGTCAGTCCGTCACAATGCACAGCAAGTCTGCTCACGCAGGAAGTTGGATCTCCCGATACCTGAGCCCCAAGTGTGCTCTTCGTTCATTGAATGCACTATCAAGGCTTGACTCTCTGCCTTTGATTCTTCTGTCCTTTATTTCACATAAGAAACCTTGGCTTTCCCAAGCACGACTTAAACTCCGCGAGGTGGGGACACTGTCTGAATGTCTCTCCCGACAGGTGAGCGCCTTTCTGAAGACTTCCCAGCTTACATCACCGTGACAGGGAGGAATTACCGCGGTTTGTGATTCATCCCTGGGTGTGAGTGGGTTGGGGGCAAGGTGGGAAAAAGAACAAGACCGAGTTTCAAAGAGGCCTTTGGACCTGCATCAGACTTATAGACAGTAAGCCGCCAAAGGGAGCTTGAAGGTTGGTCTTTTTTTGTAATTTTTTTTAAAGCTTATTTATTTATTTTGAGAGACAGAGAGAGAGAGAGAGAGAGCGAGCACACAAGCAGAGAGGGGCAGAGAGGAGGAGAGACAGAATTCCAAGCAGCCTCCAAGCTTGGAGCCCACGCGGGGCTCGAACTCACAAACCGTGAGATCACGACCTGAGCTGAGATCAAGAGTCGGACGCTTAACCGGCTGCACCACCCAGGCGCCCGAATTCTAGGTCTTTTAATTCTAAATTCCCCGCGTCTGGTGCTGCCCCTGCGGCCCCACTGTGCGTGCCGGTGCTCAACACTCCAGTGCACAGTACGTCATCGGTGATGGCAGGTGAATTTCCCAGATTTGCCCGCGGGTTGAACATTTAGGAGCTGTGTGTATTTAGATGTCCATCCCCAAGTGGATCTTTGGCTGCGGTCGTTAGCGCACGGATCCATACTCGTTTGCCACAAATAGCAACTTTACGAAACGCGGCTCACGTCACAAGACCTGGCTGGCCAGCCACCAGCACAGACAGGCAACACATTAGTGGGAATAAAACCGCAAAGAGAACAATTGAGTGACGGATGTTGCCCCTTAGGTCACGACGCAACGAATAACACACACTGCCCCTCACGTTTGCCTCCAAGTAAGACAGTGCAAACTGCGAAGACGCGGGGGCATGGAGGACAGGGCCCAGGGGGGCGGCAGGGTGAGGGGGGACCCTCAGTGTCCCCCCACGTGCCATCCGTCCCTACCAGCCCCCGTCTCCCGTCCTGCCTTTCCCCTTCTTCTGCTCCAAGTCAGCCTTCGTTCTGCAGCGAACAGTGAAGACAGAAGGAGACGGAAAGAAACCCAGCCAGAAAGGAAAAGGCGGTAGAAATCAGAGCGAGAGAGGAAGCCTCTGTTCCCTCGCGTGTCAACCCATAGACGTTTGGAGAACTACGATGTCTGAGCACCGCCGCACAGCTGAAGACGCTGCGGGCTGACAGACCGTGGAGGAAGCAGACACCCCGCCTCGGGACAGGCAGCGGCGGCGGGGGGCCCGCGACCTTCACCACCCCCAGGACCAACGGTCCTCACGTCGGCCCCGTGCGCGACGTCTCCTTGTAGGCCTGTCCCCGGTCCCTCCCTCAACCTGCTGCCCAGACTCGCCACCCCTGGGAAATCTGAGCCTCTCTGTGCCTGGACGCCTGGGGTCCCGGGCGCAGAAGGAGAGCTGTGCCCCGGTGGCCCCCAGACGCTGCCCTCCTTGTGTGGCTTCAGGTCCCAGCGCTGGGCCACTCCTTCGTTTCTGCCCACCCCCCCCCGCCCCCGAGGTTGCTCCCAAAATGACACAGTGGCCTCTGTCCCAGGGACAAAGCCCTCTCTTGAATTCCCCACCGCAGGATGCTAATGCGCTGACACCCCCCCTCCCCAACAGTGTCCCCGCCAGGAGTGTCCCGTCCTCAGCCCCTCCGCAAGGGGACACATACTAGCCTTCCTGGGCTTCACTCTCAAACCCCATCATTCTGTCCCGGGATGGTGGGCTCAGGTTGAAATCTTAGGACGAGTAAGAATGCAAAACGAGAAATGGCCTGTGCCACGCATGGTTTAATCGTAACGTTTTGCTCGTCCTTACGCAGCGCCCTAAGGCTTTCAGAGGCTGCTTTTCTGTTTCACCTACGGGCAGTTCACCCAAGGAACACATTTCGGAACAAACTTCCCCTTCGCTACTTATAGGCAATGAAATGGACCAGCTTTCTCCGTTTTGATTCAGTAATGAAACGAGGACCATCAACGCTCAATCGAAAACAAAGGCACAGGCCTCCCTCAGCTCTTTTGGTCCCACCTATTTAATAAAACACTGGCGTTGAAATGCCACCGAAGGCAAATGGGATGTTCTCGCTCTTTTTCTTGCCCAGGGTTCACCCTCGGCTCACGTCGTAAATGTGGGGGGTCTGCCCACCGCGCCCCACTCAGAGCCCCGAGCCCCTGGGCGGCGGGAGGGAGAGCCGGGAAGGGCAGGCCAATGCTGGGGGGCTCTGTGGCGCCCCCAAAGTCTGTCTCAGAGGGTGAGGATAATCGGGATCCCGAGAAGACAATCGGCGGGAGCTTGGAGATGAGTACCAGTGACCCAGACACAAAGGACACAGTGGCTGCTCACTTACAGCAAGACCCTTGATCAGAGCCTCCGAGGGAAGCCGGCTCCCTGCAAACAGCGTCCTGTCTGCCCTCAGCGTCTCCTACCGCCCTGCTTCCCGGAGACGCGCACCACCCTCTGCGACCGATGCTTCTGGAAGGCCATTAGTAACATAAATCCTAACGTTTATAGCCATGTTCTTACAGCCACGTCACTGTAGGGTGAAAAGCAACAAAAGAGAAGAGAAAGTTAAATGAGGGATGGAGAGAAGGTCTGTCAGTGGGGGGACAGGTGGCCCCACCGTGTACCTCTGGGTGAGCCCACCTGGGGTCGCTCAGGTCCACGCTCCGGTGCGTGGGGACCCACACTTTCACCCCGGAGTCTGGCTTCACGGACGCGCACGCGGGTCCGAGAAATCAGAGGCCGGGCTTGAAACCCACATGTCCTCATGACCATTAACACCTTCACGCGTCTCTGTATGGGACCGCGCGTGCTGCAGGCGTCTGAAACCCGAGACTTTAATTTTATAAATTATATGCAATTGCATTCTTTTTTAAGTTTATTTTGAGAGAGGGAGAGAGCACGAGCAGAGGAGGGGCAGAGACAGAGGGAGAGAGAGAACCCCAAGCAGGCTCTGTGCTCTCAACACAGAGCCCGACGTGGGACTCAATCTCACAAACCACGAGATCCTGACCTGAGCCAAACCTAAGAGTCAGACACTTAAGCCACTGAGCCACCCAGGCGCCCCTGTGCAATCATGTTCTTAATTAGGAGAAAGTGTTGAAGAGGCAAGAACGATGACCATGCCCTCCCAACCCAGCAATGAGTAAACGAGAGAGAAAATGCTTCAAGAGTCTGTTATAATCTATAGACCTCATTCCCTCAGTTCCAGACATCTGAAATGTTCAAAATTATCTCATTAGTTTAAATTATTAGTTTTAGATTTACCTTATTAATTATGTGGTCACATAATGTCAGATTTCATTTGTAATTAATGATTCACCTAAGAACGGGGGCTTACAACTTTTCCCTCCATTAATCAGCAAACGTCCCTTTTTCCCACAGCGCTCCTCCGCCTGGGAAATCGATGTCCCCAGATCACTGCCCACGCACAAATGCCACCAGAGCGTGTATCAGACGGAGAATGTGGGAGAAGAACGCATTCCGGACGCTTAACACCTTCGGGGGCCAAAATCCGCAGCTCAGATGGTGGGTGCGGGGTGGTGAGGGAACTGGCTGGCCCGCAGGCGCAAGGTGGCAGGTGGGAGGGGGCGTCCTGGGGGCTAGTCCTTCAGGACTGCCAGACCCCCGTGGCGCCGGGCCCCAGGCTGGGTGAGGCATCCAGCGGCAGAGCGACCTTTGTCCCCAGCTGCTCCCGCATCGAGGCCAGGAACGCAGCAGGCTCAGCAAAGGCTGGCGATGCCCCGATTCCACCCCGGACTCTGTCCTGTGAGAACAGACAGCATGAAGTGAGTCTGCTAGCACGGCCTGTCATCTGGCTGCAGCGGGGACGGGGGTCAGGGAACAGGCTTAGCACCTGCCCTCCCAGGAGGGGTGGGGTCTCGGCGGGCGCTGCCCCCTTGGACGCACCCTCAGCGGGTTTACCTCCCAGCACGAGCCTGACCTGTTCCCCAAACAACTCAGCGTGTTTCCTGAGAGAAAGCCTGGGCCTAACTGTTCACAAGGTGGTGCTCTTTCTACCTCTTTAGACGTGACAGTAACAGAATGTTGTAAGGTCTGAAGAGCTGTATCTGGGTGCCTAAGAAACATGGCGGGGACAAAGAGAAGCCCGTGGGGGCAGATGGCTCGTGGACACCCGGGGGGGGGGGGAGGGAGGGGTGCCACCTCCCCCCACCAGGGCCATCCTGATGCAAACAGCGGGTGCCAGGGTGCCTCGTCCCCACACGCCGGGAGGTGCTGCGTGCTGTGGAGACGCAGAGGGGGCCTGGACGCACGCGGCACGAGTGTCCGGGGCCAGGAGCACAGCAGCACTGGGACGTCTGTGGTTAGGGGCCCCACCGGGCACTCTTGTCCCTGTCCTTCCCGCCCTAAGCTCCCTGGGAGCACGGACAGGGTCTCCTGTGCCGACACAGGCTGCTGGGAGCGCAGGTTCATCCGGGACTGGAGAAGACCATGGGCTCGAACCGACGGCCTCGTGGCTCCTCCTGCAGCCCAGCTTCCGTGGGGACCGCCTCCGCGCATCATCGCTTCGGGTCCTCGCGCTTCTGTGGACCTGGTTTCTCCCGGCCAAGGTGACCGTCTGGGACTGAGAAACCAGCCCCAAGCCGGGAGCCGCGGAGGGAGCCATGGGCGCGCAGCCCGGGTCCGGATGCTGCTGGGACAGCACCACTAGACTCCACGAGCGACACCGACAGACGCGGTCAGGTGACACGGGCCGGCTAGCGTGCGCGAGGAGCTTCGGTGTCTCCACCTCACACCTCGGGTCCAGGGGCCGAGGGCAGCACGCGGCCGGAGAGACTCGGTGCCCTCGCAGACCAGACACAGGCGGGCGAGCTTCATCAGGCCCGGACACCAGGGACAGGGGCATGGCCGGTCCTGCTGGCCCCCATCACCGCGACGACAGTCACAGCCGGGGCTGGTCACTAGGGGTGGGGATGCGTGAGGGCACCACCAAGCCACGCCCACCTCTCCTGCCGCGGGATGCCTGGCTGTCCTCGTCCCTCGACGCACTCCCGAGCCTGGCGGAGGCGGCTGTCCTCGTCCCTCGACGCATTCCTGAGCTTCTTATCGGCTTCACGTGCAGGTGGGGAGATGCTTCCAGATGATCTCGGAGAAGGACGCAGAGGGGCCAGGGCCGAACCCGCAGTGCTATGCTAGGACCCGCCACAGAAACTCAACCCGGCAAGCCCTGCGACAACCACGGGAGCCTGTCCCCTGCCTACAGACTGTGTCCCCCATGGCATCGCATGGCCTGCCTTTCGCTTGTGCCCTCCCCTCTTCCGCTCACTTGGCTCCTCCTGTTTATCCTGTGAGACTGGCCACCTCCTCCATGAAGACCGCCTTGACTGCCAGCCAGATTACACTCCTCTGCGCATCCCCACATCTAGTCCACTGTTTCCGGCTGTGCCAGGCGGGACCTTGCCACACCGAGGGGTCCTGTGGCAGCACCCAGGCCTCCCTCTGGTGCCCGTGCACACCAGCTGTCCCGACAGCCCCCCCCAAGGCCCCGGAGGGCATGTGTGCACGTGGGGGCATCACTCCATGTCCTCTGTTGGCAGGCAGAAGAAGAAAGAGGAGAATGTGGCCCAGTAAAGGCGTGGAAGAACCGAGTCAGGGCGACAGGGGCCCTGGGACACGTTCGTGCCGGCCGGTCACACGGAGGAGAGGACGCGAGCCCACGCTCTGCGCCTGCCTCGCTCCTGCCACTGCTTCCTGGGCCGTGGGAACAGCACACTCGGCCGCATCGTGTCCCCAGCGCTCGCCTCCGCGTCCACAACGGTGACAAGAGCAGCAGTGGCCAGTGAGGGCCCCGTACGTGCAGGAGCGGCGGGCACAGCCATCGGGACAGGGAAACGAAGCTGGGCAGCATCCTGAGAGCCGGGTGCCCATGAGCCCGACGGTGGAAAGCCCCGGAGTCCCGCGGGCAGGGGTGCCGCGTGGGAGCCTCGGCCGCAAGCGGCTTCCGACTTCGGGCACCCGTGTCGTGGCCGCGGGGTCGGGGGCCAGCCGCGGGATTTCCCGCCCGTGAAGCTGAAGGGGTGGGGGGGGGGGTTGGCCGGAGGGAAAGGGGTTTTTTAGAAGCACGTGTTTCTCCGTCGGCATCTGTCTGCTTCACCGTATTTATTTCTCCACTCAAGCCAGTTTACCAGATCGTCTGGATCGCACAAATCCCATCACCGTGAGCCGCCCATGTGTGGCTTGCTAAATTTTGACTTTCTGGGCTGAAGGGCCAGCCGAGAACATTCAGACACGCTGAGTTTGGGAACGTTTGCGGAAGGGGCAGGATCGCCGGCGCGCAGCGGAGGCCAGCGGACCCGGCGCCACGTGAAAGGTCACGGGGTTTCTGTCCCATCGGAGCACAGACGCGGGAGACGGGCGCTCGGCGGCGTCCCTCCAGATGGTGTGAGCCGCGGGGAGAGACTGCTGAGCCCTGCGCAGCAGGAACGAGCCCCAGATACACGAGCGACACCAAGGCTACCAGACCACCCGCCTGCCACGGAGGCGGCCTCTGTGAGCGGGGCTTCGTTGCTAGCTCGGCCCCCCCACCTGGCCAGAGCGGGATGGGGGGGGGGTGATGCCGGGACAAAAGACAGCGGAGGCTCTGGCAGGGGTGCGGCTGATGGGGGTCTCTGAGGGCAGAAGGCGGGGCAGGGGTCCCTGGGCTTCCTGGGACACGGCTGCTGCCCTTGCTCTCCTCTGCCCAAAGCCTCGGGCAAGGCTCCCGCGGTCACTGAGGCCCGTGTGCAGGTGAGTCTTCGGGGGGATTGGAAGGTGCCGGGCTCGGCCGTGGGCACACGTGCTGTGAACACCGGGACACGGGGGCCAGACCTGGGGGCAGCCGAGAGCCACCGCCCGGAAGTCTTCGCTGACCCCCTGCTGGTGCCGGGCCCACTCTGGCCACCCCCCTCGCCCGCGGAGAATACCCTACCGCCAGAGCCACGCCTTCGAGGACGGTAAGTCCTAAGGGATGGTGATGAGGAACCCACGTGATGTTATCTTTCCCAGGTCCACTGACGGCCACTTAGCAAAGAGCAGGACCGTGAAGCAACACGTCACCCTGGCTGGGGTCTGCGCGAGGGGCACGCGGCGCCGCTTCCGCGCATGGAACATTCGTGGGCCGACGGGGGAAACGACGCGCGGCTGGAGTCACAAGTCTTCCGGCTGTGCCCTCAGACCTGCGGGCCCCGCTGGCCCTGTGCACGTGACACACCCTGGACCGGCCGGAGGGACCCCAGAGGACAGGCGTGGGTAACCGAGGACAACCGTGTAAGCTGGCTGCTTGAACCCCGTGCACTTAAAGGCCCCCACGGTTCACAGGCAAACGTCTGTGGAGTCCAAACAGGGCTGCCCGGTGGTAGCCACAAGGGGCTGAGCCCAGCATCCCCGTGCGCTTTGCTGGGACAGTGGGCGTCCACCTGCCATCGCCCCACAGAGAGAGGTACCACGATAGGGACTCACCAGATGCTGAGGTGGAACCGACAGCCGCTCCGAGGCCCCCGACCTTGCTGGCAGGCGCCCAGGAGTCCTGACTGCGTCCCTCCCCGGGGAGGGGTGCCGATGGCCGGGAGGGGGCTGTCCGGGAAGGGGCACTGGATGGAGGACTGGAGGGAGGAGGGTGAGGGCAGGGAGCCGTGTGCCTCTGTGGCTTGGACACACAAGCCCGTGCACTTGGTCACGTCTGTCGTTCGCATCCAGTGCGGATCCCACTCCGGCGCGGAAAGGTGTCGATATACGTGGAGAGAACCCACCAGAGCAACGACTCAGCAAACTGGCCCTTTGCATCCCGCAGAATGGCGGCGAATCTGCCTGCTCCTCGGCACGGAGCGTCCCGGCTGCAGAAATACACGCCCGTCGGCTCAGAGAGCCAGACAGGATTCCCGGCAGACATCGGGAAATCAGACGCGAACGTTGCGGCCAGAATTACGTCCTGGTGGCCACGAACCGCTTTACACAGTCGTAAGGATCCTTAACAGACAGAGCACCGTGACCCCCGCTCGTCCACTTCCAGGCCGGGGTCCCCCACACGGCGCCACACGGCCGTCCTGTCCACGCACGAGGCGAACGTCCCCTCCCTGGGGAGGGCGGCGTGGGGCCTCTGCCCGGCAGCTGGCCCGCGCGGTCACACCCCCGGCTTCACCACCACCCGGGGAACCGGGCAACTCGCCTCCTCCAGATGGCCTCGGGCTCCTCGTCTGCGAAACAGACACAGACACACCGCCTAACGAGCGCTGGTCCCCTGGGAGGGTCTTGTTTCAGTCGTAAGTGACCACGTGTACAAACACAGGCGACGTGTGCTTGCACCGAAGACGGACCTATCTGTTCCCATTCTTCAGGGAAGTCCCCGGGGACGGAGACCTCGGAGTGCTCCTGCCGTGCACGCGCGTTCACGAGGGCTGTTACCTGGCACTGACATCTCTATGTTTTATAAGGACCGTTAATTAAGTGAAAGCTTTAAATAGATTCTTGGCTAGCTGGGTCATAAACAGTGTGCGGCACCCGTGAGCGCCAACCGCACACGGTTCCTACGGTTCCCGCCGCGGTTTCGCCACGCGAGAACAAAAGTGAAACCCCTCAAAGATCCTTCAGGTTCTAGAAGATTCGGGCCCGGGTGGTTCAGCTTGGGAAACCCGCGCTCTGTCCCGATACATACAAACGTCTGTGACGCATGACGGGCGGAAACCAGCAAAGGGCAAAGAGGCGAGACGGGGCGGGGGGGGGGGGGGGGGGGGAGCCGTCTGGGGCTCGCGTCCCGGCTCAGAGCGCGGGGGTGGCGGGGGGACCTCCCTTCCCTTTCGTGGCTCCTGCAGCTCAGGCCTCCCTCACCTGTGACTCCACAAGGATTTCCAGGGGCCGGTCTCTCCTCACAAACCCCGGCGAGGCCCGCCAGGCTGGATACTCCCCAACCGCTCCTGCATCCCAGCCAGGCACCCCCTGCCAAGTTTGCGTCCTCGCAGGGGCCAGTGGGTCTGACCGCCTCCAAGACACTTTCTTCACCACCGCGCCCAGTTTATACCACATACTGTGTACTCCCCGTTACTACCACAGTGTGCACGGCGCCCCAGGCCCCGACACGATCTAAGGACTCCGGTCTAAATCTTCAAAGGGACTGGGGGCCCCGTGGGGTTGAGGCAAAGGCATACCCCAAATAACAGTGCTGAGTATGTTTCAGGCGTTTCTTTCTTTAAAAAAAAAAAAAATCTTTTTTAATGTTTATTTATTTTTGAGAGACAGAGCATGAGTCCGGGAGGGGCACAGAGACAGAGGGAGACACAGAATCCGAAGCGGGCTCCAGGCTCCGAGCCGTCAGCACAGAGCCCGACGTGGGGCTCGAACTCACCAATCGCGAGATCATGGCCTGAACCAAAGACGGATGCTTAACCAGCTGAGCCACCCGGGTGCCCCAGGCATTTCTTTATCCAGGCATTTACTTGTTTATCCAAAGATTAGAACGGAATATTACGAATCGCAGAAGGCTAGGAGGAAGCTGGCCAGGGCACAACCCCCCCCCCCTCGCTGGGCAGCTACCCATGATGCTCAGTGAATATCCACAGACCAATTAAAGTCAACCTCTTACACAGGACCAGTAACAGGACAGGGAATCCCGTTGGGAGAGTGGACCACAAATTAACAAAGACACAGTTCTGTCAAACGGGATTCCCAGGGGGAGACAAAGTGAGCCAGGCATGGGGGTGCTTGTGCCAATGCCCCACAGAGCAAGTCCAGATCCAAGACCTCACCTCCCACCTCACCCTCACCTGCTGGCATCTGCTGGCTCAGGGAAGGAGGGCTGGGAGGACAAAGTGGTCTAAAATAAGCAGAGGGGCGCCCGGGGTGGCTCAGTCGGTTGAGCATCCAACTTCAGCTCAGGTCATGATCTCACAGTTCAGGAGTTCGAGCCCCTGAACTGACAACTCGGAGCCCGGAGCCTGCTTCGAATCCTGTGTCTCCCTCTCTCTCTCGGCCCCTCCCCTGCTTGTGCACGCACGTGCGCTCGCTCTCTCTCAAAAACAAACATTAAAAAAAAAATCGGCAGAGAAAGAAGAGGGCAGAAGCGTAAGAAAAACCTAAAAGGATTGAACGCCGCTCAGCCTCCTACCTTGTGCCTCCAGCTCTAGATAACCTAAACTCGCCCCTTGCGGAAAAGAAACCGCTGCCCCCAGAGACCAGGGCTCGAGCAGGGGCCCAAGAGCGAGCGAGGTTCTGCAGTCTCAACGGCGAGATCAAATAACGTCTGCCAGAGAGCAGCCGCTGGGCAACAGGACCCCCTCGCGAGTCAACATATAAACAAAAACAGCAGCCAAGCAGGACGAGTTTGCACCTAAACGAAGAAAAATAAATGACAAAAGTGAAAGTTAAAAAAAAAAAAAAGTCACACTCCAGGTCTCATATTAAGTATCAGGAAGCGAGGGGGAAAGGTTAGCAATGTCATGGGTGACTTTGAAATACAATTACCTAAGGGACTGGCCAGTGAGGCTCCCAGACGGGACAACACGGCGTGCTCCGAAGCAGTTTGTAAAGAAGCAGCGAAGGTACTTACTAACAGCGCCCCGTAGAATTTCGAGAAGGCTTGCCGGAAGCGAGAAAGCATCCTGCCTCGGTGAGAAATGGGTTTAGGGCCGGGAGTCGCCCGCTCCTCCTCCTGGAGCGTGGACAGTCTCACTCCCCCACGTGCCAGAAAGCACACCTCCCACTGGGGTTTGTCAACATTCGGGCTGGTTCTCCCCGGGCGGCAGCAACACGCCGTTCCCGTGCAGCGAGGCCAAATCAGAACCACTTTTAGGGACTGACCTAATCCAGCACCCCGGGCTCATTTACTTAATATAGGGACCGCCGTCTCCAACGGGTGGCGAGCGGGCAAGGTTGGCCACCTGTTCTGCTGCGGGTCTGCCGGGCTTGAGCGAAGCCCAGATCAGACGCGCCACTAACTGGAAGCCAAGGGCGGTGGGGGCAGCTGGACCACACGGCCGACCGCCCCGGCCCAACGCACACGCTCTGCTCTGTCTTCGTGCCCGGGAGCCGGCAGCGCGGGCCGCTAAGAACGCGACTCCCGTCGTCGTCAGTCTTGCTTCCGTGCGTTTTTTTTCCTGGAGTCTCTGTTTCCGTCATTTTGAGAAGCTCTGACCTCCTCGAACCGTGCGTAGGGCCTCTGCGAAAGAAACCTAAAACCGGGAGAACGTAAGCCATGTACCAGCGCCACGCGGCTTAATTGCAAAGCCACAAAGATTCACTGTTCCTGTGTCCGACCGCTGTCCTCCGGGTTCCTAAACCGGAACCTCCCTCCAGATCTGTGGCCACGGGTGTCTAAGGCGGACCCCGATGGTTCATGAAATGGCCCCCGCCGTTCTGAAGCGATGGAGCTTAAAAAGAAACGTCTCTGCCATTAATACCCACCCCAACGGCTCCTTGACGGGCTGTGGCTGGCGGATTCAACGTGCCGTTTTGCCTTCCCTGAGAACACAGCATGCCCACCAGCTCGAAACTCCCACCACGCCCACTAGGCTCCTCGTCTGTGCGTCCCCAAACAGCAGCTAAATTGGCGTTAGCAAAGTTGGGCAGAAGGCCCACAAAAATAAAAGGCATAAAAAATAAGGTCCACTGACCGTACTGCCGCTGAGACACGTCTCAGCCAAAAGTGACTCAGCTGGTTTGCGCAGCCGAGGGGTCGGGACCTCAGCCTGCCTCCCCCGTGACCGACTACCACCACTCAGGCCCCCGCAAGGAACTCTCCCCTCGCTCAATGCGGATTCTCACCACCATGTGGAAGGACAAGACTAAGACGCGTCTCTATCAGGCATCAGCGGACGTCGCCGTTCGTGGGGAATCTGTGTGGCATTTTGGACGAGAAGACAAGAGAGTATCTTTATGCCCGTGAATCCCCCGCAATTCACAGGGGTGGCCCGTCCAAACGCTCCTCACGCCCACACGCGTGGGGACTGGGGGACCTGAGGAATTTCACCTAGCAAGTCAGACCTACGCAGCAACCACCTGCTTAGCTCCACGTCGAGGCGAGCACCGGGGGCAGGAGGCCGGGCGTTTCTTCCCCGGGGAATTTGCAGAGACTCTCCCCCCGTTTGGAGCCACCTGTCACTCACGGCCCGGCCAATGCAATGACGTCACTGTCACGGCATCTGCTGCCTCGCTAACTGGCTCAGTTGTGGAGAGGTTTCTAGTAACGTTCCAGAGCTGAAGGCGGAGCTCCCCGACCAACGAGAAAATGTCTCCAGCTGCCAAGTGCGGCCTCACAGGGCTTCACCGCCCCCAGCTGGGGTGAGGGCACAGGCCACCGGGGTCACAGCTGCACGATCCAGGAGGGCGGGGGTTGCTTCGGCCCTGCTGTGGGAACCACTTCCTGCCGCGTGGAGTTAGCGACCATCCACACTGCTAGCTCCGAACGGTGTCCAGCTGACCTGTGTCCCCGACCTCCAGAAACCCGTACCGGCACCTGTCGATGGGGCACCCGGTGTGCGGCAGATGGTGCGGTCCCCAGGGCCACACCGGCTCCTTCTCCCGGCTCCTCTGACGGCAACAGCCAGGCACACCTTCCGCCCGTGACTCAGCTATTGGGGGTCTTCCCTTTCGTTCCCACGTTGACTCAGCCTCTTCTCTGTCGTGTCCCTGTTTCTGTCATTCCCTGCACCTGCCGCGTGTCTCCCAATTGCCGCAGAGGGGAGCCCCCGACTCTCCATCTCGTAACCCCGTCTCAACCCGTTCTCCACAGCGTGACCAGACCAACGCTGACATCCAAGCCTTATAATCCTTGAGGACCCCGTTGTCCTCAGGACAAAGCCCAAGGCCCCGTAAAATGGTTCCCGAGCCCCCTGCCCTGTTGTGGCCCCAGTGCACCCCTCCTCGCCTGCCCACCCCTGCTCCTATCCTCACCTCCTCCCTTCCCCCCAAGCAGGGATTCTCCAGGGTGTATGCTGTGCCTTCGGTCTGGCCAGCTCCCTCCCGGCTTCCTGTTCCCAGACAAAAGTCGGGGGGGGAGGGGGTCAAGTCCCCTAGCCCTGTCCACTTCTGTGGTGCCCGGGGTCACCCTGTATGGCCACAGCTGTCTTGGCAGGTGTGGCCTGCTGGCTTGTAGGCCCCGGAGGGCAGGGGAGTGCCTTACCCACTCCGCACACAATAGCACCCCTACTCGGGAAGGGGGGGCCGCTGCTCTGGCCCCCCACATACAACAGGTCGTTAAATCAAGTGTGTACACGGGCACAGCCCACAGCCCTGCAGGGCCACTGTCCTGATCTGCCATGTTCTGGATCCAAGAAATGCTGTTCCAAACTCTTACCCACATCTTCGAGACCCAAGAAGGTGAAGGCAGCGGGGGTGAGTGCCCGGGGGATGCAGACGCTGCTCCAGGAGGGGCCGGCACCCGGCTGTCAGCGTGGAGCCACCAGACCCTTGCATATCACTGACCCCTTCCCGGTACCGCCAAGTACACATTTTCTCGTTTCTCTCACGCTGCAGTTCATGATTTGAGAGGTGCTCAGGACCCACCGCGGGGTTGGCAAAAACGGTGCACGGCAGCGGAGTGAAGCTCGTCACATGAAACAATTCACGTTACTCGTGAATCTGTACGGACATGTACGTGCGTCGGGCCACACATACACATTCCGGATTAATGGGAATCGTTTAACGTTACAACAACAGTCCTGAAACGAATGCTTCCGTTTCTCTAGCGAGAAGATACAGTAAGCTAATTCACACTTAACAAGCCAAACGGCTCAGAAAATGGTAGCCTTGAGGGAAGCTTCCCACCAGCGACCGGAGCACTTGTGGCTGCCAGAAGAGAATGCTCTGGACGCTGGCCCATCACTGAACGCGTTGACCGTTCCTCCCAGCGGGGTGCCAGCCCCTGACGCGATCGGCATGTTACGCGTCATTCTCCTTGCACATCCGTGTATTCGAGAGAGATGCGGTAATCGCTCAGGCTGTGAAATAAACCCTGGAAAGCAGCGGTGAGTGAGAGGCACGCCAGCCTCGTGGCGCTAACATTCCGCGACAGGAACATCGCTGAACAAATGACTACAAGTTACGTACGCAAACGCAGTTGTTAGGACTCTGCATAGCGGGTCATCTGGAGAACGGAGAGCGGGGAAGACAGGGGCGCCCCAGCGAGTGTCAGCAAAGCCAAAACCCAACAGGCGAGTTAGCGGTCGTCTACGCTGAGAAAAGTGAAAAGAGGCGTCTACACAAAGACCGAGTATCAAACAAAACACAAACACAGCAGACCCCGCGTGAGCAGACCCAGAGCCTGCGGTGGGTCTGCTCCCTCAGGAGGCACGGGAAGGCCACGTGGTGGGAACCAGCGGGGACCGTGGCCGGCTGCATCTTGTTCTGTCCTAAGTCCAATGGGACCACGAAAGGGTTTTAGCTAGAAGGTGTTTCTCTGCGTGGTAACTGCCTCTGACCAGGGAAGAGCTGGACGAGGTGCGGGCAAGTCTCCGGGAACCAGCCGGGAACGTCGCTCGGACCACGGCTGCGTGAAGGGCAGAGTGATCTGAGATCCCACGGGTGGGGGGAACCTGGATGGGTGACTGACTGGAGGCAGGATGAACAAAACTGGGGGGGGGGGTAAGAGATGATCGTCAGAGACCCGCCAACGCAGGCGGAGAACGTCGTTCATATCCAGATGACAGCTCCTTTTTAACTCCACGCCACACTTCCCTTCCAAGCTTCAGGCTAACGTGCCCACTGCCCACTCTCTGCTTGAAATGTTATTTCCACTTGCACAGAAACTCAACTAACAAGTCCACAGCTGAACACATCATTTTTCCCCCTGAACCACCCATTAAAACGAACAGCTCCTCCTCTATTTTTCCTTATTATATTAGGACCTTATATATTATATTAGGACCTTATTATATAGGTCCTACCATTTGCTAATCATCTGTGATGGTTAATTTTCTGTGTCAGCTTGACCAGGCCACTGGGTGCCCAAGTATTTGGTCACAGATTATCCTGGGTGTGTCGGGAGGATGTTTTTGCATGAGATTAACATCTCAACAGGTAGAGAGTAAAGCGCATTACCCCCCTTAATGTGCCTGGGCCTTGTCCAATCGAGTCCCGAATAGAATAAAAGGGCTGACCCTCCCTGAAGGAAGGGGTACTACCACCTACCTGATGCTTTCAAGCTTTCAAGCATCTGTCTTTTTCCTGCCTTTGGACTTGAACCAAAACGTGGCTCTTCCTGAGTCTGGGGCCTGCTGGCTCTCAGACCGAAACTTACACCATTGTCTCTCCTGGGTCTTCCGTTTGCCGACTGTTGATATAGGGACATGTCAGCCTCCACAACCAAGTGAGACCATTCCTGGTAATACCTCCCTCTCTCTGTCTAGATAGACAGACAGACAGACGGATACAGATATCCAGATAGAGATATCTATAGATAAATACATACGTATATCCTATTGGTTGTTTCTCTGGAGAAGCCTGACCGATACATCAGCCAAAGAGGGGATGATATTGCCCGGGAAGGAGATAAAGTTAAAAACCGAACACACAAAAAACCCTAGAAAACGAAGACAAGTTCGAGGGTGGTACCCCAATGGTATCCACAAACTCTGGAGTGCACAAAGAAACAGGAATGAGCAACATCGCTTCAAAGTCAGGTAGGTTGGAACGGGGGCAGGGCAGCCGCTGGGTGCACGGCCGGCCAGCCAGCAAGAGCCTCCGTCTCCCAGATTCCCATCCTGCTGAGTGCGGCCGTGTGGCCGAGCTCCGGTCATTGGTACGTGTGGGGGGGCGTTGATGGGACTCCCCAACACCCCATTAAAGACGGACTCAACGTGCTAGGCTCCCCTTTCTGTCTTCCGGAGGGTGGACACCCAACCTGAGAACGATCCCGTCTGAGCTCCATGGACAAGGACTTCACCCTTAAAGACAGCAGAGTGACAATATCGGTGGTCCCCAGATGATGCCGTGCAGGAGAGCCCCCCGCTTCCCCACCAGCCTGGACTGGCTGCGTCAGTCCCACCCCCCCCCCCCCCCCCGGCAGATCCAATCCTCCCTGACGTTAGTCAGGATGTTCTGGACCCTCTTTGTTGTGTCCTAGCAAAATCAGACCCTGACACACCCACAGATTAAGCAGCACAGCCACTGGCAGCGGCCCTGGGACAGGGCTGGAGGGGACGCCTGTCTGCATGGTCACTGCTGTAGCCGAGCACCAAAGAGTGAACGGACAGCGGGCAGAAGGTGCAGAAGTGGGGTGAGAGTGGGTAATTACAACGATTTACGGTGACGAGGAGAAAACACTAAATCTAAGGAGCGAGCATGTGTAAATCTGGAGTGAATGTGTGTGCACGGGCGTGCGTGTGTGTGTGTGTGTGCATGCATGCATGCACGCGTGCAGAAGAGACTGGGACATAAACAAAAATGGAAAGACTGAAATAAGAGTATTAACCCACCTTGTGAATCTCCTGATTACCTTTAGAGGAGGAAAGATACTTTCTTAAACGGGGTTGGGTGCGTATAAGCAGGACCTGTAGGGTCAGAGCAGGAATCTGAGGATGTTTCTGAGCGATTTGCTCTTTCTTTCCTTATTTCGTCTTCCTCCCTTTCTCCCCTCCTTCCTCCTTCTTTCCTCCTTCCTCCCTCTTTCCTTCCCTCCCTCCTCCCTTTTTCCCTTTTCCCTCCCATCCTTCCTCCTCCCTCCTTCCTCCCTCCCTCCTTTCCTTCCTCTCTTTCTCTCTTTTCCTCGTAAGAAGCAAGGTCAAGTGGAGAGAACGCTGGCCAGAGTGCGGGTCAGGTGGAAGTGTGGGGAGAAAGCAGGAAGTCGTCCCCGAAGAGCGAGCACGGTGAGCACAGGCCCACGCTGGGAACAAGGAGAAGTTCTTAAAGGCTGGGCTGGCGAGGCTGGGTCCACGCATCCTTACGGTAACAATGCACCCTGTAGTCGTCAGAGTTCAGACACATGGAGAACAGGAAATGACTGGCTCCTTCCAGGTTTGTTTTCCCCCGTGACCAGATTAAAAGGCTACAGGGCAAGATATTTCAGAGTCTGCAGCAGAGTGATGATAGGACCTTTGCTGGCCAGGAGGAGGTGACGACAGGAGGGGTGGGTGGGCCAGGCGGCGGGCCCATCGATGGGCGGGAGATTCTACTGAGAGGACGCACATCTACAGCGGGGCTTCCATTACAGCCGGCGAGAAGGACAGAAACGGAGCAAGACAATGTGCAGGATCACTTGTCGACTGCGGTGATGGAGTTCCCGGGATGACAGAGTTTAAAGGAGCGGCATATTTGGAGAAGACGGAGAAAGTCACAGGAGAGGGGGAGGCGAAGGAAGCAAGAGGTGACGGCATCGGATGAGGTTTTCATACGGAGGGCGAGGATACGGGCATGGAGGCTGGGGCTCCAGAATCAGCAAAGAATCGCCGTGGTGATGCCACATGGAGTGGACAGCCACACAAGTACAGGGACAAGTGGTGAAGCCAACCGGGTGAGATGCAGAGAAGCACAAGGTGTCCCAGTTGACTGGAGGGCCGAGCCCGGGAACCCACCCGCCCCAAACACGTAGCACCCAGGCACAGGATGCAACGGGGGAATGAGTCGCCTCCACTGGGGAGGACCCCAAGGCAGAGGATTCTGGGAGAAGAGTCTGAGGACATGGGGAAGGTGGATGGGAGCACGGGGCGTCGAGGGCAGCGTTTGGGAGGGTGTCTGCGGTCACAGGCACGAATGTGTGCGAGGGAACGAGTGACTGCGAGGTCGTGCTTCGAGTGGCGGTGCTACGGAAAGGGGGCGGCGTGGGGCGCACGGGCTGGTCATCTTGCCGGAGAAGGACCGACCTGTCCCGGGCCTCTCCCTGGACTGACAAATAATCTGACATCCCTCATTCACCTCCATCCTTCATTCTCGCAGAGTTACCTGACAGACCCTCCCCTGCATTTTCCGGAATGTTCTGTTGATGTGAATGAGGTCACTCTGAGATGGCTGGTTCTTCATTAACTGCTGTTTCTCCCATAGACCTGTCTCACCCGTCATTTTAACCGTCTGTCCTGGCCTCGTGCTGATGATGACCATCGAGTTCTCTGCTCTGGGATGGAAAGGTACCGCACTCTGGCCTCTCAGAACCAGGAACTCACATACGGTCTGATATCCTCCGTCACAAAGACACAGATTGAAATACACATCCAATTGATAAGGACCCTTGTCCAGGCCAGGAGACTGGAACCCACATCGGGCAACCAAAGAGGTTTAATGTTTAATGGCACTACTTTCCCTCTACTCTTATCACACTCTGTACCCACAAAATAACGAAGGTCGAGGCCAAGGAACATCCTGAGTTCGGCCCTGCCGTCTCCTTGCTCTGTGACCTTGAGAAGCTCGTGGGGACACTGAGCACCATAATTTCTCCATCTTCCAGATAGAAATACGTGCCCTACGCTGCCTGCCTTGCAGGTTGCTGGGAATGCCGAGTGACTCAGGAAATGTGGCACAATATCACGGTCACGGTGACATTTTATTGTTCCCAGCACGACGTAAGTCCGCATGCGTCCTAAAAGACCTTTCACCCAAGTCAGAGCTTATGCCTTGCGATGCTGTAATCAGAATTTGTGTTTACTCACCTGATGTGTCTGCGGTCTCCCTTTCACACCTGTCCTCTCCCAAACTGTCCCTGGGGAGCTACGTGTGTGGGATCACACTGGAGTTTTCAAAAATAATTTCTCCATTTTCCTCTTCACGAGGACCATGTGAAGAGCACCACGTAAGGTGGGTGCTGAGGATGCTTCTGTTCTGGGGAGTTATCTCCCTCAGGCTTCGTCATCCTATCTGCTTTGTAAGCCCTGCCTCCCAGAAGCCTGGGGACGTGGCTAAGCGCCTGGCTCTTCTTCCTGGACAGGACTGCCTCGTCCAGCTCTCATTCAGACTCTCCCTCCAACAAACCTTCTTCCACTGTGTCCGTAGACTGCCGTCTCCGGCTGGTGACTGCCCGGCCGCCACAGGCCTTCGTTGGACTGGGGGGCACCCCGCATCATTGGGTCTGACTTTCCAATACGTGTCTCTCTGGGTGGATGAAACTCCCCATCATTTTCTAAGCTGGACTCACCTCACCAAGCGAAACAGGTAAAATCATGTTATCACCTACATCACGATGTGACGCGTCCTGCTCACGGAACTGCTCGTAGCCGATGGATGCCAATGGCGACGTATATCGATCAAAACACCCTTTCCCAATCATGCGATGGTGGGAACTGGACTTCTTCCAAATACAGCATCTTTTCTGTATTATACCCCAGGTCATGGGGGAGGCAACTTCCTCTGCAGGAGGGGTCATGGCTCTATGGGACTGACAATGCACCTTGTACACGGGGTTCAATTCACACGAGCTGAGACCACTTTTTAAATCCAAAGAACACACACATTGACTCCATTAGGAAGCCCAAAACATGCTTTCGCTAAGTTGCCAACATCAAACAGAGACACAGCCTCGAAGGGGAGTTAGCTCGTAATCTAGGCCACAGCGGGCCCTCAGTGTGTTGCCTAAGAACGCACGGCCTCCGGGAGGGCCTCGCTTCCTTCCCACCCGAGCCACTAAACATGCATCTTGTTTTCTCCTCCAGTCTCCCTCTTGGTCGCTCCAAATTTCTTCAGGGGAGAAATATGAAAAAGAAAAGCAGCGCCACCTAGCCTGTGAGGTCAAAGGACAAGGGCTTTGTCTAGAAGCGTGCAAAGCTCTAGCTAACTTTGATGACAGTCCAGAGAGCCTGTTGAATCACTAAATTCTCCTGCTTTAAGGTGTTCATTTTTTTCTACACAAGAGAAAAATAAAAGGAGCCTGGGAAAAATTCTGGGAGCACAAAATCTAACAGACAAATGGAATCATTCACATGATTTCCTCAGGTAACGTTTGTTTTATGAATCCACTTTCCAGTTGTTTCTAGTTGTCTTAAGAAGAACTTAAATTGATTCTGGGTACTATTTCCATTTCTTGGAAGGAACCGGCTCACATTTCTCACAGACTGCTGGGCTGGAGCTTGATTTTTCATAAGAGATGAGGGTAACATCTGGAGAACTGCCACATCCCCCCCCAAAAGTGGGGTAAGTTTAACTCGATCATAAATAACAGACACTGAAATGCCCCTCACAGGTACAGCAATCTTAAATAGTAATAAGACAGTTGTTGGTAGCCATACACTAGGTAGCCAAGGTGATTCAAGGTCAGTTTCTTCTTCCAGAAGCTTCCGCAGATAATCAGCATCTCCCAACCACCCACCTGATCCTGTCCAAAAGCAATGCCCTGACAATTGCAAGTTACTGATGAAATGCAGCTTGGTTTGCTATGGGCATATGTTTTATAAAATGCATCTGTAGGGGCGCCTGGGTGGCTCTGTCGGTCAAGCATCTGAATTCGGCTCAGGTCATGATCTCGTGGTTTATGAGTTCGAGCCCCACGTCAGACTCTGTGCTCACAGCTCGGAGACTGAAGCCTGCTTCGGATTCTGTGTCCCCCTCTCTCTCTGCCCCTCCCATGCTCATGCTCTGTCTCTGTCTCTCAATAATAAATAAACGTTAAAAAAATGTTTTAATGTATTTGTAGCGGACAGAGTTGGGACTGACTCGACGTGAACATGATGCGGGAGACGCAGGGGGCACGGGCACACTTCTCCAGCACATGGAAGTCACCACGCTGAACACCAATGACCCTAACACAAGTGAACACAGCACCCACTGACCCACGTCTCCCCCCTTGGTCCTGTTTGGCCATATGCTCAGTCTTGAGAGTCTGTGTTGCAACACTCTCCAGGATCTTTGTCAAGAGGAGCGAGCCCAGATCATCTCCAGAACTTCTGCTGGTGGTTTCACTGCATTTTGTGCAAAGCCTGCAACCGTCCCTCTCTGTCCTTGCCTCCCCGCCAGCCACCCCACCCGTCCTTGCCCGTTCTGCCATCAAGCTGCCTTTGTCTTTCACTGTATTACAGCAGAATTCCATCTGTACCCTAGCATACTTCATTTCATAGGAATTTGAAGTGTTCTTTCCGATGGAAGGATTTCTTTCCATTTAAGTTTAAGTTAACGTATAGCGTAGTATTAGTTTCAGGAGAATTTAGTGATTCATCACTTATATATAACACCCAGTGTTCATCCCAACAAGTGCCTTCCTTAATACCCATCACCCGTTTGGCCCATCCCCCTACCCACCTCCCTCCCATCAGCCCTCAGTTTGTTCTCTGCAGTTAAGAATCTCTTATGGTTTGTCTCCCTGTTGTTATCTTATTTTATTTTTCCTTCCCTTCCCCTATGTTTGTCTGTTTTGTTTCGTAAATTCCACATGAGTGAAACCATATTTGTATTTCTCTGATTGGCTTATTTTGCTTAGCATAATGCACTCTAACTCCATCCACGTTGTTGCAAAAGTGGTAAGATTTCATTCTTTTTGATCACCGAGTAATATTCCATTATATATGTACACCACATCTTTTTTTTTTTAATTTAAAAAAAAATTTTTTTTTAACGTTTATTTATTTTTGAGACAGAGAGAGACAGAGCATGAACGGGGGAGGGGCAGAGAGAGGGAGACACAGAATCCAAAGCAGGCTCCAGGCTCTAAGCCATCAGCCCAGAACCCGACGCGGGGCTCGAACTCACGGAATGCGAGATCGTGACCTGAGCTGAAGTCGGACGCTTAACCGACTGAGCCACCCAGGCGCCCCGTCACATCTTCTTTATCCATTCGTCAGTCGGTGGACATTTGGGCTCTTTCCATAATTTGACTAGTGTTGATGGTGCTGCTATAAACATTGGGGAGGATGTGCCCCTTTAAATCAGCATTTTTGTATCCTGTGGGTAAATAGTAGTACAATTTTGAGGAACCTCCATATTGTTTTCCAGAGTGGCTGCACCAGTTTGCATTCCCACCAACAGTGCAAAAGACTTTCTCTTTCTCTACATCCTCGCCAACATCTGTTGTTTCCAGAGTTGTTCATTTTAGCCATTCTGACAGGTGAGAGGTGGTATCTCATTGTGGTTTTGATCTGTATTTCCCTGATGATGAGTGATGTTGTGCATCTTTTCATGTGTCTGTTAGCCATCTGGAGGTCTTCTTTGGAAAACCGTCTATTCATATCCTCTGCCCATTTCTTCACTGGATTATCTGCTTTTGGGGGTGTTGAGTTTGATGAGTTCTTCATAGATTTTGGATACTAACCCTTTATCCCATATGTCATTTGCAACTATCTTCTCTCATTCCGTTGATTGTAAATATTTATATCCCCAACTTGAAAGCACCCAAATATATAAATCGACTAATCACAAGCATAAAGAAATTCATGGATAATAATACCTGATAGTAGGGGACTTTAATATCCCCACTTATAGCAATGGACAGATCATCTGAGCAAAAAAATCAATAAAGAAACAATGGCCTGAATGACACGCTGGACTGGATGGGCTTAACAGATATATTCAGAACATTTCATCCTAGAGCAGCAGAATATACATTCTTCTTGAGTACACATGGAATATTCTCCAGAATAGACAGAAATACAATTATAAGAGAATACTATGAGCAATCATATAGATGTCAACAAACTGGGCAGTCTGGAAGAAATAGACAAATTCCTAGAAATTCACACCCTACCGAATCTGAAACAGGAACAGAAACTTTGAACAGACCATAACCGGTAAACAAATTGAATGAGTAATCAAAAATCTCCCCACAAACGAGAGTCCAGGGCTGGATGGCTTCGCAGGAGAATTCTACCGAACGTTTAGAGAAGAGTTAATATCCGTGCGAGGATTTTTAATTAGGATTATTTTTTTTAGTTAGTGCTCTGGTTACAAATGTTCTAAGGTTTTGCATATTCTATTGCAACCCAGTATTTCCCTAAGCCCTTGCTATTTTCAGTGGATGATTCTGCACACTGCAAGGTTTCTCAGGAACACATGTACCGCTTTATAAATAACGCACCTGTATTGCCAATCCCTTAGTGGACACTTCAAAGGCAGGATATCTCATCGCATTCAGCGGCTCACTTTTATTCCAGTTGTGGTGTTGATGTATGGAGTTACAACTCACATGCTTCAATTAGCTTCTTAATATTTTGTGTTTACTACAACTTTGAGAAGTCTACCGTTATTCACGTATCCAGATATTTAAGTACAATTGCTATAAATTGCGATGGAACATTTAGACCTTATGAACAAACCTCTTTGCCTAGATGTGAGCCTCAATTTTCTCTGACACATAAGGACATCTTTAAGCGGAATATTCCGGGGGCATCTGGGGGCCTCAGTCGGTTACGCGTCTGACTCCTGGTTTCAATGATCTCTTTTATTAGGATGTGGTAAAATGGTCAGATGCTAAGAAACAGGATAATAATAATTTTGGTGTAAACCGAGTCTCCCTTCCTGGAGACTCCGCATCTTCCCTGCTCTCGATGGTGGCGACAGGCAGGAGAGCAGAGAAGGTGCCCAGTGACACCGCGCGGACGGACGTGACCTGCTCTTGCAGGAAGCACCTGTGACCGGGCAGCGTGCGCTGGCGACACGGGCAGACATCACTGCTACTTAAATCAGTGACAGTCGTTAATTGACTCTGAGGGTTCCCCACCACGGCTTACTTTCCCAGACGACCGAAATCTTCGCATTTTCAACTTGAGTGACGGTTGCAGAACAGGTGATTTCCGAACCGGAGTCTCCTCCACCCATTTCCACGGGCAACAAGAAACGGCAAATTGCGCCATCAAATTAAAGGCTCTTAAGCTCTGTGGATGGGGTGGAGTTAGTCACGCAGACAAGTGGGAGAAATGAGAAACACGGGTCATGTGCTGCTCGGTGTGTCAATATTCAGAGAAGGAAAACGAGCGGGATCACGGGCTGCGAGCCAGGAGCCAGGATGACGGTCACCCCTCACTCTGCCAGCTAACACCGCTTGCACATGTCACTTATCCTGACTAGGGCTCGGTGACGTGACCTCTTAAAATTGGGCAGTGATCCCTGCTGCTGACCTCGCTGCGTGCTGCTGAAGAAGTGACAGACGGTGCCCGCAGGGTGCTCTGGACACGAACCTAACAAATCACAGCTTTTCTTAATGGAGGAACCAGAGCCATGGTCCCGGAAGCCGGGAATCTTGACGATGGGGCACGTACTGACATAATTCCACGACAGAAGAGAGGAAACTGAGACTGGTTTGTGCATTACTTTAATCTCAGCTCTCATTCCACTTCTGATCACTGTTACTCTTCACAGCGCCTCTGTCCCGGGAGAGTCAGAGTCTCCAACGAGACTTGGGAGGAACTTGACGTACAGGTAGGTCGAGAGGATTAGGAAATGTCAAATAACAAAAAGACGACGACGAGAAGGAAAGGAGTGAACTTAGATCCTGGCGCATTCTGTAGCCAGCTGTGTTTGATCTTTCCCCGACACCGTCTGGACTTACAGGTCCATCGATGCACCCTCTATTCTCCAGGGTGGATTTAATTATCGTCAACAAGTATTTTTCAAATAAACACTTCAGTTTCTGAGTCTGCCTCTGACTCATCACAGCTGAAAACGAATCAGGGGTTGCAAAGGTCCAAATCGTGAACAGAACAACTGTGATTTTCTAAACGGAAGGACATGTTTAAACATCGGCGAGACCTTCCATTTTCACACACGCCATATTCCATATTTAACCAGAATCTGCCATATAAAGTCATGTTCAAACTCCCAAGGGAGTACTAATCGAATCCGGGCAGGGCAGTGTAATCGCATTCGTGTCTTGGGTCAGCACACAGTGCCTTTTTCTCCTTATCAATACTCTTACGGTATCACCTGGGCACGTCAACTAAAGAATGTATACCACGAATCTCCGAAGGCCTGGAAGATTCCAGTTCTATTTTGCTTTGTATGTTACGCCTCATTTCGAATCTGAAGTACTCGGGGTAAAACTCTAGCTGTAAGCCCTGCAGATGCTGGGACTTGAAATCAGTAACATCTGATTTCGATCGATACTCGAACATTGCCCTGAACCCAGATTATTCCCCAGCACGGCTCATCGCACCAGATGCACTCCTCAGCGCACTTTCTTAAGCAATAACGTGTGCACGCACGCACCTCGTGTGGGTGGGTACAAACACTGTCTTTTTATTACGTCCTGGAAGTAGATGAATTACATACGCAGAAGGCGAAACACAGATTCTTTTCCCTATTCCTCTCACTAAGATCAAGCAAACCCTCTGGACATTTCATGGAAAACAAACACAAGACTGTGAACCGTGGAGAGAAGAAGGCAGGTCAGCTAAAGACTTCAGGACCTGAGGAGTGACCTGGGGGTCAGTCCCCTGGGTTTTTCTTTGTGCCTTGCCTATCCCACACCCGGAGCTGAAGAAACCAGCAACCCTAGATACCAATGGGCATGGTGGGGGGCGGGGGAGAAGGACATGAAGCCCCAACAAGAGCCGGTGCTCTCATGTGGAGGAGCCTGGAGTCCTCCCACACTGGGCTACACTGAGGTGCCCAACATCCCTGTCTACTGCCCAGTGGGCAAGAGGCCTCCAACCACTGTTCAGTGGTAATAAGCCCACACCATCCCTTGGTGGCAGTGGAGGCCATGCAGGGAGCTGGAACACCCCCTTCTGCCAGCAGCGACAGAACCCCCCCCCCCCTTGAGAATCAAGTGGAAAGACTGGTCTCCCACCCCTCTCTGCAGGAATGAGGTGGCGGCCTCCCCTGCTCTGCTGGAGTGGTCCCAGAACACACCTGCTAAGCCCGAGTCTTAGAAAGGATCCGGGGTCTCACAGCAGAACCACCAAAAATGCAGATTTCAACCACACCAAAAAAATCACTCATCACACCAAAAACCAGGAAGATCTCAATCCAAATGAAAAAAGACAACCAACAGACGCGAAAACAGGATGACAGAGATGTTCGAATTATCTGACAGAGATCTCGAAGCAGCCATGAAAAAAAAATGCTTCAGCAAGCAACTGCAGACAGGTTGAAACAAATAAAAATAAGTGAATAAACAATCCCCGAACTAAGAAACAGGAAATGCATGGAAGAATTAAGCAGAAATTTGGAATCTGAAAAATACACTCATATAGAAAGGTTGCAGTTTGGGAACAACAGCTGAATGGAGGGAACAGAGGAAGGAATTAGTGAAATGGAGGAAAAACAATAGAAAACTCTCCCTCCAAGTCTAGAGAAAGAACATTGTAAACCCACAGCAAGCACAGAGAAGGACATAAATACAAATAAATACGTGGAATTGAATGAATGAATAAATATAAACAGAGAGCAGTAATCAGTGCAATTAAAAACAGGAAAACAACAAATAGTATCAATGAAACAAAGACCTGCGTTTTTAAAGATCAATAAAATTGACAAACCTCTAACAAGACTGACAAAGGAGGGAGGGAGGGAGGAAGCACAAATCAGCAGTATCAAGAATAGAACAGGAGGCATCACTACAGATCCTGCAGACATCAAAGGTTAATAAAGGAATCCAGCTCAGCACACAGAGATTTGCCAGCACAGATGAAATGTACCTTGAAGGGACACACTGCTGGCGTGGTCCGCCCACAGGTGGATGGACCTTCATAAGGGGCCCCCACGAAGGCCTTTGAGGGAGGTTCAGGGTCGGCGGGGCAGGCAAGTCTGAATCCCAGGCACTTGGATCATGGTTAGAAGTGAGGGGTGCAGAATGTGGAGGAGTTCATTCTCTCATGAGGGGCAAGGGACAGGGACTCCTCTTGTCTAGATCCAAATACTAAACTGATTAAAGAGGGGGTTTTTGGCTATTGACAAAGGGATAACACTCCTAGATAGATACAGAGGACTACTAGGTGTTTGGGGCCAAATTAACACCCATTGGGTAGGTTACACAAGGCTTCGCAGCTGCCCTATTTAATTGACAAGTACCTCTGGGGTGCCTGTGCTGAGCCAGGGCGGGGCTAAGCTTACAGGCTGGCAGTGGAATGGACCACGGCAGCCTAGGGAGAGAGATACCACTACAGTATTGTTATGAGCCCCACACGCCGCAGCACAGTCACTGCTCTCCCCGCGTGGTCTCAATGCAGCCCCACAAGGTCCACAGATTTGCTGTGTCCCTAGAGGTCCAGAAAACGGACTGAAGCCAGAGCACTCCGCCTTCCCAGTCCCTCATTCTGGATGCTGCCATGTGTTGTATGGATAGACAAAGATTACCTGAATAGGTAAACATAAAGTTTATCCTGAGTTTTCTTCTACTATTGGCAAGGAAGTGAGCTCAGTGGTGTGTCACCGAGGAGCATTCATTAGAACGTACTAGCACAGGGGCACCTGGGTGGCTCAGCCGACCGAGCATCTGACTTCGGCTCAGGTTATGATCTTGTGGTTCATGAGTTCGAGCTCTGAGCCGGGCTCTGTGCTGTCAGCAGAGCCCATTTTGGATCCCCTGGCCCCCTCTCTCTGCCTCTCCCCTGCTTGCGCTCTCTCAAAAATAAATACACGTTTTTTTAAAAAGAACATACTAGCACTTACCTGGGAGCTGACCATCTGAGATTCCCCACCTGGCAGGTCCGTCGAGTACGAGCAGGTGTGAGTGTGAATGGCTTGCTGGTCTACCCTCAGGTGGGAGGCAAGGTTCTGCTGTGAACCGGGGGAGAGTGCCTGGAGAGACGTCTGCACTCCTGACAGTTTGTTTAGAAACGAAGCCAAAAACCACAGGCACAGACCGAGAAGACACGGCCACACGATCACTAGAAAGGACTGATCTTCCATGGAGCCCGCAGGCTATCACGTCTCCCGGGCAGAGAGGCTGCCTGTTCCGGCACCTACACTTTGCCACCCCGAGTCCTACTCACCGCCCCCGTCCAAGCACAGCCCACATGCGGTTTCCCTTCAGACCGCAGGAACCGTGGCTGCCCAGCCTGACTTTGTGGCCACTTGATTCTTCTGGATCAGAACATGCAAATCTGTGGCAGCTTTTCACATGAAGAAGGTGTGAGGGTTTTTTGTGTCTCTTTTATGTTTATTCATTTTTGAGAGAGAGAGAGAGAGAGAGAGAGAGAGCAAGGGAGGGGCAGAGAGAGAGGGGGAGACAGAATCCGAAGCAGGCTCCAGCCTCCGAGCTGTCAGCATAGAGCCCGATGCGGGGCTCGAACCCACAGACCACGAGATCATGACCTGAGCTGAAGTTGGACACTCAACCGACTGCGCCCCCCCCCAGGTTTTTTATTTTTCGAATCCCACCTGATTAATAAGATGAGAAGAGAAACAAATATAGGGGAAGCTCAGGGGGATGAAGGAGATTTTCGACCGACGGACTGCGGAGGAAAACCCAGGCAGCAGCTGCTGCTTTTTGCTGTTCTTTCAAACGAAATCTGGGTCACGGCCCTGGGCGGAAATGCAAAAGCGTTCACTCAGGATGCGGAGGGAGGAGGGAGGGAGGAGGGAGAGGGAGGACGGACACATGGCCTCACGGTGGCTGAAAGTACTCACAGAACAAACGCAGTTATCACAAGTCCCAGAAGCAGAGAGCCCTTCCTGACCTCATGCAGCCTCTTGCTGAGACTCACTGCACGAGCAAGAAAACACGCCCACCAAACCGGGTCCGTGAAGTACTCAGCGCGAAACCAGAGGCAAAAGGAAGGGGAGTCTTGCCTGTGATATCCTGTGGGTCAATTTTGAGCACGTTCTCTGTAGCGGGTGATGTCGTGGTGAGGTTTAAAACACAGAGGAAGCCGACCGGCTCACTGGGGCGCCTGCCACGGTCAGTCCGTCGTCGCCCGCGTCAGCCCCATCGCTGCCACGACACCCAGCTGGAAGCCCCACTGCTTCGTGCCTCAGTTTCCACCGTGGCTCGCCTGATCTCAAGAACTCCGCTGGGCTAGCCACTGACAACAGTGTGAGTTCCCTGGTCGGTCATCTGAGGCGACCCTACCTGTCCCATCACTCGGCATAACCCCAGCCCCCAGCGTGCCACGTAGGTCACCCTAACATTCCACACAGGGTGGGCCGTGGAAGGGCTCGTTCTCCAGCTTTGTCTGGGGGCTACTGGAGACAAAGGAGACAAAAGGGAAAGTTCACGGACAGAGGGGTGGGGAAGGGTGGGGGTGCCAGACACATAGAGCATGGTCTGCTTACGTTCCAGAATGTTCCAAGAATACAAATCAGCACGCTGGAAATGACCCGGCTTCTCTCATAATTAACTTGTACCTGGGGCAGATACATTTGATATAGATTTTCAGAGTAATGATCGTTTCGTCGATTTGCTTGTCATTTTCTTACAAAGACAGAAACGGCGCTGTGAGTCTACCCTCACTCCCCTTTCATTAGCTCCCTTAGTCACGAGCACAAGGGTAGGAGTGAAGTTCTCTCTGCTGCGGGCTGCCATTCAGACCGGCCGCCAGCAGCGGCCAGACGCTGGCCTGGGGAGAAGCAAGTGCCCGACAGTTTCTTGGGCAACATTGCTCGGCCGTTTTAGGCTGCTTTTCAGCCTCCAAGAGGATACCTGAGCCAATTCATCAGGAAAAACGAAAAGCCTTTGAAAATAATTTTCCCGTTAAAAAAAATGAAGCATTCCATGTTTGCTTGAATAAAATAATCTTTTTTTTTAATTTTTTTTTCTTAATGTTTTTATTTATTTTTGAGACAGAGAGAAACAGAGCATGAGCAGGGAAGGGGCAGAGAGAGAGGGAGACACAGAATCGGAAGCAGGCTCCAGGCTCTGAGCCATCAGCACAGAGCCCGATGCAGGACTTGAGCTCACAAACTGTGAGATCATGACCTGGGCCAAAGTTGGATGCTCAACCGGCTGAGCCACCCAGGCGCCCCTGAATAAAATTAATAATCTTAAGGCCATATTGAAACCTCAACCAATGCATACTGACTTTTTTTTTAAGTTTACTTATTTTGAGAGAGACAGAGCAAGTGGGAGAGGGGCAGAGAGAGAGAGAGAGAGAGAGAGAGAGAGAGAGAGAATCCCAGGCAGGCTCCGTGCTGTCAGCGCAGAACCTGACACGGGGCTCGAACCCACCAACCATGAGATCATGACGTGAGCCGAAGTCGAGAGTCGGACGCTTAACTAACTAAGCCACCCAGGCGCCCCGTGTTGACTTTTTAATCATACAATAAAATACAAACCATCTGAAAATGCGAGAAGTTTGTGCACACATTCCCTTTAAAATTGTCAAAATAACTGGGCCCCAAAACATGGATGAATAAGGATGTGTTTCCAAGAAAGTAACCAGCAGCTGTTTCAATGGAGATGGATGTCAAGATCTCACTGACTGTTGCCAGAGACCTCACGCCAGGCCACGCAAACCCAGCAAATGCTCCGAGATCGATTACATCTCAATCGCTGACCTTGAGTTCATGAAGAGCGAAATCCCAGTACCTTTAAACACATTCACCAGGTCTTAATTAATTAATGAAATAGGGGAGGAGAAGGTTTGAAGGTATCCGGCCGTTAGGTTTTTTCTTACTCGCCTGTGTGCCTGCACACGCGCACACGTGTGCACACGAACAATCGAACACTTAAAAATGACTAAGAATTGCAGGAAGCAAGGACCTTGAGGACTGTTTACTAACCACACGGAAGAAATCCTCACTTTTGACCAGGGGTCGACTCCGGCAACACGGCCAAGAGGTTCCAGCTGCAACCAGCAAACGTCCCGGTAGAGGGTCAGACGGTAAACACTTCAGGGGCCACACGGCCTCTTTTCGTGCTCCCCTCTGTCGCTGCCGCGGGGCGACGCCCGTAGACAGCAGGTGAGCGGATGAGTGTGGCTTTACTTACGGAAAGTGAAATTTGAATTTCATGTAATTTTCATGTGTCATGAAAATTTTCACACTTTTCCCCCACCCATTTCAAAACACGTGAAACTTAATGCCTAGCTCACGGACCACACTGGTCTGATGTCACCTGATGTCCCCGACATGGTGCCAACGTCCCCTGAGGGTCAACAGAGGGCTACCGTTTCCATGGTGAAACCCAGAAGGAACCACAGCCAAGGTGTGGAGGCAATTCCAGAGAGACCAAGAGGAGGGAGGGGCTCCTTCCTGGAGAGAGAGGTGCCGGGGTGAGCGCAGGCCCTCCCGAGCTCCTCCCACCGCCCGGGCTGGTGCTCTGGGAGAGATGTTCCTCATCCCTTTGGGGTCAGTTCAGTTCTTTGTTTCTGCCCGATCCTTAACTGCCACCTCCTAAAACGGCCCCGGGCACTCAGAGTCTTCTCCCTTTTTTCACTTCACACACCCAGAAGGTATGCAAGGTTTCATACCAGTAAGAACTCTAGATGAATCCACGCCCGCTCCACTCTGCCATGGTTCACTTAATACCGACACCTGCACAGCCCAGGTTGTCTGCAGTGATTTCTCTGTGTGTCCACTTCTATTTTGAGTGATTTCCTGAACCCCATGATGGTTATTCTGGATCCAGTCGAGAGTCTGATTAGATACTATTAAATACATCAGAACACGAAGGATTGAGTGAATGTATCTCACCTTCTGCTCACTTATCGTTAAAACACTCATCAATGGGGAGATATGCCATCATCATTTTTCAGATTGGAAACTACTGCTTTCTGCTCGGGAATCACAAGGGGGCATGATTATTAACCTTGCACTCTTTCTGGGGCGCCTGGGGGGCTCAGTCGGTTAAGCACCCAACTTCGGCTCAGGTCATGATCTCGCAGTTCGCGGGTTCGAGCCCCGCGTCGGACTCTGTGCTGACAGCTCCGAGCCTGGACCCTGCTTCGGATTCTGTGTCTCCCTCTCTCTCTGCCCCTTCCCTGCTTGTACTTTGTCTGTCTCTCTGTCTCTCTCTCTGCCTCTCAAAAATAAACATCAAAAAATTTTTTTTCTTAAAATCTTCCCTTCTTTCTAATAAACGTCGCAGTAGATACATACGAAATCTTATAGGGAATGTTCATATTATAATCTGCAAATTCTATGTCCCAACATTCAACCACAATCTGCAGAGAGGAAATTATGTCGAATTTCCCAGAAATGACAACCTTGGGATGTGTGGGAGAAAGAACGTAGATCTAAACATTCAGCTGGCTTAAATCCCCAGATGAGAAATGGAGAAATGCTCAACCCCCCCAAATCTTAAGACCTCTTTCTTATCAGTATTGACTCTCAGTTCTCTAAGCACTTCTCATAGTAATAATTCAATGCATATCTTAAAATAATAAAACATTGTAAAATAGACATCCTTTCATGAAATAACTATTCACATTTTAAGTGGTAAGTACCCAAATGTTTGGTGAAGCCCATACAACATAACTACCGTTCAGTGAACACCTATTATGTGCTAAGAACGTGGGTACTTTATAAACTCTCTAGAGGGAAGCACAATATTAATTATGATATTCATCTTCCAAGCTCACTATAAAGAATAGGTTTCTGGGGCGCCTGGGTGGCTCAGTCGGTTAAGCGTCCGACTTCGGCTCAGGTCATGATCTCACAGTTTGTGGGTTCGAGCCCCATGTCAGGCTCTGTGCTGACAGCTCAGAGCCCGGAGCCTGCTTCGGATTCTGTGCCTCCCTCTCTGTCTGCTCCTCCCCTGCTCACACTCTGTCTCTCTCTCCCAGAAATAAAGATTTAAAAATATTTTTTTAAAAAATAGGTTTCGAATAATTATAATCAAAAGATGAAATGGTTAACTAAACGAAAGGACTAATGTTTCTGTGTCACCGGATGGGATTGAAAGTTGAATGTCACCCACGCACCCTTCCCCAGAGTGAGCCAGCTAACCCAGAAGGAAACCCAAAGCTGTCTGACCCAGAAACAGAGCCATCAACCACCGTGCAAAATCGCCTCGGAAACCAACCAACAAACACACCGTGAGACAAAGAAAGCCGTTATCGAAGGAAATTGAGTAAGACTTGAGCAAGAAACTAGCATCGAATGATTGGCCGAGATGGTTTGGACATCTTCCGAATTCAAACTGGGAACAAGACTTGGTAATAAAGCAATGTATTTTATTTACTTACTAAACGTCTAGTCCTATCGACTCACGTTATTCGCGTGGCCCCGTTAGGTCATTATCCGCACCCTCGTTTCACCGGGAAGGCAGAGGAGGTGTGGGGAATTGAGCTCCTACGAAGCAACGAAGCCAAGCCCGCCCTGCCGTCGAACCGCACGCAACGCCTCCCGCAACGCGTCCTAGCGTCTGTGCAGTAAACTCCCATATCTGACCTAAGGTACTTGAGAAGATACTTTCTGAGAAGTTGCACGTCTGAGGTGACACGGTGACTTCTCTGCGTAACACAGACTTCACAGAGAACGCAAGTGGCTTGCGTGTCCGCGACCCCCGAGCGCCCACGAGTGCGCCCTGGCCATCTTCTGAGATGGGTAGTTGCTTGTGCATTTCATGAGGATCTCAACTCGGAATCTATAATTAAGTCTGCCGTGACTGATGAAAGGGCTCCTGCTGAAGCGGTTACAGACCAGGGCAAATTAAGTAACAAAAGGGCACACGCCAGAGACCTCGGCAGAGCCACTGGGGGACCCTCTCCTCGGGCACGGTTTCCAAAACGCTTACAGCCGCCCGCAAGACAGGAAGGCCACCAGAGAGGAAGAGCTGTGGTGCAGCACACCCAGAAAAGAATCCGCTAGCCAGACCGAAGCACGGGAGTCCGTCTCTGGGCGTCCCCTCGCTTGCAGCACTCGCGAAACACACTCCATCTCCCCGTGATGGGACAGGCGTCAAAGGAGACTTGGTGGCTGGGAGGCCAAACCAACGCCATGGGTGGGGCCTGGTGGGGCCAGCAGAAGTCAGTCTGCTGCTGTGGACGCAAATAGCCACTCGTCCAAGCCTGTTTCCGCACCCTTACGACGAGGAAGTTAGAGCCGAGGACCGCGGGGTCCTCCCCGGCTCTGACATCTCACGGCTGCGACTCCGAGGCTAAGGCGGGGACTTGTTTGGGCAAGCTGGGGCTGGCAGTGGGCAGAACGACGGTCCCGAGACACGCCTGCCTCATTGTTTTCTAGAAAAACACCAACGCCCTAAATGCCCATCTCTAAGGAAATGACTTAACACACCACGGCAATTTCCTGCTGCTGTTGAAAAGAATAATGGAGACTCACCTCCAAGACATGCCGTGGAGTGGAAAAGACAAACCGCAGTTATTATTATACGAACCCTCTCAAAATACTACTGTATATTTTACATAACCAAACACGAGTTTCTAACCATAAGAAGAAAACCACCGTGAAGACAGGTCCCCTTGGTGCCAGGACACGTGACAGGTGCCAGGAATTGGGGTAGGATATATCTGAGAGTCTAAGACTCTTGGTATGTTTCACAAGGCTTTTCCATTCTAATAACGACGACAAGTCTAGGGCGTCTGGGGTGTCTGTTCCTTGACTGCAGCTGCCCTAAGGCCGTAGTGGCTCAGGTCATTTGGCGAGCCTGGTTGCACAGAATTGGCCTTTCCGGTGGGTCTGTCCGCACCTGCTCCAGAGCAAGCAGACATGACATCCAGGAGAGGACGCACAGCCAGAGGCCACAGCCCAGCACGCGGGACCCCACCAGTCCAGCCGAGAGCCCCCAGAGACGGACAGACGGTCACGGTCAGTGGGGCCCGGACAGCCGGCGACGCCGTGAGGAGGGGCAATGCTGGACGGAGCACGGAGGGGTCTAGAAAACCCCATCTTTCTGTCTGATCAACACGACGCTACAGAGGAAGCCACCGGATTGGGGTGAGGACGTCTGACTCCGAGCCCCCCACTCGGCCAGTACGTGAGCGTGGGCTGTAGGTTCTCTGAGCGGCAGCTTCCTCACCTGGAAAATACAGCTAACAGTGACCGCTTCGCACCCCACGTGGCAGATTTGGAAATCAATGAGGTAACACGCGGAAGGTCAGCTGCAGACCGGAAAGTTCTTCAACTGCACATCCGCAGCAGCAGGCTGGCCTTGAACGTGTTTCAAAGCTACGACTCTCACTCCAGAGGAAAGGGAAGTCAAGAGGGGAAGAAAAGGAGGTGGCAGGTACAACGCAGCACCCTCAGAAGACAGGCGGGGTTAAAAGGGAAAGAAGGGACGTAGGCAGTTTATCGACGGATTCAGCCGAGGCCCCACAACACGCGAAGGCCCACACGTTATCGATCACGAAGGCGGTTCTGTGGCGTGCTTGAGACCAGACCCTCCAGCCAGGCTGCTCAGGCCCAAATCTTACATCCACCTTTCATGAGCTGTGTGACCCTGGGCAAGTGACTTAACCTCTCTGCTTTTTCTTTGCCTCTTCTGTAAAATACAACGATAGGATCGCTTCATAGGTGGTTAGGAGGAGTTAATGCTTATAAGGTACGTAGCTCAGTGCCTGGCACACAGGAAGCACCGTGTAGTTATCTGTGAAGTCAAGACGACGTGACCTCGGTCCGTGTGCCCACCACCGCACGTTCACCACCCGAGCCATCAAGACTGCCTCGGACGTTTCCGTGGCGTTCTGTAGTGCCTGGTGCCTCTTCCAACTTCCTGTACTCACCACTCACCGCACGCGCTGGTGGGGACCTTTTGAGCATTTCATTCATTCATTCATTCATTCAAATACTGCAGGGCCTTCTGGGGGCTGCAAAGGACAGAGTTAGAGCCTTGGTGTCCACGGTGCTGATCATTAAGGAAGGGGTTATTATTTCAGGGTGGTGTGCGACCCCTTGGGCAAATCTCTCCCCCGCTGGCAGAGAACCGGATTTTTTGCAGTCAGTCATCGCCCCCCACGCTGGCGGCCCCTCTGTCTTTCTTCCATCATCCAGTGGGGACGACCAAAGGCAGCGTCCCTGCGGGTCTCCTTCTGTGTGACGACAGCCCTCTGCAACTTCGTCCCGGTCTTGAATCTCTCCCTCACCCGGGGTGTCTCCAGAAGGTGTTTGTTTTTCTTTCAATTATTTTTTAATCTGTGTTTTAGAGAGAAAGAGAGAGCGCACGAGTGGGGGAGAGGGGCGGAGAGAGAGGAGAGAGAGAATCTCAAGCAGGCTTCACGTGTAGCACAGCCCTTCGGCCAGTGTGCGAGCTTGGGGTGTGCCCGATGTGGGGTTCGATCCCACAGCCCTGGGATGGTGACCTGAGCCAACACCAAGAGTCAGACACCTGACCGACTGAGCCACCCAGGTGCCCCAGGGTGTTTTTGTTTTTCAAGAAAACACTTCTAGAAGACCTAGTTTTTAAAATGGCTCCTTCTGGAAAGAACAATTTCAGTCTTCTGAACAAAACTCACACATGAACACGTTAGCCCCTCTTCAGAACAGAACAGTGGGGCGTCGCCGCACTGGTGGATTGCAATCGACTGCGAATGAGCTCTTCATTCCCGGGCAGAACCCCACGGAAAGACCAGCCCCGCACACCCAGCTGCTCTGGAATGTTCTGCAATAAGAATTAGCAGAACTCGGAGTTTAACGGAAGCCCCTTCCTTGTTCTGCAAACTCGATCTGTCCACTAAACCGTCTGCCTCAGAAACTGCCAACTCAGAGGAGAAAGGCAGGCACCAAACTTGGGTCAGATCCAAGCCCTCCGCCCCCAAAACAGCCGTTTCCGTGACTCTGCCCTGCCCGCCAGGACACCACCATTGCCACGAAACACGTAGGCACCCATTTCACACGCGTAGAGTTATTACACTGGTTGATTTTACTTTTAATATCATAAGAGTAACTACAACCTGTAGCAGGAAAGCAGAATATGGACAAAAATATAATCATAATATAGTATGATGCTGGGGCACCTGGGTGGCTCAGTCGGTTAAGCATCCGACTTCAGCTCAGGTCATGATCTAACGGTTCATGGGTTCGAGCGCTATGTCGGGCTCCTGCTTCGGATTCTGTGTCTCCCTCTCTCTGCCCCTCCCCAGCTCGCACTCTGTATCCCTCTGTCTCTCAAAAATAAATAAACATTAAAATTTAAAAAAAAAAAAGAATATAGTATGATCCGAAAAAAACAGGAAGTGTAAGCAGAATAAATCAGCAGGTGCTAGTTTTCTCAGGGCTTAGTTATCAAACGCTGGACTTTCTGGAAAAGCAACCTACGTTCTGGGACTTGGCCGAGCGGATGTCAGGAGGCCCAAACAGTTCACTCTAAGTTCCAGCTCTGTGCTCCAACCACCGGGCGACACTGTCTCCTCTCAACACCACATCAGAACACACGTGGAGGGTGGAGACCCCTCCTCCTGTCCCTCAGGGGAAGGACAGGCCCCAACACATTTCAAGTGCGAGGGTGTTGCGTGAGGCCGCACAGGCCTGCTACACGAGGAAGCAGCGGAGAAGGAGCGGGGGCAGCCGGGAGGCACGGGGCTCAGGTGGCCGGAAGCTTTCCCTGGTTTTCTTTCCCCCTTCCGGCCACAAGTTCAAACAGGGTAGGGTTCTAAAAATACTGTCCCCACATCGCAAGGAACCAGCAGACCGCGGGGGTCACACCTTTGAGCTCAGCGTCACCTGTCAACCACCTGAGAGGGGCAGAATGCCCATTCGACGGCGAGTTCCTCACGTACCCTTTATCATCCTTTCTCTGGGGTTCTAGAAGAAAACTGCCACGACACCCTTCGGATAGGACTGCTGACGTCCGTCGTAGGCGGAAGACTTTTTCGTTTCCTTTATCGCATCCTCCGAAACGGGTGAGGCTCTGCTTCTCGGAGCAAAGCACCGGGCGTCCCTTCTGGAGACCTGGCCTTCTTCGGTCTGCTCAGAGTTTCCTTCTGTGCTTCCCCCCGTCTCGACAGGAGCGAGCCCCTTACCTTCAGTTCAGGAATTCCATCCCGCTCTACCGTCCCGGAATAATTCCAGCCACTCTCTTTTGAGCACCCTCCACCTCTGTGGGCCCACGTGACTCCTCACGGCTCTCGGTGACGCCAGCACGAACCATCCCTGTGCTTGGCTCCCCGGGAACACCTCTAAGCTGACTGCAAGGTTCGGGGCCTGTATCTCCAGGGGGATATGACAGAAGTGCTCTGTAAAGGTGACCAGTATAAATTTTTTTAAATGTTTCTTTATTTTTGAAGGAGAGAGAGACAGAGTGTGAGTGGGGGAGGGGCAGAGAGAGAGGGAGACACAGAATCCGAAGCAGGCTCCGGGCTCCGAGCTGTCAGCACAGAGCCCGACGCGGGGCTCGAACTCACAGACCGCGAGATCATGACCTGAGCCGAAGTCGGACGCTTGACCGACCGAGCCACCCAGGTGCCCCAAAGGTGACCAGTATAAAGGGGACTGAGTAGGGTCCAGATAAAGTTGTAAGAAAAACCAGAGGTGCGTTAGGGCAGAGGTGAGTTAGGGCAGACGGGCCTCGGCCAAGCCTCCCGGGTTGAGGCTGATTCTACGGCCCAGGAGCTGTGAGCCTGGCTCAAAGCGGGATCTGCACATTGTTCTGAAAAACTAAAGCACTGAGTCTTGAGGCCCAAATGAGGCGCCCCGTGGGCACATACGTGCATTCCTCATGCACATACACGCGTGTGCTATGCACATGAAGAGAGACAGAGAGAGAGAGAGAATGACCCACACCCTGAAAATAGACCTCCCTTTCCGGTATCCATAAAGCATGTCACAAACATGAGCTCTAACTTTTTCCCCAAAGAAGAACTCCGTCACTTCCTAAAAGTAGAATCCGTTCAGACCCTATTCTCCGACCACGGTGCAACACTTGAGACGTACGGCCCCGATGTTCTCCCCACCGTCCTGCTGGGACTTGAGTCCAGCTGCGCCCTGGGCCCAGGCACAGGTAGTGCACGCGGCTCTGACTCCAGAGGGGACGGTGTCAGAGTCATCATAACCCACCGGGGGCGAGGCAAGATTTCCTCGCTTCGTGGCTCTTCTCCTGGGTCGTCTGCAGCTTTGTTTCGCGAGCTCACGTGCTGCTGTTTGGGGTATGGCCCCGGGACGGGACGGCTTCTCTCCAAACCACTCTGTCACGGTCACAGTGAACATGTTTAATGCTTGTTTCTTGAATTTCGCCCGGTTTGTTTTCATACTGCAAGACGCTTCCTTTTTTGAAATCCTTTTAGTCCAGACTTCATAGTCAACCTTTCACAGATACGGTGCAATTTTTCATAAAAATAGGTAGGTTTTACTTATTTATTTTTTTGGTTTGGGGGTTGTTTTTTTTTTTGCTTTGTTTTTTATTTACTTTTATTTGCCTTTATTTTATGCAGAATTTACTCCCGGATCGTACGTTTTCATTTCTTCAGTTCCTTCCGGGATATCTCTTTCTTCTGTGCAACCTCCTCTCCTGGTTCCGGAACAATCTGCCCTTGGAGCGTCTCCATGTGGCAGGGCAATTCACGCATGGGTGAGTCCGACCATGAGCCCTGTAAGTTCTGCACCACATCTTGGGGGTTTTGCTCACCTGGATGTGCTCAATGACCAAGAGTCTGTGTCTAACCCCTTAAGCTCAGCATCACTCCGTGCATTTTTGAAGCACGTGCAGTAAAAAATCAGGACTCTTTTTGGCCACCAACCCTGCACCCAGCCCCTCTGTGTGGCCAGCTCTACCACTGTAGCCACAGAATGGCACACATTGCTTCTGCAAAGTGACCTGCTTCTCATACTTGGTGGCCATTCCTATACGCACAGCCCGGGTGGCCTGGACAGTTTCACTCAGGTTCTCAAGTTCAACACGAAGCACTATCAACCATAGCCAAAAGTATGGAAAGAGCCCAAATGTCCATCGACGGATGAATGGATAAAGATGTGGTATACACATACAACGGAGTATTACTCGGCAATCAAAAAGAATGAAATTTGCCACTTGCAACCCCATGGAAATGGAGGGTATTATGCTAAGCAAAATTAGAGAGAGACAAAGATCAATGACAAATTAGACAAAGACAAAGACAAATTAGAGAAAGACAAAGATCACATGACTTCACTATGAGGACTTTAAGACACAGAACGGATGAACACAAGGGAAGGGAGGCAAAAATAATATAAAAACAGGGAGGGGGACAAAACAGAAGAGACTCTGAAATATGGAGAACAAACAGGGTTGCCAGAGGGGGGATGGGCTAAATGGGGAAGGGGCATTAAGGAACCTACTGTTGCAATCACTGTTGTACTATATGTTAATTTGGATGTAAATTAAAAAAATAAATGAATCTTTTTTTAAAAAGTCAGGGGCGCCTGGGTGGCTCAGTCGGTTAAGCGTCCGACTTCAGCTCAGGTCAGGATCTCACAGTCTGTGGGTTCGAGCCCCGCATCGGGCTCTGTGCTAACAGCTTAGAGCCTAGAGTCTGTTTCAGATTGTGTGTCTCCCTCTCTCTGACCCTCCCCCGTTCATGCTCTGTCTCTCTCTGTCTCAAAAATAAATAAAGGTTAAAAAAAAAAATTAAAAAGATCTGAACCTCTTGATCTGCATGACTTTGTGGGGTTTTCTGGGTCCAGGGGAGAAGGAGCCATTTTCAGAGATCCCCTCAGGCCACGTACAGGAAGAGTAGTTTTGCTCTGACTCAACCTGAGAATTATTTTTCACGTGTGTTCGCCACATGTATTCTGTGACGTGAAAACTCTGCTGGGGCTCGGTTTTGGTGCCATACTTACCATGTTTCCGGTTTTCTGGTTTCTTTCGCTTCCTACCTTTTGCCATTCGGCCCAATTTCCCAGTTTTGCGTTTTGTGGGTTTTCATCGTGTTGAGCCGTCCGCAGCTTGGTTTCATGAAGAGCTTTATGATAAACGGAAACTTCTATTCCTTGACTCCTCCGCTTTGCACAGGCTCCCTTAATAACACACCACGAAAGATAAACTTGTTCGCTCACTTCTCCGCGTCATTTTGGTTCTGGCTTCTTAAATTACAGTATTTCATTTTTCTAGTAATTCAATACCTGTACCCTTGATTTTATCAAACTGACATCCTCTCTACGGGCTCAGTGATCTGGGCGTTGAGGAAATAGGCACAGACTCCCACCTTCTATTCTGCCTTTTCGGTGTCTGACGTTATTTTACATGCTTAACACTGGTGGCGTTTACACCCTCTCCTGTCACAAAACCCCCCCAGTCATTTGCCTTTGGTTCTATATCTAAGGAGACTCTAGGTTTTCTTTTTCCCCTGGCTTTTCCAAGGACCCCTTGGCTTGCTGAACTCCCTTAAAGAAAAAAAACTTTGGAGCACCTGGCCGGCTCAATCGGTAGAACACCTGACCCTTGATCTCAGGGTCATGAGTTCAAGCCCCACGTTGGGCGTGGAACCCACTTAAGAAAATAAATATTAAAAATAAAGCTTTCAAAACAAAGATTACTATCACTCCACGACCTGATTTCTCCTGTATTCTAAATGTCTCAGAACCTTGTCCTTGAAAGTAGACCTTGGCTCCACCTTTAAATCCTCTCATCTGCTTGGCCACATGATGTTTTCTCTATAAAACATTACCCTTGAAAAATCTGCATGTGCTGTAATGTCCCAAATTCTAGAACTGATTTTTAACTCTTTGTTTCTAAGATATTAAGATAAACAATTACCCTCTGTTGAAACTTATGACTGAAAATGACGAGATAACCCCAGAATTCAAACTATGACTTAAGAAATCTTATACATCCATGGGGCGCCTTGGGGGCTCAGTCAGTTCAGTGTCTGACTCTTGATTTCGGCTCAAGTCACGATCTCACAGTCCGTGAGATCGAGCCCCACGTCAGGCTCTGCGCCGACAGCTTGGAGCCTGCTTGGGATTCTCTCTCCCTCCTTCTCTCTCTGCCCCTCCCCTGCTCTCTCTCTCTCTCTCTCTCTCAAAATAAATAAATAAACATTAAAATTATGTATATCCTTAAAAAAGAATCTTTTACTTCGAAAGAAAAATATTCGAACTTGCATTTAATTTTAAAGATCGATGGCGGAAGACCCGAATTTACTTTGTTTCTATAGATTTGCCTATTCTGAACGTTTTGCTTCAATATCCCAGCACTTAGCAAAAACTGTTTCCGCTTTCTTAAGACGTAGATGTTGACAAGATGCTAAACTGCCTTTTACGATTGACTGTCAATGAAAGAAAAACACATAAACCTTTTAAACATAAAAACGTTTTAAACACAAAAAGCATTTTAAAATGTGCCAGCAACCAGTCTAACAGTGAAGGTGGAGCCCGATGAGAGAAGTCTACCCTCCACGAAAGTGTGTGTTTCCAAAGTCCGGAAGCTCAGCTCTGAGTGAAGACGGACTACGAACATACCGAACTTGGAGGGGTGGACCGTGCACTTGTCTGTCCGGCTACTTGAGGGCCCACACAGAGACGTCAGGGTTTGCTTTTATATAAATGCCCATTTATGTGTCAAGCTTTTATTCACCCACAGAACCCAACAGTCCTGCTCCTGTAGGGCTAAGCACCTTACATCAGAAGGGAGAGTTAAATGGGGAAAGGGTCTCACAGAGGGAAGGGACGAAGGAAAGGCAGGACAGGAGAAGGCAGAGCCCCTCCGGGCACAGGGGCGGAGACGTGGGTGAGAAGCGGGGTCCCAGCGCTTTGCTCGGTGGATGCGCGTATGCGTGCACGTGCACGGCATGGCGGGACACACAATCGGGCTGATCGGGCGGCAGACAAGGCAGCTGGCATGTGTCCCTTGAGTGGGTCTCATTCATTCGGCCTCAAATGTCTCTGAAATACTTCGAGATGAGCCTCCTCTCCGGCCGCTGTCCCAGAGGTGCTGTCAGAGGACCAGAGTAGGACTCGTGACCATCATCCCGGCCCGCTCTCAATGGATGTGAGATTCAGGGGTGGCTCAACTCAACCGCCAAGGGCTCGGGAAATGAAAGTCCGGCCAAACGACTCTTTCCGGAAGCTTCCCTGTTGTTTTCCACTGGCTTTGCCCTACGCAGCCGCCCCATCACTACAAGACAAAGACCCTGAATGGACAGGCTGTCAGACTGCCAGATCCTGGACGAGTGGGACCCACGTTAGGTAACAGCGAAGACAACGGTTTCTCTTTTCTCGTGCAGGCTCTACGTTTATAAACACAGACAAGCACTGCTATTCGAAAGGAAAAGCTCTCTACCTGAAAAATGATGCTAAGATTTGTAACACAGGCATCAAAGACACAGGTTGAGCCGGACTAACTTTACAGGATGCTTCATTCCCTAAATATTTAACCTGATGGAGCATCACCACAGATCACTCTTCTTTCTGAAGCCTACCGAGGGGCAGATGAAATATAAACACGAGGTCTGCCTGCTATCAGAGGTAAGCGACTTTTTGAACGTGCTCAACAAGATTAGAAGTAAATCACAGACAAGATTAGTCCTTCAAGACACAACCAAAAGGGAAGGAAGGTCTCTTCCGCAGGTGGTGCTGGGGACACTGGATATCCACATGCAGAAGGGTGAAATTAGACCCCTATCTTACACCATTATAATCAAATAACTTGAAATGGATTAGAGGCATAAACGGAAGCAGTGAAACCGTAAAACTCCTAACAGAAAACAGGGGAAAGCTCCTTGACTTTGGTCTTGGCGACGATTTCTTGGCTAGGACACTGAAACCACAAGCAACAAAAGCACAAATTAGGAAGCGGGACGACATCACGCTCAAGTTTCTGCATAGCGGAAGAAGCAATCCACACAATGGAAAGGCAGCCGATGGAATCCTACACTATCCAAGTGTAAGGAACTCATACAACCCAACGACAACAAAAACTAAACAATCCAATTAACAAACGGGCAGAGGAACTGAATACACACTCTTCCAAAGAAGGCATCCAGATGGCCACGAGGTACATGAAAAGATGCTCAACATCACTCATCACCAGGGAAATGCAAATCCAAACCACACTGAGATACCACCTCACACCTGTCAAAACAAGAGATCACAGGGGCACCTGGGTAATTCAATTGGTTAAGCGGCTGACTTTGGTTCAGGTCATGATCTCGCGGTCTGTGAGTTCGAGCCCCGCGTCGGGCTCTGTGCCGACAGCTCGGAGCCCGGAGCCTGCTTTGGATTCTGTGTCTCCCTCTCCCTCTGACCCTCCCCCTGCTTAGGCTCTGTCTCTATCTCTCAAAAATGAATAAACATTAAAAAAAATTTTTCAAAGACAAGAGATCACAAGTGCGGGTGAGGATGTAAAGAAAAGGAAACCCTCATGAACTGTTGGTGGGAATGTAAATTGGTGCATGAATAAGTTCTGGGGGGTCAGACGTACAGCGTAGTGATTATAGTTAATAATAGCGTATTATACACTTGAAAGATGCTAAGCGAGTAGATCTTAAGTGTTCTCACCACACACACAGAAAAATGGTAATTATGTAATGGGACAGAGACGGTAGTTAATACCACGGTGGTGATCGTTGTGTCAAATCAGCACGCTGTATGCCTTAAACTTACATGATTATCGCATGTCAACTACATCTCCACAAAGCTGAGGGGATAAAAAAGATCAGCCGTTCAAAGATAAACATTTGGCACAGGGAATCAGCAACATAAACACCTAAACTGATTGCACATCACAAACTCTCAAGGATAGTGATGTGAAGAAACCAATGGGAATGTGATAGAATCAGGCCGAAAGATTGCATTTTTAAAGGAAGCGATCTCTACGTTAGTCTGTATATTTTCCACCGGGGTTTTAGGGCATCTCAAGTGAAGTTCTCATTATTTTTAACAAGAGTAAAATCTGCCATGTCTGCATGGAAATCTCAGGATTAGAAGGGACACAGAGTCCATCTAGACAGGTTTTTTTTTTAATGTTTATTTATTTATTTGAAAGAGAGAGACTCCCAAGCAGGCTCCACACTGTCGGTGCAGAGCCAGATGTGGGGCTTGAACCACGCACCGAGAAATCATGATTTGAGCTGAGACAAAGAGTTGGGCGCTTAACCGACTGAGCCACCCAAGCGCCCCTAGAAAGTTTTTAGGCATAAAGCCCCCTTATGATAGGCCTTCCCGAGTACCACTGGGCTATCTGTTGTTCAAAGACAGCACTAGAAGCGGGTGGCTCCAACCGTTGAGCTGAAACCCTGCTTGGAAAATGACATGCTTCCTTCCTTCCCTCCTTCCCCTTCTCCACGTCTATTCCTGCTTGATCCTCTGGACCCACACACGACACACTTAATCGTGTTTTGTGCCGGCACCTCAAACAATTCAGCACAGCAAAGCCTTCCAGTTTCCAAACCATGATTTTTTTTTTTTTTTACAACGCCGGGGGCCAGGAACCCTCCTCACCACCATTCCGGTGGCTTCCCCGTGTGCTACAGTGTCCCTGAACCTTTATTGGTCTTGGCCATGGCTCACGCTTTCCACTAAGATAGCTTCCAAGCAATACACGTTGGAGAATTGTGAGAAATCATTGAGGCAGGAAGCTAGCTCACAGAAATGAAGCCAGTGAGCAAACACACAAGGCATTTGGCCAGTTGTGAAGAGAAAACCCCCTCGGGCATCCCGTTTTTGCCACGCAGGTGGAAGAGGACCAGACTGATCCTACGACTCGCCCGGAACACGTTCTCATTTTGACTGAGAAAACTTGAGTTCTCCTGATTTCTTTTCATTAAAAGAATTTTAATTATCTTTGTTCTTTGAGTGACGGTTTTTAAAATTGTTACTCTCTCAAGCCTTTGATTCCTTTCTTGCAGCCAAGTATTGGCTGGGGACATGGGCGATGTGCCCTGGGTCATCTGGTCTTCAGTGGGAGCTCAGGGTCTCGGGAGAACAAGCTTCCAAGGACTTGACAACCAGGAGATTGTCTGTACGACGAAAACCTACTGAATGACTGTTACTAGTGTCAGAGGCTGCAAGTCGGGGCTCCCACCACCGTCTGCCACGCAGGCTGGGACACGCAGGTGGCAGGGCTGCTCCTGTGACAACTCTGGGTTCCAGGGTGGGTGGGGGAGGGACCCCACGGCTGTTTGTCAGGAAAAACGTCAGGAATTGTCGGAGCCTGGAAAAACAGCAGCTAGAAAACTGAAAACAGGAGACCAGACATCGGCTTCCGAAGCCGAGTGTTAGGGGAGGGTCAGGAAGGGAGGGTCTAGCGGGCAGCTCCAGGCGCCATTCCCAAGCTTGGTCACTCATCCACGTCTCTGATGCCACAGGATGTGGGTAATGCTCAGGATCCTGAATGCAAGGGCTCCCAGGTTGTCTTAAAGAAACCTCCCATGGGGGCGCCTGGGTGGCTCAGTTGGTTGAGTGTCTGGCTTTGGATTTCAGCTCAGGTCATGATCTCAGGGTCCCGGGATCGAGCCCCACATCGGGCTCTGCCCTGGGCATGGACCCTGCTTGGGATTCTCTCTCTCTCCGCCTTTCCCGCCTGTGTGAGCCCTCTCACACGCACATGTTCTCTCTCATGAAAAAAATAATAAAAAAATGTTTTTAACTTACCAAAAAAATGTTTAGAAACCCCCTATGGTCCAAACTGACTCCATACAGCAGGATCAACACCACGTGTTCCTTCCTCGTTTCCAAAATTGCCTTGTCTGGGTTTACAGATTACAGTTCTTTCTTCTACACGACCAACGAAGCCAGAGCGGGAACGCGAGCCTGGAGATGAGGTCCATCGCAGACAAGTCTGTGGTTGCCCCACGGTCTCGGAAACCATCATTCTAGCGCACTGACCTTGGTATTTCTTAAACTTGAAGGGACCTACTCTCTCTGCACCCCTCGTTAGCTTAGTTTGGTTTACCTGGTAGCACTTACTTCGTGATCTGCCCTTTAATAAGCGCATAGACAAAGACCTGAAGACTGCAAGAAAAATGAACAAAATCCGATGAAGCGCGGACGCCTTTCGCGTGCCTGGTGTGCATGGTGCTCCTAACGGGTCCTCCTCTCCTGACTTTTGCAGGGCCTTCCCGCCCGCTGGCCCTGAGCGCAGTGTGCTATTTACTCGGCCGCTGTCCACCCAGGAGATGCGGAACCAAAGGCAGGGCCTAGAGGGACACGCTTACTCTAACACCATGAGAGGGACGGCAAAGTCACCCGCCATTGTTTTCCATGTCATTTCTAATAAAATCTACAAAAAAAAAAAAAAAAAAACTACAGAGAAGTTTTTTCTGGAGATTAAAAAAAAAAAAGTTACTAGAACTTTCTAATCCCTCCTTCTCGACCGACTAGCCAGACAGGCTGCTCAGAATCAATGCAGTCCAGGGGGAATGCATCCCTGAGCGTATCCGGTTGGAGGAGAATCAGACCACACAGCAGAGTGGAGAGAACGTTCGCGTCCTGAACTGCACAGATGTTTTCCAAGCCAGCTTCCAGAGGAAGAAAATGCTTGTGTCCCCCACCACCAAGGATGCCCAAGTCCTCACCCCATAATCTCAGAATGTCACCTTCATTGGAAATAGGGTTCTTTGCAGATGATCAAGTTGGAATGAGGTCATCGGGGGGGGACCTTCATCCAATGTGACTGGTGCCCCTGTGCAAAGGGGAGATGTGGACACAGACACACACACACAGGGGGGACGCCATCAAAGATGGAAATCGGAGTGTTGGTGCCACGGGCCAAGGAACCCCGAGGGCAGCTAGCAAACCACGTGAGCCAGCAGGGAAGCCTGGAGCAGGTTCATGGCCTCTGAAGCGGCCACGCTGGGATTTCACCCACACCTGATCTTGGACCCCCCCCCCCCCCCGCCCCCAGGACCGTGACAAATTAATGTCTGACGCGTAAGCCACCATCAGGGGGAACTCTATTACGGCAGTCCTAGCAAACTAATACAGACGTGAAATAATCATTTTTGAAACCTGATTTAAAAAGTTCCATCATTGGGGTGCCTGGGTGGCTCAGTCGGTTGAGTATGTGACTCTCAGTTTCAGCTCAGGTCAATATCTCAGGGTTTCATGAGTTCGAGCCCCACAGTGGGTTCTTTGCTGACAGCGTGCAACCTGCTTGGGATTCTCTCTCTCTCCCTCTCTCTCTGTCTCTCCCCTGCTCATGCTCCCTCTAAAAAAATACATAAATAGTTCTATCAGTCCAATTTCCTTTGCTCTCCACCCTGCTCCCCTTCCTCCCCTTCCCTGCCTGACTCTCCCGTGCAGACCTTCCTACCCAATTCCAGAGACGGAGGACAGGGCCGTGGATTTAAGTCAGAGGCCAAGGGTCCACCAGCCAGTGGGCTGCTGCTGGCCAAGCCACTCTCCCACCCCTGCTGTTAGAGCAACCTTGAGTTGTCTGGCTCCAGCTGAGGCTAAGCATCACCTCTGACCTGCTCTCGTGGATGGGCTCCCTGCCCCCACCTCCAGCCACACCACCCAGCACAGGTTGGCTCCCGGGTGGGGTGATGGCTGGGACGGGCCCCCTGCCTGCTGAGGAAAGGGGGATGGCCTCAGGGCGGGGGGAGATCCGGACGGGCACTGCGCATCCCACACAAACACACTATCTGTTTCTAAAATCTACTGGGAACCAATCAATCAATAGTGGTTTCTGGGCCCAGGAGACAGTTCTACTAAGAAGCCTTAAGGACAGAAGGCCGGGAACCCCTGGTAACGTTGAAAATGCCCTGTTACTCCGAGATTCCCATTCTAGGCACACAGGGAGGGAGAAGGGACAGGAGGAGCCACACGTTGGGTGTTGAAAACAAACAGGAAATAGTCCCAGGCTGGAACGCTGAGAGGCCCTGAAAAGGACTGAACCACAGACGTAGGAAAATCTAAGCGACAACGTGGGGTGAAACACACAACCTGCAGAATGACAGGCGTCGTGGTTTCAGTTTTTTAATTACATAAATTTTAAGCTACACAAAGCTATTCTGTATATCATTTTTTAATACACACGTACTCTTAACAAAAAGTACAAAAGTGGAAGGGAAGGCATTGTACCAAAGTCTTATTAGCCATGGCTGTGGAGGCGGGAAAGGACTAGAAATACTAAAGTCAAAATACTTTTTTTTTTTTGCAGAATTTCATTTTTTTCTTTCTCTTTTGGTTTTACTACAAAAAAGAAAGAAAAAAAAAAGCCAAAATATTAACTATCAAACTAGACGCTAGGAACCTCATACCTTGTTGAATTTTTCCGAAACTCCTCTACCGTTTGACGACCTCCTCTAAAATATCCAAATGGGAAAAAACATTCTTAGGAGTAGTCCTCCCCATCGGGATACGGTAGCTCTCAGAAAGAGGAGTGCACTCCAAAGCGGTTCCACGGGATCCAGCGTTCAGAGGCCACCGGCCACCCAGGAGAGAGCTGGTCAGTCACCGGGCCTCCTGGACCAAGCTCACCAGGGGCTGGCCTCCTGGCTGGACGGGACGGCCACGAAGCACCATGAGCCCTGGCTCAGGGAGCCAGGAATCATTTCACCTTGCCTTAGAAGCTGTCACAGCTTGAAAAGCAGCCCCCAATCCTGATGCCATTCAGCAAGCATCACCATTCTATGTTCCAGACCACTGAATATTCACCAGGAATTAAGAACAGTGCCCCGTTTGTGGGGACTGCTGTCCAGGGAAACAGGTGGATCATGGGGACGCCTCCAAACTGTGTTCAGTGCAGAGGGGACAGGTACAATGGGAGGCCTCGGGAGCCTCTTCCAGAAGACACGATGCTAGACGTGAGCCCTGAAGGCAGGGGCAGTGGTTGGCCACAACAAAGCCTCAAGGAATCCCAGGTACACGTCCTTGGCTGGACCCTCACTTCTCAGGTCAATCCTGGACCCTGGAGCGGTGGTAGGGAGTCAGCTGGCTCTCATTTTAGAGAAGTTCTGCTTCCCTGGGATCTTTCAGGACACATAACCCTGAACTCAGTCACCTAACACGCCTCAAACATTGTTCCGGACAAGTCAGCAGCATACGAAAGCCTGCTCTCTTCTCCGCAGAAAATGTACCCTAGACATTCCCCCAAATGTCACCTCTCTCTCTCTGGGGGTTCAGGACCCTCCTCCATGGGGCTTTCATGTGTCTGGGGGCAGGAGAGGGGTCAGCGAGCGCTCCTGGCCCAGCCAGACCGCCCTGTGTCAGTCTGGGCCTCAAGGATTCTACACCAAGTGATACTTGGCCGTGACGTTCTCAGCTTGTTGAAGGGAAAGTCTGCGGACATCTGCGGCATCAGGCTGCAGGGCAGAGGTAATTGTACTGTTCCTAACGTCTGATAGCCCGCTTTACGGACCCCAGGGAGCGAGGTCTACGCAGTCAGTAACAAGAGCAGCTTGACTCACCTGGATCGCTGTACTGCTTGGAGACGGAAATGCCTGGAGTGTTCTCTTGCACTGACATCTAGGGAACTTAGGAGTAGACAAGGTGAGGACACACGCATTCCCAAAAGACGCAGGGGCCCCACGGTAGGAGCTGTGGGCACCAGCCCATGGCTGTTCTCGTCCTGCCCTCAGCCCCCGGGTCTGCTCGTAACATAATTCTGACGTCATCTTGCAGCGTGGACGTATGTCCTTCATATCATACCCTTGCCACTTAGGAGAGGGGAGGTGGGCAGGCCTCAGAGGGGAGTCTGTGGCCAAAGGAAAGCTCCTGGGTTTCCTTGTGAGAGAGAACCGGAGCGAGTCCGTGGGCCGAGTGGGGGGCACCGGCACTCAGGGGAGAGGGCGAAGTGCACAAGGTAAGGGTTCCGGGGATGCTGTCGGGGCAGGGGTGAAGCTGCCGCGAGAGGGGGTGTCGGCCCCAAATAGGGGGAGAGCCCCATCCTCGGAGGCTGCCGCGAGCAGGTGCAGGCTGTCGGGACAAAGATCCACTCGTTAGAGGGAGACAGGAACCGAGGTGATCGCTCTTTCTCCAACGCGGGAGCCGAGGTCCTGTGTTCAGAAGTCCCCAGTGGCCTCAGTGTGTCGGGGTGACCGCCGCAGGCACGGGGGAGCGGTGCCCACAGCGGCCCACGCAGGACAGAGAGGGGCTACTGGTTCCCCCCGGGCCTGGGCAGAACGCGACCCCTCTTGCCCTCTGGTTCTCTGCTTCCTGTTAGCAGCCGTGGACCTTCTGGAGTGTTTCGACCGGGAAGGATTACAAACACGAGGTTTTCTCCCTAAGCACCATCTGCTTGGGTGGAAAAGAGATACTCAGACTCTTGGAAAGAAACACGGGTCATGAGCAACGGCACTGACCCCTTACGCTTCAGGAGGGTGTAACCCCTCTGCTCACGCGCAGCGGCTCGCGGTCTCGTGTCCTCGGGAAGTTCCAGACATCGGTTCTTTCACGTGCCAAGGAAAATACTCAGCCATTATTCCGGAAGAGCATTAAGAGACCTCACGAGTTCACACACAGGTACGGGGGCCAGACAGCAGCGCGAGAACAATATGCAGGTTTACTGTCCCCGGGATGCGGCACCTGTCACCACACACGCCAGGCTGCGGCACGCCCGAGTCCGTGGATGCTGAGCCAGCCCTAAGCAGAGCCGTGCTTTATTTCTAAGGCAATTTCTCCTTCAGGGGCAGTTACGTATTTTATAAATTTGTCTCATGAAGGATTAGGCAAACTCACCTTTCCCATAACAGACTTCCCACGCGCAGAACGATAAAATACCACCGATTTGGAAAGTGCGCATCCCTTGTTACCGCAACCGGTAAAACATTATACAGACGGAGGGGAGTCTCAGCGTGTGGATTACGAAGCTCTGCGCCTATGTCCTTGTGCTATTCCAGATCCACTTTCCAAGTCGTGACTCACAGTAAGACAAACTCGGACTAAATTCCCAGCAAACCTGAAAGAGCGCTGAGAAGTCACTTACTCGCCGGGGAGACGCTTCGGCGGCAGAAGCGAAGCTGGAAACGATAGTTCTTCCTTCTCCAGCAGCCCGGCTTCTGGGGACGCGCCATAGGCGCACAGAGGAAATCCATTTATGGCAACGATTTGCAAAGCAAACTAACAATAGGACCAAAACGCTGTGAATGTCTACAGGTCAGAGAGCTGATGAAACGCCACCGTCGATGAGCTAAGGCTACATCTGCGTGCTCCGGAAAGCTCAGGGGGACAGAAGCAGACACATGTCTGATTTACGCACACACGCTGCTTCCGGCCGAACAACGTACTGATGGTTTTGTTAAAAACACGTCATGGGGTCTGTCAGCTAAGTGTCCGACGTCAGCTCAGGTCATGATCTCACGGTTTGCGAGTTCGAGCCCCCCCCGTCGGGCTCTGTGCAGACAGCGCGGAGCCTGCGTGGGATTTTCTCTCTTCCTCCCTCTGCCCCTCCCGCACTTGTGCCGTCTCTCTCAAAAACAAATAAACAAATGCAGGTTCCCAAACGGTAAAGTTTACGGTAAAACTCTCTCCAACTGTCAGACTCATCAACAGACACCGGACCCTCCACCTTCCAGCTGCTTATCTCTGAACGAAGACCGAACACAGGCAAATAGTTTGGGAATTGAATCTACGTGGGTGATCTCATCTCTGTTCTTCCCTTAGAAAATGCTCGAGGCTCATGGACCAGAAGGCATTCGTGCTTCGCATCTTCCAAGGCAGAGCTGAGGTCCCTTGTCCCAAAACACATCCGGTCCACCGAGTCATTCTGTCCTGTTTCCTGAATGCTACTACGAAGCCCCTGTTGAGATTTTCTAGAGTCCCGTGAAATCGACCCGCGTGGTAAGAGCACTTGCACACCACCCCCGGGTGGCTTGCACGTTAGAAGGTGACGTCTGCCCCCCGCTGGCCTCTGTGATGTTTTCCCTGTTCTTTTCCCCGAATTTCTTTCCATTTCTCCAGCAAAATGTATCCAAGGTTTATCCGACATCAAGGTTGCCGGTGGTGGGGGAGGTCAAGACCACTCAGAAATCTCTCCTGGCCACAAAAGAATCCACTCCAAGATCCACAAAACCCCAAAAGCTCTAAAATACCGTCCACTGTTTATTCTGTCAAAATAGCAGCCTTGTTCTGCTCTCTTTGTCCGCACCTATACTAAAATTGGAACGATACAGAGGAGACTAGCATGGTCCCTGCACAAGGATGACGCGCAAGTTCGTGCAGCTTCCGTATTTTTGACTCTTAAATCTGGAGAACAAACTGAGGGTTACGGGAGGGGTTGCGGGAGGGGGATGGGCTGAATGGGGGAAGGGCACTAAGGACCCTACTCCTGAAATCACTGTTGCACTATATGCTAATTTGGATGTAAGTTTTTAAATTTTTTTTTTCAACGTTTATTTATTTTTGGGACAGAGAGAGACAGAGCATGAACTGGGGAGGGGCAGAGAGAGAGGGAGACACAGAATCGGAAACAGGCTCCAGGCTCTGAGCCATCAGCCCAGAGCCCGACGCGGGGCTCGAACTCACGGACCGCGAGATCGTGACCTGGCTGAAGTCGGACGCTTAACCGACTGCGCCACCCAGGCGCCCCAGGATGTAAGTTTTTAAAAATAAAAAAATAAGATACAATTAAGAAAACCAGCAGCCTTGTTTCTCCGAGGCTTACCGGGTTCACCCCCTACCGGCCCTCCAATCCCTGCACACCTTCTGTGGATGGTCAGCTTGGTTGGAAGCGGGAAGGGCTCACAGACCTGCGTGTGTTCACACGGGAGAAAGGACGAATACCCATAAAGGTGTGACATTCCTTGCCACTTATGTGAAGGAAGGTTCTAGAAATCCCTAGAAGATACAAAATTTTCAGGTCATTTCCTCTCACTTGCTGAATAGTGTTCACACTGTGCTTCATCTACAAAGCTGGGCTGCCCTTGCAGCTATAATTATGTAGAAACAAACAGACCTTGAAAGCTGTCAGCCTCTCATTACCTAATAAGCCACGCTCGACCGTGACCCTTCACCCCCGCCTGCCACAGCCGGGTGTAATAATTGGTAGGTACCTGCAGTTTGCTCTTTACCCCGCAAGGTGCTTAATTACCCCCTTGGATTCCTCGGTGCGTGCCTCCAGATGCCTTGTGAGATGACTCAGACCTCAGACCTTATGATCAGCATCCTGCAGGCAGTGAGGACCCTGCATAGAAGCCGTATGCACCACCGGTATTCAAGAGAATTCCAGACTTCCTCTCTGCAAATTATCCATTAAAAAGCGGAGTGGGCTTTCTCACATAGAAAACGTTGACTCCTTTAAAGTTGCAGAGACAGACACTGAGTGAGGGGCTCGTCCCAGCCACACACGCTGAGGCCAGGCTCGTCCCCTGCGTCGGGTCCCTGGTCTGAGTCCTGACGTAAAGGACTCACTCACAGTTGTGAGCTTGGAAGATGCTGTGTCTGGGCCTGGAAAGCTCCCCGCAGCGTCTCGGGGCAGAGAGGCTGTGCTCCTACGACTTTAAATATTACCAGAAGCTCAGCATTAGTCCCCGACATCTGGAGAACGGGGCAAAGAATAGAGAAAAATCTGTCCTTACACCTCCTGAGGAAGGAAAAACAAGGTGCTAAAAAGGGATGTCCTTTCTTGGCACAGACTGGGAGGAGCGTCACATTTCTAAAATTAGGACTCCCCATTTCTTGCTTTTGCTCAGCTACTCCTGGGTCCCCGCCCCCACCCCCACATCTACACGGCAACCCCCCGTGCGGCAGGCAGCCCTTGAGGTGGCCCTCAGCGAACACACACCTCCGGACATCTGTCCCCTTGCGCCACCCCTCTCCGTGAGTGCGAGCTGGACCTAGGGTCTTGCTTCAAACCCACAGGATATGGCAACAATGATCGGGTGTCACTTCTGCAATGAGGTGACAAGAGACTGACTTCCGTCTCGCTAGCCATCTCCTCTGCTTGGGTGCTCTGACAGAGCAAGCTGCTGTGCTGGGGACGCTTGGATGTCAAGGCACGGAGGGCGGGCTCCAGCTAACAGCGAGAAGGAACAGGGGCCTGTGGTCTAACGGCCCGCAGCCAAGTGAAGCCAGAAGTAGGTCCTTCCCCAGCTGAGTCTTTAGAGAGCCCCGACAGGGCCAACACCTGCACTGCGCCCGTGGGGACCCTGAAGCTTGGGATCCAGATTCCTGGCCCACAGAAGCTTCGAGAGAACAGGTGTGCCTCATTTTACACCACTCAGTTTCAGAAAAATGTGTTACACGGCAAAGGAAGCGAATACACCCATCTTTCATTATATTGTCCAAAGACCACCCGGCCCTGGAAATGTCCTGACCTACCACCCCCCGCCTAGAAGTGGCGATCCTTCCTCTGTACTTTCGCACAAGTGTGTCTGTCTCCTGCCACCCTGTACTTACCCTTTCCGCTCTACCGCTAAGTTTTCAGGGCCACTGGCCCTGGCTAGAGGATGAGCTACCCGAGGGCACCGATCACAACACCCCTCTAGCCCCAGCGAGCTGATGCGCACCGTAAGAGCTGATTCGACTTAGAGGTAAAAAGACGTGCCTCTATTCTTGGAAAATTTAGGTCGGGGGGCAGGGGGAGGGGGGGAGGGGGGCGGGCATAGGGCAAATAGAGTCACGAGAAATATAGTATATTCCTAGTTGGACGAACCCCCAGATTAACCTCAAACCTCCTTTGATATACAATAGTTGTTAATTTTGTCGTGAACAGAAATAACCTCATTTTTCTGATAATGAAAAAACCCACTATTTCTCACTAAAAAGAATTTAAAAATACAGAAAAGTGTATGAAGTAAAATAGTCTGTAAAGCCATCACTCATAGAGAGGTCACTTTTGACATTGTCTTTTATGTCCTGGAATTTTAGGCATACATAACACTTGTTTTTAATCAATGTTTATTTATTTTTGAGAGAGACAGAGCATGAGCGGGGGAGGGGCAGAGAGAGAGGGAGACACAGAATCCGAAGCAGGCTCCAGGCTCTGAGCTGTCAGCACAGAGCCCGACCCGGGGCTCGAACTCACGGACCACGAGATCGTGATCTGAGCCGAAATCGGACGCTCAACTGACAGACCCCAAGGTGCCCGCCCCTTTAATTAAAATACAACTTTTGCCAACTCCCTGTCTCATACTTTACTGTTTGCATTTCATACGTGGACTTTTTTCCTTATCAATTAACGTTTGAATGTCTATTTTATTGTTGAATATTCTAATCCCGCATTAATGTATATTTAGGTTACTTCCAGTTTATGTTTAGTCGTCGCAAGAGTCGATGTATTATAAATAAAATGACAGAAAGAGAAGTTATAACTCGACAATCCTAAAAGCCACTGTTTTGGGAGGAAGTCCAGCCGCATTTTAGAAACCCTTCCAGCAAATTCCCTAGCTCAACCCCGCAGGCACATACCTTGCATTACTTCCTGCTAGAAGACAGCGGGGCACAGAGCCAGGGAACCCTGGCTTTGGAGGAGGACTGAGGAGGGAGCAAGGAGAGGCCAGATGCCGAGGTCATTTAAGAGCAAAGCAGTGTGAACTCTAAGACAGCCCTTAGACACACAGGGACCCCCCCCCGTGGTTAGAGACCAGCACCCACAGCAAGTGCTAGGTCTTTCGTGGTGCTTTGGAGACAGGGGCTGCCTGACAACTTTCACTAATTAATTCCATCGTCCCTATAAGCCCTAGAAGTAGTTACCGGTACTGGTGCCATTTTACAGGTGAAGATTATGTGACTTCCTTGGGTTAAAAAAAAAAATCAGGGGGCGCCTGGGTGGCTCAGTCGGTTAAGCGTCTGACTTCGGCTCACATCATGATCTCACGGTCTGTGGGTTCGAGCCCCGCGTCGGGCTCTGTGCTGACAGCTCGGGGCCTGGAGCCCACTTCGGATTCTGCATCTCCCTCTCTCTCTGCTCCCAAGTCCCACCCCCCCCCACAACTCACACTCTGTCTCCCTCTCTCTCTCTCAAAAAATAAACATTAAAAAAAAATATGCATAATTGGATACAATGAGATCTGCTGCAAAGATACCAAACTTTCACACAGAACGCATGAGGCACCCACCCGTGGAGTTTCAAAAGGAACGTCCTGGTGGAGAACTGTTTAATTCCGGCAATGGAATCCACCACCAAGAAAATATCCAAAGGCATTAGAAGTTACCGTCTCCTTCTGGCCAGTGGTTCTCAGGAGACGTTTCCGAGCCTCACACAACAGGTGTGTGGAGCCCAGACACGTCGATGTGTATGTTTGCAGGACGAGTTTTGCAAAAACACACACAGGTTTGGAAATGTGAACAGACTCACACAAATACAGTGGAGACTGTAGAAAAAATGAAGAGCTACTTTTTAAGCAGAGAGGAGGGGAAAACACCCTAACGTTAGAAATAAAATTTACAAGAGTTAGCAGATATTTATAAAACGCATGACAAGCTTAGCATCTGCAGTGAGTCATTCACATTGAACTTGTCTAAACTCACGTCTTCCACGATTTGAACGTTTCCTCTTTTCCTTGATATTTTGCATGGTGCCGTTCCAGATTTAAACAGTTCTAAATCTGTAAGTCACTTCAAGCTACAACGCGAAAACTTGAAGCAGATCAACTTACAAGCAGGAACTGCGAGAAATCCACTAGGTTTAAGGATCCCCAAATGAACCACTTGAACACAACTGTTAGGTCACAGGTATAACCCCAATTATTTGTGAAAAACCCCGGGTTCTGCCATTTGGACCAGACCGGGAAGCCATCGGCTCCGCGTGCTGAGGTTTCCCGCGTACCTGGGTCAGGTGACCGAAACAGCACGGCTCAGACACCGCAGATTCCATAAAGCACAGAGGGCGCTTGTGACAGAAACAACAGCCTCAGGTCAAGGGGCCCCACGGTCACGGGGGACGATCACACCCCAAGTTCAAGCTGGCGGCAGGCGACGGGGGCTTGAGGTTGGCAAAGGGAACCGCCGCTCGATTTCAACGCGACCTGAAGCCAGTGTGCCGACGGTGCTGTGACACGGTACACACGCGAGGGCTGTGTCCGAAGGTTGGATGTCGAACGTCAGATCCTCTTTCGCACTTTCCTAAATTTAATTCTTTCCAACGGGAAACGGAAAACACGTAATTATAAGCTGCACTCGAGCGGGGAAGTTAGCCCCCAACTAGCGCCACGGAATCCAACGAGGGTGATTAGAATCCTCAGCTTACTAACAACGTGCTGGTGACTGGTGAACTGCTGACACACGCCCCGAGTGTGCCCACAAGGATCAGGCGAACCCAACCCGCCCTGACCGACCCTGGGGTCTGCGGGTGCTCGCGGGGGAGGGCGCTGGCCAGCAGCACCTGATGGGGAAGTGTTGCCCCCTTCACCCCCCTTCCCGGCGCTCTGGCCCCTTCCTGTCGCGGCACTTATCACCGCCCCACACATACACGTTCTCGCCACTCACAGGGCTTATCTAACTGCGAGAAAACGTAAGCTCCGTGTGGAGGGGGCTTTGTCACGATCACGTCGACTGCTGCACAAGCCCCAGGGGATGTCACACCGAGGGGCCGGACGCACACGCGGGCCCCAACACGATGAGATAGTTCCAGAATGAAGCAGGAGTCAGTCAGCCCGAAAGCACGGGAATGAGGCCACACCATCCGCCCAGAAGACAGCCAGAGCGCTTCCCGAGGTGTTTATGCGGAGCTAAAGAACCCGTATGACAAAAGCTCATGTATTTCCCCAAAAGCAGTTATAGAAAGAGGACGAGAAAGAGCCATTCCCACTGCCACTGCTGTGTGTCTGCATGTTTCTCTAGCGACGCACTCCTGTGATGGGGCCGAGGGTTCACCCGGGAAGCCTCGTGGTTTGTGCTCTCCCTGCGAGGACACGGCCACGGCCACGGCCACGAGGGAGGCGGCCCGTGCAAGCGAACTCCACGGGGTCTCAGGCGAGGAGGACTCCGTGGCCGAGGGGGGAGGACGTGCTGCTGGACAGCTCCCTGGACAGACAACAGGCCCCGGGTGCCTGGCCGGCACAGCGAACACGCCTGCATCCCAGCGTATTCCGGACCCCGGCTGCTCGGCCACGTCACCCTTCTCCACGAGTGTGCAATGTAAACTAGGGCAGACGTGCGACTCCGCACATAGCTGAACATCCGGGGGGCGGGGTGGGGGGGCTGCGCTGCTATAACAACTCAGCTGCTTACTCTGCAGGGAGCTCGTTAGCCTCCCCTGCCCCCCGGGGAGCCCTGAATACACCGGGACACACACGGGAACGCGCACTTCTGTTCACCCGGCCAACGTGTGTGCCGCCCTCCGCACACGGATGCTGCGGGGGCTTCCCTTCCTTCTCCCCGCTACCTTTCCCACCCACGTGACCCAAGCGACAAGCCCCCCTACATCAGGCAGGACTTGGGCCCCCGGTCAGCGCACAGCCCCGCCTCCCTTCAGGGCCCAAGGAGAGTGGCAAAAGCGGAGGTTTGGCGAGACATTCGAGTGTGAGTATTTTCCTTCTTGCCCCGGCGGCTGGTGCCACCAGACGCAGAAGGCGTCGTTGCCCCCACCCTGAGCGTCGGCACCGGGACACAAAGACCTCACGGCGGTCGCACGCCCACGTGCCTGTTCGTCCCGGGGGCACCCAGACTTCCACACAGTGCTCCCGCGATCCTACGTCCAGGAAGCCGCTCTGCCCGCAAAACACTCGCCAAACGCGGTCCACCAACCTGCACTCTCCCGGTCACGTCGCTGAGGACGCCCCACCCTGCAGACGCGGTGACTTCCTGAGGCCGGCAGCAGGGACCCTCACCCTCCACCAGGGAGGCCAGGGTCTCAGCGCACGGGCACCCCCTGGCCTGCCTCACCGCCGGCTGGTCGTGGGCCATGGTGGCCACCAATGTGGGCGCACGGAGGCTCGGCCACCGTAGCTAGAGCACAGCCACGGGCCTGGGAGAGGAGCGTGCAGACAGGGGGAGGGCCCTGGCATAAATGGGATCCCGGGGGGCACTTTCCTTCTCCCAAAGCGCGGCCTCTATGGCGACAAGCCGGAGAATCAACAGTGCCGGGCCCTCCCCACTGTGGTCACGGGCAGAGGGCCCGAGGGCAGGCAGGTGCGTGCCAGGGGGACAAGAGAACCCGGTGAGGAGAAGCAAAGCCCAGAGCGGCTCAGACACGGCTCTGTGCCCTCGGGGTGAGGCCGCAACACCTGGGAGGCAGCTCTTTATTCATTCTGCGCGTCCCCACTGGCCGTGCTCTGTCCCCAAGTTTCAGAAGGATAAGGAAGCTGTCACCAGATTCAGCCGGTGACAGGAACCTGTACGGCAGCTCCAGCTGGAGACGTGGAGGCAGCTGCTCCTAAATCTCCGGCCGGGCATGCCGGGAAGGGCACTGGTTCGCTGTCTTCCTCCTGAGTGCCCCTCCCCGGGTGTCAGCCAGGGCTGCGTAACAAATGCTGCAGACGAGACAGCTACCGACAGACGTCGTTCTCCCGCGGTTCTGGCGGCCACGTCTCAGGTCCAGCGTCCGCGGGGCCGCTCCCTTCCAAGGCCTCCGCTTTGGCTTCTCCTGTGCCCCCACGTGGTGGTCTCTTGGTGCTTGTCTGTGTCCTGGCCTCCTCTTCTTACAGGGACACCAGTTATAGAGGGTTAAGGCCCACCCTAAGGACATCAGTTTCATCTAATCCCCTATTTAAAGTTTTTTTTGTTTATTTATTTTTGAGAGAGAGGCAGACAGAGCACAAGGAGGGGAAAGGCAGAGAGAGAGGGAGACACAGAATCTGAAGCAGGCTCCAGGCTCTGAGCTGTCAGCACAGAGCCTGACATGGGGCTCGAGCTCACAAACCGTGAGATCATGACTTGAGCTGAAGCTGGACGCTCAACCCACTGAGCCACCCAGGCGCCCCCCATCTAACCCCCTTTTTAAAGGCCCTGTCTCCAGGGGCACCTGAGTGGCTCAGCCGATTAAGTGTCCGACTCTTGATTTCAGCTTCAGTCGTGATCTCACGGTTCCCGGGACTGAACCCCACATCAGGCTCTGTCCTGACAGGGCAGGGCCTGCTTGGGATTCTCTCTCTCCTTCTCTCTCTGCCCCTCCCCTGCTTGTAGGCACTCCCTTGCTCTCTTCAAAATAAATAAATAAACTGAAAAGAGTAAAAAATTGGGGAACCTGGGTGGCTCAGTCGGTTGAGCCTCCAGCTTCGGCTCAGGTCATGATCTCACAGTCTGTGAGTTCGAGCCCCACGTCGGGCCCTGTGCTGACAGCTCAGAGCCTGGAGCCTGCTTCGGATTCTGTGTGTCTCTCTCTCTGCCTCTCCTCCCCGCTCAAAAATAAACAAACGTTAAAAAAAATTTTTTTTAAAGAGCAAAAAGTAAAAACCTGTCTCCAAATACAGTCACTCTCTGAGGTCCTGGGGGTTGGGACTCGGACATGTGAATTTTGGGGACACGAGGACTGGATCCAAATGCTGGTCCCACCCAGCGTTCGTTCAGAGAGTAGGGGGGACAAGGGCAGCACCCCAGCAGGAACACGGGACACAGGTCTGCGGCTCTGGGGGTGACACTGTGTCCACCGCAGCCCCACAGCCTGTGGCCCAGGCCCAGGCGACTTCAGACCAGCCAGAAACACTGCCGCGTGTCGCTGTTTCAGTCGCGGAGTTATCCCTCGCCTTCCGACAGCCCGTGGCTCAGGAAAGAGAAACTACTTTGAAGACAGCCGCCAGGTCAAAGGGCACGTTGAAGGCCCCGCCGGGACTGCCCGGGAGGTGCAGAACTCAACCTGGCACGGCGCATTCCCGCCAGCCCTGAGCCCCTCGAGCCACAGCTGGCGGTCTGCCTCGGCCTCTAGATTGTCCGTGCCGTGGCCATTGACGCTCCCTCTTCCTGCCCTGCTGACTCTGGCCCTACAACTTTCTGTAGATGGTCGTTCTGGCAAGGAGCCCAGCGATCTCCGAGCACACATAGCTCCAAACGCGAGCGGGACGGCGGGAGGGGCGGCCGCAGGACACGAGGGTCCTCGGTCTGGGCAGGGGCTCTCCTCAGAGTTGGGGGACCTGCCGTTTGTGCGACCACACGCAAACTGGCCCTCCGAGCCCGAGCCCCGTTTAGGTCTGGGGTACCCACAGCCGGGACGCTGCCTGACCCAGGGCCGTTCTGAGCACTCCACCGCAGTCCCACGAGGTCGGTGGCCGCCGGGTTCATGCCTGCGCCCGCTGAGGACGTCCTACAACAGCTCCTGCTAACGCCCGTCCCCGGGACCCTGGGCGTGCTTACACTCAGCAAACCATCTCTCGAAGTGACATGCCTGTGCACGAAGACGTGCCGGCGGGCGCACCCCGGGGCGAGCTCGCGCTGCCTCTGAGGTTAGGGTCCCACCTCGCCGGGATTCTTTGCTTCAAGCACAAGTGATCGCACCAAGGGCGGAACGGCCCTGCCTCCACGGGGCGACCTTGAAGACAGCCCGCCCCCCAAGCAAGAGGGAGCCCCGGTGCCTGACACAAGGACCTCCGGAGTGTGGCCGATGGGAAGAGGCAGAGGCGGATGAAACGTCGGGGGCTGCCGTGACCTGTGCGGGAACTGTCCTTAGAGACAGGCAGGGAACCGGACACACGGCTTTCCGTACAGGGGAGAGCGAGGCCCGGGTGGGCAGGGCAGGAGCCCTGACCTAACGCAGACGCAGGTCTCTAGAGGAAAAGCTACGTGGACAGTGATGCCCCGTGAAGGAAGCCTCAGCAGTAAGGCTTCCGGTCCCGCCAGCAAGCCCGGCTGGCCTTCAAGCTTTCCCGCGGTGTCACCCCCACGACCCCGGTACTGGCCCCGTCCCGAGCACAGAAAAGGCTAACGATGGCTTACATTCCCACAGCATTTTTGCCAGAAACTGCCGGGCCACTTGCATGCATGACACCAGGGGGCAGGGACCTCTGCCCGAGAAGGTGACAGACAAAGCACCCGGCCGTGGGGCTGGTGCCTGCGGACTCCCAGCTGCTGCCCGACCTGCCTCGAGCCTCCTCCCACTCTGTGCTCCCGGCAGCTCTGCCCTCCCACCTGCTACCTGTGCAGGTAAAGGCAGCTGGGGCAGGTGGAACGTTCGTGGAAGAAACAGGCGGGGGTAAGAGGTGCAGGTGTAGTCGAAAGCAGCACGGGGGGAGGGGGGGTGCTGGGGCAGAGCAGGGGGACCCGCCCGGCGCCATCAGAGGTGCTGGGGCCCAGGGCATCCCCTCCCCGGCTCTCTTCCCCTACGGATGCTGGTTCCACCTACCCCGGCTTTCCCAGGCTCCTGTGACATTTGTGCACTGGGCACACAGGGCTCCAGCCGGCCGCCTGCCCGCCCCGACTCCTCTGCAGCCTGTTTCCTGGCAGGTTAACGCGGCCTGGGACTCACCGAGCCCTCATCGTGGACTCCGAGGCCCCATGTCCCCCTCCCCACGTGCGCGCGCACACACACACACACACACACACCTGCGACCCCCTGCCCGAGCCCCACACAGGCCCCTCCTCCTCTTCCCCAGACACCCAGCGCCTTCCTTCTGCTTCGCCAGGGCTCTACCCTCCCGGCATGTCCTCCTGCTGCCTCTCTTCTCTGTCCCGCCGTTGTCCCCAGGAGCACACGGTCATCTCCCCAGAGACCTAGCCAGTCAGTGCCCGAGGACAGCCACGGGGTGCATCCCTCGGGCATAAAGAACAGCGTCGCTCACCAGCGCCTTGCCGGGAAAGCCTGACCCCTGGCCCTCAGGAAGGAGGGCGATGCGGCCCGTGTCCAGCCGCCCTGTGACTCGGGTTGTGACTTGGTGCGAAGCACCAGAAGCTGGAAATTCCATAAACCCAAGCTCTCCCCTTGGAAGTAGAGGGACGTTCCTGAGGGCTGAGGTCGCCCTCCCGCCGTGTGGCATACGATCACACAGAGAAAGGCCCAGCTCTGCAAGGGACAGATTCCATTTGCCTAAAAGGAGGTGAGGCCCCAGCCGGCCACACTCCCAGCGTGACACGTCCTTCGGTGAGGGCGGCCCTGGCCTGTGCCCCACAGCCCAGCAAGTCACAGGGCACACCCCTTTCACCTGTGCCCCTGTAGCCACCGGGCCCGGCAGCCTTTCCAGGTCAGTGAGGCCACAGCAGAGAGATGACACATCACAGCATTATTTCTGCCACTCAGCGGGGTTTGCTAGCCCCGTGCTGTTTCCTGGAAACCCGACAGATGTGACTTCGAGCTGCCTGTTTGTTCTCCAGGGGGTGTGGGGAGACCGGCACCTTCTGGTGATTCGGGAGGGCCTGGCAGGCCAAGGCACGCGATGAATTCCAGGGACGGGAACCGCACGGGGGCCCCCCCGCACCCCCCAGTCTGTCCTGCTCCAGAAACGGCTGAGCAGCTGCTGGAACCCTCAGCGGGGTGGGGGTGGGGGGGGGGGGTACAGGCCTGCCTGACACGTGCCTGTCTACAGGGAGAATCCATCCACCCCCACCCGCCCCCGGGGACAGAGACAGATGACAGGGCAGGTGGGGGCAAGGACCCTCTCTCCTGCCGGACTGGGTGTGTGGTGATCTGAAACAGGATTGGGGCCACCACTCAGGGCCCGGGAAGGAGCCTGGACGGGAAGCGTGTGTGTCTGAGCTCAGAATCACTGAGCTCAGAATCATGGTGTTCTCGAGTTTCCAGTTTGCGAGCCCCACAAATTTCCTTTTCTTGTTTTTTGTTTTTTTTTTTTTTTTTGGTTCAAGCCAGTTGGATTGGACTTTGCATCACCAGCGGATTCTAACGCTTAGGCAATCGGGGATCTGATGCAAAGCCAAAAAGATGCACAGACTCCTGGAAACCCACAGAACAAACAGAATATTCTTCCTGACTGTTCACAGTCAAAGGCTGTGGGGCAAAGAAAATCCTGAAAAGCAGAAGCCAGTCTTCCCGTGAGAAAAAGATCCTGAAGCACAGAGAGGCCTAACCAGGCTGGATCCGTGAAGACTGATTTACCACTTCCTGTGTGATCAAAAGGGGGCTTACTCTGTATACCTCAGTTTGATATTTTAAAAAATCTTGCTCTAAAAGTGCATCCACGGCTCACGTGTACTTATGAGAAATTATGTAAAATCAGTGTCTATTATTTTAAATACCTGTGTCTAATAAACGTAATTCATTACGGCCTCATCCTCCAGAAGGGGCCGCGAGGCCAGGCTAACCTGGTGGGAACGCCACACGGAAAGGACGCGCTCGAGAGAAGCCTGAGCTCAGCCCACGGCGGTTGTGAGGAAATCCAGAGCGCGGACTCGTTACGAAGCTTCAGATTCTAGAACTGGGGACACGTGTTAGTTTCGAGGGATAATTTAGAATAAACTGAAAGAAATCTTGAGAGAGAAGGAGGGTTTACGCTACGCATCAGATAGTAAAACTGTACGGAGCCGGTCCCTTCAAAAGACGACACTGGCGAACGGTATTGAGGGGCTGTTACTTAAAGTCAACTCGAGGAGGATCGGTCCGTACTCGGTCCGTGCTCGTGAGGAGGTTCCCACAGAATGATTCCTTCGGAGGAAGGTTCTGGGTCTTGGGGATCCCGGCCTTGGGCGCGCCTGGCCTTCTCAGGCAGAGACAGCCTACGGGGCAGTCACGTGTCACAGCGTGACACGGGTTCGAACCCTGTTGTACCGGCTCCTATATCCCTGCTCACCTGCGAGATCTCCCTGCTGCCACCACCCCACGGTTTTGTGTTCGTGGTGGCTCATCTCCTGGTGAAACCTGGACCGGGAGGTTGGACGCTCCCGCCGAGGTTTGACCTACGTGGTCACCACGGCCCTGTCCCGAGCCCTTACTGTGACACGTGGGGGGCGGGGGGCAGCCCGTTCATCGTGAGCAGCTCGTGCTGTGGGTGAGGTCACCGCAGAAGGCAGACACAGGTGCCATTTCCCTTGTAGGTGGCGTTACTACAGGCTCCTCTCCCCGGGGCCGTGCTGTCCCTGTTGCAGCCCGTGGGTCACCGAGGGCAGAGGGCTGGCTGTCCTGCCGGACCGTGAGCCGGAGAGGGCAGGCCCATCTACCTTGTTCACAGCTGCACCCCCAGGACCCAGCCTGGAGCAAACGCTCCACAAATATTTAGAGAACAGATGAACCATCATCCTTGGGTAGAACAGAGAGAGACAGCCATCCTTACCTGGCTTCCCTTCCAAATAAGCCTCTTGCAAAGAAAATTCCGGTCACAACCCCAGAAAACCAATCTCCGTAAAGACCCAATAACACACTTAGAATCGCCGCTGTATTGTCCCACGTAAGCAGCCTTGAAGATTGACCGGAGGCCGTCTCCGTATTTTCTCTACATTCACAACCTTCACGACAGAAACTGGATCCAACAGCTCCACAGCCCGTTCTTAAAATACAACGTCACTCATCACACGCACCATCACCAGAAACAAACGTGTGCCGCCGGGGGCGGAGGTTTTACGACAAGCAGAGAAATGAGGGACGGGTCTGTGCCTTCACAGATCCGAGAAGGTCAGGGGGTTGTAAGAGCCACAGGATGTCCTTAGGAGTCACACAGGGACACCAGGCCGGGGCATCCGAAGAACTACGTGTGTGTTCTTTCCTCGGATTCCAGCTGCTTGCATTTTTAACCCGCTGCTCAATTTCTGTGAGGCTTCACTATCATCAATTTCCTTCGAACAGAATTTTTCACTGATAAAATGGGAAAAGAATCAATAAATGGGCAAACGATTAGTGAATTATACTTTCTGTAACCCTCTCTCCTCCTCTTTCCTTGACGTGGGTCATTATTTTCCAGCAACCATTTTTTCATAACCATGTAGTAAATGTTTTGCATTAATGAACTTTAAATAAGCCTCCATATGAACTGCTTTTAAAAACGCCTCTCTGGGGCGCCTGGGTGGCGCAGTCGGTTAAGCGTCCGACTTCAGCCAGGTCACGATCTCGCGGTCCGTGAGTTCGAGCCCCGCGTCAGGCTCTGGGCTGATGGCTCGGAGCCTGGAGCCTGTTTCCGATTCTGTGTCTCCCTCTCTCTCTGCCCCTCCCCCGTTCATGCTCTGTCTCTCTCTGTCCCAAAAATAAATAAACGTTGAAAAAAAAAAATTTTTAAAAAAAATAAATAAAAACGCCTCTCTTTGGCCCCCAGGGTGGCTCAGTCGGCCCTGGGGTGACAGGGTGGGGGGCTAGCTGTCAGGACCTGCCCTGGGGTGACCGGATGGGGAGCTAGCTGTCAGGACCTGCCCTGGGGTGACCGGGTGGGGGGCTAGTTGTCAGGACGTACCCTGGGGTGACAGTGTAGGGGGCTAGTTGCCAGGACCTGCCCTGGGGTGACCGGGTGGGGGGCTAGCTGTCAGGACCTGCCCTGGGGTGACCGGGTGGGGGGCTAGCTGTCAGGACCTGCCCTGGGGTGACCGGGTGGGGGGCTAGCTGTCAGGACCTGCCCTGGGGTGACCGGGTGGGGGGCTAGCTGTCAGGACCTGCCCTGGGGTGACCGGGTGGGGGGCTAGCTGTCAGGACCTGCCCTGGGGTGACCGGGTGGGGGGCTAGCTGTCAGGACCTGCCCTGGGGTGACTGGGTGGGGAGCTAGCTGTCAGGACCTGCCCTGGGGTGACCGGGTGGGGGGCTAGTTGTCAGGACCTGCCCTGGGGTGACCGGGTGGGGGGCTAGTTGCCAGGACCTGCCCTGGGGTGACCGGGTGGGGGGCTAGTTGTCAGGACGTACCCTGGGGTGACAGGGTGGGGGGCTAGTTGCCAGGACCTGCCCTGGGGTGACGGGGTGGGGGGCTAGCTGTCAGGACCTGCCCTGGGGTGACCGGGTGGGGGGCTAGCTGTCAGGACCTGCCCTGGGGTGACCGGGTGGGGGGCTAGCTGTCAGGACCTGCCCTGGGGTGACCGGGTGGGGAGCTAGCTGTCAGGACCCGCCCTGGGGTGACCGGGTGGGGGGCCAGTGGCCCAGAGCACGAGAACCCCACAGGGCAGGGTTGGGTGTGGCTCTGGACGGGTTGCTTCCCCATGGAAGGTGCTCTCCGAGTGAGCTGTTCACTCTCTCCAGAAACCGGCTCACCCTGGGAGGAGCAGCGCCCCCAGGGTGAGCCCCCCCACAGGTCAAAGTGTCAAATGAAGACACTCTGAAGATGAAGAATGGTTAAGAGAGGCAGGTAGGGGTCACCACCGCGGTTCTCTGGTGGCGGTGCTGACCCCTGACATGTGTGCCCATCGCGGTATAAAGGGAAGAGCTCAGAAGGGCCCCAGCTCTGCCCCTCCCTCTCTGGGTGACCTGGGGCATTTCAACTTCTCGGACCCTCAGTCTCCTTGTCTAGAAAATGGAGTCGTGGGCGGTGTGGTTTCTAAGACCCCTTCCGGTGCCCAAATGGTATGAGCCCCTCCTCATCACCTGCAGCACCGAAAAATGCGCATTCCTGTACTTGCCAAGGACCCCAAACTCGGGGCCACCGGATTCTAACAAAATGCACAGATTCCGTCCCCAAAGTTACAGAGACGCATCTACGCGTACTCCCAGGTGGCTTCCCGTGTCCCTGCGTGAAGTCAGACCTTCAGAGAGCAGTTCGCCCAGACCGCACAGGGCTGACTTCCGCTTTGTACGGTGGTCTTACCCCCCAGCCTACGACTCGGGGCGTCACCAAAAACATCACTGAGAAACACCCTGAACTTAACAGAAGGCCACTGTTGGGGATACCGTTCACTGCTTTTCACACGGTGGGCTCGCTAGGAAGGCCTGGGTGGGGGTGGGGGGGGATGTTCCTCTCTGGGCTCAGGGACAAAAAGACGTGTTCACCTGAACAACCAGTTTTAGCTTTTGGTTTGTTTCTTGTGGCTCAGACCCCATGTGTTCTGCTGCTCAGGGAACCAGCAATCTCAGAATCAAGGCCACGGCGTACCATCGGCAAGCACGCCGTGCCTCGGGACTTCAGTTGGGGGACCAACCTCACGCCTCACTTCAGATTCATTTTTCTACCTTATGTCCTTCGCCTCATGCACTTATTTTTTAATCTTATGTTTGAAAACAGTTTTTTAAGTTTATTTATTTATTTTGAGAAAGACAGACACAGCACCAGTCCGGGAGGGACAGCAAGAGAGGGAGAGAGAAGATCCCAAGCAGGCTCCGCTCTGTCCGGGCAGAGTCCAACACGGGGCTCGATCTCACGAACCGCGAGATCATGACCTGAGCCGAAATCAGGAGTCTGACGCTTAACTGCCTGAGCCACTCAGGCGCCCCCCAGGGTCACAAATCCTACCTTCAGGTCTGTCCATATGTTCCTACAGCGTGAGCATGCCCCTTGCTAGCTTAACACCTCAGTTTTCTTAACCGCCAAAGTAGAAGGAAACAGCTTTCATTCACCTTATAAAATGACCAAAAACAGTATTTTAGGAGTGGTTGTCAAGTGAAACATAAATTTATCTTTAAAAAATATTTCCGGGGCGCCTGGGTGGCACAGTCGGTTAAGCGTCCGACTTCAGCCAGGTCACGATCTCGCGGTCCGTGAGTTCGAGCCCCGCGTCGGGCTCTGGGCTGATGGCTCAGAGCCTGGAGCCTGTTTCCGGTTCTGTGTCTCCCTCTCTCTCTGACCCTCCCCCATTCATGCTCTCTCTCTGTCCCAAAGATAAATAAACGTTGAAAAAAAAAATTTTTTTTAAATATTTCCATGTATAAAGATCCACAAGTAAAATTATTAACCCCAAATCTACATATAGCAAGCACAGACACGTTTAGAGATATTTACTAAAGCCAGTGAATCACAACATTTCTTGTCCAACGTAAAAAAAGTTATACGAAGTTAAAGAAAACAGATTTTCTTCAAAAAGTGTTGAGACTCACAAATCCCAGACTTATGTTGGTATGCTGGTGATTTAAAAAAACAAACAAACAAACCTGCAGCTCATAATTCTCTTTCAAAAGAGGTTCAATTCGGGCGCCTGGGTGGTTCCGTCAGTTAAGCATCCGACTTCAGCTCAGGTCACGATCTCACGGTTCCCGGGTTCGAGCCCCACGTGGGGCTCTGTGCTGACAGCTCGGAGCCTGGAGCCTGCTTCGTATTCTGTGTCTCCCTCTCTCTCTCTGCCCCTCCCCCGCTCATGCTCTGTCTCTCTCTCTCAAAAATAAACATTAAACAGAATTTAAAAAATAATAATAACAAATAAGAGAGATCCAATTCAGGGCACCTGGGCGGCTCAGTCGGTTGAGCAACTGATTTCGGCTCCGCTCACGATCTCAAGGTTTGCGGGTTCGAGCCCCGCTCTGGGCTCTGCACGCACAGTGTGGAGCCGGCTTGGGATTCTCTGTTTCCCTCTCTCTCTGCCCCTCCCCCACTCACGTTCTCTCTTTCCCAAAACTCAATAAACATTTTTTAAAAAGAGATAACAATTCAAAGTAACTTCCCTAACAAATCCAACAGACAGCCTACAGTCGGTCTGCCTGAGCCGGCTTTTTGTACCCTGACACAGCGCACGGGACTGTACGTGTTAGAGTTATCTCACCTACAAGCGGGGACGCGGGGGGCGGGAGAAGTGGGGAGGGCGTGTGTCACAGGCCGAGTCTCAGTTTGGGAAGGCGCGAGTGCTCTGGACGCACAGTGATGACGGCTGCACCGCCAAGCGAACGCGCGTAATGCCACCACACAGGATGCCGGAAACGATTTAAATGGTCAAATTTTATGTTACGTGCGTTTTACGACAGTAGAGCCGTTTTTTAAAAACGAAAAAAAAGAATTTAAGGGCCAACTGCTAAATCTGATTCTCTCCTACGACTTTGCCTTTTCAGCAAGGGTTTCAGTAAAGGTCAACTTCGTCACATTGCGTTCCCTTTGCTTCTGACATCGCAGAACGACTGGGTGACGCGTCCTCCGAGGACGCCAACGGTGCATCCGTTCGGGCTCTAACACCCCCTCGAAAGCCAGGCAAGTGAAAACGGCAACAGTCTGAATGGAGTTGCCGACCTGCTCTCGGTGTCCCCCGTGACCGGCGACACCGGCGCGGGCGCGCGTCGCGAGGCGCAGAATCTCACTCTACCCCACGGAACAGTTTGGAGCTTAGGGCTCGCTGCCCAGCATCTAGGACAGCAGTGATTTCCCGGCAGCAAATTAAAACCGCGGCGACCTCCCCCGGTATTCCCAGCCGAGGGCGAGGTTCCCCCCCGCCCCCGCCCACTTACCTTCCTGAGAAAGAGTTGCTGCAGTTTCCTGTGCGGCAGCCTGATCATCGTCCTCTCTGCCCCGAGCCCGGGGGGCCGGTCCCGCAGGGCGACCCAGCCATCCCTCCAGCACCCCCTGCAGGCTCCGGCCTCCGCCTCGCCCCTGCCCGCCAGCGGCACAGACCCCAGCGGGGGGGCGGGAGCCCCACTTCCTCCGCCCAGGCGGTGAGGTGCGAGGCTCTGGCGGAGATAAACCTGAACCTGGCGGGCTCCCAGGCGACAGGAGAGAGCCGAGAAGCAGCGCCTGGAGGCCGTCCATGTCTCGGAGCCCAGGCGCGCGAGCTCGCTCCGCTGAGTCCTGCCAGCCGTCAACACCACGTGCTTCACGAGCAACGAGTCGGCTGTTCCAGGCTGTCAGACTCCCGGCAGGGGTCGCCCGGAGACCCCTCCCCCAGCCCACCTGCCAAGGCCTGAGCGCCGCCGTCACACCAGGAGGGGACTCGGGAGGAGGGCGGGAAACACGCTCGCGTATGTCTCAGGTGGCACTCGGTCAACTAATGGGCACCGACGAGGCAAGGACCGCACTTTCCGCGGTCTGAGCCCTTTGAGGAACGCCTCCACCGCGCGCACGCACACACATGCACACCGACACTTGTGCATGCACGCGGGCACCCGCATGCACAGACGCTTCTGCACACACACCTCGACGCTTGTGCTTGCACACGTGCACACACATCAACACTTGTGCGTGTACACGCATACACACTCACACATCGGCACTTGGCGTGCACACGTACACACGCAGATGACACTTGTGTATGTGCAAGTGGCACACACGCACATCGACGCTTGCACACATGCGCCCACACGGACACTTGTGCATGCACACATACGTATGCACACACCCACATCAATGGTTGTCCTTGCACACACATGCACACGCCAACACGTGTGTGCACATGCACACATCCACATCAACACTTATGCGTGCACATGTACACACACACATCAACACGTGCGTGTGCATGTATATGCAAGCACATCAACACTTGTGCGTGTACACGCATACACACTCACACACCGGCACTTGTGCATGCACATGTACACACGCAATTGACACTTGTGTATGTGCACGTGGCACACACACGTCGACGCTTGCACACATGCGCGCACACGGACACTTGTGCATGCACACACATACGTATGCACACACCCACATCGATGGTTGTCCTTGCACACACATGCACACGTCAACACTTGTGTGCGTGCACATGCACACATCCATGTGTGTGCACATGTGCGTGCACATGTACACTTATGCATGCGCATGTACACACACATCAACACTTGTGCGTGTGCGTGTATACACAAGCACATCAACACTTGTGTGCACATGTGCACACATGCACACTGCCGCTTGTCACACATGGACATTGGTGCTTGCACACGTGCACACACATCAACACTTGTGCGTGTGCATACATGTACTGACACTTGCGTGTGCACGCACTTGCACGTGCTGGCACTTGTGCACACACGTGTGCACCGACTTTCTGTCTTCAAGTACACACTACTGCAGGCTACCTTGGAGTACAGCCTGCCTGGGCAACAACAAAGTCTGCTTTGCCCTCCTGGGGAAAACGGAGCACCCTCACCTCCCGAGAACAGGCAGCCCTTTCTGGCTGTCCCTCCCCGCGACCCTGGTCTTGGCCACGGCTGAGCATGCAACCTGTGTGCACGGAGTGAGGGCAGGGTCAGACCTGTGAGGACACTGTGTGAGACTTCTGGGAGTTTCTAAAGCTTCCTGTAGGTACCTAAATCGGCCCCTCCTCTGAAGGCCTAAAGACGCAGCATGGAAAAGGTGCCAGCCGACAATCAGCTTCTAGGTGACAGATACAGTAGAAGTCACCGTTGTGGACGTGGCTGTGGAAATACACTGCTTTAAAAAGGTAGGGCCTGGGAAGAAGGCATCAAAGACAAAGAGGAAACTGAAGACGAAATGGACAGAACCTGCCCTGATTCAGGGCGGGACACATGACAGGTGGCGGCACAGGATAGCAGTGGCCGTCCCGTCCCTTCCTTACACCACAATCTTGAAGGATACGTCTTTTCCAAATGAAAGTCGTTGTACGTCTGTCCGTTTTGTTGTAACCAAACCCCTTTCCATTCATTCTGCGGTCTCCAGACCACAAATACCGTATGTTCTTTCCCCCAGGAGGCAGAACCGATTAGCACACATTTATCCATGTAAATGTCCTGTTTGCAAGGGTGCACGTGTGCGTACACACACACACACACACACACACACACACCTCAGAAGACACGTAGAAAGCTTTGGAAAGACTAATTACCAGGTTAGCCATTCCGAGGGGCATTCTAAGGCAGAATTTGTATTAATCATACTCCTTATTAAAAAGACTTTCTTAGGTGGGGGCGCCTGGGTGGCTCAGTCGGTTGAGCATCCGACTTCAGCTCAGGTCATGATCTCACGGTTCGTGGGTTCAAGCCCCACGTCGGGCTCTGTGCTGACAGCTCGGAGCCTGGAGCCTGTTTCCGATTCTGTGTCTCCCTCTCTCTCAGCCCCTTCCACCACTTGCACTGGGTCTCCATCTCTTTCTCTCTCAAAAATAAACCTAAAAAATAATTTTTTAAACGCATGGTTTGTTCATAGGCTGAATTATGTCAGTAGAGAAAAATGCCCCTTTTAAAAAATCTATTGCTTTTTGCTACTGAAAGCTGGCAAAAAATACTAACATAGGGGAAGTGACAGAAACGAGTGTTCTCCCTGTTCACAACAAATTTCTTATCTCTTAGTTTGCCTGGGTCCAGACAGTCTCCGCACGTTTCAGTCTTGAATCCTCAAACCATCGGGAGCTTAAGAAACATTCTAGTGCCGTTCCTTTCCCCTAAAATTAATCCACATCTCACCCTTTTGAAAGTTCTGGATCTGAAAGTCTGTACGCAGCTTTTCACAGACAGAAGCCGTCATTCTGGGAACAGGCTCCACCACCACGGAGGACGCAGCTCACACCGCAGACGGACCCGCAGCCCAGTCCCGTCCCGCAGGCGGCTCTGCAGGGGCTTTGAGAACGTGGCCTCTGCAAGCCCTACTCCACGGCACTTCTGAGTCGAAGGAGGACAATACCAAGCATGTCCCTTAAAACCCGGGCTCCAGTGGTCCTGCCTGGACACTTCAGTTATGTCAACGGTCCTTCACTCTGGCAGAAGAATATCTTATCCAGGCTTGACTGGAACTGAGAATTTTTTACTGGGTTTGTGTTGGGCGGAGGGAGGGTCGTTAAGGTTGCCGTGTTATCACAAACGCAGGAGAACTAACCGTTTATGTTCTCTGTCTGTAACCCACGCAGCCCCTTGAGAAAGAAACTCATGTCACGTGGGGGCTGGTCACAGCGTAGTTGACATCAGCGTCGCCTGGGGTCGTGGCTCTTCGGGAGGAGAGCGGGCTTGTCTGGAGCCACAAACGTTTTCTTTGATTATTTTCCACGCGGAATAAAATTAAAGGCCTCCGCATCCACTTCTAAGGGAGGATCTATCTGGTCTTCCATAAAAGAAGGAATCCCAAGAGACAGACGATAAGCGACTCGGCAAAATCAGAGAGAAGTTCAGCACAGCTCCCGGCGGGCTTGTCCGCGTGGAGATGCCCAGCCTGGTCCGGCCGCGGACTGTGAGGGGGCACGAGGGCCGCCGCCTTTCCCCGGGCCCAGGGGACCGCACGCCACAGAAAACATGGAAAGAGCTCAGCCGAAAGTGTCATCTTTTCTGGGGGTGCCTGGGTGGCTCAGCTGCTCAAGCGTCCAACTCTTGATTTCAGCTCAGGGCGTGCTCTACAATTCGTGAGTTCGAGCCCCGCGTCTGGCTCTGTGCTGACAGTGAGGAGGCTGCTTGGGATTCTCTCTCTCCCTCTACCCCTCCCCCGCTCGCATGTGTGTGCGCGCTCTCTCTCTCTCTCTCCCTCCCTCTCTGAAGATGTTTTTTTAAATGTCATCTTTTCTGCACGACACATTTTGCCCGAATCACTTGAAACAGCGTGCTCTCCGACGATTCTCACTCTCTGTCTTCACCTGGTGGCAGTGTGGGTGAGCACAGAAGCCGCAGGGCGGGAAGAATGGGGAATCGAGCGTCTGGATGATCCTGTCCTAAAATCACCAGGCTCGTGACAGGATTCTGAGTTGTCCTAACAACTCCAACTCCCAGCAGGGTGAAAAAGTGGTTATCGAAGGCTCAGTGCTTTTGAAAATGCATTAGCAAAACAGATCGGGTCTCTGATCCCCAGCTAAACAGCGGTCACGGTAAATCCAGTGGCTTTGAGATGCAGCCCTTTCCTTCTTAATGGAATTTAATTGCAGGTATATGTAAGCACGTGAACTCAATGTTGTCATGGAGACTGTGGCAAGAGATTGCCTTCTATTTTATGCCATGGGAAATCTCCATGACAATCCCGGCTTATTCACGTCCCAAATACTTTTTCAAAGACATTATTTTGAAACACTACTCCCGCCGTTCACTGGCCGCTGCTTTAAAGGGATAGTCGTCGCTGTCACACTGGGCATCCGACCCTGAGCAACAGAACTACGGTGTTTGCACAATTAGGCCCAAGACACGCACCAGCGGATCACAATGGGACAGAGAGGGAAGGAGAGGAGGCTAAACCCGGGAAGCTAAACCCGGCAGGGTTAGCGCTCAACCAGCAGATGCACGGGTCAGGATGGGAAGTACACCGCCGTGTGGGCGCCGGCTCCCCAAGCACGGGAGCTGAAGCACCAGTGATTCTCTGCAAAATGGAAAGGAATTCAACACGAATGGGCAGCTTCTACTAACGTGAGGGGAAGTGCTTGTAAAAGGAATCTGGTGGGGCGCACCTGGCCGGCTCGGTCGGTTGAGCATCTGACCCTTGATTTCAGCTCAGGTCGTGATCCCAGGGTCTTGGGATCAAGTCGCGAGTTAGGCTCCTCACTGAGGGTAGAGCCTGCTTGCGATTCTCTCTCTCTCTCTCTCTCTCTCTCTCTCTCTCTCTCTCTCTCTCTCCTCTCTCTCTCTCTCTCTCTCTCTCTGCCTCTCCCCTACTCACACACTCTCTCTCAAATAAAAAAATTTTTGCAAAAGGAATCTGGAGACCAACAGCAATGAATATATCTTCACCGTATCAACTATAAAATACTTATTATGTGTGCACGTCCATAGATGTCTAAACACGGATGAAAGGAAAACAAAGTACGTGAAGGCTCTGACCATTTATGTCGATTTCAGTTGCATCCAGTTCGCAGACGCCCAGCAGGCAACGCGGTCTCGCGGTCTCACCAAGGCCACGTTTGCCAAGTAGCTAAGTGAGGAGAGGGTGGGACTACGTGCCAGCGCACGGGCCTCCAGTCTGGTCCTTTCTGAACCCCACGGCACTGCCACGCTGCTGGCCGGCACGGGGGGTGCAGGGAATGGTGTGAAGAACGGTCGCTGGGCACTGAGGAAGGAAAATGCCCAGAAGGAAAACCATCCAGAAGAATCACAGTGTTGCACGAACACCGTGCATCTCGAGAAAGGAATGCGGACTCGGCTGGGAACACCCGTAGAAGCAACTGTGGGTGTTGACGGTGGAAGGACACAAAATCTGCAGACTACAGGGGACCCTGGGTGGCTCAGCGGGTTGAGCGTCCAACTTCTGCTCAGGTCATGATCTCACGGTGTGTGAGTTCAAGTCCTGCCTCGGGCTCTGTGCTGATGGCTCAGAGCCCGGAGCCTGCTTCGGATTCTGTGTCTCCCTCTCTCTCTGCCCCTCCCCTGCTCGTGCTCGGTCTCTCAAAAATAAACAAACATTAAAATTTTTTTTTAAAAAATCTGTAGACTACAACGTTGTGTTTCTGAAGCAGGGAACCATGGGTGGGAGCAGCTCAGTGCCACCAGGGCTGCTGCCCCCGCCAGGACCCCCCCCCCAACCCCCGCATGGCTGGGCTCCATCAAGCAGTGGGTCCTATGTGAGTCTCCAGCCAGGAGCTCACCAACAGCGTCCCCCCAGCTGCTCCCACCTCTGACGCTTTTAATAACACTACTGTTTTTTGTCTTTTTTTTTTAAGTTTATTTATTTTTGAGAGAGAGACAGAGTATGAGCAGAGGAGGGGCAGAGAGAGAGAGGGAGGCACAGAATCCGAAGCAGCTCCAGGCTCCGAGCTGTCAGCACAGAGCCTGACGCGGGGCTCGAACCCATAGACCGTGAGATCATGACCTGAGCCAAAGTTGGACGCTTAACCAACTGAGCCACCCAGGCACCCCTACATTTATTTATTTTTGATAGAGCCAGAGCAGAAGCGGGGCAGGGTCATAGAGAGGGAGACACAGAATCCGAAGCAGGCTCCAGGCTCTGAGCTGTCAGCACAGAGCCCGACGTGGGGCTCGAACTCACAAACCGTGAGATCACAGCATGAGCTGAAGTCAGACGCTTAACCGACTGAGCCACCCAGGCGCCCCAACGGAGGTCAGCGTATGGGAGGAAGCCACAAGACAAGTTACAAATTCAAACAGAAAGATCCTTTCGAGTTGCTTGGATACATAATTACGTCCACATCTCTTACGCTGCATTAGTAAACTGCAATCACTTGTCAGCTGCCCGAGCCACGCAGGCGCCCCTCTCCTTGTTATAAAATCAAACAAAGAGGGAGAAGAAATTCAGTTAGCTGCTGAACCGACAGCCCTTGCAGGTTTAGCGGGACACACCGCTGTCTGCCGTATCCGCAGCTTCCACGACGCACCTCGTAAAATAATCACATTTCTCATCAGGGCGCTGCGAGCACCTGCTTACGCCCCAGCAGCCAAAACGCACCAGGATTTTAGACAGGAGACCCTGCAATCCTCTCTCGTGGTGAACAGTCTGCTGAACACAGACCTGCAGAGAAGCGGGGAGAAGGGGGGAAAGATACGAAGGGAAACTCTTCGCGCACTGCTCTCACCACCTTTTCCAGATCCGGAATGCTCCCAGGTGACGCTGCGTGAGGTTGGATTCGTGTGCGTTCATTCTGAACATAAGAGGGGCCTCCTACCGGGGCGCCCGGGAGGCTCAGTCGGCTGGGCATCCGACTCTTGATGTCGGCTCAGGTCGTGACCTCACGGTTTGTGGGATCGAGCCCCACGCGTGGCTGCTTGCTAAGCGCGGGGCCTGCTTGAGATTCTCTCTCTCCCTCCACCCCTCTCCCCTGCTCACTCTCTCTAAAATAATAAAACAAATAAAAATTTTAAAAAAAGAAAGAAGGGACCCCCTGCCCATCAACCCAAGGCGACTCTGAAAACATGGCCAAGTGCTAGAGGGGTCAGGGTCAGGCTGGCCACCGGCTTCTGCAACACTGCTTCCGGGCCCCTCCCAGAGCCTCGACCCAAATAAGGTCAGAAAACAAGGCCCCACAGAGATGGGTCTTCTTGGAAATCCTTCTACCTCTGACCATGGCTCTTACCGTAACAGGCGTGTGGGACTGGTCACTGGGGATGATTCACGAGTGACACCCACGCCCACCAGACACAGTCTTGTCCACTTGCCTACGTCCATCTCTGTGGCCAAGAGACGAGGACCACAGGCAGCGTGGAAACTCCTCGCTCCTGCTGCCCAGGGCCAGTCCGAGGGCGGAGAAGACAGGCAGAACGACGAAACTTTATCTTCCCGGGAGACACGGTTCCTCGCCGACCGTAGAAAGCCGAGTAGAGCTCTGACAACCACCACCGGTTGGAGCTGAACCGTTTTTTTCTTGATCAGATCATAAGCAAGACTGAAAAATGGTTATGAGGAAGGCAGAGCAGGGCCGCCCCTCCCACTACAACACTCTCATCCCCGAGCTTACTCACATTAGGAGGCAACGCGAAATAGTATTCAGGCACCTGTCTAGCCCCTTAACTAAAATAACCAGAACACCTTGAGATGTTACAGGACCCTAAATCAGTTATCACCAACCTTCAATGCTACGGACAGCATTTTTGTGTCTGATAAGGAAGATCTAATTCACACAAGAAAATAGTATAGAGAAACTTTTCTTCAACCAAGTTCTTAGTGTTGAGCTATTTATAAAACATTAGAGGGGCGCCTGGGTGGCGCAGTCGGTTAAGCGTCCGACTTCAGCCAGGTCACGATCTCGCGGTCCGTGAGTTCGAGCCCCGCGTCGGGCTCTGGGCTGATGGCTCAGAGCCTGGAGCCTGTTTCCAATTCTGTGTCTCCCTCTCTCTCTGCCCCTCCCCCGTTCCTGCTCTGTTTCTCTCTGTCCCAAAAATAAATAAACGTTGAAAAAAAAAATTAAAAAAAAAAAAAAAACATTAGATGGACACGGGAGTACCACGAGTATGTAAAAGGTACAACGTGGGGTTCAGTGGAAAGCTTTGTTCACATGGATGTCAGCCATCAAATGCAAGACTGACCGTTCACACAAGTGGCTTCTTTGCATCCAGGAATACAGGCTCCTGGGATCGGCGGTGACTCCGTATTGCCCCACGGGACTTGCAGACCCACGGAGGAGATGCTGAGACACCCATCGCTTCTCTGTGCTGCTTCCGAGATGCACACCAAGCAGGACAGCCCCTACCCCAACAAGGCTGGTGACGTAGGGCCCCCAGAAAGCTGCCAGATGCTTAGTAGGGTTTGTAAGTGTGTATTTTGTGTTTTTCCATTTTTTTTTAATGTTTATTTTTGAGAGAGAGCGAGCGAGCATGAGCAGGGGAGGGACAGAGAAAGAGACAGAAGATCTGAAGCAGGCTCTGTACTAACAGCAGAGCCTGATATGGGGCTCGAACTCACAAACCGCGAGATCATGACCTGAGCCGAAGTCGGACGCTCAAACATCTGAGCCACTGAGGTGCCCCCATGTGTATTTTGTTTAGCATGAACCAGCTATAGCCTGATGCAATCACATACATTAAACCTGAGCAAAACCCAGGGTTTTGGGGTTTTTTTTTAATGTTTATTTATTTACCTTTGAGAGAGAGAGAGAGACAGAGAATCCCGAGCAAGCTCCATGCCAACAGCACAGAATCCAACGTGGGGCTCGAACCCACGAACTGTGAGCTCACGACCTGAGCCGAAATCAAGAGCTGGACAGTTAACCGACAGAGCCACCCAGGCGCCCCAAAACCCAGGTCTCAAATGACCCGTCTGACACCTGTGGGGACAGGCCCACCGTACCTGCCACGCCTGCCGTGAATATTTAGCCCGACAAACAGAGACACCATCACATCACCCGAACGGGGGGCCATTCCTACTTGGTGGCATCGTGGGAGTCAGGAGAAGAAAACACCCATCAGCCCACCTCATAAAACTTCTTTTTTATAACGTTACCGTTCAACCCACACCGCTGCTTGAAATATTGAGGGAAATCTACCTTCTTCGCCCAAAGGGGCCCGTTTTAGGCCTAATCCCTCGAAAAGCTCCGGGGTGAGAGCCCGAGCCCCGCACGCGGCCCGTAGGCTCCTGGAGCTGGCTGGCCACCGACCCCGCAGGCAGACGGCACGGGGCCAGCCCCCCACCCCAACTTGACCTGCCTCGAGGTCTCCCTTCGCCGTCGTGACTCTCGCTTATTTTGAAGGCGCGCAGTAGAGTTTTCAAAGGTACAACACATGGTGTCCCCGGAGACCCCCAAGTTCAGAACAACACGTGCCGGCTTCGCAGACAGCAGAACGCTCCCAGCTGAGCGCACGAGGCGGACCCCGGCTGCAAGGACGCATTACTGCGCAGCGCAGGGCGCACCTGCCCCTCACCCCACGACGGCAGGTGACGGCAGCTTCGGGGTGCGGGGGCCCCGCTTCCCAAGGCATGCGGCCGGCCCTCCCCCACTCGGGGGGGCTCACCGCCAGCCCCGAAGCCGAAAGGGAGCCTCCCACCCCGCCCTCTTCTAAGAGCGAACCTCGCATCCTGGAGGAAGAAAACAAGCCAGCATTTCTTACCTCTAGTGACGCGGCCGACTTGGTCCCAGGCAAGGCGGAGTCACATTTGCCCTGTGGAGGCAGAAAGTGGAGAAAAGAGTCCTTTAAGTCACAGGATGTCACTCACGGGAGCAGGGCTGCCGCTGAGCACGGTTACGCGGACACTCACCGCGCCCGGGAGCTTTTTGCTTCGAAACATTAATCTCCACATGACTTTAAATAATGTGAGGACGCTCTCGAGCCCTCAGGAAGCCTCGCAGTCCACACCGAAAGAGGGGAACTTACACACTTTTGTGCAACTTTTACCCTTCAGCCAGAGGAAGTGATGATGCTTCTATTACCAACCTCAAAACTCAACCAAAAGAACCAAAGAAACAAAACCAGTTACTTGTTTCGTCTCCAGATGCATCGTATTTAATTAGCCGCAGTTGCCCCTAACGGAACTGGACAAACGTTTGGTTTTGTTTGAAATGATTATTTATTTTTAAGAGAGAGAGAGAGAGAGAGAGGGGGGGGGGGTGCGCGCAGGGAGGCGCCTGTGTGGCTCAGTCAAAGCGTCCGACGTTGGCTCAGGTCATGATCTCATGGTTCATGAGTTCGAGCCCCGCATCGGGTTCTGTGCCAACAGCTCAGAGCCTGGAGCCTGCTTGGGATTCTGTGTGTGTGTGTGTGTGTGTGTGTGTGTGTGTGTGTGTGTGTGTCCCCCTTCCCTGCTGAGCTCTGTCTCTCTGTCTCAAAAACAAATAAAATAAAATTTAAAAGAGAGAGAGAGAGAGAAAAGCAGGGGAGGGGCAGAGAGAGAGGGAGAGACACAATCCAAAGCAGGATTCACTGTCAGCACAGAGCCTGATGCAGGGCTCAAACTCACGAATGTGAGATCATGACCTGAGCCAAATCAAGAGTCAGAGGCTTAACTGACTGAGCCTGCCAGGCACCCCTGGACAAACGTTTTGAGGTGACCTGTCCGCTCTCCATTCTATGAAGACGGTCATTCCGGGCTCTGGGACAGGAAGGCCTTTCGTCTGTGAACACACCCCGAAAGAACCACTGAAAACCCAGACTTGCTCAGTCGTGGCGTTCAAGCCCAGGAACACACACATCCGGGCCTCCCCTCCACTTCCCAAGCCTCTCCTTGGCTAGAGTAAAATCCCGAAATTGCCTGAAGAGTTTACTTAGCGACACGTTTTAGGATCTTGAGACCAGAAACCAAGGCTGGTCTCTTCTCCCCCCGCCCCATGCCGCAGGGGCTCAGTGTCCATTCTGTTTCATCCTTCCCCGTTTCCCTTCTGTTCTCTGCTCCTTGGCTCCTACCCGCTGAAAAGCAAGAGACGAAGAAGGAAACCAAACTTCAAATTAGTCTCTTGCGCCCCTCGCTAGTAATTGGGGGTCAAGGGTCAGAAGAGCAGGCTGGGAGAACGCTCCCACAGCGCCGACCGCAGAAAGGCCTCGGATTCCACCGCCAGAGAGGTCTGCACTCCTGGGCAGTGCACCCCAACCCCAACCTGCACCGCCCCGTCTCCCAACACAACCTGCAAACAGCAGTGTTATCAGTGACACCTTTCATTTCTGGCTCTCGACATTCAGTGCCTGTTAGAAACATCCAGAGCTTTACAAACTCCCGGACCCAAGCAATCGGAAGGGCAGGGACCGTCCGGGCATTTCAGTATTTACAGTGCTTCCCAGGCGACACTCGTGTGCCGTCCAGGTTGCGAATGCTTGCTGTCCTCCTTGTCCCCGTTCCTTGTCCCCTGGCTGGACGGTCAGTATTAAACAGCACGAACACGGGCTCTGCTCCCTGCACACCGGCTGGCACTGCACAGGGCGCGTAGAGCAAACACCTGCGGGTCTTGTCCCCAGCAGCAGCCCGCCTCGGTCTTTCTACGGGGAACGAATTCCGAGAAGCCCAGGAGACAGCGCCCCTGCCGTGATCAGCCATCACCGTGTGCAGGGACGTGACTCGGGTCTGGTCACTCTCCGGGCGCAGTGCCCTCTCAGAGGTGGGCATGTGAGGCCTGCCCAGGGCTCCGGCCCTCTCTGTCCTGGGGGCCAGCTTTGCAGATGCTCTGAGTCTGGGATTGCTGTTTGTTTTACCCAGGAAAGGCCCCTGCCTGGGGATGGAGAGAAAGTCGGCGACGTACCCACAGCTTTAGAACCTTTGCGTCAAACCCGCCGGAAGCCATGCCTTTTTCCAAGGACAGAGGCCCGCAGTTGCCCACCTGGTTTGTGCCACTTTGATTTGGTGCCTGTAACCTGAGAAAGAGTGTGAGGCCTGACGCAACATAAATGGTGTGTTTACAAATAAACGCCCGAAAGCAAGAAATGAGAATCCCCAAAGTCCCACAAGACCACACATTCATCCGTGGTCTTATTCAACACCGTGACCAGCCCACCAGCTGGTCACCTTCCACAGGGGCTGGCAGGGGACACCCCACGCGTGACGCCCCTAACCCCGGCTGCCTTGAAGCCCCCAGGACCGTGCATACAGGGTATTCAGTATTTGAGGGGCTCTCCCTGAAAACACGAGATGAATTTGCAGAGTCTCTCATTTACAGTCACAAATCCTCTTTGCCCTTCGTTTTCCGGACCCCGCCCCCTTTGCAAGTAAGACTCAGTGCATTAAACAGGGGCATCAGGTGACTTGGTGACGAGGGGCATCAGGTGACAGGGCTCAGTCTACTTGGTAGTCGGCCGCCGGGCTCAGCTCCTGAGCCAAACATGGGGGGGTGGGAGCCTTTCAACTCCACCAGTGCTGATCCCCGTCCTTATTACTCCTTTCCAATCCAAGATGAGCGGACAGGACGTCCCCCCAGGTCCCACCCTCCTCCCTCGGAGCCCATGTGATTATGGCAGGTGGGGAAGGACGCGGAGGAGGCGGAGGTGAGGAAAGGGAGGGCAGGAGGGATGCTAAGCCAGGTTTCCATCACGAGAGGAGTCAGGCCGGTCCTTCCTCTTCCCGTCAGTCTTGTGACTGTATTTGAGTCCAAATGCACCTGGCATGATTCCAGGAGCATCACGGCCAGATCCCCAGGGAAAAACCAAAGAGGCCGCAGCATAAAACCCTCCACAGAAACGTTGTACTCCAGGCATATTCCACGAAGAGGAAACTTGTCAAACTTGTGTGTGGACAATAAATGAACGGGGGCAAATGTGTTCTCCGAACTTGAAAGAAAAGTATCAGAAATACCTAGACAAGGTATTAATCACCATTCTGGAAAAAAATACGGCTTGAAGATTTTTGCAAAGCTCTCAAAAGCAATCATGTGCCACGGACGAGCGAAAGGCCCCCAACTGTAGTGCCTACAGCGTTTGGAATTTCTAGTCTGGATGACCAAGCTTCACTTGATTCTGTGGGTCCTTTGAGATTGGCCTTTCAGTATATAAAGCTGACAAACCAACTTTGTAATAACCAAGGGGTCTGGCTCGCTCCCAGAGTCCCTGTTTACTAGATGGTGGAGGACCTCACAGACTCTGTGCACCGTCCTCAAAAGCACACTTGGCCAGGTGAGCAGTTGACAGAATGAATATACACTATTATCTCCTCGGTGGAACTAGAACGTGGGATTCGGAAAAGGCTCGGCGCTTTAAGCCGTGATTTGCCTGGAGTACTGCTGTTGCTTTAAATTAACGCAGGTGCACAGGACTGACCACCGAGCTCCCAGGCTGCTTCAGCAGGTGCGGTGGCCGCAAGGGTGGAACTCAGGAGCCCGACCTGCTGGCAGGCTGTTTCCGGCCACCAGACACTGGGCAAGTTACTTACCCACTTGGCCTCAGTTTCCCCATTTGCACAGTTGGGGCAGTACCTGCCTTACGGGGGGGGGGGAGTGGGGACGCGGGGTGACACATTTTAGGCACCTGGCAGGCAGCAGATGATCAGTGTTGGTGACACTGATGCTGCTGATGCAGGAAAAGGAAGGTGTGCCCCAGCCGACCCCAGATCAGAGACGTCATCGAGAACACTGGTGTCGTGTTTCTGGTCTGTGATCCTTTAGGAGTTGACCCTGGAGGCGTCGGACTAGATCTCAGAGTGACTGCGGTCACTCTGGCTGGCGGGGAGGCGTGGCCACGGACGAACAGCAGGTGGCGCCAGAGACTCGGTCTGCGGCCACGCACCAGCTGACTGGGGAGGCCGCGCGGGGCCCCATCTGAATTCTATTTCTTCTAAACAATTAGGCCCTAAATCAATGTCGATCCTGTCATTCTGGAGCCGTTTAGAAACTCCCCAAACAGTTCATGTACGATGCAAGCTTATCCACCCCTTCCTCTGCAGCGTCGATGCTTAAATGTCTTTGGACGGTGGGTGACCTGGGCACACACACATCCACCCCCTCACCCCACCCCCACACACACGCGCTGTGTTGAGTCTGCGTGCCCATGTGTCCTGCAGTCCTGGCTTCTCCCTCCCCACCGACATCGCGTCTGCCGCGGGGACTCCAGCCTGGCCGCCTGCTGCAGGACAGGACCGGCCTTTGTTCTCTGGGGGCTCACAGATGTCTGTGCTCCCCCAGGAATGAAATGCTCAGCTCATCATCAGGAAGGCAGGCTTTTCCAGAGCCAGGCTGCCCTTAGCAGGCCCTCCTCTCCCTCTCCTGGGGGCCCACAGCTTCACAGAACCCTCTTTATTCACCCTGAAGGGTGACACAGGTGATGTAACGGCATCCGCCAGGAAACCCGCCCCCTGTCAGCCAGTTCCTGGCCTGCGGCTTGTGTCTTCTCTAATGAAGCAGGGCCGTGAGGCCATGTGACTAGTCTCTGGGGCAGCCAAGCCAGCACTAGAAAAGGGGGTGTTCTGGATTGCAGCCCGGTGCTCCCTCCCCTCCCCAGGGCCCAGGGGTGGGGTCCACAGCAAAATAGACAGTGGGGGGCTCTCAGAGAACATGCTCATCCTGCAAGCAGTGGAGAAATCCAAGCAAGAAGGACCTCACGGCGCACGCTTACAGACAACAGAGAAACAGAGTGGCTCAGGGAGGGAGGGAGGGAGGGAGGGAGGGAGGGAAGGAAGGAAGGAAGGAAGGAAGGAAGGAAGGAAGGAAGGCAGGCAGGCATAAGAAGGAAGGGAGACCCACAGGGTGAAGGATGGGGACCACAGGGCTGGACGGCCACCACAGCTGCCCCTGGGGACTTCCAGTCTCCGTAATCTTTGAATTTTTCCAAAAAATCGTTCAAAATATTTTTCAAAAACATTTAATTGAGGCCAATTTCACGTAACATAAAATCAACCATTTTGAAACGAACGGTGTCATGAAGCGCATTCACGCCGCCGTGCAACCATCCCCACCGTCCACTTCCAGTTATTCTCATCACCCCACACGAAAAGCCTGAGGAGTCAGGACTCACGCCCACGGCCCCTCCCCCCGGCTCCCGTGACCAGTGAGATGTACGTGCTGCCCACCCTGGACTTGCCCATCGCGGAACCACACAGTGGATGGCTTTGGTGTCTGGTGTCTGGCCCCTCCCCCTCAGCAGGACGCTTCTGAGGTTCCTCAGCTCAAAGCACACGCCACCACTCTGTCCCTTTCTGATGGCCGCGAGGGCTCCACGGTATGGATACACCACACTTGTTCATCTGCTCAGCCACTGATGGAGGCTTGGCGGCTCCCACCTTTTGGTGTCTGTGAACCAGACGTGCCCTGGTTCGAGTCGCCCCTGCCGGCAACCTTGGGTACATATCTAGGTGAATTGTTTTCTTGGGTACATATCTAGGAGTTTGAGTTTTTTGAGGAACTGCCAGATTTTTCCACAGCAGGGGAACCACCTTGCACTCCCACCAGCAATGTGCCAGGGTTCTACTGCTCCACAGTCTCACTCAAAACTTGTTATTTGGCATTTTTCTTTTATTATTATAGTCATCCTGGTGGGGATCTCCTTGTGGTTTTGATTCGCATTTTGCTAATGATTAGCGATGCTGAGTATCATTTCAAGTGCCTTTTGGCCACCCGTATGTGTTCTTTGGAGAAAGGTCTATTCACTCCTTGGCCCTTTTTCAGTTGGGTTGTTTGTCTCTTTGCTGTTCATGGCAGGTTTTGACACTCACGGAGGTACAGGAAAGGAAAGCCTGGCCCTCATAAGCTGAGGGACTGAGCCGGCCATGTGAGGCTGGACCACTGAGTGGCCTCGGAGAGGGGTAAACGGAACAATCCACTGAGCAACATAAGAATAAGGACATTGATCTAACTTGTCTTCAGCTCAGGTTTAAAATATTTTTTTAAGTCATCCCTGAGGGACGCCTGGGTGGCTCAGTCGGTTGAGCGTCCAACTTCAGCTCAAGTCACGATCTCACAGTTCATGAGTTCGAGCCCCACGTCAGGCTCTGTGCTGACAGCTGGGAGCCTGGAGCCTGCTTTCGATTCTGTGTCTCCCTCTGTCTCTCTGCCCCTCCCCGTGCTCTGTCTCTCTCCCTCTCAAAAATAAATAAACATTAATAAAAAATAAAAAATAAATAAAGTCATCCCTAATAACTGAACATGCCATACCTGTCCCTTCCGTGAGTCTGGGGGAATTTACCCTGGCACTGGGTTCAAGTGAAGTTGAACACAAAAGCTGTTCCCACGCCAGGAAGACACCGAAGCCGCCTGGCAGATGCTCGGGACTCGCGCGGGGCTCCCGGGGACGGACGCATCTGGAGCCAGGCCGCAAGGAGTCCGCACGGAACGGGCGAGGCTCCAGAGGTGCTCTCAGTCCACAATTTCAAAACCCAAGGAGAGATGTGGCCTGAGGAAGAGAGAGCGGGCACGTGGGAGCCAGGGTCACACCCAGAGCCTCTGCCAGCAGGGGGGCAGCGTTAAAAAGAACATGAGATGAGTATTTTTAAAATCAAACAAGACGTAGTAGAAGTAAATGTAGACAAGTTGCGATGGTTCGCAGAGAGTATAATTCTCTACAGAATCTGGGAGGACATACTGACAATTTATTAATTCTAACCAGACGGTTGTGACAGGTTGCCGGAAAGAGGAGTTAATATTCAAAAGCTGATAGTGCTTTTGTACATCAGCAAGAAACCGTTTTTTAAAGTCTTTCTTTTTCAGTAATCTCTACACCCAAGGGGGGACTCAAACTTACAACCCTGAGATCAAGAGTTTCACGCTCTGCTGACTGAGCCAGCCGGGCACCCCAAGAGGAAACCATTTAAAGAGATGGCATTTACAATGGCAAAAAAAGAGGCGGGGGGGGGAAGGCAAGAGAAGAGAAGAAAGGACCACCCGTGAAGTATAAAGAGTAAGTGTAACAAAATGTGTAGGACTTTACAGAAAATATGATAAAACCTTTTGAAGGAAATACACAGAAAAAAAAAGAAAACCGGGCAGGTACGGGCACCTTAGCCCTCGCTGGAGTGGTCCCATTTGTGCAAGCAGCCTGGCCCAGCACGCGGGGGCTCAGGGACGGGCAGCCGGACACGAGGGACGAGCATTGCCAGCCAACTCACGGATGCCCTCATACCGCGTACAAAGATAAATTCAAGACCAAAACAGGAAAAAGCTGAACTATGTAAGTTTCAAAAGGACATTCAGGAGATTGTGTTTTTACTTGTACCGCGAAGGCATTTTTCCAGGAAGTCAGACATCCATACGTTGTACTTGTAAAAATCAATAGGTTGGACTACATCTAAGTAAGAAAATTTCGGGTGAACAGAAGACACCACGACCTCAAAACAGGCCACAGACCCGAAGGCTATGCGCCTCCGACCTACACACTCAGAAAGAATTAGCACCAGAGGTATATCGAGGTTAATGCACACGACGGAGAGACACGTTTCCTCTTCATCACATAAGTGAATTCTTCACTCCTACAAATAGCGTAAGTGTGCCAAACCGCATCCAACGGGAGTTGGGGAGTATTTGGAAGAAGAGAAATTCTGCTAAATCGCTAGAGAGAGAATACAGAAGTTCAACCACTTTGGAGACGAATTAGTCAATACCGAGTTAATTTCAAAATGTACGTTATCTTATGGCCCATCAGTTGCACTTTTAAGTATCCAAACAGAGAAATAAACTCTAGTATATGTTCATGGGAAGACACAGGTTTTCCATTGAGCGCTGCTTAAAAGAACAAAAAATGGAAATTATCCGACTTGGCTCCTTGGTGGGGGAGTGGAAAAATAAACTGGTATTTTCATACCAGCAAATGCCACTCGGCACCCGAAGTAAATAAAATAGAACTAAGTGATCAACATGAATAAGTCTCAAAAAGATCACAGAGTTTTTGGAAAAAAGGAAACGTAGACTATGATCCTATCCACATAGAAATTAAAAACACAACCATCATTTATAAGTAGAGACTGTGATGGCCTGAACTGTGCCCCCTCAAACATTCATACGTTGAGGCTGTAACGCCCAGGACCTCAGAACGGAACCCTGTTGGAGAAAGGTCTCTATGCAGGTAATCGAGTCTAGTGAGGTCAGGGGTGTGGACCCTGATCCAAAGGGTCTAGTGTCCTTCTAAGAAGAGGAGATCAGGACACAGAAACGGAAGGAAGACCGTATGTGGACACAGAAGACGCAACGTGCAAGCCAAGGAGAGAGGTCTTAGAAGAAACCAACCTTGACCTTGGACGTCCAGCCTCCAGGACCGTGAGGAAGAAACACCTGTTGCTTAGGCTGCCCAGTCGATGGTACTTGTTACAGCAGCCACAGCCTGGAGAGGAGAATACAGGCAAGAAAAGCGTGCCTTCAGCGAAATCTCCCTACGGCTCGAAGCCCACTGACAGACACCTGCATGCGGACCATGACCTTCCTTCAAGGAACTCACGGCTGCCCTTCGCGCCTTACTCTTTATGTTTTTTTTATTGGAGATTAAAAGTAACCTCACCTTCACAGCAGCCAGCCCCTCAAGGTCCTGGAAGCCTGGCTTCCAAATTCCTTAGAGACCTACTTATCCCTCACCACCCCCCAATCAAAAAGTATATAATCAGTCACTCCTCATGACCCCAGGGCAGCTCTTTCTGCCCACGGGTCCCGTCCCCGTGCTTTAATAAAATTGCCTTTTAGCACCAAAAACGTCTCAAGAATTCTTTCTTAGCCGTCCGCTCTCAAACCCAAACAAACCTTCCATATTTCATAATTCCATCATAGCCGACTAATACGGCCAGGGAGGCCAGATTCCTTTGTGGGCCAGCTGAGAACAACCACGGAAGCAGGTCACATGTCCACTGAGTGTTTCAACAACTGTAGTTAACTGAACTTGAAATATGAGCCAATTCCAGACACTGGAGAGTCCACTGGGGTTGTTTCACGGGCGCTGTTACAGTCCTCGCTGCACCTCTAGAACACGCGTTCTTGTCTTAGAGACCCGGGCTACCCGGCACGTCCACAGCGTCGCCTCGCACATCCGCCCAGCTGGGTCACGTAGACCGAGCCAGGCATGTTTCTGTAACTGAGAAACGCCCCAGCCAGTCAACACCTCGTGGCCATCACAGTCCAAATAATCGAATCATAACCACCCAGGTGTGCTGTGTTAGTCTGCCACCATCAAGAGACTACTGACTACTTGTCATCAAATCCTCCCAGGGCACTGAGGTCCTCTCCGGGCCCCTGAGGACTAGAAAATCCCTCTGAAGAAACAGCGTGGCAAGATCGCGGGTCAGAGCTCTCCTTCCTCAGAAGCACCTGCCATCTCGTGCCTTCCTCGCTGGCTCCCTTTGTGAGGGCCATACCTTTGGAAAACAAATCAGGGTATCCGATGCGGAGGTCGAGGCGCCGACCCCCACGTTGTTGGAAATCTACACATAACCTCTGACTCCCCCAAAACGTAAGTACTAAGAACCTACTGCGAACCGACAGCCTTCCCTATAACAGCCGCAGTCGGCTAACACATCACTGATCTGTGTTACACGTCATGTATTACATTCTTACAATAAAGTCGGATGGAGTAAAGAAAACGCTGAGAAAATCACAAGGAAGAGAAAATACACTCACAGAACGTATGTAGGACCACGTTGGGTCATTATTAACTACGGTCTCAGAGAAACAAGAAACTGGTTTCATTTCTTTCTTAATTATCGATCCCCCGACGATGTGTTCGGGGATGACCCGAGATAATATGAAGATGAAAGGCGTCCTCCCCGTCGGAGTGTGTCGTTCGACCTCCTGCTGAAGCAAACGTTCCCCAGGAATCACAGGCACTCACTGGGGTCGGGGGGGGGGTGCTTGGCGGGCAGGCCAGGGAGCCATCAGCCGGCAAGGCAGAGCCGGTGTAGACCCGGCATCTAGAGATTGCGTGGGGAGCTCAGCCGCGAGCCAGGAGACGGGCTGCTTCAGAGTCTCCAGGACAAGCTCTTCCTGGGAGGCAGCGTTCGGGGCCTCGGGTCCCCATGTCAGCACCGTGGACCTTTGGGGCGGCTGGCTCTGTGGCGGACCCCCCTGCCCCGTGCACTTTAACGGCATCCCCGGGGCTTAAATGCCAAGAGCAATCCCCGTCTCAGTTGCGACGACCAAAACTGTCTCCACACGTTGCTGATGTCCCCCAGGGGTGCGCGATCGCCCCCGACTGAGAGCGAACGGCACCTTTAGGAGCAAGACTCCAGCCCTGGTAGGTTCTGCAGGCAGACGAGCGGGATGTGGCAAAGACACGCGAGCACAAGGCCCGTAAACGCGGCCACCGCTGTGCCCGGAGAGCAGCTTGGAAGCCCCAACACGAAGACTGTAGCTCAAAGGTAGAGCCCGGAAGGAAGCAGGACTTGATTCTGAGAGCCGGAGAGCGGGGCCGGCCGCCCCAAAGCCTCCTGAGCACAGGCAGGGCTCCTCGGATGCCCCGTGTGCAGCTGAGAGGCAGACGGTTACAGCTGTGCTCCAGGGAGAGGGGACCGTCCCCTCCCACCTCAGCCCTGTGACCACATAAACCAGATGGGCGCAAGGGCGGGAGCCCACGTTCATAAACGCTCCCGTAAATCCAAACGGATTTGCGATTCATTCAGCAGAGCGCTTCATTGTCTGCCCCAGACGGGCCGATGATAAGCCTTTGGTTCCCAGGCCTGTTCGCTGTGGGTCCACCTGGCCCGGCCTCGGTGACCAGGTGCCGGTCACACACGGGTCCAGATGCTGCTGTGAAGGTGTTTGTAGATGCGCTTAACCTTCGCATCAACAGCCTTTGAGTAGAGCAAACGTCCCTCCACACCGAGGTGGCCGCATCCCTCAGCTGAAGGCCTTTAGAGAAAAAGACTGAGGTTCCCCCAAGAAGGAAGGGATCCTCCTCCAGGAGGCCCGCCCACGACAGCCTGGCCTGCCGGCCTGCCCTACAGGCCTCAGGCTCGCCAGCCCCCACCCCCGACCACGTGAGCCAGTCCCTGAAAATAAGTCCCGCCCCTCCACGTATGTACACACACACGCGCGCACACACACACTCTCTCTGTTGGTCTGTGTCCTCGGAACACCCTGACAGCACAATCCTTTTGTCCGTAAACGCAGTTCTCATCCCGGAATTAGAAGACCTGCCCCAGCATGTAATACTCAACCCCTCCAACTTGATGTCAAAGCCTCTCCCTGAGCAGAAAGCCCGGGAAGGGACCCGGTGCCTCTCCCCTGGGCCCCTGCAGGTCCCCACCCTTCATGCCGCCGGGGCAGCTCACCCTGATTCTGTGAGCCCCAATTTCCTCACAGGTCAGAGGATCTAGGTATGAAAATACACATCATTTGCTCCTTTGGTTCACGGGAGCGATTGTTCTTTTCTTCTCTTTACTAGAGGAGGTGTTTTTTCTAAAGTAGTTACTCTCTGTGGACGCTGTGCCAGAAAACGCCTGAGCAATAACAGAGTCAGACGTTCGTCTACACCGCGCACAAGCCACGCGTCCCCAGCCTCCCACGCTAGGTCCTCCCCGTAACCAGGTGCCGACCTGGTGCTCCCATAAGGACCCTGGGGCTGGCAGAGCACAAGTATTTTCCCGAAGCCACATGGCTGGCGTTGCAGAGCCAGGATTTAGCGAACCTCAAGCCGGTATTTTTGGCCACCCTAATTTGCTTCCGGTCACTTAGCGATTCCAAAGCCCTCACAGCTTTACTGCACACACTTTGGTCTCACTGCTTCTCAGCAGGGGGCAGGAGAGAGGGGTCCCGGGAGCAGCGCCACACGGGTGTTGGTGTAAGCAGTTGTCGCCCCAGGAATTCTGAGTCACTGCAAACGTTACCTACACACGCTTTCCCATATCCGTACGGAAAGTGAAACCAAGAAGGAGAAAGTTCCTAAAAATACTGTTTTGCATTAAGACTTATAAGACGTTGGGGCGCCTGGGTGGCGCAGTCGGTTAAGCGTCCGACTTCAGCCAGGTCACGATCTCGCGGTCCGTGAGTTCGAGCCCCGCGTCGGGCTCTGGGCTGATGGCTCAGAGCCTGGAGCCTGTTTCCGATTCTGTGTCTCCCTCTCTCTCTGCCCCTCCCCCGTTCATGCTCTGTCTCTCTCTGTCCCAAAAATAAATAAACTTTGAAAAAATTAAAAAAAAAAAAAAAGACTTATAAGACGTAAAATTAGCGTTTCTGTAAAGAAGTCTAAAGTCTTAGACCCAACGGCTAGGAGTTTATCCAAAGATAAAGACCTAAGTGTATAGGGGGCGCCTGGGTGGCCCAGCTGGTTGATTTGGGCTCAGGTCGTGATCTCACAGTTCGTGGGTTCAAGCATCGTGTCGGGCTCTGGGCTGACAGTGCGGAGCCTGCTTGGGATTCTCTCTCTCTCTCTCTCGCTCTCTCTCTGCCCCTCCCCCACTGGCTCATGTGCCCTCTCTCTAAAAATAAATAAAACTTAGGAAAAATAGAATGAAATAACACATACACACACACACAACAGCGTTTACGCCAAAACCCTACAGCTACAAGACACGGAAACTGGTCCCAAGGAGACCGAATGTGACCGTGGGGCACTCTAGACCCACTGCCCACTATTCCCTGTTACAGCCCCACGACAGACAGCTTGGGGCCTTCGTGCCCCAGCTCCTCCTCCTTCGGTGTTTTCAGGGTCCCCTGTCCTTGCACATGACGAGTCACCGCTACAGACGGACGCTGTCCTGGTCCCCCACCCAGCTAAGCACTGAGGACTCCAAGGAAGGGTTCAGGGTTCACAGGTTGACCGCAGGCAGGAGAGGCCGTGTGTGCAGCCCAGGGCACCGCGGTGGGGCTGAGTGAGGCAGGGGACGTCACGGATTGCTTCCCACCAGAGCCCGTGCACGGCCCAGACCGCCGGGCAGAAGGGAGCGGGCAGGACAAGACCGACGCAGGACACGGCTGGGCTCGGCCCGTGGTCTGGCAGTCAAGGAGGGCACGCACAGCCTGGAACAGACCCAGCAGCACGGGGACCCACCGGGAACGCCAGGGCTCCGATGAAGACTGGTTTAGGCCGTACACCTTTGACCTTCAACAGATACAGAAGGAAGCCTGCCCTCATCCAACTGCAAGCAGAAACGTCGAGAAATGATGTCTGTGACGGATCTCCTCTGTGGGGCAGCTCCCTTCCCAGAGGAGACACAGTGAATAACCCTATTGTAAACGCCCTCTCAGGGAGTTTCTGGGCCCTAGGGAAGATGGAGACCATTCACGCCCCTATAGACAAATGTTATCACAAGCTTTCTCCTTAAAGACAGATTTACCATTCCTAATGAAACATATCCACTCTTCCCATGGGATCCCGCTTTCCCTGCACCCTTCCCTAAGTCAAACACAGGAGCCTCAGATCCCGACTGCCCCTTGGACTTTCTCACCGGAGCACTGACACGGGGGGCCTCTCGCATTCAGAAGGGAACCCTTTCTTTCCTGCTCCCAGTGTGTCTTTTGCCAACTTCATTCAAAGGCCCCCAGATATAGAACATACGAGCACAGAGGGACGTTTCTCTGGTCCCCGATTCTGCTGCTGTGTCTCTGTCTTCCTGCCCAGACTGGCTCAGTGTCCCAGGGAAGGGAGTCACCCCCAATCCGTGTAGACAGACAGATGACACAGGCGGAGTAGAGGTCACAGAAGATATGGATGCCATTTAAAGACATTACATGGTATGGTATACTTATTCTAATATATATTTATTAAAGTCTATTTATTTTAAGAGAAAGAGAGAGTAGGGGAGGGCACAGAGAGAGAGAGAGAGAGAGAGAGAGAGAGAGAGAGGGAATCCCAAGCAGGCTCTGTGCTGTCAGCACAGAGCCCAATGTAGGACTCGAACCCATGAACCGTGAGATCATGACCTGGGCCAAAATCAAGTGTTGGACACTTAACCGACTGAGCCACCGAGGCGCCCCTGATACTTTTTTTTTCTTTTTCTAAAAAAACGTGGCTCAGTCGGTTAAATGTCCAACTCTTGATTTTGGCCCAAGTCATATCTCATGTGCATGGGTTCGAGCCCCGAGTTAGGCTCTCCACTGACAGTGCAGAGCCTGCTTGGGATGCTCTCTGTCTCAAAATAAATAAATAAGCTTATATATATGTGTGTGCGTGTATATATGTATATATATAAAACATATTTATAAATGTATATATTTAATAATTATATTATATAATATAAATATATATAAGATATAAGATATAAAATATATACATATATTCTTACATATATGTGTGTATACGTATATATATTTATATATATATTTAATAATAATATTACATAAATATAAATATATAAGATATGAGATATAAAATACATACAAAATATATATAATATATATAAAATAAATAAGCTTATATATAACATATATATATCTTATAGTACATACTCTATGTGGTATATTATACAGTATATACTCTATAGAGTATATCATATATAGTGTATGCTCTATAGAGTATATAGTATATACCATATATATGTGTGGGGCACCTGGGTGGCTCAGTGGGTTAAGCGTCCAACTTCGGCTCAGGTCATGATCTCGCGGCTTGTGAGTTCGGGCCCCGCGTCGGGCTCTGTGCTGACAGCTTGGGGCCTGGAGCCCGCTTCGGATTCTGTGTCTCCCTCACTCTCTGCCCCTCCCCCGCGTGTGCTTGCTCTCTCTCTCTCTCTCTCAAAAATAAACATTAAATATATATATATATACACATATGTAACGTGGAGAAGCTCACAGAAATGGTTGACAACCTCCTGGTTAAGGCCGACAAGTGCCTGTCTGCCAGCTGTGCCGGGGGACCAGTCGCCGATACGGGGGTAAAACACAGGAGTGACAGAAGAACCCCCGATGTGTCCGCTGCCTGGTGAAAAGCAGCAGGAGGAAAATAACATCTGAATCATCAACCTCCTCGTCAGGCAGCCTACGCGAGCCGAGCGAAGATCAAACTATCGACTCCACAGAATTCGGGTGGACTGGAAGGTTCCATCCTGCCACATCGTTTCTGTCTGTATCTCATGGTAGTTAAGACAGGCTGAAAGTGTTGAGCGGTGAAATTTGCTTGCTGGGTTCTTCAGAGCACTCTCGCTGGCCTAACAGATTCAAGTATTATCTCACGTGATTGAGCTATGCCCTGGTCAGTGCCCCGCTCTGTGCCCCGGTCTGTGCCCCATTCTGCGCACCATCCCAGAGCAGATGCGGAAAAAGCCCACCTGAGAATGGGGTACACCTCACCTCCAGCTTGCAGACATCGGCCAGTACACGGACGCTTGGCACAAAACATCTGGGCGTGTGTGTGAGCTCCTCACTACCGAAAGCAGGCAACTCTGCTATGACAGCATCCAGAAGGAGCTTATATGGGCTACACGGAAACCCGAGGGCAGACGTCCCCGGCCAGCTCTCCAGGAGGCTGTGCTCAGACCCTACTGTGCACCGGCCCTGCCCCTGGCTGAGCCCCCACGTCAGCGCTCCCCAGACCGCCAAGCATTATGCGCAAAGCCCTTCCCAGGGGCACGAGGGCGTGAATATTCTTAAAGCAATGTCTGTCGTTTCCAGATCCCCGACGCCTTCCTAGGAGTCTCCCCCATTCCCCTCCAAGGCCTCGATCCCCCTTCCCAAAGGAAAGGCTCACCACTCACCCCTCACTCTCCCTCCACTGCATTTTTGGGGCTGTGGGGACGGGAGCCTCAGGGCGCCTGGGGTTCCTGGTCTCACTCCGGCAACCCTGGCAAGTCCTACAAGCTCCACTGCTGTGCTCTCGGCAAGTCTGAAGGGCAAGCCGTTCAAATTTTCAGCTGGCAGAGCTTTCAAAATAATCTTCTGTAGCAATCACAAGGTGCTCTCTGGCTCGGCTCGGAAAAACCAAGTAACGGTAGAATAACCAATCTTTTCCCATTCCCACCTTTCCTTCCTATTTCTGTGCACGATTTCTCCAGGGCGGACGGCTCGGGGGCCCAGCTGCTGGGGGCCTCGGTGGCCCTCCGTGCATCGCCCCGCAGACCTGCTCTGAATTCCTGATCGCTGTACTTGTATTTGATAATTTCCCATTTCAAAACATATTTTACCCACCTGTATGCCAATAATAATTGTAACAGTAATTCGAAAGAAACTTAACGCCTAGAGTCGGATGGTTACAGGCAATTTAAAAATCAACTAATGAGGGGCGCCTGGGTGGCGCAGTCGGTTAAGCGTCCGACTTCAGCCAGGTCACGATCTCGCGGTCCGTGAGTTCGAGCCCCGCGTCGGGCTCTGGGCTGATGGCTCAGAGCCTGGAGCCTGTTTCCGATTCTGTGTCTCCCTCTCTCTCTGCCCCTCCCCCGTTCATGCTCTGTCTCTCTCTGTCCCAAAAATAAATAAACGTTGAAAAAAAAAAATCAACTAATGAGGGGGAGCCTGGGTAGCTCAGTCGGTTAAGCATCTGACTCTCGATTTTGGCTCAGGTCATGATTGCACCGTCCGTGGGATTGAGCCCCGATTCGGGCTCAGTGCTGACAGTGCAGAGCCTGCTTCGGATTCTCTCTCCCCACCTCTCTCTCAAAATAAATAAATAAGCAAACGTGTAAAACAATCTAAAAATCAACTAAGGAACGGATGTTTCCTGCAAGAATACAGGTGATGACTTTTTCTCAAAGACCCATATACATCACATTAGGATAATATTCTAAGGGGTACGTAGCTGGAAATTCAAATTCAAGGAGAAAAAGAGGCAGAAAGCATTTTCCCTGCTCAGGAAACAGCACTGTCGTGTATGTGTTTATTTTTATCTCTATCATTTCTAGCAGTTCTGGCACCGGCCGATGTCGTGAGCTCATTCAGGTCCTGGAAACCAGATCGCGGTTTCAATTAAACCAACTCCTTGGGCGTTCTCGAAAAATACTCTAAGTCACTGACACGTTGGAGTCCTAGATGGGCGTTCACGTGCGTGCAATCGGGCCGACGCAACAGGGGTCCAGGAAGGAGGTTTCGGGTGACAGTGACGGGTTACTGCGGTGTCTGCCCTCAGCCGGCGGGCACCGGGGGCATGAAGCCCACCTCCACCGCCTGGAGCCCGCTACAGCAGAAGCTGGGTCTCCTGAAAATGTTTAAAAAGAAACGGGTGGATGTTAACCACCTAGAATTTAGATAAAAACCTGAAATAAAAATGAAAAGGAAAAAGAAACGGTTGGGGAGGGACCTAGAAGCTGTAGGAACGAGGGGCCTCTCCCGTATTGGCACACTTTGCATCTTCTACTTGAGACAACTTCAGATTCCAACTCGAGGCTCCTCCCTTGATCATCTGTCCCAGGAAAATATTTTGGTCCATGAGAGAGGCTGGAAACGTGCCTCCTGCTGGCTCAGAAATGGCGGACTGCTCATAACATGAACAGGAAGAATCTAGAAGGAACCAAACCACTCTACAAAAGCAGTTGGGTTCAGGCCAGAGTTTTTGGGACAACAGAAAGGACACTGAAACCGAGAGACCGTGGGCTTTTAGGGAGCAGCGTCCCCGAGGGTGAGAAGCCGAGAAAATCGATTTAACCGCCTTAAGCACTCTGGTGAATGGCTTTCTTAAGTGTCATCACCAGTTCCATAATAATTTAATTGTGCGCCTACTTTTAAAGAATGTAAAGCATTTAACAGGAAAAGCAAAGGGGGAGACAGAGAAAGTAAGTCTTCATCTTATTTTCAACTTTTAAACACTAAACACATTGTATATTTACAATTTTCTGTACACATTTACCACACAATTTTAAACCAACGAGTCTATTTAATTGCAAACAATCTTAGTATTCTAAGAAATTAAATTAGTTACTAGCCATGTGAATAGTTTATAACTGGTAAGAGAAAAAAAAGTTTGGAGGAATAATTATCTAATAGCCTCAAAGGTGTGTAATTTCAAAAACTTGGGGGCAGGGTAGAATTTCAAGAATAGTTTTTAAATTTTTTTTAACGTTTATTTATTTTTGAGAGAGAGAGAGGCAGTGAGTGAACAGGGGAGGGGCAGAGAGTGAGGGAGACACAGAATCCAAAGCAGGCTCCAGGCTCCGAGCTGTCAGCACAGAGCCCTATGCGGGGCTCAAACCCACGAACCGTGAGATCATGACCTGAGCGGAAGTCAGGCACTTAACCGACTAAGCCAGGCAGGCCCCCCCTCAGGAATCGTTTTTAAGATCCTTCCCAAGACATCAGCCAACAGTAAGAGAGAAGTGAATTACTGTTAATTAGTTGCAATGACCCTTTAACTTATCCATGGAAGAAAAAATAAATAAAACTAGAAAAAGGCTACATAAAGATTTGAAAATAAGACCCCGCTGGGCGCCCGGACGGCACAGTCGATGAAGCGTCCAACTTGGACTTCGAGTCGTGATCTTGCAGTCTGTGCTGTCTCTGTCTCTTTCTCTCTCAAAAATAAAAAGATTAGGGGCGCCTGGGTGGCGCAGTCGGTTAAGCGTCCGACTTCAGCCAGGTCACGATCTCGCGGTCCGGGAGTTCGAGCCCCGCGTCGGGCTCTGGGCTGATGGCTCAGAGCCTGGAGCCTGTTTCCGATTCTGTGTCTCCCTCTCTCTCTGCCCCTCCCCCGTTCATGCTCTGTCTCTCTCTGTCCCCCAAAAACTAAATAAACGTTGAAAAAAAAATTTTTTTTTAAATAAATAAATAAAAATAAAAAGATTAAAAAAAAATAATAAAAGCAGACCCACTTTAGAATTTTGGAAGGTCTTCAGACAAAGCAGACAGGCACTGTCCCAGGGCACACAGCCGCTGCCCCCGCTGGGCGTGGCTCTGTGCCAGCGGGCTGACTCCTTTTGTCTTCAGGGCACCCCTCTGAAGGGAATACATCAGGTACCCCCTGTTTGCAAACAGGGGAAACTGAGACACGGAGAATTCGGTGCCTATCTGGGCACAGCCAGCCCACCCGTGACCCAGGCAATTCCCTGGACAAAAGGACACCAAATTTAGCCATTTGTTAAGAAAGAGAGAAAATTAGGGGCACCTGCATGGCTCAGTCTGTTCAGCGTCTGACTTTAGCTCAGGTCATGATCTCACAGTTCGTGGGTTCGAGCCCCACATCGGGCTCTGTGCTGACAGCTTGGAGCCTGGAACCAACCTGCTTTGGATTCTGTGTCTCCCTCTCTCTCTGCCCCTCCCCCACTTGCCCTCTGTCTCTCTCTCAAAAATAAAATAACTATCAAAAAAAAGAAAAAGAGAAAATTAGGCAAGCCACCTTACTAATAAAGACAAAATGATTTACTCATATGTAACCGTAACATTAAACTGCTAGTTCAATTAGTTACTATTTTTTCCAAATGATAATCTCTGTGACCGAGTGATAACAGGAGATAATGTACATGTGAAATGATGAAAATTATTCTAATTGCTCTCATGTCAAGACCTATGCTGATTTTACGTCATTTCTTGTAACCATAGTCCTTAAACACCAAGCATTAAACCTGTCTCTTTGGTCCTGACACTTTGCCCAAAGTAACTGAGGTCTAAAAAAAATGTGTCCAAAAACAGAGACCCCGAAATTACCGCGCACTGGACTCTAAACACCCTTCAGACAGAAAACCGGCAGCATTTGAGAAACGATGCTTCTGCTGGTGACGCGAGCAAGAGGCAAGACCGCCAGGGGTCACTCGGGCAGGTGACAGTGGTCAGAGCCACAGCGTGAGGCACCAGGACCTGGTCACCGTGAGGCTCACGCTCTCTGGTGGCTCCTGAGTATTTCCCGGAACGGGATGCAGAGACACAACTGGCCTTTCTGCTGCAGACATGGTTTCGTCTGGGTCCACCGAAGCTGGTCCCAGGTTCACAGCCCAGCTCACCTGGTCCGACCGTGAGGGGCCCGCCCGAACCAGGTGTCCTTGTCCTTCACCCTGGGCCTGGCCCAGGAGAGCAGCAAGACGCGGGGAGGAAGCAGTGTGGGAGGAGGGCGTGCAGGCGGACGTCAGAGGAGGGTCCCGCGGCCCGAGCAGGGGGACCGGGCCTGGGCACAGGCGGGTGACTCCTTCCCTCCCGGGAAAGGAGGCACCGAGCCCACAGGCAAACCCGGCGGCTCCCCGGTTGTGATTAGCCTGACGAGCCCCAGAAACCAGACCACCAGAGGCCAAATGCTTAGCTGACAGACTCAGATTTCCCCCCCAAACCACGTTCCCCACCGGGGCTCCCCCGGGATCCGGGACTAGGAACCCCCGGGAGAGGCTTGCAGCCTGTCCCCTGGGTTATTCGCTCCGAGGAGTGAGGAGATGAGAAGCTTGTGATCTTCCCATTCACATAAAATCTAGAAAACTGCCCCTAAATTTTCCACGGCTAGATTTCCAACGCCATCTTTTTTGTAAGTCAAAAATGGAAACCCCCTTGGGGATGAGCACAGAAAGCTGAAAATTGCTTTGAAGACGTTGCCGCTGGGAAATTGCATCCGAAATGTGCTGTCATTTTTTAGACTGTTCTTGTGGAACCCAGATAATCTTGCAAAACCGTGAGCCTCCCAGAAATTTTCCACTTGAAATTTCTGTCGAGTTTCTAAAGTCTCTGTGGATTCTAGGTGTCAACTACACGTGATTTACATGGCGATTTTTCAAAGTCACGCACCGTGACGGGAAGTAACAAAGATGACTGAAATGATGCACGGATATAGAAATAAATTACCTAATAAAGCAGGAATTTGCAGTAAAGGTTTTTATTATATGGCCCCAGGCCCATAAAAATAAAAAGAGTTCAATGAAAGGTCAGGGTGCTACCTAGGGTGTTTTATATTTACAGCTACATCAATGTGTTTGTTTTATCCCTTAGATTGTTATCAGCCATTAAGTTTTAAAATTCTATCAAAGATTAGGGCGCCTGGGTGGCTCAGTCGGTTGAGTGGCGGACTTCGGCTCAGGTCACGATCTCGCGGTCTGTGGGTTTGAGCCCCGAGTCAGGCTCTGTGCTGACAGCTCAGAGCCCGGAGCCTGCTTCGGATTCTGTGTCTCCCTCTCTCTCTGCCCCTCCCCTGCTCGCATTCAGTGTCTCTCTCTCTCTCTCTCTCTCTCAAAAATAAATAAACATTAAAAAAAATTTTAAAAGAAAGATACCTTTTAAATCTTTTGATTGGGGGCGCCTGGGTGGCTCAGTCGGTTAAGCGTCCGACTTCGGCTCAGGTCACGATCTCGCGGTCCGTGAGTTTGAGCCCCGAGTCAGGCTCTGTGCTGACAGCTCAGAGCCCGGAGCCTGCTTCGGATTCTGTGTCTCCCTCTCTCTCTGCCCCTCCCCTGCTCATGCTGTCTCTCTGTCAAAAATAAATAAACATTAAAAACCTTTTTTTTAATTCTATCAAAGATTCGAAGCATTCTCTGAACCCCGGTGGGGAGATTACAAGCTATTCCCTTTGAACACAAGTGGCCTGTGCACTTGCACTGATGGAAGCCTGGCCTGGAGCCACAACGCATGGATTTGAATCTAAGAGAAAGCATTTATTAGTGATATTGCAACAGAAAACACGCTCCCAGACCCAGCAGCCAGGACTACAGGCTTACCTCTTCCCTTTCCCTTCCTGAGATATTATGATGAAAAAGAAATTCTCCTTCCCCGCTGCTCCCTCTGCAATGCGGCCAATTTACGTTTGTCTGAATTCCGAGCCCCCAGGTCAGCTGTGCAGAACCCCCAGTGGTCTCCTGGGACCCTTTGCTGTGGCGGCACAGTGGACGCTGATAAGAGCCGGGGGATCGGTGGCTTGTCCCAGATTGAATCCCCATTTCTCAGGACTATCACTTGATGTGCAAACCTGCACACTTTACAGTGTGGAAACCCGTGTGGAGACAATTGTGCCCGAGAGTCAGCACCTTGGATGCTTTCCTGGCATTCAAGAATGAGTTTGCTTCTGTTGCTCGTGGAAATGTATGTAAATCTCATGTAGTAATTTCATTTTTCCCTGGTTCTGTGCGAGGCTCTTCTTCCGGAAGAGCAGAATCGGCTGCGGTCTCAGAGAGTCTGGGGTGCCTGTCCCTCCCTGGCCCAAGCCCAACCCCCCTGCAGGGACAGGGGGCTGCCTCCCACCGGGCGGGATGCACACAGCCTGCGCCCATCACCCTCCAAGCACGGGAACAGCCCCAGGGAAGAAATTAAAATGTTAGAGGAGACAGTGGCTAAAATTCGTGGCCCCAGAATTTTAAACTGGCACGAAGTCATCGCTTAGGAACTTGACATGAACCCAGGCACAACTGATAGGCAGACGATTTGATCGGGAGGTCATATCACCTGCTCTGATAGGACCTTTCGTGCAGAAACACCAACAGACTCACGAATTTCGGGGCCTACAGACGGGTAGGCAAGTTCACCTGACACAAGTTCACTTCACAAAACTCCCCGCAAAAACCGATTAAAAATACAGGAAGAAGAAGGAGTCATTCACAGTGACCCCACAAAGGCTGTGGGGCTGGGGCCAAGGGCCCCGGGTCCCTGAGCGTGGGTCTGGCCACGTGACCCTGCAGGGGTCAACGTCCCTGCCACTCGATCTCCCCCTTAGAGAACCGGCGGGGCCCGAACAGCCTCCTTGGCTCCTGGGCCCCATTTCTCTGCCCCTTTTGCCGACCCTTGTCTCCAGCTTCCCTCTTCCCATCCTCCGACCCCGCCTTGCTCAGCACCAAGGTCAATCCCACATTCTCGAAACCCCCTTTCACTCAGCTTTCGACCCCCGACTCCTGCGGCCACACCCAGTCTCGCCGGACATGCTGTTGGCTCTGGTTCCACATGTGCCCATCCTAAGACCTCTTCCTACCTCTCCCCCTGGTCCAGGCGGTCATGACCTCGTGTGTGTGACTACAGACATCTCCCCTCCCAGCACGGCGGCCAGTGACAGCGTGCGTAGGATCCCGAACAAAGCCAGTCCTTCCATTCCCCGAGCAGCTGCCCTGACCCTACGGCGGTCCCAAAGGCCCCACACAACCTGGTCCCCGTTACCTTCGTGACCTCACCCCAACGGTCTCCCCAGACCCACTGTGCGCCAGTAATGCTGGCCTCCTCGCTGTTTCTCCGGCCTCAAAAGTGCCAGCCCTCTCCTGCCCCCCACCGCGAAATGCTTTTTTGTCCTCACCTCGTCCAGTCTTTATTCAGCAGTGTCTTTGGGAGGCCTGCCCTGAACGCCCTGTTTCCAATTACACCTGCTCTACTCCCCAGCTTTTCTTGCTTTTCTCCGCCATCGCAAACATAATCTCACTGCCCTGGGGCCATGTTCATGCGGGGAGCCTCCGCCTTACCCTTTCCGGCCCCTCTCCTTCCAGAAGTCCCACCTCCGGACACATCCCCTGTGTGCCTGATCCCGGCTCCCTGTCCGCTTTAATCTGACCTCCAGTCGGTGGCTTTGGGGAAACTGGGTTGCTATGCGAAGAGAGGCAAAGACAGCATCCTGGTACCCCCGTGGGCACCGATGGAGCCCGGGGAGATTAGGAGCCACGACTGGAAAATTAAGCTATAACGTTCATAGAAGATATAGGAGTGTACTTCTGCGTAAGAGGAGTAGATTTGTGTGACTCAAAAATGAAGAAATTTGTTTAGACGAAAAAATTCCCAGAGCTCAAACCATAAGGCGGGGGAAAAAAAATGTAGATTTGATCATATCGGTTTTATACTCTTTTTTTCACTGAAGGGCAAGATTAATTACCGCATAGTAGCTATATTAAGAATGGCATTTACGGGGGCGTCCGGGTGGCTCAGTCGGTTGAGCATCCGACTTCGGCTCAGGTCATGATCTCGCGGTGCATGGGTTCGAGCCCCGCATCGGGCTCTGTGCTGACAGCTCAGAGCCTGGACCCTGCTTCGGATTCTGTGTCTCCCTCTCTCTCTGCCCCTCCCCCGCTCACACTCTGTCTCTGTCTCAAAAAAAATAAATAAATGTTAAAAAAAAATTTTTTTAAAGAACGGCATTTATGATTTTTTACATCATCAAGGGACCAACAGAAGGAATAAATAAGGACAGCCTATGAATCCAAAAAAAAGATGAGAATTCAAATACAGAAATGGGCAGAGAATGAGGACCCGTGACGCTCAGAAGAGAAAGCCCAAGCAGACACCAAGCCTGTGAAGAAAGAGTTAAAATGGTTATTGATCGAACGGGTCCAAACCGAGGCGGCAACAAGACACCGGCGGGCACACGCCAGATTGGCAAAGTCAGAATGCCGGGCAGCACCAAGGGCAGAGGAAATGTGGGGCCCAGGACTTCACACCCAGCAGTGGGGTGTAGACGGGCACAGCCCGGCTGGACGGCGTCCTGGCCACGTTTATGTTTATTTAGACTAAAAACACTCAGAGCCACGACTCAAGAAACCTCACTCCTAAGTGCATATCCAGGCACACAGGTCGATAAAGCAGCACATGTGAGGACGCTCACGGTGACTTTGTTTGTGGCACCGGAGGTCACCAACGTACACAGTAATGACACGGCGCACAAAGTGTCACACGGCGCCACGCCAGCCGAGACCACCGAAAACAGCGCCCGTCTAAAAGGACCCCTCTTCCCGGGCTAGCTGGCCACAGCAGGCACCCGAGAGCGGTGCAGCGGCCCAGCAGCTCAGCAAGTTTCAGACGGATCTGCTTCCTCGGGGCCAAGGCTCTGACGGCTCAGTCAGGAAGACGACGAGGTCCTGCAGACCCACGCAGGAATCCAGGCACATGTGATGCCCCGGGAGAGGGACAAACTGGCGTCCCCGGGACAAGTTTCCGTGTTCGGGAATCTCCGGCAGATGCTAAACCAGGCGTGGTTAAACACACCAACACACAAAACGTGGTCAGTTGATGAAAATGTCAGCACCAGAGGCGTGCAGAAACCTAGCCTTGCATTTCCCTTGGGGACAGAGGGTCAGTATTTGCTAATCCAGCGTTTGCAGAAACTTTCTAGAACGTAACTCCCTCGGGGCGCCTGGGTGGCTCAGTCGGGTGAGTGTCCGACTCCTGATTTCGGCTCAGGTCACCATCCCAGGGTCTTTGGATTGAGCACAGGTGTCAGGCTCTGGGCTGAGCATGAAGCCTGCTCAGTATTCTCTGCCTCTGTGTCTGCCTCTCTCCCTCCGCTTCTCTTCCCTGCTCATGCGCGCTCTCTCTCTCTCTCTCTCTCTCTCCCCCCCACCCTGTCTCGAAAAGAAAACAAAAAAGAACATAACTGTCTCAAATATCGAGAACTGACTGTGCCTCTCGAGGGGATGGCCTCTCGTTTGGAAACTCAGCCACAGCCCAGCACACGTGGTTCGGGGAAGTCCTCTGTCAGTTTCATACAGACTTCCGAATACGCCTAAACTTGGCTGTGAAGCAAGCGAATCGCCCCGAAACGGCACAGCGTGAACATGAGCCCTGGGAGTATTAGCTCTGTGGAGGACACCTCACGCCGTGGGCATCACGACGACACAGAGGACGTGGACCGGGGGAGGCAATGTCACCATGACCGGTGTTCGGCGACTCCGTACGCGCCAGGGGCCACGGCGAGGGGGCAGCGCTCCTGTCCTCCACTCCATCTTCCCCACATCACTTCTGACCATGAGCCTCACCACTTGTGTGAAGAGGCAAGACCGGCCTCCTGGCCCATCCTGCGCGCCCACCACACCATGGCCGGTGGGGCCAGCCTCACGCGCCCTGCCCCCGGGGAGCCATCACCCCGTTCGGTCTCCGTGCCTATAAATACGCCTGCCCAGTGGGCAGAGGAGGCTCCCGCTGGTGAAGGAAGGGAGCTTCCCTAGTGCAGCGGCTCCCAGACACGGTATGATCACCCGCGTCCATGAAGTCATTGTTCTTATCGTTCGCAGAAAGACGCGGCTGTGGAAATGTCCTGATGCTTCGTATCCTACTTGCGTTCCGGAGGTCCTGAAGGGGAGGGAGTGCGTACAGCCAACGTCCAGGGTCTGTGTTGAGAAGCAGGCCCTCTGTGAATGCCTCCAAATCCAAAACCGAAAACCACAGCACTTGACTCATCCTGGGGAACATTCCCATGAGCCTTTGACCCCTTAAAAGCACAACAGCCTTAGCATGCTAGAAGCAACATTCACTCGTTTTTTTTAGGCTGCCTATGCACCAAAATTCTTTTTAATCCTTTGATAAAAGCAAGGCACCCCTGACCTTTTAAAGTCTAAAGCGGCATTTTTGCAAGCGTGAGCCCCGTCTGGTTTCTGCCTCAGCTCCGTGGTCAAGGAACAAAAAGTCCTAGTTAATCGCGTGTTCCTCTTCATCAAATTACCATATATGTTCCTGAAATAATAGCCCTCAGAAAGTGAGATTTGCTTAACAAGAAAATGACATAGAACGTACTGGATCTTTCTCTAGCGATTCCAAAGTCCGTGGTGCATATTTCAGCATCTCATTCTGGATGTTAATTACAAAGCTGAACAATGGTTGCCGGCTGGGTGCTGAGCTCTGGGGAGGAACCTCTTATACAAACGCTGTGGTCATCTCGTCTTGGGAGATGGGGGAAGAAGGCAGGGTCAGGGCCCCCTGGATGCTTGCAGCCCTCCCCCACCCGCTCTGCCCCCCCCCCCCAATTCCCAGCGGAAACGTCACTTCCTCAGAGAGGCTTCCCTGGTCCGCAGGGTGGACAGGTGTCCAGAGCGGTGGCAGCCCCGCCTTCACCCTCCTCACGTTCCACACAGTGGCCCCTCCACCTGCGTGGCCCTCCTGCCCCACCCGGCTGTAAATAGATGGCCTGCTTCTAGCACCTGTTCAGGCAGGTCTGGGGCCCTTCACACCTCGTTTCATGAATAAGGTTAAGCTAAAAACGTAAAAGACCTTAAAAGACCCCACTCATCTGCATGTTTTCAAGCCTTATAACAAGCAGATCGGCTTCACACCTTCTTGTGCTTTCCATCTTTGCGCTTCGCCACCAGCTCATGGACAGATATGCCAGGGAGCACTGGGTGAGTCATAGGCTCAACGATCCCATTCAAAACTGAAGAGCACCCAGATAAGGAGCAATGCCTACAAAACTCGGAAAACGCCCTCCCTAACCGAACATGACTTTAAGACCATCCCGAGCAGAAACAGTCTTGCGGATTGTATTTTCAAATCACTCACACTAAACCGTGGGGCCCTCGGCACCTCCATGTTCTCTCAGCTCGGTCTGTGGGGAAGGGGTGGGGGTGGAGGGGAAGGCCCCACAGCAGGAACGAGAGACCAGACCTCCTCCCCAGCTCACGCTCCTTCTGGCCAAACCGTGGGTCGCTCCCTCACAGCGGGCTTCCTAGAATCAGCTTTGCCTGTACAGTAGTACTCTGCTCAAAGTCGAGATTTGACCGTGTTGGACTCTAACAAACCTGAAGGGAATTCATTCTATATTTATCTGTGCTCCAAGTTCATTTAGAACATACCGGATGAGATTCTTAGAGCTGCCGTCACCACGTCCCACAGACCCGGCAGCTTCACACAACAGAAATTCTCGTCTCACAGCCTTCCAGGAGAGAAGTTCAAAACCCAGCTGTTGGCAGGGCTGTGCTCCCTCTGAAACCCGTAGGGGAGAATCCTTCCTGCCTCTTCCAGCCCCTGGTGTCACTGGCCATCTGATCCCCCTAGCCCCTGCCTCCTCCACCCATGCTGTCTCCCTCGCCCACACTTCTCCCCTCCCCATGAGGGCTCAGCCACATTTGACGAAGGCCTGCGCTGATGACCTCCTCTCAACCCGTTTATATCTGTAAAGTCTCTATTTCCAAATGGGGTCACAGTCCTAGGTCTGCAACATGCCCTGTGGGAGAGCACAACCTCCCGCAACATAGAACCCATAACGCCATATGGCGGCACACTTTCACGGTAAAGAAAACTCTTTGGGTGCTACTCGTTTTTATTTAAAGGAAATATATTGAAATGATAATGTAGTTTTTTTTTAACGTTTATTTTTGAGAGAGACAGAGACCGAGCATGAGCAGGGGAGGGGCAGAGAAAGAAGGAGACACAGCATCCGAAGCAGGCTCCAGGCTCCCAGCTGTGAGCACGGAGCCCAACACGGGGCTCAAACCCTCAACTGCAAGATCATGACGGGAGCTGAAGTCGGACGCTCAACCGACTGAGCCCCCCAGGCGCCCCAAAATGCTAATGAAATTCAGAGCACATTACGGAGTAATACCATGGAAGAGAGACCAGACTTTCCCGTCGCCTTCCTCCGGTATATTTACATCAGATGTCTAGGTCAGACCGTCTTGTACTCAAAGCTAAACAGTGCCTGCTGCCTTGTACTCCATCTGGCACATGGCAGACCGTCAATAAGTGTTTTTAAATTGGATGATTGTTGATCAACCCCATGCTACCGGTGTACATATGTCTTGCAATAAACAACTTAAAATATATTTAATGCTCTTCAAAAATGTGTTGTTTTACGCCTAATTTTTTTTTTTTTTGCACAGGATCATCTTACTGAGACAGCATACTATGGTATGGTTTTTTTTTTAATGTTTATTTATTTTTGAGAGAGAGGGCAAGCAGTGGAGGGGCAGAGAGGGAGGAAGACACAGAATCGGAAACAGGCTCGAGGCTCTGAGCTGTCAGCACAGAGCCCAATGTGGGGCTCAAACTCATGAACTGCAAGATCATGACCTGAGCCAAAATCGGACGCCTAACCCACTGAGCCACCCAGGTGCCCCAAATACATTGTGTTATTTTAAAAGACTGTCTGGGGGTGCCTGGGTGGCTCAGTGGGTTAGGCGTCTGACTCTTGGTTTCGGCTGAGGTCATGATCTCATGGTTCGTGAGTTCGAGCCCGACATCGGGCTCTGCACTAAAATGCGGAGCCTGCTTGGGATTCTCTCTCTCCCCCTTGGTCTCTGCCCCTCCCCAGCTTGCACAAGCACACACACGCTCTCTCTCAAAATAAGTAAATAATTTTTTTTTAAAAAGACAGTCTGTAAAACCAGCTATAATCAAAAATACTTTTTAAATGTTGGCTATATTAATCAGTAAAGAACCAAGAGACAATAATTTAAAAATGTAATCTAAAAGTCACATGAGCTCTTTCATTTTAAGGCAAGGTAGAGCAAAGACAAATATCTTTCTTTTCAACTGCTCATTATCATTCACCAAAGCTAAAGGAAAATATCTTGGCAATGTGTGCTAATGTTCTCTCACGAATCCTCTCAAGCTAGAAATATGTTACCCTAGCATTTAAGAGATGGTGTTCTGTGGTAAGACAAAGGAGAGAGGAGACACTCCAAGGCATGAACTAGGTCATGTGCGTGATTAAAGAAATGGGTTAAAAATCACATGAAACATGGGGCGCATGGGTGGTTCAGTTGGTTAAGTGTCCAGGTCATGATCTCCTAGTTCACAGGTTTGAGCCCCACGTCAGGCTCTGTGCTAACAGCTCAGAGCCTGGAGCCTGCTTAGTGGACTCTGTGTCTCCTTTTCTCTCTACCCCTCCCTGCTCTATTCTCTCTCTCTCTCTCTGTGTCTCTCTCTCAAAAATAAATAAAACATTTTAGAAAATCACATGAAACATGAATTTAAAGAGTATTCCACAGTCACCATTCCTTATAGTCTAGAAGAATGTTCACGCCTTTCATTTCCTCTCTGACTGATGTGGGGGCCTAAGCGTGACCTGTGGGGTGTGCAGGGGTGTGGCAGAGCTGGCCCTTGAAGGAGCCGGGCCCCACTCACTGCACAGGAAGGCTGCCCACAAATATTCCACTAGATGTGATATAGGAAGCGATAAACATTTATTTCTTCAAACTGCTGAGCTACCGGGATAGTTTTTCATAGATTTTAGCCCATGCTGATTTATCTTTGCTAATATACAATAAAACCCTTATGATTCAAATAGTCTTGAAACCTAAATCCAAACTAATGCACTCTACCAAAACTGTATCCTACAGCCTGTAACTTTAGGTTTAGAGATATCAATTAATTTAGGAAACAGTCCAGGGCACAAAAGAAATTCTCACTGAGAGCGACCACGGGCTTGGATGTTCCACCCACCTCTTTCCCCTCATTCAGGCAAGTCAGCCAATGGGCATTTCAGGAGGGCACTGTGGGCCTGGGATATATCCACGGCAACGGAATTGGAGAGGAAGAGACAATAAAAGAGAAATTCAAGAGCACTGATTGAGTATGTAGGGAATGACCACATAACTTTCTGCCTGCATGAGGAGAATTTCAGTACCATGGACAGAGGTTTTGCATTCCTCAGTTTTTCCTCACTTTTTCATCTGTACAAACTCCTTCCACAAATAAAAGGAGTGAGTTCACACAAAAGTGTCGCTCATATAGGGTGGTAGCTGAACCACATTTCTATGCAGCAGCACCAACCCCTTAAGAGCACTTTCAGGAACTTAAAAAAAAAAAATGGTGTTGCTATTTATGCCTCCTCTGAATATGGATGGTAGATGATGAAAAGCCTTTCGCTGAGATTTTAAAATAAGGTAAGAATACTTCTAGAACATAGCAGAATCTTGCCTCGTTCTCCAAAACATTGCCCTCATAACCACACGCACCACATCATAAGATTCTTGGAGGCTCTGTGTTTTTCTTAGCACCCACATGGTGTGTACTTAAAAAAGTATTGAATTGAACTGAATAGGAAGATGATGGTAATGCCTTCCTCAATACTAAATGATAGGTGGGTATAAATGGACCCAGTCTTCTTACAAAATTGAAAGCAGAACTTCTTGTGTTACTCCATGGGAAGTATTCAAAATTAAAGTCAAAATATCTCAGGAGGTTACCAAATGGTCAGGAGGGGAAAGACACACTTTTAAATGTGCCCTCCTAAGACATGAATGGTATAAGGAAAGAGAAAAAAAAAAAAAAAAAACCACAAGGCACTGCTCTGCAGAGCGGCAATCTGCTGACAAATACCTAGATTGAACACAGAACAGAATCGCCAGGAATCTACACCCAAGACACAAATACACAGGCTCCCCCAGACTGAGCAGTCGTGACCCAAAACCATGATTCCAGTGGAGAAGGAAGATTCTTACCTTGTACAAAAACTGACTGAGAAAATAGCATGGCACTCTCTCCTAAAACTGAACATTCATAATACACGTGTCACCAGTTCCATCTCAGCTGGAGGGTTGGGGGGGGGGGACACATATACTGTACCATGTGTACAAGCATGTGCACATGTGTATGTATATACATAACCATAGATGCATCAACGTATCCAGGAGAAACCCCTAAGCACATACTCCAGGCGAGGTGCAGGAGGATGTTTCTAGAAAACAAATACATGAATAAATCAGCCAAGGAGAGCACCATGTGCAGTAACGATGAGCCATCGGTGATCTCAACCAAAATCAACACGGGCACTACTGCGGCTCCCTGCCTCATGGCCACTGAGTACGAACAGCCCGCTTTGCAGGGTGACCCATACCAGCCCGTGCTCTGCCCAGCCTGGGGGTCATGTCCTAGGTCAGCAGGAAGAGCTTGGGATTTTCACTTTAAAAGACGCTCCAGGGACACATTTTCCAATGGAGTTGCAACAAAATTGAACATTTAATTGGGTTGCGTGTCAAATCTTTCCGTGTGTGTACATACAGGTGCCTGTGTGTGTACTTGAACCTGTCACATTAAGACAGTTAAAAGCCAAAGCACCACGCACTAGGGTCATCCGCTGCCTGGCCCCTGCAAGCCTGCTGACCACTGCCTCACACCCCAGGGGGCTGTAGCACTTCTCAGGCTGTGAGCTTCCCTCCCTGGGTGGCCTTCTCCGGGAAGTGAACATCATTCAGTCTCCCCACCCCCACACGGCTATGTTTCAGGTGCTGTTTTCCCACAAATGAATAAAAAGAGACTTTCAAATCCTTTCAAGAACATCAGGGACTCGGTGGTCAGGAACCCACTGCCAAGTGAGAACAGTGACAGGCTCTCCAAATGAGCGGAGAAGGCATGCTGTGGGTTCCGGGTAGGACGACAGGAAAGAGAGTGTGCACCTGCCGGCCGGTGGGGAAGCAGGGAGAGAACAGACGGGGCCACTCCTCTGTGCAGCCAGGGAGAGCTGCGTCCAGGGAGCTGGGCCTTCACAGGAGCCACCGTCTCTAACAGGAAGGAAGTAACTCGGAACTCTGGTTTTTAGATAATGCCACGAACAGACTAGGCTGGGCTTCGCCGTGGGGTGTGGGGGGAGAGGAATCTGGACACCGCAAATGAGATCTCCCAGTGGGGCTGACCAGTCCCTGTCGTGACCATCACCTGATTGTCCTGCCTTTCTCGTCAATAATCTTGAGTGGAAAATAAAGAAAATGCGATGAAATTAACCCAAAAGAATGAATCAAGACAAATACAACGAGTCATTAAATAACACTTAGGACATAAATAGATGGTTTTTTTGACAAATTTTCGAGGTTGCTGGGTATTTTAAGTTTCACTGAGGAAAACAGATGTAAATTTTATTAACTGGCTGGAATAACGAGAATAGAAAACATTTTTCCCATTTTCTCTTCCTCCTCCAAGTCAACTCTGAGTTGATATACAGTTTATATTTATAATTGAAAAGCTGATATAGGGGCACCTGGGTGGCTCAGTCGGTTGAGCGTCCGACTTCAGCCCAGGTCATGATCTCGCGGTCCGTGAGTTCAAGCCCCACGTCGGGCTCTGTGCTGACAGCTCGGAGCCCGGAGCCTGTTTCCGATTCTGTGTCTCCCTCTCTCTCTGACCCTCCCCTGTTCATGCTCTGTCTTTCTCTGTCTCAAAAATAAATAAACATTAAAAAAAATTAAAAAAAAAAAAAGAAAAAGAAAAGAAAAGCTGATATAAAGTCTTCCGCATGTTCTGAGAAATGCAGGGACGCGTGAGGACTTCTTCCACGTCTTCATTATGTTTGAAATGTTACATCCCATGGTATGTGATGACCCCAGAGAGTGGCTGTGTCCAGACCCTACTGTGTCCCGAGCACCGTGCTAACACCACAGGGACTCTGAGCCCTCGTCCTTGGAAGAAAGACCAAGGATTTAAGCCACACGCAAAAGGAAGAAGTTGGAGCCTTACTTTGCACCATGTGCAAAAACTGGCTTGAAACAGATCAAAGGCTTAAACAGAAAACCTAAAAGTACAGAACCCTTGGAAGAAAACGAGGAAAAGCCTCATGACGTTAGATTTGGCAATGATTTCTTAGATACGATGCCAAAAGAACAGAAACAAAGAAAAATACATATAACAGACTAAATCAAAATTGGAAACTTATGAGGACCAAAGACCACAATCAAGAGTGAAAAGGCAACCACCAGAAGGGAGAAAAATCTTGGCAAATCCCACATCAGATAAGAGGTTAACATCCAGAATGTTTAAGGAACTCCTGCAACTCCAAACAGCAAAAATAATCCAACTAAAAATGGGCAAAAGGCCTGCATGGACATTTTTCCAAAAAAGATATCCGAATGGTCAACGAACACATAAAAAGATGCTCAACATCACCAACCATTACAGAAATGCAAATCAAACCCCTTGAGATACCACTTCACACCCAGTAGGAAAGCTATAAACAAACAAACAGAAAATAACAAGGATGTGGAAAATAAGCAAGGATGTAGAGAAATTGAAACACTTGTGCATGTAAAACAGGGCGGCTGCTGTGGAGATTCCTCAAAAACTTCAACAGAATTCCCACATGGCCCAGCAATTTCTACTTTTGGGTACATACACATAAAAAGTGAAAGCAGAAATTCAAACAAGTATTTGCACACTCGTGTTCAAAGAAGCATGATTCACAACAGCCAAAAGATGTAAGCAACCCAAGTGTGCACCAGCAGATTAACAGCTAAACAAAATGTGGTTTATACACACAACGGAGTATTATTCAGCCTTAGAAAGGAAGGAAAGTCTCACACACACCATGACGTGAATGGACCTTGAGAACATTACGCTCAGTGAAACGAGCCGGTCACGCAAAACCAAATCTTGTACGCTCCCGTTAACAGAAGGCACCTAGACTAGTCAAGATCAACGACTGGTAAGCGTTCTTCAGGGCACACCCCCTCTTTCCACTTTGCCTGGCTATGATCGCCCTCACCTTCCCTGTACCTGGTCACAAAAGCAAAAGGCGACAGAGAGAAATTCCAAACTAAGTACGAAACTACAGCAGGAAGTATTTCAAGCAAACTATATTCTACCACCTATCCATACATTTATGTGCACAATCTACATAGGTAGATAAATGAAGATGGATAGATAGATAGAAAGCATGATTGATAAATAAATAGATAACAGGTAGATGATGATGATGATGATGGATAGACAGAATGATAGATAACAGGCACATGATGATAGATAAATAGATACATAGAATGATTGATAAAGAGATAACAAGTAGATGGTAACATGATGATAGGTAGATGGAGTGACTGATAAACAATAGGTAACAGGTAGATGATAGGTAGATAGATAATAGGTAACAGATGATGATGAATACATATTTAAATAAGTCTAAATGAAAACCCTGAATCGTATATCATAATTTCTAAATACACACTTATTACTCTCAAAGCTGGAAAAGCAATGTTGAGCCAAAGCTTTGTCTGTGATGCCTTCAAGAGCAGAATTTATTCACAATGCCCACATTAAAAAACGTCTCGTTGTAAACAGATCTTGCCAGTGTATTTGAAAACAGCTTGCTCTTTTATGTAAGACAGTTTAATTCGCCTCATTAAGATACTTAGCTTTCTTCCAGGACGATGCAAGCCACCCTGGCAGTGAACGTTTACTGAGGGCTCGCCATGTGCAGGCAGCTCGCCGAGCTCTTGCACGGGATTTCCTCACTGAATCCTCACAGCCACGAGGACAACACAAATCTTAGTTGCACTCACAGATGATGAGCCTGAGCACAGAGGCCACAGAGCTATGAAGCTGTAAACGTTCCCACGGGAACACAGGATTTTCAGGGCAGTGAGATGACTTTGTAATATAGCATAACAATGGACAGATGTCATTGCATGTTGTCCAGACAACACCACAAGTGAGCCCTCACGTGAACCATGGGCTTTGGGTGACTGTGACAGGTCAGTGTAGGTCCGTCAATTGTAACAAACGTACCGCTCTGGTGGGGGACAGGGGTAGTGAGGGAGGCGGGGGGGGGGGGGGCAGGGAGTATTTGGTAAATCTCTGTGCTTTCTGCTGAATTTTCTGCAATCCTAAAACTGCCCTAAAAAATAAAAGGGGAAAAAAAATCTGCTGGGATTTCAGTTGGCATTGCCTTGAATTGCCAAATCAGTTTGGAAAATGAGCACCTTAATAATATTGATTCTTCTTATCCATGAATATAGTATACCTCTTTATTAATTTGAGTCTTCTTTAATCTTCCATCAGTTTTTTTCTCCCAGCAGAGTTTTATGCAGCTTTCCATATACAAACCTCGCACAGATTTTGTGAGATGTATCCCTATGTATTACAGTCTTTGGATGCTTTTGAATATAACTTTAATTTCAATTTTCAATTCCTATTGGTAGTATATAGAAATACAGGGGGGCAGACGGTCTCACAGCAGCTAGCTTTTAGCTGCTACCTCTGCCCCACAGACAGGGTCCCCCAGAGTCCCGAGCATTGGAGGGAAGCATGGGGCTCCTCCCGGTGGCTCAGGCCTTTACATCATTAGAGAGAAGCGCTAGAAGCTGGGTGGCATCTCCCTCAAGTCATGCCCTGTCCCCAATCCTTCTCACACACTTCCAGCGAAGGAGTGCGGGGAGGAGACGCGCAGGAGTGTGGGCTCCCCTGTGCCTCAGGTCCCAAGATTCTAAAGCTGGTGCAGAAGCCCACATTCAGCTGTTTTGTTTTTCCCCATTTCCATGGTGGCTGTGTCTGTCCCAGCCCTCCTTGAAGGAGCTTGTCATCCTCTAGGATAAAGCTCTCTGGGTGCCTTGCCCTCCGATGGATTCAGGAAAGTCACGACTTTGTAGATCACCTGGCTTTTTCTCATTCCTGAGAACATTTTCTCTATGACTTTCTGCATCCTAAGCAGAACCAGAGCATCAAAGTCTGTTGCTGATGTTGTCTGTTTACTTGCTTTCTTTTAACCGATAATTTATCTGTGCATTTTTCCCTTCAGGAGTAAATCAAGTTTTCACATGAGAAAAGACAATCAAGAAGCAGATTTGTCCTAAGTCACGATTAGCAGAAGGCCTCTTTTGAACTCCTGCTTTCAAGACACACACAAGTTACTGACTCTGTTCACGATCAAGTTACTCATCGGCCAAGGCTCTAGGTCACAAACCCCCAATCCCTGAATGGCAAACTAGGAGTGTCTGAGTCATGGACTGAGTACCTCGGTCTTTAAAAGCTTTGGACGAGGAGGTCAGCAGCTAATGCTCTTTGTTAAAATTAACAGCTAGAAATCAATGCCCTGTCCACCAGAGGTACAATTGAACTGTAATTGATTTTTTTCAAGGAAGTAAAATAACATGGACAGAAGGGTAGGTAGCTCTTAACTTATAAAGTGAGGTGTTTTCGGGGCGCCTGGGCGGCTCAGTCGGTTAAGCGTCCAGCTTCGGCTCAGGTCACGATCTCACAGTTCGTGGGTTCAAGCCCCGTGTCGGGCTCTGTGCTGACAGCTCAGAGCCTGGAGCCTGCTTCCGATTCTGTGTCTCCCCCTCTCTCTCTGCCCCTGTTCGTACCGTCTGTCTGTCTCTCTCTCTCTCTCTCTCTCTCTCTCTCTCTCTCTCTCAAAAATGAATAAAAAATATTAAAAAATAATAAAACAATAAAGTGAGGTGTTTTTGACCTTCCTAATCTGATGGTTTGGGGAAGGCAGAACGGAAGTACCAGCCTGTCGGTCATAACGGGCACTGTGCTTACGTAGGAAAACGTTACATTTGAGGGAAAGAAATGAAACATTAAGCAGTAAAACGTATGATTCCTATACTTGGCCGAAAATAGCAAAAAACATTAACAAAAAATAATCTACAAAAATATTACCTATGCCACACTCAAAATCTTCCAATTATCCCAAGAAATATGTTTTACAGTTGGTTTCTTCAAATCAGGACCCAGCCTAGAAGCATATATTACAGTTTATTATATTTTATTGGGTCTCCTTTGTCTCTGGAATACGCAATTGCCCTTCCCTGTCTTTTGCTCCAGGCTCGGGAAGAGAGCGGACAGCCGTCCCACAGACACGATCGCTGTGAATAACGGCATGCAGAGGCCTCCACACGGTGAGCCCCGGAACAGGTGAATGGGTTACCTTCCATGTTGAAGGGTCTTGGGCTGGGGAAAGGATCCTGGATAAAAGGATGGGTTTGCTGTCATCAAAGGGTCCTTATGAGACGGAGGCAGGAGGGTCAGAGTCCAAGAGCAGACGTAAGGGTGGAAGCAGAGGGTGGGCTGAAGCTACTGCTGTGGCGAGTGGTGAGCCAAGAAATTCGGACATCACTAGAGGCTGGAAAAAGCAAGGAAGCGGATTCCAGAATGGAATGGAAGGACACTCTGACCTCCAAACTCGAAGACAAGTCTTTGCTGCTTCGAGCCACAACCTGTGTGGTCATCCTTGACCACAGCGATCACAGACTAGAACAACCATTGCTCGGGCCCCCTGAGAGCTAAACCGTGGTGCTCCTTACCTGGTTTCTTCCTTTGTGTTTTCCCTTCTCACTTGGTAGCTGTGTTTACAGTAACTTTCTGCATTGTTCTTACATTGTTCTTACGAACTTATCGTCGTACGCCTCCCACTGTGGACATTCGATTCTCCTAACAAAATCCCTGAAGCCAAGGGATGTGTCATTCATCACCACGTCTTCTAAATTGCCCTTTTCAGGTCAGAAGCGGAAAATATTTCTTAGGTAAGTGAATAGATATTTACTATTCATATAGCAACTTTTAAGGAAGGTAAAGGAGAGTGGAGTGAGGAAACTATGCCATATCTCGTGGTTAGTTATTTTCTTTTTCCTTTCTTTTGTTTAATGTTTATTTTTGAGAGAGACAGAGTACAAGCAGGGGAGGGGCAGAGAGAGAGGGAGATGCAGAATCCGAAGTGGGCTGCAGGCTCAGAGCTGTCAGCCCAGAGCCCGATGCGGGGCTCAAACCCATGAGTCGTGAGATCGTGACCTGAGCCGGAGTCGGACGCTTAACCGACTGAGCCACCCCAGCGCCCCTAGTTACATTATGATTTTCTAAATGTCCAACTAAATTCACTTGCTTCTTGCCTCATAATGGAGACTTCCGGATAGTTCAGTTTACCAATTTAAAACCAGATGCCATCCCAGGGAATCACAAGGGTCCACCTAAAAGAGAGGCAGAAGGACCAGGGTCAGAGGGGGTTGAAAGGGCCAAAGGGGAAGTCAGAGCAGAGACAAGGCGCCACGCTGTCAGCTGTGAAGACAGAGGCTGGTCAGCAGCCCGGGACACGGACAGGGTCCGCAGCAGGAAGAGACTAGAAAGCAGGCTCTCCCCTGGAGTTTCCACAAGGGACACAGGCCTGCCGACACCTGATCTGACCCCAGTGAAAATGACTGTGGGGCCAGCTCTCCAGAACCAGAAGATCGTAAGCTCGTGTCGTTTAGAAATAGTAACAATGAGGGCCACCTGGGCAGTTCAGTCAGGTAAGCGTCCGTCTTTGGCTCATGTCATGATCTCGCGGTTTATAGGTTCAATCCCCGCGTCGGGCTCTGTGCTGACAGCTTAGAGCCTGGAGCCTGCTTCCGATTCTGTGTCTCCCTCTCTCTCTGCCCCCTGCCCTGTTCACACTCTCTCTGTCTCTCTCTCTCTCAAAAATGAATAAACCTTAAAAAACTAGTAATCATGAAAATAGAAAAAGACAAATATCTACCTTCCGAATAGATCATGAGTTGAACTATTGAATAAAATTTGTATTATCCACATATATAGCAAAACATTTCTGACAGCAGTAACTATAGATACTAGCAACAACAAAAATCGATGACATAATGCCAGTAGCTTGGAGAAAAAACGGATTTGAATTCAACAGCAGTGTTCTCAAAGACGGCCCAGCTACTCCTTTCCTAACTCTGAGCATCATGCCCCTGTTCTAAACGTTCCCTGCTGCTGAGACTCAAGGTGTGACCCCCAGACCAGAAGCAGCACACCCCTGGGAGAAAGGCTGGTTAGAAATGCTGAGTCCCAGGCCCACTGATACAGACTGGACCAGATCTGAGGCTTTATCAAAGTCCCTGGTGGCTGTCGAGCACGGCCAAGAGCGAGTGTGCACGTTAGGGGGGGGTGGGCTGCCTTCTTCCTTCTCTGCCTTCCTCTAGGACTGAGCACAGCCGGGCCTTCCCGGGGGCCTCTGTGGTGCAGCCCCGACCGAAAAGACACAGAAAGCGTGGGCAGCACGGCCTATGCCCGGGCTGCGCAAATGGTGGGGTTTGCACTTGATTTCTAAATGCGCCATGACACCTGCTAACACAAAGGTACGAGTGCCAGGTCCTCACTTCCCACCAGCAGCGCTCATGATGCATAATACCAAACGTGTTCTGGTTTCCGTAGTGACCACACTGACTTTTCATAAACACACCAGGGGGCTGCTTTCTGAGCACGGGCGTCACTAATCATGAATGATCAAGTGCAAGGTCTCACCTTGTTTAAAAAGAAAGCTGGGGTGTCTGGGTGGCTCAGTCGGTTAAGTGTCCGACTTCGGCTCAGCTCATGATCTCGTGGTCAGGCTCTGTGCTGACAGCTCAGAGCCTGGGGCCTGCTTCGGATTCTGTTTCCCTCTCTCTCTGCCCCTTCCCCCCACCCCCCTGCTCACACTCTGTCTCTCTCTGTCTCAAAAATAAATACACATAAAAAAAGTAATAAAAAAAAGCTGAAATAAACGAAAACAGAAAGGGGTGCCTGGGTGGCTCAGTTGGTTAAGCATCAGACTCTTGACCCTGGCTCAGGGCATGATATCTCCGGGTTTGTGAGTTCGAGCCCTACGGTCGGGCTCTGCCCTGACAGCATGGAGCCTGCTTAGGATTCTCTCGCTCTCCCTCTCCCTCGGTCCCTCTCCTACTTCCCTCTCAAAATAAATGAATAAACTTTAAAAAAGAAAGAAAGAAAAGGAAAAAGAAAGCTGAACGTTCCCACTCCGCGCTGTGCTGTTAATGAAGTCTGGAAGCCCAAGCAGGTGACACAGGCTTCTGGTCACCGAGGCCGCCCTGCTCCTGGAAGGCAGCGGCCATGGGGTTGATGGTTAACAGCCACCAGAGGTGGAAGATGGGCCAGTCGGGTGTCAGGAAGTGGCGGAAGGTGGGGTTTCCTCGGGTTATACGGCGGGGGGGGGGGGGGGGGGTACCCAAGAACGGAGCCTAATTGCAGAGCAAGACAACATAACAATCAGAAAGCTCTGGGCCTGTGGTGTTTAGGCGTGCGCAGTGTAGGCAGCACTGGCAACAGGGCTGGGTGGCACCAGGCCCCTCACCAGGCACACCGTGGTCAAGTCAGGGGAGGGCCCAGCACGGGGGCCTCGGGCTGAGGAAAGGCGAGTTCCCGCAGCACACCACGACTCATATTCTCTCAGGTGACACAGTGTGAGCGTCATACCCCACGGCCACTCTCTAAGAGGGGCCAGGACCAACAAGGGTAGGGGTTGTGCGGACGGAAGACGGGTGCCTGAGGCAAAATCACCCCAAAAGTGTTCCCTCATCCCACACTAGGCACCCCCACCCCCACCGCCGGGAGTTTGTGGCCACCCAAAGCCAGGGGGAGCCCCACACACTGCCCAGCTGGCATGGGAGAAGAGACTGCCACGAAACTAGTCAGTGAACACCCGTGGGTTTTAGTTCACGACCTAAAAAGCAGGTCTGCACGAAGACTCTGAGACCGGACCCGTCAAGCCAAGAAAACGAGTTTCCCAAGCACCATATTTACTACGGGTTGCACTACGCCCTCGAAAGAGATGCTGAAATTGCAAACCACGGGATGCCAGAACGGAGCCTTATCTGGAAAGAGGGTCATTGCAGATGTAATTAGTGAGGACGAAAGTCATCGAGTTGGGTGGCTCTCATGCAGTATGACTGACGTCCCTGTAAGAGGACAGCCACGGGACAACGGAGGCAGGGACCAGGCGCGTTCGTGCGAGCCCAAGGACACGGAGACGGCAGGCAACCCTGGGCCTGGGGGGAGCCCGGAGCTGGCTGTCCTCGCAGCCACAGAAGAAAGGAACCCCCGGTATTCCACATCCGCCACCATCTGGCCTCCAGAACCGCAGGCGTGAATGTCTGTAGTTCAAGCCCCGGTGTGTGGACGGGAGCACTAAATGCCACACAGAGGGCTGCTGGAAGGCCCGGCAGCCTTGTGCTGCCCACCCGCTGCTGGCCGGGGCCACCCGCAGCCCCTAAGCAGCCTCGGGGAGTCTACTCTTCCCCCACGAGCTCCTGGGGGGGTTAGAAGTCCCCGTGGCTTCTCTGAAAAACTGGAGTAAAACCCAGAGACCTGCCCCTGGTCTCCAGGTCCTTGCACCGCGTCCCCTCCACCCTCGACCCCATGGTCCCTGGGCTCCCCGTGGTCCCCTCGCTCTCCAGGCTCCCCAAGCTCCCAAGCCGCTGGGCCAGCCCCGTGCCTGGAGGTGTCCCCAGATCTGGCAGCTGTCCTGTCCCCTCACTCCAGTCCCAACCCGAACCCCACCTGCTCGGAGAGGACTTCTTCACTGCCCACCACTCTGCTGACGTGGCCCCACACCCATTTCTTTCCGCATCCACTGCCCCCTGCTCGGAAGGGTCATATTTAGCTGCTTATTTCCAAGAACACGCAACTGTCAGGTCTATGCAGCAAGGACTCTTGTCTGGCTCCTGTATCTGAGTCACTGAATCCTGGAGCCTGGCCGGGTGCCAGGCACACAGCGCTCACTCAGACATCTGCTGAGAGCGGAGAAGGGAGGGAGGCGGCGGGGGGGGGGGGGGGGGGGGGGGGGCGGGGAGCTGGCCGCAGACAGACAGATGGACAGACGTGCGCCTGGGGGCTGTGACGCCCGAGGCCAGCAGCCCGGCCGCCCCCCGACCGCCAGAGACCCTCATCGTGTCGAGAAGAACGTGAGACATCCCCCTCTGGTATTTATCCTAGGACTTTGGAAATGCGCATCTATGTGTCTGAATCCTCACGGGCTGTGATTTCCTGAATAACAGATCCTATTTGAGTTTCCGTCAAGCCGAAAAACAGACAATAAAATGCTTCCAAAACTACGTCTCCCGAGAGACCGTGAGTTCTTTGGGTTTTCTTGGCACACAAGGGCTTGCTCCGTTCATCCTGGGGCGCTGGGGACCCCCGCCCCTCCCCGGGGCCCCCGGAAACCCGGACAGGAGAGAAACGGGGGGCAGACGCTACCACGATTACTCAACCTGCACTTGGCACGACGGGTGTTTGGGACTACATCTTGGGGGAAAATAGGTCTTCATGATTCCCCGGAGATCTTTAGGACTCACATAAATTGCAGAGTCCGGGTCTCCATACCCAGCGCCCAGGGGCACCTATGTCACGAGAGCACGGTTCCGTTGTTTCACGTGTTATTGCCACAAAATACCCAAAGGATGCCGAACGACACAACTTTCCACCTGACGCTTTCATTTTACCCACACACATGCAGCATTACTATGGAGGGTGACTAAATTACCATGATCATTCAAATTATTCCCTTGAGATTAAGAGAATATAAGGAACTTTGGGGATCTTGGATTTTTTTTTTTTTGTACACATAGAAAACAACCCTGTATCTTCCTACTTTGAAGAGAGCAGGGGAGCGGATTTTGATGAGAAAAAAGGAGAGAGAGCCACAGTGTGTCAGCAGGGTCCGTGAATTCCACGCAGCCCTAGAAGGGGCAGGTGTGGGCCGCGGTGACGCTGCCCCCGAGGCCTCCAGAGTGGGCACGGAAAGGAGCCAGCAGGGCCGGGGAGGCCCAGGCAGCCTGGGCAGGGAGGCACCTGGCACAAGGTTTTAATCCCAGGGGGAAGGACCAAGCCATAGCATTTGACCCCGGGCCCCGATCACATTAGCCAAACAGCCACCATCCCACCACAGTGGGGGGAGCCCGTGCTTCTAGAAGAGACAACAGATCACCAGCATGAAGAGCCTTGGTTTGCAATTCCCTTATTCACTGGTCCTTGGTTATCCTCAGCAAATCACATCTTTTTTTTTTTTTTTTTAATGAGGCTTGAACTCACGACCCTGAGATCAGAGTCACATGCTCCAGCGAGCCAGCCAGGCGCCCCAAACCCCATCATTTGTGAGGCCTCAGTTTCACCTCCTGCAAAACAGAGGGCAGGTAACGAACGGCCCTCCCTCCCACTTCTCCGGGCTGTGGGAAGGACGGAAGGTGACAGAGGTCAGAGTCACGCTAAAAGGCAGCGTTCTTATCGAGTCATTGGGTTTCCTCGCAGGCGGGACAGGTGCACCATCATTGCCGAGGGGCTCGGACACAGGAGGCCCTAAAGGACACCCCAGCCTTGACCTCAGGGCCTCTTCCCACCCACTGCTCCGGGTCGAACGGCAGCTTTAAGTCAGGTGTTTCCTTCGCGATCCAGCAACCATCTCAACACAGGTTATTCTTGGCTGTGGGGGGACTGGTCAGCACCATCCGCCGGGAGAACCAGTGTTTTCTTTAGGAGACCATCCGTGACATCACCGTGCTGGCGGGTAGCCTGGGTCACATCGGGCCGTGGCCCTGTCCCCCGAGGCCACGCGAGGCCCCCCGCAGGACGCAGAGGGGTGCCGCGTGCGAGTAATTTGCTCTGCTTGCCCGAATGCGGGACGTCGCCGCCTCCTGATGGGTGGGCTCGGACAGCAGGACACAGTCCCCGGCAGGTGCCCCGGGGCCTAGAGGGTGCTGCCTCCCCGAGCGCTGACTGAGCAGACCTCGCGTCTTTGGAGAGAGCACCGTCAGAACGTACCAGCTGCTGACTGCGTTACAGAGGCAGCAGGATGAGGCTCTGAGAAACCGAAACCAGCTGAAGCCATCCCCTCTCCGCCCCGCGGAGTGACCACACCCACGTGATGACCAGGACGCCGGAGGTCGGCAGGGTGGCAAGAGGCCTGCTTCCTGTCTGGTGGGGGGGATCCTTGCGAACTGTTAGCACAGACACATCAGGAAGAGGCAGCACCGGTCCGCATTACGAAATGGTCCGTTTTCCTTCCTCTCTGCCTGAGGAGGTGCTAAGGTGCCGCGACGTCACTGTCCCCGTTGCCTACTCCGTGGCGCATCGAAACACAGATGGAATTTTCACCCGCTGAGCCGCGTCACCCTCCCTCCGAAACAGGTTTCCAGTCCCCCTTTCCAGAGTCTCTGCAAGGACTGAAGGGACGCCTGTCTTTGGCTGGACAGAAAGACAGTAAGACCCACAAAAGTAAACGGGCTGACACAGTGGGTGTGATGTAGGCAACACCAGCCTCAGGAGATGTGACAGGCGCTTGAAAAGCAGGAAGATAATAAGCAGGCTCGAAAGACCTTCTCGTCGATCTCTTTTCCAAACTATTAACTATCGCTCTAAACTGTAACTGCACTGCTCTTAATTGCTTTATTAGTTCGGAGGCCTCATTATTCTTGTCTCATCTCTATTCACACCAGTCTGAATGGCGTTTTCTTTCTTTTTTTTTTTTTTTTTTAAAGGAACAACGAAACGCTGTCTACACCCCAGGGCGGGACAGGTAAGAGATGACACATTGGCCTCGACACGTGGTCTGGGTCCAGGTGGCTCAGCCCCGACCCCGATGACGTCCCCATGTTACCACGATGTTAGCCCCGAGGGTTCTGATAACCCTTTGGGTTGCTCTCTCCTTCGAGCATGAAGGGTTCTTCCCGCTTCCCCAAATCTCTCCCCTGGCTTTGCTCCGGGCCCCTCTCCCCCCGAGTGGAGAAATCGAGGGGTTCAAGCTGTAGCTGCTTGGAAGTCAGGTCACTGAAGGAGGTCACTCTGACAGATGCTCAGAAAGCATAGAACATCCTGCCCCAAATAACTGCCCACAGGTGCACCTGATCCGGAGAAGAGGCCAGGGGCCGGGCGGCCGGAACTACATCCTCAAGCATCCTCAGACGGGCCATGGGGGTTGTCTTCCCTCCACCGGTAACCCCCTGGTGGATCCCCCCACAAAGCTCTCCACCAAGTGGCAGCTGACCTCAGCAGCTGCGACCCTCCCCATACTCTGTTCTGCCCTACAGACACCAAAATCTCTATCGAAACCGAGGGTAGAAGCTTGGAGGGTGGGGGAGGAGAGGGCAACACCCCAGCAGTCATGAGGAAGCTAAGAAAAGCCATGCTAATGTTGAGAATAACTTATCTGGGGCGCCTGGGTGGCTCAGTCGGTTAAGCATCTGACTCCGTTTTGGTTCAAGTCGTGATCTCACGGTTGGTGAGTGCGAGCCCCGCATCAGGCTCCATGCTGACAGTGCAGAGCCTCTCTCTCTCTCTCTCTCTGCCCCTCCGTCACTTGTCTCTGCCTTTCAATAAATAAACTTAAAAAAAAAATAACTTATCTGGACCTGGTTTCTAAAGTTGACCAAACAAGAAAATGGTCTTCATTAATAAACATAATCCTGACTTCTAGGCACTTTTAAAAAATACAGTAAGAGCTTGAATTGCGAGTAACTTGCTCTGGGAGGGTTCCGCAAGACGAGCAGAGATTTCTAATAAACTTTAACTTGATAAATGAGCGACATCTTGCAATACGAGCCGTACGTGATGCCGAATGTCACATGATCACAACTGAGCCCATGGTTCTTGAAATTCACTTTGATATACGAGTGCTTTGGATGACAAGCGTGTTCCTGGAATGAATTCCGCTCACGAACCAAGGTTTTACTCTACATACACCAATTTCCAATATTTTTCACAGGTTGTTCTCTAAAATTAGGAACTTGCCTAAAAAAAAACACCTGTGTCTAAAATACAGGGACGGGAAGGGCCACATGCACCCCCATGTTTATAGCAGCACTATCAACAATAGCCAAAGTATGGAAAGAGCCCAGATGTCCATTGGCTGATGAACGGAAAGAAGATGTGGTTATCTGTATACAATGGAGTATTACTCGGTGAGGAGAAAGAATGAAATCTTGCCATTTGCAACTACAGGGATGGAACCGGAAGGTATTATGCTAAGCAAAATTAAGAAAGACAAAGATCTTAGGACTTCGCTCATATGAGGACTTTAAGACACAGAACAGACGAACACAAGGGAAGGGACGCAAAAATAACATAAAAACAGGGAGGGGAACAAAACCTAAGAGACTCTTAGATACAGACAACAAACTGAGGGTTGCTGGAGGGGAGGTGGGTGGGGGAGGGATTCGATGGGTGAGGGGCATTGAGGAGGGCACCTGTTGGGATGAGCACTGGGTTCTACTCCTGAAACCATCACTGCACTATAGGCTAACTAACTTGGATGTAAATAAAAAAAATAAATAAAATAAAATAAAATAAAATAAAATAAAATAAAACAGAACATAAAATACAGGGACGGGAGGGTGAATGATGAGGCAGGGTTGCGGGAGTCGCGGGCTGGGCGGTACCCAGGGGCCTGGCTTCTGCATCCTGGAAGGCGCCCTCTCCTTCCCGCCTCCCCACACCACACCATTTCCCCCCCGAGATTAACGAATGGGCTCCCGGGTGGTGAGGCCGGCCCCACAGGCTTCCCAGACACCCAGACTTCGTCACCTTGGATCAATCCCACGGCGTGCACCAAAGTGAAGCACGTCGCCCGTAAACTCGGTAGGTCCTGAATGCCCACCTTTTGCCCGGCTTTGCAACATGTAATGTCCACAAAGGAGACGGGGGACAGGAGCACGCACCTCACACAACAGGTGCCTCGGACACATCCGTGGGTCATCTCTGCTCTCAGTGTGCCCTCCCAAGACTGTGAGCTGTCGCCTCTGTCTCCAGCCCCTTCCAATAATCCCTTAAAGATACAGCTGAAGAAGTGTTTCCTAACGGGATCTGCCAAGGGTTTTGTTTTTTTTTTTCCTTTGGAGTTTGTTGTTTTTCCCCGATTCTCAAGGGTGCCCACTTTGGAGGTGCCGAGGGAAATGAGACCAACAGCCACCCTTCTGCACTACTGACACAAAGTTCCTGCACCAACACCGACTTCGTGGGGAAGGAGCCTCTCTCCCTGTGGTGAGACTTCAACACCCAGCTTCCCGCACCAACTTCCAGCCCACCTGCAATCTTTATTCTAGACCTTCCTTCAGGTTGGACAGAGCAGGAGATGAAATACAACTGAGAGAGAATCACACACGGAGATATTTATTTGTACGTGAGATATCCCAAGCGTGTTCTCTGCTTTCAATGTATCTATACGGAGAATACTCCCACGTAAAGAAGCCGTTATCAGCATAGATCACAAGGTTGGAGGGTCCGGCACGCCTCCAGGGCACACGCACTAGCCTGGTCATCATTCCATGTTCGTTTTGGTTTCAAGTTTATTTATCTTGAGAAAGACAGCGAGAGAGGAGGAGAGGCAGAGAGAGGGAGCAAGAGAACCCAAGCAAGCTCTGAGCAGTCAGCACAGAGCCCAAGGTGGGGCTTGATCTCATGAACCGTGCAATCATGGCCTGAGCCAAAATCAGCAGTCGGAGACTCAACCGACAGCTACCCAGGCGCCCCTGCGCACCACGTTTTAACCACAGGTTGTTAATAGGTATTCTTGATTCATTGATCGATTGATTGAATGAACTGTTGTTGACTTGATTTTTTTTCCTCAATAAGATTTTCCATCATCATACGCGTCAGGCTGGCCAAAGGTGTGAGACTTTTATACTCTAATTCCCATCGTGTGTCTGCACCATCAACCCTTAACAGAGGCTGTGCAGTTACATTCGGAAGGCCAACGCGGACAAGAAAGGAAGTCCTTGCTTATAACTGAGCATTGGACATCGGCACCCGCCTGCTGGGTGGCCGACCCTGCGTGTGGCTCCCAGCACTGGCAGAAGCCTGGGTAAACAGCTCATTGTCCCGAAATTTCTGTCTCCCACAAACAGCACCGATGTACTACGTATCAACATTACGTCCTTCAGAATACTCCTAAAATGCGTCTGGAACTGTCTTCCTTCATTTATTAAGAGTCAAAGTTAAATTGATTTTCTACCATCAGGAAATGGTAATAACTTGCTGTATCGTACTTTCCATCAGCAAAAAATAACTTGAAAGAGGTTGATTGATTTTACTGCTTTTCTGCATCACGTTACCATGTGCATTTCTATCCAAAATGTTAAGGGTAAGGCAACTGGAGACTAGGAGGTCTTAGGAAACAAATATCGCTAATGATTTAAAAGATTGTCTGTTAACTGCATTGCACATCACACAATCACAGGGTCAGTTCAGCCTACCGAAAGGAACGGTCCGCACACCTGTAGCTCAGTGCCGTAGAGAGCTCCAGAACGTAACTGCTCAGTGCTCACGTACTACATGAATCTGCCTGCGAGAAACACTTCGAAGGTTCCTGGCAATCAAACTTCCCACAGATGCCCAGCAAGGCGTAAATAAAAGTGGCAGTCCAGGTACGGCTTGGTTGCTCTGAGACCCTGGGCCTTCAACCTCGTTAACATGCAAAGAGGGCACTCCTTCCTTATTTGCACCCATCGAGGGGCGGCTGGCTATCCGTTCCCCCGGCCACCCTCTCAGGGAAGTCACTGGCTAGAAGTCCAGTGAGCCTTTGACCCCTGCAGAATTGGCAGAAACAGGGCTACACCTCCCGTCCCCGGGAGTGCAAGGGAATGCACACACCAGGCCAAATGTTCTGCTCCAGAATGCTGGAAGCTTCCTGCAAAGCCAGGAAGGGGCTGAGCCGGGCTGCCCACTCCCGGAGCGGGAACAAAAAGCACAGAACTGAAAGGCCGCCAGCTAATGACGAGGCAACTTTGTGCCCTTTGTCTTTATTTAACCAACATATTGTGTCACGTGATCACTCACCAAGCGGCTCTTGGGCTTGAAACGCGGGTTGGCGCGCCCACGTTTAGACAGACGCAACACACATGCTTTCGGCATCGGAGCAAACGATTTTGTGCAGCCAGCAACGTTCGCGGATCCACCCCTCCCAGCTACCGCACCTTGCCAGCTATTTTGAAGTCGGCAGAATTGCAAATTCTACAACTTCTATGGTTCCAAGCGGAGCATCGCTGAGCCACTCAGGAAGCTGAGGCTTCTTAATGGCCTCGTCAACTCTCCGCGGCTGCAGCTGCCTGGGAGGGCGCGAGGGCATTTCTTTAGCAGCGACAGACACGCGGCTGCTTACATAGAATTCCTTGCCCTCGGCTTCCGTTCACCTTTGCAGTTCAGTGCTCTGGCACCACAAGATCCCCTACGACGCCCTTGTGGCCTGGGCTCCGTTAAGGTCGAGCCCGGTTTCCCACCGCCCGGGTCAGGCACGTGGCCCCACGCGGCGTGGAAACGAGACTGACACAGTCGGTGACATCTAATGTTCTTTGCCACTCCATGCCCCCACCCCCGCAGGGCATCACCCTCTGCCCAACCCCCACCTCTCCTCCGAACCCCCCTTGGCTGCTGGCCTACACCACGAGCCACCACCGGCCTGGCTCTGGGGACAGCGGCCACGTCCTCGCTCTGCTGTCCCAAACGTTGTCAGAGGCTGCGTTACCCACATGCCTGTCTTTAAATCCATCATCTCCCCCTTGGAAAAGTCCATGCCCAACAGCTGGGACTTTTTCCTTGGCTTGTGATTTTTCTTCTCATTCCCTATGTTCTGTGTGTCCCTGTTGAGGGAAATCGACTAGAATACACACACAGCCTACACCTGTGCACATACCGTGTTTGTGCAGGTGTATGCGTGCAGACACATATTTCACCACGACAACTGCTCACGGGCTATTAATTTCAAACTTCCATTGCCCCCCCACCCCACCCCACCCCACCATTCCCCCCCCCCAAATAACCAGACTGGAATAAAACATGTATAGTTACTTCTTCCACGGTATCTTGTACGATGGGCTCCGAGTCCAGGTTAAGATCCTCCTCGGGGGTCTGATAACAAAGACATACACGGAAGAGAGTTAGCGTGACGACATTCTCGAAAACAGCATCCCACTCGAGACAACGGGCAAACCAGACTTCCCGTATTAGTGCAAGAGGACATCTCCACCTGACTCCATTGGAACCATCTGAGTTACCAGGCTACTGGGTCAGCCGCGCTCACGCCACAGGCGAGAGAAGCGGGTGGTTTACGCAACTCCCTGACCAGCGAGTCAGGGGCCGTGGATTCAGATGGGGCTCAGACACTGACAGAGAGAAGTCGGAAACAGAGGAGTGACAAAGGGAGGGGGTTTGGACCACTCTTGTTCGAATGGAATAAAATCACAGTCTCGGCCAAAGCTCAGGAAATGACTTAAATCAGTGAAGTTCCTGGCCCGTAAACACATAAACAGAGTGTTTCTGCAGGATGAGGCCTCACCAGGAGGCTCTGGGCCTGAGCCTTGCTTAACGTGGGCCTCAGTTTCCCTACACAGGTCGGGAACATGTCAGCAGGGATGTGGAGCGTGTCCAGGGAACGAGCACCAGACGCTGCCCGCCCCCAAGCTGGCTGACCCACCGCACACCCAGCTCGGCGGCTTACCTAGCAGCCATCAGATAACGTCACTGTACGAGCCAGACCAGACCGTGACCTGTCAGGGAGTCCCATTTGATCTGCATTGTTCAAAAACAGGGGCTTTTCCTTTCTTTAATGCGTGATGACGTCCGGGAAAGAAAGGTCATGCTGACTGCTTCGAAAGAAGTCCAATAAAGGAACGCACGGGTCAGCCAGAGCCTGGGGGTGGGCTTCTGCCCCCCTCACTCAATCCCATCTCCCGTTTTCTGCCCTGCACCCACCCCCCCAGGGCATGCCCTCGGCCACCCTGAACCTGCTGAAAGCAGCTACTGGGAGGCCTGCGAAAGCGATTCCCGCCACGCTGCTGCTTTTTAAGGCCAGATTCTCCAGGGACTTTATGGAGGGCCCGGTTTTTAATTAGCACGCGTCTCCTTGTCAATACACCTCATTAACTGGTAAAACACACGGCCCGAAACACGTGAAAACAACTCACAAAACTGCAAATACTTTCCCTCGACCGCCAGATGAACTTCCCCTGACCTGTGTGCGGGGGCAAGTCGTTTGGGTGAAACCCACAGCGTCCCCGGCACAGCCAGCCTCCAGCCCCACCCGGGCCAGGCCCTCGGGCTACAGATGAGAACACCAAGCCGAGGGGAGAGCGGCACCCAAGTCAGACTAAAGCTGGAATCCGGGAGTCACTTCCACCAGAAAACTGGCCATCAGTCACGTTAAATTTGTGTAAAAGCGAATCATGGAGTCACGAGCACCATACCCACAGCGGATCTTCTCCTACAAAGGGCACGGAGCTTTACATGCAAGGATCCGGTAATATTTAGTTTGGAGTTCAGAAGCCACACGTTGTCCATTTGTTCTGCCCATTTTCTTGGTATGTGATTTATTTCAATGTCATACAACATAAAACATGGACAAACTAGGAAGTAAAACCAGCTTCTGATTTCCACGGTGGATAGATTTCACGTGTGTGGGTGGGGGGGTCCCACAATGGATAGATTTCACGTGGGGAGTCCCACAGTGGATAGATTTCACGTGTGTGGGGGGTCCCACGGTGGATAGATTTCACGTGGGGGGGTCCCATGATGGATAGATTTCATGTGTGGGGGGAGGGGGGGTCCCATGGTGGATAGATTTCACATGTGTGTGTGGGGGGGGTCCCACGATGGATAGATTTCACGTGGGGAGTCCCACGGTGGATAGATTTCATGTGTGGGGGGAGGGGGGGGTCCCATGGTGGATAGATTTCACGTGTGCGTGGGGGGGGGTCCCACGATGGATAGATTTCACGTGGGGAGTCCCACAGTGGATAGATTTCATGTGGGGGGGGTCCCATGGTGGATAGATTTCACGTGCGTGGGGGGGTCCCACGGTGGATAGATTTCACGTGGGGGGTCCCATGGTGGATAGATTTAATGTGTGGGGGGGGTCCCACGGTGGATAGCTTTCACACGTTGGGGGGGTCATAGGTTTCCCCAGGACCCAGAGGACCTCAGGACAAATTCTTCTGGTTCAATCTTTCCAGAAAAAGCTCTGATTTTCTGGGTTCCAGAGAAATAGGACTGGATGCTCTATTTTAACAAACATACTGTGTATGGTATAAACCATCCTAAAACATTTACCTGGGAAGCAGGAAGAAAATTTTATCAAATTTTTGTGATTTGCTGCTGCATATGCATCAACTCAAAGACTTTTAAATTACCCTCTAAAGGGGGTGGCAAGGCAGCGGTGTCTATGGCCTTTTTTTTTTTTTTTTTTTAATGTTTTTTTGTTTTTCGGAGAGAAAGCTCAAGCCGGGAAGGGGCAGAGAGAGAGGGGGACAGAGGATCCGAAACGGGCCCTGTGCTGACTGCAGCAAGCCCAGTGTGGGGCTGGAACGCGTGAAGGGTGAGATCACCACCTGAGCCAAAGTCGGCACTCAACCAACCGAGCCACCCAGGAGTCCCTATGATGTATTTTTTAAATGACATGAGTATAGGGGCGCCTGGGTGGCTCAGACGGTTAAGCACCCGGCTCCCGATTTCATCTCAGGTGGTGATCTCACGGTTCGTGGGTTCAAACCCCACATCGGGCTCTGGGCTGACAGTGCGGAGCCTGCTTGGGATTCTCTCTGTCTCTACCCGTCCCCCATCCACGCTGTCTCTGTCTCCCTCCAAATAAATAAATAAGCTGAAAAGAAAATAACACGGGTATATTCATTGCTGGTCCATTTCAATCGATTTCAGAAATAACACCAGCTGCTCCCTGGAGCCCTGGTCACTGGCCGGATGCCCAGTCCGGAGCCTGGCAAGGAGTCTGCCGAGCCCCTCCACTTCCTCACTCCTGCCCTTCCTCGGCCCCCCAAATGTAAGTGAGAGAGAGGCTCTTTCTAAGGCGCGGTCTTCAACGCCAAGAACACCATCACGTGCAAACAGAACAGTCAATGACCACAAAGAGCTGTGGGATGTCCTCTCTCTAGGCTTAGCTACTTGTCACCAGCAGCGACGGCAATGTTGTTCCATCAAAAAAATAGGCTGAATATCTATGCCGTGCCCAACCGTGTCTGTGGAACATCCACAGACTGCAAACATTACGTTAGCTTGGCTCCCCCAAAAAGCATTAAATATAAAATATTAAATAAATTCTCTTCTAAAACGGAATCTCTCATTCGGTTTAAAATTACGTGAATGTCTCCACAGAGAGTGTGTAATATAAAAATAAATAACACTTTAAGAGAAGAATTTATAGACCTGACGCTGAGATGGGGGATAAGGCAAAAATTAAAGCTTGCATTTTGTGAACATTTAGTAAGTTAGTAATCTGCCATGGGTGAAAGCAATTTGAGTAGCTAGGAGTACAGGTACGTCTCATTATTCAGTAGGTACGTCTAATAATTCAAAACTTTGAGAAACTTGAGCCTCACAGAAAAATGTACCTTGATCATCCATAATTCAAATTAAGCAAATCGAATTCCATGGAACAGGCTTCCAGAGACTTCCACGTCCCTAGGGAAGCCCGTAGTCAAACAGCATCAGAGGTGCTGCCTCCCAGCCAGCCCTGGGGAGGGGGCCACGGACCCTTTCATTTCATTATCTCTTCTCTTTATTTGTTTTGGTTTTTTTGTTTTTAACCTTATTTTTTATTTTTTAAAATTTACATCCAAATTAGTTAGCATGTAGTGAACCAAAGATTTCAGGAGATTTCCCCAATGCCCCTCCCCGTTTAGCCCATCCCCCCCTCCCACAACCCCTCCAGCAACCCTCAGTTCGTTCTCCAGATTTAGGAGTCTCTCTTTCCCCTTTATTCGAACGCACGGGCTATTAACACTGCATGATCTTCCTGCCTTCTGTTTCTTAAAGTCACCACAGTTTGGCTTCCTGGCTCAGCCTAGACTGCAGCAAATGGAATTCTCACAACGTAAAGCCACTTGTTGAAGGAAAACCAAACTGATGCAGATGAGTCGGGAAGCCTGTGAAGACTTCAAGAAGCATCCCGAAGTTTGGTTTAAGGGCGACGATTTTTTTCTTCACCACGTTAGCTCTCACGCGTACATTTGCACCACACTCAGTGCCCCCTGTGTGTGGGGGGGGCACGCATACACACACACACGCATTTGCAGGACTCTACACCCACAGCTCTACACGCACTCAACACCCAAGCTTCTGTCACCCAGTAGTCCCCAGCGAATAAGCATCCCTTCTGTTAAATACGCACTCAGTCCTAAGTGAGGCTTTTTCAGGACTCACCCCTCTCTGGGACTCACCTCGATTTCCATGGGCTCCACCTCGATCTTCTTCCATAGCTCCAGCAACTGTGCGATCGGCATTTCTTACAACTTTCCTTTCCCTCCGATCAAGTACTGACGGTAAGGAAAAAGAGCAGCAGAGGCACAGAACAGCGCGGAGAGGCGGGCAGACAGACAGTCGGCGCCCGGGCAGAGGCAGGCACCGTGGGGAGAGGGTCCCGGGGGTGGGCAGGGGTCTGCAGTAGGGCCGAGCGGTGAGTCTGATGCCCTCCCAGGCCGGGCTCCGCTGCTGGGCTGGGCTGGGCTGCTCTGGGCTGTGGGGCTCTGGGCTGGGCTCTGCTGTGCTGGGCTGCTCTGTGCTGTGCTGCTCTGGGCTGGGCTGGGCTTCTCTGGGCTGCTCTGGACTGGGCTGGGCTGTGCTGAGCTGGGCTGGGCTGGGCTGGACTGGGGCTGCGCTGTGTGCTGGGCTGCGCTGGGCTGGGCCGGGCCGACGACCAGAGCAGACAACCTCGGATCTGCACCGGCAGCCTCAGATCGGTTCCCGGCCTCGCCCCTCCCCCTTGCACCGCCACTCCCTCCTTCCCTGCCCCCACTATTTTACCTTAATTGGCTCTAAATGATGGGTGCAAGTTGGGGCTGAGGATGCCGCTGCCATAGAAACTGCATAGCAACCGGGCGCTGGGAAGAGGGGAGGCGCGGAGGGGGCCCTGCGGCAGGCTCTGCCCTTCTCCCTCCCGGCGCGCCACACACTGGCGCGCGCGCACACGCACACCCTTACACACACGCACCCCTTCCTTTGCCCGCCACCCCCTAAGCCCCAGGAGGCCCCGTGAGCCGGGCACCAGGCCGCCAGGCAGGAAGCCGGATGCAACGGGCAGCTCCTCCTGCGCGAATATTGAAGAAAATTCTCGCCTCCGGGAACCGCTGCGGACCCGGCGGCCCGAGCAGCGTCCCCTCCCCCCACCCCGCGATTCCTCCGGGCCGCCCGCCCTGCCCCCTCCCGAGCGCTGGGACCCCCCCCCCCCCACACCCGGGGCGCGGCCCGTGACCGCACAGGGCGCCCCAGCGGGTTCCAGCCACGCGGCGGCCCGGCGGTCCCCGAGCGGACGGGACAGGTGCGGGAGTAAACAGGATCCGTGGGCGTCGGAACGGGGATTGGGGGCAGGAAGACGAAGTCAGACAGTGTGGTGTCAGTCGTTCACCAAGTTCCAGGAAGAATGTGGCGCGTCGCGCACATGTTCCCGTTTAACTTCCACCTAATGTGGACTTAACCACCCAATTTCACAGATGAGAGCGTCCTGGGGCTCCCGGGGAAGGACTCGCCCCAAGGCCCCCGCCCACTGCGCAGGCCCGGAACTGCGGACGGGGACCCCAGCGTCTAGACAGGGGTCACCGGGGGAACACCTTTCCAGGGGACATTTCCGTCCCCAGCTCCTTCTCCTTCCCTCTCCTTGCTTCTGTCTTACTCCATTTCTGCCCTCGAGTGAAGGGCATTCAGCTCCCAGACCCTGAATGAATGCTCATCTCACGTTTGCTTCCCTCTTTGGGGAAAACAGTGTTAAAGTCTAATGCAACAGAGTGTTGCTTCCGGAGTCGTTGATGTTTGAGAAAAACATCCAAGAAAAAGGCTTACTGCTTCCAAAACTTAGCAACCCCTTTGTCTTTTTCGTCTTTATAAAATCACTAAGAAATCCACTCCATGACAACACACACACACACACACACACACACACACCCCGAACTAGCCCAAATCCCAGATACTTTGCAATTCAGAGCTAAAAGAATAGAGCCAGAGTTAACACTCCATCCTATTGTGTGTTGATTTGTGAGTCACTTTCTCTTTGTACGTAATCAGCCCAGCGAGGATCTTGAGAATTAAGTCCGTTCAAAATAAAAATAATAATGTTGTTTGTTTTCAAAGTCGACATTCGCTAGTAGAGTGAAGGGTTCCAGTGGGTTCATCATAATATAAGGTCATTTATAATATAACATAATATATAATAGGCTCACAGACTGATAACATGAAATGGTATTTATGTAACAATAGGGAAATGGTTGACATAAAAAAAAGCGCTGACGAGATGTCAAGATCTTTTCATCTGAGGAACTGAAAACATGAAGCCCCTGAAAGCAGTGGGGAGGGAAGTGGAATTGAATTCCTCATTGGGTGTTCCTAAAACTTGTACTTTCCGGAATTTTCCACAGGCACTCTGAGGTAGGCAGACTGAAGGGAAACACGGCCCTTTCATCTGGGGGAAGGACTATGGAGGGAAAGAAGTGAGTTGGGACCAGCCTCTGGCCCCTGTGCTAGAACCTTACCACAATCAGCTGTCACCAAACACAAAAGAGCTATTATTCAAGGCATAGCTTAGGAATTGCTGAAACTATGGTTCATAATGTAGCATGAGGTCGTCTTAACCTATGCAAATGTGGCACCGATAAAGGGGCTGAACATCATTCAGCTGCTTCACAGGAGCCAGGGGCCCTGGAGGGATCCGAGAGTTTACATAATCTGGGAGCTCTGGAATCACTTCTCCGTGCTTAATCGCTCTGCACCGTGGCCTCCTGAAGCACCCAAGATTATTACCGAAAAACGAACAACCACCTCAGTGAATCACCTCCACGCTGGTTTCTCAGCGCGTGTCACTTCCCTGGGACTACGTGCCCAGACACGGTGCCAAGCGCACTGGACAGAGAACGGAGAGGACCGTGAAACGGACTGCGAGACCGAAACGCAGAGTCAGAAAAGACAACTTTAAAACAAGCGCACCGATCCAGGAAAAGCGTTGGCCGCATCTGGAAGAGCTCACACTGCAATTAGGAAGCGTGGACAATTAGAGAAGAGAAAGGCAAGTTTTCTGAAAGGATGGTTTTATCTAAATACCTAAAAAGATAAAGCTTCAAATAAAGGACTCAAGAAATCACGAGTGACGGGGGAAGCGTGTCCAACTAAATCCCAAGAAAACTCGAACAGCTTTTTCAACGGGAACACCACCTCAAAAAGCTGATTTCCAGGAACGCCACCCCCAAGCCTCAGTTTCCAAGAAGAGAAGGCAGTTGAAGAGTACTTGCTGAAATGAGTCTTTCGTGAAGCCAACCCTATGGACTAAAAGCAGTATTTCAAGAGACCCTGGCCACAGAATCATCGTGAAATTGTAGCCGGGGCGCAGGGACCCACGAGCACCTGGTCCCGGGGCCCCAAACACACCAGGTTCCCAAAGGCAGAGAAAGGAATGATGGAGAAACAGGAAAGGGACTGATTTCAGGGAGGCCAGCTCCGGGAAGACAGCGGACTGGCGTCTCAAAGACGGTCTCCAAAGTGCCGAAGATACTTGCAGGTGTATTCGAGGAGAACGTGGGGCAGAGGTGGGTCTGTGCAGGTGGGCAGTGAAGGTCAAAGGCAGCTTGTCTCCCAGTGATCCCGGCTGGTCCTGCTGGCTCAGCTCGGTCCTGATGCTCAAGGGGGTAGTTTGGGTCCCATCAGGAGATGCTTTGCCCTCAAGGGCCCTCGCCCCAAGCCAAGAGACCAGCTGGAAGGAAGAACCAACAGGGAAGCGTGAGGTCAAAGGGGAGGCAGCCTCAGTCCTCTCTCAACATGAGAGGTGTGGACTGGCACCAAGCTCACTGAAACGTGGCCCCCATGAAAAGTCACTCTCCTGAGTAAATGAAACCAGGAGAACTCCGTGTGTCCACCGCCCTGGAAGGAAGGAGAGGTGGGCGGGAGAGAGCCCATTCAGCCCGTGGGTCTCCGCTACCAAATCCTCCTGAGACCAGAAGTGGGAATCGGGAAATCTGATTCGGGCCCCGTTCTGCAACTAAGACCCAACTTGTCTGAAGTTCATCTTCTCATCAGAAATAGTGCGTGTGAATGTGGGGCAGGATCCGAGAGAAAGGACCCCGGCTGACTCCGAGGCATCTGGTGCTTGAAGAGATGATAAGGCTTCCGTGCTGTGATGGGCATGTTCAAATGACCCACACGGTTTATCCCAGGCCGTTGCATTTTGCAAGTTGATACATTGGAAGGGTTTGGTAAAACGAAGAGAAGTACTAATTTTTCTAGGGGAGTGATCACTGGCCTGGGCGTTTCCAGTCTCCAGAATGTCACAAAATCTTTCCAGACCCTCGAAACTAAATTAATTTTAACAAGACTCATGCTATCCGTTGTTATGGGGGCTGTGTTTTCCCCCATTCCCAGGTCCCCATGGCATGATCCTAAGCCTAGCGCCTCAGGATGTGACTTTATTTGGCAATCGGGTCTTTGTAGTGTTAACCTGCAAAATAAATTACCAGTTACTCCGTCAGCCAAAGACGGGTTTATTCGGGAATAAAAGAGAATTGCCAATATGAGCTCTGGCCAAACCCCCTCGGGTTTCTGGAGGGCAAAGGAGAGGCACACTCCTTAGCGGAGGAAAGGAGTAAGTGGGCGGGCTGTCGTAAACTGAAGGTCCACCGGAAGTTGGCAGAAGTGTGGCGGCTTCTCATTGGCTGAGCCGTCGAGGGACGGGGAAGTGGGTGGGGTAATAGTGTCCGCGCGCAAGGTCAAGTCCACGTAGGGTCTGGTCTGGCTCTTCCTGTTGGGTCTACAACTACTAGTTCAAACCGTAGGGCTTGAGAACCCCCCCCCCCCACCCAACCTCCCCACTCCATTTTAGTGAGGTTCCGGTCAAGTCGTTGTCGTTAGCTAAGGTGAGATCACACTGGAGTAGGTGGGCCCTCATCCACGGCAGCTGGTGTCCCTCTGAATAGGGAATGTGGACACAGAGGCACCCACGGGGAACACCGTGGAAGGTGGAGTTCTGCCACCGACCCGGGAGCCTCCGGCAGCAGGGAGGGCGGCCCGGTTCTGCCTGCTCCTTCAGAGGGAGCACGGCCCTGCCGACGCCCGGATCCCAGGCTCGCAGCTTCCAGAACCACAAGGCAGCGAGTTTCTCTCGGGGAGGCCACGCCGTCTGTGGTCCTCTGTCATGGAGGCCCAAGCAAACGCACACCGGAGAATGAGGAGAGACCGTACTTATGCAGAAAGCACGGTGCACGCCACAGGCACCAGAGGCCCAAAGAAAACTGCTGCTTAGAGACCCCAGTCTGCATCTCCCTTCCATGGGGACTAGCCAGGGCACAGGGGACGTCGCTTTAGTTGGCGGCTAACAGGCTTCCAGAAGCCACTTTACATACTAACATGCTGCAGCCCGTCCAGAAAGACACAAAAGGTCGTTGGAATCCAAATCAGCCCCTTTGGCGGGAAATACCCCAGGCCCCATCTCCGACACAACAGAGTTGTGACTCACTGAGCCAGAACAGCAGCTTTTTTCCAAAAGAAATCATTCACAAGGAAGAAAAAAAAGGCCGAGAACAGAGTAAACCGCGTCTCTTCACCATGAAAAGTAAATTATAAGCTAGGAGAACATTTTTAAAGAAGGAGCTATTGTCTGCAGTCCTGCAGCTAATTTTTCATCTCACAGGTGAGGAAGGTCGATGTGACCGAGCCCCGTGATGTCTCGGCCGCCACCAGCTGGGCCCCAGGTCTCCCTGCGCGTCCCGAAGGTGTCTCCCGCAGGGACGCACACAAATACCTACCGATCACGTGAACCTCACACCTGAGATAAGAAAGAACACACACACACACACACACACACACACACAATATGGAAGGAAGTAAAAATGATAACACATCTACATTTACCTTTGCAGTTCCCTCATTGTATTTGCCCACATATAACACTTCCCAGAAGTTAGCACAATCTTGTTTAAAAAAAAAAAAAAAAAAAAAAAAAAAAAAGCCTGCATGGTGTTTAGCAGCTTTCCCGGCGGGGAGGCTTATAACTCGCTGGTCCTGCGGGAACATTGTGAGACAAATGCTGAACCCCTCTGATTCGGTGAATCAGAATGTATTTATTTAAATTACATACATTTGGCTTCAGGCCAAACCTATTTGCTCCAATATTTATCTCAGATCTCACGAGGCCAATCATATAGCCCCTCAACTAACACACACGAACAAAACACGGTCTGGAAGATGCTGCCTTTACCATTTTCTCAAAGCCATACCTCATCCGAGAGACACTGGCTGGGGCACCCCGGGGCCCCTCTGTTAGCACTCAGGTGAGCAGGGGCGCCTGCGTGGCTCAGTGGGTGAAGCATCCCACTCTTGATTTCGGCTCAGGTCATGGTGTCACTGTTCCTGAGATCAGAAACTTGGGGCACCTGGGTGGCTCCGTTGTTTGAGCGTCTGACTTCGGCTCAGGTCACGATCTCTCGGTATGTAAGTTCGGGCCCCACGTTGGGCTCTGTGCTGACAGCTCGGAGCCTGGAGCCCGCTTCGGATTCCGTGTCTCCCTTTCGATCTGCCCCTCCCCCGCTCTCACTCTGTTTGTGTGTGTGTGTGTGTGTGTGTGTGTGTCTCAAAAATAAACATTAAAAAAAATTTTAAAGATAAACCTTGTTAGGAAAATGTAAGAACAGAATGGTTGAGCTCATCTTGACACGTGGTCTTGAGAAAACAAATAGTATTTTCATGAAGTGCTTGACTTAAGGAATGATTAAGACAGTAAAAATGACAGGCTTACCCATTTCTATATGGATGTTTGAGATATGAGCAGAATTACACAGAGCAAAGGCATGCAAAGATACCCCTTAGGGTACTAAACCAATGAAACTAACAGCCTGCTGCTAACCAAACAAACCTGTGTCCTCTCACTTGCCCTGGTTGATCTGGAAGGGTGCAGTAACACTCCTTTTATGTGAAGGTGACCTGGGATCCACGCACAGCGTCCGCTCGCCCCAGACACCCGCACGGCTAGGTAGCGGGCAGAATCAGGGTGACCCCTTTCGAGGCTGGGATTGTCAGGGAGCTTGGAAGACCCCGAGAAAGCACCAGCTGGAAGATGGGCTTGGCCAGAAGCCACGCTAGGCAGGAGCCAAATGACAGTCCCTGCCTGGTGGAGAATGGAGCTTCACTGCGCGGTCACGGTCAACCCCTGTGCGAGCAGTGGGAGTGTTTCCTAACAGAAAGCAAAGCGCTCACACGATCCTGGAAGAGAAGTCCCATCGCGTTCACCAGAACACCCGACGCAGACCTGAAGGAGCTTAGTGCTCAATGAATGATAATCAGTTAGTTGCTAAGGGAATTTTACAAGGCATCCACAAAACACGTTGATTTGGGAAGAGGGAAGGTTACAGAATTGTCGAGTGGTCTTTCTCCCCTCTGACTTGATTCTTGGTTGTTTTTTTTTTTTTAATTTTATTTTTTATTTTTTACAATGTACATCCAAATTAGTTAGCATCTAGTGCAAGGATGATTTCAGGAGTAGATTCCTTAGTGCCCCTCCCCCATTTAGCCCATCCCCCCTCCCACCCATAACCCCCTCAGTTTGTTCTCCATATTCATGAGTCTCTTCTGTTTTGTCCCCCTCCCTGTTTTCATATTATTTTTGTTTCCCTTCCCTTATGTTCATCTGTTTTGTCTCTTAAAGTCCTCCTATGAGTGAAGTCATATGATTCTTGTCTTTCTCTGACTAATTTCACTTAGCATAATACCCTCGGGTTCCATCCACGTTGTTGCAAATGACAAGATTTCATTCTTTTTGATTGCCGAATAATACGCCCTTGTGTATATAAACCACATCTTCTCTATCCATTCATCCATCGATGGACATTGGGGCTCTTTCCAGACTTTGGCTATTGTCGATAGTGCTGCTATAATCATGGGGGTGCATGTGTCCCTTCAAAGCACACACCTGTATCCGGTGGATAAATGCCTAGTAGTGCCATTGCTGGGTCATAGGGTGGTTCTATTTTTAGTTTTTTTGAGGAACCTCCAGACTGTTCTCCAGAGTGGCTGCACCAGCTTGCATTCCCGTTGACTTGATTCTTTAACCATCGAAGTAAAACAGCTTGCCAGCAGGTGACTCCTCTGTCCTTCGCTCCACAGGGGCAGGACGTCTTGTCCTGGACGTCTCTGCAGTCAAGCAAGGTGCTTGGTTCACAGTTAGTCTTCGGTCCAGTCTTTGCTAAACGGAGGGATAGTTGAGGCTTCAGAGGGTTAGGAGTGGCAGAGGGAGACAAAAAATCCTGTGCAGGACCAACGAGACCTGTGCATTGATCTGAGCGCTTTGATTATGGGCTTTGCCAAAGTGATATGAGCAGAAGAGTGAGGGGGTTTTGCCCTACTTTTGAGTGTAAAATCTATACGATCAATATTGACCGTATTTTTTTTTTAATTTTTTTTTCAACGTTTATTTATTTTTGGGACAGAGAGAGACAGAGCATGAACGGGGGAGGGGCAGAGAGAGAGGGAGACACAGAATCGGAAACAGGCTCCAGGCTCTGAGCCATCAGCCCAGAGCCTGACGCGGGGCTCGAACTCACGGACCGCGAGATCGTGACCTGGCTGAAGTCGGACGCCCAACCGACTGCGCCACCCAGGCGCCCCAATATTGACCGTATTAATACAAACCCTGTAAAAGAATCATCATGGCACGGCATTAAAAAAAAAAAAAAAAAAAGCAAATGCCCCTTTTGTATTACTGGGCTAGTTTTTTAAGAATAATTTATCCTGGGGCGCCTGGGTGGCTCGGTCGGTTAAGCGTCCGACTTCGGCTCAGGTCATGATCTCGCGGTCCGTGAGTTCGAGCCCCACGTCGGGCTCTGTGCTGACAGCTCAGAGCCTGGAGCCTGTTTCAGATTCTGTGTCTCCCTCTCTCTCTGCCCCTCCCCTGTTCATGCTCTGTCTCTCTCTGTCTCAAAAATAAATAAAAACAATTAAAAGAAAAAAGAATAATTTATCCTACCTTTGAATCCTCAGACTAATTTTGGATGAAGCTGTGTGCACTTCTCGTAAGGGTAAAAAGTCTTGGGAAAAGTCCATTCTGTTCCTCCCCCAAGTCTCCAGGGGACCCCTCCTTTTTTAGAGCTCCTGGGCCCAATCCCTTCCCCACCCCCGCCTCCCACACAACACCCAGCAGCTCTCAGACAGCGGCAGGCTGTCGGAGATTTCAAGCCAGTTCCGGCACGGTCTGCCCAGAGACAGCATCAGACCCCATAGGTGAGGGCTCAGTCCCGCAAGACCGCCCCTGTCCCCACCGCAGACCTAGGTCACCAGGCGCCAGGCCCAGGCTGTTTCCTGGGCGTCTGACCCACAGGACCCAGATCGGAGGTTCTCGGGACCTCCTTCAGAGAGGCCACTAGAGCAGCTCGCAGAACTCAGGGGAACTCGGGTTTGCCAGCTTATTACAGGATGTGACACAGGGTACAAATCAGCCGCCAGATGAAGAGATGCGCGGGCTGAGGTCCTGCACTAAGGAGCTTCTACCCTCCTGGAGCTGGAGGTCTGGCTCAGGGGCATGTGGAAGGATGCCGGTAAGCGTGGGAGCTCTCCGGAAAAAATGCCCAAACACCTGACCTCGTGAGTTTTTACGGCAGACTCGTCACACCCACCCACCCTCTGCCACGACTGACCAAGCCGTTGGCCATTGGCTGACTCACCCTCCAGCTCCTCTCCCCTCTCAGGAGTGGGGTCGGGGGTTAGGGCTTGAGGTGGGAAGGACCGGTGCCACGCTCCAGTCACATGACTACTATTACATGTGGAACAGTGAGAGGCTGAATAAAAGAAAATGACTTTGTGCTGTTCTTTCCAGCTATTCTAGTTGGTCCCCAGAAGGCAGCATCCACAATGTGGTTAAAATTGATGGTTATTCGAATCCACATCCCCTCTCCTTGTAGGCCTGCCCCTACCCTAACCCTAACCCTAACCCTAACCCCGCAAACTGACCCACCGGAGCCTTGAACGCTGGGACAACAACAATCCCCCATTTCTGCCAACGATTTCGTTTCATGACGCGTCTTCCCAGACCCAGATTCCTTCCCTACAGAAACACTGAAGTCTTAGCTATGCCAAAGAAGCCAGATAGCCCTTCTGATATGTTTATCTCACCCAGCTTTTCTGTTAGAGGGCTTGATTTTCTTTAAAAACAGCCTTTTGTCTCCTGTTTCTCAAATCTGTTTTCTTCCCCGCAGCTGATTGCCGCAGTCTTTTAGATGGCACTTCCGTCAGCAGAGAGAGCTCGCCTGGACTTTTTCTTCTCCGGTAAAAATAGATGTTTTCTGATTGGAGCTCGTGGCATTTCCTCTGCATTGCCACGTGCCGGGCCCTCATGCATATAAATCTTGGCTCTCTCTTAGGAACATTCTCTAAATGAACTCCTGAAAAGCCAGGAGAGAGGGCCGACCATCCATTTCTCGTGACCTCTAGATCCTGTGTCGCTGATGATCTGGCGGGCCGTCTGGGGACGGAGGAGTAAGCCACGATACAGGTCAGCAAGGCTTCCTCCGGGAAGCGGGGCGGGCGAGGGACTCGAGATGTCGGCTGGAGTCTGGCCAGGACGTCTCCACCGAGGCCGCCGTGACCCATGTGAACACGGGGCTCGGGTGCCTGGCCTCTGTCTGTGTCTGCCTCCTCGACCACCGCAAAGTCACCAGGCCCCAGAGGGACCGCTCTGGTGATACCAAGAGGAGCCACGCTCACCGGAAACCGCAGAGCCTTCCCTCCCGTGGGCGGGGTGGGGGGGGGGGGGGAACGGGGGGACGCGTGGGGAGGACACTTTCCCTGCACAAGGGCTGAGCCTGTGTGTGGCCACCAGAATGCCGGTGCCCCCAAGGAACAGGCTGGGACTGCAGCCACTTTCCGTCAGCCCGTCCATCCACCTGAATGTTTCGCACCTGTTAGATGCCCTCAGTAACCAAGGAGGGTGGGTGGGCAGAGCGGCTTCGAGCAGGAGTCAGGACAGGCCTCGCTCATCATCACGACAGAAGGAGGATTAACGCAAGGAAGTCTCTGGGCCCCTCTAGTACTTAACGTGTGAACACTGTTTATGTGCACAGGGGCCTCTCCACGTGGCCTGGGTATAACCATCTGCACAGACAGACAAATTCCCTGTCCAGGTCACATCGGGGCGGGAGGGGGCCGACAGGAAGCACGTAAATCGGTACCGTGTCGTACGTCGCGTGACGATCGGGAAGGGGGACAGGGCCCGCGGGAAGAAAAGTCGTGTGAAGTCTCCTCGGAGGGGGTGAGAGAGCTGCGTGTCGTGGCCTTCTGGGTGGGGCGATGCGGGCAGATAGCAGGTGCAGACGCCTGAAGGTGTAACGGGGCACACGCTCGGGCGCGTCTAGGGCAGGTACTGGGAGTGCACTCGGGTGCATACTCAGGCGTGTACTGGGCATATATACAGGCAGGCGTGTATGGACTAGTAGAAGAAACATAAAAGAGGCAGTGTGGCTGGTGTAGAGCAAACAGGAGTGAAAGTAGGAAGCGTTAAGGAAGAAATTCTTACAGAGAACAGACCGTCGGACCCACCTTTTAAAACACAGCCTGGTAAAAATGTTTTCCAGCATTGTTACATCCTCAAAATCATTTTAAATTCCTATGGAACATTCCACTCCGTTGACCTACCTTGATCTTTCCCGACAAATGAGTGTTTTTGCTTCAGTGAACATCTCTGTGCCTAGAGCTTTTGCGCCGTGGACAGGAACATTGGTACTGTGTGTGCCGTTACGATACTACCATAAAGGGGCGCCTGGGTGGCTCCGTCGGTTAAGTGTCCGACTTCAGCTCAGGTCATGATCTCATGGTCCGTGGGTTCGAGCCCCGCATCGGGCTCTGTGCTGACAGCTCGGAGCCTGGAGCCTGCTTTGGATTCTGTGTCTCCCTCTCTTTCTGCCCCTCCCCCGTTCATGCTCTGTCTCTCTCTGTCTCAAAAATAAATAAACGTTAAAAAAACACAAAAGTTTAACATCAAAAAAAATACTACAATAAAATAATTTTTAATACGAAGTTCATCTTACAAAGAGGAAAAGTGAGCTTTGCTTACTGGGCAAACTTAGAAGCGGCCCGAAATATCGTTGTGACTCAAACATACTTTCCGTGTTGAGCTATTTTCATGAAAGCAGATATAAGAGCTGTAAAAGGACTGACTTATTGACATGAGTAGACTAAACAATATGCTACGTTCCTGGCTAGGAAACCTGAAAGGTGCAAGCATATATATTCCACAAAATTGACTTTAATGTTCCCGTTGACGACCACCAAAATCCAATTGTGATTTAGAACTTAAGAAAATAAGCAAGAGTTTAAAACTAACCGAAGAAAGAACCAAAAGGATAACAGGAACAATCCTTGCTCTATCAGACGTAACACACACGTGAAAGGCACGCTGTGCAATGAGCAGCACAAAATACACACATACGTGAGTGGGAGGGAGTCGTCCAATGAGTGACTGCAGAAAATGCACACGGGCTTAAGGTACAATAGAAAAGTACTGCTCTCGGGAGGATTTGGTAGTGGAGACCCATGGGGTGAATGGGCTCTCCCCCGCCCCCCCTTCCTTCCTTCCAGGGCAACGGACACACCGAATGTGTCCTGTTTTCCTGCCGGTTCTTCCCTGCAGCTTGCCTCTTAGCTCAGGGCGAGGGCCCTGAGGGCAAAGCATCTCCTGAGGGAACCTAAGCTTTGAAATGGGAGCTACGATTATTGATACTAGACTTTCTTTTGGGGGTGGTGGCTGGGGGGGGGGGGCTGGATTTCTTAAAATTAATTAATTTATTTTTTAATTTATGTCCAAGTTAGCATATAGTGCAACAATGATTTCAGGAGTAGATTCCTTAAGCCCCTTACCCATTTAGCCCATCCCCCCTCCCATAACCCCTCCCATAACCCCCTCAGTTTGTTCTCCATATTTAAGAGTCTCTTATGTTTTGTCCCCCTCCCTGTTTTCATATGATTTTTGCTTCCCTTCCCTTATGTTCATCTGTTTTGTCTCTTAAAGTCCTCATAGGAATGAGGTCATACAATATTTGTCTTTCTCTGACTTACTAATTTCACTTACAATACCCTCTAGTTCCATCCACGAAGCTGCAAATGGCAAGATTTCATTCTTTTTGATTGCTGAGTAATACTCCATTGTATATATATACCACGTCTTCTTTATCTGTTCTTCCATCAATGGACATTTGGGCTTTTTCCATACTTTGCCTCTTGTCGATAGTGCTGCTATAAACATGGGGGTGCATGTGGCCCTTAGAAACAGCATACCTGTATCCCTTGGATAAATGGCTAGTAGGGTAATTGCTGGGTCATAGGTAGTTCTATTTTTAGTTTTTTGAGGAACCTCCATACTGTTCTCCAGAGCGGCTGCACCAGCTTGCATTTCCACCAACAGTGCAAAAGAGATCCTCTCTCTCCGCATCCTTATCAACATCTGTTATTTCCTGAGCTGTTAATATTAGCCATTCTGACAGATGTCAGGTGGTATCTCATGGTGGTTTTGATTTGTATTTCCCTGATGATGAGTGAGGTTGAGCATCTTTTCATGTGTCGGTTGGCCATCTGGCTGTCTTCTTTGGAGAAGTGTCTATTCATGTCTTTTGCCCATTTCTTCACTGGATGATTTGTTTTTTGGGTGTAGAGTTTGGGAAGTTCTCTATAGATTTTGGATACTAACCCTTTATCTGATATGTCGTTTGCAAATATCTTCTCCCATTCCGTCGGTTGCCTTTGAGTTTTGCTGATTGTTTCCTTCGCTGTGCAGAAGCTTTTTATTTTGATGAGGTCCCAGTAGTTCATTTTGGCTTTTGTTTCCCTTGCCTCCGGAGACGTGTTGAGTAAGAAGTTGCTGTGGCCAAGATCAGAGAGGTTTTTGCCCGCTTTCTCCTCGAGGATTTTGATGGCTTCCTGTCTTACATTGAGGTCTTTCATCTATTTTGAGGTTACTTTTGTGTCTGGTGTGAGAAAGTGGTTCAGGTTCATTCTTCTGCATGTCGCCGTCCAGTTTTCCCAGCACCGCTTGCTGAATGAAGAGACAGTTTTTATTCCATTGGATATTCTTTCCTGCTTTGTCAAAGATTAGTTGGCCATATGTTTGTGGGACCATTTCTGGGTCCTCTATTCTGTTCCATTGATCTGAGTATCTGTTTTTGTGCCAGTACCGTATTGTTTTGATGATGACAACTTTGTAATACATCTTCAAGTCCGGAATTGTGATGTTTCCAGCTTTGGTTCTTTTTCAAGATTGCTTTGTTGAGGGTCTTTTCCAGTTCCATACAAATCTTAGGATTGCTTGTTCTAGCTCTGTGAAGAATGCTGGTGTTATTTTGACAGGGATTGCTGTTTGGGGAATAACTTTTTAAGCATAAAAAATGGAATAAAGCAGGGGCGCCTGGCTGGCTCAGTCAGAAGGGTACCGAACTCTTGATCTTGAGGTTAATTGTAAGTTGGAGCCCAACGTTGGGTGTAGAGATTACTTAAAAATAAAATCTTAAGAAAATGGAATAAATCACAAAAGAATAGATTAATAGACTTGTCTACATAAAAGTTAAAGGCTATACTGAGTGGACCGTAAAGGTTTGCAATAATCCCTCTTATATAACTCATGTTATTGTAAGATTTGAACTGCACGGACAAATCCAAATCTTCATTAACATGAACATAGTTATGAAATCTTCCCTTTCTTTTTTGCCTAGGAATAAAAACTTCTGCCTTTTCCCCTAATTGGAGGGGAAAGGACTCTTTTTTTAACATGAAATCGAAGCATTGTCTATATATTTCATTATGTGTCTGTAACACTCTTGATGCTTTTTACTACATTTTAATGAGCCATCTGTCGAAAAATTAGTTTCAAAACTTGAGAAATTAGTAATTGGGTAAATTAGAGACTTGTTTCTGCTTATATTATTGGTGGTGACTTAATGGTTACCATCTGAGCGAAATGTTCCCAGAAAATGAGGGGGCAATTGTAGGTGTGGAAACAGGACCCCAGACAGGCAGCTCAAGATGATCAGGTTAAATACACACGTGTGTCCTGAATTCCCCAGGGCCCTTTGGGAGCACAGAAATGTAAACGTCTATGTGGCCCGGAGGCAAAATTTCAAGCGGATCAAAAACCAAACAAAACACAGACCTAGATGCCTGGGGGCCAGATCTAGGGAACGGCAGGCTGGTGGTGCTGGACAGTCACAAAATACAGAATCAGGAAGATGGGGACATCCCGTGAGCACCATTGAGCAGGCGACTCAGCAGGTGATACGTGACCTGCGTGTGAATAAAAAGAAGGCGTTCGATCCGCTTACGGAAAGAGCCCGGGCGTGGAGTAGAAAGACCACCAAGTCCAAGCCCAAGACCCAAAGTCCACTCCCCAACTCCGTTATTTGAAGGCTTCCCTTCTATGAGCTCTGTCTCTGCCCACTATTGGAATCAACCACGGTAACGACCTCGCGTGTCTGAAAGGCACAACCCCACGGTGCTGCCTGAGCTCCCTCAACTCCCGGATGGGAGGGAGGAGCATCGCCCCTCACGCTACAAGCAGCCCAAATCGCGGATGGCGTGAACCCAAAACCCATCGTAGGCACATGAATGTTCATACTTCAAGTCTTTCTTCAAAATTAGCCTCTCCCGAGGCTTTGCTGAATTCTTCCAAGGTTATGGCGTACTGTTGTACAGGGGTTGCACTGCACAACTCGGGGGAAGCCGAGATATCAGTGGTACCACCAGCATTGTCTTGTGCCTACACAGCTGTGTGCAGGGCCCTGTTCTGCTGGCCCTCTTGTACAACAGTTCCCTTAAATCCACGCTGGACGTCATTAGGGCCATTATAACAATGACCCAAGTGTGTGATACTTTCCTTCACCCGCCTTCCCTGATGCTTGATGTCACCTGTTCACTTTTCTGACCTAGAATCCAAGGATTTGAAACAGAGACCTTGATTGTCAACTGTATCCCTAGCAGAGTGCCTGGGAACTTCCTTAATGAATTAATAATTTGAATATTAGTGTCACATTATAACTTAAAAGCTGCTTCCATCACAGAATGATCGAAGCTCCTCTCAAGCGGGACTATGTCCCACGTGGTCCAAAGGCTAAGTGAAGATCAGGAAACAGATGTGCAACCGAAGGGCTGGTGGGGAGGGAGGTGCCACGGTTGACTGAGAGAGTTTGCAGGCTAGAAATACACTGGGTCCAGCCTAGGCAGAACGAGAGTATGAACCAGAAGGATGGGAGGATATTTTCACATTGGTTGGCAGTATTAATAGGGATAGGGTTAAAGATGGAGTGAATTGCGTTTTTTGAACATCGCTTATTTGTTTTGAGAGAGAGAGAGAACATGCACACAAGTAGGGGAAGTTCCGCGAGAGAGAGAGAACCCAAGCAGGCTCTGAGCTATCAGCACAGAGCCTGATGTGGGGCTCGATCCCACAAACTGACATCATGACCTGAGCTGAAATCAAGAGTCGGATGCTTAACCGACTGAGCCACCCAGGTGCTCCATAAATTACATTTTTTTTTAAAGAAAAGATAAAGTTTGGTTTCATCCCTCATCAGACCAACCTCTTGAATGCAATAATCATTGACTATGTGCAAAATACAAAAACAACTACTAGAAGGCTCTGAGAGTGAACGAAAACAAGCATATTTTGGAAGGGAGGCACAATTTGGGAGAAAGAAATGCCACATGGCGAGTTTCTTGTTTTATGACTTTGAGGCAGAGTAACAGTACGGTATGGCTGAAAACTGTGATCAAAACTCACAGAGACTTCTGTTCAGCCAGGATGGAGTGAGAGAGGCTGGATTTATCCTCCTATCTAAAACAAAAAGAAACATAAAGAAATATGTTTTTCGGAATATGTGAAACAATGGATATGAGTCATATCTTCATGTTTCTTTGCATGGCTGACAATTTTGATCCGATGCTGGACATTTTCAATTCCGCTCAGGACAGAGATCCCACTGACCATTTATTTGAGAAAAGGGAAAAAGGTAAGATGAGGCTAAGACTTGCCCACATTATCGTCTGGAGAGAGTGTGCAGGTGACAGAGAAAGGAGCAGAGTCCGAACAGAGCCCAGTGGCCCCCCCTGAATTGAAGAGACAGAATCTGGGATTTGGGAAGGATTTAGGATTTGGGAAGATTATAATTTCTGGTTTTAAAACCAATGAAGAAGGAGCTCCAGAAACGTGACAAGATGCACCCTGGAAAACGTGGCTGATCCTCACGTGTGCACCTGCGTGGGGAAAGAGCCAGAGGCAGAGAAAGAACCATAGTAAAGGAAAAGGGAGAGCCATCCCTGGAGCTCACATGGGCTGAGAACAGTTCGTGTTTTCCCAGCCTGAGTGGAAAGACCTTCTAATACCTGGGCATCAGTAACATCCTCAAAAGAGTACTGCTTTAGTGATAGGGACAAATTAGGTCTAGACTAAAGGCTGTCCCGAACCCATGTAACAGGGTTTTAAAGCAAGCTCTGAAGAGTTTAGACTCTTTACAAGTAACTAAACCACATCCCCAGACAACACTCAACAATACTGAAACAACAAAATTCAGCACGCGACGATGTGCAATTTAAAATGTCCAACATCTGGGGGTACCTGGGTGGCTCATTGGGCTAAGCGTCCGACTTCAGCTCAGGCATGCTCTTGTGGTTCGTGAGTTCGAGCCCCGCGTCAGGCTCTGTGCCGACAGCTCGGAGCCTGCAGCCTGCTTCGGAATCTGTGTCTCCCCCTCGCTCTGTCCTTCCTCCACTCGCACTGTCTCTCCCTTTCTCAAAAACAAATAAACGTTTAAAGAAATAACAAAAAATAAAGAAAATGTCCAACATCCAATCAAAAATGTTTAGCTATACAAAGAAACAAGAAAATATGAACACAACAACAGAAACAGACTCATAAATATAGAACACTCATAGAGGGAATACACCGAGGAGAAAGATGGGGGGATGGGCAAAATAGGTGAAAAGGGGTAAAGAGGTGCCAACTTCCGGTTACAAAATAAATTAGTTATAGGAATGAAAAGCGCAGCACAGAGAATATAGTCAATAATATTGTAATAAATACGGCGACAGGTGATAACTACACTTCCTGTGGTGTGCATTTCATAACGTATAGAATTGTCAAATCACTATGTGGTACACCCGAAACTAATATAATATTACATGTCCACTACACTTCAATTTTAAAATGTTTTGAATAAAAAAACCATGAAAATATGACCAATAATCGGCAGAAAAATCATCGAAGAAGCAAACTCAGAAATGACAGAGGCGATAGAAATAACCGAAAAAGATATGAACACTGCAATTATAAATATGTGCTATATGTTTAAGCAGGTAGAAGAAAGCAGGAGTGTAAAGAGGAAGAGAAAAACCAAAGTTATGAAGAAAAGATCCAATGGGACTTCTCTAGATCGAAAACTACAGAACTTTCAAAATTGGCACAGGTAACAGAAAATCTAAATAATCCTATATCTACTAACATTATCGAATCTATAGCAAAAAGACTTTTGATATTTGGCCCAGATGGTTTTAGCATTGAATTCAAATACCATAGGAAAAAAATAGTAGACATGTCACCGAAATTCCTCCAGCAAACAAAGGAGGAAGGAACACCCCAAATACTTCATGAGTCCAATCTAACATTTATACCAAAATCTGACAAAAGCATTCACAAAAACAAAACATAGGAAGAAAAGCATAGATCAGTAACCTTCATGAATACAAATTTTCTTAACATAATACTAGCAAATATAAATTACACATCTATGAGAAGGAGAACATATACTTAAGTAGAGTTTATCTAAGAAATTCGAGATGGGTTTAACCCTACTCAAAATCAATCACCTGGGGGCGCCTAGGTGGCTCAGTCAGTGAAGTGTCCAACTTCCGGCTCAGATCATGATCTCATGGTCTGTGAGTTCGAGCCTCTCATCGGGCTTCCTCTTCAGATCCTCTGTCTCCCTCTCTGCCCCTCCCTCGCTTGCACTCACGCTTTCTCAAAAATCAATAAATAGAGTTAAAAAAAATTTTTTTTAAAGCTCAATCACCACGTTAGTAGACAAAAAGTAAAAAAGATGAATTCTAAGTTAATAGAAAATGGAGAGGAAAGCCCACAGGATTGTTTTAATAGTTCTGAAGAAGCATTTGACAAAGTGCAGTGCCCATTCATGATTAAAGGAAAAGCTCTCAGAAATGGATGAAAGCATCTTCAACCTGAGGAAAGATCTCCAGCTAATGTCGCCCTTAGTGCAAAATCACGAGCTTTCTCTTTAGGAGCAAAAAATATGACAAGGATACCTTGTCTCACCACTTTCATTCAACATTGTCCTGAAGAGTCTAACTGGGCAGGGGGCAAAAGGTATAAAAGAAAAAAGCTGACTCTGTTTGCAGATGACATAACTGTGAATCTAGAAAATCCTGAAGAATCCATGAAATCACTGTAATGAGTGAATTTAAAACCAGTGCTTGGTTATCACATTAATAAATAAAATTCATCTTTAGAGCAGTTACTGGAAAATTAAACTTAAAACAAGCCCATTTATAATAACGTCAAAAGCAAAATAGTTCGGAACAAATGTAACGAAAGATATGTAAGACCTCTACCCTGAAAACCATAAAGACAAGAAAGGACAAAAAAAAAAAAAACAAAGGGTGAAACTGAAAAAAGTCTCCACCAGTTTCCCAGAAAAAGGCAATTCCATCATAGCCTAAAGTCCAGGAACTCCTATGCTCACTGTTAATGCTTGGCTAGAGGGAAAAACAACCTTAGCTTGACCATAGCCAAGCCTCCAGGAAGTCGTTAGCATGCGAAAGTCTCTTGGCAAAGTCCCTCTTGGCTTTATCTCCCCGACTCCTTAAAACAATCACCTCCCACACTGGAAGTGCAACTCTTCCCGCCCACGGGTCCTTGTCCCCGTGCTCTAATAAAATCACCTTTTTGCACCGAAGACGTTTTCAAAAAATTCTTTCTTGGCCGTCGTCTCTGGACCCTACGAACCCCCACCATCACCCCAAAACTTCATCAGGAAGTAGATTCTAAAATGTGTCCGGAACTTAAACTTCCAGACTTTAGAACTTCCATAATGCTCCAGTAATCAAGACTGTGTGACAACTGGCACAAAGATTGACAAATGGATACAATAGAACGGGGGGTCCCAGTGATAGACGTTTTATTAGAAAGTCTGCCGATTTTCAACTCCAGTGCCAAAGCAAACCCCCTGAGGAAGAGACAATCCTTTTAACAAATGGTGTTGAAATGACCGGATTTCCATTTTGTAGGAAAAGGAAACTTGATTCCTTGTCATGCCGTTTACAAAGTTTGATTTGCCATAAATCACAGGTAAAACCATAAAACTTTTAGAAGAAAATATAAGAGAAAAATCTCCGTGACTTAGTCAACTCTTTTTCTCTCTCTTTTTTTTTAATGTTTATTTATTTATTTTTGAGAAAGAGAGACAGAGTGTGAGCAGGGAGGGGCAGAGAGAGAGAGCGAGACACAGAATCTGAAGCAGGCTCCAGGCTCTGAGCCGTCAGCACAGAGCCCAATGCAGGGCTCGAACTCACAGACCGTGAGATCATGACCTGCGCCGAAGTCGGATGCTTAACCCACTGAGCCACCCAGGCGCCCCAAGAGTAGTCAAATGTTTCTTAAACAGGTCACAGAAAGAAATAACCATAGAAGAAAAAAATTAGATTATAGTGAAATAAAACACTAAAAAAAAAAAAAATCTCTTTTTCTTTTCAAGTAGGCTCCATGCCCCAGGTGGGGCTTGAACTCACGACCCTGAGATCAAGAGTTACGTGCTCTGACTGAGCCAGCCGGGCACCTCCAAATAAAACCTTCTCATCCAAACACACCGTTAAGGACACAGCTGAGCAAACTACAACTTAAAAAAAAAAAATTGCAAAACACGTGTCTAAGAACTGGTTTGCAGAGCATGAAAACTACTCCCACAGCTCAGTAATAAAAACACAATCCCCTAAAAAGGTTTGATTAGCCCTTTCGTAACATAAGGTACAGAAACAGCTAATAAGCACAAGAAAAAGTGCTTAACGGTATTAGTCACCAGGGAGATGCAAAGTAAAGCCGCATGAGATACTCCCACCAACTTACTGTAATTCCTACAATTAAAACGATCAATACCGCCCAATGTTGGCAAGGATGTGGCACAAAAAGGACTCTTACCGCATCGTTGTTGTGTGACAAAGGACGTCCCGCTTTGGGAAAAGGGCTGCAATTCCTTTCAAACGGAAACACCACCCGCTCTGTGACCCGGCAGTTCCACTCTCCTAGGTGTTTACTCGAGAGAATAACACGTAGCTCATCAAAAGACTTGAACAATAATGATCGAAACGATCAAAACAGCTTTACTCATCGTGGCCCCAAAGGGGGAGGGTCCCAGCTGTCCGTCAGCAGGATGGAGAAACGCTGGTAATTTCATACAGTGGAAATCTCCCCAGCAGTAGCAGGAGTGAACCGCTGGCACATGAGCCACCCTGGTGATTCTCAAGACGGCCACGCGGATGCGGGTAGCCCGAATGACGCCCCCGAAAGACTTCCAAGCGCTGACCCCCAGAACCCTGACCATGTTGCTTACACGCGAGGCCTTCGGGGTGCTAGTCAGCTCACCTCCAATAGGGACGTTATCCCGACTCCCAAGGGGGCGGTGGTCGTCACTTGCCCTAAAAGTCGAAGAGGAAGCATGAGGCGAGAGAGGCCACGGCTGGCTTTGGAGCTGGAGGACGAGGGTGTGACCGTGACATGATAAATGGGAACCTGGTCTTCGGTCCCCCCTCTCAGCTCCCCCAACCCTCGTGGCTTCCTAAGTGATTAGAGCCACAGGGGCACCTTTCGTTATATTTGGGTTTTGTCCTCGCTTCCTGAAATCGTTTCGGAACGATAAAGGTGATGTGGGTGTCTCTCGTCGTTCATGACAAGCGCTGAGCACACGTAATGAGGTGACTTGGGAGAGCTCCGGGGGGACCTGGGGACGGGGCCGGTCACCCCAGGAGCCAGCCGCGTGATGAGGGAGCTGGACCTTTCAGCCCCACCCCCAAACGCAGGGAGGGGGCTGGAGGTTGAATTAACCACCCGTGGCCGATGATTTCATCAGTCGTGTCTGTGTAATGAAACCTCCATAAAAACTAGGAAGGACGGGGTTCAGAGAGCTTCTGGGTTGGTTAACAAGAACATATCCATGTGCCAGGAGGGTGGTGAGGCCCGAAGGGGACAGAAGCTCCTGTGTGTGGGACCTTCTGGACCTCACCCTGTGTATGGCTTCATCTGACCATTCATCTGTGTTATTTAATGTCACTTGTAATCAGTCAGTGATCGAGCAAGTAAGTCGTTTTGCTGAGTAACAGGAAAACAGGAATTGGGTTTTTTAATACAGGGGTTTTGAGGGGCGCCTGGGTGGCTCAGTTGGTTGGGCATCCGACTTCAGCTCAGGCTGTGGTTTTGCGGTTCGTGAGTTCGAGCCCCGCGTCAGGCTCTGTGCTGACAGCTCGGAGCCTGGAGCCTGCTTTATTCTGTGTCTCCCTCTCTCTCTCTGCCCCTCCCATGCTCACGCTCTGTCTCTCTCTCAAGAATAAATAAACATTGGGGTGCCTGGGTGGCTCGGTCGGTTGAGTGTCCGACTTCAGCTCAGGTCATGATCTCACAGTTTGTGAGTCCGAGCCCCACATCGGGCTCTGTGCTGACAGCTCGGAGCCCGGAACCTGCTTCGGATTCTGTGTTTCCCTCTCTCTCTGCCCCTCCCCCTGCCCGTGCTCTGTCTCTCAAAAATAATAAATGTTAAAAAAAAAAAAAAATACAGGGATTTGGAGGGGATGAGCCAAGAAATGCAGGAAGCTTCTAGAAGCTGGTTAAAAGCAAGAAAACACTCTCCCCCGCAGCCTCCAGACAAGAGCCGGTCCTGCCACACCTTGATTTTAGCCTGGGGAGACCCAGGTCAGGCTTCCGTCCCAGGGAATGGTGAGAAGACGAAATTGTGCTGTTTCAGCTGCTAAATCTGTGATAACTTATTGCGACGGCCACAGAAACCCACTAACTAGAAGAATGCTAATGTGAAATTGCAAATTCTGGATGGTTCCCATTTTGTAAAGTTCTAGAACAGGCTAGTCTCACGTGTGTTATGGGAAAACAATCAGAACAGGGATGGCAGGGGACAGTGACAGAGACACATGTGAGGACCCCTTGGGTCGATGGTCATGATCTCTGGATTGATAGGGTCAGGGGTACAAAAGTGTGTGCTTTGTCAAAGCCCAGGTAATGGACACTTAAGATCTGCCTTTCAGGGCACCTGGGTGGCTCAGTGGGTTAAGCGTCTGAGTCTTGATTTTGGCTCAGGCCATGATCTCACAGTTTGTGAGTTCAAGCCCCGCATCGGGCTCTGCCCTGACATCGTGGAGCCTGCTTGGGACTCTCTCTCCCCCTCTCTCTCTGCTCCTCTCCCATGCGTGAGCACTCTCCCTCTCCCTCTCTCTGTCTCAAACACACACACACACACACACACACACAAATTAAATTACACCTGAAGTGAAAACCTATAAACAAATGCCAACTGCGTTACTGACGCATATGGTGACATATTTGCAAAAGGGACAGATGCCAGCAGCTTATTTTGAAATGGGTCAAATGGCTCAGTGGACGGACAGAGGGACGGATAGGCGGATCGATGGCAGAACGGACGTGGTAAGATGTTAACGGTAGATTCCAGCTGATGAGCACACGTTTGCTGAGATAGTCCTTCAGCTTTGTCGTTTGTTTGAAATTGTTTATCTTCTAGAAGGAACTGGATGTGGAGGAAGAGTGTGAACAAAAACTGGAACCCGAAAACCCAAAGCTTTACATCAGTGGGGAGATGGTTGGGGAACTTTTTTAAAAAGCTCATGTCTGAGGCTGCCACGGATTTGCTATAACTGATCCAGCCTTGAGTGATTGTTTTTCAAAACCACTCAGATGGCATTTTGTAACCAGCGCTGAAAATGACCGTGTTACAGAGCAGAGGAGAAAGAGGAGAAAAGGAGAGAACTTTTTCAAATGACTCCCTTTGCATTGTGGCATCATAGCTGAACTTAATTCTCTTCCTTATATTCATTTGTGTTTCCTAAGTTTTCTTCAATAATCACGGGTTCTATAATAATTGCAAGGTTGGTCTTTGAAGCCCAAGGTCAATGCCAATGGCAGCCTCACCCCCATGGATCCCCGTGTAGGCAGCACAAGGACCAAGTGCGAAGCAAGACCAGAGGAGCTAGGGCTTAAGAAAACAAAGCAATTTGTTGGTATGTTGTCCCAACAAGTTTTCAACCAATGCTACCTTGTTTTTAGCAGTTTTTATAAAAATACAGGCAATGTGGTCCTGGAACGAAGAGGCTTTTCATCTGAAGAATTGCAGGGGGCCTCTGGGGAGGAAAACACAGCGACAGAAGTGGCTGTTGACAAGGAGAACTCCCCCAGAGAAAGGAGCAGGAGAAGGGAAGGGTTCGCTCGTGTGCACGCCTGTCCCCGCCAGTGGCTATAGTCCCTTCAAGGAGGGGAGATGTGCTCAGTGCCCAGAGAAGGACGCTTAGCGGGTCCTCAAAAATGTTGGACAGCCCGAGGGCACCTGCCACAGCCAGCCTGGCCTCGCAGTCGGGCGCACCTTACAAAACCCTCCCTCCCTGACCTGGCAGTTTCAGTCCCGCTAGTCAGGCTGGTGGCCCCACTTTACACGGTTAACGTTGAGGTTCAGAATGGTTAAGTGACCTGCCCCAAGTCTGTGGCAGGATAAAAACTCAAACCCGCCTGTCATCCACGATATTTCCTCACGCCTGTGGTCCTGGCGGAAGGAAATCGAAACGACAGCCCTTCTGTCTTTTCTGAGAAAATAAAGGCACCGTGAGTCAAGATTCTTATATTCCCCTTCCCAGCAAACACCCGCCTGAAAAAAATTAGTCCTTCAAGAGTGCCGGCCCAAGGCCGATCTGTTCTGAAATAACGAGCAAACGCGACTGTTCAGAGGGCGCCTGTGCATTTTCATCGTTATTGCTCGTTTTCCTCTGAAATGATGACGTCTGCTTTGGGGGGGCACGTGGACCACTGAGGCAGGGCCCAAAAGAGGAGGCAACATAGGAAGCTGGAAGAGGCAGGAAGAAGCCTCCCCCAGAGCCTTGGGCAAGAGCACAGCCTTGCTGACCCCTTAATTTCGGATTCCTGGCCTCCAGGCCGGGGTGGGGGGGGGTGGAGGGGGTGGGGGTGGGGAGAGAAGAGCGCCTGTGTTTTAAACCGCCCAGCGTGGTAATTGGCCGCGACAGCCCCGGAAAAGCAGGACAAGCCAGACCTGTCGTTCAAGCTACGTGTCCCGCTCTCCGGGGGGGACTGACACGTTGGCTGTCCCCGCGTGGCTGGCACCCGCCCCCGGGGCGTGCTCCACTGGCCCCCGCTCCACCCTCGCTTTGACAGACGCCCCTCTGGAAGGCTTAGCTCCACGTGTCGGCCACACAGGTAACCCGGGGGAGGTTGCCCCGGCCGGCCCCAGTACTGAGGTGTCGGCGTGTGTTTACCGTGGCGGCCGGCACGGCCCCGGCTCGCACGGCGACACGAGCCCGGCACGGGCACCCAGCCTGTTCTGTGGCTCACCGGCCCTGTGCCACGGGGCCTGCCCGGGCGCGGGGTGTCCCGCAGGTCAGGCGGACCCTGCTGTCCCGCCCACACGTCTGCCAAGCTCTGCCCGGCCCCTTCCTCAGCCCCACTGGTGACACTCACACCCAGGGTGTCGTGTCATTATCGCTCTGCTTTGGAAATGAGCCCCGGGTCACGTCGTCCACTGGCCTTGCAGTGACGAGGGGGAGCAGACGCGGTCACGGAGCGAAGAGACCCCAGGGCTGCATGACCGGCCCCTCTCTTCCCAGCACAGCCGGCGACGGCGCACAAGGACGTGAGGAAGGGGGAGGGGGTGAGCCTCGGGCCTCGGCCAGCACGACCGGTGCCTCTCACCTGCCCCAGGGACGTCTCGGGCCGTGACAGCCGCTACGTCTTCGAGATCTTCACGCGTGCCAGACTCACGTCTCAGCCCGTCTGTGTGCTGACTCCCCCGCCACTCCCCGATGCCGTCTGCACTTGGCAGGTGACGCAAGGGAGGCAGAGTCGGGAAGCCAGGACAGCACAGAGCTGGGATTCCAACCCAGGACTCTGCGTTCTGTCCCGGACCCTCGTCGTCGGATGCCATTCTCGCTCACCCCTCCCTGTCCGTCCCCGCTGGTTCGGCTCAGCCTTGCAGTCGCTGCGTCGGGGGCCGTAGATACATTTGGTTCTGCGTCCCGGACCCAGACCCTAGTCCTGAGCTACCTGACTGGGGGACGGCGTGAAGCAGGGGAAAGGCTGGGCTTGCCGTCGGAAGGACGGGGTGGGCACGTGTGGAGGAACCGTGGGAACTCCTGGCTCTGTGCCCCTGAGGCCACGCTTCTCGGACGCCGTCGAGCACGTGGGAGCAGTGACCGGGTGCTAGCAGACAGCCGAGACACGGGGGACCGCGTCTCTGACCAGCCCCGGCTGATTCCGGAGCCGGAGGCCCAGGGCCCACGCCGGAGGACCACGGACCTAGAGGAGGCCTTCTCGTAACCTTTCAGTGGGTGTGAGTGCACCTGCTCCGTCCGCGTCCCCGGGCCCGCGGGGAGGACCGAGTGGGAAACAGCAGGAGGAAACGCATAAAGCAGAGCTCACACCTAAGTGGCTTGTTGCTGTGTAGACCTTTTGGGTTCCTGCTGCCAGTCCCTGTAGAGGGGAGACGTTGGCCCGGAAGTGCAGATGACAGGCCCCACGGAGGACGAGGAGGAAGACGGCGGGAGCAGCTCCCAGCGGGTGAGGTCTGTGGGAGGCGCACGGGGGCAAAAAGGACTCTGGGTGAGTCGCAGGCAAGGATCTCAGCCCCGATGCAACCTCAGGCCGGAAGAGGGGTGGCATGTCGCTCCTGGAAGGTTACAAAGGAGCACGGGAGCCACCAAACACCTGCCTGCGACTTCCCAGCTGCAGGAGCCAACCCCAGCGTCACCCGGGTCCCGGGCCACCGGCTAGGGGCTCGGCGCCCACCACACAGCCGGCAAGTAAACACCGAGTGTGGCACCACGAGCCACATGGAAGGAACACGGGGCATTCTAGTTACCATCTGGGGAGCTGAGCGCCGAGTTCTAGTCTGATCCTGACTGCGTGTGGGCGTGAAATCCCAAGGTCACAATTCCCAGCGCCGAGATGAAAAGTACAGCATGTGGCTTTCTGTGTTTCATGTGACAATACATAATTCTCGCCTTTATTGGCTGCCTCCCGCCTCCCTCTGCTTGCAGCCTTGACGGGCGGGCGGGTGGGAGGCGCCCCTCGCGGAGCACGGAGCCCCGTTGCCATGGAGACGTTGCACGCGGGGTGGGGGTGGGGGCGCACACTAACGCAGCCTCTGCTCTGGACGCACCTGCACCACGTCCGCGGCCGAAGCGCGAGGACACCCAGGGTCTTGACCTTCTCAGAGTCTCTGGGAGGGCTTGCTTGCAGAGACTTACGGGTTTTGTCTGTTTCTGGAAACCATGGAGACCGGGAGGGGTAGTTTCTCTACTCGAGACAGGAGATAGAACGTCACAGGGGGAGCAGAGAGACACGTGGGGGAACCCGACGGTGAGGGTGACCCACGACGTGCCCGATGGCCCCATGCGCTGCAACCCACCCCCCGCGCGGGACCCGGCCTCGCCCTCGGCACCCCTCTGCCCTCCGAGACCAGGTGTTGACTAAGTGAACTGATCAGCAAAGGTGGAACTGTCCCCGGGGGAGGGACAGCCGTCAACCAGACCCTCTCGACTGGGAAATCTCCCGCCACAGCATGACCTGCACATTCGTGTTTCCTCATATCGTAGAAACACAGAACGTAACTCCACATGTGTCCCTCTAGAGTTCGTGTATTTTTCTTTAGGACGCATGGGACGCTCTGGTAAAATAATCCTCCCCCGGAGGCTCTCGACGACTCTTCAGCTCGGAGGCCCCTGGGCAGGCCCCTCCTAGTGTCTTTCCATCATTCCCGACGGAGCGTCCCATGCCCCTGAACCCCGGCACGACCACGGCCACGGCCACGGCCACGGCCACTCTCTCTCTCCTCCCACTCAGCCAGCCCCTAGAATGAGTTCCGATTTCCCATCGTGGGCTGTAGTCTCCAGCACGGGGCCCTTCGCTTCCTCCTCCACCCTCTCTCTTCCTCCGAGGTCGCCTGGACCCCTTCTGAGTGCCAGTGCCCGACCTCCGGGGGTTGTGCCCCCGCCGAGCTCCCAGCCCCGTGTCCGTAAGTACGACCACCTTCTCATCTGGGAAACGCGGTGTTGGTAAAGCCCCTTCCTGCTAAGCTTCCTGTAACTGCCACGGTCATCAGGGCCCCTAACCCCCTCTCCAGGCTCTCCACGCTGGTTCGCAAACGCCCCGCCCGGCTCGACCGCCCCCAACCCTTCCCTCGCACATGCCCGGCTCGTTTCTTACTCCGTGTTGTTGCCAAACGATGCGGCCTTCTGGGAGGCCCTGCCGCCCTCCCCCACCTGTCAGGACCCTCCAGAGGCCCCTCGGGTACCAATCTTCCGTACCAGCCGCGTGGCATATCGCATCGTAGTTCTTCTGAACATCCCATTCACGCAGCGGTAGAGCAAGCTTCTAGAAGGCTGGGACCATGTCTCGTTTTCCCTTGTGCTCTCAGAGGCCAGCTTCGTTGATCATGAAGATACTCCTCAGCACTCCCAGACGTGTCAGGACGAAAAGGTCATCGGCTCAGAAAAATAAAGGGGTAAAACAAGGCGGGTAACGTACGGGTCCCCTCTGAGGTAGCGAACACTCTGAATTACACGATCTTTCACGAACTACAGTCCGTCGTCGTTGGCATGAGGGAATTCATTAGAGCCACATTTCTTGAGCCTGTAGTTTACAGAAATGACTGCTTTTAAGCTGGCTTTCCCCTTTGCGGTGAGCTGTTCCTCCAGAGACAATTACGCCTTGATCCTGACTCAACTAAGCCCAGTTTAGGGACATTATGATTGGCAATCGTTGATCATAACTGACTCACCATTCGGTGTCCTTTCCCTCTTGTGCAGAGACGTCTGCACGGTCCCTCTGCAGGAAGGGGACGTGAAAAACAGCTCCCCCCTTTTGATGAAGAGGGGAGAATTGAGGCCGTCTGCTTTTCCCAGGAGCAGGGAAGGGGAGATGTGACGGGCAACATCTTCTGCCCAGACACCCTTTCGGCCACCTGCGCGCTCCAAACGGCTCCCAGGGGGCGCTGAGATTTCAAGATGGCACCTTGACCTCAGACTTGCAGCCTCCGGAACCGGGAGGAACCAGGGTCTGTTGTGTCTATGCTGCTCAGGACGGGCTTTGTTTGCGGCCGCAGCCCGAGGGACTGAGACCTGACTACAGGGTTCGGGTTGTGTGTCCCGGGCACGGTGGGTGCTTTTCGGCAGAGTCGCTTTGGACACAGTCCGTGCCCACGATTTCCAGACGTGTCCGGTGGCCGGCTCATCTGCAAGGAGTTGGTAGTAAGCGATCGAGGGCGGCTGTGTACGTGGAGAGATGAAACCCGTCATCGACAAGGGACAGATGGCAGCTGGCCTCAGACTCGGACGTTCCTGAGCTTGAGTTGCTGGCCTGACACTTCGCATCCGCGTGGCCTGGGTCCCTCACCCCCCCCCGCCCCCCCGCTGCTGCTGCGTCATCTGTCCCAACGTCCGCACTCGGCACCCGTGACGTTGTGAGACCAGGGATGCCACGGAGGGTCTCCGTGTCACGGCGAGCACTCCGTGAGCGCTGCTAACACGCTAGTAATAAAAACTGCAGAACGGATTAGAAGGCCCAGGAGGCCGTGGGAGGAGGCGGTAAGGTGCCTGTCACCAGAGGGACAGGGGAGGGGCCGGGAAGCACGACCCCTACAAGGACAGTCAGCTGCCCCGGGTGCAAGGGAGCCTCGGTAACGGCCCCTTCGAGTCTCCCACCAGCAGGAAGCAAAGCCACTGGTCTCCGACGTGCCTGCTTCCGGAAGCAGAGGCTGGGAGGCTGAGAGCAGGCCTGGCCCCGGTGACACCAAGGTGACCTCGCGGCGCTGACGGAGCAGAGGACGGGCCGGGGCGGTGTCGGAGCCGTGCACCTGCCGATGGGCGAGCTCTCCCTCCGCCTCGCGTCGCCTCGCGTGGACCGAAGCTGCCTGCACGCTCTTCTTTAGTCCCGGCTGGTGAGCCCTTCCGGAGGGCGTCCCGGGAGCACATGTGAAAGCCACGCCTCCTGCGTCCGCTCCAGGTGACAACTTCCTCCACGGGCAACCTCAGGAGCCAGCTGGACATCTTTCTTCAGCCGGAAACCAGTCATCACGGCGCAAAAGATCCAGAAAGCGTTCCTGTCTGCGGGGATCTTGGTCCTCCGCTCCCGGCCCCGGGGACGCGGTGTGAACTCTGCCCTCACGTCCTCCTACGGCATCATCTCAGGGGTCTTACTCTTTAAGTAGCCCTTGGGCGCTTTTCCTGTTTCCCACTAAGCGACTCCACTATGGATTAGTGGGGACACCAAAGTTTCGGCACAGCCGTGTCTGTTTGGGATTCGCTCTGCTTCCTTTCGCCCTGTGATGAACAGGCATCGAGACAGAGCCCACGGCAGGCTCATCTAGGGAGGACAAAGCGCGTCACGGGGCCCCGAGGCGGTGAGGTGGCAGTTACACCCGCCCACCTTCTGTGTCTGCCCTGGCCCCGCCGACTGTCGGGCCAGGGCCTGGGTCTGCACGTGCGCCTCGCATGGCCTCGCCGGGCAGCTGGCGGCGCCGTGCCTCCTGACTCACGGGGGACGATGGTCTCGCGTTGCTGTCATCTCAGTGGGGACACACAGGCCGCAGGGCTGACGGGCACCGACCGACCACTGTGCCAAGTACGGAGTCGTTCCCACCCAGAGATGCTGCCTCCTCGGTGTCCTGCGCACGGGGGTTTCTGAGACAAACCGGGGAGGGGAAAGGCGCTGTTTCTGAGGCAAAGACCGCCCGCTGCATCGCACCTGCCGTGAGAACGCTGAGGCCAGACGGGAAACCAGGATGCTGAGAGGGCTCGGCGCTCGCCCGAGCACAGAGCTGTATCTGTCAGGGACATTTCTGCCAGGCCGGCTCTTCAGGGAGGAATGCTGGCTGCTTCTTCCGCCTTCCTCGGGGCGACAAGCTTCTGTCCACTCTGCTCGGCGGCCTCCCGCGCCTCCCGCGGACACATCCCGGGAAAGGCCCTGGTTCTCCGCGCTGCGGTCAGCTCGGGAAACAGATGTGGCAAAGCAAACGGTCACGGCGTCCCAAAGATCCAGCATGAAGGCACCTAGAAACACCCTACAACTCCACCTCACAGGCCAGCCAGACCCCTGCATGGCGGGGAGAATCCAGGCCGTCCCCCAGGTTAATTTAACCCTCAGACGAGGCTCTTGGCAGCCTTCTGGGTGGGTTTGCACAGCAGATAATCGGGATAGAATTGAGTATTAGCTGTTAGAACCCTCTCATTACTAAACATGCATCGTTCTCTTTGGTCTCCCGGCTTCCGTTTCACATCTTCCGTAAGCGCAGGTGCGTGAACTTACAGATGGTGAAAATGCAGACTCTAGACACAGCCTTGCAAGGCTTACTTACAACTTACTCTCCCTCCTTTCCCCCCTCAGGCCCTCCGGGACGGCTTGGCCCTGGTGGGATGAGACCCCGTAGGGGTGGGGGACAAAGAGGTCCAGCATGGGTGTCAGAGCGCACGCGTGGGGCACGGCAGGACACGGACCGGTCCCAGCCAGCTCTGCTGACATCAGAGGAAGTCACAGGTGTGGAGAGGGAGAGACCATAGTAACCGCCGTGGCCCTCGACTGGCATTGGCGCCCTCAGCGCGAGCTCCTCGACAACACGGGTGGGCCAGTATAGACATCGAGGTAGAGGTCAAGTGTTGAAGGGCGTTTTTCCGTGCCAGAAACCGAGGAGATGCTCAGGCAACGGCAGGGCCACGTGGACAGACACGGAGGCCAGCCCGAAGGGCTCCCACCGGCCAAGTCGGGGGCTATTTGAGCACCAAATGACGAAAGTACTGAGTTATAACTCACGGGAAAAGGCAGGAAGCCCGAGCCCACGCCGACCTAAATGACTAAATTAGTAGATTGGAGGTACAACGATACTTACGTAACCGCAGAGTCCGTCCACACACAAAATCGTTACTAACAAAGAGGAAGAAACGAGAAACCTGACGGTGCGGAAGCTGCCAGATACACGCCCGCCGGGAGCCGTGGAGATCAGGCGCCCCGACGGGACGCAGGAGACCAGGCCCCCCTCTCCCGCGGGCTTGACAGAGCAGCACGGCCTGAGGAAGCACCAGACGAAGCCTACGTTACCATCTGCCACGTGCCAAGGACACAAGGGTCACAGGAGTCCCGAGGAACCTTCCAGATGGAAGCACACCAAGGGGCAGGGCCACAATATGCAAGGAGGGGTCCTGGGGAGATGCTTTTCCTCTAAGGTGTTGGTGGAAACGGAGCGAGGTCTGCGGGTCGGGGGGCAGTGGGCCATCATCCCGACGGCGGTGCAGTGAGAACCTAAGAGAACGTCCTTTGTGGGAAACACGCCCGACGGTTCAGGGGTCGATGGGCATCATGGTGGCACCTTACCCTCCAAGGCCTCAGAGGAGAGACATTTTGCACCATGCTTGCCAACCTTCTCGTAAACTTGAAACTCTTCAGGAGGAAGATATAAGGTGCAGGCGGCCAAGTGTCTCCGAGCGACTCGGGGACGGGACAGGGCCGGGGTAGTTCACTGGTCACCACATTTTCGGCTCCGCATTTGACTGTTCCTCCACTTCTGTCCATATTAGCAGTAACCCCTGTGTCAGGGGGTCTGCAGAGAAAGCAGGAGGTTTATGACAGGCCGAGGCCTGAGAACCTTCCTCCCGTGTCCAAGGGCAGGAAAAGGACTTTGCCCTTCTTTTGGCTTTGTATTCCATCAGGCCCCCCAGGGATGGGGCAGTGCCCCCCACGGACGGGACGATGCTCCCCACGGATGGGACGGTGGCCCCCACGGATCGGACCGTGCGGTGGTCCCCACGGGTGGGACAGTGCCCTGCACGGTGGCGAGGGTGAGTGTCTTTACCCGTGCACGAGTCAAATGCTCACCGCCTGCACAACCACCCTCACGGACACCCCCAGTGACGATGCTTGCCAGCTCTCCGGGGGCCGGTTGCCCATTACAACCTGTGTCTGTGCGTGCTCGTTCTTTCTTGGCGGTGGAAACTTCCGGGGAGCCCCGCAGGGAGTCATATCATTAACTCTTCATTCGTTCCTGAGAAAGAGAACAGCAGAAAGTCCGTCAGACAGAGACCCCAAGAATTCGGGTGGGTGGGTGGCTTGCGTGAGCCAAAGCTACCTTCACTCAAAGCATGCAGGGGCGCCCGGGTGGCTCAGTCGGTGAGGCATCCGACTTCGGATCAGGTCACGATCTCGCGGTCCGTGGGTTCGAGCCCCGCGTCGGGCTCTGGGCTGACGGCTCGGAGCCTGGAGCCCGTTTCGGATTCTGTGTCTCCCTCTCTCTCTGCCCCTCCCCTGTTCATGCTCTCTCTGTCTCAAAAATAAATAAACGTTAAAAAAAATTAAATTTTTTTTTTCAACGTTTATTTATTTTTGGGACAGAGAGAGACAGAGCATGTACGGGGGAGGGGCAGAGAGAGAGGGAGACACAGAATCTGAAACGGGCTCCAGGCTCTGAGCTGTCAGCCCAGAGCCCGACGCGGGGCTCGAACTCACGCACCATGAGATCATGACATGGGCTGAAGTCGGACGCTTAACCAACTGCGCCACCCAGGCACCCCTTTTTTTTTTTAATTTTTTTTTTCAAAAAAAAAATTAAAAAAATAAAGCATGCATATTAGTCTGAGTTCTCCAGAGAAACAGAACAAGTAGGGTGTGTGAGAGAGAGAGAGAGAGAGAGAGAGAGGAGACCCCTTCTCGCTCCAGGGAGGTCAGCCTTTTATTCTATTCGGGCCTCAACTGACTGACTGAGCTCCACCCCCTTTAGGGAGGACAATCTGTGCAACTCAATGTCTACCCATTTAGAAGTTAATCTCATCCAGGAGTACCCTCATAGCAGCATCCAGAATAATGTTTGACCCCATCTCTGGGCACCGTGGCCCAGCCAAGTTGACACAAACAATTAACCCTGACGACGGATCAAGACGTTTGAACGCAAGACCCAAAAGGAAAGCAGAACAATTTTTCAATTCTTTGGGGCCATGGTTTCACGCAAGAGTCTCATTATTTGAATACGGAAGTGGTAAGTTGCCTGAACGTCACAGCTGCGGTCCGCTGTAAATGCCGGGTCCCCGTTCTCTGCATCACCATCTATGACAAAGGTGCAGGGGCCCACGGCAGCCGTACAGACGTCACAAGGGCAGGCCCGTCCCGAGCTCAGCTTAAAAATCAGCCAGCAGCCTGTGGAAATTAAGCGGAAGATGTACCGCATCCTTAAGAGGTTGACATTCTCCCGGAAAGTCACCGGTGGGGGAAACGTGGATCCCATCGGACAGGGAAGGCACAGACATTATCAGGAAGGCAGAGGCGAGCTTTATAAAGGACACAACGTCTGGACGTCGACGACCCCTGCTTTTGCATACAGACTAACACAGCAGCCCCGGAGAGGGATCAAGAGCTCCTGATTTTAATATTCGAGAAGCCTTGCTGGCCTGAGTGAAAGCTAGCTGCCATCTGCCCGCCTGTCATCACCTTGGAAACTGTCATCCCGATTTACAAACACGGTCGTCGTCGCTCTGGCCACCTGCCTGAGCGGTGCTCCCTCCCAGCTCCGTGATGAAGAGGAGAGGAGAGGACGGGGCTCCGCACACACGTTCCCAAGTTCAAGTCGGCTCGCCAGGCTTGGGCACCTCCACACCCGACAGACCGCCCTGGGCAGAAGTCAGATTCGGGAAAACCGAAGTGCGACACGAGGCAAACGGGGCACAGTTTTGCTTCCAGGAGGGCTCACGTTGCCTCGGGGCCTCACCCCCAGAACGCGGACGTCGGTGAGCCCTTCCCGAGCTTTCTGTGTCTAAGCAGGTGTCCGTGCAGTCCATTCCCGCCGCCCGGGACTTGGTGACCGCAAGGCCACGCGGAGCTTGGGGGGCGCAAAGCCGGCGTGACGAGGCCTGAGTCACCGCCTGCCCACCTCTTCTCGGCAGGAGCAGCAGAGAAAAAGGCGTTGCACAAACGCCTTCGCTCTAAGTGAGAGAAAGTGCTCAGTAATTGAGTGCGTTCCCGGCCAGCGGGTCCCCAGAGGGAGCCTGGGACTCAGCAGGAATAGACTCCCGGCCTCGCCGTGTCCTCTGGCCCTCGGGGGGGACCGCACTGCCTACCCCCCACCCAGGGGTTGAATGGCACGGCTCCCGCACCGAACACCTTCCTGGAACTCGTGCGCCCGGGTTTTGCTCCCCGGGCAAAGAGTCACCCCTCGTGCTCTGCTTGGGGACGTGCCCAGGGTCCGAGGCCCTCTGTATGTTGGGGACGCGGCCGCTGGGCCCACTGTGTCCACTAAGTGGGGGCGAGGCCGCGTTGTGCTGACTGCTGTCCTCCGCTGGCCCAGGACGGCCCTGCCTCTGCCCTGCCCCGTGGCGGCCTCCCCACCCCTGTCATCTCTGCAGGAGCGAGGGACCAAGGGAGCCAGTGACAAGGCCACACCACAAGCCCGCCTCACCGTGGAAGGAAGCTGGAGGATGCCAGCCACCGGCGGCTGTCCACGTTGGCCTGGAACCTGACGATGCCCTCAGTTCAACCAGGCAGGCGCCAGCGGATTGCACGGAGCGCGGGTGGGTGTGGGGGGCCACGCAGCGAGACGCGGGTGCCATTATTTACCCATTTACGCCTTTCACAGCAGACCTGCTGTGCGACAGGGGCGTGCTCAGCTGGTGTTTTCAAAGGTTCAAGTGCCTTTCTTAATCAGTCGCCATCTGTGCGGTAATCAAACTGTGCCCCTGGATCAAACTATACCTGAAGACAGAGTTTTCAATTACTGGAGCCAACTAATTCACTTCAATTTTTTAAAAAATATCTTTTTTACATTATGTTTATTTACTGTGAGAGCGAGCGGGGGAGGAGCAGAGAGACAGGGAGAGAATCCCAAGCAGGCTCCACGCCGTCAGCACGGAGCCCACCGAGGGGCTCGATTTCATGAACCTTGAGATCATGACCTGAGCCGAAATCAGGAGTCAGATGCTTAACTAACTGAGCCCCCCCGGCGCCCCTGACAGCTGCTTTCTTCCAGAACCTTCCCAGACCACATTCTTGAAAACACAGCCCCTCCCTACCCCCCAGATGCTCATCACCATTAAATAGACCAACCCCAGTCCTCATTCACTGTCTGTTCCTGTCTGTCCTAGGATGTAGGCCCCAAGAGGAAGGGCTTCTGTCTATCTGTTCATAGCTGGGTCCGGGTGCCGGAAGCCTGCCTGGCTCACGGAAGCGCTAAAACGTCTGTTGAGTGAATGAAGAAGCCCCTGGTCTAATGGCAGGGGAGATGCAGCCCTTGTCTTCACTCAGCAAGAGCCCTCGCAGAGGTGAGACCCCGGATCCCCAGACACGGGGGCAGAGTGCTGTCCGGGAAGTCTGCAGAAGATTCTGAGGGTCACAGTGGAGCTGCTGTGAAAGTGGACTTGTGTGTGTGTGTGTGGGGGGGGGGGGGGGGTTGGGGGCTGCAGGAGAGCGTTCCAGGCACACAAAGCAGGGACACTTCAGGCCACGGGGACGTGGTGGCCAGACCCCTCCAGAGCCCGCCGAGTGCTGGTGCTGCTGTGGTGTTACAGCGGAGGGGACTGGGGGGTCCCTGGTGCCCACACTAAGGACCGCAGGCCTGACCCCATGGCAGAGAGCCCCCTGCTGTGATTAAGTCAGGTGACACAGTCCCGAGTTGCGCTCAGAGGAAAGATCGGCTTGGAGCCGGTGGGGGGGTGTCTACGTGAGGAATCAGGGGGCTCTGAACCAAGTCCTGCTGGAAAGGAGAAAGTGAGTGCAATTCAGACACTTTCTGACTGAGGGCAGCAGAACGGAGGACAAGAAAGTTCCAAGTTAACGCTGGGGTTTCCTGGAGGCAGAGGGGAGGGGACGTTCACGGAGGGGGACAGCAGGCCTCCACGGGAAGCAGAGGCCGGACACCATAATCACTCACAGATGATGCAGGGTGTTGGGGGGGGGGGCCCCGAGCACCAGGGGCCAGGGCCCTTCCCCGCACAGGGGTGCTGGCGGCCCCAATGTCACTCCCAGACCTCACTGTTCATGTCTTCCTCGGAGTCCATTCGCGGGCCCTCTTCCCGTGGTGCTTCAGGCAAGGGGGTCTCCCCGACGCCGGCCCTCAGCTCTGGGGTGGGGGGTGGCCCTTGGCCGTGAGGGAGACCCCTGTCCCTGCCCTCCCGGCTTGCCCTCTCCCAACCGCTCCTTCCCACCCACTGGGCGCTGACTCTCCGGGGTGGGGTGGGGTCCTTGCCCCCCCCCCCCAGTGTCTGCAGCGAGAAGGGCGTGGGCAGAGCTGGATCCTGTTGACGGAGCTTTGGGCTGATGGTTGGGGTTCGTGGGGTCCGAGCCGAGGGCCAAGAAAGAATTCTTGAAGACGTCTTTGGTGTATAAGGTGATTTTATTAAAGCCTGGGGACAGGATCCGTGGGCAGAAGGAGCTGCCCTGTAAGTGTGTGTGTGTGGGGGGGGGGGGGGGGTGACCATTTTATGGAGTCGGGGAGATAAAGCCAAGAGGGAGTTTCCAAAGAGACTTTCACAAGCTCAAGGCTTCCTGGAGGCCTGGCTTTGGTCAAGCTAAGGTTGTTTTTCCCTCTAGCAAAGCATCGGCATCAAGAGAGCAGGGAGTCCCTGGACTTGAGGCTGTGATGGGATTGCCTTTTCCTGGAAAACTGGCGGAGACCTTATCCGTTTAACCTTCTGTTTTTTGTCCTTTCCTGGTTTGGGGGGACGGGGGTGCCGTCAGCCTGCCCCACGCTCCCTCATCAGTGAGCGATGCGCACACACGCTTCTGTGTCTCTGGACGGGACCGAGCCCTCGGAGGGCGGACGTCTGCTCCTTCCCGTGTCCTCGGCCGCCGCCGGGCCGGTACTCGCTGGCATCGACCCAGTCACCGAACAGGTGACCGCCACCCTCCACCCAGCTCCAGGCCAAGACGAGGGCTCGGGAACAGTCACTCGGCGCGAGCTGTCCGCTGCGTGCTAAGTCTTCTGTGCCCCTGACCCTGCTCGGCCACGTGGCAGCCCGAACCTGGGCCCGGCCTCACCAGCACCCCGCCAGGTCCGTCCACCCGCAGGCAATGCCCAGAGTAGCATCGTCATGGCTCATCAGAACAAAGAGAAGGCAGACTTTAGATCCAAGGGTGTCTGAGCCGCAACTGTTTTCCTTGATTCCCCGGGGCTAGAAAATAAATGCAATTCAAACGTGAAGTTTGCTCGAATTCACTGGCTAGGCCGGAAATAATGAAGTTGAAACCCTAGCCTGGAGCTGCGTCTTTGCAAAACGACTCAAAGGAACAATAGCCAGCTTTTCAATGACTCTCTGGGGTACGAAGTTTCTTTGTCTACTAAGGACATTGCTGGAGGCGACCAAGGTGATGAGGGACTCCAGCCAGTGTAGACACAGACAAAATCCCCGTTTCTGCTTCACCCTCTGCCTTTGCACAGACAGGAGACACAGCCGGTCCAAGCAGAAGAGAAGCAGAGACACGGGGGGCCAGCAGGTCGACAGGAGAGCCTGGGGCGAGGGGCGAGGACCACCCACCCCTGCCTCCTTCCTGGGAGGCTGAGCCTGGGCCCCGCCCACAGCTCCTGGAAGGCAGCGCGCTGTCCCTCTCCCCCGTCACAGAGACAGAAAAAGGGGACTGCTTTTGATCAAACTCTGGATACGGCCACTTGACCACCCAAGCAGAGCAATCACTTAGCCTTTAGCATCTTTGTCTTGGGAAACCCGGTCTTGCTTCTTTTTATGCATTCCCAAGTACCCTGCCTTCCGCAGGGCCTTGAATGCTTCGGGGAGTCCAATTTCTGAGGCTGCGGCACCTGCTATCACACTGATGAGGGAGCCTCAGGCAGGCTGAGGACAAAGTACCCCAAGGTGGGATGTGTGTGACATTCCTCGGGCTCTCCTGGCTGCCCAAGAACAAAGGAGAGGAAAGGAAACAGAAGGTTCAGGACAGGAGTCGCTTACAAATTAAATTACAAGAAAAAGGCAAGTTTATCAAGAGCCTCATCTCCAGAAACTCCTAGAGACTCAGTTTCCTGGAGCCCAACGTCACCCTCCCCTCCACAGTGATGTGGGGAAGAAAGGCAGAAGGAAATGGCAGGAAAAATTAAAGTCCTTATAACCTGCAGCCCATTGACAGATACTCGAGGCAAATAGAGTGAAATGTTTCTCCAGACCTCCCTACTACCGTCGTAATGCTAATGCTCCCCAAGAGGGAAAAACAACCTTCGCTGGACAAGAGCTAGGTCTCCAGGATCCGGTGAGCCTTCCTTAGCATGCGAAAGCCTTTTGGAAACTTCCCCTTAAGTTTACCTCCCCCAGCTCCCAAATATATAACCAGTCTCCCCTCCTGGTCCTCCAGCAGGGGGGGACCCCTCTTTCTGCCCCAAGGTGCTGTCCCTGGAATAAAACCATCTTTTTGCACCAAAGATGTCTCAAGAATTCTTTCTTGGCCATCAACTCCAGACCACCCACCCACACCCCGCCCCCCGCCATCACCCCAAAACTTCACCAATACCGTCTCCCTTTGCCCGCTCCCTCTCTGTCCCTCTACCTGTTGCCTTTCGAATCGCTGTTTCAGGAGTGTCTCCTTTATACTGTGGAATTTGGGTTTGCTTTTGAGCCATTTAAAAAAGCTTCTTTTTCAATGGGTAAGTGATGTGCACCCACGTGTATTCATATGACTGGTATGTGTGGTCTCAACTCGGTCATTTATATCATGTGGCAAATACTGCGGGGGTTATGTTACCGTTAATGCGTCCTTATCCGGTGTGTCCTTTTTGCGAAAAATCCATTTTGGTTCTTGGGAAGGTTTGTGTTTTCGCTCTAGCGGTCACCTTTAGATTAAGACTTCACAGCGTTCACGTGGTGTCCCTGAAAAATAAAGCTTTCACAAGGTAACAGAACTCGCCTCTACAATTACATCCGTCGAAGACATTCCAGAGATAAACGATGTGAATGTACACACTGGAAAGGACCCGCGGGGTGCCAGGAGAAACTGGCCCAGAATGATCCGCTGAGACGTAGCCTAGCAAACCTCCACGGAACTAAGTAAATACCATGTCCTCTCTCAATCCGTTGCCAGGGTCTGGCTGTCTGTGCCCTTCTCTGCCTTCCAGAAGTTTACTGATACATCTGTCAGCTGTCCGGGAGCAAGCATTCTTGTCCCCTTCAAAGGTCCTTCTAACTGAACTAAGAATCAAATTGACATGAGACAGGTTAACAGGAGAAAATCAAATTTAATAGCGTACGTACGGGGAATCCACACAGACAGAAATCCCAGAGACAGGCCAAACGAGGTATAAATGTCATTCTGAACTAAGGAGAAGCGGGCAGGCGTCTGGGACTTCCAGGAAAGAAATTCCATTCACAGGAGATGTACGAGAGTAAATGGTAAAAAAAAAAAAAAAAAAAAAAAATGTTTTTGTGGCCACACAGACAGTTGGGACACAGAGGACTTGGATCAAACCGGCTGTGCTAGGTTCCTGCTCCCCATCTACACCCCTAGTTCATGGTAGAACTGTGGTTATTTACTGTGAGCTCTCCTGGAGCAGGGCCTCGGTCTAAATTCTTTCTTCCACCGTTGAGGGGGACTTAAAGAGCTTTCCCTGAATCTTGTGTGTTTTGATTCTTTTTTTTTTAACTTAAAAAAAATGTCTATCTTTGGGGGAGGGGAGGGAGGGGCAGAGAGGGAGACAGAATCTGAAGCAGGTTCCAGGCTCCGGGCTGTCAGCACAGAGCCTGACGTGGGGCTCGAACTCACAAACCACGAGATCGTGATCTGAGCTACAGTCGGACGCTCAACCGACTGAGCCACCCAGGCGCCCCTTGATTGCCTTTTTAAGTCAAAATAATCTTCATGCCAACGTCGATGTGGAAATGTTGGGGTTTGTTGTGAATGGCTAAGAATTGTTGAGACATCTTCAGTACAAAAAGGTGGTTTTCTCATAGCACCGGGACAGGACCGGAGGCAGAAAGAGTTGCGATGGGGTTGCGGGGAGTGACTACGTCCGTTCAAGTTGGGAGGGGTTAGGGACAGCACAAGCTTTCAAGGAATTTTGGAAACAAGATTTCCAGGACCCTGAGGGGGCTCGCTATTGTTGGGAAAATGTCATTTATTACTGTTTACTAAGAACTCAGTCATGAGACCCTTCAGATGTCTATGAGGGGGCCATGAGCTTAGAGTATGATTGTCAACATAGATCTAGAGGGACTAGAGATAAAGGAAGTTTCCAAAGAAATTTCTAAACGTTTCTAAATCCTCAGCGGATTTTCGGGGGGGTGGGGATGATGTTAAGCTAAGGTCACCTCTTGCCCTCAGCAAAGTGCCATCATCATCTAGGAGCTGAGCTCCTAGAGAGAGGCCACTCTGCCTGTTTCACGGACCCGGACTGGGCTGGAAACTGTAAGGGAATTTAATTTTTGCTTTTGCTTATGTTTCCCACATCAAAGTGACCCATCCGGTTGGGTATTAACTCTTCACGTCTGGAACTGTACCTGTTGAGCATCTATTAAGTGCTTTCTCATTTGTAGTCTTTGTGCGTTGCCAGAAAGGCAAATGTTACAAAGGATAACCTCAATCTTGTTAAAAAAAAAAAAAAAAAAAAAAAAAATCCCTGTAGCCCTGATCAAGTCAGCCAACTTTACTGCATGGCTTTAACTGTGCCGAGATCCTTCAGAGACCTCCGTCCAACAATTCCCACGGTCCTCGTTTTTGTAGGAGGACCGTTTTCCAGTGGGCTCCTCTTTGGCGTAATGGCGTCACAGTGTGTAAGCCCTACTCTACGGAATCCAAAAACCAGCAGCCCGACCAGCGTTGTCCACTGGGGTCTTGGGTCCCCATCCTTGTCCGGTTGGTGGGGGTCTTGGGGCCCCATCCCCAGGACCTGTGACTATGACTTCATTTGGAATAGGGTCTTTGCAGATGTAATCAAGTTAAAATGAGGTCGTCGGGGTGGCCCTGGTCCAAGATGTCTGGTGTCCTCCTCAGAGAGAGGAGAGGGGGATCTGACATGGAGACGGGCACGCACAGCGGGGGGCCACGGGGAGACAGAGGCAGGGGCTGGAATGATGTGTCCATTTGCCAAGGACCGGCAGGAGCCACAAGACACGGGAGGACTCTCCCTCCAGCGTTCAGAGCAAGTGTGGCTCTGCCCACACCGTGGGCTCAGGTATCTGGCCTCCAGAACCACGAGAAGGCATTTCTGTGGTTTTAAGCCCCCCAGTTTGTGGTCCTTTGTACGGTGGCCCTGGGGACAAGCACAGAGCCTTAAAGATTCACCCTGCAGGGAAACAGAATCAAGACTAGACTCTGATGAGAAACTCGGCATCTTATTAAAAACCTTTCTGCTGTTGGAATCGATCGCACCCACCTGGCAACCAACAATAATCAGAAGACGTGAGAGGAAGCATCAGTTACCCGAACAGCAGCACCTTTGAAGGCCACTCAGTTCGGGGGGCTTCTGTTATAGACAAGGTTCGGAACGTGTGGGTGGTCTTAGGGTCAAGTAAGCCAACGTTCTGAAGGGTGAACCACAATGCCCGGCACCGAGTAAATTCTATTTTAAGTGTTTGGTAAGGAAAAGAACCAGGACGGATAGATGGGTCGGATTTCAACCCACGCGGCCAAACACGTGTGAAAAGGGCCGAGAGCGAGGAGGAACGGCGTCGAAGGTTCCCAAAGCTCAGGAAGCCCATTTCACAGAGCCCTCCATGTCCTCCCTTCATAGATGCGCCAGGTGGCGAGTCTGGGCAGCGCCTGCGGCCCCGACCGCCCAGCAGCAGAGCCATTTCGTCCTGCACCCAACGGGGGGGCGCAGTGTCCACGGGGGAGCCCTGCCCTCGCGGCCACCCCGCGTCACGGTACTTCTGAGGACTGATTTGCCGGTGGCCCCCGCACTTCCGTGTCTGGGCTACGTCCTCACAGAAAGGAACCGAGGCAGGATTTGAACCGGTCTTCAGTCTGCAGGTCGGAGCACCGACGGGGCGGGCACGCCGGCCGGCACCTTGTCGCGCACCCAGTGTTCCCCGCGGCCCCTCAAAGCATCTCGCCTGCCAGCACCAGGCCCTCAGGGGACACACCCATGCGAGGCCATCGAGGGGGAGGGGGGGACGCGGGTGAACGTGTCCTGCCCCCTCTGGCGGCGAGGAACAAGACGCGTCCCCCTGAGGCAGCTGGCGGAGACACCCGGCCTGACGTCGGATCGTCGGCCTGATCCCGGCGTGAGGGCGGGAGGCCTCCCGAGCCCCCGGCAGGTGCCCGAACTCCGAGGGCGCCCGCCTCGTCTCGGATGCCGAAGCGCTCAGTAAGGGAGAAACAAGGAAAATCTGTATCCTTTATTCCAACCGCAGAGCGGGCGAAGGCCTGAGCCATCTCCTCCCCTCCGTGTCCCCACGCTGCACCCGGCCCTGCGGGGCCTGCGGATCGGCTCCCGGCCGCGAGGACGGCGCAACAGACAGGCTCCCGGGAGGGACGGCCGTGAACAGACACTTCCGCTCTGGAGCTGCTTGTAGACACGCGGCCGTCTGTGACTCTCCCGCTTTTCAGTGTTTCCGAGTCTCGTCGGGCGGGGGGTAGAAGGCGGGGCCGTCCTCACAGACCTCCAGCCCCGGGCCCCCCGCCCCGGGCCGGCGGGACGCGGGCTCCTCGGGCTCCCCGGGCTCCGTGCAGTTGCGCAGCTGCAGCCCCTTGGTGAAGCACACCTCTATCTGGCCGATGGTCTGCACCCCCTCATCCTAGGAAGGGAAAGGGCAAGACGGAAAAGCATTCTGATCTCAGACGGTCATCGATGGCGTTCGAGTCCCAGGCCCTGAAGAGACAAGGGGGGACTGCAGACCCGGGGCTCCAGGCGCCAGGAACGAGCCCCTCTCTCCAATGGCGCCACCCAAGGTGACGGGGCAGTGGGCCGCAGGGCCCGCCATCCCGCTCACCGCCCAGACGCTCCCCGTGCCGGCCCGGCAGCCCCGTGTGCAGGGACACCGCTTAGACCCAGACACGCACACCTCTGTGCACGCAGCAGGTGCGTCACGGCATCGGGACGGGTGGTGTTGTACAAGAACTGGGTCCCTAGCACCCTGGTAAAAGGATTTAAGTCTTTACCAAAGCCGACGGAAGAAACTACAATTCGCCCGTGAGACAAATACCCACGACTGACGTGACCGAAAGTGACAACGTAAACCCTGAGAGATTTTCTGACTCCGGACGTTCCAGACGCCCACCTCCCTGCTCCTGTCCCCCAGCGGCCCTTGCAGAACGCGTGTGCTCTTCTGCCGGGACGAAGTCTCGAGCAAACAAACCCCATCCGAGCGTGGCGTCAAAGAACAACCCGCTTTACGTATGAACAGAGTCCCGGGTGGTTAACACACGGTGTCCCATCGATTTCTGCTGTGCGACAGAGTGACTCACAGTAATGTACGTCACCCGGTGCTCATCACAGCAAGTGCCCCCCTTAGCCCCCACCCGTGACCCCCCCCCACTGTCCCCTCTGGTAACCATCAGTGTGCCCTCTATAGCGAACACTCTTTCTTGGTTCGCCTCTCTTGCTTTGCTCGTTGGTTTCTTAAATTCTGCATTTCACTGGAAATCGTGTGATATTTGTCTTTCCCTGACTGACTTGTTTCACGTAGCATCATACACTTGCACACGGCAAGATTCCATTCTGTCTTGTGGCTGCGTGACACTCCATCGTATAGACACTACGTCGTCTTTATCCGCTCGTCGGTCGATGACGCTTGGGCTGCTTCCGTGATTTGGCTAATGGAGCTAATGCTGCCAGAAACATCCAAGAACGTGTGTCCCATCCGTGATGTGAAAAGAGACACGGAACGTGCCTGTGCGCACGCACGCCCACCCCCCCCCCGCCCACACACACACCCACAAACACACACACGCACAGCTCTGGCCCTGGGAACTCCGTGGTGACCACAAAGATGTCAAAGGAATTGAACTTGTCTCCTTGATAAAGACAGAAAGGACAACAACATGTAGCATATCTGACCGATTCTGGTGGAAGGCACTGGACTTTAGGGATGACTCCATATATGCCGGCCAGGGCGTCTTTAATGTCTGAAATCTGAAATGACACACGGTGCGTTAGAAATGACACTTGGAAAGAAAAATTAAAAAGATTCTGTGTCTCCCCGTCTGTCTGCCCCTCCCCTGCTCATGCTCTGTCTCTCTCTGTCTCAAAAAATACATAAAAACATTAAAAACAGGGGCACCTGGGTGGCGCAGTCGGTTAAGCGTCCGACTTCAGCCAGGTCACGATCTCGCGGTCCGTGAGTTCGAGCCCCGCGTCGGGCTCTGGGCTGATGGCTCAGAGCCTGGAGCCTGTTTCCGATTCTGTGTCTCCCTCTCTCTCTGCCCCTCCCCCGTTCATGCTCTGTCTCTCTCTGTCCCAAAAATAAATAAACGTTGAAAAAAAAAAAAAATTAAAAAAAAAAAAAAACATTAAAAACAAAGAAATGACCCTTGGCAAGAGGCGGTGTGATGGCTCTGCCCCATGCAGACGTCGCTGACGCGCAGAGCTGACACCAGGGCTCGCAGACGAGGCTCAGAGGTGCCGGGGGAGGGGCTGTCGCCTGCTTGGGCTCCACCCAGTGGCACCCACAGGTGCCCCACAGTTTCCGTCCTCCCCCCGCCCAGCTCTTCTGTCCACACCCAGCGCCTCGGTGCGGCGCGCAAAAACAGAGTCTCCCGAGTGCGGTCAGATCAGCTTTTGCCGCCCAGGGACTTCTGTCTGGGTCACAACCTGCTGCCTCTGCCACCTAACAAAGCGCCTGCAGCACAGACGTCCGACGTCTGTTGTCCTCGGTGCCAGTATGTGCTTGAAATCAGTTCCCCGATGGGCACATTCTGGGCAGAAAGGAGCCCAGGGGACCGACGGGGCCCCGCAAACACCCTCTCGCAGGGTCACCTGCCACCCCCGCTCTCACTGGAGGGGGGAGAACAGGGGAGCAGGAAGCCGACTGCACAGGGGAGCCGGTTAATTTCACAGTCAAGAGACCTGCGAAGCGGCCCAGGACGCAGCCATGACGCTGGAGACAAGGAGCCGCGGAAACCAGTCACTTCACAGCTTTGTGTTAACCCCCGGGGACCCAAGTAGTTTAAATAGCGAAGACAGGCCCTCTAAAGCGGGAGTCAGCAAGCTTATTCTGCCAAGGCCCAGAGTGAGCGCTGCAGGCTCCGGGGGTCACTCAGACGCTCCCCGTCCGACCCCTGAGCCGTGTGGGCGACCGCAGGTGACCGCGGAGGAACGGCTGTGGCCGCGAGCCGGGAGGAGCCTGTTTATGAAAACGGGTTGTCCTGAGCAGACGACACTTAGCTTCCGTTATTTGCCTCCCAGACAGCAAGATCTGGTCGCGGTTACACGACTATCGTTTTACTAGGACAACAAAATCAACTCCTGGGCCTTCTTCTTCACACAGAATACCGCAAAAACCGAATGTGCTTCTCAAACGCATCCGGCACCTGCCCTGCGCGAGCCCAGAACACGCTTCTCACCAGGGGACCGCGAGTCCGTGCTTCAAAGTCATGGGCGTAAGCCGTTTTCAGTTTACATTCAACGTGCGCAGGGAAGCAGGATTCACATAAAATCTATCGGAAACCTAATAGCGGAATAGGAGGGGGCTTGTCTGGGTCACTTCGGAACCCCAGTGTCACTCACAGGAGGCAGTGACGCGGGGCCGCTGCCGGGTGTCCCCGTGCTGGGTCAGGGGGCTCCACGCGAGACTTACCTGGTAGTAATTGATAGACGGCTTTATTCCCAACTTTTGGAGCATGCTAAAATTTAAAGGTAGAAAAATTACTTGTATCGTGCGGTACGTTTTCCTTTCTTGTTCTTCTCAAACATCCTATTTCATAACAAAAATTAAGACAGTCGGCCCAGAAAGCACTTGCCGTCTACACCCTGGGCGATAAACCTGTGAGCAAGGACGGCAAATAAAGAGCGCTCGTGCTCCCTGACCACCCCTCACCCTCAGCGCACGCTGCCAATCCGGCTCTCTCTCGAGCACGGGGTCCTTCCCAACGGCGTTCCGGAGGGCTGGATGCCAGGGGGTTGGCACACACGGGACCACCTACGGGCCACGGCTTTTCAAAAGGTAGTTAGCAACTGACTTGGGATCCCAGGCTTCTCCCGGAAAAACCACACCTGAGCAAATCCTTACGTACATTCAAACACCCACAGACCCGACTCATTTCCCAAAGCACACGGTTTTGACCAGCCATCCCGTCAAAATAGCACATGGCCAGCTCCCTCATTCAATTATGGAGCAGATCAACAATTCTCAGATTGAGAATCCCCCGCCCCCCGATCATCTGGGCTACGATCACACAGAGCGGACACGGAGACCTGGGCTGCCTCTCTGGACGCCGACACGGCCAGCGAAGCCTGCTCGAGGAAAACCAGACTGACCAGGGCACGCCTGCTCCGGCCGCGAATTCTGGCAACGCTATCTGCCGCGTTAACAGGGCAGTTTTTGTAAAGAGGACCCCAACAAGCGTCTGCATCTCTGCTGGAACAGACAGGACGGGGTAGTGGGCAAGGTCCTTAGGGCCCTAGAAATAAACGTGCCCTCGCCTTATCCACGCACAGTAAACACATTTCAAAGCCTCTGTGCTCTAGAAGTACAAAACTTTGCAAATTTTTACATATTTCTTTCAAGTTGCAGCATTAATGTTCTGAACATATTGCGTTAAGTAATACAAAACCTGGGGCGCCCGGGCGGCTCAGTTGGAGGAGCGTCTGGACATTGGCCCAGGTCGTGATCTCATGGTTCGTGGGTTCGAGCCCCACGTCGGGCTCTGCGCTGACAGCTGGGAGCCTGCTTGGAATTTTCTCTCTCCCTCTCTCCGCCCCTCCCCCGTCTCTCTCTCTCAAAATAAACAAACATGAAAACTAAATTAAAACAAAAAAAAAAAGCACAAGCTCTGAGGCCGTGTTGTTTGCAGGCTGTGCCCCTGCAATGCTGTTCCCCGCAAAGGCACCGCCTGCCCATTCCAGCACTGGGCTGGTCCCGTCCGAACCCCGGGGGCTGCACGGCCCTGATGACAGTGAAACAGAGGACCAGCTGTGCGGGACGGGACACTCCCCTTGCGGGCGCCCCTGCACGCCGAGGGAGCAGAGCGGGCGTCTAGGGAACGGACGGAGGCTTGCGCGTCTTCTCGGCAACCGTGACCTACAGAGCTGACACACAGGCGATCGGCACGGGTGCCTGGCGGGATTCTGGCTTGTTCTGACCAGAGCAAACGGTAGAATTTCCTGTCATGGCCTTGAAAATGAGGTCACAAGTGTATTATGACTCAGGTAAGGAAGAGTACGAATTCCTCGCACGCTTGGTCCCAGAAGCGTCTGGATGGCGGCCGGCCAGCCTCCGCCCGATCTCTCCGTGACAGGCCGGGCCCTGGTGGGCGGGAGGGGGGCCCCGGTCCCCAGCAGGGACAGCGGTGGCCGTGAGCCAGCCTCCCCTCGTCTCCGGAGCGCAGGCACGGGGCAGGCGGTGCGGGATTCCGGGTCGGGGTCACTTCGACCGCGTCAGAAGCCCTGCCCACATCCCCACCCTGCCTGTTCCAGGGCCGCCACAGCAGGGCCCCAAACGCTTGGTGACGCACAGTCGACACAAACTGTCGTGTTAACGCAAGATCCTTCCGTGGGAAATCCCGGCCGAGAGACGCACGCCCCGGTCGGTCTGGTTCCCTCGGGCCGACTCCGTGTCCGACGACGTTAGGGTCCAGAGGGGCCCTCGGTCTCCGGACGGCGCGGTTCCAGGCTCACCCCCAGGCTGGAGAGCCGGCTGCGGAGGGTGGCGCCCACGAGGCCCAGGCCCCAGAGGGTCCCCTACCTGTTAAGCGCCAGCCTCTGGTACAGGTCCAGGCCTCCCCCGAAGTATCTCTTCTGAGAGTTGAGGGTGTCCACCTGGGCCGCACACGTGCCGTGCTTCTCCCACTCGTGCTGCCTGTGAGAGAAGTTGCGCAAAAACCTCGGGTTAAAAGTCACGAAACAAATTCGCGAGGAAAACGTTCACGCCCGGGACAGGACGTTCGACACGCACGACGTTTCTTGCACGAAACAAGAGGGTAAAGTTCCTTCTGCGCGACACACGCGGTGCCGGACTGCCCCGCAGGGGACACGAGGCCCCAGGGGCCATGAGACCCCGTCACGCCTGCACCGTCACCCCCTGCCCGGAGACCCTCACACGGCAGCCCACTAAGCAGGTGCTGCTGGCGAACACGAATACGTATCCCAGAGAAACATTCGTATCGATAACCGCTCCTCGGGCTTCGCTGCAGATTTAACCGCGAGATGCTTTCACACTCCTCATTCGCGCCCACAACTCTGCAAGGCGAAACTACCACTGGCTTAGAAATGGGGAAACTGAGGGGCGCCTGGGTGGCGCAGTCGGTTAAGCGTCCGACTTCAGCCAGGTCACGATCTCGCGGTCCGTGAGTTCGAGCCCCGCGTCGGGCTCTGGGCTGATGGCTCGGAGCCTGGAGCCTGTTTCCGATTCTGTGTCTCCCTCTCTCTCTGCCCCTCCCCCGTTCATGCTCTGTCTCTCTCTGTCCCAAAAATAAATAAACGTTGAAAAAAAAAAAATTAAAAAAAAAAAAAAAAGAAATGGGGAAACGGAGGCTCAGAGGCACTAGCCAGTCAGCCAGGAAGCCCAGAGTCCACATGCAGGGCCCTATCCGGACGCCCAGCAAATGTGAGGTGTGCCGCCCGCAGGGGACGACAGCGGCCGCTCGGGTGTCGGCCACCCCACAGCACGGAAGGACAAGACGGCATCGGGCTTCCTCTAGATCATCAGTGATTAGTTCGTAAGGTTTCAGCGAACCGCGTTCACGCCGGCACTCGTGGGGGGGTCGTATGCCGGCTCACAAAACACAGTCCAAAGTGCACTCGTGCGCTGGTGAAACCCCCCACGGCGGCGGCTCTGAGTGACCACAGGGCTACAAGCAGCGACTCTCTCCAGACCACGGAGACGGCGGGAAAAGACACGCACGTGTGAACAACTTTCTTCGTCGAGAGCAGCTTCCAGAATGAATCGTCTGACAGCTGCCCATGTCCTATGGGCTAGAAAAGGAGGGTCTTCCCAGCTGCACGCTTCTTTCTGGAGCCCGTGCAGGAGGGCGCTGGCGGACGACGCGGGACGAGTGCAGAGGACTAGCACACCGGCCAAACGGCTCCTGGCTCTAAGAAATACCCAGCGAATGTCAATCGTTGTTGTTTTGGGATCAAGCTTAACTCAATACCGCTGAAGGATGAGAATCCATTATTGTTAACGTGGTTCCAACATTTAATCCCACGTCACTTGCAATCGGGCATCTTTCATCTCACACAGAGTTGCCAGTTACCACTGGAAAGTGACCACCGTGAGTGGACGTGGGGGCCGCCCTCCCGGGCTGCCTGGCCCTCCTGTGGGACGGGAGGCGCACGCCCCTCCGGGCGGCCGAGGCCCAGGGACACCTCCCACGGTGAGGCCGCTCGCCTAACCGGGCGACCCCAGCCCTCGTTCTTTTCCGTACAAGCATCAAAAACCAAAGAAAAATCCTACTTTGCAGAGGGCTGTGTACGTGGTATTTCTCAGAGGGCTAATCTTACTGATAGACTTGATCTTAGAGGACTATCTCAAGGGGGCAGTGACACCAAGGCCCCGAACTCTGCACCCCCAACTCCCATCTGGGACTAAACAGGACACTTTTCCTCCAGGAGCCCTCCTTGGCCTCCGGCTCCCAACGACAAGGCCGAGGCAGACACTCTCGAAGCTCACACAGGAGAGGCGACTTGGGCAGCAGGGGAGCGGTGACCTGAATGCCACGCTCGGGAGGCAGTGACGCAGAGTGGTGCAGTCAGTCCCCGCGTGTCCCCGTCCCCGGGAGCTCTGGGGAGTATAAATACCATTAGCACATGATGTTTACCTTTGGGCTTGGAACTGAAGTTTTCAAATGTGCCGTTTAACTATCCAACCTGAAAAAGTATCATTTTGCCTTTATTAGAGCCCAAAACTACATGTGTGCTCTGCCCACGTTATTCGGATTAAATGTTCGAGGGCCTCAATCAGACAGCCCTCTTTACACGTACCTGCTGATTTATTTTTAAGTCACCCAGCAGTCTGCTTGACTCTGTCACAGAACATTGGAACGAGTGGAAAAACTGTATTTTGCACACTTAGCCCGGATCCGTCATTTGTTCAGTACAATGTGAAGGGATGGGCACTTTTTCCACTGTATTTCCATCTCGACTTTGTCTATCGTGAAACCGTTTTCTAGAACACAGCTGTGCGGCACGCGCCTGGAGACCTGCACCATTCACGTCCCAAACTCTGAGTGGTTTTCTCCGCCAAAGAGACGATTTAGACCTACAGACCTGGGTACGTTAAAGCCGCATCCCTGCCACACATCCGGAGTGAGATCTCAGCCGGGGCACCGGGCGGGGGGGGGGGGACGGGGACAGGGGACTGGGGGTACAGGGGGTGCGGGGGTTCAGGCATCACTGCCACTCTACGTGGTTGCAGAAAGCTTCTGTCTAAATTGAATTCCTTTCCTGAGTAGTCTTCACAATATATCCAAACGGAATTAATCATCTTGGACAACATCTGAATAACTGTAACGTGAATCATGAGTTGCCATATAGGGGCGAGACAGAAAATCATTGTTTTTAGTTAACCTAATGTAAATAGAAGGAATGTTAATTGTACCTTCTTCAAAAGCAATAATCTAAGAAGCGATGCTGAATTAAACACGGCGTTTTTCTCCTTGGATCACCTCCCGCCACACTCAAAGACGGTCCTGGGCCAGACCACGGACTGAGCCACAGGTGGGACCTCCCTCTCCTCCCTAAGTCGTAGCATGAGACAGCCACCTTCGTCGGCACATCTTCTCTTTGCTCGACGTGTCTCGGGACAACAGCACAATGTCTTTAAGAAACACTCTCTGCGGGAGTTGCAGTGACTGCCTCTTAGATACGCACATACCTATCTGGGTTCAGTGAAACGTCGGGAGAGGAAGAGTCTAAACAAAGTGATGAATGAAATACGGATGAAGCACAAGCCTAAAAGGTAAATTCCCTTTGCTCTCATGTTTTAGTCACCGGAGAAGGGCCCTGAAGATAACATGCCAAAGAAAAGCCCTGCTCAGTGCTCCCAAGGCTCACTTGGTGCTTCCCTGCCCCGCTTAATGCTCCCAAGGCTCCAATCGGTGCTCCCCAGCCCCACTCGGTGCTCCCTAGCCCTGCTCACTGCTCCCCCTGCCCCACTCGGTGCTCCCCGGGCCTGCTCAGTGCTCCCCCGGCCCCTCGCAGTGCTCCCAAGGCTCCAATTAGTGCTCCCCAGACCCACTCGATGCTCCCCAGCCCTGCTCAGTGCTCCCCCGGCCCCACTCGGTGCTTCCGAGGCCCCACTCGGTGCTCCCCGGCCCCACTCAATGCTCCCTGGGCCTGCTCGGTGCTCCCCCAGCCCCTCACAGTGCTTCCAAGGCCTTACTCGGTGCTCCCCAGCCCCACTTGGTGCTCCCAAGGCTCCAATTGGTGCTCCCCAGACCCACTCGATGCTCTCCAGCCCTGCTCAGTGCTCCCCCGGCCCCACTCGGTGCTCCCCGGCCCCGCATCCTGCTATGGACTCAGTGGCTGCTGCCCTTACCAGAAATGGCTGTGATTTAGCGGATGGAGCACATCAGGCCAGTACATCTTCATTTCCGGCAGGAGGTCCTGTGCGGGGGGGGGAAAAAAAAATCTGTGTAGGACCTAACAGCTCAAAACCTACCAGGCAAATTTGATAAACTAATACGTTAGACGAGACGAAAGGATTCTGCCTCACTCTGCAGGAGACGTTTCTTTTTTTTTTTTTTTTTTTTTTTAATTTTTTTTTTTTTCAACGTTTATTTATTTTTGGGACAGAGAGAGACAGCATGAACGGGGGAGGGGCAGAGAGAGAGGGAGACACAGAATCGGAAACAGGCTCCAGGCTCTGAGCCATCAGCCCAGAGCCTGACGCGGGGCTCGAACTCCCGGACCGCGAGATCGTGACCTGGCTGAAGTCGGACGCTCAACCGACTGCGCCACCCAGGCGCCCCTGCAGGAGACGTTTCTTAAGACACATGTGAACACGAAACCTGACTAATCACAGAAGTGTGTTTGAAAACTCAAGCGCTCGTAGGTGAGTGGGTGAAGTGGCCGTGCAGACAGGGAACACTACTGCCCAGCTCTAAAGAGACACGGCCATCAGCCAGGAGGGGACGCGGGGGAGCCTTCAAAGCAATAACCAAGCGGAGGCAGCCAGTCTGAAAAGGCAGAATGATTCCAAACGTGCGACGCTCCGGAGAAGACAGGTGATCGGAGACGGTGGAAGGGTCAGTGGGGTCAGGGGCTGGCGGACAGAGGGGGGAGTACGTGGAGAACAGGGGATTTCTGGGCGCGAGGCTACCCCGTAGGATACAGTGGTGGACGCACGTCATATGGGTCAGGACCCCAAAACTACGTGACACAGAGCGCACCCAATGGGAACCGTAAGTTCTGCGAGTGATGAGGCACCGATACCGTAACGAGGGTCCCGCACGACGCAAGGTGTTAACAACACGTGACTGTCTGCGTATTGGGGGCACATGCGTGGGCAGTCTGGTCTCCACTTAATTGTCCTGCTTTAGGTTTCGGAAACTGCCCTAAAGAGTAGCATCTACTCGTTAAAAGAGACAACACAAAATACAGGCTCCGTGCGGGCTGGGCAGACTGCGCCCCCCGTACCGCAGTTTCCTTAAATTGAACGGTGCTCAGGCTGACATTCCAACTTCCACAAACCCCTGGGACCAGAAATAAAGTGAAACCGTGTGGAAACAAACTCAGGACGACTTGGCTCTGCCCACCAGTCGCGGAACCACCGGGCCCCCCCACCCGCTCCCCCGCCCCAGCCAGCCCTGTCTTCCAGGAAGCTGCCCGTCTCGCGGTGTCCCCGTCCCCGTCTTGCACCCCCCCCACTCTGGCTTCACCCCCGCCAGCACCGAGGGGGCGGGGAGAGCGGCCCGCTTTCCTCAGGGACCACCGCTGCCCTGGGCCGTGTGCGACAGAGCAGGTGCCCCGGCACCGACCTGAACGCCTCCCCGCTTTGACCCCCAGGCCGCTCCCTCCAAAGGGTACTTCCAGCCTTCCTTTGATGAACCCCGCCAGCGCTCCTCCATGAACCCCCATCCCCGGCTCCCCCCCGCCCCCCCTTCTGGCTGCTGCTTCACAAGCCCCGTCTCTCCTGCTTCTCTGTCCTGCTTTTCTCTGTCCTGCTTCTCTGTAAACCCTTCGGCTGCCCCAGGCTCGCTCCTGCTGTCCTCCCCGTCCCCGTGCTGAATTCCCCAGCCGCGCGCTGGTCACACCGAAGGTCCTCCCCGGCCCACACCTCTCTGCTGGCAGACACACGTAACCCACCTGGACGTTTCTGGGGCACTGCACCCGCAACAGGCTGCCTGCCGAAGCGCAGTCCCCTGCCGGGCCCGCGTCAGGAAGGAGACGACACCGGGCCTAAGCTCCTGTCCTGAGTCCCGCCTGATGCTCCCCTCCAGCCAGTCCGCCAGCCCTGTTCATTCCACTTCCGGGCTCCCCTCTTGCTGTGCATTCCCACAGCCTCTCCGCGCTCAGCCGGCAGCCAGGGCGGCTGCTGGGACACGCGGGTCACGTTCACTCTGCGGCCTGAATGCTCTGGGCACTCAGCGCCGCCACAGCACCAGTGACCTTGTATTTCCACGTGCAGGTCACGGGACTCTAGTCACGAACGAGCCCGCGGGATCGGGCAAGCTGACCCGCGTGCGGGAAGGATGTCTGAAGAGTGGGACGTGACCAGGCTTTGGGGCACACTAATAATTCTTACAGATGGTCCTCAGACCCCAGACTCCAGGCTCAGGCGACTGAAGGTCCCTCACAGGAAGGGAGGAGGAGCAGAGGAGACCCTTTGGACTAGAGCAGTTAGAACGATCTGTTAGAACTAACTGCCTTGCCCTTTTGGGGGCCGTATCTTCACGGGAAGGAAGCTAGTTTTAGCACATCCTGATGCTACCCCATGTTTTCAGGGAGGCCCCAGCAACCTGTAAACCCAGGTACTAGTTAGATCACACACGGGGGGTCGCCCGCATCCCGCGAGGAAAGGTAAGCGCCCCTGCGGGTGTGCATACGCAATGGAGACCTTCTACGAGCAGGGCTCGCCAAAGCCACTCCCTGGGCTATTCTGTGACAGGTGGCAGTTGTGCTGGAAAGGCCCAACCCTTCCTCCCTGCCGGCAGGCCCTACTCAGAAACCCACCCGCCACAGCCAGAAAGGACGGGCGTGGTGCCGTGTGTCTGTCCTCCGAGCCACAGCAAGCTGGGGCCCAGAAATGCTAACCACAGCAAGCCGACCAGGAGTCACAGGGGACCGGGGACTAACGTGGGCTGGCAGGGGACGGCCAGGGCCGTCTCCGCTCACGTCTGCTTTCACTTCATACAGTTCACTTGGAGTGGTTTGTGCCCAGGGCAGAGGAGACCACGTAGTTCGAATTTAACTTGTGGGACTGTCTTAGCTATCAGTAAATACGAAAAACGTGACAAGCGTTCAATCTTGGTGAATAACGCTCGGGAGTCCTCATTTTCAAACATGACCTTGAGGGCACGCTTGCGGAGAAGAGAGTTAACGGAGTCCAATGCTCTACAGCAGCGACACGACTAAAAGTTTGTACCTTAATCTCCTGGAAGTTAAAGTGCCACGATCTGTTACACTCTTCCGCTTTGTCAGGCCTCGAAATTAAAATTAAAAACAACAGAAATTAGTCTCGGTCGAGATGGGTTCCAAAAGGCAGGAGGAAACACTTCCATTAAGGTCTGCAGAGAGCAAAGGAAGAGAAACCGTCGCTTAACAAAGACGCTCAGGTATCAGCGGTCCCGGTTGCGCGTCTTTCAAAGACATCGTCCAGGAGAAAGGCAAACAGGAAGCAAACTGAACAACCCGGTAGGGGGCGCTCTGGAGTCAGGGTGGGGTCTAAGTCAACTGCCCTCTGACAATCTCCCCTGCTGCTGCGCAGACCAGCAAGTTCCCCTCTCTTCCGATGGCGACGAGGGCGAATGAGGACATACGTAAGGGGCTCAGGCAGTGGCTGGCAACGACCCAGGATCGGCTAGTACGATTTCTTAAACCACCAAGCAAGGGTACCCTCCGACTTCCCTTTGTCTGCCTACTTCGGGACACGCCAACTTCCTGTCTTCAGATGAGTTCCCGAGGCCACCAAATCTACTTTCCGACCCCTGGGTCAACGGGCTGGCCCAGCCACCCGAAATCGGTGCAGCCCCCACGGGGACGAGAGCAGTGCTGTGCACCGTCCTTCCAGCCACAAGCAGAGTGGCAGGTACATCAGCAGGACCCAAGAAGGCCAAGGTCCCGGAGACGAGTGTCGGGGTCACTGGTGAGTCTGGGGCGAAGGAGGGGCCAGAGCCCGGGCCCCAGTCCCCAGTTTAATTTGCTTCCCACAAAAGCCTGTTCCTGAGGAGCAGGCCTGTGCCAGCAAAAGCCAGCATGGCCCTCCTGTCGTGGGATCGGCAGGATGAGGCACCCCTTTGACGGGGCAGAGTGATGTGTGCAGTTAAACATCACGAGAATATGCACAAATAGGGAAACGATAAACAAAACGCAGGCAAAACCAGAAAAGTGAATTTGGGTACTGTGACAGGTGCCAACGTAGATACGTGTAATAAACGAGTGGGACACTTGGGTATTTACTTTTATATATCTACTCATTGCCCCCAAAAGAAGGACGAAATGAGGAAATTACAGTTAGTCGTCTTAAAATGGGCCCAGAGTCCCTAAACGCATGTTTAAGCCAGATCGTCACTGTTCTATCAAGACAGAACCGAACAGCAACAAAATCAGGGTGATTTCAGAAAGACTGAAGATGCCATAAATAAGGATTTGGTCTAGCGAATAAACTCCTAACAAAAATCATGAGTGTAACCGTTTGGACCGGCCTCAAGCTACTCTCAGGTTGGCTAGCTTCTTTTTCCCGTTTCAATTTTTTTTTTTAATTTTTTAAATGGTTATTCATTTTTGACAGAGTCAGGGCCTGAGTGGAGGAGGGTCAGAGAGAGAGGGAGACACAGAATCCGGAAGCAGGCTCCAGGCTCCGAGCCGTCAGCCCAGAGCCCGACGCGGGGCTCGAACTCACGGAACCGCGAGATCGTGACCTGGGCTGAAGTGGGACGCTTAACCGACTGCGCCCCCCGGGCGCCCCTTCCTGTTCACATCGGAATCCCACTAAGGGCTTGCCATAATCCGTGTATTGTCCAGTAGTCCGGAGGATCTCTGCAGTCCTTTCCAACTTCCTGCAGAGAAAGGACACGAGAACACAGAGCAAATCATCGGTTTCACTGTCTATTTAGATACACGTAGCACCTTTCCCTTCTTTTCACATATACCACCAGCCACAGGCAGGACCCACACAAACCAGCCCCCAGGGGATCTGGGGAGGATTCCGGTGCGGCCCTACATGGGGGGGCGTGTCGGACCTGGAAGGAGGGGTCCAATCTCACGCAATTACTCGACAGAACCAAAACCTGAGTTTTGCTTTGCCTCTCTTCTTTTTAAACGTGTCCTCAGATTAAGTCAGCCTGATGGAAGCACTCACTTGCCCATAATTTTCGTAACGTGTAACCCAAAATACCCGTGTGGGGATGACGACACCCAGCTAAACTCAAGGGTGTTCAGGCTCCAGGTCCGAATGCGGTAGTGCTACAAGTATGGAAACTGCGAACATTCCGGAGCAAAGACACCAAGGTGAGGAAGGGACAATGAAGATAAGTTCACAGAGGTAAACCCCAGTGGCATACTCTCCCGGGACCTCCAAAGTGTTTAGCTAAAGTGGAGTTTTTCCAAAACAGCCGACCGTCAAGAACTACACTGGCCGTCAGACCAGACGAGACCCAAGTCCTGCCCGTCGCCCCCGCAGGGAATAAGCCAATGAAAAGCGGGTGTGGGTGTCTAGTGAGGACAGGCGAGGCACCATGCAGATTCTCAAGCCTTTCCTCTCGGGGTCGCCTGGGCAGGGAGCAAGCTTCTGTCCCAGGTTGGTCTGGAAAGGAGGGAGGCTCTGGTTTAGGAGACCGGCCTGCGGAGGCATGAAAGGTACCCGCCACACGCCGAGGGGGCAGAAGGGCAGGAAGACCCAGGGCAGGACCAGAGCAGGGGGCGTGAACCTCACCTCTCCCAACCCCCAGTTTCACCCCCCAGGAAACCACCACTGGCCACAGGAGCCAGGGCTTCTGCCGGCTCCACGCCCAGTCTCAGATGAGCCTGTAAGGGGGTGCTGGGGCGGCTTTTGTCCACCATGGGCAAGTACCGGTCAGTGCCCGGCATGTGCCCGAGGGCCTGGGCAGAGCACGGAGGAGGGTTGGGGAGAGAAAGACACATCTGTCGCCACACCTGCAATGCCCATGTCACTCGTGCGGGGAAGGAGCCCAGAGACAGCCCCACTGCCCAGGAAGATGCTTCGGCCAGAGTAATGACAGGTCCCCTCGTCAAGGCCACCCTGGATTGAAATTCCCTAACAATGACATTTCACGAGGAGTTGATTTTTTTTTTTTTTTTTTTTTTTAATCTCAGTTCTAAAGCCTCAAGGGAGGAAGCACTTCTGGTATATTTACAGTCAGGGCCCAGGAACACACCCACATTGGGTCACAGTAACGCCTCACCCAGCAAACGACCTTGTTCCCTGCCCCAGGGGCGAACCTTCTGTGTTCCCTAAGACTGGGGCTGTCCACACGCGGCCCCTCCCACCGGAACCTGGGGCTTACAAAGCTCACAAGGCCGACCTGCTGGGGGTGTGGGGGGCAGAGCCAGGTCTCCAGCAGAGCTCAAAGCTGGTCACCAGCAACCCCGTTCGTTCTCCTCCCATCCAACACTCTACCCGGAGCTCGGAAACAGCACCAGAGCCAGAAAGACACGGTATGGTGCGAAGTTCAGAAAACCAAAACCAGAGAGAGCAGCCTCAGTAAGAGTAAGCGACAGATGGCCAGAAATGACATGCCAGCTCACTAGGAAACATGCGTGTAAATGACTCTGCATGGAGCTTCTATGGGGGGTGGGTTGCGGCGGGGGGGGGGGGGGGTTGCAGTGTGGTTGAGATCAGAAAACTCACCTTGCACACTGTTACGGGCCAGTGGTGAACCATAATTAGCTTTTTCCACTCATGGTTGTCACTGTTAAAAGACAAAGGACTTACTTTTCAAGAACTGTTTTAAAGTTAAAGAAAAGTTAATTCATCTATCCATTCACGCCATTGTTCGTTCAACAAACACCGAGTGATTGTGACAGGCCAGGCACCACGGGGAGCAAGGGACAAGTCCCCAGGCCCTCCTGTGGACAGAGGTGTTGCTGTGAGCAGGGGACCAAGTCCCGGGCATTCTTGGAGCATACATGCCAGTGAGAGAGACAGTGACGGTGGTAGCCAAGAAAACACACATGGTGCCCCATGGTGATGAGTAACAAAGAATATAGGGGCGCCTGGATGGCTCAGTCAGTTGAGGGTCCAAGTCTCGGTTCCTGCTCAGGTCGTGATCTCACACTTGGTGAGTTCGAGGCCCAAGTCGGGCTCCGTGCTGACAGTGCTGACCCTGCTTGGGATTCTCCCTCTCTCTCTCTCTCTCTGTCCCTCCCCTGCTCATCTGAGCACCGTTTCTCTTTCGAAATAAACATTTAAAAAAAAAAAAAAAGGAATATAAGTAAGGAAGAGAACAGGCATGTCAGCAGGGAGGAGGGGAGCTGAAATTTTAGACCAGAAAGCCAGGGACGGCCCGGAGGGGGGGGGGGGGTGGGGAACCATAAAGTGCCTTCCTCCTAAGGCTGGCCACGAGCGTAGAAACAGAACCATCACTGTCCGTCAACCTGAAAAGAGGAAGAACCAGCACTTCCCAGATACTACTGGAACCTAACCTAAATGCGCGTCGACAATCCCCGACGCGCCGCTCCCGCCCGCACCTGCACCCGCAAGGGCCGCGACGCCGACCCCCCGCCCGGGGGCACCGCGCGGGCCAGGCTGAGGCCGCACCAGGCGCTCGCAGCCGTGCAGGGGGCTCACCTGCTCGCGCCGCCCACGCGGCACATCGCCAGGCACAAGGCGCACAGGAGCAGGCTGCGAGCGGCTGCAGGCTTCATCCTGCCCGGATCCGGGGGGAGACACACAACGTCCGGCGCCGGGCCCTGCGTCTCCCTGCAAACGGGCAGAATTCCTGAAGCCCACCCACCTCTGACCGGCTGCAGGCCGCGTCCGCCGTCCCGAGGGGGCCCCCAGCCCGGCGTCCGGCGTAGGCCTCGGCCCCCGAGTCCGCCGTCCCGGGTGGGCCCCGAGCCCGCCGACCCCAACCCGGGGAGCCGCCTCACCTGAGTCCCCCAGCCGCGCACGCGTCTCTGCCAGGGCTGCACGGCGACCCCCCCGCCGCCACTTCGCGGTCGCCGCAGCCCAGTCGCCGCCTGGAAGTGCGCCTTTCCGCTTCTGGGCCCCCGGCCCCGGACACGCCCTCGTAGGCGGGCACGCCCCCGGCCGGGCAGACACGCCCCCGAAGCCCCGCCTCCAGGACACGCCCCCGGCCGGGCAGACACGCCCCCAGCTCCGCAGACACGTCCCCTGACGCCCGGACTCGCAGACACGCCCCCCCCCCCTCCCGTCGCCTCGCCTCCGGGACACGCCTCCGGCCCGGCAGATCTCTCTCCACCCGCTCGTGCTCCTTGCGGAGGAGGTTTCCGCTTCGGCCTGGGTGCCGTCCGGCATCGTGTCCCTTCCTGTCCCGCACCGTGAAGTCGACTTTAAAGGCCACCGTGTGCGGGCTGTTTGAATAAAATATGTATGTGGCTGTTCCGTGATGTCTGCTTCTCGCCCCGCACCGACCCCTTCCCCGGGGTGGGGGGTGGGGGGTCTGGCGCCCCATGGGGGGGGAGGGACAGAGTCAGGACGAGTCAGGGGTGGGAACCGGCTACCAGGGGCCCCGCCGTACCCGTGGTGACCAGAGGTGGAGGCTCTGCGGCCCTAGTGAGACTGTGGGGAGGGGACGCTCGCCCCGGAGGTGCGGGGGGGGGGGGAGGGGGGGGGAGGGGAGGGGAGAAGCGGGTTTGTCCCTGCAGACGGACGTGGATGCTCCGGCTTTCTGGAAGCTGGCCCGCGGCCACGTGACAGCCACAGGGGCCTCCGCACGAGGGCGTGGGGAGGCGCCTGAGGGTGAGCCACGGCTCCCACAGGACATCAAAAGGGCAGGTGGGGAGGCGTCCGAGGAGGGGCAGCTTGTGCAGAGGCAGGTCCAGGGAGGCAGCGACCAGCAGCTGCCGTTTATGTGAACACATCATCCTTAGGTCAATGCTTACGCCTCGCAGACTAGGGACAGCTTCTGGGCACTTTCACTCCTCCTGGTTTCCCCTTCCCAAGTCAACCTTGACAGGTCACACTGTAATGACAAAGTGCTCAAGCCCCAGTGGCTCCCACCTCCTCCACCCACCCCCCCCCCCAGACTGACCTGAGCTCTGGCTTCTAATGGCCCAGCAGTGGGGGAGACCCGCCGTGGCTCTGAGCCCTGGGGGTCTGATGTCCCATCGCTCGTGGCCCAAACAGGTCACATGGCCAAGCCTGGCCTCAGGAGAGTAGAAAGTATCCTTCTAAGGGTGGGGGTGGGGGCTTGCAGCCACAGGGCAAACGTCTGGGACATACGGGAACGGTGGCAAATGGCTGGGGACAGCAACATGGTCTATAAACGAGGAGGCAGAAATAGGACCTCAAGCAAACCAGGTGGGCGAGTGAGGGGTGAGGCGCGTGGTCGTGTGGGTTTGGGGTCAGAGGGCCCTATGCCGCTGCACAGAGGGGCAGCCTGCGGGGTGGCAGTGGGGGAACGGGAAGCACAGGGGACGCTCACACTTGACTGAGCAGCTGTGCGTGGGCAGGCAGCATCTGCTGCTGGGGAATTTGTCAGATGCGACTAATAAACACCAACACTCAGTTGTGGAACAATGGAGCGTGCGGAATGTCAGGGTGCAGAGTTTTCAAACATGTTCCTCACTGTCTGTGTGTGTGCTCCAGGAACGACACCCCGGGAGCCTGCAGGTTCCCGGCCAGCCCGGGAGAAGGGCCTCGTTGGGCTCAAAGCTCATGTTTACTGGGCGTCTCCCAAACAGACAGCCTTGACCTAGGCCAGGAGGCTCAGGGTGGATGAGGGCTTCGGGTCAAATTTGCCTCGTTTTGGAGCAGGAGGCGCACAGAGGTCAGGAGCATGTCCTCCGACGGCCGATCGTCTGGTATAAGTTACCGTTCTCCCACCTGTTACCTGTGTAAACCTGGCTCCTCTAAGCCTCGGTTTCCTCATTCATCAAGTAGGAAAGCGAGCCTCTCTAACAATGTGTCGCGATGATCAAAAGGGATGTCACTAGTGGCTTGGCACGAGCCCACTGAGCCCGGTGCAGGCTGGGAGTTCAGGGCTGCGTCTTCTCTCACCACAAGCTCTCTGGACCCCGGGCTGGAGGGACGGACAGCAAGGTGCTCCAGGTGGGAGCTCTGCAGCTTGTTTCTTGGCCCTGAACCTGGCTTTGGGGGGGCTGGTTGTAGACCTTGTGTGTTAAGGGTGTGACGGGCGACTGTGGCCCCCGTCTCTGCTGTGCTCATTCAGGGTTCTCAATCCCTAAATAACTTTGTCACCCTCCGGGGAATCTTATTTTAAAAAAAAAAAATCCTCTGCATTCTAAGTTATTTGTACGCTGAGATAGTTAGGACACTTTCCAGATGTTTTCCCTCTGACCTTTCTCGTCTTTTACTCCCAGGATGTGTGGCCTCCCCATGCAGTGTGGCTACCACCCTGGCAACTATTTTGTGGACGTGTTTGTTGTGGGCAGTGTCTACAACGCAAGAGGGATGGGAGACGAGCAGGGAGGCCAGACAAAGGTGTCTCGGGGTAAAGTTTCTTGAAGATGTGACTAATAGTTGGAACCGCAGGGAACAGACTTTCTGGAACAGAAAATGACTAAGTCAAACATCATGAGACTCTGAACTGCGAAATAAAAGAGTATACAAACGGGGCTGCCTGGGTGGCTCAGTCAGTTAAACATCCTCGATCTCTGCTCGGGTCATGATCTCACGGTTCGTGAGTTCAGGCCCCGCGAGATGGGTTCTATGCTGGCATCGTGGAGTCTGCTTGGGATTCTCTCTCTCTCTCTCTCTCTCTCTCTCAAAAATAAATAAATAAACATAAAAAAAAGAATATACGGTTGACTCTTGAACAACTCAGGGCTTAAGGGCATCAATTGTGTGCAGCCAGAAATCCTCGTGTAACTTTGGACTCCCCCCAAAACTCAACTACTAATAGCCTGTTGACCAGATGCCCTACTGATAATGCAAATAGTTGATTGATACATATTTTGTATGTTGTATATACTGTAGTCCTAAAATAACGCAGAGAAAAGAAAATGTCATTTCTATGCTTGGATGGATACAACTTTGAAAGAACTGACTGGTTTAGTAAAAGAAGTCTACCCACCCAGAAGCTAGAAAGAAGGGCACACGCTCCAATTTTGCAATTGTTTTTACAGATCCTGAAACGCCTGGCTGTCGAGCAAAGCGGGTTGGCCGCACCATGTCCGGGAGGAAGGGGACTCATGACTCCATGACCCTACAGTCACAATATTCCAAATAGGAGACTATCTGGGCGTAGCCATCACCCCTCCAAATGGGGCACCGCCTCCTTCAGGGTGCATGAGGCCATATTAAATTTTATTTACTATTTCTTGAATTGTTTTGCGTTCGGTTATGTAAAATAAACTTTTCCCTCCCCTCATCATTGCCATGAAGCCTTTAGATTCTAAACAAATCGCAACGCGTCTGTTTAGGAATTCGATTTGGCGGGGCGCCTGGGTGGCGCAGTCGGTTAAGCGTCCGACTTCAGCCAGGTCACGATCTCGCGGTCCGTGAGTTCGAGCCCCGCGTCGGGCTCTGGGTTGATGGCTCAGAGCCTGGAGCCTGTTTCTGATTCTGTGTCTCCCTCTCTCTCTGCCCCTCCCCCGTTCATGCTCTGTCTCTCTCTGTCCCAAAAATAAATAAACGTTGAAAAAAAAAAATTTAAAAAAAAAATTTCAAATTTGAAAAAAAAAAAAAAAAAAGGAATTCGATTTGGCTGTGTTGGATATTAATAGAAAGTGCACATATTTTTGGTCCTTCCATAAAATATGAAGATAAGTGCTCTTAGCATCCTATATTAAACTGTGTTGTTACATATATGTGTGCAATCAAAAAACAAATCATAAGGAAAATACATTTATAGTGTGTACTGTGTCTATTGAAAAAAACCCACATGTAAGTGGACCCAAGCAGTTCAAGTCACGTTGTTTAAATGTCAACTGTATTAACTTCATTCTTTGATGACAAAGTTTAGACTTCAAGGCCAAGGAATTATTACCAAATGTTTACTCAAAGGTGTATCATTTATGGTATTTCTGACTGCTCTCATAAAAGGCTCTGAAGACGGAAAAGCAAAAAGATGAGTTCACTCACCTACATGTGCACACAGCCAGACCCACATTCACATGCCCTCCTGCATAGATATTAGAACACGCAGTTTACTTGGCTGTTTTTAACAATGACTTACCGTAAAAGAAATAAGCCGTTGTAGACTTCTCAGGGGTTCCTACAGAACTGAGTCGTCCTTCAGAGAAATAGTCTGCATTATGAATAACAGTTGAATATTGCGTTAACTGTTAATGTAGTAGATATTCTAAACATTTTGGTCTTGACCGATCGTTTTTAGTAGCTTAGAGAAATACAGATAACTAATGCCTGGGCTTATTGGAAAGAGCACCAGCTCTAAAGCCAGCCATTGAGTGGCACCCTGTGGCATTAGACAAGTTCACGTGAGGCTGGAGATGTGTCCCTCAGGCCCTGGGGTAAGGGTGGGGGGTCTGCTATGCTGCACTGTGCTCGGTCGTTCCACCCACCCTCACCTCCTCTGGAGAAAGATTTCCTCTGTGAGCTGGGCAGGGGCCCACATGCATTACGCATGAGGCTGCCTGCACAGACAAGCCTGTGCGGTCTTTGAATACAAGTCCCATAATAACAGCTATCCCTTATATAGGAGCGTTTACAAGTCAATTAAAAAAAAATCTCAGCTCATTCAAAGAGAAACAAACGTCTTCCCCCGGAGTAGATGGAGGAAAGAGGGCTCCTACTGGTCTGGCCTCACAGCCTCCCCACGCCCACCCCCCCATCCTGTACTCTCTGCCCTGCCCCTCTTCCTCCTTCTTAGGGGTCCTGTCCCTCCTCTGTCCCTCCTCGACAGCACCCTCCTCCGGCTTCCCAGATCCACTGTGACATGGAATGCTGCTATATAGCTCTTCCCTTTTTCCTCCTCTCTCTCTTTTTGTTAATTTAAAAAATTTTTTTTATCTTATTTTATTTTTTAAATTTACATCCAAGTTAGTTCCCATATGGTGCAACAATGATTCCAGTAGATTCCACGATGCCCCTTACCCATTCAGCCCGTCCCCCCTCCCACAACCCCTCCAGTAACCCTCTGTTTGTTCTCTATATTTAAGAGTCTCTTATGTGTTGTCCCCCTCCCTGGTTTTACATTATTTTTGCTTCCCTTCCCTTGTGTCCGTCTGTTTTGTATCTTAAAGTCCTCATATGAGTGAAGTCACAGGGTATTGGTCTTTCTCTGACTTACTAATTTCGCTAAGCATAATACCTTCTAGTTCCGTCCACTCCTCCTCTCTTAAAGCGTTTAAATTATAAGGACAAAAAATATCTAATTAAAATGTGGTGGCACCTTGTATCGCAGAGTGGCCTTGGCCTTCTTTCCAGCCCAGAGACTCTTCCAGAATCTTGCCTTGCTCTATCGAGATATGGAGACCCCCTCCTCCCCGTGAACCTGGAGGGGATTGCTGACCCCTGCCAGCGAGAAGGTGGCAGAGGGGATCCTGGGTGGCTTCCGAGGCCACACGGCTGCCACAGCCCGGGATGCTGGCTGTGAGGACGCCACCAGCAGGCTGTGGGGAAGCACCCGCTCGCACGGACAGAGAGACAGAGAGACGCCTGGAGAGGCCCATCTGGACGGGAGCCGAGAGCCAGCGGCGGCCGCCTGTGGGTGACCCGGGCCCCCTGGCCTTGGCCTCTTCCAGCTGAGGCCTGCTGTCATCACAAGGCGGGGCCGGTCATCCTGTCGTGGCCTGTCTGGACCCGTGGCCCGCAAAGTTAGTGAGGTTAATGAATGGCTGTGCACCCCACTAAGTTTTCTGTCGTTTGTTCCCAGCCCTGGAAAGTGGGACAGATAGATGGTTCTCAGCGCAGGGAGCTACGGAAGGGGGCAAGGAGGGAAGCCAGGATTCTTTGAGAGGAGTTGTTCTGTAGATTTAACTTCGGAACAGTGCTTTAGGCAACAGTTTAATTCTTAGAAAGGCAGCCTCTAGTAATTAAAAGCAAAGTGGAAGAAACGTGAGTTGGTATTGAATAGTTGTGTACCCACATGGAAGAATTCTTTGAAGCCACTTTATTTTTTTAGAAGTTTATTTATGTATGTATGTATTTACTTATTTATTTAGAGAGCGTGTGCGAGAAGGAGAGGAGTGAGGAGAGAAGGAGAGAGAGAACCCCATGCAGGCTCTACACTGAGTGCAGAGCCAGACGTGGGGCTCGATCCCACCAACTGTGAGATCGTGACCTGAGCCGAAGAAGTCAAGAGTCAGGTGGTCAACCGACTGAGCCACCCCGACACCGCTGAAGTCACTTGAAACCCAGTGATTGGACTGTGCTTCCCAGTGGGACACATCCTAAGGCAGAAAGAGCTGGGAAGGCACCCAGCTGTTCCCAGCGCCCCTTTTGGTAGTAAGTGCACGGCGCTGTTGCTGAGAAACTAAGAAAACAGATACACAAAACAAGTCGAGAAGGATATGAACGGCACTGGGGATGTTTTAAGAACAAGAGAAAGACGGAGAAAGTAAGACTTACAGAGATTAAGAAATGTGCTCAAAGTTAAGCAGAAGTTCTGGCATTCTAGATCCAAATTGTGAATCTTATTACCAACTCAACGTATATTTTCTTTTCTTTTCTGTTTTTGTTTGTTTGTTTTAGTTTATCTACTTATTTTGAGAGAGACAGATTGTGCTTGAGTGCCCAAGCGGGGGAGGGGCAGACAGAGAGGAAGGGAGAGAGAGAGAATCCCAAGCTGACGGCACAGAGCCCAACACGGGGCTCGATTTCATGAACCGTGAGATCATGACCTGGGCCAAAATCAAGAGTCAGACACCTAACCCACTGAGCCCCCCAGGCGCCCCTCAAGTATATTTTCTGTAAAAAGAGAACACAAAGCCAACCAAACAAAAACCTTGTTACCTTTCCACTGAACCGTCCCGGTGGTGGTGACCAGCTGGGACCAACCCGCGCCACGACTGGAGAACCCCAGCTTCCAGGCCGGGAGAGAAGACTGGTCACCGAAAGCCCGGAGCACGGTGACACTGGAGAGAGAGGGGACGCTGTCGAATACCGCCCAGCTCAGGAGCGTACCTGAGGGCTCCCCTTGGCAGAATCATACTTCTCCGAGCATCAAAAAAATCAGAGTGGCAGTGCGTTAATACGCATTAAATACGTTAAAACCCGTGAATGCTTCAGTCCTTCGGGGACCGCGATGAAACCAGTCCAGTATCCCAAACACCTGTGATGAACGAGTGAAAGTCACTCGTTCACTCTTCCTCGATGAAGCACACATCTGATTCATCAAATAATTGATCAGGAAAGTTCTTTATAGAGTTGCGGCTAAAAAAAATGAAGAAGGAATAATAATACTACGATATTGCCATTTTGAACCCAAAATAAAATAACACACCTGGCATTGAGCGTCAGCAGAGGCTCAACCAGTAGAGGAGAAGCAGAGGGGCATTTACAGGGGTCGGATGGGTATGCAGACCCCTGCAGCCATGCTCAATGTCAACATCAGAAGAGACAGACAAGGGGATGTGACGTCCTCTGGATTCCACACGGCAGGACACCCGCCGTGCCATCTGGGTAACAGCCTGGCCCCAGTCTTGCACTTCTGTGTATCTTGCTTTCGAGTCATTTGGTGTTAATGGCTTTTTCTTTGTAAAATTCCCCTGTATCATGAAAAAACGTCTCCCCGTTGCTCTTTGCCGTGGATTCCACATCCGTTAATGTGCACCCTGCTTCTGCTACTGCTCTTTGTTGAAAGGCCTCCCGAGCCCTCGGGCAGAGATCTGTACTCAGAGATCTTAGTCCTGGAACTTTTTGCCCTGTCCCCAGGCCTTGCGGAGGCCCAAATCCAGGACATACGTTTACGTCTGTCCGTTTGTTTGGTTTCAGCTTTAAAGAAAATGCATCATGGGTTCACTTCCGAGTCAAATTTAGGACGGACGGGCTCATGTTGTTACTCTGTTTTCTTCTTTTGGTATATCTTTGTGTTTCCCTTTCGTCCCTTTCAAGTATGTATTTGGCCACAGATTAAAAAGGGGACTCTAGTCTAAGTCCTTCGGAATACAGCTCGTCATTAAAGCAATCTACCCTTTGCCGCGGGGCTGATTTCGATCTGCAAAGCCGGCCCAACCACAAAATAGTTTACGTGGACCAGACCAAGATGGTGACTCACAGTTTGTCTTAACTGGCTTAAAGTAAACAGGGGTTCATCATAATTCGGCTTTCATCATTGTCTTAAAAGGTCTATGTCACGGGGGAGTCATTTCGCTCGTCATTAATTAATCCCCTTACCTGCGTTAATACAGCATCGAACGCAGCAGGGGAAGCCAAGAGTTCGGGGTGCCGGGGACCCGCGGAGGCTGCCTCCTGCCAGGCCAGCGGCAGGTCTGGGGCCTCGAAGGGCCACCCGGTGTGTGGGCTCTGAAACCAAAGCCATGCTCTTTCCCCATCGTTCTTGGCCTGTCTGCCGGAGGCCCTCCGCGTCCAATCCTATCCGTTCAAAACATGAGGCATGACGACCACAGTTAATAATGCGCTATGTCACATTTGAAAGCGGCTGACAGAGTAGATCTTAAAAGTTCTCATCCCAAGGAAAAGAAATGTGTAACCCTGAGGCAGACAATTAACACGCACTTGCTAAGGGATAAATGCAGCCCTGCTTCATCCATTCAGCCAAAAGCCTCCTGTTCACAGATGGCCCCTCTAGAGGCTGACGGACAAAACAAAAAAACTTACATTTACACAGCCATTTCCGGATTAGAGAGCGTTTTGCTACAATTATCTTCTTCAGTCTTCCCACACGCCAACAGGCAGGCCCAGGGGGTGCTTGCGTCCACGTCTCAGAGGAGGAACCTGGGCCATGAGAAGCTGGGCAGGTGTAGGAGAGAGGTCCCTGCTGGGCGAGCCCGGTGTCCTGAGTCCTCAGAGACTTTTCTCTCCTGCACCACAGAAGTTCTGGAAAATACTTCAGAAATGTTACTGGGGCGCCTGGGTGGCTCAGTTGGTTGAGCATCCAACAGCGGCTCAGGTCATGATCCCGCGGTCTGTGAGTTCGAGCCCCGCGTCGGGCTCTGTGCTGACAGCTCGGGGCCTGGAGCCTGCTTTCGATTCTGTGTCTCTCTTTCTCTCTCTGCCCCTCCCCTGCTCATGCTCTCTCTGTGTCTTTCTCTCTCAAAAAAGAAATAAACATTGAAAAATTGAAAAATGATAAAACTGAGAAACGATTAGCTGCGGTGTGGACTCTGAATTGCTTGTGCTCCGTCCCCTTGGAAGACGTCGCTCTGTCTGGAATTCTGAACACATCGCTTGTCAACGTGCGGCAGGCGGAATAACGGCCCTGGAAGGCCTCCACCTCCCGTTCCCCCAACCTGGAAATACGTTGCCTGACTTTGCAAAAGGGACGTTTGCTGATGTGCTTGTTGGGGACGCTGAGGGGAGATACCGCGGCGGAAGAGAGTCAGGGGGACACGGCATGGAAAGGACTGACCCCGGTGCTGCTAGCTTTGCGGACGGAAGGGGACTTCTGAGCCAAGGAACGCGGAAAGTCCAGGCAACAGGTTCTCCCCTGGCGCCTCCAGAGAGGACCTCCGTCCGGTGCGGTACCTTGGTCCCAGCCAGGGGGACGCCGTCAGGCTGCATTCGTGGCGTCGGCCCCCGGTTTGCGGTACTTTGTCACGGCAGCGATGGGAGGTTCGTACGGCACGCGTGGATTTGGAACGTCACGCACCGGAGGTTTGGACCACGATGGTGCACCGGAATATGGGCAGGTTTCCCCGTACAAGAGATGGGGACGTGTTCGTTGTCCGGCATCCGAGAGTCACCTTCCTGAATATCACACTGACCTCCTCAGACGGCTCTTTATTTTTTATCTAATTTTTTTTTTAATTTTTTTTTCAATGTTTATTTTTGGGACAGAGAGAGACAGAGCATGAACGGGGGAGGGGCAGAGAGAGAGGGAGACACAGAATCGGAAACAGGCTCCAGGCTCTGAGCCCTCAGCCCAGAGCCCGACGCGGGGCTTGAACTCCCGGACCGCGAGATCGTGACCTGGCTGAAGTCGGACGCTTAACCGACTGCATCACCCAGGCGCCCCTCAGAGGGCTCTTTAAACGCTAGGGAGCTTTCGGTGTCCACGGCAGATGCCAGCTTTCCAAAAGTTTCATTTGAAACCTCCACGGTCACCGTTGACAACGAGTGTCGTTTTGCTTGAAGTGACCGCCTGAACGCCATTCGTTTCGGGGGGGAAACTGGCTTCTAAATACTGAAGTCTGAGTCAGTGTCTTATCTGTCAAGTTGTTCTTTCAAATAAAAATGCATTTCAGCCGGCAGCTCAGCCCCCGTGTGCTTTGCGGGGGGACAGCGAAACACTGCCCGGTGTGGTGAGGGGCTGTCCACTCTGTGGCCCTACAGGGTTTGACACCCCAAGACGGCGCCCCACAGAGAGGGGACATCTTTGTTATCCAGAGCAGGAGAAGGCTTCCTATTCTCAAGACTCCTTTTCGGGAGGCTCAGTATTAGGAAGAATAATCCTTGGAAGGCGGGCACACGGAAATCGGTCTTAAATCTCAGCCACCCCCTACAAGGTGTGCCCGCATCCCCCAGGGTTCGAGCATCCTTTCTGTGACCTGCTGGCCCAGAGGCTTTGCTTCATAGACTGAGGGTTCCTGGGGAATGCCCTTGACAACATTCTGTTTTGTGTTTTTTTTGGTCTGTTATATATGGGTGGGGGGAGAGGGTGTGAGCAGTGGAGGGGGGCAGAGGGGAAGAGAGAACCTCAAGCAGGCTCTATGCTCAGCATGGAGCCCAACGACAGGGCTCGATCCCAGGACCCCGGGATTGTGATCCGAGCCGAGATCAAGAGTCGGATGCTCAACCGTCTGAGCCACCCAGACGCCCCTAACATTATTTTATTAAATTTTATTATTTATGCATTAAGTCATTTATTAATTTTATTAAGAGGCGTCTGGTAGAACACGAGGGCTCAGAGTTAGCACGGTGGCAGGGTGGCTGTGAGTGGCCTCCGTCCGCAGTCACGAAGGAAGCCACGGTCACTCTAATGGTTGTGCTGCCTGGGCCGAGTTTCACGCAAGTTCCCGGCACCAGCAGCAGTGACCCAGTCCTTTGAAGTACGGATAACGGAGAGCAGGTGACATTAACCCAGGAAGTGAGAAGCGTGTGTGAGGAGACGCGTGCTTTGGGACCGAAGACCACTGATTGCTTCCTATCTTTTCAGAGATGGCATTTGCTGGAGGCTGACCCCTGAGAAAAACCGAGAGGCAGCTCGTTAAGAAGGACACGGAATGTGGCTCTCGACACTGAGGCTGATCTGCATCTCGCAGCAGAGGGAAGCTGGGTGTTTGTACTCAAGGAGTCCCGCAGGAGGACGGGCAGCTGCCTCTGGGGGTGGGGGTGAGGAACGTGCAGAAATCAGAGCTACCCTGAGCACCGGCTCATGCTCCTCCGGCTGGAGGGACCCATACATGGAAACCGTGCGCGATTATTCACTGCTATTAAATACAGATCTGTGTGTGTTGCAGGATCGTTGCAAACGCGGGAGGGAGGAGCGTGGTGGGATGGAGGAAGAGGTCAAAGTTCGGCACCCAGTGTCGCCGTGTGCTGGCCTTGGGCTCTCGGGCCCTCCTAAGTCCAGGGGCGCGGCCCCCGGCTTGCAGCCTGCCCTGTGGGGCTCGCCGATCTGTGGCTATGAGTACATGGAAGTCACGCGTGGGCAAGGACTGGGTAAATGCAAGTGAGAAGAAAAGGGTGGTCTCAGAAACAGGCACCGTTTCCCTAGGCCAAAGTCTGCCGACCGGCCTAACCCCTCACCACCACCCGCGCCCAGCCTTGACATCCACAGGGCCCGTTCTGTGCCAGCCACGCCCCCTCGGTTGTTTTCCCTCCAGGCTCAGGACCAGGTCTGAGTGTTTGCTACTTTGCTGGGTGGGCAACCACCCACGTTCTGCAGCGTGGACCAACGATTCTATCATGCCCACGGGCTGGGTGGAAAGGCCCATTTGGACGGCTGTCCCGAGTGGCGTTTGAGGCTCCGTTGGTACCTGAGGCCTCGGGCGGGAAGGCTCAAGCCGCTTTCGGTCTGTTCCCATGACTGGGCCCTGAGGCGGCCGGAACTGGAGGACGCACTTTCCACCTGCCCCCCACCCCCCTCCCGCCCCTGGGAGGAGGGAAGGCCCAGCCGGCACTGTCACCAGAGCCCCTCCCCGTGGCTTCCCCGTGGCCTCTCGGCCCAGTCGGCTCCTCCCAGCGTGGCAGGGGTTCCAGGAGTCTCTGTACTGTTCTCCCTGGTGGCCGGACCAATTTGCATTCCCACCCACAGTGCAGAGGGCTTCCTCTCCACGCACTGGCACTCGTCACACTCACACTCCTTTCGGGTCCTTTGGGTAACAGCCCTTTTGACAGGTGCGAGGTGGCATCTCACTGTGGTTTTCCTCTGTCGTGTTGACCACCTTCCTTTCTGTTCCTGTTTTGGTTTGCTTAGACATGTGAGCAGCTCTAGGATATCACCTTGACCGACAAACAGGGCTGGAGCCCCGAGCTCTCTGCGATTATTATTATTATTATCCATTCGATGTTACTCAGGTAATTCAACAATATAATGAGGCATCGAAGCTTAGGGAAGGCTGCTCCTTCAAAGTGAGAGACTTCTTTAGGAGCAGATATGGACCGAAATGCGGATGCTGTCATGACATGTAATTGTGCATGGGCGTGTGTGTGCACATCTCTCCTCAAGACCGACATGGCTTCCAAGCTGAATTAGATGCTTTCTTGAAACTTAACAAAAAAGAATGTGATACAAACACAGGAGGATATGTTCTACCTAGTGATTGACCTCTCTAGTTAATTTCACCGTTTAAGATTAAAATATCCCAAGGCAAGATTGTCCTTACTCATCAGTCAGTATGGGAGAACATTCTAAGGGAAAGGTTGTCTTCCTTCCCTCCATTTATATTCAAAAGGTGGTCAATTACCATTTGTAGGGCTCTTGACCATTTAGCTATTATGTAACTTATTACTCCACACAACAAATGTTGAATATATGAGCTTGATTCAGTATATACTGGCTCACACCCTAAATTTTAAAGATGAGAAAGTTACCAACCCCCAAGTTAAAATCTTTCAAGCTGCATGAAATGGCTGATTGTCTATCAGAATAATACGTTAATTAACTGTACTGGTAGTCTCTGTGTCATGACATTTGGGAGCCAGGGGCTTTGCCACATGAAAATTACAATATACGGTAAACACAAGAAGTGAATGTTAACTATGACACTAACAACACTTGAAACAGCACTTGTTACAATGTTTTCACCTAATGAAGAAATATTTTTAAAGAAAGACAAAAAAATTTATATAGAGATAAAAGTGGGGCATACTTTGTGTCTAATATTTAAAATATTAATTTCTTTTCTATCCTTTAACATTATTTAAAAAATTTTTAATGTTTATTTTTGAGGTGGGGGGAGGGGCAGAGAGAGAGGGAGACACAGATTCCCAAGCAGGCTCTAGGCTCGAGCTGTCAGCACAGAGCCCCACTCAGGGTTCAAACCCACAGACCGTGAGATCATGACCTGAGCCGAAGTCGGACGCTCAACCGACTGAGCCCCCCAGGCGCCCCTACATTTATTTATTTTTGAGAGACAGAGAGAGACAGCGTGAGCAGGGGAGGGGCAGAGAGAGAGGAAGACACAGAATCCCAAGCAGGCTCCAGGCTCCAGCCGTCAGCACAGAGCCCGACGCGGGACTTGAACTCACCGACCGCGAGATCATGACCTGAGCCACCCAGGTGCCCCCGGAGTAAAAGTTATTTTAAAATATTACAGCGTTCCTCTGTTTGGAAGCATGACTTTCTGGCATGATGTACTACTTACAGGATTATTTTTTATCCTCTTTTTTTTTCTTGTAACGACTCTGCATGGGGTTTCACCTTCATCCTTTTCTGTTAGGCGTCTTTGTGCAACACTAGTTTTCCTGAACACGTGGAAGGGAAGACTTACTTAGGGTGGTTTTTCTCATTTTATCGTTTTCTCTCTCCTCTGCTGTTGACTTCACCATCAGTGAAAATTAGTAAAAGGAAACTTCGCTTAGGCCAGTAGGGGGAGCTCTCAGCCCCTACCACTTGGCATCATTTGCAGACCCAATAGGAAGAGAGCCCCTGGCGAGTTCATACCCCCTTCGCTACTAATTTAGCGCCCCTGCAGAGGAAGAAAATCTTCCCCCTCCCCCTAGCAACTGTCCAGCCAATGAGAGGCAGTCGTCGTTCAGCCAATGAGAAGCCTTTGAAATCCCAGTGTACTCCAATCCGCTTTTGGTTTACAACAGCCCCTCCTCCTCGCCTTTGGTCCCTGAAACGTGCGACTCTTTCTTTCTGTGGACCTGCGTGTGGTTTTGCCGTAGCTTGCTTGGCCTGGATTGCGGTTCTCTGCTATTTTCCTGAATGCACTTGTTTTTTGCTAGTAAAATGACAGTTTTATTTTTTTAAGGTTCACACTTAGGCCCAGGCAAATTCCAGTAAGTGTTTTCGAGGAACTTGATAAGCTAATTTACCATCTTACCTGGATGAGTAAGGGCCCAGCCAAGAAGAGCCACAGCATTCCTGAAAAAGAAAAATAAAGTGGAAGATCGCCCTGTCACACACCAAGCCCTATTATACAGTTATAGTGACTTACCTGTGTTACCGGGGTAGTTACAGGCCGACATGCAAATGGGACAGAATAGAGACTTCCGGGGAGAACTCATGTATGGAACGGTGATTTATGTTGGAGACCGCGTTGCCGGTAAGCGGGTAAAGACGGGCATCTTCAACATAAATAACAGCGCGATAATTGTTTATGTATGTGGAAAAGTGAAATTTGATCCCTCCCGCACTCCGTCCACAAAAATCAATTTCAGATTGGTTAAGGATTTAAATATGAAATGCAAAACCTTAAAACTTTTGGAAGAACACATTGAATAATAAGTTTCTAATCTTGGGTTACATTAGGATGTTTGAAAAACAAAGCCCCAAAAGTAGGAACCATTAAACGATGGTAAACAGAACGACATTCACATGTAAATTTTCTGCAAACGCAAAGAAACTGAAGAGGTAAGCCACCATCTGCCACGCACACAACCAGCAAAGGGTTGGTGTCCGTAACATACAAAGAACTTCTGGAAATCGGTCAGCAAAACACCAGCTATGTGAAAATGGGGCAACAAGAATCTCAGAAGAGTGGCTGCGTGTAGCTCAAGCAGGTGAGAAGACACGAAACCTCAATAGTCACTGGGGAAGTGCAAATTTAAAACACAGGCCAAAAGCAGGGGGCGCCTGGGTGGCTCAGTCGGCTGAGCGTCCGACTTCGGCTGGGGTCATGATCTCCCAGTTCATGGGTTCGAGCCCCGCGTGGGGCTCTGTGCCGACAGCTCGGAGCCTGGAGCCTGCATCAGATTCTGTGTCTCCTTCTCTCTCTGCTCCTTCCCTGCTCATGCTCTGTCTCTCTCTGTCTCAAAAATAAATAGAAAAACATTAAAAGGATTTTTAAACACAGGCCAAAAGCAAACAGGAGTTTGTCATATGTGTTGCAGGATTTTTTTTTTTTTTTACCTCAACACCCAGATTCGTCCTCGCTGCTTCGAAGAATGAACAGGTGGACACAGAACAAGCAGCAGGCATAGGTTTATTAGAAAGGGAGAATATTGGGGCGCCTGGGTGGCTCAGTCAGTTAAGCGTCCGACTTCAGCTCAGGTCACGATCTCGCGGTCCGTGAGTTCGAGCCCCGCGTCGGGCTCTGGGCTGATGGCTCAGAGCCTGGAGCCTGCTTCCGATTCTGTGTCTCCCTCTCTCTCTGCCCCTCCCCCGTTCATGCTGTGTCTCTCTCTGTCTCAAAAATAAATAAATGTTAAAAAAAAAAAAAAAAAAAGAAAGGGAGACTATTAGGAAAGCTCTCGCTACAGAGACGGGGCATTGAATGCCCTCGCACTGTAGGCAAGGGTCCTTGTTTTAGAAGATTCTGGTCAGCCCTCCCCCCCTCCCTTCCCTCGTGTTCTCTCCCAGGTCCCACCCTTATTGGCTTGATAGCTCTGGGCGCTGGGAGGTCCGTTCCTGATTGGCTCGTCTCGGTTGTATGAAGGCTGGTCTATGGCCATATCATTCCTTGTGGGTCATATGTTTCATGGTCTATTTCTTATTTTTAGTTAGATCTTTTGTCAAATTCCTGAGGGGAACCTGAGGGGGAGTAGGTGGGGTCTGTTTCATGCTGGAGAGGAACCTTACCCTTGAGGGGGTCTGCAGTGGTCAGACCCTCCCAGCATTGTTCCAAAATGTGTTTTTCTCCACCCAGGGACCTCAGGTCCCAACCTTTCCCCCTCTGCCTATTTTACCCTATCTTTCGCCATCATATATGTGCATATACAAATACATGCGAAAGACATTTTAAGAGGCTAGAGGGTTCTTTCAACGGATATATCCCGATCTTTGTGTGTTGTGTGTATTTTAACGTTCTGGAGTATTTTGTAGAGTCGCCAACTGAATGAGCCCACTTTTCGATTTCACTCACGTTAAAGAAAATCAACGCACATCCATTTTGGAATTAAAATAGTACTGGCATCTCATGGTTTTAATCCATCTGTTTTAGTCCTAACACATTGCTCAAATGCCGAGCTTCAGGGTCAAAGCTATTTAACCAATGGCTGAAAACAGTGAATCAAAAGCAGTAGCAATTCAAAGTAATTTTTAAAAATCCCGATTCTTCAAGTCTGAGTCGCACACGGCTCCTGAAGCCCAGAGAATGTGTATTTCCAAGGTGTGAATGCACCACACACTGATGCGGTACCAAAGCTCTGGCTTCTGGACCAATCAACCATGGGGAGATATGCACTTGGCAACAAAAATGAGTAAATTTGTAAAGAGGAGAGGCACCCGGCTGGCTCGGTCGGTGGAGCGTGTGACTCTTGATCTCGGGGTTGTGAGTTTGAGCCCCACGCTGGGTGTGGAGATCACTTAAAAAAAATTTTTTTTTCATCTAAAAATAAAATAAACTCAAAAAGAGGGCTATGCTAAATAAATACTCAGAAGTAGTGGAAAGAAGAAAAACACTTTCGCGTTGTTCTCGGTATTGAAGAATACCTAGTTTACAGGCACCGGTTAAAGGGAGGGTCCATTAACTGATACCAGTGGCCATCAGCCTCCAGGTCCCGCCTTTGAGCAGCTAGCGAAACAGGCTGAGAAAGGGGACCGCTGCCGTTTGTCCTGGTCCACACTGCCCTCTGGTGGCATCGACTGTGTCTTTGGGAGGGTGGAAGCAACTTTCCTAGTTCTTGCGTTCCTACCGCCTTCATTCAATTTTTCTGTTCTATTTTAGCTAATTAAGTTACGTCATATGAATTTTGTAATGCTAAAGAATCAGGAACTTTCTATGCCAAGAGCATGCAGGTGGGGTGTCTGAAGGAATTTCCCTACGGTAGCCTCCAGAATTCATTCTCAGAATCTAGGTAGAGAGTTTGCTTTTGTGGCTCATTCCTGTCTTTCAAACCATCTTCTGTGCCCGTTCATTTCTGCAGCCCGAGTACAGACCCTTCTTTTCTTTTAAAGCAAGTTGTCTTTATTTTTAGGGGTCAATCAGAGCTACATCGAGTAAATATATATTCGCACAAAAACTCGACTTGTGTGTTGAAGCAGCCTTATACATGAAAACCCAAACTGGAGAATAGCCTGTGTGTCCATCAGTCTATGAACAGATACATAAATAAATGTATCCATACAATGGAGTATTACTCAGTAGTAACAGTAATTCATTCATCGCTGCTAAGAAACGAAGTCAGACACCTACTACAACATTGATGATCCTTGAAAACATTATGCTAAGTGAAACTTAGCAGAAACAGGAACTCACATGTTCTATGATTTCATTTATAGACATAGATCAGAATAGGCAAAATCACAGAGACCTAAAGCCCATCGGTGGCTGCCTCGGGCTTCCGTGACTGCTAGCGGGTGGGGGAATTCTAGTGGGGAGGACAGAAAAATTCGAAAAGTAGAATAGGGTGATGTTGCCCACTTTTGTAAATATGCTAAAATCATTGAATTGTACGCTTTAAATGAATGAATGCATGAAATGTGAATTACCCCTCGATAAAGCTGTGAAAAAAGAGTGATTTGTTGAACAGCTTGGATAAAACAAAACGACAAGCTGTGCATTTGCAATGTTCTCCGACAAAACACGGAGACGAAATTCGAGAGGACAAGAAGCCAGGTGGGAAGCACATAATCAGTAACACATTCAAGGGCATCTTTTCCATTGTTTCCTTTTAAATGTTTTTTAACCCAGGGGCACCTGGGTGGCTCAGTTGGTTAAGTGTCGGACTTCAGCTCAGGTCATAATCTCACGGTCCGTGAGTTCGAGCCCCGTGTCGGGCTCTGGGCTGACAGCTCGGAGCCTGGAGCCTGCTTCTGATTCTGTGTCTCCCTCTCTCTCTGACCCTCCCCCGTTCATGCTCTGTCTCTCTCTGTCTCAAAAATAAGGAAACGTTAAAAAAATAAAAATTAATAAATGTTTTTAACCTTTAATCCATCTGCTTTGGTGAGATATGAAAATTAATAAATTATTAGCTCTCTTACCTCTGAAGACAACCAGTGAATCATTTTCCATTTCTTCCTCCTCAACTCGAGGCTTTTTGGGGACATCCTTTGACTTCAGTGGTATGTTTCCCTTCAATTACTAAATAAATTTTAAGCAACAGTATTGAAAAACCGTTGACGAATGCACAGATAGTGGTGTCTTCAGCCTCAAGTTGCTCAAGGACATTAGTGTCTTTGCACAGAGCTCCTAGCAGATTGTCTTTGCCATAGGAAAATCACACCCATTGGAGGGGAAATTCCCTCCTTGTCAACTGCTCTCTGGGAGTAGAGGAGGAGGTCCCTTTACTCTTTTGATAAAGAAGCCATTGAAATGATGCCCTGGTGACTTAGAAAGTTTTCTTCTAAAGCTGCTAAAAGAAACAAAATGGAGAACTGTGGTTTAGCCGAAAGAGGAACTCTAGCTGCTGACCCAGAAAAGCCCACATAAAAGCTGGCTTCTCCTGGTCCACTGGGCTGGTCAGAGCTGTTCCCCTCCCCCTCCCCATGGCTTCTGGTCTCCACTTCCTCCCTCCCCTCCCCCACCCCTTTCTCTCTTCCCCTCCCTCCCCTCCCCCACCCCTTTCTCTTCTCCCCTCCCTCCCCTCTCTTCCTTCACCCCTTACTTCCCTCTCCCCCACCCCTTCCTCCCCTCCCCCCCTCTTCCACTCCTCCCTCCCCTCTCTTCCCTCCTCCCACCCTTCCCTCTCCCCCCCCCCAACTTCCTCTCTGTGCCTCCCCTTCCCCATCCCTCCCTCCCTCCCTCCCTCCCTCCCTCATTTATTGCTGTCTCCTCAGGAAGGGCTCATTGAGCCCCGGCCACATGCTGAGGATATGGTCCTCTGGCTGGGCTGCTTTCCCTGCTCCCTTCTTACTTAGCATGTTCCCAGAGCTCCTGTGACGTCAGCTACTGACCGGCCGGCCCTGGGGGTATTAGGCAAAGCCCCTCCCTCTCTCCCTCATTTCAGCCGGCCAACTTGTTGCAGGAAATGGGCCACACCGTTTCATTCCTTGGCTTTGAGTGGATTTGATCTCAGATGCGCATTCTGAGTCCCAGCTGGGTGGCCAGAGGAATGGTAACAATGATAATAAAGATAAGAGACGACATGCGTGGTTACTGTGCAGAGTTTACTGATTTAATTACAGAGCTTAATGATGGCTCATTGTAGACAGTAAATGACAAGTTTTTATTGAAGTCCCTCCGTATACATACTACTATACCGGGTAACAATTTTCACAAAAGAAAGAAGTGTTTTTGAACAAACCTCCTTCTACTGTATTGAATGAAATCTCTCGTAATCTCTGGCTGACTTTTAGAAACTTATATTCTTTTTAAAATTACAATAATTTAATTTTATTAGTTCTTTTATCACACGGCATGTGGCAACATGTTTAAGGAAGTTTGAGCTATCCCGTAAGAAATTAGTGAGCTTTTGGGGCGCCTGGGTGTCTCAGTCGGCTGAGTGTCCGACTTCGGCTCAGGTCACGATCTCGCGGTTCGGTTCGCGAGTTCGGGCCCCACGTCGGGCTCTGTGCTGACAGCTCAGCGCCTGGAGCCCGCTTCGGATTCTGTGTCTCCCTCTCTCTCTGCCCTTCGCCCACTCCCACATGTTCTCTCTCAAAAATAAATAAACATAAAAAAAAAAAAAGTCGAACCCATGTTGTGGTGGACAAAGCCCTGGTGACCCGGTGGCTTCCACAGCCAGGGTTCCGCTTCCAGTGCTGACAAATGGGTGTCCGGCTGCCTCCTGGAGAGCCAACCCTAGGTGTCGATCATTGGTTCCTTCCCCCAATGACACGCCATTACCTGCTGGAACTGCCCCCATTTACTTCTGTCACCGATACGAACTTTGCCTGTGTGCCCCACTTTCCTCCCCACGCACAGCTCTTGGCTCTCCCCTGCCTGAAGTCTACAGGTAGGAATTTCCTCCCCTTTTCTCGCACGTGTCCTGATCCCACGTTCGCCAACACGGGCCACACTCCCCAGCCCTCTCTCTTACTCGTGTTAACCTTTACGTTCGGAATGACCTTTATTTCTGATGGAATTGTTCTCCTTAGGGCCAATCTCAGAAACCAACTTCTCAATAGATCCTTTCTTGATATCAGGAAATAGATGTGACTTCCAACAAGCGGTCTTATGTTACGCGGCCAAACTCTGCGGGACAGGTTGGCACTTCACAGCTGAGGGGCACTTCACAGCTTAGGACTAGAGGCTTTGAGAATGAACAGACAGTATAAACCCTCAGGTCCAGAAGCACAGTGAATGCCAAGATGTGCTAGTAGATGCTTAACAACTGACTCTCCCTTTAAATATGAAGCCCTACTTTATAGCAGTTGCGGATGTCCATAGAGCTTCCTACTGCAGTGGATTTCAAGCTGCGGATGGGATGTCATGGGAGTTTCTGGTTCACGAGGGCTGTTTTTTTTTTTTTTTAATTTTTTTTTTTAACGTTTATTTATTTTTAAGCTAGAGAGAGACAGAGCATGAATGGGGGAGGGTCAGAGAGAGAGCGAGACACAGAATCTGAAACAGGCTCCGGGCTCCGAGCAGTCAGCACAGAGCCCGACGCGGGGCTCGAACTCATGGACAGTGAGATCGTGACCTGAGCCGAAGTCGGATGCTTAACCAACTGAGCCACCCAGGCGCCCCATACGAGGGCTGTTTTTTACACCAGGCCCTGGGGTGACAGTTGGTTGACTTGAACCTGTCATCCTCTTCCCTCAGCTCTTTGATACCATTAAAAAAAAAAAAAAAAAAAATCTGACTCCAGAATCTTTAAAAGTAGCATTTTCCCCATCTCCAATGCTAGAGAGGTGGCCCAAGCCGGGCCCCCCTCCCTCCACGTGTCCTCTCCCACTTTGTCCTATCCACCTGCCGCTGCCCCCGCCAGCATTGAGACCACCCCACTCCCATCAGCAACGGCTCCTCCCTGCCATTTGGCTGGTGAGCCATCCAATTCCGGGGCCCCATCCCTAGGACCTGCTTTACATGACCGAGCCTGGGGTAACTGTCTTGGTTCCAGTGCCCTGGAAGCAGACCCTAAGACATAAATTTGAGAGGGGACCCCAGCAAACGACACAGGGGGGTAGGGGCAATGGGACAAGGCAGGTTGGGATCCCGCAGAGGCTGTGCTATCAGGCAGATTTCTAGTTAACTGGCGCTCAGGTAGGGACCATGGAGGTTAGTGTTAAAGTGCCCTCCCTTCCCCCACTGGGGAGCAAGTCGGGGGGGCCTCATTCACTTACACCAGGGGTTGAGGTGCTCTCAGGAGGGGGTGTTTCCCTGGCACTGCAGGGCTTCCCCAAACACGGGCAGGGCAAGCTCTGGTGGCCAGAAAAGCCCGCAGGCAGATCACCTGGGGGCCGGCAGTTGGAGGATGGTCCAGGGAGCAGGAAAAGATTCATTTCAAAGGCTTGTGGGCTTTGCCTAACAGACCTGTTACACCCCTAATATTGTGAATGCTGTGGATGGTTTTCCGGTCAACCTACAAGGTTTGAAAGATGTAATTAGGGAAAGAATGTAAATTCTTGACAGTATAAAAACAAGAATCAGGGGCGCCTGGGTGGCGCAGTCGGTTAAGCGTCCGACTTCAGCCAGGTCACGATCTTGCTGTCTGTGAGTTCGAGCCCCGCATCAGGCTCTGGGCTGATGGCTCAGAGCCTGGAGCCTGTTTCCGATTCTGTGTCTCCCTCTCTCTTTGCCCCTCCCCTGTTCATGCTCTGTCTCTCTCTGTCCCAAAAATAAACGTTGAAAAAAAAATTAAAAAAAAAAACAAAAAAAAAAACAAGAATCAAACTGACAGCATTAGGACCGGTGATGTGGGGGAGGGAGGGGGCAGGGAGCCGAGAGAGTGCAGATATGCTAATTTTCACATCTCCCAGGGCGGGGAGGCAGCAGGTCATGTGTGAAATGGACAAATGATGATTTAGGTAGACAGTTCAAAGTCACACAATCCCCACCAGTGAAATGAAAAGTAACACAATTTTAAGAATTAGGAGTTGGAAGATAAATTTTTATTCTTTGGAAGACACCATTCCTGGTTGGGTCAAGATGTAAGTGTATAGTGTTTAGACTGATAGGAAAAGAACCAGGGGAACTAAAAGCAGACTTTACGGTGGTTGGGTCTAGAGTGTGGTCCTGGGTGGTGGGTAGGTGAGCAGGAAAGATGTGCACACTTTTACTTTTAATATTTTCCCATTTTGTTTGGATTTTTTGGGTAGATTCCTCAACAAATGTTTTATAAATACTTAATGATGAATAACCTGAGCGTTAGGACAATTGTATTCTGCTAGAAAAGATTTTCTTTTTCAGTTCCAGTTGGTTAACGTACAGTGTGGTATTAGTTTCAGGTGTTCGATATAGTGATTCAGTCCTTCCCTTCCTCACCTTGTGCTCCTGACAAGTGTATTTTGTTCGGATTTGTAATCATCAGTACGCATTACTTCCACGGTAACCAGAACAAATTCAAACACATCCTAGCGTAATTACAAAAACTAGTATTTGGAGCACCCTTACACCGAATACTATGTGGGAATTAAAGAATGAGGTAGAACCTATGTGTACAAAATCTAGAGATGGTCAGGACTTATTAAGTGAAACTAGTAAATTGAAAAGTAAGCGTAGGTTGAAAATTATGGAAGGGGAGAAGTATGTGTGTATGTAACATTTCTATATACAATTTTATTTTATTTTTTTTAATGTTCATTTATTTTTGAGACAGAGAGAGACAGAGCATGAACGGGGGAGGGGCAGAGAGAGAGGGAGACACAGAATCTGAAGCAGGCTCCAGGCTCTGAGCCATCAGCCTAGAGCCCGACGACGTGGGGCTTGAACTCACGGACCGCGAGATCGTGACCTGAGCCGAAGTCGGACGCTCAGCCGAGTGAGCCACCCAGGCGCCCCTCTATATACAATTTTAAAAGACGCTACTGGTGGGGAGAAGAGGCGACCCAGTGAGACCCAGTGAGGGTCCCAGGGTGGGGTTCTAGAATCCGCACCTTTTCTTACCAGTTTCCTCATAGTTCTGGATTTCCTCACCTTCCCAACACGTTATTGCAAAACTATGGAAACATGCAGAGTGTGAGGAACGGCACAGCAGCACGTTGAACGTTCTCGTAAACTGCATTGTACCCCAGTGTAAATATGCACTTTCTCACTGTGCACACACGCATATTCACACGTACACACATGTATTGTTAACCTCAAAAACAGAAGTCACAGGGGCGCCCAGGTGGCTCAGTCGGTTTAAGTGTCCGACTTTGGCTCAGGTCAAGGTCTCCTGGCTCCCGCATTGGGCTTCTTGCTGTCAGCCTGTTAGGTCGAAGCTGCTTCCGATCCTCTGTCCCCTTCTCTCTCTGCCCCTCCTCTGCTGGTGCTCACTCTCTCGATAAATAGATACAACATTAAAAAAACTAGAAGCAAAAAAAAAAAAAAAAAAAACCCCATACAAAGTAGAAGGCAGTTATTTTCACCAGCAAAAACGGGTTTCTTTGGGAATAACAGAGAATTGCAATTTAGGACACGCAAACCTCGGCAAAAGCATAGTAAGTCCTCCAAACAAAGGACGGAACGTTATTTTGTGGAGAAGTGGGGGGATTGGGAGGGGGTGTTTTGAACCAAAGTCCTCTGGAGAAAAGCAGGAGTTCAGGGTGGTGATGATTTCTCACTGGCTGAACTACAGCAGAGGCTGATTTTTTCTAGACGATGCAGTGCAGTTTTCCTTGTTGGGGCCTATGATTGATGGTTCTTTCCTGTTGACCACGTTTCTCTTGAGACCTGCAACTGACAATTCTTCCTATAATTGACACTGAATAGTAAGTCTCCCAGTACCTCCTTTCAGTATATCCGGTACATGCTCCCGGGCTCTCTCCCTGTGACATGTGCGCACACGCGCGCACACACACACACACACACACACAGGGATGTATGCACTGGCTCTATCCGTGAGCGTGTGCACGCACATACATGCATGGAAGTAGAGGCTGTCGGGAAGTGAATGTATATACGTGTGTACGTGTCTGTGCACGCTATCTCTCGGTGAGGGCGTGCACACACACGCATGTTTTCACAAGCTCCTCTTGAAGAGCACATTTACATACAGGCATGCATGCATGTGCGTGCAGGCTCTATCGCGGTGCGCGCGTGCACACACACCCAGACGCATGTGTGCACACAGTTCGGCTCCACCACGGAAGCGAGGCAGACATCAGGACTTTCCCAGCTGCAGTGTGTCTGCAGGGGCAGCCTGCACGCGACACCGGGACCTTCTCAAGCGTCTCGGACACCGACCCTCCACCCGCCCCGCTGCGCCCGGGGCTGAGCAGGACTGGGCGTCCCTTTGGTCGGTGGGAACGCATCCAACCTTCAAAGCACACGATTTATTCATGCCTGCGATGTAGTACAATTTCAATGACGACGCACCGCAGCGCTGAGTCCCCACCCGCACCGCCTCCCTCAAAGCCCCCGCCTCTGCCAGCGGCCCGCGGACAGCCGGGGCCCCGCCCCACCCCTCCCGCAGGCCCCGCCCACCAACGCCCCTGGTCCCGCCCCCGACGTGGGGGCGGGCTCGCGCCGGCGCCGGGGGCGTGGTCTCGGCCGCGTCGCCGCGCGCCGAGCGGATTCGGCGGCGGCCGTTGGCCGTTGGCGCGGCTTGGGCGGTTGTCTTGGAGAAGCAGCATGGCGGCGACGGCGGCCGCGGTGGTGCCGGAGGAGGACACGGAGCTGCGAGACCTGCTGGTGCAGACGCTGGAGAACAGCGGGGTCCTGAACCGCATCAAGGTGGGCCGGGCCGGGCCGCGCCTGGACGCGGGGATGCCGGCCGCCCGCGGGCCGCAGGGCCTGTGCGGGCCGCGGGCGTCACAAAGGGTCGCGGGGCGCGTGGGACCGGCCGCCCGGGCCGCGTCTGGGCCGCGGGGTGGGGGGCGGGGCCCTGCGGGGCGGGGCGGGCGAGCTCGAGGCCGTCCGCGCGGGGAGCCCCCGGGTGGCGCGCGGCGCGCGGGCGAGGCGGTCCCTCCCCCTGCCCCCGGTGCGGGTGGTCGCGGTCCCAGCTGCGGCGTGTCACCCCGGGAGGACTTCTTTCTCCTCGGGCGGCGCCAGAACTAGTTGGCGTGGTCGCGGACGCGAAAGCGGGGCCAGGCCCGGGGGGGGGGGGTGGGTGGACCCCGGGGGAAGGCGGGGGGCGGCGGAGAGAGCTCGCGGGGCGCCTCCTGACCTCCCCGCCGGTACCTGCCCGCCGTTGGTTTTCGTTGTTTGGCCTTTAGACGGTGGGGATGGCGCCCGTGGAACGTACGCCGTATGTATGCGCTTCTTGCCATGAAAATTGCCTTGAAACCCATTTGTGTTCCTTTACCCCCTTTAAAAAAAGGCTGAACTCCGAGCAGCTGTGTTTTTAGCCCTAGAAGAGCAAGAAAAAGTAGAGGTATGAAATCTACAAATTTCAATATTACCCTGTTCGTTGATGTTTGAGTTTTAATTACTTAGAGATCATTCTAAAATGCTGCTTACAGTAGCGTGTAGCTGGCGAGGAGTTTGAGTTATTAAGGATTACGTTTCTTTGCTATTGGAAGGGAGGCAAAATGACTCTCTTGTTGCCTGTATTTTAGATCGTTTGGAGTAATACAAAGAAAGTTAAGGTCTCACGGTAAGTCTGAGGCTGGTGGTAAATCTCAGGTGGTGTAGATCCCTTCCCGTAGGGGAAGTCTGGAGAACAAGGTCATAGGAGCTGCTTGAAGAAATGGTTCCGAGGTCTGCGAGTTCCCGGCAGGATCCTTCAGGACCTTTACTGTGTCAGTGTGCATTGTGAACACCCGCCCGGTGGGGGCACACAGTCTCACCACCACTCTGAATAAGTATTCGGGAACTGGTCGGCGACAGTCGCTCCACGATCAGGGTCTTCACCGTCCTCTGTGGCAAATCCGTCCAATCTCCTTACCTCTTTAGACTTAGGTGCCTGTGGGCCCCCCCCCCCCCCAGACTTCCTGAAGCGCTTCGATTCTTGGCTCTTCTGTGTTTGTCCAGGTGTCCGTCTTCTCTCGGCTGGCCTCTGTTCTTGACTTGTCTGGACCCCGTGGCCCGTGTCTCAGAAACTGCAGCTGCCTCGCCTTCCAGCCATACTTGCGCTGGGAAAAGCCGCGAAGGCCCTTCAATTCAGCAGACTGCTCCCCTCCCTGCTCGTGCACGTGTGTGCTAGAGCGGTCACCCAGCGTGGCCTGCTGCTGTGACTGGCTGCTGGGTGCCGGCCTCGGCCGGGTCCGAGCAGGCCCTGCGCCTCACTCAGCACCTCCCGCTCGGCCCACGCGGACTTCCACCTCCCGTTCCCCCCACTCTCAACGGCCACTCTCGTTTCTTGCTTCACAGGGAAATAGAAGCATCCAGTCCTGACGATTGGTGTGTGCCCCGCCCCCATCTGTCGCTCAGCCCAGGAAAAGCTTGCCCACATCTGTATTTATCTGTGCCTCTTTCCTTCCTGCTTTGGCGGAGGAGGCTCTGTCTCGTCCATCAGTGGTCAGTTTGTCTGCGTTTTGCCTTCTAGGTACTCTCAGCTCCTTAGCTGTTTGCCGTGTCTTTGATCTCTCCCTTAACTGTTTCCTTGACTCATGTTCCGCTTTTAATACCCCGCTGGCTCTTCCCCTCACAGCCAAGTTTGGGAAGAGCGTGTAGGTCTCATCTCTTAAGTTCTAGGCATCCTTTAATCCATTAACATTTTCAGTCCATTTAAATTGGTTTTAAATCTGCTACATGTAAGTAACTCCTTTTGCTGAGGTCAAGAAGAATCTCCCTATTGACTGTATTTTCGTTCTTACCTATCTTAGTTCTTTGCAGCATTTGGCATTCTTAATCCTTCTCTCCCTGAAAATCTCCCTGGAGTTTTGGGACTTTTTTCTGTTTTCTTCTTTTTTTCCTTTTGACCCCTCCTTGGTTCCTTTAGCGGGATCTTTGTCCTGTGCACCTCGCTTAAATCTCTGGCGCGTTATCTGGTGGTTCTCGTTCTGTGTTCTCTCCCCGATGACCTTGGCCACAGCAGTGACTTTGGCCCTGCAGCTTTGATCCATAGCGTGAGCCTCAGACCTGTCACAGTGCCTGCCAGACCGATTGGGCTCACGGGGACGGCTCTGTATCCAAGCGGGACATCAGGGAGGTGCCTGGACCCTGCTCTTTCTGGGTGTCCAGGGAGTTGCCTGGCTGTGTCATACTGTACCTGAGATGTCTGAGGTTCTCTGCTGCCCTCCTAGCCTGTGTTTAGCTACTTCTTTTCCACCTTGCCCATTCCTTCCCTCTAGTCTCCCCTTTGCTTGTGTCCCTCGCTGTCTTCCTGAAGTCCTTCTCCACAGTGCTCCTCGATTGGCTGTGTTTATCCACATCTGATCTTGTCCCTCCACTTTCTTTAAATATTTCAGTCGACTCACTGTCTTAAAATTCCCTAGACCAACCTATTAAGGACCTCTGTGTTCTTTTTTTTTTTTTTTTTTATGTTTATTTTTGAGAGAAGAGAGACAGAGACAGAGTGTGAGTGGGGGAGGGGCAGAGAGAGCCAGAGACACGGAATCCGAAGCAGGCTCCAGGCTCTGAGCCGTCAGCACAGAGCCCGACGCGGGGCTTGAACCCACGAACTGTGAGATCATGACCTGAGCCGAAGTCGGACGCTCAACCGACTGAGCCCTCCCAGGTGCCCCAAGGACCTTTGTCTTCTTTCCCTTCCTTATGTTTTTGGTTTTTTAAAAACAACTTTATTCAGATAGAATTGACCCACAGTAAATTCAACATACTTAAATGTACAACATGTTACGTTTTAACAAATTTATGCAACCACGAGGCAGGCAGGATAGTGGCGGTGTCCTGACCCTCGAAAGCTTCCTCAGACCTCTTTGTAACACCCTTCCCGGCCCTGGGCATCCATGCCTGTAAGTGCCATTCAAGTGGAATCCTGCAGCATAGGCTCCTTTCTTCCTCGACCTGGCTGCATTCATTCCGCGTGATGCTTCGAGATTCTTCATGTCCTTTGTGTTGCTGGCTGGTCCCATCCCCCTCCCGCGTAGTGCCCGCTGTGTGGTCACGTGGCTGTTTACTCACCTGGGGATGAACTTTTGACTTGTTGCCAGGTTTCTTACAAACGGGGCTTCTGTGAACGTTCACGTGCACATCTTTGCTTGGATCCGTGCTTTTCTTCGAGAAGATACCTACAGATGGGTCATAGGGGAGGGGTAGTTTCAGCTTTGAAAACATTGCCAGATTACTTTCCCAAGTGATTGCACCATTTACAGTCCCGTTGGTGGAGCGTGAGGCCCCCGTTATACCTGTAGTTCAGTCTGCTTAAGGAAGCTGGGGTGACCCACAGGTATTTTTCCTGTATCCGAATAAACGTCTAATGACAGAAATAAGCCGGCCCGTGCGCTGCAGAAAATCATCTCACATACTGCTGACGAGCGGGAGTAGCAAGTGTGTGTGTAATTTGAGTCCCGCTCACTGTAAGCGTGCTATAAATGGTAGATGTGCCCGGCGACAAAATGTCAGCTTCACGTGTTTGGAATAATAAACAGTTGTTTTTGTACGTAAATGTAATGTCATTTTGCAGGAGTCCTTGAAGATCTAGCCTCTAAAGTAGTTTAATAAGCAGTTTATGAAATGTTTACCAATTGTAAATAAATTTTTTTTAATGTTTACTTATTTTTGACAGAGAGAGACAAAGCATGAGTGGGGGAGGGGCAGAGAGAGAGGGAGACACAGAATCGGAAGCAAACTCCAGGCTCCGAGCTCTCAGCACAGAGCCCGACGTGGGGCTTGAACTCACAGACCACGAGATCATGACCTGAGCTGAAGTCAGATGCTCAACCCACTGAGCCACCCAGGCACCCCACCAACTATAAATAAATACACGTTTCACGTCTAGTTTCATTAAGTTTGAAACATTAAGTAGTACGGAAGAGTTTTTATAGTAGTTAAGAGTTTTGGAATGGGCTTGACCATAATTTTGCGAGTGACCGTATCTCATTTATATCTTTGCCAAAACATTAAATGTTAAACCACATGTCGTAGTTGTTTTTAGGATAAACACATGACACAGTATTTCGTTTTTTAACAGAACAAAACTCCTCTAGTCAATGAGAGCCTGAGAAAGTTCTTGAACACGAGAGATGGTAAGATGTTCAGCTGGTTCTTGTTTGTTTTGTCTCTCTCCGGATTTTCAGATGATGGCTCCGTTTCGGAGAGAGCAGGGGTTTGAGATGTTTTTTGAGGTCTGTGATTCTTACAACTCCTCACTTTAAAATTGCCATTTATTGAACAGCTGTTAAGTTGTTTAAATATCATCGGTCATGGGAAATTGTTGGCTAAAAGCGCTCTAAGGAGCGGAACACTCGAGCCCACCTGTGAAATGTCAAGTTGTCTGATTAACAGTTGGCTCCAAACTGATGATCCTACGAGAAAAACGAGGAGACTTGAGATTTTCATTGCGTGACCGTGTTCTCCTAAGATCAGTTTGCGGTGAAACGGTTTAGAAGCCTTGTTTTTCCCATCAGTGGGTTGGGCTTATTTCATGGTGTCCGCGAGGAGGCTTCGGGGTTCCCGGAGGGAGGCATATGCTCATCAGCTCTCGCTTTTTTGCAGGCCGGCTGGTGGCTGGTCTTGTTGCAGAATTTCTTCAGTTTTTCAGTCTTGACTTCACCTTGGCCGTTTTTCAGCCTGAAACTAGCACAGTAAGAATAATGACTTTTGCATCTATCGTTTGAAACTATCTCCATCACAAGTGGGTTCGGTTAAGCCGAAACTTCATGAAATTTGACAGTTTGCAGTGTCTTGTGTAGAGATTTCTTTGGTAGTTGATTATCTGCTTTTCATAAAAGCCGTCTGCACGGTAGCTACTTGGTTCCAGTGCTGCTTCATAGAACTTTGAAAGGAGTCTTTTGTGGCGTGACGGCACCCATTAATGGGGACTTTAATGGGGACTTTGGGTGTAGGGACTTGGTAAAGGAAAGAGATAATTAAAAAAAAATTTTTTTTAATGTTTGTTTATTTTTGAGAGAGACAGAGACAGAATGCGAGTGGGTTAGGGGCAGAGAGAGAGGGAGACACAGAGTCTGAAGCAGGCTCCAGGCTCTGAGCTGTCAGCACAGAGCCCAAGGTGGGGCTTGAACCCATGAACTGTGAGATCATGACCTGAGCCGAAGCCGGAAGCTCAACCGACTGAGCCACCCAGGCGCCCCAAGTTTATTTAAATTTAAAGAGAGAGAGAGAGAGAGACAGAGCGTGAGTGGGGGAGGAGCAGAGAGAGGGGGAGACACAGAATCCGCAGCAGGTTCCAGGCTCCGAGCTGTCAGCACAGAGCCCGATGTGGGGCTCGAACTCACAGACCGTGAGATCATGACCTGAGTCAAAGTCAGATGCCAGATGCTCAGCCGACTGAGCCACCCAGGCGCCCCTAGATAGTTTTTCTTAAATAAGTGTTTTATTTGTTAGAAAGATGGTCTCTCTGACTTAGAGATCTCTTTCAATTTCAAAAATATTTTTCTTTAATCTCTGAAAATAATTTGCATACTTTTGTGCAGTTTATATCTTACTTCTCACGCCTTATTTCTGCCCTAGTTTCAAGGTCTTGAAGGTCGAGAGAATTTAGCCCGAGACCTAGGTATTATTGAAGCAGAAGGTACTGTGGGTGGACCTTTATTATTAGAAGTGATCAGACGTTGTCAACAGAAAGAAAAAGGGTCAACCAACGGGGAGGTGAGTACGGTCCTAGCCTTCGTTATCTTTTTCTATTTTCAGTATTGGCTGCTCAGCAGAGCCACGCACGTGTTTGCATACATAGTGAATCAGAGTTTAAACGGAAAGAAGCTGTTCCCTTAAAGCAAAACGAAACACACTCAGATTGTATAAACGCACAGTTTGAGGAAAATCGGAGAAGTGGTAGCTCCCAGTCTGGAGCTGCACCCGTTGTGTGGACGGACGTGGGGGCGTTGGGGTCAGGGGCCAGGCTCCCTGGAACGGGCGCCAGCTCGTCCACCCACTAGCCGTTGGCTCTAGGTGAGCCGTCCCTCCCCAGTGGCTCCTGTGTGGGGTGGGGAGAGAGGCCGCCTCACGGGCATCGCAGAGCCTGATGCAGGAGTTAGGGCACGCGAAGTGTGGAGGACACTGCGCTTGTTGTCAGCCGCTGTCTGGTTACCATTTCAAACAACAGGGCTGCATTAGAGGCTGGTTAACAACACTTTGAACTTAAAGGCTTTTGAAAAAGACGTAGAGCCGGTTAAGCTGTTGGTCATGCTTAGTTTCTGGACATTTTCAAGCTTCTGTGTTCTTCTTCCTTTTGTGTAGAAATCCCACTAATGAGCTTAATGGTCTGATTTCTATTTGCAAACGTTAGCTTTACGTAAAGACGCTGTCTCACAGACGTGGATGGTATGGTAGTCGTCTCAGACACCTGGCTGATGGTGTGCTTTTAGTCCCACGCGTCCCGGGTTTATAGGTAAGGTCGTGGGGGTTGCGCACTGCCACGTACACAGCCTCAGAGTTTATTTTCTGTTAGGATCTTTGAACATCAGGAAAGCCTGACTGAGCACCTGTTACATGTAAGGCCTAACAGACACTTCCAATGAAAAGATAAGATATGAGAACGTTTCTTGGACTAGAAGAGTTGAGAGCTATTCAAGCTGGAATGCGCTCACGTCAGGAAACAGACGTTGACGTGATGCTCGTGATACCAGAGGGAGTATCCAGTAAGTGATTGGTTCTGAGCGTTTTATGAGCAGTAAGGTTAGTTAAAGGGGGCAGTGGTTTCTTTTTTTAATTCAGTGTTTACTTATTTTTGAGAGAGAGTGGGAGAGAGATAGAGCATGAGCAGGGGAGGGGCAGAGAGAGGGGGAGACACAGAATCGGAAGCAGGCTCCAGGCTCTGAGCTGTCAGCACAGAGCCCAAAGTGGGGCTTGAACCCATGAACTGCGAGATCATGGCCTGAGCCGAAGCCGGACGCTTAACCGGCTGAGCCCCCCGGGCGCCCCGGGGGCAGCGGTCGTTTCCAGTCGTTACACCCCATCTTGCTGCGGGAGGACAGGAGGGGACAGGACCGGGAAGGTGCTCCGAGCGGCAGGAAGCAGACCCGCGTCCCAGTGAGACCCGAGTCCCGGTGGGTGAGCAAGTCAGCCCACGCAGAGCCCACGTTGTCGCTCAGCTTGTGGGTGTCATTTCACTCGTTTGTCGTTTCCCCAGTGTCTGGTGGTGCTTATCATGGGGGGGGGGGGGTGTCGTACCAGCTAGTGGCGAAGAAGAAGTCGCATAAACTTAACGAACTCCAGACCGCCTCGCTTCCTGCTCTCCCCTGGGCCAGTGGGTGGTGGTGAGCCGTGTCTGTCTGTCTTCCCTTTTCTTTCCTTCTGGGTCGCCCTTCGGTCCATCTCCCTGCAGTGCCAGCCACCCGTGTCGTCGTCGTCTCTGGTTCGCCGTCCCTCCCTCACGCGCCAGCCTTGTCTCGGACGTGGAGCCGGGCTGCTGGGGTCACCTCCTGGAGGTCACTTAACCTTCACGCGCCCTGGGTCCTCACCTATGAGACGGAGAGACTAGAAATGAGCCTCGAGGGTCGTAGTGAGGACCGAGGTCGTCCGGGCACGTCGAGGTCTTGTAAGGTTTGGCCTGTGTTGCCACCGTGTCTCGTGTTGTTACCATTCCCGTCTGCAGGACTCCGCACATCCGGCTCAGCGCCTCCTCCCGGCTCGAAACCAGGATTTCCAGCCCTTCACAAACATCCCCGCCTGGTCGGCTCACTCGGGCGTCTGAGTCCTGTGTGAAAAAACCGGCTTTATCTTCTGACCGAGCGGAAGCCGCACGAGACACAGAAATCCGCCTCCTCCCGCGTGACCGCGCAGCCCCAGCTCTCGCCCCCCGCTTCTCTGTGTGTGTCGGTCGTGTGCCTGTGCCTCCTCGGTCTCGCTCCGAGGAGCTGCCTCCCCCGGTGGCCTCGGTCGGTCCCTCTGTCAGGAGGACTCCCTGTCCCGCCTGAAGCCGCCGTCACCGGCCAGCTCTGTGTGCTTGTGGACGCGGGGTCGGCCTCGAGCCGGGACCCGGTCAGAGCTGTCTCTCCCCGTGGGTTCGGTCTGAAAATGGAAACTCAGCGGTGCCTTCTTCCGTCGTCGTGACCGGAGGCCCTGGCGCCTCCCCGATCAGCCTAGCCCGTCTCACGGCCGCGGTCTGTCGGACGGGCCCGGAGGAGGCTTCCGTGGCATCACGAGGTCGGAGACTGCTGCGAGATACCTACTTTCTGCTACTTTTCCCCTCTTTTTTTTTTTTTTTTTTTTTCCAACGTTTATTTATTTTTGGGACAGAGAGAGACAGAGCATGAACGGGAGAGGGGCAGAGAGAGAGGGAGACACAGAATCGGAAACAGGCTCCAGGCTCTGAGCCATCAGCCCAGAGCCCGACGCGGGGCTCGAACTCACGGACCGCGAGATCGTGACCTGGCTGAAGTCGGACGCTTAACCGACTGCGCCACCCAGGCGCCCCAACTTTTCCCCTCTTAATATTGGGGTGTGTACTTCGTGTGTGCGTGTGCGTGTGGGTGCGCACAAGTAAATCCGGAGTCGAGTTGATATTCAAAGTAGGGAACTCACGGGTGTCCATTTTGGCTCTTCTGTCATTCACTAGTGTTCATAACTTGGAGAGGAAGCCTGTCATTTGTATAGTGAAATAAAAAATGGTAGGTTTTTTTTAAATTAATCTTTGACTTCTGACGCTGGGGAAGAAAACCAGCTGTGGATTAAGCCCACTGAACTCAGTTAGTGATGCCTTTACCCAAATTGCATTTTAAAACCACCTGAAGAATCCGGTTGCCGGGCCCGCATCCTCGCCCGGGACTTTGAGTTGATTTGGCAGAGGGTGTTGGATGTGCCCCCGCGTGGAGTCTCGCACTCGCCGGTCTGCACTGCCCCTGGTGAGCCCTGTCCTCCCCGGGAGCGCCTCGTGGTCGCCCCCGTCCAGCTCAGCGGCACCTGCGGGTGCCCTCGGCGCTCGGTCTGCACCCTTCGCTCTTGCCGACTCCGTGTTGAAGCTCAGCTCTTTATCTGTTCCTTTCCTCTTTAGAGATGGCACTCACCGTGTGATGGCAACCAGACAGCGTCCAGATTCCTCAGTCTTGACGCGTCGACTCGTCTTTCTGGCCTTACGTCTTTTTTTGAAACGTGGGACCTTGAGCTTGAGGCAGATGGCTCGTCCTTGCAAGTGGCTTTTGCTTTCTTGCCTTCTGATCCCTTGTCCCCCTGCAGTGGTACATCACCCCCGCATCCGGCCGGGGAGTTTCTCATTCCCAGCCTCTCTTCCACTCTGCCTTTTGGGATGTTGCCTCTTGCTCGTCCTCTCTCCCTGCTGGCTGCCATTGGAGCTGAGCCCTGGCCCCACCTGCCTGTGGCCGTGCCTGCTGTGGCCCGGCCCTCTCTCCTCACGTCAGGCCTCTGTTGGGGACGGGCATTCTTAACAGATCGGGCGTTCACGGTCAGTGGGAAGCTTTTGTAGACGTGCGTGCACGGGAGGTACACGTTTGTACACGTTTGGGAAGGCTAGATGGCGAGATCGGGGGAAGGCGGATCTCGACCAGGACGGTGGCTGTAAACACAGAGACAAACGGGCAGAAAAAGATCCCCTGTGAAGGAAGAAGCGGCCAGACCGAGTGAGCTAATATCTGGGCAGAGGGCTAGGGCCTTGGAGGGTAATCGGGAAGAAGAGAAGTTTGCAGAGGTGAGGTGAGGCGAGGCGGTCAGCCTGGGAGAAGGCGACGCCGTTACTCGCCGTCACGGGGCCGCCGGAGGAGCGAAGGTGTGCAGCGCGGCGTGTTTTCGCGTTTTAAAGCTGCAGTTGTTGGAAGGGTTCTTATGGCAAAGTGACCGATGTTTAATAAAACGCATACGGCGCACAGAGCTTGTGATGATGGAGCGGGTGAATTTTAGGAGGTGATTTCCGTTCAAGAAACATGGCAGAATTCCTCCTTTGTGTTTAGCGTAGCGCCGAGAGCTGACCGGCCGTGCCCTGCTGCCCTGCAGACGGTGGTTGTGTGACACGGACGTGGGTGGTGACGGGCGGTGACAGGGCTGGACAGGCCCCGGGCTCAGAGAGGAGGAAGGGAGGGGCGTGGTCGTCGAAGAGGGCGACTCATGAGAGTTGCTCCTGGATACGATGGAGACACAGCGGGGTAGGGAAGCGAGTCTGGAAGCAGAGCTGTGGCTCACAGGCTGGGTTCACATGCACGGGCTGAGTGGGGGTGGGGGGGGGTGGGGAGACTGGGTCAAGGTCATTGAGCGAAATACTTAAGGTGATTGGGATCTAAGTGTGTTTCGTTTTGTTTCTGTTGTACTAAAATTGGGGAAAATCTCATAAGAATATTTACGTTAATTACAAAAACACCAACGTCCTATAGTAGTTTTAAATGCTACAATTCCGTTGAGGCATAATTAGTATATTTATGTTTTGCTCTGAACCTGTTTTAATTTTAAACTGTGAAATGTTTTAGGGTGCGCTAGATCTCTCTGATGTGCATTCTCCACCGAAGTCACCGGACGGCAAGACGAGCGCACACAGCGGTCCCAGCAAGGTGAGCCGGCCGCGGGGACTCTGCTGCTGTCTCTCCCGTCACGTGACTGACGCCAGCGCTGCGTAGTTTCGTGAAGACGCGTCTTTCCCCTGATGCAGCGTGTGGTTTTACATATTATTTCCCTTGGTTGGGACTGTGTTGACTTTTGTGTCCTGGAGAGGAATATGCTGTTGAATAACAGAATTGAGGGATCTGTGGGCTCATGTGGTCCTTGGAACATCTTCTTCCTCAGTTTGGTCCTTGGAACATCTTCTTCCTCAGCTGACCAGGACATTTACTTACTCTTTGCTTATAAATTCCTGGCTTGAGGGTACTAGGTTCCAGACTGTGGTTCCAGGATATCGTTGTGTTGAATATCGCAGATGGGGGACCAGTTTGGATGGTAAATTACAAGGGTTTTGTTAGCGAGCCATTTGGAGGATTCATACGAACGTACGTTTGCTCTGGCTGCGTACGTAGGGGGCGGCTATGGGTTGTTGAGCCGAGGCCTTCCGGTCTCAGGGATTTGGCACCCTGGACGGGACTAGAGCGGGACCCTGGGACTGGAAGCCGGGGGCAACAGGGCGGCAGAAGCAGGATGCTTCGGGAGCGGGCCGCCCCGTGACCGGTCGGGCGCAGCGCGCACCGGTGGAACGGGCCAGTCCTAGCCGGGGCGGGGTCGGGTCGGGTGGCGTTGGGACCGTTGCTCTGATCTCCAGCCTGCAGGGTTAGGGTGACGCGCTGGAGGGGCTGTGCGGGTGGTTCCAGGTGAGGCGACGTGTAGGGGCCGGACGTGGTAGAGGGGGTTTCTCTGTCTCAGACGCCCGGGCTCAGACACCGTGAGCGGTCCCTGCGGTGTTGTCGCCGGTTCTTGGATGTGGCTGCTCCTTTTTATTTTTTCGATTTGGAGACCAAAGCGTTTGGTGCTTTATTTCCCACCGCGGGAAGGGGCCGTCATCCCGTGCGTAGCGGTCCCCTCTCCCCGAGGTCTGGTGAGCTTTTTCTGTGGGGAAGGTTTTCCCTTGATGCTCATGGGAGGCCGTGACCACAGTAACAGAGAGAACGAGGTTGTGAGTGAATTTAAGAAGCCCCTTTAAATGAATTGTCAGCTGTCAGAGCCTTTGTGAGCAGCACTGCTTTCTGTGAAAATGTCTGGCCGGGAAGGGGTTCAAATTAACGCATATTCCAGAACATCAGTGCCCACGGCAGTGAGCTCTCTGGACGCTCTCTCTTTAGCAGAGTAGCAGTATTTTTTTAAAGCCAGTTAGCAGCACCGACTTCTGCACGCGGTGGTCTTCCGGATAAGATAGCAAAGCCTCTCGCGTGTTCTTACTCTCTGTGCACAGACTTAAGTTTCAAGATCTAGGAGTTTTGATGAGGATCGTTGAAGTTAGCTGGCGGGGGAACGTTGCCCCACGTGCTCACAGGACGGTGATGTCGTCTTGAAGGGTGATTGACAAAGCGGTCCTCCATGCTCCTGGTGGCCGTGGCCGCTCCCGGTGCCACGGCCGACTCGTGTCAACGGGAGGCCTTCTCTTCTGTTGGCGGGAACGCGGTTCCCGGTAGCGCTGACGTGTGGATTCGGAGTTTTGGCACTTTCCTCACCTTTCACTCGCCTGCTCTCTTTTGCGGCTCGGTGCTCTCTGAATCCTCTTGGGCTCTAAGGAGAGCCTGTGTCTTAGAGCAGGTGCCTTACCGGCCCGGGAGCCCACAGAGGGGCCTGGGGACCCTGGGAAGTCGTGGTCAGGCCTAGGGGCCAGCCCGACCTTCGGAGCCCGTGCCGTGTGCTCCCGCGGAAGCTTCGGGAAGCCGGGCCCGGCGGGGCCCGGAGGAGCGGTTGCCCGCACAGCTGCCGTGGGGCGGGCTGCGGCCGCGGTGTGGACGGGTGACCGGGTAGCCGTGAGGCCCAGCGGTTCCCCGTGGGTTGAACCACTTGAGGAAGGGAGTTAAGGCAAGAGAAGAAAAAAAAATAGCGGGCCTCTAAAAGGAACAGATTGATTCGGGTTTCCAGTTTTAAGAACTTTGCTAATCGGAAGCTTTGTTAGTTTGGTGGTGAATTAGTTTCTTGTAGAAGATTTATGCTTTGTGGTAAAATGTCATTTTATTCTCATGCTCAGATACCAAGGTACACAGGACAAGGTAAGAAGAAGACAAGCAGGCGGAAGTCTGGTGCCAAGGTAACACGCGCGAGGGCAGAGGGGGAGCGCAGCCCGCGCCACGGCAGACTGCCAGCCTGGGGGCCGCGGGTCCCTGCCGGGTGCTGGGTCCCTGCCGGATGGTCCCTGCCCGCCCCGGGCCCGTGCTCCTTTGTCTGCGGTCACTTGTGATGAAGTCACGGTGCCCAGAAAAGTAATCTGACTTTCAGTTTTTATCCGGGTGAAAATCATACTGTTGTATTTTTCAAATGTGCTGTTAATTTTACTTGGAGAATTCTTTGTTTTGTCCAAAAAAAAAAAGTCGAAAATATTTATTTTCCCTTTGGATGGTCCTATACATATTGTTTTTTTTAAAATTTTTTTTTTTTCAACGTTTTTATTTATTTTTCAGACAGAGAGAGACAGAGCATGAATGGGGGAGGGGCAGAGAGAGAGGGACACACAGAATCGGAAACAGGCTCCAGGCTCTGAGCCATCAGCCCAGAGCCTGACGCGGGGCTCGAACTCACAGACCGCGAGATCGTGACCTGGCTGAAGTCGGACGCTTAACCGACTGCGCCACCCAGGCGCCCCCCTATACATATTGTTTTTACAAAAATTTTTTTTAATGTTTTTATTTATTTTTGAGAGACAGAGCATGAGCAGGGGAGGGGCAGAGAGAGAGGGAGACACAGAATCCGCAGCAGGCTCCAGGCTCCAAGCTGTCGGCACAGAGCCCGATGCGGGGCTCGAATTCACAAACTGTGAGATCATGACCCGAGCCGAAGTCGGATGCTCAACCGACTGAGCCACCTAGGCACCCCTTTAAAAAAAAAAAAAAAAAAAATTTTTTTTTAACGTTTTTATTTTTGAGACAGAGAGAGACAGCATGAGCAGGGGAGGGGGTCCTATTCTTATTCTTAACGTTATGATTTTTATCTGAGGTAAATAGAACATCAGACTACTTTTTGGATAAGTCCCGGGCGATAAATGAAAGGTGTTCAGCATTCAGCAACTCATCTGCCCGCTGCACGTCGATGTCGACGACGAGCCTTTCCACGGAGCCCTGGCCGCGGGGGTGCCTGGGGCGGGGGGTGTGTGGGGGTGCACGGGGTAGGCGCATTGAGTCGTCAGGGATCTGTGCCTGGCTGCGTTTTTTCCTCCCCCAGAGATGACAAAAATTGACCCAGCCAGTAGATTAGCTGCTTTTAAAATTTAAGTATTAGAGTTCTTAGAAGCACACTACTCATCAGGACAGTTCTCATACCTGTTTAGGATAAGATATTTAAGATATTTAGTTTTTAGTTCTGTGAGATGCTTCAGTTCTTGTGGAACCTTAGCTCATAATCGAAGACCTTCAAAATTAAAGGGCTTTTTTTTTTTTTTTTCAACGTTTATTTATTTTTGGGACAGAGAGAGACAGAGCATGAACGGGGGAGGGGCAGAGAGAGAGGGAGACACAGAATGGGAAACAGGCTCCAGGCTCTGAGCCATCAGCCCAGAGCCCGACACAGGGCTCGAACTCACGGACGGCGAGGTCGTGACCTGGCTGAAGTCGGACGCTTAACCGACTGCGCCACCCAGGCGCCCCAAAATTAAAGGGCTTTTAAACCCTGGATTTGTTGTGTTAGCTGCCTTCATTCTTGTGGTTTCACCAGTAAATTCCCATTATCGTACTTGTTTGTGTCGTCTGTGTTTGTTTCTACGTGAGGAGACCCTTTAGAGTGGTATTTAGCAGGTACGTTTGAACACGTATGTGGTGTACATCACTGTGTTAAGTGCTGTGGGCACTTCACCGTGGTCCCCATCGAAGCAGGTGACAGTCTCATTGGAGAGGTGAGACCCCCCCCTTAAGAAAGATGGCTAACGATATAAAACAGCGTAGTTTTTTTAAAGATACATTTGATCAATTTGTTGGACTTTTCAAAAACGTTAAAAGCATATTTCATAGTATTACATTTTCATCCAATCTTCCTGGTTCAGACATTTCGAAGAGGTCTATACATAGAACCAAAGCACGTCAAAAGATGAATTTTCACTTTGCAGTGAAATGCAGCCATGGTGGGCCCAGACTTTACCCTTCAGTCTACAGCGGGCAGGCCTCGTGGTCCCCCGACCTGGGGGGCGACTGAAGAATGTGGACAGGCCCCTGCCCCAGAATTGTAGGCTATCAGTTGGGCCCCTTTTATCTCATTTTTGTATTTCTGACCAAAGATACTTAGCCACTTTGAAACCTTCCCCCGCTCCTCCCCTCCTTGATCTTGTTTCTGAATTGCCATTATAAATCTGTATTGCACCCAGCATTCCCTATTTCCAGCCTGATAGGTGAGCCCTTAGCTCTCATTCCAATGCCTCTCTGCCTTGCCTGCATGTGCGGTGGGTTTCCAGTGTCCTTAATATCCTAACACTCTTAACATCTTAATAATCAAATACCGAGCTGCCTGTGGACGTTGACGTTGGGCCCTTCACAGGGTAGCTAGGTGGCCTTTCCCAGGGTGCAAAGCTGTGAGCGTGGCCCTGCCTGCCAGGAGCCAGTGTGGGGACCACGGGCGGAGCGGCAGGAGAGCCCCACGCCGAGCAGGGAGCAGGGGTGTGGACAGGTCATGTTCTTCTGCACGCAGGAAGCAGGAAGGCTCGGGACTTAGGGTTTATTTGGAGATCCTTGGCTGTTTTCAGAGAAGTTATATCCATACTAGAAATGAGCTTCAAAAATCATTCATGTCTATATGTATATGTATACGTGTGTATATATATATGTATGTACGTATACATATATTTGATTTGTACTTGTTACGATAAACCTGTCAACATGCAGAGCAAAATCCAAGGTTTTGGAGCGAATTTAAGTTGGTTGCATAAAAGTTACATTTCTGGTTTTTGTTCCTTTGTGAGATGCTGAAGGGTGGTGGAGGGTGGCCGGGGGCATTGGAGTCCTGGGTGGAGGGGTCTTGGGTGGGCGGGCGTGGCGATAAATGTTCCCGGTGTGTTGGGAGCCCTCCTTCTGGAGCGTCGTCTGTACTGGTCCGGACTCCAGACTTCCGGAGTCTGTACTGGTCTGTTTCACCGTAAACCCTTTGGTGCTGCCGACCCGGTGCCAGTTGTGGTGCAGACAGACTGGTGGAATCCACTGATTTAGGTGTGTTATTTAAGACGCGAGGGAGTTTTTGTTTGCGATGTTTAGACTCAGAGGCTTTCTGTCATCGCGTTGAATGTAATGGGAAAGATCATCCTTTTTGTAATCGTTTCTCAGGGGTTTTAAATCTAGTGTGTGTGGAGGTATGTTTTGCTTCTCAAGTTCTTTCTTTTTTGTTCTTAATTTTTATTTTTTATCTGTTTAGATTTACATCCAAATTAGTTAGCGTGTTGCTTCTCAAGTTCTTAAACAGGGATGCTTCTGAATTTGTTATTCCTTGTTTTCAAAATTCTGGGATCGGCCCAGCGTGGTACTGATTGAGGGCAGGGGTGAAGACCGCCATGTGGGTAGGTTTGCGGGTGGGGTGGGCATGCCTCTGTGTCTTTGCACTTTGCTCAGGGCTTTCTAGATACTCGAGCAGCGTCACTCCCTCACACACACACACACACACACACACACACACACACACACTCTCACACCCCTTCCTGAATGGATGGGTACACGTGGGTGAGCAGCAGGCCCAACGCTGGGCCACTCGCACTTGTGCCCGGCCAGCTGCGCGTCGCGGGGCCGCTTCAAGTTCGAGAGGGGACAGCCAGGCCCTCTCCCGCTGGCCCCCGAGCTGCTGGCCGGGTCTGGGAGAGCGGAGCCTCGGTGCAGAGGCTCATTTTCTAGTCTGTTTTCAGAGCCAGAGGTAGGGTGCATTTGCAGGATTGCAGATTGTGGATCAAAGGCACTGGTGGTCTAGAGAAAGCTTTTAGAGGAGTTTAAATGTTCTGTGGCTTTCGAGACCCACGGTGTTGTTTTCTAGGTGAGTGAATTCTAAATGTAGTTTTAGAGCTGTAGTAAAATTCTTTAAGTCTTGGGTCAAAAAAGGCCTCTGGCAGGGTGGGGGGGGGCAGAGCTGGGGGCTTGAGGCACCAGCGAGGAAGGGAATGAGTTCCCATAGGTTCCTTTAGTACTTTTGCAAAAGTGGGTTTGCTCTTTTTTTTTTTCAAAGCGGGTTATTTCTTTAGGTGTGATGTTTCTGTGCATGAGCAGTGCAGATTAAGCCTTTCGTTTGGAAAAGCAGAATGATTATTATTTTTTTGGTGGTCAAGATGTTCTAGTGGTAATTTTTTGGTATTTTTTTGGTTCTCGAGATGTTCTAGTGGTAACTCATTATTTGGTTCCTGGAAAACTTGCAGTTATTTTCACTGTGAGACTTCTTTCTCTGTGATGTCAGTTTTCTGTTAATCTAGAAATGACTGAAGGCTAAATGTGTAAGTGTACTTGTAGAGAATTAGGTACATTCTGAAACTTTCTTGCGACTTTACTGTAATTTACCAGGACGGTTATTAGTCTCCAGGTCGGCGCACGGGCACTTAGTGACTGCTTTCTTCGTGCTGCTCAGTGGCTTCTGTGAAAAGACCGACCTCCAGGAGGGCTGTTGGCTACTGTCTGGAGCCCTGAGCAGGACTGCTGTGACAAGGCACCACCCACCTGGTGGCTTAACCAGCAAGCCCTTGCTGTCTCGTGGTTCTGGAGGCCGCAGGTGTGAAAGGGGGGTGTCCGCACGCCCGGTTCCTCTGAGGACTGTGAGGACGGCGTGCATCTGTCGCTCCGTCCCCGCCGGGATGCCCCCGTGGTTTCTCCCCGGGCGGCCTCCCCGTTGGGGAGCCAGGCCTGCCTCCTGCGCCGTGAGCCCTCGTGACCTGTCCCATCTGTCGTGACCCAATTGGCGAGTGAGGGCACGCTCTGGAGCACCGGGGGTTAGGGCTCCGTCTTCTCCCTTTTGGGGAGACACCGTTTAACCCGTCACCACCGCTGAGGGCTCTGAGCTCGTCCAGGGAGTGAATGCGAAGGGAGTGAATTCGTCTAGGGATTCTTTCTGTTGTTGTCACACTTGTTTGTCGTAAACAGTGCTTAATTTTAGCTACCTTGGTGCCTCCAGTTTGTCCACATGTACGTGATGGAAACTGCGGTCACTGAATCTATGCACAAGACAGACTCAAGCCACGATGCAGGGTATTTAAACAGATTCTAGGCAGCACGTCGTGACTTGACTTCTTGTTGCTCAGAGGACTCGGATTTCCCGTGTGGAAACTGGTTTTAAAGTTCTGTAGTGCTTTTGTAGTAACCTGTCGATGTTTTGATAAATCCTTCTGTCAGTGTGGCTTGTTTTCCAACGGGAGAAGTGATTTGGAGTCACGTTGAGGGAATTCATTAGGAACCCGATTGAGTAAGGGTTCTTTAGGTAAACACTTAGTCATAGTTAGGGTGACACATTCCTGTGTAGTTTAGAAATGGATTTGGAGCCCAGTTCCAAAGCAGATGGAGTGTTTTTAAATTTTGCCCCTAGATGACTAGAACTATAGTTTTAATTTTTTTTCTAACGTTTATTTATTTTTGAGACCGAGAGAGACAGAGCATGAACGGGGGAGGGTCAGAGAGAGAGGGAGACACAGAATCTGAAACAGGCTCCAGGCTCTGACCTGTCGGCACAGAGCCCGACGCGGGGCTCGACCTCACGGACGGCGAGATCATGACCTGAGCCGAAGCTGGACTGTCAACCGACTGAGCCATCCAGGCGCCCCGAGAACTGCAGTTTTAAAACAAACTAATTATTACTTTTAAAAATGCGTATTGTGCCGAACATCAGAGCGCGCTTGTCTGTGGAAGTTGTCTTCCTAAAACCAGTCCTTTTCCTTTACCGGCGATACTGCTAGGACCGGTCAGAGATCACCAGGGATGGAGAGGGAGGGATCACTAAGCGTCTGCAGTTCATCACGGGGACTGGAGTTACGTCACATAAACCGTTACGTGAGAGACTTTCTTGGAATAATCCTGTGTTTTGTTAAGTTGCTTTACGTTTAAGTCCCATTTTACTTCACACTGGTTCGACCTTTTGAATTTTCTCAGGAGTGTTCTGACGGAGAGAGTGTGTTTCTCGGTATCTGTAGTTGTAAATGGGTTTAAATGTCACGAGTCAGGGTATTTATTTCCACGTGTATATGTCTTTGAAAACATAATCAATCCGTGTCTCAGCGGGTATGGATCGTACATGACATCGGGCATGAATCCGGGGGCCATGTAGGTGGGTGGTGCCTCTCTGTAGTTGATCACACGGGGAACTTCCAGAAAGTGCTTGGGAGACGGTAAAACGTTTCTGCCGTGTGAAAGTGCCGCGCGTCGTCTAAAGGAGGACAAGTTGGCGTTTCTTTTCCCGGACGTCTCTTTTACAAGAATTGACTTCTCTACGTTAGGAACTTCTGGAATGTGTGGCTCTGTACAAGGCCCGAAACACTGTCTGGCACGTGTCCTGCCTGCTGTCGGCTGATCACGGCCTCTTGGAGAAGTGTGAACTGTGTGTTAACACACACGCCCCACCCTGTCCGTACACGTACCAAAGGTGCGTCCTCCTGGAGCGCCGTCCTCACGGCTTCCTCGCCCGCTCGCCTCTCCCCCTGCACACGCCTCCTCTCTTAACTCCCAGCAGCAGTCCCGGCTGGAGAATACTACTCTAGTTGAATTCGGTTCCTTGTGTGGTCGGCAGTAGGGCGTGGACGGGGGAGGCGTCCGTCGGGGGACACGGGAGAGTCCTCTGCACACGTGTGGGCCCCGGCCGCAGCACTGCCCTCTGTGGTGCGGAAGGCCGAACCTGGGGAAGTTGTCCGTGTGAACCCACAAAAGTGCAATTTCATACGAGTCGACCTAACTCACATGGCGTGAGTGTTAAGGGCTAAGCTCTGGAATCAGACCTTAGTGTTGACCTGACCCTTGAGCTTTCTGGGGACCTTGGCAAGTGACTAAAACGTCTGCATGCCACCTTTTCCGAATCAGTGGGGAAGACGGCCCCTGCCCCCGCGCCTCCCCACCTCCCCGTGCTTTAGGCCGCTTTTGAGGATGAACAGGAGATCGCCTGGAGGAAGATTGGAAGGTTCTCCAGAAAGGTTAGCTGCTTGTATCGCCACCAGCATGGTTTGTTTTTGTTGTTGTTGACCTAGACCTGTCTAAGGGCAAGAGGAAATGGGACCAAGGATGGAGGAAAGTGAGGTTGTGCGGATTAAGGCCAACGGAAAACAAGAAACTGCGGTGTGCGGTTTTGCGCCCGTAACACCAGATGGGCAGGATGGGGGGAGAGACGCTTGACGATCTTGTACCGTGTAAGGTGCGCAGAGGCGGATGCGGGACACTTGTCCGTGGACGGGTGAGGCAGTGTGGATCGGGCAGTTGTCTGGTGTCTGAAGTCAGATCAGTGCTTTCGGCAGCAAATCTGCCTTGGACGCGGGGGCGGCGGAGAGGGCCCCTCTCGCCTCAACGCCCGTTCTCTTTGGTGCTGGGTGGACAAGTGCCGTCTTCCCTGGGAATGCTTTGTTTTACTGCCTGGTTCGTTCATGTGAACTAATCTTCCTTCTTCACCCGTGGGCCCTCCTCCTTTCTGCAAGTTGGCGACTTACTAATTTAAGGTAACTTTTGACACAGTGATGGACACATAAGAGGAAATGCAGAAGTTATTTATAAGTGGGAAAGCTTCTTTATAAGTGGGGTAGGGAAAGATACTTCGGTTTAGGGAGGGAGAAGAAGAATGGTTCGAACACATTACTTTTGACATTCTCTCCTTCGGAAGTTAGCCATGCCGTGAATTGGGGACGCGCTGATAGGTCACGGGGTTACTCTCCCCTCCATGCAGCTGTGAGATCTCACACACACACACACACACACACACACACACACACACACACACAGAGGCTTGTGTATGTCCGTGTGATGTTTTCTTGTGTCAAATAGCTTCTTAATGTTTCGTTTCACCAAGGAGGCCTCTTCTCTTTCCCGTTCTGTTTTTCTAGAAGGCCAACAGTGAGGCCAGTCAGAGTGACACGAGTCTCTCCTCATCAGAACCAAAGAGCAGAAGCAGTCTCCACTTGCTGACTCAGGAAACGAAAATTGGATCTTTCCTAAATAACAAAAGTCTCGATGTCAAAGACAAAGCTGGTCTTTGTCCAGACGGAGATGATATGGAAGGGGATTCTTTCTTTGATGATCCCATTCCTAAACCAGAAAAAACTTACGGTTGGTGAGTAAACCGTGTTTTTGGATTATCAAGCCAGAGGCTTAAAAATATCATTTCCAAGTATCTCGTAATTTAAAAACAAGCTACTAAAGCTTCTGTAATTATTGATATGTAAGTCTGATTTTGTGTCACTAAAGCCTTTCGTGCTGTGAAACAATCCCAGGTGGCAAAAACCTGGGTCTCACTGATTTCCGTCGGCGGGCATGTACCGAGCGCCTGTCCCGTGCCAGGACGGGGCAGCCAGAGCTCAGGCAGGGCGCCTCCCTCCAGAAGCCTGCAGTCTTGTAGACAGAGGCACCAAGGAGGAGGCAGTCCCGACAAGCCGCCAGGGGGACGCAGCCAGAGTGACGGCCGAGCAGTGACGGGAGCAGTGACGGGGCGAGCAGAGGCCGGTGGTGCTCGGTTAGAGCGTCCGTCCTGGGTGGGGGGGGGGGGGGGGGGGGGGGGGAGCTCACCGAGTTGGTGAGTTGGCTGGGCAGATGGCAGGGCTTCTGGAACTCCGGGGAGAGAAGGCAGCTCGCGCAGCCCTGCGGGCACGGCAGAGAGCGGCGAGGGGCACTGCGGCGGGAGTACGTACGACTTCACCGTTAGGGAGACCGGGAGCCCCGGGGTCTGGCCGCTGGGCGTCCATCTGGGAGGCAGTTGGGATTATCCGGGTGAGAGACGATGTCAGAAGTGGTGAGAAATTGGCAGTTTGGGGGTGTGCTTGGAGGCCGGATCCGAAAGGGTTTGCTGGTCAGTGTCAGAGAATGAAATGACCTTGAGGGAGGGTCCAGGGTTTTCAGCTGAATGGCTGGAAGGTTGGAAACCCCGCCGACAGGTGGAGAGCAGGGCTGGGCTGCACAGCTGGGCAGGTGATGGTCTAGAACTCAGGCTGTGAAGCTCCCTGCTGCCGAGGTCAGGCCTCGGGCGGTAACTGAGGGCGTCTAACTGAGGGCGTCCAACGGGCAGGGCATTCGGGGAGAGGTCTGGGCTAGAGGCCCAGTGAGGGGGGAGGGAGGTGTCCGTGTTAGATGCTGCCCCTAGAGGAGCCTGGAGGCTGTCACCTGGGAAGTGGCAGGTGGCACCTGGAAGTCAGCGAGGGGAGGAGGAGGGAGAGGGAAGGGACCCAGGGGATTCGGAGAGGTGTCCTGGAAAGAGGAGGCTGGAGTGAGTCCTGAAAGTCAGTCACTGTGTAGCAGCACGGAGGCAGGGGTGACACGGAGGCAGGGGTGACGGATCGTGGGGCGGCGGGCTGTGGTGGCAGAGGGTTAGAGCGGGTTGGGCAAAGGATGGGGACGGATGGTAGGTGGGGAGCGCTCTCCAGGTGAGTTGTGTCTTACAGGGGTGTGAGGGGTGGGGGGAGAACAATAAAGTGGGGAAGTGGGGAATGGCCGTGCGCCTGTCTGCTGAGGACAGTGCTAGGAGGGAGGGGACCGATGTGCAGGGGTGCGGGGGAGAGGCTGGTCTCGGTGCTGCTGTGCGCAGGGCGAGCGTGCGGGTGCACTGGGCAGGGTGGGGGGGTGGGGGGTGACGGTAGCAGCCTGGGAAGGTTCCTGCTGGCGTGGGTGGGCGTGGGCAGGGCTGGAGAGGAGGCCCGGGGAAGGGGTGAGGGGGGCGGTGGGGCCGCGAGAGGCCCACGCGAGGGCGGGGCACCGCTGGGGAGGTGGCCTCTGTGCTGCCCCTCGCCGGCTTCTGCTAAAAATCACAGAGCCTGAAGGTGCCGAACAGTTCAGTTTGTAAGGTCGCAGACGATTTGGGGGAGAGGCCAGCGGGCTTCCCCGGTCGCTCACCGCGGACTCTGCGACTGCACGTTGGGTCCCGGCGCCGCGCGCACTCCCGCCGCCGTGGAGTCGCCTCTGTGTCCTTGGCCTGGCCGCAGGCGACTGACGACCCGCTTTTTTGTTGGCAGGAGGAGCGAGCCCGGGGCGCCCGCCGGAAGCCTCGCCTCGCTCTCGGACGCGCCCCCCTTGAAGAGCGGCCGCAGCTCCTTGACCGGAGCCCCCGGAGCCCCCGGAGCCCCCTCGTCCGCAGAGGCCGGAAGTGAGTGCGGTGGAGACATGGCCCGAGGCCTGGCGATGGGTTTTCTCTGGTTAAGTAGCCCGTGAGCCGTTTCCTTTGCGCGAGTCCTCAGCCCGTGGTGCTCCCGAGGCGGCTCGCGTTCCCTTCCTTTACCACGGTCGCGGTCGCCTCGCTTCCTCGTGCCGCCGCTTTCCCAGCCATCAGAACGCTTCCAAAACCCACTTCCTAGCTGCCTTAGATCGTGAGCATGTCAAGTCATTTCTCCCGTGTGGGGCATTTAGATGGACTCGAGCAGGACTTAGAGTCGATCAGTTTTGAGGAATTTGTTTTGTAGGTTCTATGATTGCAAATAATCATCACGGGAATGTTAAAATATTCTCCCTTCAGCGATTTGGGGCCGGCCCATCTGTTTTCCCCTTTGGATATCAGAACTCCAAATCATCGTGTGTGTGTGTGTGTGTGTGTGTGTGTGTGTGTGTTTGTGTGGTCTGCTAGATTTATTTTATGTGTTTGTTCACCATGATGCGTGTTCTCTTTTTTTTTTGATAAGTTGGCGAACATACAGCGTATACTCCTGGCTTGGGGGGTGGATTCCCGTGGTTGGTCGCTTACGCACCAGGCCCAGTGCTCATCCCAGCAGGTGCCCTCCTCAGTCCCCATCACCCACTTTCCCCTCTCCCCCACCCCCATCCCCCCTCAGTTCCTTCTCTGGATTTAAGAGGCTCTTGTGGTTTGCCTCCCTCCCTCTCCGTAACTTTTCTTTTCCCCTCCCCCCCCCCCCCCCATGGTCTTCTGTTAAGTTTCTCGCCATCCACACAGGAGTGAAAACATACCGCATCCGTCTTTCTCTGAGTGACGCGTGTACTCTTCCATGCCCTCCCGTTCCAGCCATGCCCCCAGCCCCTCCATTCAGGTGACCCATCCGTGCGCTCTTTATGGTTCAGAGTCTGACTCTTGGCTTCTCCCTTTTTTTTCCCTTTTGTTCATTTGTTTTGATTCCTAAATTCCACACGTGAGTGAAATCGTGTGATATTTGTCTCTCTCTGACTTAGCTCCCTTGGCATTATGCTCTCTGACTCTATCCACATCATTGCAAATGGCAAGATTTCCTTATTCGGAATGTGAATCTGACCTCTCTTTTTCCACGTGCCAGAGAGGCAGGTTGTCAGACGTGGAAGGGCCGTGTCGCTGCACGGTTTACCTTCCCGCCCCTCCCACATGCAGGTGGTGACAAGACAGAGGGTTTGAAAGTGTAGCCTGGAACGAAGACGTGTGTAGGTGAAGTTTGTTTACTATATCACAGTAAATAGAGATTTAATGGACACTGTTTTAGACCCTTCTAAAAAGTAGATCTATATTAAGAAATCGTGTGATTTTTGCATAATTTTGCAGTACTTACTAACCTTTGTTTTTTAATTTTTTTATGTTTATTTTTGAGAGACGGAGCACAAGTGGGGGAGGGGCAGAGAGAGGGGAGACACAGAATCCGAAGCAGGCTCCAGGCCCCGAGCCGTCAGCACAGAGCCCGACGTGGGGCCTGAACTCACAAACCAAGATCATGATCCGAGCCAAAGTCGGACACTTAACCGACTGAGTCCCCCGGGCGCCCCTACTAACCTTTTTATGTGATGTGGTGCAGTGCAGGATTCCCCAGGATACGTGAAGGAGATGACGTGTGGTTTCTTTGAGCCGGGTAGTAAACTGGCCACCCATCTGTTCATGTGGCCCACGCCAGTCCCCCCCCGCCCCCGTTCTTCTTCCCCAGTCGTCGTCACCTGCAGTGAGAACTTAGCGGGTCATGGTCAAGTTGCTCTTAACAGCGAGTAGAGAGTGACGACTGGGAGAGGATGTTGAGCACTTAGGACTGAAGAAACAATCAGTTTGGTAAATGAAATAGCCGTTGAATTAAAGCAAAATTGAAGGAAATAAAATTGAGAATAATTAACCGTAGTGCCTGAATTCACACTTAATGAGTCTTTTCAGAGTCGGTGCTATCTGTTAGGCCAGAAATTATTTCCTGGTCAGATTTCAATAAAGAGCAGTATGGTGTATGGTTAAAAAGGGGGTGCGATGCATGATGGGAGCATCATTCGTCAGAGTTCGCAATTCTGTCTTCGATTTTGGTTATGACGTTATAGTCATAAACCCTATACCGGAAAAACCAGTGATACGCCTTAGACACTGTTGGGTTCTAAAAGTCAATCCCGTGTGAATGTTTTTCCTCCACAGGTAAGAGAGGAAACACGGTTTTGAAAGATCTGAAGTTGGTCAATGATAAAGTTGGATCTCTTGGGTTAGGTAAGTAGATTTCCTGTTTTTAGTCTTAATGGCCTGAAGGCCATTAGGTTTTAGAATAAAACCTTAAATGCAGCGGGTTGGCCTGGAGCAGGCGCCTCCTGACTGGGCGCCTGGCGGTCCCCGGGGGTGGGTGACGCAGCGGCCACCACAGGCTCCCTGCTTGTGGAGCTTGGGTTCTCGGGGGGGGGGGGGGGGGGGGTTCTGCCTGGGACGGGCCCCTGCAGACACCCGCAGCGTGGGGGTAGCCAGTGGGCGCTGGGGTGGAAACGGGCGGGAGGTGGGCTCGTCCTTGCCCCGGGGGCGACTTCCCTGCGGAGACCAGGTGGGTGACGTTTCAGCGCGGACCAAGGACAGTCCGTGCAAAGGCAGAGTCCCTTCTCTGGGCACTGGGAGTGCGCCGTCCAGGCCCTGGGGGAGCAGCCTGAGTGGGAGACAGGCTGTGGATCTGGTGTTCAGTTGTGTCACATGGAGTGGTGGTTTGTGACCCTGAGGGAGGAAATGCGTTTCTGCGGACGTGAGCGCTTCCAGGGCCCTGGGGCTCTCCTCCGGTGTCCGGTCTGGGGGGAGGGACAGAGGCGGATGGGCGTCCTCTAGGCGCACTTCACCTGGGAGGGGCTGAAAGAAACGGCTTGGCCCGCGTGCTCGGCGGTCCCTCTTCCGTCCCCGCGGGACATGGGTGTGTGCCCTACGTGACGTTCCGCTGCCCCGGATCTGCGCTCGCGGGGTGGGCGCTGGGGCCCGGCGAGACCCCCCCACCCTGTTCTGGAGGACACTGCAGTGAGCGGAGAGGACTCCGGTTTGGGAGCAGGTGGGCGCAGGTGACATCGCAGATGGGGCCTCCGTGGCGCATCCGAACAGGCGGAGGCCGGCGGTGCCCTCTCCGGGCCTGCCCGCGGGCGCTGACGGCACCCAGCTCCTTGTATGCTGGAGACACTCCAATGACACACGCAGGCCCTAGTGAACGGTGCCTCATGAGCGCCAGCTGCCTCTGGCGGTGTCTCGGCTCGCCCTGCAGCCGCAGCGTGGCCGCGCCCCCAGCTGCCGGACTCTGCAGCTGCGCCCCCAGCTGCCGGACTCTGCAGCCGTGGGGGTGGCGGTGACGCTGGGCGGGCCTGCGCCCTTGCCCAGAGTTTCCCCGGTTCCTGGGCAGGCCGCCTCTTCCTCAGCCCCACCGGCGGCTGCCGGCTCTACCTGCCCCTGGCCCGCCCCCTGGCCCGCCCCTGCCCCGCCCCCTGCCCCGCCCCTGGCCCCGCCCCCTGCCTGGCCTGCTGCTTCTACGGCTCACCTGCTTCTCACCTGTGCCAGGTGTCTCTGCCTCCTGCTGTCCCTCTGCTCTGACAGCCTGCTCTTTGTCAAAGCCAGGGCAGCCCCAGCCTGCTATTGAGGAGGGGACGCTGAGCGTTCCCCTCGAGGGAAGGGGCCCTGCCGCGCTGCAGGTGCCAGCCGGGAGAAGGGGGCCCTCTGCTTCCCTCGCCTTCGCCGGGACCTGTGCTGTCGTTGGGCTGGGGCTGTGGGTGCCACTGCGGGGAAGACCTGGGACTCGTCAGCTGAAGTTTGGTCCCTCAGCCGGACGTGAGGGTTCGGTGTAAATCAGCATTTCTGTTTAGTTTTGTTTGATGGTATTGCAACAGTATTGCTTCCTGTTTGTTTTCGTTGTCGTCGTGAATTTGTGGACTTCTCAGTATTTGAAGTAACGTACGAATGTTAGCGGACCGGCCTAGGGTAATAATGACGCTGGCCACATGCACTTGGCACCGTGGCAACTGGTGGTTTTATCTCAGTCTTAACCCTGTGAGGTTGGTTTTAGTATTTCCTCCATTTCTGCAGATGAGAGCCAGGTTACGTGAGTTGCTTGAGGTCACGCTGGTTGTAAAGTGCCGGTACGTTAACTGAGAGCCCCACCTGGACATTATTTTAGTTTTTTAATGTTTATTTATTTTTGACAGAGAGAGAGACAGAGCACGAGCAGGGGAGGGGCAGAGAGAGGGAGACACAGAATCGGAAGCGGGCTCCAGGCTCCGAGCTGTCAGCCCAGAGCCCGACGCGGGGCTCGAACTCACAGCCCATGAGGCAGCAGTAGGGGGTTCGTGATAATCTGGTTTTGAGGTCTCCCATTACATCCAGCACCTGATATTTTTAATATCAGACGACTTTACAAATAATAAACATACAACGTGATTTAGCTTTTGGGTACTTGGAATAAAAGACTGGGTATTAACCACATTTTATGAATGACATTTTGTTATTTCGTAGGTAGTTTATTTGGTCCTTTGCTTTCGTGTCCTATACGGGAAAGAGATTTCTAACCCTGGAGACTTCATTTTTAATGATGCAATATCATTCGGTAATGGGGTTTTTCGTGAAGGAAACGTGAGTGTGCGATCGTAGCTACATCGTGAAGCATGCTGATGTAAACGTCGCCCGTCTTTTCTTAAACTTACAGGGACTGGAGAAGACGACGACTATGTTGATGACTTTAACAGGTAAGAAAAACAGCCGGGCAGCAAATAAATCGCAAACAGTTTGTGACACAGGAAAGTGTGACGGTTACGTTGGTGCTTATTTTAGTGTATTTGACTCTCTCGTGCACGCTGGGCACTCCAGAGTTACACCCTGCACTTCGAAGCCTGGTTTGGTTTTGCATTAGAATGCGAACAAACGCGTCATGTTCAGGAAACTCGGTAAGAACGCGACACGGCCACTCGGAGGCGTCAGGTCGCGTTAGGTTGCCGTGGTCCACGTGCGCTCCCCCAGCCCCGTGGAAGGTGGGGACGCGTGCCTAACTTCAGACGTTGCCCTCTCCAGCTAGTGTCCTCATTCAGATGACAGGTCATGTTTTGTTCAGATAGCTTTTTACGTACGTAGTGGTAATATAATCTGTGAGTTGCCTGATGGTTTGGAAATAATTGTTGTGGGTGTGATGAGAAATTTTAAATTAGAGCCTGAGAATTTTATGTAATTGACAAGGTTCCCCCCCCCCCCCCCCAATTGAGAATTTATATTTTATTTCTTAACAGAATGATTTATCATACAGTTTTTTTGAGAGATGGCATGGCTTGTAGATGAAATTTTAAGAACCTGGGTTTGTGCTTTTCCTGACATTGTGGCCATAGTCACCATCATGGACCTTGGTTTTCTCATGTCTTAAGTTGACTCCCCTGTTTGTGTTGCCCTCGATAAGTTATGTTAAGGATCAGGTGAGGTAATACGTACAAAGTTAATGGTACCTGATATTTCATTTAAACGTTCATATTCAGTGTCCTTTATTCTGTTTCCTTCTCTCAAACTAGTACCAGCCATCGCTCAGAAAAAAGTGAGCTGAGTATTGGTGAAGAGATCGAGGAAGATCTTTCTGTGGAAATGGACGACATCAATACCAGTGACAAAGTATGGTGTTAGCGTTTCCTGTGGAACGCTGTTTGTGCCTGTTGCCTTGACTTACTGTAAAGCTTCAAAAAATGTACACAGATTAGGAGAAAAACAGTTGAAAATCGTGACGTGACAGCTACTGGGCCCAAGTCGAGAAACAATGGCTTTTACGCGTCGTCTGTAGGGTGCCCCTGATGGCCGCTCCCGGGGTCGGTGCGTGCCGCTGGGGCACCTGTGCCCTGTGGCTGGGGCGTCGGTTGTCGTGAGCGTAGGTGGGCCCGGTGGGTCGGGACTGGAGTCCGAACTGACCGCCTCAGGGGTATAGACAGCAGAGGCCAGAGAAGTCGGGACAGGACTGGGAGCGGGCGCAGGGACGGGAGCCCCGTGCAGGGGGAGGTGAAGCGGCGTGTCAACAGGCAGGCCAGGGCTGGCGCGGAAGCCCGGAGGGGACGATGCGGCAGACGTGCGGCGGGCTGTGCGGTTAGGAGTGCGTCCTGGAGATCCACGTTCGGCCTTGTTCTCGGGCAGAGGGCAGAGTGTACTTGGGTGGACGCACGTTGCACGTGAGACGGAGGCGGCATCTCAGGCTGTCCCGTCGGCATCACAGAGGCGGCTGCCGGTCAGGTGGGCGCCTCTCAGGCTGTAGGCAGCCCCGGCCCAGAGGTGGACGAGGGGCGTTCCCCAAGTGCCCGTGACCGTCGCGGGATGAGCGGACGCTGCAGGCCGTTGGGAGAGGCGGTGCGTCGGAGCCGGCAGGCTCCGGGAGCGTGTCCTTTTGCGTCCTGTGGTCTCCTGGGCGCACTTTAATCTGTCATCTGCAGCCTGCCCGTTGGCACAGCGGGACCGGTGGCGTGTGCCTCACGGGAGCGTCGGGAAGGCTGGGGGAGGACGGCACCCGGCACTTGGTCTCTGGTCGCACCCGATGTACCTGCAGCCACCGGGGCAGCTGGGAGGGTTATGGCAACAGGTGTTCGTTAGTGTGGCCTTGGGCTGCGAGCTCAGCCTTTGGTAATCGTCCCAGGTTTCGAAATAGGGGGAGGAAGGGGAGGGTTTAGGGGACTTTTGGATATGAAGTGGTTTGTGGAGTACAAGGTGATATGTAAATGACAGCAGTATGTTTCAGAGATTATTTATGACTCTCTCTTCTGACACTGGTTCTTTTTCCTTTTTCCGTTTGAACCACGAAGCTTGATGACCTGACGCAGGACCTGACTGTGTCCCAGCTCAGTGATGTCGCGGATTATCTGGAAGACGTTGCGTAGACACGAAAGGAGGAAGTATTCTCATCCACAAAGGACAGAGGACTCTGATCAGTTGCATCCCCCCCCCACCCGCCCCAGACAATCACTCTTTGCTGGAATGTCTGCTCCCTGTTGGTGCCTTGTGTTTCAAAAAGACTGCAGATATTTTTAAAAATTAACTTTTCGTTATACTAAACAAACGCTTCCGACTCGAGCCCATGTGTGGAAGATACAAGTTCTTAATTTGGTTTGGCTACACATTTCTCTGTGGAAATTGATTATCTACAACTCAGACTCCTCACAGGGAGTGAACCCATGAAAATATGAGTATTAAGAGCATCCTGAAAGGTGTCAATAAAGCTGTAGGTTCACACAACTGTGTGTGTGTGTGTGTGTGTGTGTGTGTGTGTGTGTGTGGCTTGAGCCATCTAGAATCAAAGCATATTCGATATTAGGTGGTTCTGCACATACTTGGCAAAACGGCCTGGTACATGTGTAGCACTGAAGCCTGTTACTTTAAGTTGAATTTGACGTGTCCACTTTATTGTGTATTTCCTTCCATCTGGAAGGGTTGTTAGACCAGGAAGCTTATATGAAAACACTTGTGTGTGTGCTACGTAGTTTCGCTTGATTTGAAGAAATCTAGAGGTTGCTCTGACTTTTAGTTCCTGGACTTGGCGCTGACATTAGTGGTCGCTGCCCAGGTCCACGTAAGGAGCGTCAGTGGCAGGTTGTGTTCTTTATCGTTATAATTTATTGCTTATAAAGATGCCTGGAAACAGACGAAATGCCAAAGGTGTCGGAGAGCATGAAGCGGTGCTTCTATTTCAGATGTGTAGGCTGGTCGTATTCAAATCCAGATTGGGCTGGAACAGTGGTGATGGCCTAAGACCACATCTGGTGTGACGGGCTTTACCCACTCACTCTAGGTCGTTCCACCGCGGCCCTTTGCACACGGGGCCGGTGCCGGCCTGGGGGCAGCCCCCCTCCCCCGCACCTGCCGAGCTGCTGTCCACGTAGGTCACCGAGGGCTCTGAGGTCTCCGTTCCAGACAGCCCACAGAGGGCACGTCCGTTCCTGTTTGTGTAAGTGACGCCGTGATTATGTGTTACGTTCTGTACTTTTTTATTTGAATTAAATTATGCTTTTTATTAAAAGTCATCTCTATTAATAAAGAGTGAACTAGACCTACGTGACTGATCTCAGTAAGTGAGCAGACTCCGTGGTTCATGGAGTGCCCGTTTTTCATTTCACGTTGGCCTAAATGGGGCAGAAATATCTGCTGGGCCCTCAGAGGTAAAGGGAGGTGATGGCGTGAGGAGCGAGATTGTCTAACTTGACAATCTACTTGTATAGCCCCTCGGTGAAACTGAGCCGTAAACACCAAGAGGAAGGAGGACAGAAGACGGGCCAGGGCCCCCTGGGAGCCGCAGCGTCGGTCTGCCCTCGGTCCGCGGGCTGTGGCCTCCGTCCTGGCGGTGGGTCACGTTTTGTGCGAGTGAACAGCGTCGTGTGGGGATGTGCTCTGTTGCCGAAAGTGCCCCCGTGTGCTTGTTCCAAACTGCATTTGCCTAGAAGCCGTCTCTGGAAACACTTGCTCTGAGCCACGGCAGGACCTGTGTCACAGGTGTGACTTACTTTTTATTCAAAACAATGTTTCTTTTTACGCTTTATTTTTGAGAGAGCGAGCGAGCGATCCAGCACGAGCAGGGGAGGGACAGAGGGAGACACGGAATCCGCAGCAGGCTCCAGGCTCGGAGCTGTCCGCACAGCTGACTCAACCGACTGAGCCCCCCCACAGACGCCCCTGGGTGTGATTTGTTTTTTGTTACCTGATGGGAGCTAGAGTTCAGTGACAGGATTGGGAGTGACAGCTGGAGGTGGCTTTTGAAATATGGGGAAAGCATTGGAACGGCACGGTCTGAAATTGGTCACTGCTCTGTTACACAGAGAACCCGACCTTTGGTCGTATCTGGGAGGACGGGCAGGAAACGCCCCGTCTGGAACTTCATTCGTCATTAGCACTGCATCCCTCTGGAAAGTGTGATTTCCCCACGTCGTCCTTGAGCAGAAAGGGGTTGAGTGTGTGAGTGACGAGTAGTTTCTTTTTGTTTGGAAATCCCTTGCGAGATACTAACCCACGGAACACATCTGTATGGGAGAGCCTGGATTGTGCGGGGGGACTGGTACGTGCGACGCGTCGTTTACTGGTGGTGGCTCAAAGCGAATAAAAAGCCTTTATTGTCCCATTTGTGTCCCTGCATCTGTGGCACCTCGCGTGTGATGGTCAGCACGCCGATGCTGTCCCCGCCGCTCACCGGCTCCTTGTCCGCACCCCCCTTGCCCAAGAATCGCCGGCTCGTGTCCCTCCTGTTCTCAGACGTTCCAGCCCGAGGGGCCGCCAGTTGTCCTTCCCACTCCGCCTCTGTCGTGTGTACCCAGGGTATTTCACTCCCGTCTCGTCGCTGACGTGGGCCCGTGGGCTGTGTGCGAGCCGTCCGAGCGGGCGCCGTGTTTCGCCACCTGGGTGTGTCTTTGGCACCTGGAATAGCACGTGGCCCATCGTGTGGCTCTGTAAGGACGGGGCAGGGGGACAGCTATGGTAGCCCGCTCGTGGGGTTGGGTGTCGGCGGGGGCGCCTGGGAGACGCTTCTGCCTGGGCAGCCACCTCCTGGGGACAGCGTTCCTGTCCCCGGGCTCCCAGGCCTGCTGAGTCGGTCCGTGGTTCGGTCGAGGCCGTCAGAGGGAGCCGCGGCTCACGGGACACTCGTTATTAGCTCTCGTTTTGAATATCGCCATTCTGATGGGTGTGAACGGGTTTCACACCGTGGTTTCGATTTGCATCTGGAGTGATTTTACGTGCCCTTGTGACTCTGTGCTGTCGTCGGGGAGAGTGTCTGACTGCTCAGCAGTGTGGTCCATGCGTTCGGTTTTCCTTACTGATCTTCTTCGGTTTTATTCTGTATTGAAAGTGGGGGCATCAGAATCTCCAGCCTTTGCTGACTTACCAGTTTCTTCATTCGGTTCTGTCGGGTTTTGCTTCTGGTGTTTTTGGTGCATTCTGTGTAATTGCTGTATCTTCAGAAAATGTCTCTCTCTAGCAATTTCGTTTTGTTTTAAAACCATTTTGCCTGGGGTGCCTGGGTGGCTCAGTCGGTTGAGCGTCCGACTTCAGCTCAGGTCATGATCTCGCAGTCCGTGAGTTCGAGCCCCGCGTCGGGCTCTGGAGCCTGGAGCCTGCTTCGGATTCTGTGTCTCCCTCTCTCTGTGACCCTCCCCCATTCATGCTCTGCCTCTCTCTGTCTCAAAAATAAACAAACAGGGGCGCCTGGGTGGCTCAGTCGGTTGGGTGTCCGACTTCAGGTCATGATGTCATGGTTCATGGGTTCAAGCCCCACATCGGGCTCTGTGCTGACAGCTTGGAGCTTGGAGCCTGCTTCGGATTCTGTGTCTCCCTCTCTCTCTTCTCCTCCCTTTCTTGCACTCTGTCTCTCAAAAATAAAAATAAACATTAAAAAAAAATTAAAAATAAATAAGTAAATAAGTAAACATTAAAAAAATTAAAAAAAAAAAGCAAACCATTTTGCCTGATACAGTGTGGCCAGCCTTGCTCTTGTGGTGGCCGTTTGCATGACGTTTGTGTCTTTGAATCTAAAGTTTGTCTCCTGGAGATAGCATATAGTTGGATTTAAAAAAAAAAATGCAGTCTGGTGACCTCTACTTTTTTTTTTTTTTTTTTTTTTTTAATTTTTTTTTTCAACGTTTATTTATTTTTGGGACAGAGAGAGACAGAGCATGAACGGGGGAGGGGCAGAGAGAGGGAGACACAGAATCGGAAACAGGCTCCAGGCTCCGAGCCATCAGCCCAGAGCCTGACGCGGGGCTCGAACTCACGGACCGGGAGATCGTGACCTGGCTGAAGTCGGACGCTTAACCGACTGCGCCACCCAGGCGCCCCTGGTGACCTCTACTTTTTGACGGGATTACTTGGTCTGTTCACATCCCGTGTTGTTATTGATACACTTTGGACTTACGTGGGCAGTTTTAATATCTGTCGAGTCAATGTCTCATGTGTTTTTTTGTCTCTGTTCCTTCGCTGCTTCCTTTTGCAGTAAGTGAATATTTTCTAGTGCAACGTTTTACCTTCTTAAGTTATTTTCTCACTGTATGTTTTTCCAGTTGTGTTGAGGAGAATTGACACGCGTCGCTGTGCACGTTCAGGCGTGCGGCACGACGGTTAGGTGTCTGTGTGCCGTGAAACGATGCCACGCCGGGTCCGGCTGACATCTGTGCTCTCACACAGATAAGCACAAAGGAAAGAAAAACTTCCTGTGAGGAGAACTCTTGGGTTCTAGTCTCTTCACGGTTTCCCTGAGGGTCCTCACTGTAGTTTTAAGGCGTTTTCTCAGCGGTCGCCCCAGGGTTTACAGCGTACTTCTCATTGGTCTGCACCGAATCGTTTCCCACCAGCCTAGGGAAACTCCTCTCCCAGGCGGCTCTCTTCCCTCTGGTCTTGTCCTTGTGCTGTTGTTGTACTTACTACCTCTCTGTAGCTTACAAGCACAAGAGTTATCCGTTATAATTATCACCTTAAATAATTTTAGGTCTTGGGGTGCCCGGGTGGCTCTGTCGGTGAAGCATCCGACTTCGGCTGAGGTCACGGTCTCGTGGTTTGTGGGTTCGAGCCCCGCGTCGGGCTCTGTGCTGACGGCTCAGAGCCTGGAGCTGCTTCGGCTTCTGTGTCTCACTTTTGTCTCTGCTCCTCCCCCACCCATTCTCCCTCCCTCCCTCCCTCCCTCCCTCTCAAAAATAAACATTAAAAAAAATGTAAGAACAACACAGTAATTCAGGTCTTTTAAAGAACTTGAGGCTCTAAAGTGAGGGAAGGGAGCGGGAGCGGAGGGAGAGGGGAGGAAGGAAGACCCCATTCAAGGGGACTCCGCCTTTCCCGGTGGAGGGGACAGCCTGGGCTTCCTCTCCAGGGTATTCGTGAACCCCCGCTTCACCCCTCTGCCAACGGCGAGCCCCGGAGGACATCCCTTTCTTCTCCCGGGTCACCTGCTCCCCGTGCAGCCCTGGGCCGTGGTTGGCTCTGACGGGACTCCGAGCGCTCCCGGGTTCACCTTGCACTTGGCTGACGAGCTCCTCGGCGGTGCCGCTGCCTGGGACTCACACAAACCGGGTGACTCCAGGAGGATTTCGGTGAAGTTCAGGCAACAGGCTTTCGCAGCTGCCCGTGATCGTCGAAGAGACTGTGAAGCGGGCATCCGGGATGACGAGTCCGGGGCCGATGGTGAACGAGCCGCCGTCGCCCTGCAGGGAGCAGAGGTGAGATAGCGGGTCGGCGGATGGGCCGGGCTGCTGAGGTTGGCCACCTTCGTTGCCACAAGGCCGCACTTAACGCCTGTAGGACCAGTAAGTGCCGACCCAGTGACTTTCTGGCGAAGGTCTGCCATGGGATTCTTCCAGAAACTGGGGCTTGAGGATACTGTTTTCTCAGGTTGTTGTCTGTACTGGTGGAGAAGGGGTCTGTTCTACAATCGAGATAAATCCTAGTGAGCAAACGTTTGAATGTCTTCACGGACCCATCCTTTACCGTGGAAACCAAACAATGATTTAGTGAAATGTAGGTATTTCCTGGACAGTGGCCAAAATGTTCTGAGCTTTAAGTGCTAAGTCAAAACAGGTGTTGAGGTGAGCCTCAGGAAAGATACGCGGCCAAGTTTTGCCCACGATCGCTCCTCCTGGAACACAGAATCGCCTTGTGGGACTTACAACCGAGGGTTCTCCTCTGCTGCTTCGGGGCAAGCCGCTGCCCCAGGTGCCTCCAGCCCCGACCTTCTAGGACTTCCAGAACCGTCCTGTCATGCAGGGAAAAAAGCTGCCAGCCTGGGCTGGGGCGGTGCCTACGAGGTGCCAACCGCCTGGCGAGGGAAACCGGTGGGGGGTGCGGACGGGCCGGCCAAGCAGGACCCTGGGCCCGGGCAGACACGGCTGACGTCCTCGGGGGGACGGGCACAGCTGTGCTCAAAGCCAGCGTGACTCCTGCAATTGTGTCGTCAGAGCACCCGCCACCAAGAACTGCCTGGAAGTGCTTGCTGGCCTTCTGTTCACGTTTCGGTATTTAAGTAACCCCGTCTACACAGTGTGCTCAGTGATGGCAACAGGTCCGATTATGTCATTTATCTAGTTCCGTGTGTTCGAGCCGTAGGGGAGCAGCGCAGCGATTCCCATTTCTTATTAAAAAAAAGAACCCAGTCGCCATGCGAGCGTAAACATACTTGGCTGTGTGTGTCCTAAGAAACAGCAGAGAGACTTACATGTTTTCCCTACGGAGAAAATAAATTGAGGGCTCAAAAAACGTGGAGATCGTGTTTACTGACCAACTTTACCAAAGCAAAAAGAAACGTTCAGTTGATGCGTCGTGGGCGAGTAAGGACGGAGAGAGGGGAGCAGCGATGGGCCAGGGCGCGGGTGCAGAAGAGAAGGCGGGGGGAGGGGGGTGAGGAGGGGAGGGCTGCGGCGGGAGCCCCGGGCGCAGGCACCGAGAGAGAGGGCCCTGCCGTGTCCTCCTGTGTCCTGCCGGTGCTGGGCCGCGAGGTGACCAGCCCGTGCACGGCCAGCGCCCCGGGGACCCGCGGCGGGACTCAGAGTCCAGCAGGTTTGGGCCAGCCCGCTTCTGGGACCGCTGGCACCCAAGGGGTGGGGGCGTCCACGCGTGCGTTAAGCCCTAGGTGATCCTCAGCACCTGAGTTGATGAAGATCTTCAGAATTCTCAGAGGCTTCTATACGTGTTGAAGAAAAGGATTAGCATCTTCAGTCTTGGGAGACACCTGAAATCTCACACGTAGCCCCGTCTGTGAGCTCGAACCCGGAGCCTGAGGCAGACTCCTTCCCAGGGTCAAGCTGGCGGGACCCCTGCTGCTTTTCCACGGCACGTGTCGTCCACCACCTGTCCCCAGCCTCAGCCGTGGTGATAGGATGTGTATACGTACATTGTTTTCGGAGACTCGGTGCTCTTTCATCATGTGGGCTTTAAGAAGCACTAGAAATATAGGCCACCTTAGAAGAAGGCATACCAGAGTAGGAAACTTTGCAGAAAATTATCTTGCTGATTCTTTCCAGAGTAGCTGAATTTTCCACTGTGGTTTGGCTTCTGTGGTTTCAGAAGTGATGTGTGTGCCGAGTGTTCTCTTATGTAACAGCCCCGCTGTACCTGCCCTCGGTCCTTAACTCGGCCACGCTCGCCCAAGGCGAGCCCTGTGCCCAGGACGGCACCCAGGAGCACTCACGTCGATTGGGTGTTCTCTCCAAATCAGAGGGTTGGAGAACGTAATTAAAATGTAGGTTAACTGATCAGTAAGCTTCGTGAGTGTCCAGATTCTTCACTTCTTTCTTCCGTGACTTAGGACCTTTCACTAATTCAGGCTCATCGTCCTCAACGTTAGTTGCTGCCTAATCCTCGGTACCGCAGGGCTTGTAGGGAAGTTAACTGCGTTCGGCATCCCGGTGCGACCGTCTCCAGCTGTCACTTTGTTGGTGGCCTTCGGAGTCACCCTTAAGGGCCACAGACAGTGGTGTGGCCGCAGGAAGGGGCAGCCTGGGTCCCCGAATAGCCATGTGAGGCAGATGCCCCGCCCACGAAGTTCTCCTGTGTGAAGTCACAGAGGTTTTGAAGCTGACTCTGCCCGCCGCTGTTGTAACTTACACCCCAGCCAATATGTTTTCATTTTATAAGAGTTAGAAAGTGTGTGTACCAACCCGTTCCTTAAAAATCCTATTCATTCATTCAGTCATTCATACTTTCAGTATTAGGAGAGGCCTGTGCTGTGCTAGATATTTTATAAAAAGTAAATCCCTCTATTAAGTTCTTTAAAAAAATTTTTTTTTTTATGTTTACTTATTTTTGAGAGAGAGACAGAGTGTGAGCAGGGGAAGGGCAGAGAGAGAGGGAGGCACAGAATGTGAAACGGGCTCCAGGCTCTGAGCTGTCAGCACAGAGCCCGATGCGGGGCTCGAACCCACGAACCGTGAGATTGTGCCCTGAGCCGAAGCTGGACGCTTAACCGACTGAGCCCCCCAGGTGCCCCGAAGGTTTTTTCATTGTTATTTGCTTTACTCCTAAAGGTGATGAATAGAAAGGAATTACAGTAGAATATTCCTCACACATGACAGTCAATCAAATACAAGTTTTCCTGAATTACTTGAAGAGGTAAAAATAACACACTGGTGGAAAATAATAAAAATAAGGTGGAGGGGGGTAAGGGATGGCAGTAACCATCCACGAAAGGTTATGTTTTCGTGCTCCTCCCGCCATCACTGAGAATAGTTCTCGTTCACCAAAAATGGTAATCAGGTTAAGAAGCTGAGCGGGGCTTTTTCTTTTCTTATCAAAAAATTAATACACTCTTAATTCCATGATCCGGGTCAAAGAGATGTGTCGGGAAGTCACAGCAGACACTGTGGTAAAGTGGACAACATTAGAACAGCATGAGAAGCCTTCCGCCAAATAGGCCCTATTTGCATAAAAGTGTGTGTGACTCCACGTCATGGATTTGCAAGGCTCGCTCCTACAGCATAGACACGGACCCACGTGCCCACGCCGGAAAGGACACGGGAATGCCTAAATACATAGCTGCATCGTGTGTTTGGATAAGATGATTCAGAGATGTAAACGTATCCATTGCAGGAAGGTGAAGTGTGAAGTGAGAGGGGAATGGGTTTGGGGATTTTAAGTAACGGATTTAGTGTTGTTACACTGTCCTCCTGTTTTTTCAAAAGGAAAAAGATTCTCTAAACATGAAATGACCCTCGGGACTTAGACTGTGTTCCTTTTGCACAGAATGATTGGTGTCAGAGGAGAGGGATGACTTTGTGGGTGTGGACTGAGGGAGTGTCAGCAAAAACCACCGAGTTCTGGCTCCAAGACTGGGAAATGGGGCGCCCAGCGCTCAGAGGAGTGTCTGTGTCCCGCTTCGTTTCTCTTGCGCCCCAGCCTCTGCGGAGGCCCACGGCTGCCTCGTCTTTGAGGGAGGAAGGACCCTCTGCTCTGACGGGAGGAAGTGAGGTCCCCAGAGGGCAGAATAAACCTGTATGAGATTTTTTTTTTTCTCTACTTCTGCTTCTGCCTCTTGGCCCCGAGTATAAGCACAGTCAGAGGGAGTGAGGGGCATTGTGGGTGACGAAAGCCAGAGCCATCTGGCAGGAGGACTTTAAGGGAAACCAAGGAGCCAGAAAATGCTTGGAGGTGGCAGAGAAGGGAGCAGCCCCCAAAATGGCCCCATAACACTGTTTATGACTTGGGCACCCCTGAGCTGTGCATGTGTGGATCTGACCTTGCACAGTATCCCTACACATGGAGTGCTGAACTGTGGGATGAGCTGCCCGGCCCCGAGACTAGCCACAGGGCGCCATATGCATTTGATAGACCTACATAGTCCCGCAAAGGCTTTGAGAACTGATCTGGCTTTGGGAACAAAACCCACGGAAGGCAGATAGGGACTTGGAACTGAAATTCAACCAACTGATTGATTGCCTTCTAAAACACAGTGAACCCAGACCTGGGAGGTTTTGATGTTCATCTATCCTGGATACAGTCCAAACTTGCACTGCACACAAAGAGCCATTAAACCCTTAACTTGCACAGGAAAGACGGTCAGCAGTTGCACATACTGGGATGACACAGGATGGAATTATTAGATTAAGACTTCAAAGTAGCTATTGTAGTAATGCTCCTTGCGATGCATGGAGAGAGAGAAATAACCAGCAAAGAGAGAGAAGACATCAAGAACTAAGTGGAAATTAGAACTGGAAAATTTTTTAAATGAATAAAATACTCAGTGGGTTCAAGAGCAGAACAAAGGTGACAAAGGAACGAGTCAGTGAACTTGAAGACGAATTAACCAAATGAGATCATTTGAACAACAGAAAAGAGACTGAAGAGAAAAACGGGGAACTCTGGGATCATACCACAAAAAGGCTGACATTTGTATCATTTGGATACCAGAAAGAGATGAGAAAAAGTGTGTAGAGGAGAAAACATTTGCTTCTGCACAATAAAGGAAATCATCGACAAAATGAAAAGGCAACCTACTGAGCGGGAGAAAATGTTTGTAAACCACATTATCTGATAAAGGGTTATATCCAAAGTAGAGAAGAACTCCTACAACTCAGTAGCAAAAGGATTCCTCCAAACAGTTCAATTGAAAAATGGGCAGACGATCTGAATAGGCATTTTCCCAAAGAGGATGTGTAGATGGCCAACAAGGCACATGAAAAGATGCTCAACATCACGGATTCTCAGGGAAATGCAAATCAAAACCACAGCGATATCACTTCTTATCCCCTAGGCTGGCTAGAAATGAAGTCCAATAATAACAACTGTTGGGGAGGATATGGAGAAATGGGAACCCTCACGCACCCCTGGTGGGGATCTCAAATGGTGCCATTGCTTGAAGATCATCTGGCAGTTATTCAGATGATTAAGCATAGAGTTATCCTATGACTGGGCAATTCCACTCCTAGGTATATGCCCAGGATAAGTTGTTGTAACAACTGGCACGTGGATATTTATGGCAGCATTAGTCCTAATAACCAAAGGTGGAAATGGCCCAAGTGGCTATTAATGTGTGAATGGATACATAAAAAGTGGTGTATCCATACAATGGAATGTTACTTGGCCACAAAAATGAGTGAAATACTGATACATGCTTGTAACTTGGATGAAATTTGAAAACATATGCTACGTGCAAAAGCCATTCACCAAACCCACATGCTCTGATTCCATTCATATGAAAGTCCAGAACAAGCAAATCTGTATGGAGGGGAAGTAGGTTAGTGGTTGCTGCTTCGGGGTGGTGTGGTGGGGGGCAGGGTGGGGATAGGGGTTGAATGCTAAGGGGCATGGAGTTTCTTTTCAAGGTGATGAAAATATTCTAAAATGGACTGGTGATAGGTGCATGTATTTGTAAATGTCCTAAGGATCTACTGAATTAGGTACTTTAAGTAGATGAATTGAATGGGATGTGAATCACTGTCTCAAATAAAGCTGTTAAAAAAAAAAAAAAAAGAAAAAGCCCCGGGGGAAGATATACTCTGTAAACACAAATGCAAAGAAAGCTGGTGTGGCCCTTTTAGTAATGGACGAAATAGACTCCACAGTAGAGATCATTACCAGAGATAAAGAGTGTCCGTTCACCAAGAAGACACTAACAACAGAGCTTCTACACCTACCAAACAGGGGCTCCTGACTGGCTCAGTCGGTGGAACATGGGACTCTTGATCTCAGGGTTGTGAGTTTGAGCCCCATGCTAGATATAGAGATTACTTCAAAATAAATAAATAGACAAAAATCTCACAACATACAAAACAAAAACTGAAAAAAAAAATCACAGCTGAAGCAAGTAAAAGACAAATCTGCAATAATAGTTGGAAATTTCAACATTCCTGTCTCACCCATTGATAGAATTAACTGACAGAAAAACCAGTAAGGATGTAGAAGGACCAAACATCATCATCATTCAATTGGATCCGACATTTGTAAAATTCCCCACCCAACAACAGTAGAATAAACATTCTTTTCGAGTGCACAAAGAATAGTCACATAAATAAACCATATGTTAGATTATTAAAAAACTTCATGAATTAAATAGAACTGAAATGATACGAACATATTTCTGACCATAATGATATGAAATTAGAACTTAATAAAAGAAAATAATATCACAAGATAATATTCTTGAGGTTTCACAAGGAACCCTAACCTCTTGGAAATTAAATAGTACATTTCTATAGTCTATAAGTAAAGAGGGAATCTCAACAGAAGTTCTAAAATATTTTGAGCTGAATGAAAATGAAAATACACTATATCAAAACATATGGGTGCTTTGAAAGCAGCCATAAAAGCAGTGCTTAAAAGGAAACTTCTAGCCTTCAGAGCTTATATTAAAACAGAAAGGGCTCAAATCTGTAATCCAAACTTCTACCTTAAGAGAGTATCAAAAAAAGGGAAAATAAATGAAAGGATGGTAAAAGTCGGAATCAATGAATTGAGTGCGGAAAAATACAGTCAATGAAACCAAAAGTTTGTTCTTTGAAAATATCAATAAAATTTATTAAACTCTAGCAAGAAAAAGAAGACACAAATTGTTAACATAATGAAGAAAATATAGGATGTCACTAGACCCTACATACATTAAAAGGATAGTAAAAGAATACTATTAGTGGGGTGCCTGGGTGGCTCAGTCGGTTGAGCGTCTGACTTCGGCTCAGGTTGTGATCTCACGGTTCGTGGGTTCGAGCCCTGCGTCGGGCTCTGTGCTCGGAGCCTGGAGCCTGCCTCTGATTCTGTGTCTCCCTCTCTCTCTGCCCCTCCCCTGCTCACGCTCTGTCTCTCTCTGTCTCTCAAAAATAAATAAGTGTAAAAAAAAAAAATTTTTTTTTTAAAAGAATACTATTAGCAACATCATACACGTAAAATCGGCAACTTAGATAAATGGACAAATTCCCAAATAGACACAAGCACCAAAATTCGCTTAAGAAGGAATATGTGACCTGAATGATTCTAAGTCTGTTAGAGAAAATAAATTTGGAGCTAAAAACTTTTTAAAACAGGAAGCTCCAGATCCAGATGGTTTTGCTAGTAAATTCTCCCAAGAAGAAATAATATAAATCCTTTACAAAGTCTGGTCAAAATCAAAGAAGGAATACTTCCAAACAGATTTTGTGAGGCCAGAATTACCCTCAAGACCAAAACCAGACAAAGACAATGCAGGAAAACAACACACAAATGTCCCTCATCAACGTAGGTACGAAAATATTTAACAAAAGATTAGCAGATCAAATTCGGCAAGAGATAAAATTGATAATACGTGACGACTAAATTAGGTTTATCAGGGAAATGGTAGTGTGGTTCAATATTGGGAGAATGATCCATGTAAACCAAAATGACAATATTCTAAAAACACCACATGATCGTGTCAATTGACATAGAAAAGGCAGTTGATAAAATTCAATATCCATTCATGATAAAAAAAAAAAAAAATTCTCAGCAAACCAAGGAGCAGAAGGGAAGTTTCTCAGTCTGCTGGAGGACCTCAACCAAAAACCCACAGCTCATTATGATGGTGAAGGAGCGAATGCTTTCCTTCCAAGACTGGGAACAAGACCAGGGCTGTCCACATTCATCACTCCTGTTTGTTATTGTATTGGAAGTGATAGCCAGTGCAATAAAGCAAGACAAAGAAATAGAAAAGTACACAGATTTGAAAGAAGATGCAGAATTGCCCCTATCCAAGACTCCATGATTTTTTACGTATAAAATCCTCGGGCTTGGGATTTTCTGCAGGCTGATCCCTCCACCTTCTCCGGCGCCTCACCCAGGTGTGACAAAGGGCTCTGGCCTCTGCAGGGTGCTCTTGGCACCACGGTCAGAGGCAGAAGAGCTGACCCAGTTTCCAGTCTGTCCTCATGGGTTCCAGCTCATTACTTCGGGTCCGGCTGTCCTTGATCTTTCCCATTTGTTATCTGGTTTCCTTCCTGTGTGTCCTATGGATTTCAAACGCCAGGACCAGATGTGGAGATAAATGGACTTATAGACTCAATATGTACATATTCTACTTGCTTCATTCCTCTGCTTGAACCCCGACCCGGTTATCTAACCTCTCAGTTTGATCATCGCAAAAATGGGGATAATTGTGCTTATTTCGTCAGTTCATGTATATTAAATCGAGACAGCATATCTCACATCAAACTCTATGTTTCTTAAAAAATATTTTTTAGCGTATATTTTTGAGAGAGAGAGAGTGGGGGAGGGGCAGAGAGAGAGGGAGAGGGAGAGAATCCCAAGCAGACTCTGTGCTGTCAGCACAGAGCCCAATGTGGGGCTCGAACCCATGAACTGCGAGATCATGACCTGGGCTGAAGTCGGATGCTCAATCGACTGAGCCACCCAGGTGCCCCCAAACTCGGTATTTCTTACATGGGAGACTCTTGGACAATTCTCTGCTTCCATTACATAATATATATAATTTTAGAAAAAAATGGAATAAACTGTTTTATTTCTGTGTGCTTCTTCCTTGAAGACAAATGACACATCCCGTGTGTTGTGTATATATGCGATGAGGGTGTTTATGAAATTCCTGTGAAAATTCTCTTTGTTTCTAGAAATATTCTGGCTTGTCCCTTTCTAGTAGAGAAAGAGAGGAATCTTCCTTTCTTCCTTCCTTCTCCTCCCCCCTCCCCTCCCCTCCCCCTCCTTCCACTCTTTCTAACCCAGTGAGAAGGACTTTTAATGTCCCAACTGAACATTTGCCCAAAGAGAGAAGAGAATTATATTTGGATAGCAACATTGCTGTACCAAGTCTGCACAGTGGGACCCGTGTAAAGGGGTCAAAAAACCTCCCCTTTCTGAGGGAGTCACCTGGCCGGTATCCAGACTCCAGCTCTGGGCAGGCCACCTCTGTTGCCCGCTCCTGAAACCACGTGAGCCATACCAGGAGCTGGGTGAGTACCCCGTGGTTTGGGTTGGGCCATGGAGACGGTGAAATGGTCCCACTTTCAACACGGGTCTGGAGGCAAAGCAAATGACATTGGACACGGATGTATGTCGCATCTTACAGGGACAGTGGGACGGCAGGGTCACCTGGATGGACTTGGTCTCTCAGTGCTCTGAAACATGCCTCAGTGCAGTTCAGTCAACCTCCATTAGACTTTGTCCAGGATGGCGAGGCAAGCACTTTTTCCAGTTTTCTGAGGCAGTTCCAGAAGAGAAGGGGAAAGTCGATCACTCAAAATGATCAAAATGACCTGTTTCCCCGCCCTCCGTCACCTGGCATTTACCTAGAGCACTTAAAAAAAATTTTTTTTTAATGTTTACTTTTGAGAGAGAGCATAAGGTGGAGGAGGGGCAGAGAGAGAGGGAGACACGGAATCCGAAGCAGCTCCAGGCTCCGAGCTGTCAGCCCAGATCCCGACGCGGGGCTCGAACTCACAGAGCACGAGATCGTGACCTGAGCTGAAGTCGGATGCTTCACCAACTGAGTCACACAGGCGACCCTTTCCTAGAGCACTTTTTTTTCTGTTAACTCTTTCAAAGGTGGAATAATTGCGACATGCATTTTATAAATCCTAGTTAATAGACTTCTTCACGTAAAATTTTGGATAGTTTTTGTCCAAACTACAGTAATAATAATTCCTTGGGCCTTAATTAAATTAAATCAATTAATTTACTAAAATGAAAAGTATTCTATGGGGCGCCTGCGGGGCTCAGTCGGTTGGGTGTCCGACTTCGGCTCAGGTCATGATCTCACGGTTCGTGAGTTTGAGCCCCGTGTCGGGCTCTGTGCTGACAGCTCAGAGCCCGGAGCCTGTTCGGATTCTGTGTCTCCCCCTCTCTCCGCCCCACCCCTGCTTGTGCTCTGTCTCTCTCTGTCTTTCAAAAGTGAATAGACAAAAAAAAAAATTAAAAAAAGTATTCTAGAAATCAAGTCGATTTTCTCGTTTTGGAAAATGTTTTCTCCACCTGACAGTGTTCCGGACAGGAGAGAATGGATTTGGTGGGAAAACTGGCCGGTGGGATCATTGTCTTTCCTCTCTAAAATGGAACCTCACCCACTGATCAAAAATGCAATTGAAGTTCGATTTCTCCTTTAAAGGACTTAGACATTCGGGTAGTTTGGGGCAGATCCGAGAGGGAAATGGGTCAGCTTCACTGCTGTCTGGGCCTGGCCCACAGGGTGGATGATGGGCGGGTTTCCTCGAGCGCTTCTCCAGGGTCCCCTGGCCTCATCCGCAAGGCTCAGCTGTCTGGGCGCATGATCTTTCTAGTGATGTCCAGAATGACCCGCCTTTCCTGTAGCCCCTCACCGTGTTATGGCGGAAAGAGCATGAGCTACAAAAGGGGCAGATTTCGAACGGAAATCTGGTTTTGATGCACGCCAGGCTAGACGTATCAGGGCCCCACTACTTAACCTCACCCAAGCCTCGGTGTCTGCGTCTGTAAGATGGAGTCTGCACCTACTTTGTGTAGAGTTTGTGACTCTTTTGTAATGTTTATCTATCCTTTGAGAGAAAAAGAGAGAGCACGAGCAGGGGAGGAGCAGAGAGAGAGGGAGACACAGAATCCGAAGCAGCTCCAGGCTCCGAGCCGTCGGCACAGAGCCCGACGCGGGGCTCGAACCCACGAGCCGCGAGATCACGACCTGAGCGGAAGTCGGACGCTCAACCGGCAGAGCCACCCCGGCGCTCTGAGTTTGTGACTCTTACGCAGAAAAGCGACACCCAGGATGCAGCAGGTCCTCACTATTAATTCCGTGGTCTTCCTTCTCACCTCTGTGGCTTCCAACGTGTCTCGGATTTCCAGAGGAACCAGCTCCTGCCAAGGCCTCCTGGTCCCAAGCGACACGTGCCGACACGAATGGTGATGTGTGCCATCGCCAGCACGAAGCCAGCGTCTCCCCGTGCTGGGTCTTCCAGATACAGGATGTGGGCGTCGGAGGCGGCCAGCGTGTGGCCCGGATGCTACTCATTAGGTGCACACCTGGAATCTCATCTCAGTGTCGTGGCTTCCCGGCTCTGTAACCCCGGGCACGTGTCTTCTCCGCTCTCACTTCGTCTTTCCTGATCCAGAGCCTTTCCCCACAGGCGTGCGGGACAGATGGTAGCCGGTCCACGCAGAGCGCTTAGCACGCAGCAGGGCCGCACGCGTGTTAGCCAGAACGTCGCGCACGATCTTTGTGATTCCTCCGCAGGCAGGGGAAGCCGCTCTCCTGGCAACGGCAAGAAAGAGGTAAAGTGGCCCCAGCACGTACACGGCTTTGGAGCCGTTGAAACCCACTCCTTGAGGAAGCGTCCTAAGAGTTTAAAACATTTTTAAGGTCATTTCTCTTTGGGGACATCTGTGCCTTTGCAGTTTTCCCTTCAGATGAGTAAACAAGCCACGCAAGTCAGGGCAGGCTGGATTCTGCTGCGGTAACAGACAGCCCCGCTTCTCACCCGTGCCCTGTGTCCGCTCCACCCTAGGCGGTCTGACGGGACTCGACCACTTGGAGCACTCCAGAGTGGACAGAGCACAGGGCACCGTCACACCGAACTTACAGGCCTCTCCCAGAGTGCCCTCCTTTTCCTCCGGACTCGTTGTATTAAGCGGAGCAAGTCATGGGGCGGCTGCCGACGCCCGGGGGTGACGTGTGGAGGAGTGCAGGCCACTCCACGTGGACCCAGGCGGCAGAGAGCTCAAGTACTGAGCACCGATTACCAGCACCCTGGCTTCACGGAAACGCGAGGCACGCGAACCCATTGATTCTGCTTGACCCATGAAGCGGCGCTGATGTTCTGGGAGGGCCTGCATGGCACGGATGTCAGAATGGATGGTGCTTTTTCCCAGGGGAAATGAAAAAAAAAAAAAAAAAAAAAAAAAGACTCATCAGTTTATAGTTGAATTCAACGTGACTTTGAGGAACAGCTTTTCCTAGGAAGCGATGATGAAATACAGATCTAGACGCAGAGACTGAAGAAGTGACCTTATCTGTGAATGAAAACTTGAATGCAGTCATTCCTAATGGCAAGGCGGTGTTTAATCCGTAATTTGTGCAGTTGAGATGCTGACAAGAAAACCTTTAAGGAAGAAACAGCAGATTCCCATGGCCCGTATTTCCATTTAGAGCATCAGCAAAAACTTTTGTTTTGTGGCAACTTTCATGTCAATAGATCTGTTATTCAATAAGACCCCGTGAGGACGCCTGGCTGGCTCAGTTGAACGTCCGACTTCGGCTCAGCTCGTGATCTCACAGTTCGTGGGCTCGAGCCCCGCATCGGGCTCTGCGCCGACGGCTCGGAGCCTGGAGCCTGCTTCGGAGTCTGTGTCTCCCTCTCTGTCTGCCCCTCTCCTCCGCGTGCACTGTCTCTCTCAAAAATTAAATAAACGCTAAAAAACCAAAAGGACCTGATCAGTCCTACGTTGCATCGAGGAATGAGTCTTGGTCCAGGTCTTTCTTTCTTTTTTTTTTTTTTTTTAACGTTTATTTTATTTTTGGGACAGAGAGAGACAAAGCATGAACGGGGGAGGGGCAGAGAGAGAGGGAGACACAGAATCGGAAACAGGCTCCAGGCTCTGAGCCATCAGCCCAGAGCCCGACGCGGGGCTCGAACTCACGGACCGCGAGATTGTGACCTGGCTGAAGTCGGACGCTTAACCGACTGCGCCACCCAGGCGCCCCCAGGTCTTTCTTTCAATAGCTCCTGTATCCCCGGTGTGCACATTTCCGAGCAAGCGGTGACTTGGGAAGATCTTACCGGTACCGGGTCGGCTGTAGCGTAAGCGGTGTCCACGGAAACCCGTCCCAATACGGAGCAGCACACACAGCAGAAGCAGCAGGGCGAGAGCAGGAAGGTGAGTGCCGCCGCCCGCAGGGTAAATCCCAGGGGGGCCGTGTTCGTTCATCTCGGGTGCGCGCCTTCGGAAAAGTGGGTAAACGATGAACAACACACCTAAAGATGCTTAGCTTAGCGTCTGGCTCAGAACCGGCGCCTGATAAACGCTTGCGTTTGCTCGCAGCCCTGCTGAGTGTTGCTGCCCTCGGTGCTGCTGTGTGTCCCGCCTGCCTGGGAGACCTGGGGGACGCGCGGGGTTCCGGCGGGACCCAGGTTCGGGCCCTCGAGACAAGGCCGCCCGTCAGTCTGCGTGTGGAATGTCCACTTGTGCCACCGCCTGTCACAGCATGTTAGCGGTGACAAGGCTGTGAGCACTGGAATCCTTCAGAAGCGCTCGGCACGTCCTGGATCCAGCTCTTGGTGTGTGTGTGTGTGTGTGTGTGTGTTCTAGAACCTTGCTGCCCGAACTGTGGTCCCCGCTCTGTATGAGCATCTTAGCGCCCAGAGCTTGTTACAAAGGCAGACTTTGGGGCCCCGGCCCGGGGCCCGGGTGTCAGAATCCGCAGACTCACCACGGGTCAGGGGATTCGTGTGCCCGTTGGAGTTTGAGAAGCACCCAGCCCACAGAACAACTCACATTCCTTCCAGAATAGACAGATGCTTTTCGGAGGACTTCTTTAAAGCCAGGCAGTTGCACAGCCGATCCTTGAAGACTGCTCCACGGCCCCTGAACTTTCAACTCCTGGTAGGAGGAGCAATGGCCTTCTCTTCTCTCCGGCCACAACTGGAGGTCTTCAGGGAACAGGCTGGCGGCAGGGAAGCCGGCCCACAGCAGGGGAGCTGAAGACAGCCTCTGAGTCCTCTCCGGGCCCTGGTGCTGACACGCGGCTGTCGCACCTTCCGTTCTGCTCATCCGGCTCTCTCGGCTGGACAGCCAGCACCCGGAGCGCCCTAGGAAGCGAGTCGCGGTCCCAGCGAGGCAGCTCCCGGCCCAGTCTGTCCGCAGGCCGCTTCCTGGGACTCCGCCCTCTGTTCGGGCTCACTCTCCGCTCTGGACGTGTGTTTCCTCGATTTGCAGCTTCGTGGCCTTCCTCACGTCTTGGGTCTGCTCCTGAGTGACAGCCCCAGGGCCAGCCTCTGCCCGACCTGGGACACGGCCCGGCTCACTCTTGGCAGGCGACTCCACACGCCTACCAGCCGCGCTCAGCTTTGACCCTGGCGATCCACCCGGTGACGCCCCTTCTGGGTGTCACCCCGCCCCCAGCACGAGGAGAGGGGGCTCATTCCTACGATGCGCGTTTCTTCCGCAGAGGGGACAGGCGTATTGGTCACGGCCTCCAGAATCACACACGCGTTCGGGTTTTGCCAGTTGCCGGACGTCTGCTTCCCGTAACCACGTCGAAAGGCCCCGGGGACAATCGCTCTGATCGCGGCTCCAAGAGAACTCCGGGTCGCCCACCAGGTGACAGCTCTCCCTGAGACCGTCAGGGAGCTTCATGTGCAAGACGGCTGCCGGAGCCAGACTCCAGACCAAGGCGGGCCCCTCTGAGGGGAGATGGGCACTCGAACTGTGCCAAACGTGGCAGAGAAAGGAGAACGAGGTGGCAGCCAAATCATAGGTAGGAGCAAAGCAGCCAGTTTTAAAGACCGAACCTGGGCCAGCGGGTCAGGTTCAAATATCAGGAGGCCTGGGACATAGGGAAGCTTGCAGTCACTGCCAGGCTCCTTCTACGGGCCTGCCCGAGGGATTGGGGATGGGGCGGAGGCCTCGGAAGAGCCCCCTCGGTGGCACCGGCTCGTACGAGGGTGTCAGTGGCTCTTGCGAAATAGACACAAACTCCCCATTATCCTCTTCTGCCGGTAGAGCAGAAGCCTCGAGCCTCCCGTCCCAGGACGAACACAAAGACCCGGTGCTGCAGGCAAAGGGACGGGAGACATTGTCCCTCCTGAGACCAGCACAAATACAAGGCTGAGAATGGCTTCCATGGGAAGGAGGAGCGGGAATGCTCACCAGATTCCCCCCTGGGGCCCAGATTCGCACCGTTTGCCTAAGACCCAGCATCAGGAATCCCTCCTGCCACCACTAGGAGCTGAGCACCATTAACAAGCAAGGGCTGTCTATTTCTGGGGAGGGGCCAGAGCAGGAGAGCGACCGCCCCTCCGAGGGGCACAGGCTCACAGTGAGGTGGCCGAGAGTCGGGATGGAGCAGGAACCCAGGAGACCCTCCAGCACCTCAACGCTGTATGCGGTCAGCCCTTCCCTGCAGGGTTCTGAAGCCTGTGCTGCTCTGAAGGCAATGATCTAAAACAAAGCGAAACTCAAAGCCGGTTCAACATCTAACGTGATCAACAGCCATCTTGCCCCCACACCACAGGCAAAATTATTTTTCACGAGCAGAAAAACCACTTCCTTCAGTCTCTACTACTTATGCATGGCTTTCAGCAGTCGATCAAAAGTTGACACTTAAAAAAGCAAAGTTAGGGGCGCCTGGGTGGCTCGGTCGGTTAAGCGTCCGACTTCAGCTCAGGTCATGATCTCGCGGTCTGTGAGTTCGAGCCCTGCGTCCGGCTCTGTGCTGACGGCTCGGAGCCCGGAGCCTGCTTCGGATTCTGTGTCTCCCTCTCTCTCTGCCCCTCCCCCGTGCATGCTCTGTCTCTCTTTGTCTCTCAAAAATGAATAAATGTTAAAAAATTAAAAAAAAAAAAAAAAAAAAAGGAAAGCTAAACAAAACAAAAATAAAAACTAACTGCCAACAGGTAAAGCCAGCCCCAGAACCAGAACTGGAGATGACCCGGTGTCAGTGCTCTAAGGCAGGGATTTTACCGTAACCGTGAGGAATGCTAGTCTGGAGGAAGAGGCAAGTAGCGTGCAAAAACAGGTGTAGGATTTCAGCAGAAAGGTAGAAACAGTAAGAAAGCGACCAGTAGGAATGCCGCAGGTAGAAACTGATACAAGACACGGGAATTCCTTTGGCGGGAGTATCAGTAGACTACTCTCAGCCGCAGAAAGACTGATGAACTTGAAGACAGACCAACAGAGATGGACAAAAGCGATACACAAAAAGAATAAAAGAGTGATAGCTACAAACAAGGTATCTAAGAGCCATGGGACAACGTAAAATGATCTAACATACATGTAACTGAAGTCCGGAGTAAAAGAGAATGAATACAGCCTAAGAAATACTAAAAAAGACCAGAGCTAAGCATTTTCCAAAAATAATGCAAGGCAACAAACCTCAGAGCCAAGTTCAGAGAACCTCAACAGTATAAATACAAAAAACAAACCAAAACGTAACAAAATAGAATGAAAAAACCTAACAAAACCAACCAAAGAAAACCCCCCAAATAAAATAAAAACTCACCTCCACATACCGTAATAAACTGTTAAAAACCAAAAACAAGGAGCAAATATGGATTGTTTCCAGAGGGGAGGGGCGCCTGGCTGGCTCAGTCAGTAGATTGTGTCACTCTTGATCTCAGGGTGCTCAAGTTTGAGCCCCCTATTCGGTGTGGAGCTCACTTAAAAAAATCAGCTGGATTTGGGGTGCCTGGTTGTTCAGTCAGTTGAGCAGAAGACTCCTTTTTAAAAAATGTTTATTTATTTATCTTGAGAAAGAGAGAGAGAGAGAGAGAGATCGAGGGAGGGGCAGAGAGAGAGGGAGAGAGAGAATCCCCAGCAGGCTCCGCACCGTAAGCGCAGAGCCCAACATGAACTCACTAACCGAGAGAGATCGTGACATGAGTGGAAACCAGGAGCTGTTCGCGTGACCGACTGAGCCGCCCGGGTGCCCCTCTTAGAACCAATTTTTAAGAGATGGTTGACCAAAGCAAAAATAGCGAGGGTTTATAACATCTGGAGAAGCAGAATACTTGGAATGAATCACCTTGAGGATGGGAGGGAGAGGCTGGAAGGATCACGTGGTCAGCGCGAACCGCCGAGGTCTGATAATATCTTGAGATTTTCCGATTGTTTCCAGGCGTCAAGTGGGACTTTCAGATCGGTTGTATCACCGAACGCTGTTACACATGAAGAAGGGTAAGCAGCGCTGTGTCCGCGTGAGACTCACATTGGAGAGAAAAAAGCCTTTGTGTCATTTAATTTAGCCGTTCTCAAATCCAGCTAATGTCAGAACCTCTTGGGAGTTCGTTCAAGCTGAGCTTTCTGGGCGCGGTGCGTGAGAAGTGTGACGCCCGAACCTGTCTTGGGTGATGCCCCCTGCTTCAAGTGCCCACTGGGGACACGTGCCCTCCAGCGGTGCATGCGGCCTTCCTCCGGGCAGGCCCCCAGGCTGACTCAGGGCCGGCCGGCGGCCATCCAGTGAACCACCCCTCTCGCTGCTGCCCGGAGACTGGAGCCAGGATGAACCCCAGGGAAACCCCTCTTTTTAGTAAGAAGCTCTGTTCCCCGGGCGCCTGGCGGCATCCGACTCTTGATTTTGGCTCAGGTAAGAGCTCACGGTGCGTGAGTTCAAGCCCTGCATCAGGCTCTGTGCTGACTTCATGGAGCCTGCTTGGGATGCTCTCTCTCCCTCTCTCTCTGCCCCTCTCCCAGCTCGTGCTCACTTGTGCTCTCTCTCTCTCAAAATAAATATTAAAAAAGAAGCAGCTGTGTTCCCGTGGGGGTCGGTGTGGAGAGATAGGATTCCCCGGGAACAAGGGGCTGTCCCCGACAAATCTAGGGACCTTACCCTCCAGAAACCAGGGGGCCACGGGCGGCCAACCACACCAGCCTCCGTGGGGGCCCCTGTGTGGTTTACAACAGGAGCCACTGGGCCATGGCGAGCTCCCACAGCCCCCTTTCGTCCAGGCCGAGGCCACAGATGAGTACCATCTCCTCGGGGACCCACGCTGGCTTGGGGCCACGTGTGGGACGTATTCTGTGGGGCCAGGGTTGGGTGGACGAGGTTGCCCGGCGCTCCTGAGTTGACCATGGCCGTGGTCTGGAGGTGAAGACGGGAGGCGAGGGAGCCCCCGGCGTCGGGCCGCGTCACCAGCAACAGGGGTCAGAAGATGGACGGGGAGATGGGGGAGGGGAATTCTAGCGTGAAGCCGTGGGTGGGGGCTGGGCTGCCTGCGGCGGGGGGGGGGGCATGTGGGCAGGAGGACGGTGCCGCCCTGAAACCACAGTGGGTGGCTCCTTCCCGGACTAGTGTCCTTCCCTCGGTGGAACAGCAGAGACAGGATTTCTCTCTTCCACTCAAGGTGGGGGAGGGGGGGAGAGGCCGAGGCTTGGCCAAATACCCCAAATCGAGAAACCCTGGTGATCCCTTCCTTAGGTGTGTGTTTCCTCCAGGTGGCAGGAAGAGGCGTGGCCGCCCCGCCTCTGTGGCTGGTTTTCTCCCTTCTTCCATACCCACTTCCTCCATTCGGGTTCTCGTATGTAAAGCGCTGGCTGACACCGTGTTTCTGCCAACATTACACCCAAATGAGTAATTTTCCTACCGGCTTTCTGAAGAGTTGGTTCCCAAAAGCCCGCGGCGGTGGCCTGGGGCCGTGGGTCGGTTGTTGGCGGGCAGCCCTTCGCGGTGTGGACAAGCGGGACCCACGGAAAGTGAGATTCCTGCCGCGGAGCTCCTCGGATGACGTAGGAGCTGCTTGCTCCTCGTCGAGCTTCCGTGTGTCACCTCCAGGCCCGTCGGGCGCACCCCTCCCTGTGAGGCCTGCACCCCTACCCCACACTCGAGGAAATGGCGGCCCAGAGATGAAGCGACTCGCACAATCCCCTCCCTTCCCCCGCTGCCGACAGGTGGTCGAGATTCAGACGCCGATGGGACCCCAGGGCCTGTTGCTCGCTATCGCGTCCTGGGCCAGCTGGGACCCGGCCACCGCAGTCCCAGCTCCAGTGCCCCACGTGTTGTTCGTTTCCGTGTCCTAGGCCTGTACCCTTTCATATCTCAACTGAGAGGGAATTTCAACTTCCAAAGGAAATCCCAAGTGTGAGAGGCCATTCACTTCCCCGAGACGTGTTTTTTTCCGACGGCCAGAGCATCTCTGTGGCTTCTGGCCAACTGAGACTCTCTGTCTAACAGAGGTTGACGGCATCTCTGGGGTCTCTGGCCAAGCGGTGAACGAGCAGTCCCGAGCAAGGAGAAGTCAGAAAGGAAGCTGCCCGGCCCTGCCGGGGTTGGCGGAACCGGCCCATAGAAAGGCTGCCTACCTTTTTTTCTTTCAACCTAAAACCTCTTCCCCTTTTGAGATGACAAATCACAAAATCGGCTTGCCCCAGATTGTGGTGATCTCCCCCTATCTGTGCATCGACCAGAGGCTGATTCAAGAGATCAGGTCTGGAGATGGTTAGAGAAACGAATTCAGCTTTTACAAGATCCACACTGTCTAACGAATTTCCCCAGCCCCTCGCCATTTCGTCCCCCCATGCACGCGGCAGGTATTTCTGGAACGCCCGCCCTGTTCCGGACGGTGGGAGTCAGCCGTGAACAAAACAGAGCTCTGCCACTGCTGGGGCTTGCACGCTGGTGAGCGCAAGCAGGCAGACCCCTCAGGCAGGGGACGAGGGGCCGGAAGCTACTGCAAAGCGGTGGTCAGGGAAGCTTGAGCATTTGGGGGCCCCTAAGGGCGTGGGGGGGTGGGGATCGTCTGGGGGAGGCATTCTTGGTAGTGACCTAGGACGTAGCACAAAGGCCCTGAATCAGGAATGTGCCCCGCCAGCTCCAGGAAGGGCCTGGTTGCCAGGGTCAGGGTGACCGGTGTCCACAGCAGAGGCACTTGGGGGATAAAGCAGGGAGGTGGCTGGAGCGTGCAGGGAGACGGCCCGTCCTGCGTGTGCCCTGGGGGTCGTGGTCAGGGTGCGGGGGTTTATTCTCACGTATTTGGGGCGCCCCTGGAGAATTTTGAACACAATACAGACATGATTCCAATGCATTTAAAACTCCCACTTTGTCCCTTGGGTGGAGAAGGGACCTCAGAGGGCAGGGGGTGGGGCGGGAGACCAGCCGCGAGAGGAGGCGGGGAGGCCTCGGGATTCAGGACGGAGGAGAAGCGTGGATCTGGAAGGGAGAGCTGGGCGGATTGGCTCGGTCGGGTGGGCGTGGCCTGAGGGGTGGGAGGGGCGTCTGATGCCCGGACCAGCATGACGGTGTGGGCAGAGTCTGGGCAATCTGGGGAGTCCGGGAGGGGGAGTCGAGGCGCAGGAGAGATGCGGCAGCCTGACATCTGGGGTTCCAGAGAGGACTGGACTGGGGGCACAATTTGGGGTGTGTGTGGGTGGTGGAATAGTGTCTCCCCCAAATTCACGTCCACCTGGAACCTCAGAACGTGACCTTCTCTGGAAAGAGAGTCTTGGCAGACGGAATGAGCTCCGGGTCTCAGAGGGAATCATCTTGGCTTGAGGGTGGGGTGCCCGGCCCAGCCTCAAGCCGTGTCCTTGTCAGAGGAGAGGGCGCAGAGACGCACAGACGGAGGTGTGGAGAGGGAGGCAGAGACGGAGGGGTGTGTCTGCAAGGCCAGGGCCCCCGGGCTGCAGGCGCCCCCGGGAGCTGGGAGGGAGGCGTGGCGGGGTCTGTCTGCCGGAGCCTCGGCAGGAGCCAGCCCCGATTTGGGGCTTCTGGCCTCCCGACCTGTGAGAGAAAGTCTCTTTTTAAGCCACCGAGTGTGTGGTGCTTTGTTAAGACCTCCGTGGGGAACGGGAGTGGGGACTCAGGGCACAGACAGCGTTTAGCATGTTGGCCTGGACGGACCCAGACGGGGCGGGGCCCAGGGGACCCTGACCTCCGGGGCAGAGAAGGCGAGGGCCCCAGAGCAGGACCGGGCTCAGGCTCTTCAACGTTCCCGTGGGATCCAGAAACAGCCCCCGTGGGAAACAAGAGTTGGGAGCCGCCGGCTGCGGGAACGAAGCCGCGTGTCGGGCGGGCCATCATTCGGCCCAGTGCCCAGTTCTAGAAATCCACCTCGGATGTCTTCGCCCGGTGGGGGGGGTGGCACGTGTTTTAAAAGTCAACTTTATGGAGAGACAACTTACATGCCACAAAATGCGTTCATTTTCAAAGTCCTTTCAGCAATCAAAATAGAAAATCTGTCTTCCCTCCCGGAAGTTCCCTGTGCTCCTCTGCCGTCACCCCCTGCCCCTCCCCCTGCTGTGAGCCTCCCCTGACCTGTGCGGGGCCACTATGAGCCAGCGGCTTCCTCTGGACCTCCTGTCCGTGGAATCGCACGGAAGGTACTCTCCTGTGCGTGCTGTTCTGAGCCCTCCACGCTGCAGGTGCATCGGTGGGCGGGAGCCCCGGGCCGGCTGCACATCTCTCCCCGGTCCCGGGTCGGTGGCATTGTGGGGCCGCTTGACCTTGGCTGACGCCCCAGATTCACACCACAGGAGTCGGCAAAGTGCCGTCAGCTGGGCCTTTTGGGCCTTTTTATCTCCCGCAAAGCCAGCTGATACATGTTTAGGAGCCTACCGCCCGTCACGGCTCTGAGTAATCTCCTCATCGCTCTTCTGGCCACGGGAGCAGAAAACCCAGCACCTGTTGCTGCTTCTGTCTTTGCAGCCCTGCTCACACCTGACTGCCCCCCATCTCCCAGGAATCCTGGGAGGGTGTCCTCGAGGGGCTTGTCCTGCTTCGAAGGCACCACTGAGGCAGAAATGGAGACCCTGGCCCATCCCCCAGCCTGAATGCATGGGGACACATCTTCAGTTGTCGTTGCTTCTGTCGCGTGGTGGTAGGAAGACGAGTGGTCCCTCGCGGTGGTTCGTCTAGAACATTGTGCAGGCCCGAGGGGTCTCCCCACGGAAGTGGACACCACCACCGAGTCAAGGGTGGAGCCTGTGTTTGCACAAACTCAGTTGTTCCCTGGTGTGCTCAGCCCACTGGTGGAGGGACAGGCAGACCTATGAGTCCTGGTCACCTGTTCGTCCCCCCTCCTTCATGGCCTGTTTCCCCCGGGGCTTGTGATGTTCTCTTGGCCAGTGGACTTCAGTGGAGACCACCCTAATCGTCCCGGAAGTTTTGGTAATGCTGAACCCCCAAAAGAAACCTATGGCTTTTCTCATAGGGGTGCCTCTGTCCCGTGCAGATTTATGCACCTTCTCCCCAGAGCCTGACAGTTTCGTAAACTGAGTCAGAGAACGGCTCTCGTCGAGCCGGCTACAGAAGTTCTCGTTCCCACCTGCCACCGTGGCCTCCTTGTCCTCCGCTTACATGACTTCCGAGAACCAGGAAGGTTCTGGAACCTCTTCGGGTTTCTCCGGAGGCTGGCAGGAGGCTGTCCGCTTTGAGTCTGCAGCCCCTCCAGCTGTGTGGGACTCGGCGTCCCTGGCAGCCGTCCCCACCACGAATTCCCGGGACTCGAACTTGTACTCGTAAGGAAGCAGGCGATTCGGCGTGACGTGCTGGCTTTTCACGCCAAGGCCCCGGCTCTCCTGGTCCTGAATTCCAGCTCTGGTGCTGCTGGCCGTTTGCTGTGGTTTCGCCCGGAGGAAGCTAAATGACTTCGCTGTGGACAGGAATGCTCAGCAGTCCCACCATGAGCCCCACGAGAAGGCAGGTCCTGCATGGGTTCAGGCTCACGGACGCCGCATCCGGGTTTGTGGTTGGACGGTGACGGGAGCCGGGAGCGCTGCACGGATGAGCCCAGGCTCCGTTTTACTTCCGGCTCCACCGGCCGTCGTCCCGCGTGAGCCCCAGTCCCAGGCCGGTCCGCACATTCTCCCCATTTTGTGTCACAAAACAGTGCCCCAGACACCTTGCGACTTGGGGCTGGTTTGAAGACGGGCCATCGTGTCTCCAATGGGAGCCCTTTGGAAGTCTCCTGGGTCTGTAGGCAGAAGGGTGCTGTGACGTGTCCCCACGCACCAAAGAGCCGCAGCTGGGAGGCCGGCGCGGACAGGAAAGTGCTGGAAGGCCCCCTGGGCGGCAGCTCCGTGACCCAGCCCCCGGGAAGGAGTCCCTCGGTCCCCCGCCTCTGCCCGAGTACTTCTAGTCTCAGACCTCATGTGGCAGGTGCATCATTTGATAGGAAGGAGTCCTTTTGTTAGAAAGTTCTCCTTTGAATGAACCGGTATCTGCTGGAACTTCCCTCACTCGGCCGGTCTCCTCATCTGGCCCACTTCCTCGTGTGACACGAACCCTCAGAAAATAGGGGAACTGAGAGGAGGGCTGCTTCTTGCCCGGGACGGCTCGCCCCAACCTGAGGACAGCTGTCGGGCCGTCCCCCCCGCCACGTTCTCATCTGGGGCCCACACGGGTGCAGTTCGTGTGGCTCCTTACAAAGGGCAGGGTCCCGGGAGCTCAGCCGTCAGGCCGCGTCACTCCGAGGACGCAGTGCCCGGCCTGGAAGAGGCGACTCGCTTGTGTGGTCAGCGCGGACCCCACCTGAGGTGGACCGGTGGCCCCGGGGGCCCCTCGTGGTGGCCCAGCACTCCTGTCCTTTGCAATGTGGTTTCACAGGCTCCTGTCAGGAGGCGGACCCGTCTTCCCGGCTCACGGGTCTGCCTTGGCCATCTGGCTCAGTCGTAGAGCCGCCCAGCTTCCCCGTAGACTTTCGAGCGATAACGAGGGTCAGCGTTGCACGCCACTGAGGTTCTAGGGCTGTTTCTCACGCAGTGTCCTCTTGGCCATAGATCACCGATACCTCCTGCCACCCGTGCCGTCCAGGACCGGATGACCTATCGTAGTGACTCGCGTCAAACCTGCGAGCGACCGCCTTCAACTCGCAGTTTTGACGTCTACCCACGTGGGACTCGTGCCACCCAGTACGGTGGCCGTAGCCACGCACGGCAAGGGCACGCTTGGAATGCGCTCCGTTGACCTGACCAAACGCACATCTGATTTTGAAGCCTTCATACAAAAATAAGGAAAAGTACCTCACCGATAAATTTTGTATCGATTACATGTTGAGATGATTACATGTTGGATATACGAATATTTCAAAGATGAATCTCCTCCGTTTCTCTTCACCTTTTTAAATGTTCTACTAGAAAATTAAAAATTACACGTGGGACTCATGTGTCACAACACCATTCAAGATAGTATCTTTTCAGCCTCTGTGTTTATAGTTTTATTTATTCGCTTATTGAAAGAGAGAGAGCACAGGTGGGGGATGGGGGCAGGGGGAGAGAGAAATTTTTTTTTTTTTTTTTTTTTTACTGGGCAAAGAACTTGATTCCCAGGCTTCTTCAGCTTCATTAGCTGCAAAGAATGAATTGTGTCTAAGCAAACACTGAAAAGAGCTGTGATGTCCGAGGGGCTTGGGCTTTAAAAATATTAGCGATCTAGATTTTCTCAGCTCCATGAACACGATTTTGACAAAGCAGTCATAACAAAATGGCAGCCCCCAGTAATTTCTTCACATTTTATCTTCTTCAGAAGGTGACGCAATTCCGTTGGCTTCATTCATCGATGAAGCTTGTGAACATATCCACTTCGTCAATACCAGAGAGGTTGTTTACCCCTAACTTCTTTAAGGAGAACTGAAGATTTTTTTTATCACCTGTCGTGGCTGTTCTACGAGCCACCTTCTTTCGGCCAGCGGTTCCTTTCCCGTCAATGCATACTTGTGCTCGCAGTGTGGCGAGTCTCTCCTGGTTCGTGACAGCGTCTTTCAGTTTTGTGAAGTGCTTTGCCGAAATGAAAACACACTTGTGGAAATCCAGATCTGCAGAACGGGGGTTAAAATGGAGATCTGCAGAGTGAGAGGTGCTCCCCAGCATGCACCAGTGAACTGACACCACGAGAACAGAAACCAGGCGTGAGTCAACCAAGATGACGGCACAAGACGCCCCTGAGCCCCCCTCCTCCCACGGCCACACCAAATTTGCAGCCACACACAGAGCAATTCCCTCTGAAAGAGATCCAGACACTGGTGAAGTGACTTCCACACACGAGACATGTGAACAAACACCCACGGCCAATTGCCTAAGAAAGGCTGAGACACACGTTTACCATAAACTCTGCCCCTGGCCCAGCACCAGACAATCAGGCAGGAACCCCAACTCCTAGCTTCCCCCCGAGGGGTAAAGGGTTGGCATCCCCCACCCAGTACCCAACTCTTAAGGCTCCCACCAGAGGGGAGGGCCCCTGCAACAACCCGCTCCGAAAGCCACTGGGATGTGTGTCCCTGAGACTCACACGACTGGGGCAACGGGAGAGGCAATTGTCGATGAGCAAGCAGGTAGGCACCTGGCCGTCCCCCCAAAGTCAGCCCGGAGAACGCAGGCAAAATTGCCCATCTCCCAGTCTTTCTCCAAAAGCGGGTTATCTGCATACTTTAAAAGTTGGTATCCAGAGGCCACGTTTCTAGTTTAGAAGGCGTCAAGGTGCTGGTGGAAATATTCCCGAGACTGGGCTGCTGGTCGATACCTTCGATCCTCTTGCCCTCCAGTCATAAAACCCAGTCGCCAGTGTCTCCTTGGAAAGTGCTTGCACACACGTGTGGCTTCTCAGCTTTGTGGCTGCACCAAGGGACAGAGCCACAGATCACCCGTCCCCAATGGCCAATGGGGCTTACGCTTCCCAGGGCTGTAGCAAACAAACAGCTCTTTTTTTCTTTCAAAGGGATTTCCTTCTATTTTTTTTAAAGTTTCTTTATTTATTTTTGAGAGAAAGTGTGAGGGCAGAGGAGAGAGAGAGAGAGAGAGAGAATCCCAAGCAGGCCCTCCACTGTCTGCACAGCCCCTGATGTGGGGCTTGAATTCACAAACTGTGAGACCATGACCTGAGCTAAAATCAAGAGTCAGATGCCTCACTGACTGAGCCACCTGGGCACCCCAAACAAACAGCTCTTAATGGTCACAGGAACAACATATCCTCATCTGCCCCACGTGCCCCGCCAATGGCTATACACCCAGGCCCAGAACAGAGGGAGCAGGTAAAAATACCCATCTCCAAGTTTCTCCCTCGAAGGGACATAACTATTTATTTTCTCAGCTTCTAATCAGCCTGCAGCTAGGTGCTGACTGCAATCCTCCCCTTTGGGTTGATGATGGGTCTCAGCACCCCTCAAACATGGGAAGTCACTGAGAACAAAGAAGGAGGCTTGGAAAATCACCAGAGTTTGAGAGACAAGGAACTAGGAGCATGGGCCAGGCTGACTGATGATGTTCATCTACACAAGACTATTCTTGTCAAGTCTAGGAGAGGTGGCCGCTTTGGCCAATGTGTAGAAACCAGTGCAGAGAGTAAAGGAAAAGAAACAGAGAAATACATTCCAAAGAAATGGACAAGATAAATATCCAGAAAAAGATCTTAAACAGAGATAAGTGATTTCCTTGACAGAGATTTCAATATAATGGTTATAAAGATGCTCACAGGGATCAGGAGAACAGTGTATGAATGAAGTGAAAATTTCAACAAAGAGATAGAAAATATTCAAAAGCACCACATGAAATCACAGAACCGAAACATCATAACTGAACAGAAAAATTCAGTAGAAGTGTTCACAAGCAGACTAGATCAAGTAGAAGAAAGTATCAGCAAGATTGAAGACAGAGCACTGGAACTCAAAGGAGGAAAAAAGAAAAAAAAGTGGAAAATAGTGAAGACAGCTTAAGGGACTTATGGGACAACATCAAATAGACTAATATAGGGGCCTGGGGCCCTAGTAGGGTTATATCAAATATAGTAGTCTATCAAATAGATTAATATAGGGGCTCAGTAGGTTAAGTGTCTGACTTCGGCTCAGGTCATGATCTCGAAGTTTGTGAGTTCAAGCCCTGTGTCAGGCTCTGTGCTGACAGGTCGGAGCCTGGAGTGTGCTTCAGATTCTGTGTCTCCCTCTCTCTCTGTCCCTTCCCCACTCATGCTCTCTCTCTCTCTCTCTCTCTCAAAAATAAATAAAAAAATTTTTTTTAATTTACAAAATGGACTAATATATGCATTTTAGTGGTCTCAGAAGGAAAACAGAGAGAAAGGGGCAGAAAGTTTATTCAAGAAAGTAATGGCTGAGAACGTTCCTAAGCTGGGGGGGAGACACAGACATCCAGATCCAAGAAGCTAAGACAGTTCCAAAGGTGAATCTAAAGAGACCCACTCTGAGACTCATTGTCATTAAATTGTCAAAAGTTAAAGGCAGGGAGAGAATCTTGGGGCGCCTGGGTGGCGCAGTCGGTTAAGCGTCCGACTTCAGCCAGGTCACGATCTCACGGTCCGTGAGTTCGAGCCCCGCGTCAGGCTCTGGGCTGATGGCTCATGATGGCTCAGAGCCTGGAGCCTGTTTCCGATTCTGTGTCTCCCTCTCTTTCTCTGACCCTCCCCCGTTCATGCTCTGTCTCTCTCTGTCCCAAAAATAAAAAAATAAACGTTGAAAAAAAAAATTAAAAAAAAAAAAAAAGTTAAAGGCAGGGAGAGAATCTTAAAAGTATCAAGAGGAAAGCAACCTGCTATGTATGAGGGGACGCCCATCAGACCATCAAGAGATTTTTCAACAGAAACTTTGTAAGCCAGAGGGAGTGGGATAATACATTTAGAGCATGGAAAGAAAAATACTGCCAATCAAGAATACTCTACCTGGCAAAGTTGTCCTTCGGAATTGAAAGAGAAATAAAAGGCTTTCCAGACATACAAAATATGTGGGGGTGAGGGTCTTTGGCATATGTTCAGAGTTAGAGTCTTACCAGCTTAAAATAGGTGGTTATGAATATAAGATATTTTATGTAAGCCTCATGGTAACCATAAAACAAAAGCCTATAGAAGATACACAAAGCATAAAGAGCAAGGAATGAGCACACCGCTCCAGAAAGTCCTCAAATCACAAAGGAAGAGAGCAAGAATAGGAGAAAGGAACAAAGGAATACAAACCACCAGAAAACTGTGAACAAAATGGCAACACAAGTCCCTTATCTATTAATGATTACTTTAAGTGTAAATGGACTAAATTTTTCAATCAAAAGACATAGAGTGACTGATTGGATTAAAAAAACCCCAACTAACTATATGTTGCCTACAAGAGACAGAAATAGACTAAAAGTGAAGGGATGTAAAAAGATATTCCATGCAAATGGGAAAAAAAGCAGAGGTAGCTATACTTGTATCAGACAAAGTATACTTTAAGTCAAAGACTGTAACGAGAGACAAAGAAGGTCATTATCTAATGACCAAGGGGTCAAATCAGGAAAAGGATACGTGACAAGTGTAAATGCCTACGCATCCAACATAGCAACACCTACATATATGAAGCAAATGTTAACAGAGCTGAAGGGAGAGATAGCAATACAATAATAGTAGGGTACCTCAGTACCCCACGTTCAACAACAGTAGAGAATCCAGATAACAATAAAGAAACACTGGACTGCACCACTGTTAGACCAGATAGGTCTACCCGATAACATCCCATCCAACAGCAGCAAGACACACACTCTTCTTGTGCACATGGAAGGTTCCCCAGGATGGATCGTATGTTAGGCCAAAATACATGGTTTATTAAAACAAGTCTTAATGAATTTCAGAAGGTCAAAATCATATCAAGCGTCTTTTCTGACCACAATGGTATGAAACCAGACATCAATGATTATAGTAAGAAAACTGAAGAATTTACAGAAAGGTAGAAACAAAACAACATGTCCCTGACCAACCAATGGGTCACAGAAGAAATCAAAAAGTAAATTTGAGACAAATGAAAATGGAAACACAACATATCAGAACTTATGTGGTGCAACAAAAGAAGTTCTAAGAGGGAAGTTTATAGCAACAAACACATACATTAGTAAAAAGAAAGATCTCAAATAAACAACCCACCTTTACACTTCAAGGAGCTTTACACCTCAAGGAACTTGAAAAAGCATAAAAAAATAGGCCAAAGTTAGCAGAAGGAAGGAAATAACAAAGAGCAGAGCAGACATAAAATAGAGACTAAAAAGGCAATAGAAAAGATCAATGAAACTAAGTTGTTTTTTGAAACAATAAACAAAATAGGAACCTTTAGCTAGACTCCCCAAGAAAAATCGAGATGACTCAAATAAATAAAATTAGAAATGAAAGAGGAGACATTACAACTGATCCCGCAGAAATACAAAGGACCATAACAACTGCCGTGAACAATTGCACACAAAAAATTTGACAACCTAGAAGAGGATAAATTTCTATAAACATGTGACCTACCAAGACTGACTTGTGAAGAAATAGAAAATCTGAACAGGCCAATTGCTAGTAAGGAGATGGAATCAGTAATCAAAAATCTCCCAACAAACAAAAGTCTAGGGCCAGATGGCTTCACTAGTGAATTCTACCAAACGTTTAAAGAAAAATTAATACCAATCCTCTCAAATTCTTCTAGAAAACAAAAGATCTGGAAACATTTTGAAACTCATTTTATAAGGCCGAAATTATTGCCCTGATGCCAAAGCCAGACAAAGTCATTACAAGAAAAGAAAATTACAGGTCAATTCCCTGATGAACACTGATGCAAAAATCTTCCACAAAATGTTAGCAAACTGAATTCAACAGTACATTAAAAGGATCACACACAATGATCAAGTGGGATTTATTCCAGGAAGGACAGCTCCACATCTGCAAATGAATTAATGTGATCCACCACATTAACAAAAGAAGGATAAAAATCACATCATCATCTCAATAGATGCAGAAAAAGCATGTGACCAAATCCAACAACCTTTCATGATAAAACTCTCAATGAAGTGTGTATAGAGGGGACATCCCTCAACATAATAAAGTCCGTATATAATGAACCCACAGCTAACAATATACTCAGGGATGAAACACTGAGAGCCTTATCCCAAAGGTAAGAAGACAAGTATGTCCGCTCTCACTGCTTTTATTCAAGATAGTACTGCAAACTGTAGCCAGAGCAATTAGTTAAGAAAAAGAAATGAAAGTCATCCCAATCAGAAGAAAGAAATAAAACTGTCTCTATTTGCAGAGGACATGATATTATAGAGAACCCACAACACTGCACCAAAAACTGAACCAAAATTATTTCAGCAGTACGGGATACAAAATCAAGACACCAAAATCAGTTGCATTTTTATACACCAATAATGAACTATCAGAAAAAGAAATTGAGAAAACAATCCCATTTACAATTGCATCCAAAAGAATAACATTCTTAAGAATAAACTTAACCAAGGAAGTGAAAGATCAGTGACCTGAAAAGTGTACGACATTGATGAAAGAAATTGAAGAAGAAATAAATAAGAGGAAGGCTATTCTGTGCTCACGGATTAGAAGAATTAATACGGTTCAAATATGCACGGTACCCAAAGCCATCTACAGGTTCAATGCTATGCCCATCAAAATCCAATGACATTTTTCACAGAGATAGAGCAAGCAATCCTAAAATGTGTGTAGAACCTCAAAAGACCCCAAGGAACCAAAGCAGTCCTGAGACAGAACAAAGCTGAAGACATCACACTTCCTGATTTCAAACGATATTATAAAGCTACAGAAATCATACCAATGTGGCAGTGGCATAAAAACAGACACATAGATCAATGGAGCAGAATACAGAGCCCAGAAATAAACGCATCCACATATGGTCAACTAATTTGCCACTAAGGACCCAAGAATCTCCAATGGGGAAAGAACAGTGTTTTCAATAAACACTACTGGGAAAACTGGACAGCCACTTGCAAAAGAATGAGACCGGACCCCTATCTTACTCCCGTACACAACAATCAACTCAAAATGGATTAAACATAAGACCTGAAACCATAAAACTCCTAGAAGAAAACATAGAGAATAAGCTCCTTGACATCAGTCTCGGTGAGGAGTTTTTGGATATGACACCAAAAAGCAGAGGCAACGAAAGCCATAATAAGCAAGTGGGACCGTATCTCACGAAAACGCTTCTGCACTGTGAGGGAAACCAGTGGCAAAGTGAAAAGGCAAAGTGCTGAACAGAGAAAATATCTGCAAACCGAATATCCGAGAAGGAGTTAATATCTAACATATACAAAGAACTCCTACAACTCAAGAGCCAAAAAATCACCCCAAAATAAAGCCAATTGAAAAATGGGCAAAGAACCAAAATAGACATTTTTCCAAAGAAAATACAAATGGCCAACAGGTAAATGCTCAACGTCACTAATGAATCACCAGGGAAATGCCCATCCAAACCTCAGTGGGTTCCCCTTAACCACGCTAGGATGGCTGCTGTCAAAACCAACGAGAAGTTTAGGGGCACCTGGGGGGCTCAGTTGATTCAGCGTCTGACTTTGGCTCCGGTCACGATCTCACGGTTCGTGAGTTCGAGCCTCGCGTCGGGCTCTGTGCTGACAGTTCAGAGCCTGGAGCCTCCTTCCGAGTCCGTGTCTCCCCCGCTCTCTCTCTGTCCCTCCCCGACTCAGGGGAGCAAACGCTGGCGAGCATGTGGGGCAAAAGGACTGTTGGTGGAAATGTCAGCTGGTGCACGCAGCCATGGTGGGAGATGGTATGGAGGTTCCTCAAGTAATTGGAGATAGAACTACCATGTGATCCAGGAATCCCACTTCTGGGTATATGCCCGAAGGGGATGCAGCTATTGTCTCAAAGAGATGTTTGCACTCTCGTGTTTGCTGCAGCATTATTCACAACAGCTGAGATGCAGAAAAAACCCAAGTGTGTGTTGACTCAAGATAAAGAAAATACGGCACGCATACACGATGGAGCATTGTTTATCCTGAAGCAAGAAAGAAATCCCGTGGTTTGCAGCAACCTGCGTGAACCCGGAGGGCATCGTGCTAAGGGAAATAAGCCAGGCAGAGAAAGAAAAACGAGGCGTGGCGTCACTCATATGTGGAACCTAAGGCAAGAAAGTTGCACTCGTACGGACAGCAGAAGAGTGCTTGGCCGGCGCTGGGGGTTCGGGGAAAGTAGGGAGAAGTCGGTTTTTAGAGTACAAATTTTCAGAGCGAGGTCTGGGGATCTAACGTCTAACGTGGTGACCGTAGGTGATGTCACTACCCCGTGCGATTGACATTTGCTCCGAGCGGAACATCGGTGTTGTCACACGTTGAAACCCAAGCTGGTCCTGTGAGGCGGTGGGTGCAGTCACTCCACGGGGGGAGTCCTGTCACGTGACACACGCACTGAACCATCACACCGCAGGCTTTAAATATCTCGCCATTTTATGTGCCAACGTAGAGCGAAGACGGTGCTTTCCGGCCATGTGCTCAGAGGCCTCCGAGAGTATTCATGAGACAACGCGTCCTAAGACACGTCTGGGGGTCGAGGGGCGGCTGGTCCTCCGTGCTTGTTTTCCGTGCTGCTTCTTGGAACTCGGGACATCTGTCGTCTGCAGCTCGGTGGGGGTCCCTCCCCCTGCTCCCATCTCCTCAGGCGTGCGGGACATTGGTCATCGTCACGCTGTGCGTGCTTCCGTTCCCTGGTCCCCGCCAGGCGTCAGAGGCTGCCGGCCTCCGCACAAACCCACTCAGACCGTCAAGGTCCTGCAGAAGTCACTGCTGAAATGCCTCAGTCAGGGTGGACCCCGGAGCCACTTCAGCCCCAGACATAAAAAGTTCTGTTGGGCGCCTGGGTGGCTCAGTCGGTTGAGCGTCCGGCTTCAGCTCAGGTCACGATCTCGCACTCCGTGAGTTCGAGCCCTGCGTCAGGCTCTGGGCTGATGGCTCGGAGCCTGGAGCCTGTTTCCGATTCTGTGTCTCCCTCTCTCTCTGCCCCTTCCCTGTTCATGCTCTGTCTCTCTCTGTCTCAAAAATAAATAAAACGTCAAGAAAAAAAGTTCTGTTCACGGAGGCAAGCTGAGTTGTTCACTTAAACAGTGAGAACAACCTCCTCTCAAGTTTTCGTAAAGCTCAACACCTTCCCTAATACTCTCGATTTGACTTTTCTCCCGTGAAGTATGTTCTCACCTGTAAAGGACACACAACAGATTTTCTCTAGGTGCCCTCACACCTGCACCTGTGAGCCCCCGTGCCTCCCGCATGTGTTAGGGTCCCGTGGGCACCTGAGAAGGAGCAGTTGGGGGAGGGGCAGGGTTAAGGTCCTGTGGCACCTGGACAGGAAGGCTGGGGGACGACTCCCCAGCCTCAAGGCTTTGTGCGTGCTGTTCGCTCAAGCCTGGAACGTTTTCTCCCCACGCTCCCTCTCTGGAAGGTGGCCCATCTTCTCAGCCTCCGATGCCCCGCTCGGTGTGACCCCCCAGGAGGCTGCCCGGGGCCCCCCCCGGATACCCCCACTTGCTCTCCAGGAGGCTTTCCTGCGCACCCGGCATCACGCCTTGGATCTGCCACGTGTTGACTTCTCTTACCGTCTTTCCTGCGAGCCCACTGCTCCTTCGGGGCAGGGCCACGCCTGTCCTGGGCGCGCAGCCCAAGGGCGCCCGGCGCTCTCCGGCACTGACCCCCGCCTGCCACCTGTGCGTCACGCTCGGCCCCCGAGTTCCGGATTCAGCTGTCAGCTCTGCTAACTCTTCCTTCAAAACCTTCCCCTACATTTCGGTTTTCCTCTTTCGCTCCCCCCGGGTCCTGTGCCGTCCCCCACCCTGGGTTCTCCAGCGGGGGCCCCGTGAGGAGGGCTGACCACTGGCCACACTCGGATGGACAGAAGCTGATTCGGACGGCATTGTGTTTACTTGCGGGGGCGCCCGGAGATGAGTCCCCCGAAGGCTGGTTGGGGCGCGGGCCTGGACACCATCGGGGAAGGGCCAGAGCTTCTGGGCGGGGGGAGGCGGGCTGTGGGGGGACGGCCAGGAAAGTAGGGTGAGGAGGGCCGCGGGTCAGGTTTGCCGTGCGGATTTAAGCCTGTGCCCGCTTCGCTGGGGGAACTGGTGAGGCCCCCGCTTCCCGGGCTGGGGCAGGGGGACGTGCCCCTTTCCCCACGAGAACATGTGCCAAGCTTTAGAACATGTTCCCACGTCTGCTGGTTCTCAGGGGGCTTTCGTCCAAAACAATCTGTATGCCAGAGAGACAGATTTTGGGGTGGCGTGTCCCTTGCCCTCGCTGTGTCCAGACGGCTGCGGTGGTTTACTTAACTCGTCCGCCTGCCTCTGTTTCCTCCAGCTGACCGGGCATCCCGCCTCCAGCACAGGGACCATACTGTAGAGCAGTGTTCAACCTGCTCACCAGTGCATGACCCTCAGGGGCTCCGAGGGCCTCTGGCTGTAACGGTCAGGCGGCTCTCACTGCCTCGGACCGACCTGATCTTGCTTCTGCCTGCAGACCCCGGCGGTACTGACGGGTCGTCCGGCGTGACTGACGTTGTGGGCTGTTCTCACGTGTGCGGAATTATTCTCGTAGGACCACGACCCCCCCAGGATATTTGGACGCGGCATAAAACCCATTGAGCGTTCCTCTTTGAAGCGTTGCCCGATGGCGTATGCAGTGGGACTGTCTCCTGTCTCTAGTCCTCCCCGTCCCCCCCGACCCCATGCCTCCTTGCTGCTGCCCAAGGATCCTGAGGATTTACTATTTTTACACCCTGAAGTGAGTTTTCTTACACGGGCGAGCGCGATGTCCCACACGGCAAATTCGGGCTTGAAAAAGCCGAGTCAAAGCCTCTTTATTCCTGTCTCCTCTCCAGGACGAAGCGTGCTGATCCCAACTCCCCACCCCCCAGATGCCCGGGTGTCCTCCCCTTGTTCCTTTGTCCCAGCCTTCCTTCCCCACGATGTCCCGATGCCCACACTCTCCTGCCTGTGTCCTTCAGGAGACACTGCAGGGGTCTGGCCGCCGACCTCACCTCCTTGAGAGCCTGTTTCCTGCCGCTTCTCAGGACCGTCCCCGGGTATCTGTGCCCTGGATCGAACCCCCAGGAAGGCTGTGGTTGCGTTTTGTTATCTTTTGTCCCCGTATGAGCTAGCTGCGAGCGGTCCGAACACACACAGAAAACTTAAATCGAGCCTCAAGTGAGGTGCGGTTGGCTTTTTCTGCTATACCGTGGACGAGCTGTCCCTAGACGGGTGGCCCGGGGCTCCCTGCCCCCCACTGTCCCCTCTCCCCAGGGTGGGCCCTCTGCTCACACGGTCAAATGCCGCGGACGACTCCCAGCCAGGGCCGTGTGACGTTGCCGCGCTGGATGCTGCCAGGCTGCTGTGCAGGCCCAGGCCTCTGTCCCAGGGGCCCGCGTGTGTAGGCAAAATGCCCACCAGGGTGGGAGACAGGGCCACGGTCTGGGGGGGAATCAGTCTCTAGGACAGCACTCTCCCTCACCGCCATCACGGGGACCTCTGTCACGCGTTGTGACTCGCCCGCGGGGCCACACGTTGGTCCAAAGGCAGAACGAACTCCCGGGAAGTTTCGGTGGCTTGGGCCGAGGCTCTTGCTGGCTCGCATGAGATGCCCTCCTCCGACGGTCTTCCCTGAGCCCCGTGGAGCCGTGTCGTCTCTGTGTTTCCTACGGAAGATGCAGTTTTAAGCAGTTCAACGATCGGAGCGTGTGCATGTAAGTGGTCAGAGGCTGGTGGCTTCGGGAGGCAGGGCCCCTAGCCGAGAGCCGCGCCCCACAAAGGCGGCGGGACGGCCTCGGTGCTCAGCGCCTGTCACCCCGGGGGGGCCGTGGAGAGAAGAGGAAGCCGGCCTGGGTGGGGGGGACAGCACCGAAAGCCTGTGTGGTCCAGGCGGCCCGCCGTCGCCGGGACAACCAACCCCGCAGGGTTTGTTTGGTTACAGCCGTGACCCTCCAGGAAGTGAATGAGGGACTTGGGGACAAAATAAGAAACAAACGCCTTTGTGAACAAGAGGAATAGGCTCTTTCCGGGCTGCTCGGGGTGCGTGGCCAGTGACTTTTATTGGCAACAGCTGAAACGACTAGTCACGGACAGAAGTCATTTCTGTCTCTCGAATGTCCAAGGGAATGTCCTAGAAACCAAACGAAGGTCGTGGTCCGGGAAGATGCCCTGATTCTCGAGAGTAAACGAGGAGCGGAAGTGTGGACTCGGAAAGTCCTAACGAATCCTGAGGTCCCGATAAACGTTAACCCAAAGGATCACATTCTAGCACGAATCAGACTCTCGGTACGTACTGACCAAGTGAAAGAAGTCTATTTGAGGAAAGTTTTGTTGACAAGTTTCTTCAGGTGGTTGGAGAGAAACAATGTTCGTGAGTTTACTCTTGCAGTCGTCTGTTCTTTTCTTTTTCTTTTAACATTTATTTATTTTTGGGACACAGAGAGAGACAGAGCATGAATGGGGAGAGGCAGAGACAGAGGGAGACACAGACTCCGAAGCGGGCTCCAGGCTCCGAGCTGTCAGCACAGAGCCCGACGCGGGGCTCGAACCCACGAACCGTGAGATCATGACCTGAGCCGAAGTCGGACGCCCCACCGACTGAGCCCCCCAGGCGCCCCTGCAGTCATCTTTTCATAAGGGCTAATGTGTTAGTAAATATCTGAAGAAAGTTGAAGAGCCTGGAAAGGAAACTAGGGTCAAAAACTCCCCAAACTATGATTGAACGGTACCCAGACTCTGATTTTTTCAGTGTGCATCCTGTGCAACCATGAGCAGCAGACCAGCTTACAGCTACTCGTGTGTGAGTTAACGTTCAAGTGCCCGGGGGAGCTGTGGCTGTGGACGCTTGGTGCAGGGTGGACACATAGCCTAGAACACAAGAGGGTTAAGGAGGTGGCTTATGTGGGAGTGTGGGTGGCAGCCCAGGGTGGGGTGTGAGGGCCAAGGCGAGTGGAGACGGTGGCTTCTCAGGATGGCGGCAGTGGTGATGGGAGCCTGGTTGGCTAGAGGGACGGTTGGCCCAAGAGATCAATATCCTGAGGATTGTGGAAGCCACGTTTCTCGTGGTCAGAGAAGGGAATTATGAAGATGGAAAGAGAGAAGACTAGAATAAGTCATTGGGCGCTGAATTCAAATTGGGGGTATTCGTGGGGAGTCCTGGTTTCAGCCCATGCGGGCAGATACGAGTACAGGGGCACGTGTGTGCTCTAGCAGGTGAGTGTGTGTGTGTAAACACAAATGTATCCCCCAGCTTTTCCACCCGGAGGGCCTGGGAGCAGACACCCCACAGCAATGCACGTGCTAGAGCTCACGTATTACTTTCTATATACCGTTCCCCGCAGAAAGGAGCCAGACTTGGAGAAGTGGCAGATTCCAGGGCGGGGGCTGGAGAAGAACGGGACGGGCTGAACGCAGGATGTAGGAGGTCCCAGCCTGAAGGGGCTCCTACTGGTCGGCTCTGGAGTGACATTCCAGCAAGATAAAGAACGATGTTAACATTAGTGGAGCAACAGTGGGTTATTCAATACATAAAGTAGGAATCCACGAGTCTGTTTGGACATCGACGAATGCGGAAAAGAGGAAGCTTTCAGCAGGAGGCCAGTCTCTTGACGTCGAGGGGCTGGGGGAATGGACAGTCACCCCTGGACAGTCGTAATGAGTAATGCGAGAGATACCCGGGAGTGAGGGGGCTGGCGGGGGGCGGGGACGTGTGCAGAGCCCCTCCGGCTGCTCCTCTTAGGATGTGTATTCGTTCCAAGGTGGAAGAGAATGATTTGCCAGAGGTGAAGTCTGGTAGGGCCACCTCCGTCACGGGGTCACTGTTAACACAGGCCCGGGGACAAGTCCCGGCCGAGCACCAGCCGGCAGGACCCGGGGATAAGCGCACAGCGTCACCTCTGTGATATCTCCGCCAGAAGTGGGTATCCCGCCTCGAGGCATAAGGACAAACCCAAACTGAGGAACATTCTGCAGTCATCAGGAGGCAAGGTCTTGAGACCAGCGACAGACTGGTCTCGATTCTGAAGGAGACCTTGAGAACGGGACAGGCCCTGTGACCGTAGACTGGCCGTTTTGCTCCGAACGGCTTTAATGGGACAAGTGGTGACCCCTGAAGGCAGCTGAGGATGCGATGCTGGCGACGGGTCTGTGCCGACGGTGAAGGTTTATCGGCTCTTGCGTCCGTGTCGTCACTGGATCCTTACCGCTACTCCGTAACGTGGCGAACCGCAGCCTGGCCACAGATAGCTTCTTCTACATTGGCTGCCCACTTAGAGCCGGGAAACACGGGATGGTGAGAAAAACGGAAGGTGGGTCCAGAGGAAGGGACTTGATGGAGACCTCATAAGACACAGAGAAGCGTGTTCAGCGGGCGGATGGTACAGACCGTGGAGTCAGCGTTTCAGCTTTGTCATGGTGGCCCTTTTCCCGTCAGACACTTGGGAGCTCACTCTATTTCGGAATTCCCTTTGCACTTATTTTCACGAGCGAACTTTCCGTTTTATCTGACCACGTGATGGTTCCGAAGCACTAACGTAAACAGGGAGCATCACTGGAAAGCCGAATGCCCGAATGTGACCGATGTTTAGAAATTTAGTCTTGGGAGAGATGTAAGGCAGCACGTGGGACTCTACGACCATGTTCAGAATTTGACTACGACCTCACGTCGGCCCCTCTTCTTGGGAGCCGTGGGACGGCCAAGGGGGCCGAGGAAACGTCGAGCCGCTTTGTTCAAATCCTGGAAGCTCTGCCTTTAGGTAATAATCATGTCAACCCAATACGCAACAACAGGTGCCAGCAATGTTTCTAAATAACGAGATCTCACGATGCGCTAAGGGAAGTCATTACCACGAGGGTTAGAATGAACAGCCTTCATTATTTACACTCGCACGGAGTCTCAAACTCCCCGCGTGCAATAGCACACTCCCTGGTCGTGTTACTCGTGGTTATTAGTGGTTCTTCTTTAAAAACAATCGAGTCCTGCAACGTTGTTCCGTTTGGCAGTAGGAGGCAGATTGGCCCATTTTACTCTTTCAGAATAAACGAGTTTTGTGACTGGCACTGGTTTCCTCCTCAAACGTTAAGGAAGTCTCCTGCCCACCCTGCCAGAGCCCCGTTTGGTGTTCTCGCGATTGTGTCTTTCAACAAGACAAAATGTTTAACTGTGATATCTTTTGCATGTTTTGAAAAACAATGTATGTGTTAAAACAATCAAAACAAGGCGCCTGGGAGGCTCAGTCGGTTGAGCGTCCGACTTCGGCTCAGGTCGTGATCTCGCGGTCCGTGGGTTCGAACCCCGCGTCGGGCTCGGTGCTGACGGCTTGGAGCCTGGAGCCTGCTTCGGATTCTGTGTCTCCCTCTCTGTCCCTCCTCCGATCACACCCTCTGTCTCTCTCTGAAAATAAATAAGTAAATAAAACATTAAAAAAATAAAAAAAAACCCCAATAAAGGCATACATTTATCTCAGGGCAACGTTTACAAGTTTTATGAGTTCTTTGTTTGGCATTTGCTGGAAACAGGCCTTGGGTTCGAGCTGGGACTCGCTCTGTGTGTTTCCGTGGGCTCAGGTGACTCAATTATTCCGGGTGGTAAAAAGTCAGGCCAGCCAGCTCAGTGGAGAAGAACTCACTCGGAAGGTGACTTACCTTCCGACTTCCTGCTTATTGGTAGCACGTGGGAAGCTCTGTGTGCGACCTGGGTCATCGCAGGACACCTATAGGGGACTCTCAGGGCCACCACACCCTGGTCCCACCGCCTGCTTTCCCAACGGTCCCAGGGTTCTGACACTGCTCTCGGCCCCTGGCCACACAATTGCCCTTTCGGTGCCTAATTCCGAAGACCTTTTCTTTTCTTTATCCCCGTGCCTGTGACGCTCCTCTAATGTCTGGCCAGTGTCCGGGGCCGGGCGTTCCCTCCAGTTTAGGGTTAGTGGAGTGCTGGCTACATCACAGGCGAGGCCAGGGCAAGCTAAAATCAAAGGTTAGAAATCTCCGTGCCCCCAGATTCATGTTATTTTAGCAGAGTAACGTCTCCCAAACCCCAGCCCAGGTTGGTCTCTGGGCCTACATTTGATGTCTAAGAGCACCCATTATTAGCAAGCTTTCGGTATCAGTACGGGCAGGTAACCCCAAGACCGCTCATACTATTTATTGCACTCGCTAAGAACGCAGAAACGATTTCAGTTAGCTTTCGCTTAAGTAGCACTCTTACCTGTCTGCAAAATACCTACAGCCCGATGCAGCGATCGTTATTATCGAGGACGTTCCTGTACGACACGTGGGCTTGCCTGCTAAATACCAGAACACGAGAGTGTATTAGATGCAGCGTCAGAGACAAAACTGTGGGTTGGCTAAACCCTGTGTCTGAAGCTAGATGGTGATTGTTATTTATTTTTGGGGGGGGGTGTTATTTATCTTTGGGCCGTCACCGGGATATTCTGGTTGGAGGGGTCTGTCCATGGGCCATCACTGGAGTATCGTGGGTGACGTGGGTAGAAGGTAGCGTAATACTTCTGTTGCACACTGTCACCAACTGGCACTCTCTCTGTCTTACTCAGCTGGCTAAACCACGGCCCGGCTTGAATTAACCTCTCCTCCTACTCAGCTCTTACACCCACATAACTGATACGTCTACAAAAAGACAGCAAACAACGAAGGTGGCTGGCCTCACTGTGGATTCATGGTTGCTCGCCGACTCTTGTCTGGCGGCTAGAGAATTCTCTATCTTTCCCCCCGTGGCTGCCTCATTCTGCTTTCTCTCTGGTCAAAGCTCTGACACCTCTCTTTCCATCGGTTCCTCTCAGGGCATGGCCCGGTTTCCTGTCTCACTGAGAACTCAGGACCAATCGGAAAGGAACCTGCAGAAGCATGACCACCCCCACCTGCTCCCGGCCTCGGTGCCCACGGGTGCTGCCTCCGCGCAGGGTGGGGAGGGAGGGCCGCCCCGCTCCTCGCCTGCCCCGGGGCCTCCCCGCCCTCTCCCCCAGACACCTCGGTCTCCTCGGTGATGGAGAGCGAGCACGTCTCCCTCTCTTGCGTCGTCAACGTTTTCTTCTTTACTGGGCCATTCCCACCAATATGCAAACCTCTCCCTTATTTCTTGCATCGGAACCAAAGATTTTTGAGTCTAGTATCATATCTAGCTACTGCCTAGTTCTCTTTCCCTCATGCAAACTCCCTGAGATAAACGTCTGTATTCTCTATTTTTAACCCTCTTCCAGTCAGATTTTTTTCCCCTACACCACTCGACAGAACCCACGTTGAGGTTGCAGGGATTTGCATGTTGCTAAATGGTCTGGTGGTCAATTTTTTCAGTTTTGTGTTGCTTGATTTGCCGGCAGCATTGACATGGTTGACTATTCTCCCCTTCTGGAGACACATTTGCACTTGGCCTCCAATTCTCAGACCCCGGGCGTCTTCTCTTGTCCATCTACACCCACTCCCTTGGTGACCTCATAAGCCCATGAGCCCAGACAGTCCACGTCCGGCCCCGCGCTCTCTCTGGACTCCATAAACATGTATGCAGTCTTTGCTGTTCCTTCATCCTGGAATGTTCCTTCCCCAGGCGAACGAACGTATGACTCACCCCCCCTCCTCCTCCCTTAGGGCTCCCCTTAAGTCCTGCCTTGTCAGTGAAACTTTCCCTGGTTATTCTACTTGAAATGGCCTTGACAGTCCCTGTCTGACCCCCCTGCTTGATTTTTCTCCCTGGAGCTTACCACCATCCATCATACTGTATATCTTTTTATTTAGTTTGTTTATTGTCCAGCTCCCATGACTAGAATGTGAATCCCACGGGCTCAAGGATTTTGTCTGTTTTATTCACTGCTGTAACCCTTTTGCCTAGGAAAGTGCCAGACGCGTCGCAGGTGCTCAGTAAGTGTTTCCTTCAGCAAATATGGTGTAAGGAGACTTAGAAGACCTGGGGCTTGCTTTTTGAGTCCACTATTCCTAATTTACAGGCTCGGGCAAATCACTTAACGTTAACCTGGAATGTTAACATAAATTAACATCTACGTGCTAATTTCTTTCCATCTGTAGAACATTTCTTTTTTTTTTGTCTTTTGCTTTTATTTATTTACTTTGAGGGAGACAGAGACAGTGCAAGTGAGGGAGGGGCAGAGGGCGGGGGGTAGGGATCCCAAGCGGGCTTTACGTTGACGGCATAGAGCTGGACGCGGGGCTCGAACTCACGAAACCACGAGATCATGACCTGGGCCCAAACCAAGAGTCAGACGCTTAACCCACTGAGCTACCCAGGCCCCCCGATCTGTAAAACATTTCTATTCGTAAAACACTTTGCGGAAGCTGTTTGTCAGGATGAAACGAAATGATGGAAACATGAAAAATACCTTCTAATTTGTGTCTATACAAGTGTTAATTGACATTAACAACACTACCGCTTATCCTCTGAAAAAGAAAGGAAGCGGACGAACCAGGGGTGTGTATTATCACTTTTGCCCAACAGAGTCCTGTGTCTTATATTAATGGTCGAGCTGGGACCTTTCCTGGGGTCTCTATAGCTTGAATAATGCCCACTTTAGATAGGTAGAGACGGTAACTCAGATTGCCCCTGAAATTACAGGGCTGTCCCCAAACTGAATTTTGACAGTTGCTCTGGGGATATGAAAACTCGGGTTTCTGCTCTCCTTAAATAGGTCAAGTTGTGATATAATGGCCACATGCTGCAGAAAACAGCTAGGAAAACAACAGGGGGGAATTCCTCCTTTGCAACTGGGTGATGCCTTTTTTCTGAGGCGATCACTGGCCGGTAATGTTTGTGACACACTGGTTCTCTACCCGTTGTATTTTTACCTGCAAGAGCATCACTCATATTTTCTCTCAGGCTTTTTGTTCTTTTCAGAACAGGAACGTGGGTAGTTGATTATAAAGTTCATTAGGGATTGTGTGGAGCTTTTCAGAGAACTTTAGAATTATTCTCATTAATTTGGAATTTCCAAGAAGAATGAAAAGATATTCCACAGACTAATAATTCTGAAACAAAAAGAATGTGTATCTAAAATTGAGATGATCAAGTGACCTACTTGCATAAACTCGTCTTCCTTCCTCCACGTTATTTGTTACCTCTGTGTGATCTGAAGTATGTTCTGGAAGAAGAAAATTTGTGGTGAGGCAGTTCACCACGCCGCCCAGCGTGTGGGCCAAGAATGAGAGAGCCGTCGCTCGGGAAGGTGGCCCGGCAGTGAGCGTGAGGACACCCAGGGCGCAGGGGTCCTTGGGCGGGACAGCATCCACACGGTCTTACGTGGCAAGAAGGCCAGGGTGTTTACGCCGGTGAAGACAACCCTGAAGATTGAACAAATCTGAGATTGAAGGGGAAAAGGCAGTGGCCGCTTCTTTGTGGCACAAAGAGCTCCTTCTCCCACTGGTAAGTTTCTGGTTTGTTTTGGAATTTAGAAAATGTCGGACCTGTGTTGTCTTAATAACTGTTTAATGCCTTGAAGGTAAAAAAAAAAAAAAAAGTTGATATCCTCAAGTTCCGATGACGGTCCTTGGAGGCGGGTGTGATTCGGGACTCGGACAAAGTCACCCCGTCAGTGTGGGGCAGTGGAGGGATTGGGTCCAGCTTTGTCCGATGCCAGCGTCGGTGCTCTTTCCGTCTCACAGAGACGTCAGACACGACCTTCAGCTGCCTGTGACCTGATGCCCGGGGGCTTGCCCACTGAGAGGCCCGTAGCATTGGCCAGGAGCCTAGGAAAGTAGTAGCAATCATGGGCACGAGCCATCACTGTAAGGGAGAGAGGCACACTCTACGAACCCAAGCCCCACACAGTGTCCCTGACTTGCCGCGCACGCCGTGGGCTGTGTTACGACACGGGGTGCTGCTGTGTGTCCGCATGGATGGAGTACAGAGGAGGGGAGAGGCTGTGTGAGGGAGGGAGTGACATGGACGACTGGAGAAAGGGGTGGGGGAGGTAGGAGGAGAGAGAGGGGTGCTGGCCAGCAGGGTGATGGCAGGAGGAGGGGTGGGGGAGGCAGGAGGAGAGAGAGAGGGGTGCTGGCCAGCAGGGGTGATGGCAGGAGGAGGGGTGGGGGAGCCTGGAGTGGGCTCTGCTGGGGGCGCGGGGCCACCTGTGAACACGCGTTCGTATGGGCACGTCCTCCTGGGTGCGGCCCAAGAGGCTTCCCCGTGGTCTAATTCATGGGAAGATATTCTTGTGATAACATCTCTTCCAGGCGAAAGTGACAAATGGGTGACAAATGGTTTCACCGTGTTGTGGGTTACGGTGTTGATGCCATTAAAAAGATACCGTTGCCGCATTTACACAACGATGCTGGGGACATCTGCCTGGCTCTTGCCTGGTGTTTGCTCCTATTAAATGTCTCAGACCTTCTGAGCCGTCCCTTACCTGGAGGTCTCTCATCTAATAATATCAGGTCCCTAAGGCAGACTCAGAAAGAGGAAATGAAGCCGCGGAGAGAGGCTGCGCAACCAAAATAAGTCCCGCTGAGCCTGGACCTCAACCTTGTGAGCTTTTTTCCCAGGGGAGACCCTCAGGTGCACACTCAGATGCGCCGACTCTCATTTTAGGCGCAGTTCTGATAAGTGAGGCTGTTTGGCTTGCCGAAGTGGAAAGGTCAAGTGCCTGAGTCAGACCCTGAGAGCCGCAGGCCGACGGCAGCCGTCCAGGGCCGGGGTGGGGGGGGGGGGGGGGAGGGGAGGGGACGGATCCCCAAGGACAGACAGGACGGCGCCACGCACGTCGCCGGGGGTCGCGTCGGGCGACTGATGGGCTGGGCCCCGGGAGGCGAGCAGCCGGTGCCCGGCAGTGGGCGCGATGCGGCAGAAGCGCCGGCTCCCCGCGCTGGGGGCGGCGGGGACACCGGGGCGGGGCTGGCCGGCGGCCCGTTGGAGCCGGCGCGTTCGCGTTCGACGACCAGGTCTCGGCTTTCAGGGCAAAGTTGCCAACGATCGCCCTTCGTTGGAGTCACGTGGAGCCGCCGGGCACCGCCGAGTCGCGGAGGGAGGGAGGCTCGGTGCTCAGGTCCGTGGTCAGAGCTCAGAGGACATAGTGGCCACACACAGGGCTTAAAATCCGAGAAGGGTTCCGTGGCAGAGAGGCCTGTTTCGGAAACACAGACATTCCTTCTTGCCTTTTCAAAACTTGTTTCGTTTTGGAGGAAGAACGAGGGAGCGGGTGTGTCGAAAACAGCACCGAACAAAGAACACAGGTGCGAAAGACGGGCGGCCGGGGAGGAAGGGCGAGAAGTCGGAGGAGGAGAAGCGAGGAGAGAGGCAGAGGCTGCAAAGGGGGGAAACCGAGGCAGGGCCGGCGGCCTCCCTGGCGGAGGGTCCCCGCCCACGCGGAGGTGTGGGGGTCCCAGAAGCGGGGGCTCTGCGCCTCCCCGCTCAGCGCCCTTCTCCCACGATCGGCGTCCTTCCAGGTGGGGAGCACTCCGGGCTCCTCCCAGCCCCGGGCACACCCTCCTCCTCGCGGTACCGCGGCTGAAGTCCTGGGGGCCAGGGCACCATGAGCTTCCTGAATGCAAACTGGGAGCTCTTAGCGGAGGCCCTGTGGACCCTTCCTGCTCAAGTGTGGTGTTAGGATTGTGGGATCACAGGCCCCACCTGGCCTGCAGGGGTGGGGGCTCCTCATAGAGCCTCAGCCGTAGGGACGGGCCAGTGTAGGGATGGGTCAGTGTACTGTCGGGCCAGGGTTAGGAGGCCGCCGGGGCTGCTGGCCTCCTGCTCCCTGTAAACTTGCTGCCGGGATGAGCAACCCCCCTTTTCTGGTCCAAACCATGGAAGCAGCTGCCTGCTGTGACTCCCGGAGGGGTTTGGGGTGTGTGTGTGTGTGTGTGTGTGTGTGGTGTATGTGGTGTATTTGAGGTGTGAGGCATGTGCGTGTGGGCGTGGGGTGTGGGGGTGCAGGGGTATAAGCTGCCGCGTCTCTGAGGTGTGGGGGGGGGGTGGGAGCAGCCTGTGACCGTCTATGCCCACGTCCCCTTTCTCATGTCTGTAGCACCTTTATAAATCAGCCTGGCCTTTGCCATCAGAATGAAAATGCATCTGGTCCCGAATCTGGGTCACCGGGGAACGCAATGAATCGGCGGAGGCCTCCGGCCCTTTGCTCGACACCTCTCCCCTGCCATGCAGAGCGAGCCCCATGGGGAACTGAGGCGACGATGTCTTTACAGGCTCAAGGAAGGAGCCTTGAGCCTTTCTTGTGGCTTTATCTGACATCAAAGTCATGTGACGTGTGGCTTCCAGATTTCTTTCTGGCAGATAAACAGATATTTGAGCACAACACCGTCCCCCGTCTTGTGCGTACAATTAAATGAAAATACAATGGGACAAGTCCGTGTCCTTTGCTCTCTTGGTCAGTTTGAGCTTTCTCGGGGTCTGTAGGGTCAGCCGGACTGAGCCGGGGAGTTCCTCCCACAAGCGCTTCTGAAACCGCAGTTGGCACAGGGGCACAGCGGTCTCTTGTCTCCAGCCTCGCGTGGGCCAGGGGGTCCGAGCCCGGCCCGGAGTCCTCTGGGCTCCCGATCTGGCGGAAAGGTGCCGAGCAGACCCTCCCGTCATCCTCGCTCTATCTTGTGGCGAAACTAGTCATGCCCGCCTGGAGGCCTTTTGTGCTAGTTTTCAGTAAGTCTGAGACAGACCCGTCCCGTTGGAAGTTCGTTTTAGGGCTACTTAGAGCTGTTTTCTTCATCATGATCATGTCGTCCGGTAGAGGAGGGCATGTTCCTTGGCTGCCTGGACCGAGCCGGGGCTGGTGCCCAGCAATCCGACATTTCCTGGATCTGCCTTGAAGCAAACTAGTCTGCTCACGGTTCTGGAAACTGATAAAAAATGGCACTTACAGGAACACCCAGACAGCGCAGATGGTCGGGAAACATCTAGAAGGCGCAAATTTTCCAGCAGTGGTACCTGTCATAGTCGTTGCCGTCCCCATCTCCCTGTTCTTAGAAATTGTTTCATTGTGTGAACGGCATATCTCGTTGTTGACCGTGTGTCTGAGAGACATGGAAAGAAGGGGACGCTTCTTATATTAACCCCCCAAGCCCTCACCACTGTCGCTTTAATGTTTCCCATCCCACGCTCCATTCTGATCAGAGTTTTCTCATCCTTTCTCACTTTGACTTATAACAACTCATAATTTTTCACACTTACGGTGTCTAGAATGTTGTGGTCAGAGTTAGAACTTTATTTATTTTTGAGAGAGGGAGGGGGGGAGGGAGGAGAGGGAGAGAGAAAAAGAAAGAGAATCCTAAGCAGGTTCCACGCTCAGCACAGAGCCCGACGTGGGGCTGGATCCCACGACCCTGGGATCATGACCTGAGCCGAAATCGAGACTCAGAGACTCCACCGACCGAGGCACCCAGGCGCCCCAGAGTTAGAGCTTTAAACGTGGGACCTCGAGCAAAATTTTGCAGAGGTGGCTATCGGCGTGAGGCCAACCCCACGCCTTTGTGCTGTGTCTCTGGAAGACGGGGGGAGCCCGCACCTGTCTCGCTCCCACAGGAGCACTTTCCTACGCTGCCTTGCTCGCGTCCCTCATTCTCCTGGACTCCCCAGCTATCCCAGACCCTTTCCGGGGCCCCAGACTGCCTCTTCCATGCGCTGCCCTCCCAGCCTTTCCCTGCTCCCACTACCGCCTAGCTCCTTAGCTTCAGGTCAGACTAACCTCCGTTCCCCGGGTACGTGAGGCCACAGACCCGCCGTGTCCAGTCTCCTGACTCGGCTGCACAGCACATCTGGGGAGGGGAGGGAACGGCTCCAGGACCGGTGAGCCAGTCCCCCCCTCCCCCTCCTCCTGTCTCCCAGCTGAACCATCTCCGTATCCTTTGGCCCAAGTTTTCCTCTGGTATAACGGAGAAGGAGGCCAGCGGGCACTCGTCCCGGGGGGGAGGCAGCCACCTTCCCCGTGGCCCCCCCAGCCCCGGGCCGACCAGCCTCCCTCCTCCCCTCGTCCGTCCTGGTTTCAGGCCCAGTCATGCTCTGCAACGAGGCAGCCGGCTGTCCTAACCGTGGCAGGGTGGACGGGCTCCGTCACCCCAGTCCCCGGGGCCGTGACTTCTGTCACACGCAGAGTGACCAGCCCAGGACCGTCCTGGTCTCAGCCCTGAAGTTGCTGCATCCCGCGAGGCCCTCCCGTCGCTGGCGAACCTGGGTGGTCGGCCCTGATCCCGGCAGCCCCACGAGGGGAACGAGGAGGCCAATGCTGGCGTGAAGGGCTGACCCCTGTCGCTGTGGGCTCGGGGGTCCCGTCCTGGTCTCTCAGGGGCCAGGGTCTCCTCTGCACTCGTGGGCTGTGCCCGGGGGCTAAGCAGAAACAACCCGAGTCAGAGAGCCAGAGGGGGGCTCTGTGTCCGTGCCTGGGTGAGGGTCCCGGGGGTCCGGTGTGGGGTCAGAGGCGCTGAGTCTTGGAAGCCACACTCGTGTTTGCTGCTCTCCGTCGCCCCATTCCGTGGCCTCGAGTCTCACTGCTGATCTCTCGGCAACAGATTTCCTACAGCTGCGGCCTCGGTTTCCTCGGTGTCGTCTCCTTTAAACCCTCGCAACCAGCACTCACCCAGACGTTCCCACTGAGGGTCTGTCCTCAGGGAGCACCGTGAACCCTAGGTCGCGTTTGAGTCCTCCCTCTGCACCTGCCTTCAGGCCCTGTCTTGCCCTGTCTGCCTCAGTAACGCCGTGGCAACTCTTGTGTGGCGTGCCCTTCCGGCCACTTCTTTTCCGTTTCCCTCACTTCAGTTTGTCCTTCTGCTCCTAAGCATAAGTGCAGGCTCCGAGAGCTTCCGTCCACACCTCTGAGCTCAACCACACCCTCTCCACACAGAGCTCTTTGTGCACCTCTGCTATAGCTGCTCATTTAGGACCCAACACCACTATCACCATCACCAGCATCCCCACCGTCATCATCACCATCATCCCCAGCCCCATCATTCCCATCATGACCACCGTCATCTCCATCACCATCATCTCCATCATCATCATCATCACCATCATCCCCAGCCCCATCATTCCCATCATGACCACCGTCATCTCCATCACCATCATCTCCATCATCATCATCCCCACTGTCATCATCCCCAGCCCCATCATTCCCATCATGACCACCGTCATCTCCATCACCATCATCTCCATCATCATCATCATCACCATCATCCCCAGCCCCATCATTCCCATCATGACCACCGTCATCTCCATCACCATCATCGCCACCATCATCATCATCAATTTTTGTGGGCCAAACACTGTGCGTGATAAGCACTTGATGAATCTTCACATGAATCCTTTATAAATCTCTAACCTTTATCTTATCAAGGAGGAGACAGACCCCCAGATTAACTTGACAAACAACCAGTTTGCGGCTGAGATGGATCTAAGTCTTGTCAAGAATCTCCAGTGACACAAGCCTCCATTTCCTCACAACCCGTGCACCCTACATTCAACTCGTTTCCTTCCCCCTCAGATCAGTGTCTGTGATTTCTCCTCATAGGAACACGTTAGAAACTTAGAAATAACTTCCCCGGGCTCATCTCTCTCTACCCCGTTGAGATGAAAACTTTGGCATCATTTCTCTTGTTTCTTACTAACTTTTCAAAACATCTCCCAGACATGCCTGAACTTTGGGATCAGATGACATGACGTTGAGCCTCCTCAAGGTCTGAAGCGTATGAATTTGAGGAAGTTGCTTTATTTCTCCGAGTTTCAGTTGGACAACGCCAGCACGGTGTTGTGTGAGGATTAATGAAACAGAATAAGGGAAGTGCCAAGGTATGTACCCACAGTGCCAGGTGCCAATCCTTGGACAGCTTGTCCCTAGTCCGCCGGCTCCCTCCTCTCTGCATCACGATTCTGGTGTCTCTTCCTCTGCAGTGGGTTCCGTGACCTGTCACTGCACGACTCACCAAACTCGCCTGCTGCCAGTCTCCTGTTCTGGCCCCTGTTTGTGCTTCCCTCGCGGGCGCTGCTTGCCCCCCTGCCCCCTCCTACCTGGCTGGGTCCCCCTCGCGCTTCCTGACCGAGCACCGTCCTTCTTCCCCAAGGCCCCTGGGACCATTGCAGCGGCCAGAGCACGCACCCCCTCCTCCTCTCCACTCCCCCCTTCTCGACGCGTCTCCTCAGTGATGAGTCACATTCAGCCCTGCCGCACGGCACAGCGCCGCGTGAGGTTCTTAAAAGCAGGAACTAGACCGCGCCAGCCATCTGTGTTCATGGCACCACGCATGCGGTAGGTCATCTGGAATGTGAGCTTATAGCAGGCAAATTAGGTCGGTGTGGAGTGCCTTTTACGAGTGCAGTTTTCAGGCCAGAGAGTTTAGGGCGTAGAGTAACCGTGTCGAAACTCGGCAGGTGCAAAGCCATAGCAGGCAGTGGACCTGAAGCGTGTACATCTTGACGTCTTTGCAAATCCTAAAATTTGAGATGTCGGCAAAGCCGGTAAGTCCCCTACGAAATGCACTTTTACCCTAACTGGGGGATTTGCTGACAAAACTCGACGAATAGCATTTTCTTATTTGTATACGGAAGAAAAGGGACAGACCCAAACGGTGTGGCACAGGTCTAAACCACTGCTGGATTCGATACCCTATCACCGACGTACCGGCTCCTGCCTTTCCCGGAATACCGCCATTTTCCATTTCTCATTCCTTCCCTCATCCTGCCCCCACTTCCGGCACCTGTGCCAACTGCTGCCTTTCTTGGGGAGGATGTGTTTTGTTCCTTCCTTCCTCCCTCCCTCCCTCCCTCCCCCCTCCCTCCCTCCCTCCCTTCCCATATAATTCATCATCAAATTGGCTTCCATACCACACCCAGTGCTCATCCCAACAGGTGCCCTCCTCAGTGCCCCTCCCCCACTTTCCCCTCCCCCCCCACCCCCCCTCAGTTTATTCTCAGTTGTTAAGAGTCTCTTATGGCTTGCCTCCCTCCCTCTCTGTAACTTTTCTCCCCCCCCCTTCCCCTCCCCTCTGGTCTTCTGTTAAGTTTCTCGTGATCCACAGAGGAGTGAAAACATATGGTATCTGTCTTTCTCTGCCTCACTTTTTTCACTCAGCCTAACACCCTCCACGTTGCTGCAAATGGCAGGATTTCATCATTTTTAATGCCTCTTGATGATTTCACGAGAGGTGTAGAATGCACGATGAACGGTAGAGAGCATTCCGGTTACCTATCTGCTGGCCAACCACGGCCAGCCGTGGCTCACAACGGTGACTTGTTATTAACTCTTGTGGCTCCGGGGGCTGACTTGGCTCAGCTGAGCGGCTCTGGTGCACGTGTAGTCAGAGGGCGGCAGGTACCTGAGTCCTGCGAAGGCTCCGGGGGGCTGGCTGGTGTCGGGGACCCCAGCCGAGCTCCCCGCCAGGCTACTTCTGGCCCCTCCTCGCACGGTCTCGGCCGGGGTCCCAGAGGAGGCTTGCACCCCGGCCGTGGGGGGGCTGCCTTTCTGTGACTCGGCCTCCGAAATCCCCGATCACTACCCGCGCTGGATGCTAGCGGTCAGGCCGCTGGCCAAGTGCAATGCAGGTTCAAGAAGATGGAAATTAGATTGTACCTTTGGACGCACGAGCGGCACTCCCATTTGGGGAGGAAAGGAAGTGAAAGTGGCCTCTTCCAGGGCCATCCCAGGGAGGAGCACGGCACCGACCCACAGGTGCCCAGGTCAGCGGGGTCTCACCACACCAGCACCCCGCCGCCCCAAACAAGACCCGGATGTGCTCCCCACAAACGCTGCAGATGACTGCGCTGTGACCCTCACCCTGGGCCTCGGGGACTGCTCAGCAGGAGTTGAGTCAGCGAGGGCCACGGGCCTTCCCAGCGGTTGAAGGGACATCGACTTTTCCGGCCGTGCGCCCACCAGCAGACGTCGGTCACCTGAGTGTCAGACACCTTCTGACACTAACCTCCAAGCTGAAAGCCCGTCAGAGCCTCTGTCATCCTCTAAGGAAACAGTACAAACTGTGAGGAAGGCGACTGGACTGAGAAACATTCTCTGCACGACTGTGGCTTGAAATCGTTGACATTTTGACGATTCTATACGTTTTATGATTTAAGAAGCGGTTTCTTCATGATTATCGACATTTGCCGAGTCCCTGGTTTCCCTTTTAACTTCTTCTTCCTTAAGGGAGCCAGTGTGGGTTCTCGGCCGTGGCTGCCTGGCCGGGGCCTCACTTTGGTGCTGTAGTCGAGGATCCGGAGAGGCCCTCTCAGGCCCCAGGGCTGCCGGCCGGCAGTTAGCGTGGGGCAAACAGCCTCACCTCGGAGTCTAAAGCGATTCCTACGGCTGCGATGTTCATTCACCAAACCACACCCGGAATTTGTCCCGAACGGACTTCTCACGTTCACCGTCAAACTTCCCGGACTGGAGCGTCGTATATAGAAAATGCATCCCTGCGTGCAGCATTTCTTGCTTTCACGCCGCTCGCCGTGTCGGTGCAGGTGAGCGGCCCGATTTAAATTTGGGGGAGATCACGTAAGGCTGAGGCCTCACAGGGTTTTTGACCTGGACAGTCTCTGGAGAGATCAAGGCAGAGTGGGCCGAGCCTCCTAAGGATGACCTATGCTATGGATTTGCTTTGAAATACAGAAGGACTGTGGAGGCAGGCACAGGACACAGCAGGCACGTGCGGGCCACTGGCCCCAGGGTAGCGGCCTCAGCCGTGGGGCCGTGGAATGGAAGGGCGCCAGGCCCGCGGCTGACTCTGCCCATCCGTGTCTCCCTGGGGGCGGGAGAGGAGCGCGAGGGGAGGGGGTCGAGCCTGGGGAGGCTTTGTGCCACCTCTGCCTCCTCGCGTTCCACTTCTGAAGGGTGGCCCGCGAGTCGGCCACAGGTGTCCCTGCCCCCCAGGTAGGGCGCTGTGACTGAGCCCCTGCTCTGTGGCTGCTTCCCTGTGTGACCGCACTGTTCAGCTTTTCTCCACTTGCTACTTTGCTGGACTCGGGGTCTTAGCACAATCAGATTTCCCTTTCTTTCTTTCTTTCTTTCTTTCTTTCTTTCTTTCTTTCTTTCTTTCCTTATGTTTATTTTAATTATTTTGAGAGAGGAAGCACAAGCAGGGGAGGGGCAGAGAGAGAGAGGGAGACACAGAATCGGAAGCAGGCTCCAGGCTCCGAGCTGTCTGCACAGAGCCCCACGCGGGGCTCGAACCCACGAACCGCGAGATGGTGACCTGACCTGAGATCAAGAGCCGGACGCCTTCCCGACTGAGCCCCCAACGCCCCTCCTTTTAGATGCGGGCCAGCTGCAGGCTGTAATCGCGGTGGAAGGGCTGACCTTCCCATCTGCCTGTCACACACGGCCATTGCAGGGGAGGTTAGCAGAGACAGAGAGCAGGACACACGGGGACCCGGTTCCCCAGGTGGCCTGGGGCCCCCAGCAGGCGGCCCTTCCAGCAGCTTCCACCTCCGCAAGGGGCAGGAGCGCGAAGGGCGGAGGGATGGGCAGGAGGAAGAGCGGGGAGGCGGTCCCTTCTCTCTCCACCCAGCCCCGGCCTGTCACAGGGACAGAGGGAAGTCACTTGGAGGCGGGCCTCTCGAACAGCAGGGGACAGGGCACCTGCCTCAGTGGGAATCTTAAGCTCTGCCACAGACACCACCTCGGGAGTCAGGGAGGAGAGATCCTTATTCAAAAGGACTATTGTAAGGCAGGGCCAACGGGTCCCTGCGACATAAGGTCTGTGAGTGGCTCGGAATGAACCAGAAAAAGTTCTTGTTCCGCAGGGTGAGGGGAAGGAGGAGAAGAAGCAGGCGGTTTGGGGGGGAAGCTGGACACAGGGAAGGGCCGGTCCTGCCAGGACGAGCGACCGCCGTGGCCAGCCGGGTCCCGGGAGGAGCGCCGAGGGGACAGAGTGCAGGGGTGCGCAGGAGGCCTGAAGCCTGACTGACGGGCGTGGACTCCGCGCAGGGTGAGCACCGAGCGGTGGGGGGCGCCCGGCGAGCTCAGCGAGGGGAGGACCGACAGCGCCGGCCGGTCTGGCCTCGGGTCGCGTTGGTCTCTGGGTCCCGTCGCTCTAAGACCTTTGGTACTTCCTGGGCCTCGACTTGCAGCCACACGCCCTACGAAGATCTGGATTATGGTCCCAGAATTCTTTCTCCATTTCTTTTCCTTGTTGCTGTTTTTAAGCCGCTCACACCTAAACTTGAATCCCCCCGGGCGAGTCCTCGGTTACTACGTCGAACCACAGGGCGCTCCCACCTGTCACCTGCCGTCTCACAAAGGGCCCAGGCCCAGGGCTTAAGGACTTGCGTGTTGGACCCAAACTCGCCGAGAGCCCCGTCCGCTTCGGCACTGTTCCCACGGCTCCACGGGGACGGCCGCCGATGCTTCTGGGGACACGCCGAGGCCGCTACCTGACTGGGGATGGGACCGGGGTGTGGAGAGGGCCAGTGGTCTACCTGTGGGGGCACAGGTTTGGGGGGAAGGCGGGCACAGGGGCTCCAGGGGCCGCCTCACGGAACACCGTCTCAGGCGCCCTTTCCCAAACATTTCTACGGCCCCCCAGGCAGTTTGCAAAGCGCCCTGGTTCACGGGAAGTAAATGGGCACAGGAGGGGGAAGGCGCGAGGGCAAACCACAAGCGGCCACACGGGGAAAAGCAGCTCAAAGGCACCCTGAGGAGCACCCAGCTCGGCTCCGCGGCTGGTGTGAGCCTGCTCCCGGGGTCATGTGATCGCTCGATCACCTACGGGACGTACACGGTTAACCTTCTGCATTTGGGCACATAGGCGTCACTCTTCAGTAGGAAGTGGTCGCAGTTCAGCAACTCGCTCTCGGCCACTTTTGGTCTCTCCCTGCTTTTTTTCTGCACGACCAGTAGAAACTGCATCGGGTCAACAGCATCCCGGTGCTGACGCGCAGCATCCCCGGGGGCCTCGGGCAGGACGATTCCCGTCGGATCCCAGCGCTTCTCAGGTGAGCACGGCCGAGCCCCTCCCTTCTTTGAAAAGCATCTTCACATCCTTGACGCCCCCGCCTGATGGGTGCCACACGTGGAACGGTGGCCCTCCGGGGATTTCCAGAAGGCTGGCGTGGTGACTGCGCCACTGGATAAAGCTCAGTCTTGCCTTCGCCAAGACGCTGTCCTTCTGGGTTGAGGAACAGGGCCGGGCTGTCGGGGATCTTGCCTTTCCTCTCAGCGTGCGGGCGGTGATCTCATCTCTACCGCCCGGACGATTCGGGCTTTGCTACTTTATGGGGTTAAACCCCCACGGGGCAGCAGTCTTGCGTGAAATGCAGCCGTTTATGTAGCTAAGCACACACAGTCTGGAGAGCTAGCAACCGAGCTAAGAGATGTTTTGGAAGCAATGCAGAAAGCGATTTGTGCAAAGAAACACGGCGAGGGGGCGTCTTGTGCGGCTGGAGATTGAGGGGGAAGGAGCTTGTCAGGTGTTATTTAAGAGAAATCGATGGGGTGGAAACTTTTATGAGAGTCAGGGAAATACAGAAGAAGCTCTGATAAGGGCTGCAAATGCCATCACGATTGTGAAGTCAGTGTCTCGTGACCACAAAAGAATACATAACAATCTTCAAGATCTCAAGCCTGTCCCTGGCTCCCTCCAAAGCCTGTGTAGCAGCAAAATGAGGTACTGTGGAGATCGGCGCTGTGAGGACGTACACGCGAGGTCCGGGTTAAAACTATTCTTGAAGGGATGAAAAGTTTAATTTCTGCAACCGAGAAAGAAAATGTAAAAGCGAGCTTCCAAAGAAGCAAAGGAAACCAAAAGAAAAAAAAAAAAATCACCAACCTATATACAAATCATTGGAAAAAACCTTCTGGCTTCTCTCTTAACCACTTATTCGAAAGCAGAAGGAAGCTGGCCTAGAGTTTCAGCTCTGCTGCTCTTTATCTAAAAAAGGATAAAACACCGTGAGCCCGCGGTTCAAGTGATTGAGAAAACACACATTTATGAATACCGACAACTGCCGTGTGAGAGATTCTGGTATCAGTTAAGAGGCTGTACGATAAGTAGGTTATTTAAGATCTTCTGGGGATTTATGGGGCTTGAGTAAAACCCTCTGGAGACAGCGTGAACGGGACGGTAAGGGTGAACAGCCCTCCAGCCTTCCATCTGTAAACTGGGTATAGCGTCTGCCTTAAAGGGTTTCTGTGGAGTTAAATGAGATGATAGAGAGAGAGTAGTGACCCCAGCGTCCGGTGTGCACTTATAACTTAACGTGTAGTACACCCCCACAGTGCTCTCACACACGTGCACACAGGCATGCACGCATATACGTACACACGCCCGCATGCACACAACATACACACGCAGGCACACACAGCACGCATGCACACAAACACACGTGCACCAAAATACACACACGCACACACGTGCCCACAGAAGACACGCCTGTACAAACGCACGCACATGACATACATGTGCAGGCACACACAGAACACGTCCACACGCGCAAATATACACACAGAGCCCACGTATACTCATACACTTAGGCACACAGGTACACGTGCACACGGGACGCACGTACCCGCTCGTAGTTGGTTCTCGTTCTGCACCCTGCGGGCCATCGCTATTTACGAAAGCAAACACAGATTTAAAACCCTCTGCTTTAATTCAACTTATGACAGACCGTGAAAACGACGATACGATTTGTTTTCGTTCAGACGTGAAGCTTTCCTTGCTGATAATATTTTGATGAATCCTAGGAATGTTTTCCCCTTACTCAGCGTTCTTGGGCAGAGTCTGCCCTGGGCCAAATGGGCAGTGGCAGCCAGCCTGCCGGCCGCCCCCTTCTGCTTTTTCAGCGTACTTCCCTTTCGCTGCCCTGTGTCGGCCACCGCCCACTCCCGGTCCCAACGGGCGGCCGGCCGGCCCGAGGCTGTGTCAGTTGGCCGGTCCCAGCTAGGACACTCGCAGTGGTGGCCGCCTGCCCCCGGTCAGGTGACCGAACACCCCCCAGAGCCCTCAGGGCTCCAGAGCAGAGGTGCGGCCGGAGGGGTCCGCCGAAGCCAGCAGGCTCCTGTTGGGGGCGGCCGGCCGGCCCGCCCCTGCGCTCTCCTAAACTGTAGCCAGTGGATGGGCCGCTCTCCTCGGCTTCCTGGGCGGGGTCTTTTAGGTCACAGACCATCAGACGGTCTCCTCGTCTGTGAACGAGTCAACCAATTAGCGGTTACTTTCCGAGACTCTCTTGCCTGTGGTCTCCAACAAAAACCACGCTAGTTTATGGCGATAAAACCGTAAGTCAGTATTTTAAACGCTATCTTTATTTTTTTTATTTTTAAAAAAAAAATTTTTTTTTCCAACGTTTATTTATTTTGGGGACAGAGAGAGACAGAGCATGAACGGGGGAGGGGCAGAGAGAGAGGGAGACACAGAATCGGAAACAGGCTCCAGGCTCCGAGCCATCAGCCCAGAGCCCGACGCGGGGCTCGAACTCACGGACCGCGAGATCGTGACCTGGCTGAAGTCGGACGCTCAACCGACTGCGCCACCCAGGCGCCCCTTAAACGCTATCTTTAAAAGCGTTACTCCACTTAGGTAACATTACAGTTTTCTTCAAGTAACACTTTCCTTTCACGTGTGGTCACAAAACCTTTGACGTGTTGACACCCAAAAGCACACACTGTGATCACTCACCGCACGTCCACGTGTTGCCCTTGGATTTTAGCACATTTGCTTTTCGCTTAGAAGGGCGAGGTATCTATACGGTTTCAGAATGTGACTGTGCAAGTCACGCGACATTTGACCTGTCGTCACGTGACTCTACGACAGGAAGGGGAGACCCGCACAGGCATGTCTCCCAATGAAAGTTAATTTCTGAGTCGGGGCCGCTTCAGGAAGAGTCAATCGGGCATCGGCGTCAGGCCCGCATCGTTTTTGTTTCGTGCGGTTCCTGAGCGAAGGGATACGCCCCAGGTTCGAGACTGAGGACACCGCGCGGTGCCTGAAGCTGGGTGACCCTCTTGCCTCGCTGGCGTCCCTCGCACGCTGGCCGTATCAGGCACCGTCAGCCCTGGCGGGACCGATCTATCGGCGAACGGCAGGTGTGCCCGGAGCTTGGCCCTGTCTTTGAATGAGCTGACGGATACCTGCTCTGGGTCAGCTGTTTCCCAAGTGTTTTCCAAAGAACACTGGCTCCAAAGGGTCTGTGGGTGAAGTAGGTTCGGCAGATTGTGATGGCTCAAGCAGGGCTGAGAGCCATTGACAATGCACTGCCATGTAAGGATCCAAGAGGAGGGTGCGGTTAGTGGCATTTCCCAAACTTACTTAACCACAGAGCAATCTCTTCCCTCTTCCCTTCCTTCCTTTTCTCCTTCTACCCAGAACCTTTCTGGGGACTCTCTTTTATTTTATTATTATTATTATTTAATGTTTATTTTTGAAGGAGAGAGAGACAGAGCGTGAGCGGGGGAGGGGCAGAGAGAGAGGGAGACAGAATCCAAAGCAGGCTCCAGCCTCCGAGCTGTCAGCCCAGAGCCTGACGTGGGGCTCGAACCCACGAACCGTGAGATCATGACCTGGGCCGAAGTCGGACGCTCAACCGACGGAGCCCCCCAGGCGCCTGGGGACTCACTTTTAAAGTCTGGTCCGTTCCAGTGACCGCGTCTCTTGGTGCCGGAACCCCCCTGGGAAGGAGCAGTTCCTGCACGGGCCTAAGGGTGACAGTAACGTGCAGGGTGTGTGGACTCCAACTGCCGAGTGGTCAAAGCAGACATTCACGGGACCCACAGATCTCACCTGAATCAAGCTGTTCTAACAAATCAGAAGACCCAGGCGACCACCAGGCACAGAGAAACGTCCCTCTCCTGGAGGAGCCCCAAACCACTAGACACAGCTCACTACAAACGGGCTTTGGTGACAAACTAGCATAAGGTGTGGGTGGAGAGTGAGTGTGAAAACAGGGTTTTCAGACACCCCCAGTCTACACCCACTCATCACACAGATGGAAGGTCCTGGGTGCCTAGTTCCCATCCTCCCGCGGACCATGCTCCCGGTCCCTAAACTCGGGTTTCTCTGCAGTCAGAAATGTAGGGGCACAGGGTCGGTCTGCTTAAAAGCATGTTTAGGTAGGGACCCCCGGGATTCTCTCCTGCGGCAAATGCCATTAACGTACTTCCAAGGACGGCTGGTCAAGGCTCCCGGTCCCTGGCGCCCCGGCTGGAAGGGGCCACTTGCAGCCTCCTTTCCAGAGGCTTCTAGCGCAAGAAACGCTGACTCGGTAGGTCCCATCCTCCTCACGCCTCCTCATTTTCAGTACAGACTCACCCCCCTGTGCTTGACAGATAAGCATCTCCTGGGGGAGCCCGGGGCCGGTTTTGCAAACTCTTCCTGATGTTGGGGGTGGCGATGTGTTTGTGGAACCTCCACTTGTTGGTGGGCGGCTGAGGCCGGACCCTCGTTCACAGGACAGCCTTGCGGGAGAGCTGGTGACTTCCTTCCCACCTGACCCCTGATCGTTTTTAGGCGAGGCGGCTTCCGTTCTGATAGTCGTTCCTTGTTTTCATCGTGGCCGTTTGGCTCTAGCTGAGTCCCGCCGGCATTTTTCCCCAACTTACTCAACATTGCTCTAAATCCGGGGCGCCTGGGTGGCGCAGTCGGTTAAGCGTCCGACTTCAGCCAGGTCACGATCTCGCAGTCCGTGAGTTCGAGCCCCGCGTCGGGCTCTGGGCTGATGGCTCAGAGCCTGGAGCCTGTTTCCGATTCTGTGTCTCCCTCTCTCTCTGCCCCTCCCCTGTTCATGCTCTGTCTCTCTCTGTCCCAAAAATAAATAAACGTTGAAAAAAAAAAATTAAAAAAAAAAAAAAAACAAAAAACAACATTGCTCTAAATCCGACGGAGCGGAGGCGGAGACCCATCACCCACCTCATTGCAGACCTCGCAGTTCTGCTTTGGCCTAAGAGGGTGAACACATTGAATTCAACAGGACGCACGCACCGAGCACCGTTTTGGTTTTCTGTTGCTGTCCTCACGACGTCAGCGGCCTAACCCGCACACTCTTCGAACCTCCCAGTTCTGGAGGTCGGGGGTCTGATGCGGGTCGTGCAGGCTGAAACGGGCGTGTTGGCAGGGGCTGTGCTCCTTTTGGAGTCTCTGAGGGAAGATAAGCCCTTTGCAGGTGCAGGGGTGGGTGAGGTCCCCGTTGTCACGTTGGCTGTCGGTGGGGGCCGGGCCCGGCTCGTGGAGCCCACTCACCTGCTTGGCGTTCAAAGCGACGACGGACTGAGTCCCCCCCATGTTTGAATCTCTCTCTCCCGCTCCCATCTCAGCTGGGGAAGGTCCCCACTTTTAGGGCTGCACAGCCACACCAGGCCTACCTGAGTAATCTGGGGTCTGCTCTCCATCTCAAGGCGCTAACGCTTGGTCCCATCCGCAAAGCCCCTTTTGCCGCACGAGGGCACACGTGCAGTTTCTGGGGATTCGGGCGCAGATGTGGGTCCTGCTGACCACCTAGTCTGTCAGTACAGTGTGTGTGTGTGTGTGTGTGTTAGTGAGTGTGCAAGCGATACGTGATCGAGGAAGGGGGATACGATGTGGGTGAAAGGAAGCTTATGTTAGGTGGCTGGCCAGCAGGCTGACTGGTGTTGTTCCCTCTGCGTGGATTTAGTCGTCTCTCCATGAAATATCATATAAATCTCTTAAAATTTATCCTGCTGCCACACTTTCCGTGTGATTGCACCTGCGAGTTGCAGCCTTCGAACCCATGTTGCAACACCTCCTACTTTCGCCACGGAATTTCGCCATATTGGATTTGCCTCATTGTTTGATTCTGTGCAGAGTTTTTTCACACTGATTCACCCAACATAACGATTATATTTTCAGGCGTCTGGTCACCTCAGACGCGATGAGCCTGCCTCTTCCCTTTTTGTGCCTGACATTGATAAAAATGACGGGCAGCACAGGGTTGAGGACAGGGCCCAACATGGGGCCAGTTGGGGGTCTTTGCCCAGGCGGTCACCCACCTAGTGAGCCACCGAACTGTCCTGCACCCAGATCGTACTCCCACGTCTTTGTTACTTATCAATATCAGATTCTTTACACGTTTATTTATTTTGAGAGAGAGAGAAAGAGGCAGAGAGAGAGGGAGGAACGGAACCCCAAGCAGGCTCCACGCCGTCAGCCCACAGCCCGACGCGGGGCTCAGACTCACGGCCGGTGACATCATGACCTGGGCCGAGATTGAGAGTCGGACACTTAACCTACGGAGCCACCTGGGTGCCCCTGCAAATTTCAGATTTAATCGTAGATTTGCGACGTCTGCAACGCCTGATCTGCAGGTTCGTGACCATGACAGCCAGGCGTGGAATGCCAGCCGGGCGTCTCTGAGCGCCCACCCCCCGGCATCCTCGCTAACATGCTTCAGCGCCCTGCCGGGCATCCTCGCCAGACGTTTGACCCCACAGGAGGCGTTTACCTTCTCTCCCCGCACATGAGTTTTGAGAGTTCCTACACGGTCTGTCCTCTGCTGGGACTCCACGGGCGTCGGTCAGCGGAGGAGGACGCCGTGCCTCTCGCGTCTCACTCGGTGCGATGCCACGGCGGGCCCGGCGGGGTGCGAAGCCTCTGAGGGGCTGACACCCAGGCAGGTGGTGACAGTGAGTCACCTCGGAAGCAATGCTCAACGCTTCACTCGAGGCGGCTGCACACCAGGGAAGGAGAGTCTTACCTGCGAAACCAGATTGAGTAGCATAATATTTCTAACTGCGTCATCACGATTTCCACCCGAGGCCTCAAAACTGCCTCCCAAGGGCAATTTAGAACCGTCTGTCCCACAGATTCTCTTAAAACCAACTGGTTTTGTAGGCGTGTCTGTATTCCTGTCAGTCTGAGAGGCAGCGACTTAGGAAACACTTCCATTTCAAAGCTAAGCTGATTACATTTTGGGAATCAGTTGGGGCCCATGCACTTACATATGATCTAGTGACTTCGAAATAAGGAAGGCCTGGCAGGAATGGTGGCGACGGTGAGGACGTGAGAGAGAGAGACAGAGAGAGAGAGAGAGATGAGCTTTAAAAACAAGGTCGGGCGGGACTCCCGTGTCCGGAAGTCTCACAACTGTGGGTTCGTCGGCTCGGCAAAGAATGATCAGATTTGGTGGTAACGCCGGCCACTCCTGTCAACCACTGGCGGCCAACACACAGTACCTGTCACCTCTGGGTCAGGGACACAGGTCTTCAAAAACGTCTCCGTGTCTTCACCACCCCGGTCTGTGCAACGACGACAACGAAATGCAGAACCCGTGTCTCCAAAGAGGCGATCTTGCTGCTCAAGATTGGAGGTGAGCGAGACACGTGAGCAAAGCACCTTCTCTGCGTGATGTGGCGGCACAGATGCCAATCTGTCACCAACATGGCTTCCTTAAAACAACTCACATGATTTCTGTGGTGGAAACGGTGGCCTGGCACAGGCTGAATCATTTCCAGGCGCAGCAAGTGACTGGCATCCACGTGAACTTGAAGACGCTTTTTTTTTTTTTTTTTTTTTTTAATTTTTTTTTTCAACGTTTATTTATTTTTGGGACAGAGAGAGACAAAGCATGAACGGGGGAGGGGCAGAGAGAGAGGGAGACACAGAATCGGAAACAGGCTCCAGGCTCTGAGCCATCATCAGCCCAGAGCCTGACGCGGGGCTCGAACTCACGGACCACGAGATCGTGACCTGGCTGAAGTCGGACACTTAACCGACTGCGCCACCCAGGCGCCCCTTGAAGACACTTTTTATCGAGAACACGGATTCCTGCTTAACCACAACCGCGTTACCTTCGCCATCTTCCAGATTTGCAGGCTGTGCCTTCCGAGCAGGTGCGAGCGCCACCCCCGCCCCGCCCCCCGGCTGCTGGGCTGACCTCACCACGGAGCGTCTCTGGCCCCAGCCTTCTCTTCGCCAAGAGCCAGTCACCTGTTCTTCTGGACCTTCCAGGGCCCCACGCAGGTTCCCAACGGTCTGTTCAGCCGACAGCTTCCTGGAGCCGGAGCTGGTGCGTGACTGGTCTCTGTACCTACAGTGTCGTCCTCGACAGATGGTTCCTGAACAGTTGTTGGGCTCAATTACATTTGAATTCGGGAAACATGCTGTGTCACAGTGTGGGGGTCCGGCTGGGCGCTGAGCACACGGCAGGTGGGGACGTCCCTCCGGGCCTTTCCACGGCTCCCTTGTCAGCCTCCATCTCCCTGGGCCCCTCGGATTGGCACGTGGTCCATCGTCTCCGTCACCACGCGGCTCTGTTCCCTCTGAGCGTTTCCTGCCGTTGCCCGCGGTAGCCCTGTGGCCCCCGTGCTACGGCTCACACGCTGCCCTGTCCCCAGCCCCCTCCCGCTCACCTGTACCCCTTCTTTCCCAGGTCCTTCCTGGCGAACCTGCCACAACCCCCTCAGTCCTCTGTGAGGACCCTGACCTATGGCACCTGTTGTCCGAAGGTATTTCACTAGCCTCGTCAGGGCAGGGTTTACTTACCACTGAGGTCACCGATTTGAAGTATGTGATGCGATACGTTGTGGCAAGGCACGCCGACGTCACCATCCTGAGGGGGAACGTTTGCATCACCAGGACAGGGTCCCTGTGCCCCCTCAGCCGACGCTGACCCATGACAGTCGCCGACCGGATTCCCACTGCCGTCGTTTTTGCTTTTTCTAAAGCTTCACATCAGTGGAATAATGTGGTAGCTGAAGTCTGTTCCTTCTTGCTGCCGGGCGCTGCTTTATCACCCGGGGACAGCGCGAGGCGCTGCTCTGTTCAGCGGCTGATGGGAGCTTCGGTTCTTTCCACTTTCTAGCGATGAGCGTGAACGTGCCGTAGCCATTCAAGCGCTAGCCTTTCATTTTCTTGGGCTACGCACGCGAGCGTCGGCTGCCGGTTCATGCGGTAAGTGCGTGTTTTACTCCGTATGGAACCACGACCCTCTTTTCTCACCGTGGCCGTGGGGGTTTGCGTCCCGCCACCAGAGCGTGAGCGCTTGGACGGCACATCGTCACCCGCACCTTCTGTCTTGTCTGCTCTTACTTTCAGCCACGCTTCCGGTGGGGAGCGGCGTCTCAGCGCAGTTTTCATTTGCGTTTCCCCGATGATTAATCGCCTCGAACATCTTTCCTTGTGCGGTAATTGCCGTCCGTGTATGTCCTTTGGTGAACTGACTTCAGACTTTTTGCCTGTTTCTTGTTGAGTTGTGTCCTCCTGGCACCGAATTGTAAGAGTTCTCTGTATCTTCTGGATACAATCCGTGATCAGATTTAAGGTTACAATTTTTTTCTCCATTCTGTGGTCTGTGTTTAATTTTCTGAAGCATTTTTCAAAAAGCAGAAGCTTTAAATTCTGATCAATTTATGAAAAGTTTTTTTTTTTTTTTTTTTTTTTTTCCGTTCATGCCTTTTGCAATTTAGATAAGAAATCTCTACCACTCCCCAGGGCACAAAGATTTTCTCTTCTGTTTTCCTCAGATGTTTCATGGTTTGGGCACTCGCATTAAATCTACAATTTATTCTGAGTTATCTTTTTGTTTGTGGCAGGAGGTCAAAGTAAGGATCAACTTCCTTTTTTTTTTTTTTAATGTTTATTTACTTTTGAGAGAGACAGAGACAGAATGTGAGTGGGTTGGGGTAGAGAGAGAGAGAGAGGGAGGCACAGAATCGGAAGCAGGCTCCAGGCTCCGAGCTGTCAGCACAGAGCCTGACGCGGGGCTCGAACTCACGGACCGTGAGATTATGACCTGAGTTGAAGTCAGACGCTCCACCGACTGAGCCACTCAGGTGCTCCAGGAGACACAGAATCCGAACCAGGCTCCAGGCTCCACGCTGTCAGCACAGAGCCCGACACAGGGCTCCAACTCACGAACCCGGAGATCATGACCTGAGCTGAAGTCGGACACTTAACCAACTGAGCCACCTAGGTGCCCCAGGATCAACTTCTTATGCATGAACATCCAGTTGTTCCAATACCATTTATTGCTAAGATTGCGTTTTCCCTATTGAATCAGTCGTCCATTGATGTGCGGACGTCCGTTGATGTGCGGTCTATTTCTGGACTCCATTCTCTTCCATTGATTAGTGTGTCCGTCCTGTTACCAACAGGGTGCTGTCACGACACCTGTAGCTTTGTAGGGAGTCTTGCAGGCAGATAGTATGAAACCTACGATTCTGTCCTCTTTCTCAAAACTGCTTTGGCTCTTCTAAATCCCTTGGATTTCTATATAAATTTTGGAATTGGCTTGTCGGTTTCTTCAGGAGTCCTGCCACAATTTTGATTTGGATTGTGTTGTGTCTGTAGATCAATTTGGAGAGAACTGACACCCTAATATTGAGCTGTCTAGTCCTGAACCCGATACAACTCTCCTTTCGTTTAGATCTTACTTTCTGTCAGCAACGTCGTATAGTTTTCAGTATGGAAATCTCGTGTCGATTTCGACGATGTAGTCGTAAGTATTTTATTTCATGTTTTTGATGTCACTGTGATTTTCTTTCCAGTTTCAATGGCCAAATGTTCCAAATATTGCTAGGGCAGAGAATTACAACTGATCTGTGTATGTTAATCCTCATTAGTGTTTTTTTGTTTTGTTTTGTTTTTTACATATTATATATTTCATCTACAGAACATTGATTTGGGTCTTTTTTGTATCTTTTGTCATTTTCTCCACTGTGTTTATGCTTTCCTCTACCTTCCTGAGCATTTGAAGTGTATTTGTACTAGCTACAGAGCAGTTTTTTCTATCATCTCTGTTATTTTTCTGTTTGTTCATATACATTATGGGTCATATTTTCCTGTTTCCTCAAATGTCCGCATTATAGTCCGTTAGTGGCTGTGACAGGTTACCTCAGGGTGGCTTGAACAGCATACATTTATTGCTACAGTCGGGGAGGCTGGGAAGTCCAAGATTCAGGTGCTAGCAGGCCCATGTCTAGGGAGGACCCCCTCCTGGTTCAGTCTTCTTGTCGCCTTCACGTGGGGGAGAGCAGACAGAGAGCAAGAAGGCTGTCACGTGTCTCTTCTTCTGAGAACACTAATCCCACACGAGGGGAGGCCCCACCTATAAATGCCACCACCTGGGGATTAGGCTTTAGCATCTTTCAGGGAGGCACAGACATTCAGCCTACGGTGGTCTAGAGATTTTTGTTTGGATGCCTGACATGAACTTCACATGGTCGAAGGCTGGATTTTGTCACATGTTTTTGTTCTGGAATGTAGTTATATTTCTGGAATGACATGGATCACATCCGAGACTTTCTTTTGTTATGGCAGGATCAGAGCAGCGTTTAAGGTAGGTTTATTTGAGCGGCATTCCTCCTAACACGGTATCGTTCTGAGGATGCTGTCCCGTGATCTGGGACTTAGAAGGTGCCGCTACTCTTCCTGCGGGAGAGAACCATTCCTAGCCCGCGAGGATTCCAAGGATTTCTCTGTCTCTCCTTTCTGGGATCAGTCTTGCCTTGCTTCCTCTCAAGGACACGTCTCTGCCGCTGTCCTTATTTTTCTGTGTGTGGCTCCCTCCTCCCCCATATCTTGTCTTGCAAAGCATAGCTGCCTTGGCCTCCCAGGACTCCGATCGCTGTGTCCTCGGTGGGGTGGCCATTCCCGGGTCAGGTAGCCCCCACGCCCTGTACTTGGAAACTGCTTCTGTGTAAGTTGGGGCTTCACAGAGCTCGGGGCCATAGCACTCTCTGCCTGCTCTCTTCTCGTCAGGGACCATAACCCTGTGACACCAATGTCTGAAAACTGTTATTGGACATACTTTACAGAGTTTTCTGGTTGTTGAGTGCCGTAGGGTGCATTCGGTTTCTGTTAATCCCTCCTGGCTGGAACCGTTAATCTTGTAGTCATGTTTGATTGATATGGTTCACCTGATGATCTGATTGCTATATCCACCCCCTCCTATTCTTTCACACACAAAGCCTTTACTTTCTGGTTCTTCTGCACGCCCTAAAGCCCCGAGAATGTATGCTGGAGGTGACTGCAGATGCGCACAGGTGACCCACGCCTCCCCCTAGTGGCACGTCCAGGGCAGCGGCTGGGAGGCAGCAAAGACTTCCCAAGTGACAGCTCCAGGCATCAGGGAAGGAACGGGCTGGGGGCCGCCCCATCCATGACTGTGGAAGCAGCACGATGAGAATCCAGCGATATGGCAAGTAGGCTCAGAAAATCCTTCAGGGCGAGGGCGAGCTTTGTGTTATCCTGACTTCCTCCCAGAATGTCAGGTATGGGTACTGACTGTGTAGGTGACAGATTCCCTGCCGGTGCACCTGAGGCGGGGGGGGGGGGGGTAGGGTGGAGGAGGAGGATGAAGACACATTTGACACGATTATCAGCATCCTGGGCCAGGGAATTTATTGGGGACGGGGAGGGACAGATGATATATCAGGACGGTCACACTCAATAACAGGGAATGGTTGGATGTGAGGGTCAGAGAATTCTCCGTCCTTTCCTGTTTGAGTTTGTTTCAAACGCCAGTGGTCAGAGCCCTTCCCTCTGAGACTCCAGCTCCACACTCACTCGTATCCCGGCGAATTTCTTGAGCCGGGCCCCGGCACTGCCCCTCTTGGCTTTGACCTTCCTCCCCGCGGTCTGGTTTCTGACGATTAGGATGTCGCTGCCCCTGCAGGTTAGTGGTTGTAGGCTGCAACAGCCATGACTTTTAAGAAGCATATATACGTCCCTCCTGCCTTTCCAGCCCGGGAATCTTACTCAGTGTGTCTTGAGGATGACTGTCACGTTTAGACTTTAAAAAAAAATTCTACGGGAGATTCTCACATCCCCAGCAGGATGAAAAACACCGAATGATTCTGTCAACTAGTCGCAGGCAAAGACTGTAAATTCTAAGTATTGTAGACGCACCTACACTTCTGTGGATGTTGTTCACTGGAATCTTATTGAACGTAATTAAATTGACTTTTGCACCAAGATTTCTGTGTAGGTCAGAATCTGTGGTTGGTTTTGCTGCTATCACCCTTCTTTACGCTATAGATCGGGGATTGACAAATGATGCCCCATGGACTCAAGCGCATTCATTTGTGAAATTGTTTATGGTTGCTTTCACGCCACCGGGGAAGGTCTCAGTAGCTGGGACAGAGACTATATGACCTGCAGAGGGAAAATATTTACCATCTGGTCCTTTACAGAAAGAGGTTGTGGACCCCTGTTCTAAATGAATATTTTGAAACAAATATTTTGGGGGGGGGTGCCTTGGTGGCTCGGCTGGTTGAGCATGCAACTTCAGCTCAAGTCACAATCTCAGGGTTTGTGAGTTCAAGCCCCGCATCGGGATCCCTGCTGTCAGTGCAGAACCCACTTCGGATCCTCTGTCCCTGCCGCCCCCCCACCCCCCGCCTCTCTCTGCACCCACCCTGCTCACACTCTCTCTCTAGAATAAAAAATTTTAAGTTGATGTATTTATTTTGGGGGAGAGAGAGTGGGGGAGGGGTAGAGAGAGAAGGAGACAGAGAATCCCAAGCGGGCTCCGTACCGTGAGCACGGAGCCGATACGGGGCTCGAACACGCGGACCGTGAGATCATGACCTGAGCCGAAGCCCAGAGTCTGATGCTTCCCTGAGCCCCCCAGGTGCCCCCCCCGAGTGGATATTTTCACGTAAGCCAGCATGCCGCGCACGCTCTGGGTCCTCGTGAGACGGAATGCTGGTAACGCGATTCTCCGGCTCCCTGGGAACATTTCTGTCTCAACTACAGTGTATCTTGCTTTCTTTCCTCCTTAGACTCACTTCTCTACTGTCTCCGCTGGTGAGCCGGAGGGGCTGGACGCCCACCCCCTTCCGTACCAGGCCCGTATTTTCCGCCGAAAACAAGAGCGCGATGAGCGGGGTGAGCGTCTAGTCTCCTTTGGCGGGGGTACCGTTTCGGTCAGCCGGGGCTCCTCGGAAATCACACGGCAGCTAACTCTACCTCTGTTCGCCTTCCAGGAACCGATGAACATCAGCGACGTCTTCGGTCTGAGTGAGGATTACTTTGGGTCGGGTAATAATAGCTCGGATTACTCACTTGAGGACAACACGTTACTGTGCTCCCTGCAGGAGGTCAGAACGTTCTCTGGGCTGTTTGTGCCCATCGCTTACTCCCTGATCTGCGTCTTTGGCCTCCTGGGCAATGTTTTGGTGGTGGTCACCTTTGCTTTCTACAAGAAAGCCAAGTCTATGACCGACGTGTACCTCTTGAACATGGCCATCGCCGACATACTTTTTGTCCTCACCCTCCCGTTCTGGGCCGTCAGCCACGCCACCGGCGAATGGATCTTCAGCAACGCCACGTGCAAGCTGATGAAGGGCATCTACGCCGTCAACTTCAACTGCGGGATGCTGCTCCTGACCTGCGTCAGCATGGACCGCTACATTGCCATCGTCCAGGCCACCAAGTCCTTCAGGCTGCGGTCCAGGACGCTGGCACACCGCAGGGCCATCTGCCTCGTGGTCTGGGTGGCTTCCGTCCTGATCTCCGGCTGGACGTTCACGTTCAACCAGAAGTACGACGTGCACGGCAGCTACGTGTGCGAGCCCCGGTACCAGGCGGTCTCGGACCCCATCAAGTGGAAGCTGCTGATGCTGGGGCTCCAGCTCCTCTTCGGCTTCTTCATCCCGCTGGTGTTTATGATCTTTTGCTACATGTTCATCGTCAAAACCCTGGTGCAGGCTCAGAACTCCAAGCGGCACAAGGCCATCCGCGTGATCATCGCGGTGGTGCTGGTGTTCCTGGCTTGCCAGATCCCCCACAACATGGTGCTCCTGGTGACGGCCGCGCAGCTGGGCAGGATGAACCGCTCCTGCCAGGGCGCCAGGCTGCTGGGCTACAGCCAGAACGTCACCGAGGTCCTGGCCTTCCTGCACTGCTGTCTCAACCCCGTGCTCTACGCCTTCATCGGCCAGAAGTTTCGGAGCTACTTCCTGAAGATCGTGAAGGACCTGTGGTGTGTGCGGAGGAAGCAGAAGGTGTCGGGCTTCTCCTGCTCCAGGCTGCACTCGGAGGCCTTCACCTCCAGGCAGAACAGCGAGACCGCGGACAACGACAATGCGTCGTCCTTCACCATGTGACCGGCCCCGGGGCCACGGCCCCCCGGCGGCTCGGGGAACGTGCACTTGGACCGGGACCCCGTCCCCCCGTGGGACCGGCCGCGGGGGTCTCATCCTGACGGGGCTGCCGGGGCCCCCACGTGGCGTGTCCCCACTTTTCTTCCCCGCAGCCCCGAGCCCCCCGGGGCTCCCCACAGCTGGCGTTCCCCACAGCAGAGAGGACTCTTGACAGACGTGGACGTTTTCGGAAGCAGGCGCGGAACCGCCCCTAGAGCACGGTGTCTCCTGGTCACTTCACACACGTGCAGGGTTCGCGAGACGGAAGCAGAGAATGTCACACGAGAGCCTCACACGAGGCAGCGCAGGCAGACGCCGAAACGCGTTCCCCGGGCTGGAGAAGCAGCCTGGGGGACGGGAGAGAGCGGGTCGCAACGCGCCGTCGGGAGAGCAGACGTTTGCTTTATTTCCCTGGGAAAACGGTCACTGCAGATACGACAATTCTCCTCTAAAAATCTGTTCGACAGAGTTCCACGAAGACGCGTGCCATCGGCACACTTTCAGCACTCGGAGGGGCTTAATAAATACTTGTTACACAAAGCGGAGTGAAATTGGGGGTTGGAGTAGAGTCGGGAGTGTTAGGTGTTTACATCGGAGTTTTAGAACGGAGCAAGGAAGCTTCCTGAGACAGTACACAGACAACTTTTGCTGCACGTCCACAGCGGGTCAGAAGCGGCACACACACGGGGGGATGTGGGTGGGAAGCGCTTTACGCTGGTGGCGAACAGGGAGGGAGGGAGGGAGAGAGAGAGAGAGAGAGAGAGAGAATCTTAAGCAGGCTCCACCGTCAGTGCAGAGCCTGATGCGGGGCTCGATCCCGCGAACTGTGAGATCATGACCTGAGCTGAAACCAAGAGTTGGACGCGTAACCGACTGAGCCGCCCAGGCGCCCCAGTCATGGAACCAGACTTTAACAGCGCTCCTCAGCTTTGCAGACAAAGTTCCTAGACCGCAAGTTTTGAAAGTGCTTTGTAAATATATGAACGCGAGTGGAAGAAGGACGAATATTACAAAAATGCAGGTAGTGTTACAAAGACGCTGACGTGTTTAATCCTGACTCACGTGTTATTTGAAACTCTCTACCGTTCTTGCAAGCTTCAACCGCATCTTTCTATGAAATTCGAAGTGATAGCTTAGGATCCAACGTCTGTATGTTTACAGATAGTTTTGGCTTTGCAAAATAAAACTAGTTTGCACGGGAAGTAGGATTCGTCTTCCGGAATCGGTGTTCTGACTTGGGTGACTGTGGTGTTCAGAGGTCCCACCTCCTTGGAACCTGTCAGCGTTCGACTCCAGAAATCAAAGCACGGGGACATTACTCAGATGCCCCTCTCAGGACGGCCGATGCGCTGAGCGGGTCTCCGCAGCTCGGCGTGTGTCCCCGGCTGGCACAGAAGCACCGTGTCTGCTGGGCACAGCAGGAATAAGTTCTTGTGTATAATTTTTCAGATAAGTGAAGCTTACTTCTTTATGCATTAGCCCGTTTAAAACTTCAGCCATAATGAATAAAAACGTTTCTAAAATATGACACATACTTTATTTCATTACGTATCGTTTCTTGCTGCCTTGGGCACACCCGTAAGTGTTCGGTGCCGAAATGCACTGCCGCCCTCAGGGGACCCAGAGCTACACGGATCCGCTCCCATATTAGGTGGCTCTGGTTTGTTCTTTAACGGTCCCGGGGTCTTCTTTTCATTGGTTTCCCCACACCCGCTCCCATCGCAGGCTCTGGCTGGACCTTACGTGTGTCTCACATTAAGCCACCCTCTGCGCCTTGGCGACGCGACTCTACGATGGCTGGGGAATCACCTATCTGTTCTTGCAAGAACTGTCTTCCCAGGGGCAACGACTCAGGATTTGCCCGGGTGTTGCTCATAAGCTAGTCGTATCGATGTGCGTACGTTGATTACACACGCACGCGTGCGGATTTATATACAAGCACAACGACTTGTACTGGCCAGAAGACAAGTTCTCTTGGTTCCTGTTCCAGAGTAGTTGAGGCGATCTTGAGCACTTATTTCCGGACAAATGAGATTTCGCTACCCATAAATCTCGACAAAGGGGACACCGTGGGCAGGGAAGCATCACCTTGCAGACAGCGTCGTTATTTGCTTCCGGACGGATAGGCTAGTTTTAAAAGGAGGCCAGAGAAGCACAATATTTTCAAATCCTTTGAACATTTCTGATAACGCATGCCAATTCCAGGCACTGCGGAGGTGTCGGAACAGAGAACCCGGTCGAAAGGAATACAGCGTGCGTGCGAATCGCGCGTGAGTTTGGGAAGGTGCCGGAATAAAATGGCACCGACCCCGCAGCCGCCGTGGCGGACCTTTACTGCCTCACGGTCCCGGAGGCTGGATGTCCGAGATCCAGGCGTGGGCAGGGTCGGTTTCTCCGGCGGCCTTTCTCCTGGCCGTGTAGACGGCCGCCTGCTCCCTGTGTGTGACCCGGTCACGTTGGGTCAGGGCCCACCCACAGGCCCTCACTTTGCCTTACTCACCTCTGTAAGGCCCCGCCCGTCTCCAAATTCGGTCCCATCCGAGGAACCGAAGGTGAGGACTCCACCAGGTGAATTTGGGGCCACAAGTCAGCTCCTAACAACCCGTTTTCTGAAGGCGGAGCAACTTTTCACACTCTGGTTAACGTCACACACTCGAGAATTCTTTCCCGGGGAGTCTCCTCCTTCCCGACAAGCTGTGTTGCAAATACCCGCTGCTTTTTCAGGTTTTCAGACGCACGTCCCCACGGAACGAAGGTGGGAAGGGGCGGCTGCCTGGGGTCAGGCCACGCCCACCGCCTAACCAGTGCGGTAACTGAGCGCCCGCACCCACCCCCCCCCACCCACCCGCAACACTCCGCGCGGAGAGCCTCCGCCCCAGGATTCCAGAGGCCGGTGGGTCCCAGCCTCCTCAGGCCGCCCTCCAGCTCCTCTCTACTGGGGTGGACAGCGCCCTCTTGTGGGGGCGGGGGCGCAGCGTGGCCGCGAAGGGGGCGCCTGGGGGGCCCGGTTGTGCCCGCCCCGGTGCACACGCAGGGCGCTCCCGCGGCCGAGCTCGGGTGGCCTCTGCTGTCGTGGCCCCGTTCCGGGAGCCCTCGCCTGCTCCCTCGCAACGCTGGGAAGAGCCACGATGTCCCACGATGTCCCACGTCTACTGTGAACTCTGTGGACTGTCATACCCCACCGAGTCCAGCTCCCGTGATGGAGCCCGACACTCTGCGCCTTGCCCTACAGGGAACCTGGCACGTGCGGTGTTTGTGCTCAGAGATTTTCCACCAGCGGGGGGCGGCAGCTCGGGCTTGTTTTCGCATTTCTCGGCTCAGTGCGCGCACCTGCAACGCCGCAGCCGACTGCCAGCGCGCAGTCTCACGCTCCCCCCCGGCTTGCATTGGCTGATGGAATAATTTGTCTCGTAGTTTCATTTCGGTAAATCCATAAGGGAGTTAGAGGCAAGCTGACCCCTAGGCTGACTTCTCTGTTGTTTTTGAGTCCACGGAGCCGATCCACGATGACCAGTAGGGCGCCGCCGCCCTCAAGTCCAGGCGGTCCTCTTGGTGCAGGGGAGCCGCCCCAGCTCCTTCCGTCACGTCTCCCTCCCGGCCACCGGAAAGGGGAAAAGGGGAAAGCAGGCGGCCTTTTCTTTAACGGGATGCCCTTCAAGTTGTGGGAGTCGCTTCTTCCTTGGCCTTACCTTCGCCGTGGGGTTACGAGCAGGGGAAAAAAGCCGGGGAGAAGTCCCCCGCCGGCTGCCCACGAGTCGCGTCCACACACCTGTAAAGGCAGGGCACACACAGCGGTTCCGCTGCTGTGTGCGAGGGGAGAAGGGGCGCCGGCAACCCGAACTTCAGGGAGAGGGAGGACGGCGGTACCGCTCACGTGACGCAGGAGCAGGTGCAGCCGCGGGGGGAGGCCCCGCCCCCACCGCAGGGGCCAGAGGCCGGCCCCCTCCCCCGCCCGGCGGGCAAACGCTCCGGGAGACCTCGCGGGGCTGCGGCCGGCTCCCCGGCGGGGCGCTGCCGCCCCCTGGTGGCCGCAGGCGGCGCGCGCAGGTCCGCGCGGGCTCGCGGACGCGCCGGCGCTCAGCGCCCCCGCACGGTCGCCGGGGTTGCCGGCAATGTGGCGGGCGTGCCCCGGGGCTCTTGGGGGGGGGGGGTGGTTTAGGCTCAAAAACAAATATTCCAAGTGGAAAAAAGGGAACCGCCTGAAAACGTGTACTCTGCTTGCGCTTCGAGGCTTCTGAGTTCAGCGTGGCGCGTTTTCCGCTTCTGCTCTGTATTCTGTCACTACATCCCAGGATTTGATGTTGTGTCGTGCCTTACTAACTCCTGTTACGCAGCACACGTCTCGGTGCTTGCTAAGTAATCCTTTCGTTTTGTGTTGTGCTGGGATGATGCTGGAAACAAGGTGGGGACCGGGAAGGAGGCTCTCCAGGGAACGTTCACGACTCTGTGCAAACTCCCCTTGCTTGCTTCCGCCGCAGGAAGCAGGTTACCGGAATGCAAAGGTTTAACAAAACGTGGGGCTATACTTCCTGATTTGGAAAATAAACAAAAGGAAAAGTAACCGAATGGGTGATGACGGATCCACGAACTAAAATACTGGCTCTGACGGGAAAGGGGCATGTAATAAAAAAAGGACATTTCAGATCGTTAGTTCCACCTTTTGAGGGGAGAGCTACGCAAATAAACTAGATGCCTTCGGAGTTGGTAGTTTTAGTGGGAGACCATTTATTTGCAACGAATGAATCTGTTTCACAGAAAGAAACCAAACGTACAAAACGAATGGGATCTTTTACCATTCCTCCAGAAAACTGGTATTTCCAGAAACCTCCAGAAACTGGAGGTATTTCCTCCAGAAACTGGTATAAAATCGTTATAGGAACTATTAAGTTTGAATCCGATGGCAGCATGGCTCAATTCATTTTTAAGTTGCCTTTCATAGTCACATAACAGTAGATTGGCTCTTTATTTTAATTTTTTTCCACGTGAGTATGTACATTTTGGTTTTCGGGTCATGGTCTATGCATGTGTGTTTATGAATGTATATGTATTTTATTAATGATCTAGAAAATACAGTATCTGTATACCCTTTAAAGTATATATTTGAGGACAGTTTTTAGGATCTCCTAAAGTCATAAAGAATAGATTTTTTTTTTAAAGAAGAGGTATAGTCTCCTCCTCACCAGAAACAAATTCTCAGATTCTAAAATTAAACACTCATTTCCTTAGCTTTCTAAATTCTGGGTCAACCTGGTTCGTTTTCCTCGAATTCTTGGGACGACAGGGCAGGACCGTGGCACTGGGGCGAGTCAGCACGCGGGGAGAGTCCTTATGCTTCCGGTCTGTGCCGTGATGGCCCGGGGCGTGGTGGGTCGTCCCCTCTGCAGACCCCTCGCCGGTGGCGGCACCGGGGGAAAAGCCAGGAGCCGGGCCTCACCTTTGGGAAGAGCCTCTCAACGGAGCCGGAGCCGGGCCTCAGTCATCCGGAGAGCGCCACGCAGCGGCCGCCACAGGATCCGGGAGCCGGGGCTCTGGGGCCCCACTGTGGAAACGCGCGGGACCTCGACAGCCAGGTCATCAGCTGTCTGCCCTTCGCCTTGGACTTCCGGGTGGGCTCCAGATTTTCCGTCCCTGTGGCACAGACACGACACGCCTACCGCCTTCCGCCCGGTGACTCTGTTCTAGCCAGAGATGCTGGGTACCTGTGTGCCCGTCATGCCGGGTGACCCGGGTCCCGCTGGCCGGTCCACTCCCGGGTGCTCCCACGGGAACAAGAAATCGGGTTTGAGCCAACCTGCCTTTTGCTGTTACCATTACAGGGCTGGCCCGTCCGAGCAGGGCCCGGCCTGGGCCTGGCCGACCTCCCCGGGCACACCATGCTTCTCGCTGCAGGCCGCGCCCTCCTCCCACTCACTCCTCCACACTCTCCTCCCCCTGCGGAGGGGGAGCCCCGAGGGGATGCCATCACGGGGAGGCCGGTCACCTTCTGCAAAGATGGCCCAGGCGTCTGCAGCGGGTTGATCATTGATCTGAGTGCCTCTCTCCCTGTTCCCCCCCAGCCTGCGCCCATCGCTGCCCCTGGCCACGGCCCCCCGTGGGCCCTGCACGCGCCCGACCCCCTGAGTGTTGAGCCATGGTTAATAATAACAAGCAGAAGGCTTGTGGATTAAAGGACACGTGTTGCGGAGAAGCAAACTCGGAGCCCTCTCTGTAGGTCCGATGTGGGTCCTGCTGGGAGGTGACCGGTTTGGCTTCCCGCCCCTCTCCCGGGGACGCTCACGCCCTGCGCACCCACCCTGGGGTGTTGAGGACTCTGTCAGGATCTGACACGGAAGGAGACCCTCAGCCCAGCGGCTCACCAGGCGGCTCCAGCTCCCGATGCTTCTCCAGGCTGTGGACGGTTTCAGCCACTCCAGGGGGTCTGGAGGGGGCGTGGGCAGGACCGGGAGGGGAGCCTGGGACGCCCCCTGGGCCATGCTGAGCTGTGGTCCGGGTGGGAGTGGGCGTCTCCCCTGCCGTCTCCCCGCACTGAGGCTGGCAGGCTCTGTCTCCCTCTCTGCTAACGACCCTGTTCCTTTCCATCGCCCCCCAGGCCCTTTACATGTCAGGTTGGGAATGTGGTTTTCAAGTGATGTGACCTCCCAAGTCACCACGGCTTCCGGTGAATTTCACTACATCATTTTTAAATTAAAAAAATTAAAAAAAATATTTATTTGTGAGAGAGAGAGAGACAGAGAGAGAGAGAGAGAGGGAGCAGGGGAGGGGCAGAGAGAGAGGGAGACACAGAATCCCAAGCAGGCTCCAGGCTCCGAGCTGTCCGCACAGAGCCCGTCGCGGGGCTCAAACTCACGAACCGCAAAATCACAGCCTGAGCTGAAGTCGGACGCCCAACCGACTGAGCCACCCAGGCACCCCTTGCTACATCATTTTTATAGTTCCTTTCCTTTCCTTTCACAGCGTTCACCTTTAATTGCAGAAGATATAAGCGATGTGTTTTTCCAGGCAGCTAGCTCTGAAATGGTCTCGTGCCGGGGCTTGAAATCAAAGAAACTCCGTGTTTCAGAATTTACAAAAAGCCCTGATTGCTCGTAACGTGTTGTGGGTAAAATAGTAAACCAGGGGAGTGTTTCACAGTTATTTAGTCACGCTAACAGGTTTGTTATTACACAGCCGATTGGAGTCTTAAAACCTAGAGGTATGATCGCGTCGGAGTTCTAGCAAAAATGCAAACAGTGCGTCATGAAAGGCTGGGTCCCTCCCGACGGCAGGGAGGAGCCCGAGCCCCGCGACTCAGGTCCCGCATCCGGGCTGCGCTCTCGTGGCCTCGGGGAATCACTTCCCGGGAGCGTATTTATTTTCTCTAGAACGTGCGCTGTGTTGGCTTCTCAGGCTACTGCTCAGGCTTAGAGTGGCTTCTTCGGCCTGCGTTTTTGACGCTTAGAAGTAATTACCAATTATTAAATATGCCTTTTGTGTGTTTTAACTAGAAACGAGCACACCGCTCAGAGTCGGCGATTCTGTTTCATGCAGGTGTTAAATGGGGTGGGTCTGTGGGGAGGCTGTTTCCTTCTGGCTAAATATAAAACCTGTCATACAAGTTTATTGATCATGGAGCTTTGAGGTTGAGCTTTGGTGCAGAGGTAAAAAATGCACCTGTGTTTGGTAGCTGGACGGGCAGTGGCCTGACCCATGTGGTGTGGCCGTACCGTGAGATTTTTAAAAAAATTTTTCTTTTACGTTTGTGAGGGCTGCAGAGAAACAGCCCTCCAGGGTGCACACAGACACAGGGATTTACTTACGGGACGTGGCACACGAGCTCGTCTGAAACTCAGGGGACAGGCTGCGAGCTCAGGCGGGGTGGCTAATCCCAGTCTGGAGGCACACTCAGAGTTTTGGCTTTTCAGACCTTCACCTGATTGGACGAGGCCCACCACACCAGCAGGGACAATTTTGTTTACTCTTGGACAACTGGCTGCAGATGTTAACCACATCCATAAAACCCCTTCACACCTCACCTGGGTTAGCGTCTCGTGAATCATTGGCCACCGACGTGTGGCCAAATGGACACAAAGTCAACCATCACATTTATTAAGGAACACTGAAAACGCGTGCTTGGAACACGGTGGGCTGTACAGGAGGGGCCCCAGGCTAAACGCCCTCAGGGACCAGGAAATGACACACATCCGTGGACATGGGACGGGCAGGCACGCTCCACCTCACGGGGCAGGGCTCTGCCCCCCCGCCGATGTGTGCAGGAATCAGGGTCCCGGGCTTGTAAATCTTCCGGTTTTCAAGAAGCGCTGAAAACCTAGACTTTGAAAAATGTGGTCTTTTTTTTAACTACACGTACGATGAAAATATAAAAATAACTCGTGAGCTCATCGGAACCTGTCTGTCGGGCTGAAATGCAGCTTTGGGCAGCCAGTGAAAGAATTCTGAGATGGACAGTCACTTAACCGTCTACACTCGCACCGGGACACCCCACTGGCCCCCCTGCTCCTGTGGCTCCGTAGGCCTAGGGGTCTGATGCTTCTCCTCCGGGTCCCCCGTGCAGCCTGCCCACCGCCTGAGCCTGTCTGCGGGGGCCGCCTGGCCCTGGGGGTCCCCGTCATCTCCCTCATGCACCTGTTCTCTGAACCTGCTGCAGGTGCAAAGACGGCAGAAGAAATGTCACAGAGTCGTGACTCCATTCCCTCCGTTCAAAGTGGCCCATGAGGCAAACCGCCTCGCGAATGAAAATGCGGAAAGCCTTCTGTGCTCCCAGCAGCCGACTCGGGGAGGAGATTCCGGGGTGTTCCCAGAGGCCGCAGCCCGGGGACGGGAACGCGTCTCGGGGAGGAGATCCTGCGGGCAGCTGGGGTCCGACGCTGTGCGGCTCGGAAATGCCGCCCCTGCGTCTCACCAGCAGGCGGGAGAGAGGCCAGGACCCCTGGGGGCGGGAAGGAAGGACCGAAGGCAGGAAGGACCGCAGGAAGCACCGTAAGGAAATTGGTAACCGTCCTGCTAATGACACCGTGAACCCAGCCTCCTTCCCCAATTCCTGCTACGCCGTGTACAGAGGGTCTAACTTAGAAAGTCAGAATATAGTTTGGGTCCACTATCCCTGCTGCTATCCCTGATTAGAACGTTAAAAAAAAACGTTCCATGTTATTGTACACTTTCCGAATAAAATATGTACGTAAAAGGGAAGCCCTGTGGCGGTTTCCGTTACTACCTCCTGCATTTGTAAGTTTTCGTTTCCTTTAATATTCTTTTTTTTTTTTTTTTTTTCAACGTTTATTTATTTTTGGGACAGAGAGAGACAGAGCATGAACGGGGGAGGGGCAGAGAGAGAGGGAGACACAGAATCGGAAACAGGCTCCAGGCTCTGAGCCATCAGCCCAGAGCCCGACGCGGGGCTCGAACTCACAGACCGCGAGATCGTGACCTGGCTGAAGTCGGACGCTTAACCGACTGCGCCACCCAGGCGCCCCTACTTTAATATTCTTAATAGTGTTTCACCCTAAATCGTCTGAATACCCTACCACAGATGTGCCGCTGTTTCGATCACTCCTCACGGAAGGGGGGAGAGGGCTGACCCCCGGCGGGTGTGGAATCCGGGGTCTCCAGGCAGGTTGGACCCGGGGCACTTTGCCGTTGAGCACGTGGGGAGGGAAAGGGCGTGGGTGCCATCAGAAGGACCTCGATCTGCAGGCAGGAGGCGAGCAGAGTGGCCTTGCTCTGGCTGGTAAGTGACAGCCCTCGAGGGGAGGAGCTGGGATTTTGTCCCAAGAGCGTCTGGCTTCCCCGGGAGCTTGTGGCTTTCAGTCCCTTCGAAAGGCATCTCAGAAGCCTTTACGAAGAGCTTCCACTGCAGGACGTCTCCAGAAGTTTCCACGGGACATACACAGAGCTCTGCTGACAACAGGCGGGGGGGGGACAGGGTGACACTGGCCCGGGACACGGGAGGCTTCCCTTCCCCAGCTCTGCCTTTGTATTATTCTTGAATTTCTCCGTGGGCGTCTTTGTGGGCGGTCTTCGTCCGTGCATCTCGGTTCTGTCCATCTCCCTGTCTGCACGGTGACAGCGGGGGAGGGTAGACACACGGGGTTTTCGGGGACTGAGGCCAGCTCGCAAAGGAACAGAAGCGGGGTACAGCAGTGCTGTGCTGGCGACTCAGCTGTGGAACATTCTGGAATCGGCGAGCTGGCCACGGGGGGCTAGCAAACCTGCTTTTCTCCCAGACGACCAGTTACTGGGACGCCACCAGATAGGAGGAAAATCAAAATATAAGTAAGCAGTGAAAGCCCAAAGAGAGGTCATCTAGGAACACATCATGCCAGGTCAACAGGCCAGACACAAAACCACGAACGCCGTTCAAGTCCACTCACACGAGGTCTCTACGGTGGCACCATTCCTAGAGACCGGATTTCTAGGAGGCAGGTGGGCGCCAGGGGCGGGGGAGTGGGGACTGCTGTCTGATGGGGGCAGAGTTCAGTCTGGGAAGATGGAAAGTTCTGGAGACGGATGGTGGGGATGGCAGCCCAGCAGTGAGATTGTCTTACCGCCACTGGGCTATGCGCTAAAAATGGTTAAGATGGTACATTTTCTGTGATGTACATTTCACCACAATTTCAAAGGAGACATTTCAAGGAGGACGTTGTTTGGGGATTCCATGAGCACTCCATGAGCACTAGAATGTTCCAGAAGCCTCTGAGAATCACTGACGCACCTCTCAGCCCCCGACCCAGCCCACGGGCAGATAAGCGGTCGGTTCATTCTCCTGACCCCTCAACAAATCAAAATTATTGACTTGGTTGTTGGCAGAAGTGACCATGAAAATAGAGAGGAAAATCTTTCTCCAAAAAATATGAAAAATCGTCATATTTTCATTTGTATTAGTGTCTTCCTAGAAGATTCTGGAAGATACATTGTAAATTTGCCTTGGGATCCTTGCCTGAGAATTTCAAACTGTATTAAAAAAATCATTTTTTGTAGCCCATGATAAAGTTTAAATCAGGTTAATTTGTTCATCGATTTGTTACTGAGTCCACAAGGGCACCGTGTGCCAGGCCTCGCGCACAGTGCTGGGGACACAAAGATAGGTGGGCGTTTCCCAAGCTTCAGGGAGGGGACGCAGAGGGGAAGGCGGGCGTGAGCACCGGAGGGTGGCGTGTGGGGTGTGGGGAATGTGTTGGGGTGCAGGTGTCGTGTTGTCGGGGACTCTGGGAAGAGGCAGGTCTCAGGGGTCAGGCCAGGAAGGGCAGGCAGGAAGTTAGAGGACAGAGATCAGAACGTTCCGTGAAGGAGGCCCAGCGCCCAGAGGATGTCTATGTAGCCGGGGGGGAGTCAGTGGCCGACTGGATTTTGGAAAAAGACAAGGCAACACTTGCTGACTTCAAACACACTCAGCCTGGGGAAAGAGACTCATCGCTCAAGTTGAAATTCGGGCTCCCGGCTGTCCTTCCTGGATCTGCCACAGTTCAGACAATGCTGAGATTTGCAAGACTCACAGACGGGACTGTGCACCTGCTGTATTAGAAGAAACAAGTCAGAGGAGAAAAGAAAGTAAACCTTGCGGCCGGCATCGAAGTGGTTGTGGTGCTGAGGCCCGTCATCTTCTGCCTGCCCACGGTTCCCTCTGACCCGTTTCCTCACCCAGAGAAGAGAGTTTGGAACAGGACAGCTCCTCCTCGGATGTCTTTGGAGGAGACAACCGTCTGAGGGCAGAGCTCGTGAGGCTTCTGTGATGGGAGTGACAGGACAGGAGGCCAGAGAAACATCCCCAGAGGTGGGTGTTGGCAGGATCCGGAACCTTCCAGCGTACCGAGAAGTTATCCCCTTTCACAGATGTGCAAAATAAAACTCGAGTCAGACAGAATGCTCGCAGAGGATCTGGAGAGGATTTACCGGAAAGAAAGCGCACAGTAACAGACCTTGGATCTGGCAGAATGTTGCTGGAGGCAGCCAGGTCAAGACCGGCCATCCCGCTCCGGGCGCTGTGTTGAGGGCGCACAGGTGAAAAGCTGTGTCCCTAAAGGACGCCCAGTCTGGCTGGGGACGTAAACAAAGTTAAGATCATAAACCGATGGCTTGAAAATAGCCAAGGGACACCTACCGAGTGCTGATCGTGGGCCGGGCTCTGCGCTCAACGTTTTATGAATTATTTTACTTAAACCGTGCAATGGTCCCGGGGTTTGTTACTCACAGGGCAGTTGGGTGGCATGTCCCAGGTCACAAAGCTAGGAAGTGACAGAGCGGGATGTTGACCCAAAGGCCCTGACCTCGGCCACTAACCCGTGTCTGGCGTCAGCTCTGGCTGTGCGTTAACAGGATTAACGAGGAGGCTTCAAAAACACCAGCGCCCGGGACTCTGCAGACAGACGGGGCCAGAACACTGGGGTTGGCCGAGGCATCAGGGTTTTCTGGGCCCCCCACCTGCCACGCGGGCGTCGTGCCGGGCTAACAATGAGCAGGGATTGGTGGGAGGTGTGGCCAGCTGAGCCCGGAGACGGACGTGGCCGTGCTGGGGGCTTTGGGCCCCCAAGGGCACGGCTGCAGTGAGGTCTATGGGGGCTGCGTGATGTCACAGGGTGATTTACCTGTGACAGGACTGCAGATCATCGCGTCCAGACTCAGGGACGTGGTGAAGAGACATCTGGTCGGATTATTGCGTAATCAAGTGAAGCACTGCCTGTGGAGAGCTTATCACGACGCAGGAAATGTTTACGGTAAGTGTTAGATTTTTAAAAAGCAGCACGTAGGACTGTCCGCGCAGGAAGCCGGGCACAGCGGGTCACACCTGCGTTCCAGGCCCCTGAAATCCCCTCCCCGGGGAGGACACAAAACCCACGAAAGTAGGGAGCATCGCTGAGAGACGGTGACCCCCCCGGGGACTCTGTGAGGCAGACCTTGACATACGTCACAAGCTGGGCACAGTGAGACAAACACACTCACATGCTAAATTCAGTTCTGAGAAGGAGCCTCCCTGGTAGGACAGACCCAGGACGATCTGCCATTTTCTACTGCCTGATGTCACCCGTGTCCACCTTAAGTACGACAGAGGCCATGGGGTGGCCCGCGGAGAAGCGTGGGCCATCTGTCTGCGTGGGCAATGCAGGTGCAGCTCCAGGCAGGGCGACAGGTGTGGGCCTGGTTGCGAAGCCGATCCCGTGTCTAAGCATCCTGGGGAGTCTGTTTTGGGGACCACACTACCAGCTTTGGACAGAGAGTGAGAGACAAGGCAGTTAGGGAGGAGGTTGTCACCGTCATGAGCTCCAGGCTTGGGACATAATTTACGAGTATGACATGGGACGATGCAGCTGTTGCAGGAGCACCAGGGCTGGGCTGGGGTGGCACCCCCGCCACCCCCCGGTGTCGGGTGGGGACCACGGTTTGGGGTCTCCCCCTGTGCGTTTCTCCCACGAGGCATTACGTACGGTGACCTCCCAGAGCAGGGAAGCAAAGTGAATTTCAGAAGCGTGTAGACATTCCGACTTGAGAAGGAAGTTCCAGAGGCAATTTCGACTCGCTTAGTAGGAACGTGTTTCTTAGGATAAACTAGGGAGCCGCGTGATCTTGGACATAAGGCACCGTCTGTGCAGACGAAGCAAAATTTTATGAAATGGAGAACCTTCCGTGCCAGGCAGGGCCCAGCACAGAGCACGGGAAGGGGCGCGCCCAGAGCCTGGCCGAGCAGCCCCACGTCCCCACTTTCCCGAGTCCGTTACGAGTCCGTGCAAGTGGGAAGAAAGCAGACTCGGTGCGTTCCGGGGCTGAAGCAGACAGACAGCAGGCGACTCACCGAGAGCGGGCAGCGCGGGAACCCACGAGGGCGGCTTCCCCCGGTGGGGGCCGCCCGCGGCTGTGTGTTTCCAGGCCGGCCGTGCCGTCTGCGTCGTCGTGGGCGCAAAGAGCCTCTGGCTCGCCGATCCGAGGTCCGATCGCGCACAATAGCCGCGGGAAACACGGTAGGCCGCAGATAGGAGACGTTCGCTGCGGGTGCGCCGGAGTCGGGGTCCCCACCTTTGTAGCGCAGCCCGGGGATTTCCTCGCTCCGGAGCCCCAGGAGCCGGTCGGCACGGCTCAGCCCGCGGGGGCGGGTGGCCGGCCGGCCTCAGCAGTAGGAGTCCTTGATGTCACCCGGGGCCTCGCCCTCCCTCCCTCGGCCTCTGAGGGTGTTGAAGACCCTGCGGTAGGAGCGTCTGAATGCGGGGTTGGAGAAACAGTGCACCGCTGGGTTCAGCACGCTCTGCATGTATGTGAGGCCGTTGCTCACGTCGGACACGTGCACCATCGCTCCCAGGACCCTGCAGCCGCCCGCCCCTCGGGAGACAGCCACCAGGACCCGGGCTGGGAAGCTGGGCAGGAAGCAGGCCGCGAAGAGGACGACGACCACGGTCACCAGCGCCCGGGCCCTCTGCAGCTGGGGCTGCCGGTCCGGGTCTCGGAGTCGCCCCCCGAGGGTCCTGACGATCCTGGCGTTGCAGAACAGGATGAGGCCGAAGGGGAGAACGAACTGCGCCGAGAACAGGGCTTCCTGCCAGAGGGCGCTGAGGGAGAGCTGCCCCCGGGGCTCCAGGCCGGGGCACTCGGCCTCCGACACGAGCAGGCTCCGGTGGCTGAGGCCGAGCAGCAGGAGCCAGACGCAGCCCGAGACCCCCCCAGGCCGCCCGCGGGGACAGCAGGTTGACCCTGAGCCGGGGGTGGACCACTCGGAAGTAGCGGTCCACGGCCACGGCCGTGAGGGAGGCGACGCCCGCCCCGCGGCTCAGCACCTGCAGGAACAGGAGGCCGCGGCAGGACGCGTGTCCCAGGGGCCACGTCTTGTGGCGAAGGTAGAAGGCGGCGTGGAAGGGCAGGCAGACGGCGAGCAGGAGGTCGGCGGCCACCAGGTTGAGCAGGTACACGGCGTAGGGCTTGCACGCCTTGAGGCGGAACGCGAAGGTCCACAGGGCCACCACGTTGCCCAGCGGGCCCAGCCCACACTCCAGCGCCAGCAGTACGGCCACGGTCCCCTCCACCGCGTCGCTGTGCCGCGAGCAGTTGGCGGCCGGCATGTCCCCCCGCTCGCGCCGCCGGGGTCCCCTGCGAGGTGGCCAAGGGCCGAGAGCCCAGGCTGCGGGCAACGCGCCTTCCTGCAGAGGGAGAGATGCGGGCTTCTCCCTGCCGCGCGGGGACGGGAGTTCTGCATTTTCGCAGTAGGAAGAAACACTGAACAGGATGAAGTCAAAAGCAAACTCAAACGTGTCTGGGGACCGGGGACCGGGGAGGGGAGGGGAGGGGAAAACACCCTTTCGGTTTTGTTCTGCTGGGTTTCGCCCTAAAAAGGAGAAGCTGTGTTTCGCTTCACGTCATCTGCGCGCCACTGAAGCCCAGAGGCCCTCAAGAGCTGGGCGAGCACAGGTCTCCGTCGGCGGGGGCCGCGGAAGGAGCCGGAAGCCCCTCGCTCCGTCAGGCTTCTCGTCTCGGCCGTCAGAGGGACGCTGGCGACCACAGGCTCCGCGAGCGTCGCGGAGCCTTGCGGGGAAGCTCTCCTCCTCCACGGAAGGGACATTTCCCGAGACCCTTCTGCACGGCGCTCCGTTTCCCACACGGGCGGTCCGATCGGGTCACGGCCGTCACAGAGGAGGCTCAGCGGAGGCCCGGCCACTTCACGGCTGGCCCCTGATGCTTGTCCCCTTACTTTCCGGACTTGATTTTCTGCCGAGGGGCCCCCCTCCCCTCCCACTCTACCGGGATCAGGGCCTCCACTGGCCCTGAGAGCCGCATAACACCGATGGCTGGTCAAGACGCACAGATTCCCCCCAGAATGTCAGGGGCATGAGCCCGGGGACAGGCACTGTGTGCCAGCGATAAAAGAGTGTCTGCGCAAAGCGGGCGTCGATCCACAACTGTCGCGTGAGTCCAATTCTCCCTCCCCATTGTGGACCACGTTTCACTTGTTCTGGGCCATTCTCGACCCTAATTCAGCAGGGGCCTGCACACTGTTGACCCTCCCACCGTCGACCCTCACTCACCTGGGTCCCGACCCTCCTTTGACCCTCACGATCTGGGTCCTGACCCGCTGCTGACCCTCACTCACCTCGTTTCTCTTTAGCCTGGTTTGAGCTCTGGAGTCGAGTATGTTCAGTCCCAACTCTGGTTTCTCCGGTCAGCAGCGGTGTGGCTCAGGGGAAGCAAACCAACACGGGGCCCCTTGGCTGAGGAGTGACGGTGACGGCCCCTACTTGCAGGGTCGTGACGAGTGTCTGAGACGCCATCACGGGCAGCGCACTTCGCACCTGGGGCGTCTCGCCCGCTGGACCCACCCGCGCGTGTCTTGCTCACCTGTACGTGACGCTGACTTTCAACACAACTCCTTTCGCTCCCAACCAGCGCTCCGCTCCTGCACCAAACATCCGTTCCAGGCTGCCCCGATGCCTTGGCTTCTGAGACCCGACTGCAAACCTCTGGACACATCCCCGCGACGATCATCGCTGAGATTGGCGGCCTGCTTGTGAGGTGTCGGGCACTGCTTTCATTGTCTCAGGGTTTTCCTTTCCGGCCGGCCCACCGGCCCACGCGTCCCCCACCTCTGCTGCATGCGGGTTCGCCCGCCTGTTTCCCAAGCAGGTGCATTTGGAGAGTACCCCCCCCCCCCAACAGTCAGAACTGGCATGGCCACCGCGATGCCTTCTCACTGGGAGTGGCTCCTCGGGAGCACGGGAGGGTGTGGTCCAACACGTTCCGGGGCAGTGGTGCCCACGGGCCACGTGCCTCCCCTCTACGGATGCCATCGGCACACGGCGACGCCCAGGAAAGCCGGCGGCTAAGTCTTCGGGGATGGAAGCTACTTGAATGTGTTTCTCTCCACACACTGAAAGCTTTGACAGACCCTAAAAGCTACCCCTTAATTGCAGATTTCAGCTTCGACCCCAAACTTGCTAAATCAGAGATAGTCTAGCTCAATAGGTAACACAAACATTAATAACTACCCATTTTCCTTTTTAGATACAGGAACTAAAAATAACCGAATTTGAACTTTTGCTTCTTCCTCTCAGTATACATTTATCTTCCTTATTTCTAAAAAACTGAATTGTTCTTTTCTTCCTGGCTTTTCAAGTTATGATATCTGAGCTTCTCCCTTAGGGATCTTGTCTCTTGAAATTGCAGTAACCTCAGGAACTCTTTCTTCAACCATTATTCTTTCTTCAATGCTCCTCCTGCTTAGGAAGCTTCTCTGTTCTCACCCGTTTTTGTGATGAATGCTTTATTCACGCACCTGTTCCTAAATTTAAATGAAAACTGAATCGCGGCTTGAAATCCACACACATACTTAATGCGATTTTTCCTCTCTGGTTTTCCTTTTTTGTGTCCTTTTTGTCTCCCCAGGTGGCAGACTTCGTAAAGCCTGCATGAGCACTCTGAATCAGACTGCCCCATCGCTTGCTGCGGAGTTAGCCAGCGGTGGGGTTTGGAGCGACGGGGCGGTCCCCACAAGACCACCTCCTGTCAGACCCCAACTTTAAGTCAGGGGTCTCCAAGACCACCCCGGTTTTGATAAATCTCTGGAAGGACCCGAGAACTCCCTGGACATTGTTCTGTTTTGTTCCAGAGAAAGGTCACAGATTGGGATGCGTTGAGGGAGGGCGAGGGTGCCCGGGGCAGATTCCGGGAAAGGAGTCGGTATGAAGCTTCCTTTGTTCTCCCCGCGGTCAGGATGGGGTGGCTTTCCCAGTCCCCACGTGTGCCAACACCCGCCGGGCATGGTCAACTAGGGGACCCCCCAGCCTCGACGTCCAGGGTCCTTACTGAGATTCGTGACACGGGCGTGGCTGTCCGCGTGGCCCGTCTCAGGCTCCGGCCCCTCTGGGGGGCCAGCTGACGTGTGTGGCCCCAGGCCCCCACCCCTCATCACAATGTTTCTACCCCGCTGGCCCAAGGCCCCCGCGGAAAGTTGCCTCCACCAAGCATGACCTCCCAAGGGCTCCGAGATGACCTCCCAGCAGCTGGGGCCAAAGGTCACACCTCTTTTTGGACAAAGTTAAAAACTTTACTACACGCTTATTTATAAAAAAAAAAAAAAAACATTTAGAACATATTAAGTGTTGTTCCTTTTGTGCCGGGGATACAAATACTTATAATGCTAATAATACTTCCTAACTTTAAGGACTTGTATTGCAACGGGACGGGGGGCGGGGCAAGGAATACACCCAGACTTGTAAGGAGCACATGATAAAATTAAAAAGTAGGTTTACAACTGGAATGGGATGGGGGAAGTGGGGTCACGGAAGGAGGAGAAACACCCCAGTCAGCAAGGCTGGGGTGAGGCTCAGGGCAGGGACCGTGCAGCTGGGGAGACGGACCCACGGCTTGGGTGGGTTGGTTGTGATGATACATCTACAGCAGGCGGATTTCCAACCCCCGTCAGTGGCTGTCTGTCTGTCTGTCTGTCTGTCTATTTTGAGCGAGAGAATCCCAAGCGGGCTCCGGGCCGTCAGCGCAGAGCCCGATGTGGGGCTGGGGGACCCACGAGCCACGAGATCATGACCCGAGCTGAAATCAAGCGTTGGACCTTAACCGACTGAGCCACCCCGGCGCCCCTTTCGTGGCTGTCTTCGAGACTCTCAGAAGTTCACTACATTTCATTTTCTTTTCTTGTTTTCACCCCTGGCCCGGGGAGGGGGAGCCTCAGGGGAAAGGAGCCGTGATCGTTTCCAAGAAAAATGGTATTGTTGGCGACAACGAGCTGGAAGTGAAGTCTCCGAGGGTGGAAGTCACAGCACTGGGGCCGGGTCCTGTGACGGTCCTGAGCGCACGTCTCAGCTTACGGTTTGGGCAAAAAAATTTCAGCAACCTCAGAATGTCCCTACGATGTGAACACCATCGAAAGAGCGGGTGGCCGATGGAGTCGGTGTTTCACGCAGAAGAAATCACGCGGAACGTAGGTTCTTGTTGTAGAAAAATTTGAAGCCTAGAAAGACAAAAGTTTGAATTCTCACACTCAAGCCCCAATGGGAAAGTGTACAGGAGGCTCTTTGCAGCAAACACAAGCAGACAAAAGCCCAACCGCGTTCTTTGTCGCCATTTGTTGGGTACAAGTTAAACAGCTTCACGTTCAGAATGATGGGAAGCCTCCAACTCTTCCATTTGCTAGGTGGACCCACAAGACGATGGTGTTCCCGGCAGCAAAACCGAGGGCATCCAGGCGAACGGGACCAGGTTCTCAGAGATACTCTTTTTCGCTTCTTTGCTACTGGAGAAACGGGTTGAACATAGCAAGAAATGGCATTTCTTTTGTAGATTTTTGTGAAGCTGATAATTTTTAAGTACGCTATTCATGAGCGCATCCAATAAGTCTATGGCACGCCAACTACGGTCCCATCCCGTTGGCGAGCCTGGAAGCGTCTTTACAGAATAATCTTGAATGTTATCTGATTGCACATCTGGTATGTTCTCGAGGCATAAGCATGGAAAACATGCAAAAGCACAGCGGAAAGGGAAAAGAAATGAGCTGCAACACCCCAGCAGAGGCACGCGTGTCTTTCTCTCAAATGTTTTTAATCTCGATTTTTTAAACATAAGTTATTGTCGAGTTGGCTAATGCACAGTGTATACAGTGTGCTCTTGGCTTGGGAGTAGGTTCCTGTGATTCATCGATTACGTACGACACCCAGGGTTCCTCCCAACACGTGGCCTCCTCAGTGCCCATCACCGTTTTCCCTCTCCCCTGCCCGTCCCCCCCACGGAGGCGGGCGTGTCTTTTTAAACACACGTGGTGTCACACGCAGCCGCTGTTTGTGCTTGTTCCCCGTCCCCCGACCCCGACCTCCCAGGGCCAGGTCGGGGACCCCGGGGAGGTTGATGGCTGCCCCCACCGCGCCCCCCGCCTGTTGGCTGGCTCTGTCTGCGTTTCTTCTCCTCCTTTTTGTTCTTTCCCCTGACGCTGAAGTGGGACAATGCCGTTTCTATGGCTGCAAGACCTATTGGAAAGGTTCCTTACATTCTCACGGCCGTGAGGCCAGTGGCAAAATCGTAATCACCCCAACGTCCCGTGTCTCTCCTCCCAGGAGAGCGCGAAGCCCGTGTGAGCATCGCCAGCATGTTGGAAGCAGGCCCTCCCTTAGTCTGGGATGGCTTCCTCCCAAGACGGTGCTTCTCTGTCACGTGCGCGGTCGCACCCTGATAACTCAATCTGTAAATTTCTAGGCATTTTCCTACTACGAAGATTATTTTCGGGCTGTTCTGTCATCGAAAATACAGGCGGCTGTGAGGTAAAACGGGAAATCGTGGATGATCCCGGCGCGCAGAGACAGGTGCGGGCTACAGTTTTGGGGAGTCGGGGCCCTGTGCGTGGCTTACAGCGTGGCCGTTCCCCCCTTGTCATCCGCGGTTGAGAACGGCTGCTCGCCTCATCGCTGTTGGAACATTTAGCCCATCAGCAGTTTAGCGTCAGGGGCACCGCAGCAATGCTTCTCCGCTAAGTCTGCACGCCGTCAGCCGTCACTCTGTGGAAGCTGCTAGGACGTAGGATTGTGGCCGAGGCGGAATTCTCTCCCTGTGTCCTTGCGCCGGGCGCGGCGGCTACCGGGATGTGAGTTTTAGGGGGAGGCGCTCGTTTTCCTGCCTCTCAGGCTCGTGGTCATGAAGCCTGACAGGTCCCCAGCCATGCTGCCAGACCGGCCGTCCTCCTGTGATGAGTGCTCGTGCCCACGGGGCTTGGGGCGAGGGAGTCCGAGGGGATCACGTTTTATCGGCCAAGTGCTCTTCTGCATTTAGCTACGGTCAACCAGAAACTGAAACCGCATTCACATTTGAGTTCTTGCAGTTTGGGGGAACCTAGGGAGAAACGGGCCCTTTTGACCTGACCCTCAGCAGGCAGAGAGGAGGCAGGATCAGCCCACAACAGGGAGAGAAGAGGGGCTCATGTTCACAGAGGACCCCATTCGGGACGGGCTGGGCTCCTCTACCGGAGGCGTTCGTGGAACGGGGGAGGCAAGGGAGCATTTAAAATTATGCCCCAAACCAAGACATCTTGGTCACAGTTAAGCAGACATCCCCCCCGCAGTGTCTGAGGACCGTTGTTCTCTCCCAGGGATGATCTTAGCACAGTCACTGGTCTATTTTCAAACTGTTTTCTCAGTGGGCATCACCAGCTACATACCATCTTTCCACTCAATCAAAGAATCACAGCACTTTTTAGGGCAAGTAAGATCTTCGCGATTAACCCAGCTTTTCATTTTGAAGACGAGGAAACTGAACCCCTGGAGGCCTGCTGCCTCGACCTGGACCAAGTTCCCCCAATTAATGTCTTTTTCCTGCGTGCACCAGAAATCCCAGCCACAGCTGACACTGCTGATGACACACGTCCCACAGTGCTTGGGCCTGGGAGTCTGTGCCCCTCTGGTTCTCTTGTCCCTGCGCTGTCTTCTTGGCCCGCCCTTCTCTCTCCTCTTGTCCCTGGTCTGCGGTCCGGGGAGCAGGGCCCTGCCCCCGCCCTGCCTCTTCTCTCCTCCAGCCTCCAACAACCTGATCTAGTGTCTCCCCTGGGACCCTCCGTTTTGCACAGTCGCTCGTGGTCTGCGAGTGCAAAGACCCTCCGAGTCTCAGCTGGGGACCCACAGTCCTCAAGGCCTCCTGCCTCCGGGCATCTGGTCGACCACATTGCAGCCACACGTGAGACGTGACTCTTGCCTTCCGGCGGCACCTGCCCGTTCCCTTCCCCGCGTCTGTGGGAAGACACTCTCGCTCCTTCCTCCGGCTGGGACGCAGAGCTTGGCCTCCCTCCTCCCTTCTCAGAGCCTCATGATCTCCGTGACCCGTGCTCTACCCCGCGCGGGGCCATAGACTTGATCGTCTTCGGTTCGATTGCTTTCTAACAGCCACGTTTGCCCTAAGTGCCGGTGTTGGAACACGCTTGCGGTAGGTCGGGGCGCCTGTCAGAGGCTCAAATGTCCAGGAAGAACCAAATCAGAGCTTCTGTGGGCAGGGCCGAGGCATGCACGTTTTACACCGTGTCCTCTGGATTTTTCCATTTGTTTCCTGTGGCTGCTGGGACAGGTCACACGGACTTAGCGGCTTAAACCAACGCCCGTGAGTCTCACGGAGTCGGAGGCCAGAAGTCCACCCTGAGTCTCTCGGGACCGAGACCAGGGTGCTGGCAGGCCTGCACTTCTCCGGGGGCTCCGGGAGAACCCACTGTCTTGTCTTGTCCGCCTTCCATATGTCCCCATGTCCCTCGGCAGCCACGAGTTTTGTCGGGCAAGCTTGGACGGTTCCTCCTGCTCATCACGTCAAGCCCAACCAAGGCTGAGTGAATGTTGCTGGGGCTGGGGCTGAGCCCACCCCGTACATTCAGCCTCCTCCCGCACGCTTCTGGAGGCACGGCCCATCCCGTGGGGGCGGTCTGCACAGCTCCCCTGCTTGGCCGTCCCTCAGGACACGGCCTCTGTCCCTCTCCCTGCAGGAGCACCCCTCAGGGGTCTCCCTGCAGAGAAACACTCTGTCAGCCCCGTGCAGTCCACTCATTGTCCCTTTGTAGCTGAGACTCTCGCGGCCCAGCTGTGCCCAAGGGTCCCAGGGACCAGGGCCTGCCCTCGGCCCTCAGTGACCTGCTCAGCACCGGGCCCGTGACATTGCCGATCCGTTCATATGCAAGGAGTTAGAACATAAAGGACATAAGAGAAACATACTGTGTTTTTCTTTCATTGATCACTCAGAGGAACCATGGTTTTCAGTATCTTAAGACCAACGTTAGGTCTTTTTTTGTGTTTTTTTGCAACTAGTTAGAAAGTTCTGGTTAACAGAGCTCAGATTAGGTAATCACCAGGTGATGGAATGTTTACTGTGACTTCACACAATGCAACAAACCTCTGTGTCTTACATGAAGATTTTTAGCTAAAGCAACGCTTAGATTTTGCTGGAAAGTATCGTAAAATGCACTTTTAGCTACTTGTCCTTAATGGGATATTTGGTATCGGATTCTACCTGGGGATCCCCTGGTGCTGGTCAGCGGATGAGTCCTGAGACCACGGCCGGCTGATGCGTCGAAGTGTAACGGGGTTGGACTATGTCTCACCACGGACCCCACCGTTGTGTCACAGATTGGTGCCACGTCTGAGGATTTAGTCCTTAAAAGAGGCGATAAAAACTGAGTTCAAATCCTACAGCATGTGACTCGCTCCAGGTCAAATAATTCTTTGGTGGAGGAGGACCTCTCTGCTAGGGATTTCTTTGTCTGGGCCACACTGTCTCCACTGTGGCTGAATCCAGGCCACATATCAAGGAGACGGGAACCAGAGAACACGAATGCAGACACAAGCTCACCATCGATGACGCGCCCCCGTTTTGCTACCGGGACAAGTACGACCCTTCTGTTCGTTGTAGGAATATTTTTGAACGCATGTATCGCTTTTGCATGCACGTGGTGGGTGAAGTAATTACATTTTAAAAAAAAATTTTTTTTTCAATGTTTATTTATTTTTGGGACAGAGAGAGACAGAGCATGAATGGGGGAGGGGCAGAGAGAGAGGGAGACACAGAGTCGGAAACAGGCTCCAGGCTCTGAGCCATCAGCCCAGAGCCTGACGCGGGGCTCGAACTCACGGACCGCGAGATCGTGACCTGGCTGAAGTCGGACGCTTAACCGACTGCGCCACCCAGGCGCCCCGAAGTAATTACATTTTATTTAAAAATGTTACGGTTCAAAACCTCATAGGAAAAAACTGACATAACAGGCTATTTCGTAATAGGCTCCGTGCGGTCCAAGTGAACGTACGGATACCCTTCGTGCTGATGTTTTTCTAGTTCTTTCTTTCGGACCCTAATAAAGGAATCTGAAGTCTGATCTACTGTAGGTTTTTACAAGTTTTCTTTTCATCAAATTATAACTGCATGCAACTGTGGGATTCGTAATACAAGTCAGCAGTGCTTTCCCTGTTGCCCTGTCCCGCCCACATGGAACCCTTTCCCTTTTTTAAAAGATCTTAGTTGTTGCTCTTTGGGTGTTTACAAAGCTGGTGTCGATGCTTTTTTCCCCTTCAACCTTTTATTTTGAAAAATTTCAAACCCACGGAGTAGATCAGGGATAAGAAAGCAGCCAGTGCCCACGGACCCTCGCCCGGATTCCACCCCCGTCCACGCCTGGGCTGCTTGCTGCCCGCACGCGTGTGTGCGCACAGGTCCGTGTGGCACGTGTGAGTCGCCATATGGAGGATTCCAGAAGCCGTGGCGCCTCAGCCCCGGTGCCCGCTGAGGACGAGAACCTTCTCCCACGTGACCCACACGAGTCTTGCGGGCGGGAAGCTGAACAGACACACGTCAGTGGTTGAAGATGCAGAAGGTGTTCCTCGCCCAGGGCCCAGCAATGTCTTCTTTGCTGGTTTTCTTTCTCTCCCTCTTCCTTCACGTGTAATTGGGGACCAGGATCCATCAACTCCTGGCACTTCTCTGCTGTCTCTCTTCCTTTTATTTTAGGAGTGCTCCTAAAGACGCCAGCTCCTCCCCTGTCCTGTCTCTCCTACACCCACCTGTCTGCGGGACTCAGGGCGTCGTTTTGCAGAAAGGTCCTCTCTTTCGGTTCGTCTTATCGTTTCCTCACGACAAACACAAAATTTTGGATCCTGTTTTCTAAGTTGGGAAATCCTGTCCCTGTCCCTATCCCCTGTCCCCGTCCCCATCCCCATCCCTGTTCCCTGTCCCTGTCCCCATCCCCATCCCTGTCCCCTGTCCCTGTCCCCATCCCCATCCCTGTCCCCTGTCCCTGTCCCCTGTCCCCGTCCCCATCCCCATCCCTGTCCCCTGTCCCCGTCCTCATCCCCATCTCTGTCCCCTGTCCCCATCCCATGTCCTTGTCCCCATCCCCATCTCTGTCCCTGTCCCTATCCCCTGTCCCCGTCCCCATCCCCATCCCTGTCCCCTGTCCCCATCCCCTGTCCCTGTCCCCATCCTCATCTCTGTCCCCTGTCCCCCATCCCCATCCCTGTCCCCATCCCCTGTCTCCATCTCCATCTCTGTCCCCTGTCCCTGTCCCCTGTCCCCACCCCCTGTCCCTGTCCCCTGTCCCTGTCCCCTGTCCCTGTCCCCTGTCCCCATCCCCATCCCTGTCCCCTGTCCCCTGTCCCCACCCCCTATCCCTGTCCCCATCCCCATCTCTGTCCCCTGTCCCCATACCCTGTCCCCATCCTCATCTCTGTCCCCTGTCCCCACCCCCTTTCCCTGTCCCCTGTCCCTGTCCCCTGTCCCTGTCCCCTGTCCCCATCCCCATCCCTGTCCCCTGTCCCCTGTCCCCACCCCCTGTCCCTGTCCCCTGTCCCTGTCCCCTGTCCCCATCCCCATCCCTGTCCCCTGTCCCCTGTCCCCACCCCCTATCCCTGTCCCCATCCCCATCTCTGTCCCCTGTCCCCATCCCCTGTCCCCATCCTCATCTCTGTCCCCTGTCCCCCATCCCTATCCCCTGTCCCCATCCCCTGTCCCCATCCCCATCTCTGTCCCTTGTCCCTGTCCCCTGTCCCCATCCCCATCTCTGTCCCCTGTCCCTGTCCCCTGTCCCCATCCCCATCCCTGTCCCCTGTCCCCATCCCCTGTCCCCATCCCCTGTCCTTGTCCCCATCCCCATCTCTGTCCCCTGTCCCCATCCCCTGTCCCTGTCCCCTGTTTCTGTCCCCGTCCCCCGCCCCCTGCCCCTTGTCCCTCCCCGTGATGCCTCTGCTCCTCTACAGCATGTCTGCTCCACATCGGACCCCTCACTTCCCCATGGGCTGTGGGACTTGGAACCAGGAGTAACATTCCTGCTGACTATGGGCCACTTTGGACGTGAAAGACTGAGTTGTGCATTAAAAGGCTATGCGATTCCACAAACCAATAACAGTCCAACAAAAATAGGAATCGTCACTGTGGTTTGGAGGTGGCAGAAACCCACAGGCGGCTGCATCTATGGGATGCGGGACTGAAAAGAAACAAGATTCCGCCTCAGCGTGGGGTGGTTTGCTCCCGAGCCCCCGCTCAGTCCTGGCCTCACGCCGTCCCCGGGAGCTTGTGTTTCTCTCCATTCAGGAAGCTTCAGGTCTGAGGAGCCCCCCCTGGGCCCCGGTGGGAAGTCGGGGGGCTGCCGCTCACCTAAGCGGGGCGTCTGGCCAAGTGCGGCCAGCCCCCACCCCCGCTCGGCCGCGCGCTCGGGACACGGAAGCACGCGGGCTTCCTCCGAATCCCACGAACCTTCTGCGAAAGCAGAGCCTCACAAACCAGGATCGAGCGTTGCGGCGGCTAACGCTCATTGGACGCTTCTCTCCGGGAAAAAGCAAAGCTGCCAAGAAAGACCTATTTGTTCCCCCGGCACCTCTCCGGCAACCGAATCTCCGCGGCACGGCGGACGCGCTCCCCACCCTGGGTCTGACCCGTGTTTCCGCGTCGTTGCCTCACCGCTGAGCCCGGAGGCCGTGCCTTCCCGAGGCTTCCCTTCACGAAGCCCCACGCAGAGGGCCTCTCAGAGCCTTGGTCTCTGCTCCTAAAACCAAAGGGCACCTGCGGTGTCGAGCGCACAAAAACGAGCCGTGTCAGTTCGACGCCACCGGCCCGGCTGAGCGAACGCCGGGAAAACTGGCGGAAGTGAGTGTTGGCCTTTGTGTGTTGTCGTGGCACGGCACAGGGATGGGAACCCTATTAAGAAATGGTTTAAAATCTGTCTGGGGCTTGGGGCGCCTGGGTGGCGCAGTCGGTTGAGCGTCCGACTTCAGCCAGGTCACGATCTCACGGTCCGCGAGTTCGAGCCCCGCGTCAGGCTCTGGGCTGATGGCTCAGAGCCTGGAGCCTGTTTCCGATTCTGTGTCTCCCTCTCTCTCTGCACCTCCCCCGTTCATGCTCTGTCTCTCTCTGTCCCAAAAATAAATAAACGTTGGAAATTTAAAAAAAAAAAAAAAAAAAAATCTGTCTGGGGCTCAATCCTGGGACTCGTATTCCCTAATCTGCACAAATCGCAACGTTTGCACGACGGTTCTGGGGTGGTTCCGGAACTCAGGTGGTTGTAAGTATCTCACTGGAATCTCCCGGCATCTGTGGAAACGGAGGAGGAAAGCGGCCGACAGCCCAGCACTGGGGCCCGTGCCCTTCCTGGTGACGCTCTGACGGTCAAACGGTCAGCCCCTCGTTCTGGCTTAGCTACCTCGGGCAAGGTGTGTATGTAAACTGCGGTGGAGGGGATCTCAGTCTGGATTTCCCTTTGGTAATTCACACACCACGTTTCCCATCTGCGAGACAAGGACCGGGGTCCTGACGCCCAGGAGGGCCGGCCTCGACCAGTGGCCTCAGCGGCGTCTGCCCCAGGACGCGAATCCAGGGCAGTTTCAGGGAAGACAGCGGCCTGGCCGGCCCGGAGAGAGAAGCTGAGACCCGCCCCCCCCGCCCCCCCCCGCCCCCCGGGAAGACACCTCTGCAGCTGAGCAGAGAATCGGAGGAGCTGGGTACCACCATGAGGAGGGGTCCCAGGTCACCTTCCTGGGCGGATGGGCGGGTCCGCGCGCACGCGGCCTCAGGATGTGAATAGAACCCGGGGCACAGGAGACCGTGACGCGGGGTCCTCTCCCACCCAAGCAGGTGCAGACAATGGGGCAAGAACCCCAAAGACCCTTAAAGTACAGGAAAACCTCAAGGTGGCTCACACGGCACCGGCTGAGGTCAGGCCCTCGTGGACACACCAGAGGCTGGTCCTGTCTCCGGTGGGGTCAGGTGGACAGAAACAGCTCTCCTCGTGCAGAGAGTGGAGAGCTCAGCCCAGGCTCATCTCCCAAATAAATCATCATGCCCCACCAAGAACCCTTCGGGGGGCACTCATCATCTCACTCAGCACCTCAGTGTACGTCGGGGAGACCCGGGGTATGGGGTCCAGTAGGAGAAACTTCACGAAACACTGACAACTGCCTGTTGTCTGACCCGTGCACCGAGGGGGGGGTCAGTGCTTACTGAGGGGGGTCAGTTGCCACACTTACAACAACCTGAGTTCCGGAACCACCACTGAGGGGGTAAGTACATCCTGACCACCAGAAAAAGCCACAGAAGAGGAACAAGGCAGCCGCTGGGTGGGGCACGTGGTCTCCTGGCCCCAGGTCTGGGGGTTCCTGGCCAAGGAGGCTGGAGTTAACTCTGTAGTTAAGAGTCTGATTCCCCGGAAGTGAGCCAGGCTGACCCCGGAGTGCGGACGAGAGATGGGGAGGAGGCCCGGGTGCCCACCGGGGTGGTGGAGGCCGGCAGAGCCACTGGCCAGCAGAGTCACCCCACAGAGGCAGCAGTGGGGCAAGGGTGACAGAGTGCCCCGCCCCGTCAGCCAGGAACCCCGATCCCCATAAACGACACTGAGCAGGCCTGGAAGGGACAGGGACCCTCACGGAAAGCCCCTTAGTATCAGCCTGCCACCAACCTGGGGCCTCACGACTGGGTCAGGTCCTGATTGGGCCCCCAGAAAACCCTTCTGAGCAGGAAAAGGAAGCCTCTAGAATGTTCCATGAAGTCTCAGGAGGTGAAGTTTGACCTAAGAGATGCCCTTTGGATGGGGTCAGAGCGGGAGGTCAGAGGGTACCTAGACTGGAACAGTTTTATAAATGTCCCTTTAAGAAAAAGAGCATTGTCCTTTTTTTAAAAAAAAAAATCCATACTTTAAAAAATTATTTTAGGGGCGCCTGGGTGGCGCAGTCGGTTAAGCGTCCGACTTCAGCCAGGTCACGATCTCGCGGTCCGTGAGTTCGAGCCCCGCGTCAGGCTCTGGGCTGATGGCTCAGAGCCTGGAGCCTGTTTCCGATTCTGTGTCTCCCTCTCTCTGCCCCTCCCCTGTTCATGCTCTGTCTCTCTCTGTCCCCAAAAAAATAAATAAACGTCGAAAAAAAATTAAAAAAAAATTATTTTATTTTAGTTTAATTTATTTCATCACAACTAGTCCCCTCCTTAATCCCCACCCCCTATTTCCCTCTAGTAACCAGCACTGTGTTCTCTGTAGTTAAGAGTCTGATTCTTGGTTTCTCTCTCTCCCTTTTTCCCCCTTTGCTCATCTGTTTTGTCTCTTAAATTCCACATATGAGTAAAATCATACGATATCTGTCTTTCTCTGACTTATTTCACTCCGCATAATACCCTCTGGCTCCAACCACGTTGCTGCAAATGGTGAGATCTCATCTTTTTTTTTTTTTTTAATGTTCATGTATTATTTTTGAGACAGAGGGAAACAGAGCGCGAGCGGGGAAGGGGCAGAGAGAGAGGGAGACACAGAATCCGAAGCAGGCTCCAGGCTCTGAACTGTCAGCACAGAGCCCGACGCGGGGCTCGAACCCATGAACCGTGAGATCGTGACCTGAGCCGAAGTCGGACGCTTAACCGACTGAGCCGCCCAGGTGCCCCAAGATCGCATTCTTTTTTATGGCCGAGTAATATTCCGCGGTATATGCCCCACATCTTCTTTGCCCATTTACCAGTTGATGGATGGGCAACTTGGGCTACTTCCGTATCTTGGCTGTTGTCAACAATGCTGCTATAAACATCGGGGTTCCTGTATCCTTTTGAACTAGTGTTCTTGTATTCTTTGGGTAAATTCCTCGCCGTGCTATTGCTGGGTCGTAGGGTAGATCTATTTTTGAGGACCCTCCACACTGTTCTCGGGAGCAGCCACACCAGTTTGCTTTCCCACCGACAGCGCAAGAGGGTCCCCCTTTCTCCGCGTCCTCGCCAACACCTGTTGTTTGTGTTGTTGACGTTGGCCAGTCTGACAGGTGTGAGGTGGTATCTCGTTGTGGTTTTGATTTGCGTGTCCCTGGTGATGAGTGATAGTAATAAATACATTTTATCAGTAATTACTTTGAAAGTAAATGGAGTCAAGGCTCCAGTCAAAAGACACAGGGTGACAGAGTGGATAGGAAAACAAGACCCATCTGTCAGCTACCTCAAGAGACTCACTTCAGACTGAAAGACACCCACGGATTGAAAGTGGGGGAGGGGACACCGATCACACAGGTGGATGCCAAAACGGAGCCAGAGGACAAAATAGACTTTATTTTTTTTTTTTTAATTTTTTTTTTTTACTGTTGATCCTTACGGTTATGTTTCTTTTTTTTTTTTTTTTTTTTTAATACAAAATAGACTTTAAAACGAGCAAAAATCCACCTGTTATGTTTCGTACTCTTTGGGCTTTTTCAGGCTAACGCGCCTAAGAGCGCGTCCAATGCAGTCTTGGTGGTTTGACTCTGTAAGAATGGGCACTGTGTTGTTTTACAATTTAATTATGGGAAAGCAAAACACACAGAAGTAGACAAACCGCTTCCCCAGCTTCAGCAAGTGTCAGCGAGAGCCAGTCTTAACCCAGCGCTAAGCGTCTGAAACTTTGGTCTCTCATTGGTCAAGGTGACGTTTACAGAAACAGATGCAACGAAGTGCAAAATCCTAAGGTAGCATAGGAAGTAACAGTTTATTTGCAGCATTGGTCTGCGGTGTTTTCCCATCGCATTTCAGTGTTTGAAACTGGTGACGCACGCGTGTGCATGTGTGTGCGTGCCTGTGCGTGTGTGCGTGACATCCTGCGGAGATGATCGCGAACGTTCGGTCCGCACGCTGCGCCCCGTGCTTTCCGGGGATGGTTGGGAAAGGCAGCTTGCGTTGTGAAGCAGAGCCTGGCTGCCCCCTCAGCTTGTCCACACCAGAGGCACCAGGGCAGAGCCCACAGCACGGCCCCGAGCGTGGCAGGACACGCTCCTGGGCGGGGGTCACACGGCAGGTGGCTGTTTGGCTCCAGGCGGAGACAGGGCAGCCTGGTCTGGAGCGAGTCACCCTGGGCCCCGGACGGAGGCCCCAACCTCCCAACACGACCCGATAATATTAGCACAAGTCCCTTCTCTGTTAGTTTGTGCTCTCTTTTTCACTTCGGAAGTGTGCTTGGAAAAACAAGAAGCACTTAGACAATTCTTGTACATTCGGGGCTGGGGCTGTTGGGGTGAATACCGACATGCTGACCCTCTCACTTCACCCCAGGATGCAGAGCTCACCCTACTGAGCCCAGGGATTTGGGGCAAGCACCCCAGGTCTGAGGGTGAAGGGCCAGCAAAACTTTGATCTCTATTTAATTTAGATTCTGTAGCTTTTTTTTGTTGTTACCATAAACCATCATACTGGTCTTTATTAATTGTGTTTTTTGATAGAAGAAACTGATAAAATAGAGATTGTCCGCTTTAAGGATTATGGGCCCTGCCTACTTTAACATTCAGCCAGGTCAGAGTGACTGGACCGAACTTCGAAGCTTGGGTTGTGTTTCTGCCCTGGGCGCACGCTGTTTAGTTGACCGATAACCTTACAAAAACCATGCCACACACAAAGATAAGCGTAAAACCTAGTGGCGTCCCCATGAGACCAGAGCCACGCAGCCTGGCACGTATGAAGAGTGTTAAGATAGGGTTTGTAACGTTCTGGAACATCCTTCATCAGGACGATTTGTAGCTCCTCACGCGGACAGAGCGTTGACGGGCCTGCACGGCGTGTCCCCTCTCCGGACCACGCTCTTCTTTGTGAAGGTGGCCTGCCGGGCTGCTGCCCCCACGTGGGCTCGAATAAAACTCCCTCCCTTCTTTGGGAAATTCGAACAGGCTCCTTCAATTTGCGTCGACAAAACGAAAACGATGCTTCACTGAGAAACTTCAGGAACTGGAAGGAGACTACGCTGTGGCCCAAGAAGGCTTTCGACTCTCCCAGGGGAAAAGGGAGGGAGCTGCGACAGCACACACGTGAGCCTCGTTATGTTGGGCCTAGAAAATGAAAAGTCACGTAGTGACTTTTCCCACGGATGGGTCCCTGCGTCCAGCAGCCCCCACCTGTACAACCCCCGGGCCCTACCGGAATCTCGCACACACACTTGGGCTTGCTGAGGATGTGTCACGGGTGTGGGCACAGGACAGGATCATTTTGTGTCTTCACTTCACTATTTTATTGGAGAACAAGCACGTACAGGATCTCCTGCTGTTGACGTTGGTGGGGAGCTAAATACAGTCATCGTTCAGGGACCAGCAATTCTTCTGTCTTTTTTTTTAATGTTTATTTATTATTTTTGAGAGAAAGGGAGAGACAGAGTGCAAGCGGCGGAGGAACAGAGAGAGAGGGGGACACAGAATCCACAGCAGGCTCCAGGCTCCGAGCTGTCGGCACAGAGCCGGACGTGGGGCTCCAACCCATGCACCGTGCGATCATGACCTGAGCCAAAGTCAGACACTTAACCGACTGAGCCCCCCGGGCGCCCCAACGATTCTAATTTCAAAGCCACATATCCTTAAGCTGAGATCAGAAAATAAAGAAAGGCTGTCAGGGACTCTGCCTCTGACCCGGGGGAAACGTGAGGCGACCGCAGCCTCGAGGGCATCACGAAGTCAGGTTTCCAGTGGGAAGGGGCCTCCCACCGCCTCGTGTTCGCGTGACGTGGAACCACCTGCAAGATTCGCTCCATTCCTTCAAGATATCGATGTTGCCCGCCTCTCACGTGCACGTCATGGGCTGAGCTAGTCACCTGACCGGTGTCGCAGCAGATGCAGGCACTTCGGCACCAAATCGGGCACCTCAAGGTACCACAAAGGCCTCGGTGCGCGAGAAGGATGTGGACTCAGTTCGGACAGCGCATCATCGAGTTCTGGGCTCTTCCAGTTTGGACAGAGCGCCCGCACGTACGGGGCTGTGGCTGCATCCAGAACACGGCAGGAGCTCCTCTGCATGTAAAGCTTCACGTGGCCAGAGCTGTTCTGCAGGGGACACCTGGCCGGGCCGGGGTCCCAGCGACCACGGGGCTGCTCTACGGGCAATGTGAATAGTGAGCAGAGCCCCGGGTGCCCGGCCACCCCGGCCGACAAGGGCCGGGGCCAGGAGAACAGGGCCGGGCAGCAGCAGCGTCGGGCCCCAGGGGGTCCCGGGGCACGTCTGTGCGGCACCTGCACACTCTGGAAATGTGCGATCGATCGCTCCGGACGCCGGGCCGTCGGTGAGAGAGGATGGTGAACATTTAACACTGAGCGTTGATTCTCCGGCTTCCTGGCCATCTGCACTGTCACCAAGTCACGCGGACGATTTAGATGCAGGGGCATTTTGTGAAGCAACGGCATTTTGAGTCCTTTCTCCTCCAGCTTGCACATCTTTTCTCCTCACGAATCTCTCTCCCAGCAGATGCTCTGTTCTGACATCAGATGGCAGCTGATATGTCTTCCTGCACATGTGCTGAGAGAAGTGAGGTCTTACTGTATATTGTCTATAGAGAACTTGATATTAAATACGCTTTTCTGGGGGCTCCGGGGGAGCTCAGTCGACTGAGCGTCTGACTCTTGATTTCGGCTCAGGTCGTGATCTCACAGTTCATGGGATCAAGCCCCTCGTTGGGCTCTGTGCTGACAGCGTGGAGACTGCTTGGGATTCTCTCTCTCTCTCTCTCTCTCTCTCTCTCTCAAAATAAGTAAATAAACATCTGAAAAATAAATAAATACGCTTTTTCTGGTCAGTTGGGAGGTCGACCTTTACCATTTCCAATTCCCACCAACCAAGAGCCTACTATATTCAGATCACGTATTTGTAAATATGGAATTACAACCTAGGCTTATGACGTGGGTTGGGGGCTGTGTGGGGCCCCTTTAAGATAGCGAGTCCGTTTAGAACCAATCCATGGTTTCCTGGCTGCTCTGATGGGGCAGGGGGCCCAGGGGCAGCCGTGGGGGCCGCCCTGGAGGGACAGGATCATAGCCTGGAAGGCGCCGTGCACTGGCGAGGTGACAAAGTTCAGTTGGGGGACTGAGGGGGGTCTTCCTTAGACTGGGGGGCTGAAGCGTTTGGGGTCGAGGACCGTGCGAGTTTCCTCCTTCCAAGAGACGGGAAACCAGTGCCCCCTTCAGGGACGCAGGAGACGGAAGGAGTCAGGCCAGCTCCCTGGTGAGACCTCGGTCCAGTCCACCTGGGGACAGGATGGCAGAGACGTCTGTTGGTCCTTGGTCCGTGTGATTGTGTTTCATCCAGAGACGGGGGCTTTCAACCCACGAGTCTTCTGTCGCCGTGGTTATGCTGTCCATCCGCGAGTTCATGCCATTTGAAGACTGTGACCCAGGACATTTCCGTGCACGCACAGGCGTGTCCCGTTATAATCTGAGGTGTCTTTCTAAATTTTTTTTTCAACGTTTATTTATTTTGGGGACAGAGAGAGACAGAGCATGAACGGGGGAGGGGCAGAGAGAGAGGGAGACACAGAATCGGAAACAGGCTCCAGGCTCTGAGCCGTCAGCCCAGAGCCCGACGCGGGGCTCGAACTCCCGGACCGCGAGATCGTGACCTGGCTGAAGTCGGAGGCTCAACCGACTGCGCCACCCAGGCGCCCCTGAGGTGTCTTTCTAAGTCCCCCCCCCCCACCCGACCCCCTGCCCAAGTTGTCTGTGTGCCAGAAAGGCTTTGACCTTCTGAAGTTATTCTGGGGGGGCCTCCTCGTCCGCCACAGCGTGGCTGGCCCATGTTCTAGAATTAAAGTGGTTTCTATCAGCCAAGGAGAGGCCACCTGTGGCCCACTGGGCCCCTCTGTCTGTGGCCCTGACACTGAGCGGGTCCTTCCCGGGGGTAGTTTTGTAACTGTGGGGACAGAGGCCCGTGACCAACAGGTGTCTCCCAGCTACCTCACAGTGGAGGGCGGGGCCCGGGCCGGCTCCCAAAGCCTCCTTCTTCCCCAGCGGGATGCTGACGTCCCAGGAGCCCTCGGAGCAGCTGGAGACCGGCCACCCCGAGGATGGCGGGGCCGGGCTCTCCGGGGAGGACGGCGGGGCCGAGGACGTGCTGGGCATGAATGGGGCTCTTCCTCGGTCTCGCCTGCCTGTGTCCCCATCCTGCCCCTGACACCGGCACTCAGATTTCCCTGCCTCCTCTTGCAAGACCTTTCTGGTGATGCTTTAACCTGGAGGTTGACACGCGTCTTCCCTCTAGGAGGGGCGTATGGCTCTCCTTCCGCAGCCTGGTGTCTCCGTAGACGAGAGGTAGAACGGGGAGTTTAAGGAACTTCGGCTTCTCAGCTAAGTTCCTGAATCCCAGGGAAGGCACGAGGCTGTAAGAACTTGGTCAAACGAACATGAGGAAGTTCCCGAGACTTAAATCTTCCCCCCGGAGTCGCAGACCTTCTGCTTCTCTATCCCCTGCTTCCCTCGAGCCCCTCCGGGTCCCCTCCCGTGCCCGCCTGTCCAGCGGCTGTGACCACACAGCGCAGGGCCGTGTCGTCCTCGGCCACCTCATTTATCTCCGAAACAGCCATCCAAGCAGGACTCCGAGGAGAAGCTGGTAGGCTGGCTTTAAAACGCCGTGGCTTCTGCGAATTTCTGCAGAGGTGACAGAATATCTGTTGAATACGACACGGGGTTTTGCTGTGCTCCCCGGAATTCAGAGGTATTGGCCGTGGGAGCTGGGGTGACTGTATTTTGTGCGTGCCAGGCCGGTCCTGGGTGGGTGAGGAGCCCCACCGCCCTGGATCCTCATGGATTGGCGAGAGGTGTTAGCATCCCAAGTGAATAATAGAGACAAGGGGTGTCTTTGTTACGGCCCCCAAGCAGCACCGGGCGGGCACAGCCCCAAATCTCAGGCTATCTGACTCCCCATGTGTCAGATGGTGATGAACTGAGAGGCCCGTGGGGACACAGACGTGTGGGGACACAGGCACGTGGAGCTGACACTCAACACAGTCTCAGCCGGGCCCCAGGAGGGGTGCCCCAGGCCACCACGTGGTGGGGGACAGAGGACGTCCTCTATTTAGCTGGAAACACTGGCTAAGAGGGTTAGGTGGTATTTCCAAGGTTCTCTTCAAGAAGGATCCAGACCGGGCCGTGCACCAGGGTAAAGCTCTTTCCAAGTCCCAGCCCCCGGCTGCCCGCAAACGGAGGGGTTGGCAGGGGTCCCGTGACCACGGTGAGCAAAGCCGTCTCAGCCAGAGCCACATGTGGTTCCCCACGGGCAGTGATTACAGTCTCCATCAGACCCCAGTGCCGGGCCCGAGGCGGGAGCGAGATGTGCCGCTTTGGCCCCGAGCCGGCTCACTTCTGTGCCCCTGGTGGGCTTCCGGCACCTTCTGTGAGGTCCCTTCTCTGGTTCCTCCCACCCCTCGCCCAAGGCCAGCCGTCCGTCTTCCCAGGTGCGCTAACCCTGGGAGAACTGGCAGATACTCACTGACCCCTGCCGGGTGCCGGATGCTGTTGTAGGTTCCTGGGGGTCCCTCCCTGTTCTCGGGCACTTGTCCCATCGAGGGAACACAGTAAGCAAGTAATTCACAGACCACATTAGAAAGTGATGCGTGCCTTGAAGGAAGCGGGGGAGGAATGCCCTCTCTGGACTCGACCTCTCCCTCTGAGTTCAGAGTCCCCGCTGTCGGTCTGTGGCCTCGGGCTGGTGACTGGCCTGCGGGGCCTCGTCTGCCATTGCTGGGGTGGAGACGACCGCGTCCCTCCAAGGCTAACTTCGGGATTACACAAGACCACTTTGGGAGGCGGGTGATCATCAGGGAGCAGGTGCTAAGTAGGTGGGCAGTGTTTCCGAGGCAGAGGCGATGTGCCCGAGCAGGAGTTTGCAAGACGCCCCTGCTTCTCCCCTGGACAGCATCCGGGCGGAGCTCCTGGCCCCGAAGCCCCACCCCCAGGATGTCCCAGAGCAGGGGGTTGGCTCCCCATGACGCAGGGGGCGGGGGGGGGGGTTGCTCGTACACATGGTCTGGTCACCACACTTTCTTTCCTCCTCTTTGTGCTGGAGACCGCTCACCGCCCTCCCCCCGCTGGCCTTTCCCCTGCGCCCCCACTGAAACTCTGAGTGAGATTCCCTATGGGAAAGCCACCGGGCCTCCGATGACCCTCAGGAATCCCAGGTCCCTGGCTTCCTGCCAGCCCCACCCCTCTGCCCAGAGCCCTGCCGTGACAATCTTCACAAACCTGGCATTATTAGGATAATTCCAGGGGGAGGGGGAATAATTTAATTTAAAATGGAAATGCAATTGCTTTCCTACTGTTTCTAGAACAAACTGAGAGAATAATGCAATCACTAATTTCTTCCCTCATGGTGTTATTTCCTCTTTTAATCATAAACTTGTAGTGTGATTCTGATTACTTTTCAGGGATAATCTCTAGGAGAGGAAAATGCCTTTTTTAAAAAATTACCTCCTTTTCTTTATTCTAAGGTTCTCTGCTCAGTTGTGTCTAACTTGGGCAGATTGACACCTTCCTTCCTGAGCACACTTGGATCCTCACACACAAAGATTCCCTTGTCATGCCCAACAGACAGCGTCTTGTAAGTCTGTTTTGTAAGCCACAAAAACCCGTGTGATGTTACAACGGACAGAACGAACCACGTAGGCACAGAAGTAACAGGTGACATTTGTCCTGTTTCCCATTCTCTGTTCCGGGGGCTCCTGTCCAGCACAGGCCTCACCTCTCAGAATAACCATCTGAGGCCATTCTGTCATCATTTTGGAGAAGAGGAAACTGAGGCCCAGAGAGGTGAGGTGCCTTGTCTGAGGTCACACAGCAAGGAAGCGGTGAAGCCAGGATTATAACCTTTTCTGAATCTTTTCAAAACACATCCTTTTTAAAAAAAAATTTTTTTTAATTATGTTTATTTATTTTGAGAGAGAGACAGAGGCGAGCTGGGGAGGGGCAGAGAGAGGGAGACGCAGAATCCGCAGCAGGCTCCAGGCTCCGAGCTGTCAGCGCAGAGCCCCACCCGGGGCTCGAACCCACGAACGTGAGATCGCGACCTGAACAGAGGTCGGATGCTCAACCGACTGAGCCACCCAGGCGCCCCCAGAGCACCAGCCCTCAACTCTTGCCTGCTGCCCCCTCAGGTGAGATTAAGGAAGAAACGAAAGCGTTATCCGCCTCTTTCGGCAAAGAACAGCAATTCGCTAACCACCTTTATCCGGTTATATTTTGCGGAATGAGTCACGACGGACACTGCTTAATCAGAACGGATGAAGGCGTCAGAGTCGTATTCATCTCCTAGCTGTCGGAGGCCCTGACCTCTTTTCTAGAAGGTCCAGGCTAACGCCCGAAAGGGCTGGAGGGTTTTGTAGGAGAGCCCCCCCTGCACAAACACCACAGCGAAACCTGAGCCCCGTTCCCTCCCCGGTGTCCCCTCCCCCCCACCAATGGCACAGTGGCTCCAGCGGTAGGTGGCCCGGCTTCACGAGGAGTTCAGGAGCCAGGAGTCGCGGTCACCGCCAGTCCAGAGCCAGATGGACGCCCTCAGGCGACACAACCTGGAGCTTCGGGACGGCCTGAGGCTGTCGGGGCTGCGGGGACCGCCAGCCGGGGAGCCGTTCGCAGCCGCCGTCTGCACAAGAAGGAAGCCGGCCACTCTGGTACCAGAAGGTTTTTTTGGTTTACTTAGAAGTGATGTCACGGGAAAGGTGGCCGCGTCGTCGTTGGCGCTGGCGGTAACGCTCACTCTCCGGGAGGCGAGGGGCTGGCTGTCTGTTAACTCACGTCCGTAAATGAATGACGGACACGGGGACCCGTCCCCTGTCTGGTCTCCAGAGGCATCTCATGACACCTGGTAGGCAGCCCGCACTTCCTGGGGACCGCGACCGGACAGTGAGCCTGTGAGATGCATCCCGGTGCTGATGCCCCCCACGTCGTGTGGCTGCTGAGCCCCAGGGCCTGGGCGTACTTGCTTGTGAATGTGTAAGTCTACGGTTCACGGAGTCAGGATGTTTCAGCTCTGACACAGTAACACGCACTCTCTCTCCCTCTCTTATTTGGAGCTCACGTGCTGGGTGAATTTCCACTGTGCGCAGTGCCGCCCCCAGCATGGTGCGGTGATGTGTAAGGACAGGACCCGCTCTGCAAAGCACGCCCGACTGAAAGAAAGCAGGACAGATGTGGGACCCTCACTCTGGGTCCGTGCAGGCACCTGCTCAGGCAGGCACGGTTGTGGGGCCAGCGCATCGAGTCGTCAGTGACACTCGTGAGCCCAGGACCAATCAGCTGCCCTGGAAACGGGACGGAAGGCTGTCCGGCCCCCTCCCGTCGGCGTCCTCCCGCCAGAGGGCCGGGTGGTGAATACGCGAAGTCACCGCGTCCCCCCGGAAGGGCCGCGCTTTTCCAGAGTTTGCTTCCGAGCAGGGAGGCTTGAGAGTCTGCGTTTCAAGTCCTCGATCAATTGTCAGCGGCGACGCTAACAACAGGGTCACGTTTTCTTCTTTGCTGAATACTTTCCCAGTGGAAGACACACCATCCAAGGAGACAGACTTGGGTGGTGGTTATTTTGTTGCCTTTGGGCATCTGGGATACTTTGAAAGAGTGAACAACCGTGAGAGGCGACCCCAGTTTGTGATGCGCTGTGTTCTGCGAGAATCTGCAACACGCTGTGGGGAGAAACCAGCTTGAGGCCCCCGCCTGCAGCCTTACTGTTCCCTAGCACACTGCAATTGTTGTTGAATGGTTGGTTCCACGTGGAATTTACCTTCGAGTTGCTGTGCCTTCCAAGATGTGAACGTTTCCCCTGAATCTTCTTTGTGATGAATTGCCTTTTAGGTATTGCAATCTGCTCTGGGGAAAATGTTGCCTCTGTCAGCTGATGAAGAAATAATACTGAAGCACGCAGGCTGCAGAAGTCACAGTACTACTGTCATAGGACAAGGACAGTCCTCTAAACATGGCCCTTCTTCCCAGGTGACCCTCAATGTTTATGACCTTTAGAAATAGGCAGAAAAAAAAAAAAGAAATAAGCAGAGGCCTGGCACCCAAACCCATGTATCCCACCAGCATCTCACTGGGAAAACCTGCCTCCCTGAATGAGCAGTCCTTACTAACATGGGGATCCTCTCCTTGCGAATGCAGGGATCCAGTCCTTGCAAACTCAGGGATCCAGTCCCTACAACCTCAGGGATCCAGTCCTTGTAAACTCAGGGATTCAGTCCTTACAAACTCAGGGATCCAGTCCTTGCAAACTCAGAGATCCAGTCCCTACACACTCGGACCCAGTCTTTGTGAACTCAGGGATTAAGTCCTTACAAACTCAAGGATCCAGTCCTTGTAAACTCAGGGATCCAGTCTTTACAAACTCAGGGATCCAGTCCTTGCAAACTCGGGGTCCAGTCCTTGCAAACTCAGGGATCCAGTCCCTACAAACTCAGGGATCCAGTCCTTGCAAACTCGGGATCCAGTCCCTACAAACTCAAGGATCCAGTCCTTGCAAACTCGGGATCCAGTCCTTGCAAACTCAGGGATCCAGTCCCTACAAACTCAGGGATCCAGTCCTTGCAAACTCGGGATCCAGTCCTTGCAAACTCAGAGATCCAGTCCTTGCAAACTCAGGGATCCAATCTCTGCAAACTCAGGATCCAGTCCTTGCAAACTCAGGGATTCAGTCCTTAGAAACTCAAGGATCCAGTCCTTGCAAACTCAGACATCCAGTCCCTACAAACTCAGGATCCAGTCTTTACAAACTCAGGGAAGGGATCCAGTCCCTACAAACTCAAGGATCCAGTCCTTGCAAGCTCGGGATCCAGTCCTTGCAAACTCAGGGATCCAGTCCTTGCAAACTCACAGATCCAGTCCTTGCAAACTCAAGGATCCAGTCCTTGCAAACTCAGAGATCCAGTCCCTACAAACTCAGGGATCCAGTCCTTGCAAACTCAGAGATCCAGTCTCTACAAACTCAGGGATCCAGTCCTTGCAAACTCAGGATCCAGTCTTTACAAACTCAGGGAAGGGATCCAGTCCCTACAAACTCAAGGATCCAGTCCTTGCAAGCTCGGGATCCAGTCCTTGCAAACTCAGGGATCCAGTCCTTGCAAACTCACAGATCCAGTCCCTACAAACTCAGGGATCCAGTCCCTACAAACTCAAGGATCCAGTCCTTGCAAACTCGGGATCCAGTCCTTGCAAACTCAGGGATCCAGTCCTTGCAAACTCAAGGATCCAGTCCTTGCAAACTCAGAGATCCAGTCCCTACAAACTCAGGGATCCAGTCCTTGCAAACTCAAGGATCCAGTCCTTGCAAACTCACAGATCCAGTTCCTACAAACTCAGGGATCCAGTCCCTACAAACTCAAGGATCCAGTCCTTGCAAACTCGGGATCCAGTCCTTGCAAACTCAGAGATCCAGTCCCTACAAACTCAGGGATCCAGTCCTTGCAAACTCAGGATCCAGTCTTTACAAACTCAGGGAAGGGATCCAGTCCCTACAAACTCAAGGATCCAGTCCTTGCAAACTCGGGATCCAGTCCTTGCAAACTCAAGGATCCAGTCCTTGCAAACTCAGAGATCCAGTCCCTACAAACTCAGGGATCCAGTCCTTGCAAACTCAGGATCCAGTCTTTACAAACTCAGGGAAGGGATCCAGTCCCTACAAACTCAAGGATCCAGTCCTTGCAAACTCGGGATCCAGTCCTTGCAAACTCAGGGATCCAGTCCTTGCAAACTCACGGATCCAGTCCCTACAAACTCAGGGATCCAGTCCCTACAAACTCAAGGATCCAGTCCTTGCAAACTCGGGATCCAGTCCTTGCAAACTCAGAGATCCAGTCCCTACAAACTCAGGGATCCAGTCCTTGCAAACTCAGGATCCAGTCTTTATAAACTCAGGGAAGGGATCCAGTCCCTACAAACTCAAGGATCCAGTCCTTGCAAACTCGGGATCCAGTCCCTACAACCTCAGGGATCCAGTTCTTGCAAACTCAGGGATCCAGTCCCTACAAACTCAAGGATCCAGTCCTTGCAAACTCGGGATCCAGTCCCTGCAAACTCAAGGATCCAGTCCTTGCAAACTCAGAGATCCAGTCCCTACAAACTCAAGGATCCAGTCCTTGCAAACTCGGGATCCAGTCCTTGCAAACTCAGGGATCCAGTCCTTGCAAACTCACAGATCCAGTCCCTACAAACTCAGGGATCCAGTCCTTGCAAACTCAGGGATCTAGTCCTTACAAACTCAGAGATCCAGTCCCTACAAACTCAGGGATCCAGTCCTTGCAAACTCAGGATCCAGTCTTTACAAACTCAGGGAAGGGATCCAGTCCCTACAAACTCAAGGATCCAGTCCTTGCAAACTCGGGATCCAGTCCTTGCAAACTCAGGGATCCAGTCCTTGCAAACTCACAGATCCAGTCCCTACAAACTCAGGGATCCAGTCCCTACAAACTCAAGGATCCAGTCCTTGCAAACTCGGGATCCAGTCTTTATAAACTCAGGGAAGGGATCCAGTCCCTACAAACTCAAGGATCCAGTCCTTGCAAACTCAGGATCCAGTCTTTATAAACTCAGGGAAGGGATCCAGTCCCTACAAACTCAAGGATCCAGTCCTTGCAAACTCGGGATCCAGTCCCTACAACCTCAGGGATCCAGTCCTTGCAAACTCAGGGATCCAGTCCCTACAAACTCAAGGATCCAGTCCTTGCAAACTCGGGATCCAGTCCCTGAAAACTCAAGGATCCAGTCCTTGCAAACTCAGAGATCCAGTCCCTACAAACTCAAGGATCCAGTCCTTGCAAACTCGGGATCCAGTCCTTGCAAACTCAGGGATCCCGTCCTTGCAAACTCACAGATCCAGTCCCTACAAACTCAGGGATCCAGTCCTTGCAAACTCAGGGATCTAGTCCTTACAAACTCAGAGATCCAGTCCCTACAAACTCAGGGATCCAGTCCTTGCAAACTCAGGATCCAGTCTTTACAAACTCAGGGAAGGGATCCAGTCCCTACAAACTCAAGGATCCAGTCCTTGCAAACTCGGGATCCAGTCTTTACAAACTCAGGGAAGGGATCCAGTCCCTACAAACTCAAGGATCCAGTCCTTGCAAACTCGGGATCCAGTCCTTGCAAACTCAAGGATCCAGTCCTTGCAAACTCAGAGATCCAGTCCCTACAAACTCAGGGATCCAGTCCTTGCAAACTCAGGATCCAGTCTTTACAAACTCAGGGAAGGGATCCAGTCCCTACAAACTCAAGGATCCAGTCCTTGCAAACTCGGGATCCAGTCCTTGCAAACTCAGGGATCCAGTCCCTGCAAACTCACAGATCCAGTCCCTACAAACTCAGGTATCCAGTCCCTACAAACTCAAGGATCCAGTCCTTGCAAACTCGGGATCCAGTCCTTGCAAACTCAGGGATCCAGTCCTTGCAAACTCAGGGATCCAGTCCTTGCAAACTCAGAGATCCAGTCCCTACAAACTCGGGATCCAGTCCTTGCAAACTCAAGGATCCAGTCCTTGCAAACTCACAGATCCAGTTCCTACAAACTCAGGGATCCAGTCCCTACAAACTCAAGGATCCAGTCCTTACAAACTCAGGGATCCAGTCCCTGCAAACTCAAGGATCCAGTCCTTGCAAACTCGGGATCCAGTCCTTGCAAACTCAAGGATCCAGTCCTTGCAAACTCAAGAATCCAGTCCTTGCAAACTCAGAGATCCAGTCCCTACAAACTCAGGGATCCAGTCCTTGCAAACTCAGGATCCAGTCTTTACAAACTCAGGGAAGGGATCCAGTCCCTACAAACTCAAGGATCCAGTCCTTGCAAACTCGGGATCCAGTCCTTGCAAACTCGGGATCCAGTCCTTGCAAACTCACGGATCCAGTCCCTACAAACTCAGGGATCCAGTCCAGCAGGTGGTCTCCTCAGCACAGTCACCACAGACAGCCTGGCTGGGAGCTGAGCACAGGCATCCAGGGCCGTGTGCTTTCTTTCCTTTTGTGCAGCTGGAGGCAGGGGTTTTAAGTAGCCGCACTTGTCGTGTCTTTTGGCTTTAAAGCCGTGGTGTTTCCTGGGGTCACTGCTGTGGCTTGTTGTGCTGCTTTCCACATGGGCTTTGTTTTGGGGCCTCAGTACAGGACGTTATTGGATCTCCATTGCATTTTCTTTGTTCAGGTGAGCTCCTCCTTAGAATATTCTGGCACCCAGAGCCTTGGCGCCACCCCAGCTTTGTGTCTTCCTCATGCTTGGGAAGCCCCTCTGTGTCCTCAGCCGGCATTGGGTAACGGGGCTCGTTTGGACCGAGAAGAACCCCAACTCAAGACAACCTAACGTCCCAACACTCTTTCCCAATGCGAGTGCTGAGCAGACAGTATCTCACTCCCGGAGGGAAGGTCTGGAGTCCCCGCTAACCCAGGCGCTCCCTGTAGGTAGGGAGAACCTCTTTTTGGGTGATGTGAGCAGACAGGATCTGAAGTCCCAGGTGACTCTCTGGTGTCCTTTGAGATGCAGCCTTGTCCTCTGTTCCCATGTTAGTGACATGCGTGTAATGTAATTGCTTCCTAAAGGATTGTGTGAGCGAATGCGTTCTTGGCTGAGCCAATGTTTGAATAATGCAAAGGGTAGAAAAAATTATTATCCATTGTTCAATTCAGTTGTGAGCTATTTATTTTGCTGTGATGGCCAAGCTTTTCTGTAGGCTCAATCATAACTTTCTGGAATCCCACAAGACCGTGGGCTATGGAACAAGCAATGAGGCACACCTATAGTTCTCCTTCGTAGGATGTAAGGACAGAGTCACAGCGATCCAGCTCCTGTGACGGCCGACGTGATGTATTGGTGGACGCTTCTGGGTGACACGATTGTGATTAATGAGAAAGTACCCCTGCATTTATTTTCAGCCAGTAGGTATGAACATGGAAGGAACCGAGTCAAGGAAAACAATGCCGTGTGAGACAAAACTCTTTCCAGAAGGTCTTCAAGACGGAAGTGCCTTGCCTCCCGCGACGGGGGTGCCCTCTGAGGAAAACCCAACCTCATTCGTGGGTGAAAAGGGGACACTTAGCAAACAGTGCGAATTTATACCGGTTATATTTAAAATTTAGGTTTCAGTAACATTCCACTTAGATCTAACGAGAATACTCCATTTATGTTCAGAATGGTTACATTTATTACTTTTTAAAATTTTTAACGTTTTATTTATTTATTATTATTAAAAAAAATTTTTTTTTTACATTTTATTTATTTTTGATAGAGAGAGACAGAGCACAAGTGGGGGAGGGGCAGAGAGAGATGGAGACAGAATCCGAAGCAGGCTCCGGGCTCTGAGCCATCAGCACAGAGCCCAAGGCGGGGCTTGAACCCATGAACTGTGAGACCACGACCTGAGACAAAGTCAGACACTCACCTGACTGAGCCACCCAGGCACCCCTAAACAGTTACATTTATTTACAATCATTCTATTGCCATAGACTGGAAAATGGGATCTCTTCAGGTTGGTCTTAGTGCTAGAGAAGTAGCTGGTTGGATGGATGGTCATTGGCTCTGCTGTGCTCGGGATGTTTCTGCATTTTAAAAAATGACTTATCTCGCGGCGCGGAGGGCAGTGCTTATGGTCGAGTCCTGTGACGCTGCTGGGAAACACTGGGGGTTGAAAATGGCTTTCTGCAGCACGCAGCCTTTGATCTGAAGCGACAGGGTCGGGTTTTGTGACTGCCGTTGCACCCAGGCCACACGGCGGTCCTCCCGAAGTCTGCAGAAACCGAGCGGCCAAGACCCCCCGTGGTAGCTGTGGATGTCATCAGGCTCCAGGACGGCCCGGCCGCTGATGGAAACGGTGAGCGCGTCACGAGCGGTTCTCCGCCCTATTTTGCCGCTTGCCCTAAGATGAGGGCTTGGAGCAGGTGCACCTGCACGAACTCTAACACGGACGCGCACATCCACGCACGGACGCGCACATCCACGCACGTCCTCACTCCTGAGCGTCTTTCCCGGTTCCCTCGCTGGGCCCTCCGTGTGTCTTGCCAACACTCCCCAAACCCCCACCACGACGCACACCTGGTCCCCTGGGGGCCGGCGTCAGCCTTTGCCTTTTCCCTCCGGGGGGCTCTCCTGCCGGCCGCTTCCCCGCCCACTTCGGTAGGCACCCCCTGATCTCGCCTCCACCTCTCCTCCTGGACTCCAGGGCTGTCCACACAGCCGGGCCCACCAGCAGGAGCCCAGAGCACCGTCGGGCCAGCTGGGAAGAAGCCCCCTTCCGCAAGTTGCCGTTGGAAGATTATCACGGCACCCTCCCCCTCCGTGGCACCTGCCAGAACCCGCTGTCGGAAGCGCCCAGTGCCCGTGATGTGGGCGCGTCCACAAGGTGCCTTGTGCGGAGCACAGCCCTCGAGGCCACGGGCACCCCACCCTCCACAGGCTGAGGCATGACTTCTTACCTTCCTCAGGCCTGCGCTCCTTACTGAGCTCCGTCCCCAGCACAGCCCTGTATCCCCCTGGGCCTGCGGCTCAGGGACCATTCCAGGTCCGTGGGCCCCGCTCCCTCTGTCTGACTCAGGCGCTCCCCTCTCAGGCCCCCACTTGGCCACGCACATCACGTCTTCACCACCTCGAGGGTCCCTCCGTGGGCGTGAGGCTGGTGCCTGTCACCCCGCGGCTCCAGACCCTTGGGAAATTCGCGTTCTCCGTGTGGCAGGCCAGACCTGTCCCCTGCAGCCACACCTGCCCCCCCACCCTCCTCACTGAGTTTCCAGCCCCCTCCCTTTCTGCCGCCTTCGCGCAGAATAGAATCCCTCCTCCCGCCCCAGCCTCCACCTCCGAGGATTGTCTCAGCTGATGGCCAGTACCTTCTTGGGGACCCCGTCCCCGACTCCCGGACACGGCTGGGGCTCCCCCACAGCCTCCGCTGCCCAGCAAACCCCTTATCGTCGGATAACCGTCTCTTCTTGTGTTTGCTTCCCGTTCGTGGTCTCTGGGCCAGAAGTGGCTTGAACGTAGAGACAGAGTCCTCCGGCCTTCACCTCCCGAGCTGAACGCTTGAAGAAGACTGAGGTCCTGACAACATTTATGGAATACATCCATGAAACAGTGCATGTTTCTTACAAGATCAAACGTCACTTGTTGACTGACCCTCGATTTGTAAAGTAATCTCATGAAAAAAAGAGAACGTACTCTCCGTTGGCTTAAATGGGACCCAGAAACCGTGTTAGGATGATAATATTTTTAAGATGCGTACGCACTGTCCTTTAAAACCCAATTTCTTTGCTTTTTGAGCCTCACGCTGCTCACTGCCTTGCCAGGGTCCCGAGGACGGGTTTCTCACCCCAGAGCAGACTGGTGCACCCGCCCGTCCCCGGCCGAGCACTGCCGAGCCACGGGTGGGGGGGGGGTGAGGCCAGCGCCTGGGCCCCCCCCCTCCCCCCAGGGCTGAGGCTGTCACGCCTGCCCGTCTCCTTGGGGAGAACAGAAAACTAACCTGGTTCCAAACGCCCCTAATTGCTAGGGACCATCGGCCTTTCCAAAACAGAGAACATTCTTTTTTCCCCTAGATTTTGAAGTTGGTTGCATTTAGCACATGGTCACAACGAGGCTGATATTTTTATATCACCTACGAACTCCCAAATCCAACTTTTATACCATTTGTATTTATACTTTTTAATCAAAATTAGTACAATCAAAGGAAAATAAATCAAAAATATTTTCAAGCCCTGGTGAGCGGCCTGCTTATTATTCAACAACAAATGTCAATGAAATGGAATAATTTTCTGCACGGGAGGAAGTTTGGGATGTGAACTTGTGTTGTAACAGCAGGCGACCGGTGGGAAAATATGGGTCCCACCGACCTCCCGTCCTCTCCAGAAAAGTCCACATTCTGCTTTGCCCTTTCCAACACCATACATGAGGTTCCTCTGGGTTTTGTTTTATTTTGAGTTGGGCTATTCTGGCTGCAAAGCACATTCCCTCACCTCCACACCTCAGGTCGCACGTGCACAAGCTGAGGGCACCTTCCCCATCAGTGCGTTATTTCCTTACGCGCACTGCCGTCCCCTGAGCATCCGGGCCCAGATCGCACACACAAGGGGGCTGGAGATATAAACCTTCACAGAGGCACCCAACGCGGCCCAAGGTCCGTCCATCGCCCGGGTGCACAGAGCCCTCGTGTTCTCTTTCCACAGAATCTTCCCGTAGAAGCAGGAGCTTCCCATGTGGACACCAAGATAAAGCAGGAGGAAGAGGAGGAAGAAAGGCCGTACCCAGATGTTGAGGTAGGCCACTGCAGATGTCCCCTGTTCCCTAAGTTCCTGTGTGACCTGTACCCATGCCTGCAGACCGCCCCAGGGGCTTGGACCTGGAGGCCAGGCAAGCCTCTCTCCGAGGGGACAATTCGAGCCTCCTTGGCTGCCAGTTTATTTCTAGGAAATAAAGCAACACCCTTTCCAACAGGAAAAACATTTTTCATTTTTGTTTAAGCTTATTTACTTATTTTGAGGGAGAGCGAGAACAGGGGAGGGGCTGAGAGAGAGGGAGACAGTGTGTTAACTCTGGTCTATATGAAGGTGGAGCCGTGCTCTTATAAGCAGATGGAACGTTCCAGTAAATGAACAACAGGTAACGCAACTTGCAGGGACAACTTGAATTCACGTCAGTGTGTTTTTCTTACTGGAGTTGTTACCTGGGGCTTTCAGGGAGGAAAAAAACCCATGTCATTTCAATCCCTTATCTCCCCATCTCAGCAGGTAGGTCTATGAGAAGAATATTTTCTTGAATACGTATGTATGGATGCATCAGTCACTCAATCTTAGGACACCTCAAAGGCTGTGGGCACAAGACGAGGCAGCTGGCTTTCTCCTCCTCGAAGCCTCGTGCACCCGTTCGTCCCCAGGTGCCCCCAGGCACCCCGTTCTCCCAAGTAGCCACCACCCCCTTGTCCCTCTTGCCTTGGGTCTATCCCTTGGGTCTATCCCTTCATCAGTGGATGTGCTGAAGTCTTTTCCTTGCTTATTTGCTCTGGAGTGAAATTTTGAGAGAGTGGAGAGTAGATCGGATTCCCAGCGTCCTCCCCGTCTGCTGTGGTCACTACTGCTGTTTCCGTCTTCCAGAGCTCCTGCCTTCTTGGTTGAAACAAACAGAGCCCTGATCCTGGGCTTCGGTGTCTTCCGGAAGACCGTGCACTTGGGACGGCCTACCGCAGTGAGCAGGCTGCCTCCTGATGACGGGGCTGGCGTCACCCCAAGCTGCTGTGGGCCGAGCCCAGGTGGACCCAACAAAGGCTGGGGGTTGGATCGGAAAATTGGACCTTTTCACGGGTGTCTCCCTGAGACGTGGCTGTAGGGCACCTCCTTACGTTACATTACATTACATTACATGGCTGTTCTTCTGTGGGCGTGATTAGTACCAAGAATGCTCGCCCTGCAGAAGGGCATAAGTTTTTAAATTTTTTAAACATGTTGTGTTCAGCAAATGGAGTCAGTTAGCTTAATTACACAGTGGTTATAGTTTCTATACAAGTCTTATTTCTAAAGTAGCCTGAAAGAATGTTCTAGAAAATGAGTATTTTTCCTCTGGATTCCATTCCTTGGTTTTCTTTTTCTATTTTTAAAAAATGTTTATTTATGTTGAGAGAGAGAGAGGGAGAGAGAGAGAGAGAGCACATGAGTGGGAGAGGGGAAGAGAGAGAGAATCCCAAACAGGCTCTGCCAGTGCAGAGCCTGACGCGGGGCTCTATCTCACCAACCGTGAGACCAGGACCTGAGCCGACATCAGGAGTTGGACGCTCAACTGACTGAGCCACCCGGGTGCCCCTTCTTCTATTTTAAGGAGTCTAAGCAAAATTGTGAAATAAAACAAAATGGCAGAACACACACATGAGGGTGTTGCTGTTCTCTTCGCTGGAGTGACGTCGGTGGGGTGGGCGTATAGTTAACCCAACAGGGGCACCGTTGGGTAGGGGGTCGTTTCAGAGAGATGCTGACCAGGGGACCACGGTCAGCCCACCTTTGACTCCTCACTGAGTGGCCCTGGGCAGGCTGACCTCCCTGTTGATGAGATAACATCGATATCACGTGGGAGAGTGCCAACCCACGGACTGGTCAGGGAGCCGCGGGCCAGCGGGCGGCAAGTGCCAAGAATGGTGGCCGAACCACACTGGCTCGGGGTGCCCAGGGCGCCCTGGGCGGCGCCACGGCTTGTGACGACCAGCCCTGTTGGAGCTGACAGTGCGGGGGGCGCTGCATGTCTGGTCTCCTTCCCCCGCCCCCCAGATCTCGCCCCTAGCCGCTGGGGGGGTTGGTGATCCGGCTCTGGAAACCACGAGATTTCCCAAACTGTTCTCGGAACGCTTGGCAACAACAGCGGTGTTCTGTGGGTCTGCAAACAGATCTGGAGCATGCTGGATTGTCTTTCGTATTCTGTCGCCCAGTGGGGCTCCTTGGAGGGGACTGGAGGCAAGCATGTTCACCGTGTCACCAATGTAGGTCACCACAGAATGCTTTTGTCGTGGACTAAGCATTGCCATGTTCCTTCTTTTTGGGAAAATACCTAGGATCTGAATAAGCAGGCGGTTTTGTTGCTGACTTTTTACTTGGGTCTTTAAAGACAAAGGGCTTCCGTGGCCGTCCATCGAGTCCCCGCGATGGAATGTGATTTATATCCATGTCACAATGCTGACTATGGGATTTGTGTGTGATACCAATTTCTGGGTCCTCCTCGGTGAGGGGTGGGTGACAACGCTTGGTGCTACGCGTGGCGAAGCCCGGAAGTCTTTGGGTCAGTCTGGTCCCCGAGTTAATCCCGAGCCACTTCCGGGGCCCCCCGCTCCTCCTGTCCTATGCTCGCTCCACAGAGCCCCTCCCAGACTAGGCCTTCACTCCAAATGCACCTTTTCCTCCAGCCTCTGCAGTGGCTGAGGGTTTACATTTTAAATGAGTTATTTGTATAGATGTGAATATTCATGTTTGTTTATTTTTGAGAGAGAGAGTGCAGGGGAGGGTCAGAGAGGGAGACTGTACAGAATCCGAAGCAGGCTCCAGGCTCCGAGCTGTTAGCACAGACCCTGTCGCGGGGCTCGAACCCACAATCCGCAAGATCGTGACCTGAGCCAAAGTCAGATGCTCAACCCACTGAGCCACCCCGGCGCCCCTAAATGAGTTGTTATATTAATTCTAACGCCAAAGAGATCTGCTAACTCCAACATGTGAGAATCCCTTGCAGCTAGTTTCCTATGAACTTGGGGGCGGCCTTCTGCCTTTATGTCTCTGCAGCTTTGTCTCTACTCTCAGCCTCTGACATTCTCTGCCTGGCCACCTGCATTTGTGAACAACGTTCTGCCCTTTGGGTTTTGTACTTTTGTGTTGTTTCCTGCCTGGCCTCTAGCAGCAGGAATGGTTAAATCTGGCTTCTTAGCAGAGGAAAAATACCACTTCCTGATCTGGGGCCAACTTGGAAATGGATTCCATGCTGGGCTGAACACTTGGAGACATTGCTAAATATCCTCCCTGACCCCTGCAAATAGTTTTGGAACTGCCTTCAGCCCAATTGGCAAGTCCGGAGAGGGGGTGAAATGCTAGAAACGCCCTCAGCAGAGGCTGTGACAAGGGTCGAGTTTGTGAATAGCCACCAGCCGTCTCTGTTGAAAGATCAGGCTCCTTGTCCAATGTGCGAGACGTGGGTTATTTAATTCCAGAGGCTCAATACTTTGCTTTCATGACTTTAAACCACACACGTGTTTCATCGGTTCCGACGCTTCAGTTTTATTGTTCTTTGAGATCGGTTCTAGATGGGTTAGCTCTGTCCTCTGCTTTTCAAACCAACCACACTGCAATTTTACAAAAACCAAGACTTCCCCACGTGGTGGGTGTGGTGGTTCCATTTCTCCGAGTCTGTAATTCCCAGAATCAAAACCACCCGCAGGGTCAGCCCTCCTGTTAACCAAGTAGCACACGAATGACCTGAGTTCACACCCGAGTGTACTTTTCTCACATCCAGGCAGTTGCCCTTTGTCTCTGCAGGAAATGTGATGAATGCACCCAGGTTGGGCATGTCAGTTACAGTCTGTTGCTCGTGAGTCCCCAGCTGGGGCAGGGAAAGCTCCCGGGGGGCCCAAGGAGCACCTCGTTTCGTGGGGGAGATATGAGAAGGGGCCCCCAGGCACGACAGAAACAACACATAGTTATGTCCTGTTTGAGTGACAGCAGAAATCAATCCCAGGGCGATCCTTTCCCCTTTTGCTTAAGTGGTGTGGATTTAATTTCCCCACATCACTGACAGGCGTCTGCATCACATTCGGAACAGGACACTCAACCGACACTCAACTTCTGTCACTACTTAATAACTTGAGCTGATTTTAAAACCAGGAAGAGAACAAAATATTTGAAATATTTGAAAACACTAGAAACCTTCATCTGAAGGCGTTTGTGCATTTATGCGCCATACGCGGTGTTCTCAAGCGCATACGGAACGTTGTGGGGGAGAAGGACTCCATCGCGGGCCATCAAGCAAGACAACAGATTTCAAAGAAAAGGTAGGGATACGAGCTATGGTTCGATAACAACTTAGCTAAATTAAAATGAATGGCAATAAGAAAACACAGCATACATCTGGAAATTATTTCAAGGCACTTTCAAACATAACTCGTGAACACAAAACCAAAAAGAAACTACAGTAAAAAATAAGTATCCCTTAGAACTGCATTGGAAAAATAAATGCTAACAAAATTGGAAGGATGTAACCAAAAAGTTGCGTGGAGGCAATTTATAGGCGCGCGTGTTTATATTAGGGAAGAAAGACCAAAAATTCATGAGCACTTGTCTCTACCTCAAGCAGTTAAAGAGGAAAGTCAAGTCAAACACGAAACGTAATAAATATAATTAATGAAAACAAAATACATATAAAGCCTTAAATCTGTGAAAGAGGAAAAAACAAAGCTATCGTACAAAGCATCAACGAAGGCAAAAATCAGTCATTTGAAATAAATACTAAACACAAAGAAGCTGGTTACACTGGTCAAGGAAGAAGCATGAGGAAGGAGAGAGGGGCTCCGGCCCCAGAGGAAGCAGAGCCCTAAGAGCATCAACACAAGGCTCGAGGGAGAACGGGGTCGTGCGCAACTCCTGGGATCAGACAACAGAGAGGTGGAAATAAGTAAATAAAAACCAACACGTATTAAAAGCTACAGAGGAAAGTAAGAAGATAGACAACGGAGGGGGTACACAGGGAGGGGGTGTTGTTATCCTGCACCTTGTGTGGGGAGACACGGTAAGAACCTGGACGTTCATGCGGAGAGAAATCACTGGAGAATTTTGAGCAAAAGGATAAAGACGAATTTTTCTGCATGCTGAAGCTTCCTTTCTGCCTCCTGTAGCATCTGTTGGAAGGTCTGGCCTCCACCTAACTTCTTCCCTTGAAGGTGATTCTTTTCTTTCTTGCCGCTTTCAGGAAATGTTGTGTCTCCTGGCTCGTTACGACCGGTCCGGTTGCAGATGGGCTTGCATTCAGTGCGTTGGGGACGGCGTGCATCTCTGCTTGAATGACTCCCGTCTTCCGTGAGCAGGGCTGCTGACGTAGCAGGAGGCCCTGTTAAATCTGAATTTCAGGAAAGCAATGAATGGCTGGTGTATGTTCTGTGCAACACGCATGTGGGCACACTTACTCTAGAAATCATTAGTAGTCATCGTCAAACGTCACGGGGCGCCGTCCATCTGATCCAGCAGCCCTGTTACAGGTTCAGGGAAGTTCTCGGCTCTTGTCCTCATCAGCATGACCTTCCTCCCCTGTTTCTCTCCCTCCAGTTGCGGGTGTATGAGCCCGCCTCCCCCTACACTCCTTGTCGCTCGTCACATTATATTTTTCCTGTCTTTGTTACATTCCTTTAAAATTATCTCCTAGCTCATCGATTTTCTCTTTAGCTGAATATTACATCAACTTAATGCACCTTTTGGCTCTAATTTTTTCTAAGCTTATTTATTTATTTTGAGAGAGAGTGAGCACAAGCAGGGGAGGGTCAGAGAGAGAGAGAGAGAGAGAGAGAGAGAATCCCAAGCAGGCTTCACGCTGTCAGCACAGAGCCCGACTCCGGGCTTGATCTCACGAACGGTGAGATCATGACCTGAGCTGAAATCAAGTTCAAGTTGGATGCTTAACTGACTGAGCCACCCAGGCGCCGTATTTTTAGCTTTAGTTTTAAAGATTATATTTTTCACTTCATTTAGGTATTTTTCAAATTAACCTAGTCTTTTTTGGCTAATATCACTTCTCTCCTGTTTTCAACTTCTTCTTGTAATTCTTCAACCACTCCGCACACCTCCGCTTTATGGTCCGATTCTGGTAACATCACGCTGGTGGCCTCAGAGCCCCCGTGATGCCTCTGTGCTGGCTCTTGCTCCCCACGGTGGCTCCCTGGCCGGTTCCATGGTTGTGGTTCCACGTGTCCGCTTGCCTTGGGCAGCCATCCCCAGGCGGGGCCCGGCTTGGGGCTGCCAATCCAGAAAGCTCCGTGCCTGCTCTTGCCAGAGGTTCCAGGGGCTCCTCCAGGCTGGTGTCTAGTCTGGGGGCGATCTGGACTCAGATTCTTCGGGAAGCTCAGAAGAGGGCAGTTTCCCTGGTGTGCTCCCCTTGCCCGGGGTGGGTGTTTCCTAGTTCATCCTTGTGTCCGGGGAGTGACCTCTGTGTGTGTCATCTGTAAGCAGGGATGAGCTCCGATCACCAGCAGAGCCACCAGGAGCCGAGCCAAGGATGCGGAGACCACGTGCTCAGGCTCCCCTTCCGTCTGCTTCTCGGCGGCCGCTGCCGTGCGTGCGTGGCCTTTGCCTGGAGTGTGGGAGCTTGTTTACGTGGGTTTCCGTGTTATTTTATTTAGCATTACTGGATACGTGGCAGTGGCCGTTTCCAGAGCGTCTGACCTGCCGGGTGCTGAGAGAGTCAAGGTCATTGTTAAACAGATCCTCACGGATGGTCCAGGGGCATTCATGTTCTCCTCAACGTGCTTTCCAGCGATGCTCATGTGTATCTCGTTGGGTCACGTTTGGTCTTTACTGTCACGACCTGTCCTTTAGGCTCTGACTCGACAAGTGAGTGGAGAGGTGGACCCCAGGGCAATTGCTGTCCTCAGGGACCTTCAGCAAGGTTTTGAGAAGGGAACATTACACCTGCTAGTTCACACGTGCCGCCTCAGGTGACTGATGGAGGTTAATTCAGGTCTCCCAAAAGAGAAAGGTATTTTGACGATCCGTATTTCATTCTCTCTCCGTGGGAATTCTAGGCCCTATTATTGTCCTCGGAGGCACGTCCCGTACCTTCAAAACTGCTACCCATGATCGGCATTTCGGGAGCAGAGCCAAAGGCCTCGTTTTCCTGCCATTTTATAGATGTGTTTGTGCGTTACGCACGCGTTCTTGTAAATCCGTACAAATCAACAGACTTGTCCACTGAGTAGTACCGGGAAGTCCGTGAATTCAGTGTTCAAAAGTCTTGTTCCAAAGAGCCCCCCAATTTCTTCTGGGCGGTCCATCAATTACCACACGAAAACAAGCTTTTATAGTTTTTTGCTAAAAACTATTTTAATGGTAGAATTTTTCTTCGGTTGTCAGATTTGTCACCACATTTATTTTTCTCACATACATTTGGGCTGCCTCTTATCTGCCAGCAACTGCCAACGTTTGACAAAACAAAAAGAAGCAGATGAATATTTTTTTTTTCAACGTTTATTCATTTTTGGGACAGAGAGAGACAGAGCATGAACGGGGGAGGGGCAGAGAGAGAGGGAGACACAGAATCGGAAACAGGCTCCAGGCTCTGAGCCATCAGCCCAGAGCCCGACGCGGGGCTGGAACTCACGGACCGCGAGATTGTGACCTGGCTGAAGTCGGACGCTTAACCGACTGCGCCACCCAGGCGCCCCAGCAAATGAATATTTTAAGAACGCAAATAGAAATGGGTCAATTAAATTGGATTCAACATCTTTTCTTTTTTTTTTAAATGTTTATTTATTTTTGAGAGAGAGACAGAGCGTGAGTGGGGGAGGGGCAGAGCGAGAGGGAGACACAGAATCCGAAGCATCTCCAGGCTCCGAGCTGTCAGCACAGAGCCCGACGTGGGGCTCAAACTCACGAACCGTGAGATCATGACCTGAGCCGAAGTCGGAAGCTTAACCGACTGAGCCACCCGGGCGCCCCTCTTTTTTGGCTTCACGCCCAAAGTGGGGCTTGAACTCATGACCCTGAGATCGAGAGTTGCATGCTCTACGGACTGAGCCCACCAGACATCCCTAAGTGTTCTGCCTCTTGCATCAGGTTGTAAGTCAGCGTCATCCATGGAGGCCACTATGGAGGGAGTCAGGATCTTTACCACATTTCCTGGTCTGACACCCCGAGTCACTGTGGAAAACCAGAAGCGGAGGTTGACAACAGTTAAGGGTCAAAGGCGTTCGGAAGCCCAAGCTGCTCTGGGATCGATGACGACTTTGTACCTTGAAGGGGCCAGAGAATACATGGAAGGAAAGGAAAAATGTAGCTGGGGGGATAATCTGAGCAAAGCTGGGAGAATACCGATTTCGTGTTCGAATGAGACCAAAGACGGTCAATCTGCCTGGAACAAGATATTCAAATAAAAATGGTAGAGCAGGGTACAAAATTGAGTCTTGAATACCGATCCTTTGTGGGATGGGTCGCCGTGAAACATGTTTGAGCAGCTGAGAGATACAGCAGGGAGACTAGGGAGAGCCACGTTTAAAACATGTTTCCCACAGAAAAATACCACCCTGATGGCCCAAAGGAAGCCATGTTTCCGGATGGGACAGTGAAACGTCTGAGTGACGGACGCGCAGAGACCGTGTTTCCTGACGGGACAGCTGTCAGTGTGGAAAGGCCAGTTTCACGACAGGTGTGCACGGTCAAGCATTTCTTCAGATTAATTCAACTTTTTGGAGAAGTCTAAGTATTTGTGTAAGGGTGATAATCGAAAATAATGTCACTGACCCTGAGGTTTTGTCTATGACCTTGATCTGGTTCCCTCTATGGAGAACATGAATGAAAACACTGGTTTTTGTTCTCTTCCCTGACCTTGGTCATCTTGAGTTGCAACCGAAAAAATACTTTGAGTCTTCAGTGAATGCCCCCGTCTAGAAACCCGAGTCGATAGCAGGACAACTTCTCTGAGACACACTGAGAAAGTGCTCCGAGGGCACGCTCCTCCCTGACGCCCGATGTGCAGAGGGTAAAACCCGAGGCCGTCGGCAGCCGGCCGGCTCCCCGTGGCCCGACGTCATGATAGACTTTTCTCAGCTTCCTCACAGGGCAGTCTACATGGGCTCTGGGTCACTCTTCTTGAACGATTATCCATCATGGTCCCTCAGTCCCCTGCGACCCCGCCTCTCTCCTTCAAGGTAAAACTTCCAGCCAGGACCTCAGACTGAGTGAACAGGCCCACCACCCTGTCATTCTCCAGCGCACCTGCTCTCAGCCCGACCGAGTTTCTGTCAATACCCTGAACCCGCTGTGCGCCTCCCCTGCTCTGGCCATTCACGCTCTCTGCCCTCGCTCACTAAGGTCTGGAAGGAGGATTCCGGACCTCGCTCATGCCCACGCAGCCCCAATGTGCTGCACAGGGGCAGCTCCGGCCGCCAAGGGGGCTGACTTACCAGGCTACTCTTCCCCGTCAGGAACGGCGACAGAACCATTGTGTTCAGCAACAGGCAGAGGGAGATTCAAACGTCCTGCTTCAAGAGGAGGGAATACCCTGACGGCACCATCAAGATTGTCTACTCCACGGGCTACCAGGAAACCCAGTGTGCGTCTGGGCGGCTGAAGCTCAGATATGAGGCTGGAAACATGGTCCTGGACAGAAGCGGGTCGTCCCTCAACACCCAACGCTCTGTGTGACTTCCCAATTATAGTTTTCTTTGCTAAAACAGACATAAAAAACTGATAGTATATTCACTGCCCGAGATGATGGGGAACACATAAAACTTTAGGACAACCGAAGTCATCCAGAAATCGTCAAGGAAGAGACCCCCTTGTCCCCAGGCTTCCTGGTCAGGACAGGTGGTTAGATCAACACTGGTTGGAGAACAAGGGGCTCGTGAAAGCATGAGTTCCAGGACCAAAGTAAGACCACCCCTCTTCGCTCATCTTAAGAGCCAGCTCCACCCTATGACAGGCCCGGGAGGACAGAGATAAAGCCGGGTGCTCAGCAGGCAGCCCCCTCGGGCCCACTGATGAAGAGATAACCGGCTTCTTTTCGTCCGCAGGTGGTTTCAACTTGCACCTGCGCCTGGGTTCCCCTTCCTCCAGGATTATAGCGGCTCAGCCTGACCCTCCGTGACCTCTAACACCCATGACCTTGCCAGGTCAGATAGGAAGACGGTTCTAGTCACTACAAAGTGAACCCATGGGGAGCCCGACCCAAGGACAGCAAGCCACCTCCTGAGACTTACGATCTTTTAATCTCAAAGTCAAAACGATGACCCATTTCTTGTTTATTTTGCTGTCTCGTAGGCTGCCTTGAACATGAGCAGGACATTGGCAGTTAGCTGGTTTTTATACTAATGGGGAGAGTCCCCCTGTCACAGGGGAGAAATACCTCCTTGAAAAATCTGATCGCAAGATGTGGGTTTATGTACACGGTTTCAATATGTACTTGTGTTTTCATTTGATCGACATGAAAAATCATGTTTTGGTACCCATAATTATTTCAGTTCTAAAGTCTATCGTGCACGCATTACTGAGGCCCTCAATATTTTGGTAATGCTGTTTAAAGTGACTGGGGGACAGAGCCTGGGTGGCTCAGTCGGTTAAGCATCTGACTTCAGCTTGGCTCATGATCTCATGGTTTGTAGGTTCAAGCCCCACGTTGGGCTCTGTGCTGACAGCTCAGAGCCTGGTTAGGATTTTCTCTCCCTCTCTCTCTGCCCCTCCTCTGCTCGTGCTCTCTCTCTCAAAATAAATAAATAAACATTAAAAAAAATAATAAAGTGACCCAGGGACAATGTGCTGTCTCAGCTCTGAAGGAAAATAAAAGCACTCTAGTTCAGCTATGTGGGACAGAGGACTTTTCCTTTCTGATCATAATCACTTTCAGATTAACAGGTAAAAGTAACCCGTTATGGAAAAGCTGCTTTAGGTTTGGCTTAAAAAAAAAAAAAAATGAACTTGCTGATTGTTTTATTTTGAATCAGCTTCTCCTGAGAATTTTCACTAAAGCAGACAAAACGAAACACCGCTGTACCAAATAGAAAGAATGAAACTTCTGTTCCTGGTGAGCGAGGAGAAACTAATGAAATTTTTGTGGGTAAACTGTGTTCAGGAGCCAGAAGAGCAGCCTGGCTGGCGGTTTTCAGGACACATACCTGCCGAACTCCTCGGCAGTCTCGCGTGTGAGGTCTGGAATCAGAACAGGATGGGGTGTGGGGCTGGTGTGTGTGCATCCGGGCACACTGGTCATCAGGACTCACTCAGTGCAATGCATTTCACACTTTCGTCCAAAAAGGTGGAATTTACTCCAGTTGGGCTCATAGCACCTCCTCAAGGTTCCTTAGCACCTCCTCAAGGCTCTTAACACTCCCCCAAGATTTCTTAGCACCTGCTCAAGGCTCTTATTGGATGTGGAGTCTGGTGATACGCAGTACATTATTTTGTGAATATACACGCATTTGCAAGCAGCATATAAAAGGATGCAGTTGGTCACAAAGGCAGCATGAAAAACGCCTAGAAAAAGCACAGTGAGCGTTCAGGCTCGAGAAGGGGGCCAGCTTGGCTCGCGTTCTGAATGAGGACCCGAAGACCTCCAGGCGGATTGGAGGCTCCCTACTTCAGCCTGTCTGTGCGTGTGACACATAGATTTCCCGGGAATGCTGTGGGGGTGGGTGGGAGAAGATCCATGACGGAGTCATCCCCTTTTTCACTGGAAGTGCTCTGTGTGTTCCCGAAGGAAAATATCTGTGTTCAGAGCGTGGCATCCCAGCTCATCCCGCTCTGGCCCCACCTGCCCTGCCTGCCTCTCCCTCCCACTCTCCAGAGCCTTCTCCAAGCTCCCCTCCCTGGGACGAGCCCCCGCCCCATCTTATACGAGCCGCCACCGTTGTCCTCCGGAGGCTGGTGTGGCCACTTTGCCTCTGGAAAGCCTTCCGTGATCCACCCTCCTGGCAGGGGCAGGCCCTCCAGTCCGCTGGTCCCCTCCCCCCTCAGCCCGTCCCAAACTGCGTTCCCACCACTTACTTACCCGTGTCCCCCCCCTCCCCCTGCCAGGGGCCCGGAGCAAATCGGGGTGGACCCCAAGCCTCCTGCATCTTTGCCCCGCCTCCCAACTGTGACAACAGTGCCCCAGACGTTTTGGGAATTAGTTCTGGCACAAGTGAGCGAGTCCATCCCGTGATGGGGTCGCCATAACCCTGATTATTGCTGGTTCTGCAAAATCAGAGGCTCTGTGAACACAGAAGGCTGTGGTCACAAACACGAGGACTTTGTTTAGTAACGCTCGGCTGAGTCAGTGTGACATTGAAACCACTTTTTCTTGAGCACTTAAAGGTGGGTGGTAGGGGCGCCTGGGGGGCTCAGTCGGTTAAGCGTCCGATTTCAGCTTGGGTCATGATCTCGCAGTTTGCAGGTTCGAGCCCCACGTCGGGCTCTGGGCTGACAGCTCGCAGCCTGGAGCCTGGTTCGGATTCTGGGTCTCCCTCTCTCTCTGCCCCTCCCCCACTGTTCTCTGTCTCTGTCTATCAAAAATAAATAAGTCTAAAAAAAATTTTTAAACAATGAAGGTGGGTTCTAATTAGATTAGATCTTCTGAAAGAAGTAAAAATTGATTCACAGATTCAGTATGTGATGCTCACGGGAACAGCGTGTGGCAGCCTGTCCCCGCTCCCTGTGGCTGCCGTAACAAACGTGACAACCCACGGCAGCCTGCTGCAGGAACACCGTGGCAGCCTGCCCCCCACGGTCCCCGAAGGCCAGGAGTCCCGACTGAGGTTGCAGCAGGGCCACACCCCCTCTGGAGGCCCCCCCGGGGAGGCTGTCCCTGGCCTCGCCGCTTCTGGGGCTGCGGGTGATTCCTGGCGCTCTCCGCCTGTGACAGCAGAGGGGCTGGGGCTCTGCGTCCGTGTCCTCGTGGCCGTTCCGCTGTTTGTGTCTGTGCCCCGATTCCCCTCCTCCTCCAGGGACACCGGCCATCAGATTTAGGGCCTGTGCTACTCCACAATGACTTCATCCTAAGCCTCTGCAAAGACCACATGTGACCCCAAACAAGGTCACATTCGCGGGTCCCAGGTGGACGGGAACTCTGGGGGGACACTATTCCACCCAGTACACAGACCCCTCCTGACTTCTCCTGCCTCAAGGGATGGCATCAGCTATTGTCCAGGAACCTTGGTTTCCTTTTAGGGCAGAAGGGTTTTGAGGAAAAAATCCGGAAGGTCAGCGGTGCACGGAGCGCCGAATCTGAGGGGAGGGCACGTGCCGCTGGTTTTGCAGCTGTGTTCACCTTCACAGGTCCCGGGATGAGGACGCGACGTCCTGGGGCCTTTGCTACCACCTGGGGGGCCCCCGAAGGGATGCACTCAACAGGGCTCTCCCCGCAGCCCGCGTTCCCGCACGAGTTTCCGATCAAGGGTGGTGGACGTGTGAGACCAGGAGGGTCCTTGGCTCTGTCCCCACTCCGGTCGCCTGCCTCTAGCGAGCAGCTCTGTGGCTTCTCTGTCCTCTAGTGGCCAGGTTTCTGCCTGATGGCACCGTGCACTCGGGGACAGGACTTACTGTCCTGGCCGCTGGACTTCCTGCCCAGATCCCCGTGTCTCTTCTCGAGAGACCCCCAGGCCAGCTGCAGCAGCCCTCAGCCCACCGTGGAATGTGTGCTCTTTCCCACGGCAGGAGCTAACCCTCCTCACCCCCGTCTGCCCTCGGAAAGCACCAGTGTCCCTCGTGTGTCCAGCATCGGTGCCGTCTGGTGGTCCAGGCTTGTTTAGGTGGTTTCTGCGTTTCCGCGAGGAGGCAGAGCCAGGGGCCGGGAGACCCCCCGCGGGGGTGCCCAGAGGCAGGTGCCCTGGGACCCTCGCCGCCAGGCTCCATCCCGGTTTCCCAGCTCAGAAGAGACAAGTGACGTGACTATGAGGGTCTCAGGGATGCTCACCCGCCCCAGTTTAAGGCACTGATGTGGTCTGCACGGCCCCGCTGGATCGATGGGCACCCCACCCCCTTCACAATATGCCAACGGCCAGGGAGGCCCAGCCTCGAGCTGGGCTCCTGAGTCTGCTGGGCTCCTCCTCCTCTGAGGGGACAAGGGTCCCGAAGCCCAGGGCCCGTCCTCTGGGAGCAGCTGTGGGTGAACATGGTGGGGGGAGGGGCACATGAGGCAGAGGGTCCAGAAAGTTCCAGGAGGCCAGTGACCACTTTGGCAGCCCTCACTGGTGCCGAGAGCCGCTGCTCGGCTGTGTTCTTTGTTCAGTCTGGTCCTGACCGTGGAGGGATCCGAGGCCCCGTGGGTGTCTGGGACCCTTCCGTAACTTTCTCCTGAAGCAGATTCCACCCAACATCTGCTGTCCACCTGACTCAGGTGGCGTCGAGGCCTCAGGGGCCACTCCCGGCCTCAGTCTCCCTGCATCTCCCCATCTGACCGCCCTTCCGTTTTCATAGGCGATCTGCTCTGCAGGCAACCCCCGTGTCTGCCGGGTCCCTTTCTGAGCACCGCACCCCACGCTTGCCTCCAGGAAAGTCTCCCCCTGCTCCCCGGGGGCGCCCCTAACCCCCTCACCCCCCGGGATGATGACATCCACGCGACCTAGGCCTGTCCTGTCATCGACGGTCGGGGTAGGCCAGGGTCTTCCTTGGGTTTTCCACACAGAGGGTGAGCGAGAGAGAAGGAATTTCTTTCTGATGAAAGGAAGTGAGAGATTGAACTCGGAAGAGCCACACAGAGGGGCGAGGGCGGTTGGGGGAGGAGTGAGCCCAGCCGGGTGCGGGCCGAGTCCGGCAGGAACAACCCGGCAGCCCATCCCCCCGGCCTGAGGCCATCTCCCCGCAGTGCAAGCCGGGAACCCTCCCTCACCCCTCGGCTACCCCGCCTGCTGTCCTACTGCAAGGCTGTGACTGCTCACGGGGAGGTCGCGGGGTACCCCGCCTGGGGACGTGAGCATCTCACCGGGGGTCGTGGGGACACAGCTTACTTCGCAGTGTCCCTTCCTCGTGGGGTCCGCCTGCAGGGCAGCCAAGAGGCCCCACACGAGCTCCTCCACAGTCTGCACAGTGTGCACGGGCGAACATGGGGAGTCTACGCAGCAGACAAGAAGAGTCTGGAAGGTCAGACCCCTGCCCCCGGGGTCTGCCTCGCCCTGCCGGCCACCATGCCTCTGCGACCCGCTCGCACGTTACCCAGCAGCTTCCGGCTCAGGGGCCACTCCGCACTGGGAGGGCTGGGCAGGTGGGGGCCGCACTCCAGCCCAGTGTGACCGCTGTGTCCCGGGAGCACACTTCTCTCCTACTTCTCCCTTCCTTCCGGGAGATTCTCATGACTTCCTGCGTCCCCTGCTGCTGGCTGCTTCTAACCTCGAGTCAAAGGGAGATGGGACCCAGTTTTGAAATGGACTAAGAACCTTCACCTCCAACTGCGGGGCGTTTCTAGCTCCCTAGAGATTTCCTGGGGTCAAAGAGCCCAGCGTCCCGCAGGCTCCTTTAGTTAAATTCCCCTTCAGCTGCTCGTCTCCTGGTCCTTCGCTCGCAGAGACTCTTGGGTCTTTGTGTCCATTGGCATTGTCAGCTCCTATAGTGGCCAGTTTAGAGTATGAGGCACCCCCCCCCCAAGCCCCAAACCCAACACCCTGTTTGGCTTGGGGTCCCTAGTGGGACTGCCTTCTTTCCCCTCCATGACCCCTGGGTTTCCCCCGGTGCCCTGGTGCGGTCTAGCTTCTTCGATTGTACTTTGCGAAGGAATAAGGAAAGGTACACATATCCCATTTCCCCGGAGGTGGAAACCCAAGGATTCTTTTAAGGGACTACCTCCTATCTCCTGGAGACGTCTCTGGACTTTGGGGCTTTGGCTCTTGTCCCCCAGAATACCGCGTCTCTGTCTTCCCTCCGTGTCCCTTACACAAGCGTGCACCTGATACAAACTCTACACACATAGGATTCCTGTCGCCTTTGCAAGACTCCCGTTAGCCCACTATTATTTCAGTTTAATTGGCCCGCATTTTGCCTTGACGAGCATACTGCCCGGATCGTGCGTGTTTTCCAGACAGCGGACCCGGGGCTGCAGAGGTTCACATGCTCAAATGAAATCATCGTTCCTTAACGTTATGTGCTGCGCACGTCTCTGGGACGTTCACCCTCTCGTCTGAGTTGTTGCTCAAGATGAAAGGGGGTATGAGATCTAATCTCTGGCTTTCGGGTGATGGTAGCCACATGGCTTGGTCTCGTTAGAGCGCGTCTCCATATGTGCGGGAGAGGCCCTTTCCTTTGTTTGCCAAATACTATAAAGTAGAAAGCTGAGATAGAAGACCAGGGCAATCTGGATGTGCTTACAGTCTTACGTGACTCCTTCAAATCTCTTCTGGAATAAGGCTGGGAGTAAATAAATGTGCTTATGCCTGAAACCAAGCAATGAGCAACATACACAGTCCAGCCTCCGGGCTAACTGCTGGAACTTTCTTCTCCCCCTTTTTTCTGAACCATTCAGATGGAACAGTAGGATTCTGTTAGGTGTTCAGAGGCCACTGCGAGTGCCAACACCATAAGGAATCATATGGGGGCACTGAGAGCAGTCACTTCCTTCCTTGACACACAAAAAGTTAACCCTTGGCCTTTTTTGTACCGTTTTCACCTCAGAGTCCTTAAAAGATACGCTAATTATCTTTTGTTTTCGTGTTTCGGTAAATGCACAGTGTAACTGTGATAAAGCATTCCCAAGGACAGGGAAGAGGCTGTGTGGTATTTTCCCAAGAAATTGGAGCAAATACACCAGTTAGGTCATGTAATTTAATCATCATTTGCACATGCTCTACTTTGTCAGGGTTGCTATATTTCTTTTTTTAATTTTTTTTTTCAACGTTTATTTATTTTTGGGACAGAGAGAGACAGAGCATGAACGGGGGAGGGGCAGAGAGAGAGGGAGACACAGAATCGGAAACAGGCTCCAGGCTCCGAGCCGTCAGCCCAGAGCCCGACGCGGGACTCGAACTCACGGACCGTGAGATCGTGACCTGGCCGAAGTCGGACGCTTAACCGACTGCGCCACCCAGGCGCCCCAGGGTTGCTATATTTCTATATTTCTATTTACACCCACGTCGGTGGCCCCAGCGATGTGGTCAGCGTGCTGAATGCAGAGGGGCAGGGGCTGAGCCATTGCAGTCCCCGGCAAGGGAATCCTTGGTTTTCCAAAAGCCGTGTCACCTTCTCTTTGTTTCTTTCCTTTTCTGCCACTTGGGAGTGTTGTTTGTTCATTCGTTTCTGGAACCCTTGGATTATTCTCCTGACGTTTAATCTATTCCTGGAAGCTCCAAAAGTTGCTTCGTTGAAAGGAAAAATGAGAACAAAGTTCCCTTCTTGGAGATCTGGCACTTTGCTCTAGTCTGAGGCGACGCACGGGGCGATGCCTGTCTGGTGGGTGCACGCTTGGATGAGGGACATGAATGGAATGAGGCTTTGTGGGGCGTATGTCTGCCCTTTAACTTTGGCTTGGTTTGGGGGGGTTCTCTTGTTGAAAGGAGAAGGTCTTTCTTCCTACTCGTCATTTCCCTAGGCTGGGAGGCACGTTTACTCTCGGGACATATCTTTACGGCTTCTTCACTGCAGATTCCTCCTTAAACGGTCTGCCCGTGACCGGAAAGAGGGACTCACGAGGAAGGGTTCTGCCCACGCGGTTGAGCCCACCGGCATCCAGCTCCGCGAGGGGGACCCCACCGCTCCCCCGGGACCGTCACTACCCTCTGCCCTCCCGTGCCTCAGACCCCGCAAGTAAATCAGCTCAGCAGTGTCGTGGATGAGTTTTCTCTTCAGACACGTCCGCCGAACAATCCACGGACAGGGCAGGGCTGAAGTTGACCTCTAGCGGCCACGGGGCAAGGCTGAAGTTGACTTCTAGCGGCCACGGTTTCAAGTTGTCATCAATCAAAATATCAAACCCAAAGAGCTCCAAGCAGTTGACCGTAAAGGGGACCGAGGGAGCGATGGCGAGCCCCGTGAGAATAGCCATGTGGTGGATTTTCTGCCACAGAAGCAGGCCGTCCACGTCCCAGCTGCGAAGGTAAGAGAAGGACCGGCTGAGGGTCTACTTGTTGCCGCGACCGATCACTTCTTTGATTTTCTCATACGAGGCCCCGGACTTGTTGATGCTGAGGTTGGTCAAGGGGGCATAACTGTTCTGCAGATTACTCAGGTCGAACTTCTCCGTGGCAAAGCGCGCCAACCCTTCCCGATAAACGTAAATGGTCAAAGGCTTAAAGCCCGTGATACAGACGCAGATGCGGAGGTCAGGTTTACCTCTGCCCACGCGGAAAGGGTGGCAGGTATATTTCCGTTCTATGTATGTATCATCAAAGACTAAGTCTTTAACGTCACTGGAAATGATGATCCCCGTCCCGCGAGACGGCTCCACAGCCTTGCAGATCCAGGAGCTGTGCTTTGCGGCTGTCACGTGCTTCTCCCGCGAGTATTCAGCCATGAACTTGTCGTCGTCGGGCATGACGAACGTCAGCGGGATGAACTCGTGCAGGGGGCCGCCGGACGTCCTCTTCCATGCGCGTCAGGTGCCTGGCCCGGTGGTCCTTCCAGGCCGCCTGGTGGTGCCCGGGTGGTGGCCCAGCCGTTGCCCCGGCTTCACACTGACGCGCTCAGTCATCCTGCAGGAGGAAGTCCCACGATACAGGTTCCAGTCGTCGCGGTTCTACCCTCCTTCGTCAAATTTGTCCCACCCTCGCTCCAGCAGGACGCTCTGCACCACTTCCGCCGTTCTGTCATCCACAGGGAACACCGGTGGCTTCGGGATGGCCCCCGAAGGTCTGCCTTCTGCCATCAAATAAGGTTTTCTTTTCTAAACACCGGTGATCAGAAAAGCGTTAGAGGGTGGGCAGGGAGGTCATATCCTAGAGGAGCTTTTACGTAAAGGAGCCCGCATCCTACGGTCAGCTGTCCTGTCTGCCTTCCCTGACATCGTTCACCAGATAACCTGCCCCCTGCACCGGTCCGCCCATCTCTGCTGCCCCTGCAGAAGCTGACGGGCCCCTCCCTGTGCGTTCTGTCGCTCCAGAGTTACCTGCCTACTGCCTCCTCTTAGCGACATGTTAAAACGTTGGCAGTCACAACGGTGACCTGAGGGTCACTCTGCCGTAGGCCTGTACCTTCAGTGAATCCTGTTGACCTGAAACATGGGCATTCTTCAGAAAAAGCAAATGTCAGGTTCTCTCCAGTTAGATGAATCCGAACATGCCAAAGAAAGGTGATGCGTGGGTGTTACGGGATTAGCAAGGGTCTCATCAGCCCGAGAAGCTTCGGGAACTTAGGCCAGACCCCTGTGGTGGCCACCAGCACCTGCCTCATATGCCCAGGGGTCAGAGGCCGTGTTCCTTCAAGTTCATGGTAACTTGCAAGGAAAACAGATAGGAAAAATTTGAGTTTTTAGAAATTCATTCTGCAAAAACAATGATTACGTGAAGATTGCGCCTCCCATTTTGCAAGACGCCCAGAAGGTGCATATTCGACATTTTCCTGAAATTTCAAAGACAGAGAATCAGATTGCTTTGGAGAAAATCAAAGCTGATGATGAGGCATGACGTTATATTATGATCTAGGGTGGGGAGGGGGAGTAAAAAAGCCAAAGCCTCTTGGGGGGGATGTCGCTATTCCAAAATCCTAAAACAAGGTGCTCATCATAACTGCCACATTCAGGCAATTCTGACTTATTTCTTTGATGATGTTAGCATTGTTCGTGTATAACTTACCCTGTAGCGTGACAAAACTTATTTGGTGGAAATCCTGTGGCATTTGAGAGGCTCTGATTGATGCCCAAGGAGTAACTCTGACAGGTGAAGCCAGGCTGGCCAGAGGGAAAGTGGGCGGGAAGGAGGGAGGAGGTCGAACTTGTCACCCACCTGCTTCTCCAGAGTTGAAATTGGGAAGAGTCGGGAAGCGGCGAAGGAGTCTCCTTGTTTTCTGAGGCCAGCTGCTGGGTATGGTAGGCTCTGATCTGAGGCTGCTGAGGGCTGGGACAGTGGCTCCGAAAGAGGGTCCAGAAGCGCTGTGAACACAGGCCGTGTCAACACATGACCTCGCGTTTGTCGGTGTTGTTACTGCTTTGGCGAGGAGGGGCCCCCGGGAGCTACAGCCCCAGCGCGGCTGTTGAGAAATTCAATCTTTGCAATTTACAGCACTGTTTTCAAGCTATGTTCAATGATATTAACATGTTATAGTAGTGTGTGTGTGTGTGTGTGTGTAAGGGGGAAGATCAAAAATAATTATGGAAGCTGGATCAAACACAGTTAAAAACGTTCCTTCTCTTGGGGCACCTGGGTGGCTCAGTTAGTTGAGTGTCTGACCCTTGACTCAGCTCAGGTCATGATCCCAGGTCGTGGGATCGAGCCCCGTGCTGGTCTCTGTGTGGAGCGTGGAGCCTGCTTAAGATTCTCTCTTGGGGCCCCTGGGTGACTCAGTCAGTTAAGCATCCGACTTCGGCTCAGGTCGTGATCTCAGAGTTCATGAGATCGTGCCTTATGCCGTCAGCACAGAACCCACTTGGACTCCCTCTCTCCCCCCTACCCTGCTTGTGCCTGTGCTCTCCCCCTCTCCCTCTCTCTCAAAATAAATTAAAAAAAAAGTTTAGTCTCTTCCTAGCTCCAAGACACATGCCATCTTTCCCAAACTTAGTTGATCATGGAACCCTCCTAAAATTCGTGTCACATTAGTTACCATTTCACAAAAGCAGCGTGGGAAATATTGAGTCAGGCAAACCTGATGGGATATTGTCCCATTCCTGGCAACCTCCACCTTCCCAGCCTGGGAAATAAACCTCTCAGGAAAGGACAGTGTGGCCTTCTGGCGGGCGCCTGGCTCCGTCGGGAACCAGCACGCGGTGGCTCGGGCCCAGCTTTCTCCGGCTCCACAGGTCAGCGGACGAGAACAGACCCAGGAAATGCCATCTTGAGGCCGGCCGGCAAACCTGGGCTTCCTGGAACCAAGAAAGCCGATCAATCATCCTCTGGAGACGTGAAGCGTATGGTCTGATGAGACTCTGGCTGTTCACTGGGACGCTTGTGCAACACCCACTGGGCCCGTGTCAGCTGAGCGTCCACTTGCCTGTGAAAATTCGTTGAGAAACCAAATGCGTAATTAAGAGTTTTTTCTGCTCAATACAAGGTCTGGAGCCACTGAAGTGTCTTTCGTCTAGCCTCTTTCAGACGGACGGACAGACGCTGCGGACAGCACACGGTTCCGTCTGACGAAGAAACGCACGTGGGAGGGGGCAGGCGTCGTGATTAAAAACTGGTTGGGGACAAATTCGGAAGCCCTCCGTAGGACGGGGGAGACGACGCGGGCGGTGAGGACCGGGTTGGGGGAGCCTGCAGAGGCCCCTTCCCGTGCCCAGGCACGCCGTCCCACGGGGGGGGGGGGGCGTCATGGGGCACATCCCCAGTCGGCTCTTGCCTCCCACGCCTGTAGAGGACGAAGGGCTCATCTTAAGGTGAGTGCGGCCGTTCCCGTAAGTGTAGGTGTGGGCCGAAGGCCACCTGCTGGAGGGGACCAGGATACAACCTCTGTGTGTGCTCATGGGCGCTGGAGCCACATGCCCCCCCCCCCCCTTTCTGGAGCAGGGTGGCCCAGCCATCGGTCACACCATTCTCTCATGTCAGAGGTGGTTTCCTTGCGGCTGAGAGTGAAGCTGTCCGCAGAGATTTTCATAATAGCCTAGTTTCTCCCTTGGTCTGAGCCTCATCTCTAGGAGGGAGGACGGTGAGGAGGTCACGCTGCTCATGGCCACGGCAGGATGAGCCACAGGTGGGCTCCAGCTCCAGGTGTGGCCATGTGGTCCGTGGACATGGGAAGAGAACCCGTGAAATGCACATGTGGTTCCCCTCTGTATGGTGTCCAGAGGTTGACCTCCTGCTGATGAAGGAGGAGGTGAGGGGGGAACAGAGAGGGGAGGTGGAGGGAGAGGTGAGGGAGGAGGGGAGGGAGGAGGGGAGGGAGGAGGGGAGGGAGGAGGGGAAGGGAGGAGGGGAAGGGAGAGGGGAGGGGAGAGGAGAGGGAGGAAGGAGGGAGGAGGGGAAGGGAGAGGGGAGGGAGGAGGGGAGGGAGGAGGGGGAGGGAGGAGGGGAGGGAAGAGAGGAGGGAGGAGACATGAGGGAAGAGGTGAAGGAGGAGGTGAGGGAGGAGGGGAGGGGAAGGGAGGAGGGGAGGGGAGGAAGGAGGGGAAGGGAGGAGGGGAGGGAGGAGGGGAAGGGAGGAGGGGAGGGAGGTGGGGAAGTAGGAGGGGAGGGGAGGAGGGGAGGGAGGTGGGGAAGTAGGAGGGGAGGGGAGGAGGGGAAGAGAGGAGGGGAGGGAAGAAGGGAAGGGAGGAGGGGAGGGAGAAGGGAAGGGAGGAGACATGAGGGAGAGGTGAAGGAGGAGGTGAGGGAGGAGGGGAAGGAGGAGGGGAAGAGAGAAGGGGAGAGAGGAGGGAAGGGAGGAGGGGAGGGAAGAGAGAAGGGAGGAGACATGAGGGAAGAGGTGAAGGAGGAGGTGAGGGAGGAGGGGAGGGGAAGGGAGAGGGGAGGGGGGAGGGGAGGAAATAGGGGAGGGAGGAGGGGAGAGAGGAGGGGAAGGGAGGAGGGGAAGGGAGGAAGGGAAGGGGAGAGGGGAGGGAGGAGGGGAGGAAGGAGGGGGAGGGAGGAGGGGAGGGAAGAGAGAAGGGAGGAGACATGAGGGAAGAGGTGAAGGAGGAGGTGAGGGAGGAGGGGAGGGGAAGGGAGAGGGGAGGGGGGAGGGGAGGAAAGAGGGGAGGGAGGAGGGGAGAGAGGAGGGGAAGGGAGGAGGGGAGGGAGGAGGGGAAGGGAGGAAGGGAAGGGAGAGGGGAGGGGGGAGGGGAAGAAGGAGGGGGAGGGAGGAGGGGAGAGAGGAGGGGAAGGGAGGAGGGGAGGGAGGAGGGGAAGGGAGGAAGGGAAGGGAGAGGGGAGGGAGGAGGGGAGGGGAAGGGAGAGGGGAGGGGGGAGGGGAGGAAGGAGGGGGAGGGAGGAGGGGAGAGAGGAGGGGAAGGGAGGAGGGGAGGGAGGAGGGGAAGGGAGGAAGGGAAGGGAGAGGGGAGGGAGGAGGGGAGGGGAAGGGAGAGGGGAGGGGGGAGGGGAGGAAGGAGGGGGAGGGAGGAGGGGAGAGAGGAGGGGAAGGGAGGAGGGGAAGGAGGAGGGGAAGGGAGGAAGGGAAGGGAGAGGGGAGGGAGGAGGGGAGGGGAAGGGAGAGGGGAGGGGGGAGGGGAGGAAGGAGGGGGAGGGAGGAGGGGAGGGAAGAGAGAAGGGAGGAGACATGAGGGAAGAGGTGAAGGAGGAGGTGAGGGAGGAGGGGAGGGGAAGGGAGAGGGGAGGGGGGAGGGGAGGAAGGAGGGGGAGGGAGGAGGGGAGGGAACATCAAAGTCCCGCAGAGGGTTAGCGGTGCCCCCTCCACGCGGTGATCTGTGTAAACTGGGTGGTGGGTCCCAGGTGTCACTGTTCCTTCAGAGATTTTTTGAAGGATCGCATATTCTGTGACCTTGTTAAGAGGAGGCTCGGATGGTCCGAGAGGGCTCAGGGCCCGGGGGGTTCTGGATGGAGGTGCAGAGACCCTGCAGAGGAGAGGGGGAGCGAGGGCCCCTGGAGGGGGGGGCTGCGCGTCCCTCGGGGGTCAGACTGTTTACTGCCGAGGCAGCCTCGCCTGCGTCCCTGTGGTAAGGAGACGATGCGGGTTATTTGACCACAGTCCGCGCGCTCCCGCTGCTGTCCTGGCCGCGAACACAGGGCGGGCTCACACCGCGAGCCGAGCCGGGACGACGCCCACTGTGCGCGGGGTCCCCCACCTGCGCGCTGCACCGGGAGCGGATCTGCTGGGGCTGCAGGCGACCCCGTCCGCTCCAGTCGGTGGTGTGGGCTCTGCGTGTCTGCGCTCCTAGTCTGCCACGGTGGCTGTCCCTGTCCCCGCCCCCGGGGTCCCTGCTGCCTGCCCTTCCCGGGTGCTGCGGGCCAGCACGACTGTGGACATGGCCATTCGCCCGCCTCCCCCAGCGACATAGGAGTTTTTGAGGTCAGGGCTGTCTTTTTAATCCCTGTTCCTGCATTGGGTGCCCTGTATGTTTGTGGAACAAATGAATGAACCAGCAGCCCAGTGTGGGGTCGGGACAGGGGAGGAGCAGGGGGGGTATAGTTTTTCCTGTAATGAGGGGAATACAGATTTCATACATTTTCTGTCCATGTCAGCCGTGATTCCTACTCCGTTGCTCATTTCCGCCCCAAATTTCCTCTCTCTTTTTATAAACTCCCATTTATCTGGGTCAGGATCCAAGAGATTTATGGCTAACTTCAGCTTCTCAGTCTTGAGCCCAAACTTTAGTGGCAAATTCTATTCACAATTAAAATAGACATCACCATACCTGACCTTTTACCAGATACACACTAGGCCTTTCTACCTTTACTACGAGTGCTTAAATCAGCAACTGATTGGTTTAAATCATATAATACATGTAATACACTATATGTTTATTTGGGCGTTTGCACTCGGAACTGTGACACGTAAGCGGTCCTCGTGGGAACTGAAATGATCGCAATTATAATGAAATTAATGAAAGACGCAAATAACTTCTATGATCAGAGCAGCCCGCACAGGCAGCGAGCCCTGGCTATTTCCCGAAGGCATCACTTTATATTCATTGACGCTCATAATACATAATTGCGATATTAAGAGGGACTCACCGTACTAACACTTAAGAGGCAAGCAAAGTATCGTGTAATGTGATAAAAATATCATACGCAAATACACGTGCACATTATAACATGAAGCTATGACATGAAATTGTTAATTATTTAAGGGCACTTGCCATTCAGCCAGGGCAGGAGCCGAGACACCGGTCAACTTAACCCTGGCAGTTCTGAACTGAGCAATAGCCCGGGCGAAGAGCTCTCAGGGTCCCCGGGCTTTATTCTGAAAAGAAGGCGGTAAACATTCTCGCTGAACTTGAAAACACTTTATTGGGAACCATGGTTCTCAGCGTCCCTGGGCAGTCACACTGATTGGCCCGGGAACGTATCAAGGTAGCAGTAATTACTAATAACGTGCGAACTCCACAAGGTCACTGCAGGGAAATTATGACATATATGTGTATATTGACAGAGTCGCCATCTCCCGTGTGCATTTCCGCGTGCCCTGTCGCGTGGGTGGCTACGCTTTTCAGGTGTGGCCCCGGGAGGGGCTCTGTGAGGCGGGCACGTCCTTGACAGGGGGACGGCCACAGACCTACAGACACTGCAGGTGAGTGAGGCTGCCCTCTCGGGCCCTCCAAGAGGAAGGTCGGCCTCCACATAAAAACTTCCAGAAGGAAATTAGAGCACGCGGGGCTACTCCCAAGCTGTTATCCGAAGGGAGAGGGGCACCCGCCCAGAAGGTGAAGGCCACGTGCTTGTATCTCTGTTAGGAGAGCACGAGTCCGTTACCGTGAACGTGGCTGGAATGCTCGTAGGGGCAGAGCGAGCTCGTGTGTGCATGGAAAACACCAACACGCATCAAAACATCATCACCGTTGAACCACCGCGTGTGGCGCGGGAACGAGCGAAGGCGGGGCCGACCTGGTCACGTGCAACCAGGGACACACGTCGCAGAGCGCGCCCAGGTCTCGCGTCCTCCTCGGCGGAAACCCGGCCGATGTAATCAGGGCAGAGGCCGCGTCTGAGAAGCAGCAGCAACCTGAACTTCAGAAGCCGACTTCAAGCGTGTGATTAGGTCATTGTTATAATTACGGGGTTTTATGATCTCTTGGAGTCTGGTTCAGCCCTGGCCACGCTCTCTCCTGGCTTGTGGAGGGAAAGGGCTTCTTTTCCCACACCTTGATGACATTCCTGGGCACACAGGGCCCGCTGGGAGGGAAGCGGGCCAAACACAACTGTTGCCCCCACTGGGGGAACAATGAACCCTCAGAAGGGCCCCTGGGATCCCTGCTTCTCCCAGAAGACTCATTCCGGAGCCGGAATTTGTGGGAGGGGACGGCTCCCAGCCTCTGCAGCCCCTCAGACTGCTGAGTCTCACGTTGGTCCTTCCAAAACGGGACCTTGAAAAAGAATCAGGAGGGAGTCCATTGTGTCTATGCACACTGCGTTTGGAGCTCATTCACCGTGTGAGGGACAAACCACCCCCAGCTACCTTCCGTTGGAACCAGACCCGGCTGTAGTATGAAACCATGTGATTGAATGCCATGAATTTCTGTCGTCTTTGAACTGAGAGAGGAAATATTTGGGGGTCGAGGAGAGGGACCCTTCTTGGGTGACCCTGAAATCAGACGCTGCAAAAGCAAACACAGATCCCACCGAGGCAGAGAACCAGCTTCTGTCTACGTCCTTTGGTCTCGGCTTTTGGAACCTCAACGATTAATCTCGAAAGCCTCTGCCCCGCCTTCGTTTGGAATTACTGGAGATTTACCACGAGCAGCCTGTGTGCTCATGTGTCCTGGGTGAAACCCTGGGTTTCATCAACTTTTTTTACTATCCACACGGCCTTGCCTCTGGCCATACTCGGAACAGTAAAAACACACCGCCCTGTCGTGGATCAAAGAGTCGCGCACACGACAGAAACTTCACACTGCTTCGCGCAGCGATTTTCAGATTTAGAGGCGAGTTGTTCAGACATGCAAGGCACTCCGTTTTTATCAACTAGGACCGAACGGCGCTGTAGACTCCTGTGTGATTCTACGTGGGCGAAGCCACTTGGTGGCTGACCGTCCCCTTCAACCACCCCCCCCCCTTTTTTTTTTTAAATAAGTTGTTATTAACTTAAAATCAGAACAGTTTTTAATTATTCTAAATCAGTGCCCGGGCACAACTTTTTTTTAAAATTTTTTTCAACGTTTATTCATTTTTGGGACAGAGAGAGACAGAGCATGAACAGGGGAGGGGCAGAGAGAGAGGGAGACACAGAATCTCGGAAACAGGCTCCAGGCTCCGAGCCATCAGCCCAGAGCCCGACGCGGGGCTCGAACTCACGGACCGCGAGATCGTGACCTGGCTGAAGTCGGACGCTTAACCGACTGCGCCACCCAGGCGCCCCAGGGCACAACTTTTTATACTGGTGATAGGTTTTGTTTTATCATTAAAGCCTTCAGTTCCCCGGGGGTGAGGCCACACCCGATTCCGCCCGAGGCTTGCATCCAGTGGACCGGAACTGACTTGACGTGAAAATGTCCAGTGTCCCGGGACCGGGGAGCTACATTTGCCGCTTTGCAAACTGCAGTGGGTTTTTTTTTTTCCCCACCGGAAAGCCTTTGAGATATCACATCTACGTCTGAAGGCCACACTTCTTAGCATGGCATTCAAGGCCTTCGTATGAGTCTTCAGCCGCTGTTCAGCCCAACGCCACTCCCCGCCCGGACTTCCCAGCCCCGCCTGGCAGGGTCAGGAGCCGGGTGTCCGACACAAGCCCTAGCTGTGGCCTCAGGGCATCCCGACTTGGTGGCCCTGAGCCCCGCCTTCTCTCCTCGCCTGCCCTCCCTTTCTCCCCTCCTCTGGGGCCCACACCCTCCACACCTACCTTGGGGAAAACTGCTCCCTCTGCATCCAGCCATCTGTGTGCCAGGAGATCCGTGCTCTGCCCCAAAGCCTTAGCGTCCGTCCATCAGGTCTCGGAGAGCACGGGCTGCTCGGTGTGTTCCGGGGAGGAGCGCCCCCACGCACTATGGGTGCCGTTGAGCTCTCCCTCTGCCCACGTGTCACAGGATGTGCTCCGGCCTCGCGCACGAAAGCGTGTCGTCAAGCGATACAACCCAGGTGGGCGGGATGCTCGTCCTCCTAAGAGCACCAGGTCTGGGCGCGGTGGCCCCGCTGGTCAGAGCACACACGGCCCCCTGTGCCGTCGGGGAGGAGTGCGTCCCGGGACAGAGGCACGCGCTGGGGCCCCCTCCGGCTCCCGGGGTGACTTCCGTACGCTCGTCCCCGAGCCCGGCCCTGCTTCCAAGTGGGTGTGTGGTCAGCCTTCGGCAGCCGCAGAGCCCAGTCGACGGGGCAGAACTGAAAGCTTCCTTGCTGGTCCCTCCGTGATGCAAGCCTGCTCTCCTCACAAAGCGGGGCACACATCACCGCAGGGCCTGAGGGGCCAGGCCCCATCCGGATACGGACCTGGGGCTCCTGTGCACGTCCCCCCCCTCCTCCGGAGGACTGTCTTCTTTCTGCGGGGACCACACTCAGCTCAGAGCCCAGTGGCCCCATCAGCCACACACCTGAGGACACAGAGAGGCCCAGGGCAGCTGACAGACGGACGAGAAGAGGCAGGCGGGCTCCCCTGGGGGCTGTCCTGGGACCTTCTTGTACTTCACCCAGGTGGGACCTCAAAATAGACCATTTCCACATAAGAACAGTTGAGTTTCCAAAATGAATCGTTATTGTTTATATATATATATATATATATATATATATATATATATATATGGAGGTTTATTCATTGTGAGAGAGAAACAGAGACAGAGCAGGGGAGGGGCAGAGAGAGAGAGGGAGACACAGAATCCGAAGGAGGCTCCAGGCTCTGAGCTGTCAGCACAGAGCCCAACGCGGGGCTCGAACTCACGAACCGTGAGATCATGACCTGAGCTGAAGTCGACGCCCAACCGACTGAGCCCCCCCGGCGCCCCTGAATCTTTATCGTTTCTGTAAGTCAGGTTTACACCGGAGACCTCAGTTGGCCCTGTCCTTCCCTGGCTGTGTGCTGCCTCCACACCCTCGTTCTGTCCCCCCGGCCCGAGCACCACACCTGTGGACTTTGGGACACACCCCGGGCAGAATCCGCCCTGCATTTGTATATGAGGTGCCTCCCCATAGGATCTTTGAACTCAGCTCACTCAGGCTTCAGCATCTTATTACTCTGTTGATGAATGTTTAATGTTTGCACGCCAACTATTTAATTACAGACACTGTTATACCCTTTCAGGACCAATAAATTGCCTCACATGATATATAAAACTGCACAGCACAACAGAGCCCTGGCTAAGCTGTCCCAGGGGAAGGGAAACACTGCGGATTTCCTAATTAGCAAACCACGAACAAAAGCAATTCATCGTACGTGGCCCAGAAGGCATTTTTCTTTCTGGGTTTGATGTGTTCATTCGTTGTTAATTATTTATCGTTACCCTGCAGCCGTACGTGCTGGGAAGTGGTGTAGAAACCAAGAGTCATTGAGTCTTTCCCCCGACCGTCTTCCCGAGCACCAGATTAAGGTGGGTTTGGAGATGATTTTGAGTCAGGGGCAGAGACAGGGCTGGCCATCCAGACACAAGGAAGGATATCTGGGCCAGAAGCGTCTACGAATCCTGAATTTGTTGAATAGTGTACAATTTTCCCCTTCGATTAGAGACGTTTGGGTGAGTTTCCCGGCTGTCTGCTCTCTGGGACGTTGGCACACAGCCACCTCTCACAAAAGAGACTCTAAGGGCACATGAGCAGAAGAAGGTGGGGTGCACACTCACCAGGTGAAACGTGTTGGCTTCGTCCAAAGTGAGCGCCGAGAGCGAGCGCATTTCCCCGAACTGCTTCGTCACAGGTTCTTCTCCAGATTTCTCAGTGGGCTCAGTTCTCCCTTGACTTGTGCCCATGGGATCCTGTCCTCCTCAGACACGGAAAGGCTTAAGGAAGCCTGGGGGCCTCCCAGGAGCTGACCACACGGACTTTGGATCTTGTGGCTAGAGAACTGGCCGGGAGGCAAACGGGCCACCTCTGCGTTGCTCAGGGACCGCTAACACCGCTGCCCCAGGCTGACGCTAATGCCCTCGGGGACCCGCTGGTCACAGCCCTGAGGCCTCCCTGGTCACAGCTCTGGGGTCTCCCCATGCTGGAGCCGACACCCTTGGGGCTCGCTGATCACAGCCCCGGGCCTCCCTGGTCACAGCTCTGGGGTCTCCCCATGCTGGAGCCGACACCCTTGGGGCTCGCTGATCACAGCCCCGGGCCTCCCTGGTCACAGCTCTGGGGTCTCCCCATGCTGGAGCCGACACCCTTGGGGCTCGCTGATCACAGCCCCGGGCCTCCCTGGTCACAGCTCTGGGGTCTCCCCATGCTGGAGCCGACACCCTTGGGGCTCGCTGATCACAGCCCCGGGCCTCCCTGGTCACAGCTCTGGGGTCTCCCCATGCTGGAGCCGACACCCTTGGGGCTCGCTGATCACAGCCCCGGGCCTCCCTGGTCACAGCTCTGGGGTCTCCCCATGCTGGAGCCGACACCCTTGGGGCTCGCTGATCACAGCCCCGGGCCTCCCTGGTCACAGCTCTGGGGTCTCCCCATGCTGGAGCCAACACCCTTGGGGCTCGCTGATCACAGCCCCGGGGACTCCCTGGTCACAGCCCCGGGGCCTCCCTGGTCACAGCTCCGGGGCCTCCCCATGCGGGAGCCAACACCCTTGGGGCTCGCTGATCACAGCCCCGGGGACTCCCTGGTCACAGCCCCGGGGCCTCCCTGGTCACAGCTCCGGGGTCTCCCCATGCTGGAGCCAACACCCTTGGGGCTCGCTGATCACAGCTGCGGGGCCTCCCCGGTGTGCGCTGTTCATGACAGTCTCGCCTCACCTTCAAGGGTGAGCGGTCCTCACACTGGGACACACTTACCTGCTCTGACAGGATCCAGAGGACGTTAGGTTCATTATGATGTTTAAATCTAGAACTTTGGTGGAGTCCAAGGAAACAGGGAGCCAGTAAGTGGAATTTTCACTTTTTTTTTTATGCCTCAATCCCACCTCCCCCAAGTGAGCATCACACTCACACCCCAGGTGGTTGATGGAAAGAGACTCTTCTCTACCACCTACCAGGCCCAAGGGAGAGACGTGTGAGAAACTGCATGGTCTCTGGGAGCCTAGAAATCTTTCCTGCCTTCGAAACATCTTCCCAACCAACAACCAAGCCCTTGACATCTGCCAGTTAACATTCACGGAAAACGCTACCTAGCACAGCACCCGGTTCATTGGAAGGATGGAGAACGGGCTTTTTCTGGTTACCATGATCTCCTGAGTACTTCTTGAAGGACGTTTACAAACATGAAACTTCTACAACAAAAACTTAATCAGGAGAGAAATACATGTAATTAAGTACAAGAAAAGAATCCATGGTGTGACAATTGTTGCCCTTGAAGGAAGTGATAGAAAGTTGCAGGTGTCCGTTTCCTGGTCTGGGTGTTGGCCGTATGGGTGTTTTCAGGTCGTAGAATTTTATCAAGCCGTACTTGTGTAATTGTACATTTCCTTTGTTTTACAAGTCAGTAAAACGTTCCAAAAAAATTAAGGGCATGTATCTCTGTTGACGAGTAGCATTTGGAGTTACCCTCCTCACTTACCCTTTCCGTAGAAAAACAACCAAGAGTTAAGAAATCAAGTTCTATCCCATGTCTTCAATTAACCAACTCTGTGACCCAGGACAAGTCATCAGAGGCATTAACCTTGCTGATTATTCTTGCTTTTTCTCGTCATTACCACACAAGGGATTCGAACTAGAATAATCTTAATGCCCTGTCCTTCCCAACCCCCCCAATATTTCAGTCCTGTACTGATCCTTCACCCCCTCCCATATCGGGCTCTAGCCACTGCCTCGTTTCCCAAGAAACCTTCTGGGAAGGGCTGGGAATCCTTCCTGTCTCCACTTCTCTACTCTTTCTAAGCCACTTGGTTCAAGTCTTCGTCCCCAAGAGTCCCACTGAGTTGCTCTGCCTTCGCACAGGTGATGTCATTTTGCCAAATCAATGATCTGTCCTCTACTGTATCCGCCCAACACACCCCAGCAGTTGACAAGAGGGCTGAGCGTCTTTGGGACCTGTCACTAACTGGGCTCTGCCATGTCAGTCTCTTGGGGGCACTTATTTGTCCCCCACGGTCACTTCCCTTCTGGTTCCTCCTCCTCACCCTGGCCTCTGAAGACGGAAGGTGCAGGGAGTGAGACCGTAGGGCTTTGCTCTGCTCCAGGACCACTCACTCGGCTGGTCTCCTTCTGCGCCATGGCTTTCACATCCTCTCTCTATGCTGATGTCCCAGTCTCCTAGGACACCCCCACATTCCAGCCCCAGACGTCTCACCGTTGCCCACCAGAGCCACGTGGATGTGTGAGAGCCTCACGTGTCACGTGCTCAACACCAGGCTCTTGGTTTTCTCCTCTGCGAGCCTCCCCAGTCTGAGTGAGCGGCCATTTGCTTCTCCCAGTTACTTGATAAGCCAGACTCCCGAGTTTTCCTTGGCTCTTTTTCTGCCTCAATACATCGTGTGGCCTCTGCCCTTCAAGCACGTCCCCGGTCCCACCAGTTCACCCTCTTTCCATTCCCTGCCACCGTGACCGCCTGGGTCCCTCTTGCTTCTTCTTCCAACAGTTCGACAGCTTCCCAAGGCAATGGCCTGTGACTCTTTGTCTCACCTCGGCACTTACTGTGCCTTGCTACCAGCAGCCAGAGTGAGCCTTTTCCAATGAAGTCATACGGCGTCGCTTCTATCTTGTGGGTTCTGTATGGGGGTGAAGAGTGTCCCCCCACGTTCATGAGCTCCTCTGGAACCAGGGTCATTGAGACGTGATTAGTTAGGATGAGGTCATGCTGGGGTAGGGTGGGCCCCGGGGTCCTTATCAGAAGAGGAGGAAAGACACAAAGACAGTCACAGGGAGGAGAATGTCACGAGAGGACGGACTCACGGAAGTTGGCCGCGTGAGGTCGGAGGCAGAGACCCGTGTGATGCATCTACGAGCCCGGGAATAACCTGAGACGTACATGAACGCCAGGAGCCGGAAGAGGCAGGACGGATTTTCCACTACGGCCTTCGGAGGAACGTGGCCCCGCCCACACCTTGATTTTGGGCTTCCAGCCTGCAGACCGTGACAGGATGAGTTCCCACCGTGTTCGCCACTCAAATGTATCTTTATGGACTTCATTACAGAAGCCACAGGAAACTCTTCAGGTTCCCATGTGGCTCACAATAGAATCCAGTCGAACCTGGTCTGGGGGCCCTACGTGATCTGTTGTGCTTTCTGGCCTTGTGCACGTCCGGCCTTCCCTCCCTGCGCACCTGTCCCAGCCCCAGGCTGCAGTGGGAGGCTGGCTCCCCTTTACCTAACCGGGCTCCAGTCTGCTGAGCGCCTCCCGATGTCCCTCATCACATCACCTGCCCCGGAAGCGGGCACTTCCACCCGAGAAAGAGCGACTTTGCCCCTCAGTTACACCAGCATCGGTCCCGACCCCGTCCTCGAGTGAGTGCATAGACACGGTCTAATTTGCTGACCCGAGAATTTCCTGGTGTGACGAGAATGGTTCAGGGCCATTTGCCTGCTTGGGACCTGTTGGGGTCACCGACGGAAGCCTCACGGATCCGGTTCAGGTGCAGGAAATACTTGCTGGGACAGCAGAAATCGAGGTTGTCTTCTCTAAAACCGCCGTGGGACAGAGGTCACGGAGGGAGGTCGGCGAGGGACAGGTGGCTGGAAAGACCTTCAAATGCTGGCACCTGGGGCTCCTCACGTATCTGGAGCGTTGAATCAGATCCGTGGCCCCTAGCGTGTTGGAAATGTTCCCAAATCTGCTTTTCTTCAAGGGCATCACCGCTCAGGATTTTGCGGATGGCCCCCAGGGCTCGCCGAGTGGGTGAGCAGATCCCAGCACGCGTGCTTGGCTGTCCAGAGATCCCCCGTGGGCCTCACGGTCATCGCTTCAATTCTCCACTTGGGTCTCTGAGCACCTGCGGGGGGATAGCTGGACAGAGACCGGAAGGAGAGAATCCCTCGGTAATGAGGAACGGTTCGTACTATAGGAAACCATCCCGAGGGGAAACACAGATGCAGGTCCGTTCCACGCTTTGCCTTTGAACTCCCCGATAAAGGCTGGCCCTTCCAAAGCGGCTGGTAGGGAGGCCTTCCGTTGTTTTGTTCTGTTTCTGTAAGGAAGTTGGGGGAAAGGGCAAAGGAGCACCTCGCTGGGAGGCAGGGTTTTGTTCTACACCGAACGAGGCGCGGGGCGTCGGGAAGGTGCCCGGCCACACTTACGGAGAGGGCCGGGGGGGAGCTGCAGGGTGGCCTGGTGAGCACGCGTCAGCACCTTCCAGGGACAGGATGCCCCTCTGCCCGCGCGTGAGGGCGACGGTGGCCGCCCTGCCCGCCAGGGGGCGCTGTGTAAGCGCTGTGTCCTGGGCTCCTGCCGGGGCTCCAGCCGCGGGAAAGCGGGGAGCATGCAGGGTCCCACCCACTTGGCTTTCTCGCTCACCGGGCAGTCTGTCCTCATCCGCGCCCTGCAGGCTGATAAGCCCCGTGGGAGGCAGGGACGGGATGGCAGGGATGGGAAATGGCCCGACCGCCAGATTACCTTCCAGCTGTGTGATCTGCCCACATTCTCACCCCCACACGGGAGGGGACAGATGGTTGCAGGTGCCAGCCGGCATGAAGGAGAGGACAGGAGGCTCCGGGACGCATTGAAAGGACACCTGACGCAGGCAGGTCACTGCCTGGGGGGAGCAGGCCGGTTTTACAAGGAAGAAGTGACATCTAAGCTGAATCTTGAGCACTGAGAGAGTCAGCCAGGCAGAGGAGGAGGACGGGAATTTTCATAAAGCCAGCAATGACCGCAAAGTCACAGAGATGTAAGAGACAGGGATGTTGATACTTGGGGCGGGGCGGGGGGGTGGTCAGGTGAGGTGGGACAAGTCATGGGGAGCCCCGCACCCCAGGTGGGGGCATTGGGGTTTTGTCCTGAAGAGAACGGCCATTACTGGTGAAGGGGCAGGGACAGTACCGTGTCAGCCTTATACTTCGAGCGACTGTTGATGGGGTCATCCGCCAACAGAGACCACGGGGAGAGAAGGGGTTTGGAAGAATTCCAGAAAGCAAAATGGACAGGGCTGGTGACTGACGGGGGGTGACAGGTGGGGTGACGGCAGTGTCGGGGAGGAGCCTGCGGCCGGTGACTCTGCGTGGGAGGCGGACCAGAGCACCAGGGTGGTCCCTGGCAGGGGCCGGACCTCGGGATGCCCGCCTGCCTGCGGGTGGCCGAGGAGGAGGGGGAGCCTCCGAGGGGCTCCAGGCCACCTGGGCGGGGGTGCAGGGCCACTGGAGGCTGGTGGGGGGGGGGGGAGAGAAAGGGGTGCCGTTCACAGTGAGGGAGCGGCCGAGGCTGGAGGTACCAATGGCCAAGGTGTGTGTGCTCCTGGGGCCTCAGTGCGCCACGGTGTGGAGTTTCCCTAGGCCGGTTGGCTAAATGTGGGTGAAACCATTATTATCTTTGTGTTGTTTTATGGCATCCCAGGGGCAACGGACTCCTGCGACGTCAGATGACGCGAACCACGGCAATAACAGTATCTAATGAATATTTGCAATGAGCGAATAAATGATGAGTGAATATTTAGTTCCAGAAATTCTTTAGAAGTTGTCTCCAACTTTAAAAAACGCACTTCACATGCCATGAGCTAATTAAGTGGGCACGAAGCGTCAAGGACCCAGAAATAATCTGCTTTAGAAGCAGTGCTTGGTTACGGGGCGCCTGGGGGCTCGGCCGGTTGAGCGTCTGGCTTTTGATCTCAGCTCAGTTCATGATCTTAGGGTCCTGGGATGGAACCCCCCATCGGGCTCTGCGCTGGGTGTGGAGCCTGCTTGGGATTCTCTCTCTCTCGCTGCCCCTTCCCCACACACTCTCTCTCTCTCTAAAATAATATTAAATAAATAAACAAAAATAAAAGCAATGCTCAGTTAGACTCATGTATCAACCACAGAGCCAAACCACAGGGGAGATTTTATTTATTTAATTTTGTCTGTTTGTTTATTTATTTTTGGGAGAGAGAGAGAGAGAGACAGAGCACGAGCAGGGGAGGGGCAGAGAGAGGGGGAGACACAGAATCGGAAGCAGGCTCCGGGCTCCGAGCTGTCAGCACAGAGACGGACGCGGGGCTCGAACCCAGGTACTGCGAGATCATGACCTGAGCCGAGGTCGGTGGCTTAGCCTACTGAGCCCCCCAAGCGCCCCGTCACAGGGGGAGCCTTTAAAACTGCTGGTACCCGGGCTCCACCCCAGACTGCCCGAAGTCAGGCCCCTGCGCTGGGGCCCGGGCACCTGAGAAGGACTTAGTGCCTTTGGGTCAGAGGTCAGGAAAGACCAAGCCGGATGCCCACGAGTCAGGAGGTCGCGAAATGAGGTCATGCCCGTGGAAGGCTTGCGGGGGGGTCAAGCGCTCGGGGCGCTGGTAGCGCTGATCCTGAGGCTGGGGGCCTGCCCTGCCACTCACGGGACACCCGTGCTGCATGGTACTCTCCCACTGCGCTGGGTTCCGGGGGTGCCTGGTGGGGGTCTGGAGGCCAGCAGACTCGGGAGAGTGAGGCGCCTGCCTCGTCATCTCACCAGAGCACGCGTGCACGGAGACCCCTGGTGTAGCTGGGGTGAGGCGATTGGGACGCACTCCGTGACGAGGCCCACATCGCATATATTTTATGCCGACGTTGGAGAGAGAAGGCCAGGCCTCGTGGGTCTGTGAGCTGGAGAGGAAGTGATTCAGCAAGGCAGCGGTGAGCGCCCAGGGACGCAGGGCTTGGGGACATTAGCACACTGTGGGCCAGGGGCGGGGGGGCGGGGGACAAACGGTCACGTGGTCGGGAAGGGGGCGCAGGGGCTTCTGGGAGGACTCGAGTTGGGGCCAGTGGCCAGAAGTGGGCCTGGAAAGAGGCCCCGGAGGAAGGAGACTCTCTGGGTTTGATTTCGACGTGAGGCCGGAAGTGGTGACGTCCCTTGGTACTTCCTCTCTGACTCGGTCACTTGCTGACCAGTGAAATGGCTTGTGTGCGGTGACTCCCTGAATAACCCAGGTTGGAGTGGACCCCGATCCAGCCCCCGTCGGGGGTAGGGTAGGATCTCCGAAGGCCCTGGGCCCTGGCTCTGGAGGAGAAGGCTCTAGGCTCCCGCAGCAGAAAGTGACCCAGCCGTCCCCGAAGCCCGCGCCCTGGGCGTGCTGGCTCCCCGAGCCACCTGGGCACAGGACCCCCTTTGGACTGCAGGCCCTCTGCTCTGTCAAGGGTCGCGGCGATCAAACCGCCATAAAACACACGCGGAGGTCCGTCAGACCGCATCTGCGGTGCCTGCCCCCGGTCTCCACTGGGGGACCCGCATGAACACCCCTTTACATTTTAGGACCTGGAAAATGATTCTCTGTGAAAACACTGACACGGCCCCTTTTATCAAGTAGCGATGATTATATAATGTTTTTTTTTTTTTTTTTTTTTTTTTTTAATTGCCTTGGCTGCCAGGACGCTTGGGCTCATTTTTGTAAATTGCAGGAACTCCCTACCGGCTGCAAGCCTAGATCTTTTAAGACATTTACTTTCTCTTTATTAGGTGCCTTTAAGTTTCCTATTTCTACCTTTGCCATTTTATTTTAGATTTATCTCTGGTTTCAGGAAGGCTTTTAATCATACATTGTGACATATATACATTCATACGTTCCGCAGTTGTTGAACCTCACCCCCTACAGTTACTCTGGGCAAGTAATAAAAGGAGGTATTTGTTGCTGAGCCCTGGGAGTCGGGCCAAGCGGTTTATGGTTGTTGGATCAGATCAGCTGAGGTTTGTAATAACGCCACGGAGTCTAGGGTCGCACGGGCAGGGCTGTCTTTTAACCTCAGTCCGGGGAAGAGGCGGGGACACCCCGTTGTACGCGGAGTTGCGCAACAACACCTTGTCCGGATTCCGGGAAGCGGGGAGATCGTCACCGTACAAGTGGGAGACTGAGAGCGAGACTCAGTCACTTCCCTTCTGCTACAATCCAGGCTTCCCGCTGGCACAGGCGAGGCAAGAAGTGCTCGTCTGACCGAGGCCACTGGCCACCCATCCTTCACCCGCCGGCCAGGCCCCGCAGCTGGGCACAGGGGCACGCTCACCAACTCTTCTCATCAGACAGTTCGGAGCGGGGAGAGAGAAGAGAAGGCGGTGATGGTGTAGGAGGCGATGTTCGGGGAGACCCGATGTCCAGCCAGGCGGCTCGTTTGGCGGATGGGAGAGTGCCGCTTGCCCAGAGCCTCCGGGAGCACCGGCCGGCCGCCCCGGACCACAGCCCGTGTCCGCGGCAGCGCTGACCTGTGGGCCTCTGTCACTGCATCAACAAAGGCAAACGAGGTCAGGACCCGTGGGACCCCTCAGCCTCTTTCAAGGCCAGTGAGACCCCTGCTGTGGGGGTGCTGGGGGACACCGTGCCCTCAGCCCTTACTGAGAGAGCCTTTGCTCCCCGCGTTGGGACCAGGCTGGCCTTGGGGCCCCAAGTTCCAGAGCAGGCCCCTCAGCCCACGCTCCCCTCATCTTCGAGTGCCCAATGGATCAGGAAGGGGCTGGCACCCCGAGCGACAGAGCAGAGCATCCAGCCTTTGCCGTTTAAGCCAGACACTCGACAGCAAGCTGCCCAATGTCACCAATCACCGAGGGCGCCTCCCCGGCCTTCCAAAATAATAATGAAAAAAATAAATAAAATAAAACGAGGCAAAATAAGATAAAGTAACATACAATATCAGGCCTGCCTGCGTCCCCCCTGTGTCTGGGCTCTGCCGTGGGGTGCCAGGTTGGACAGGTGCCTCTCCAGGTCTCTCCAGGGCTTTGCACAAACTTCTGGTTCTGCTCTCAGCCTGGGGTGGGGGAGTGCTTTCCTGTCGACCTTTGGCCCAGGGCACGCTTCTCAGCGCCATCTATGTCTCAGCAGACGCCCGGTGGGGTCAGGACGATGTGGCCCGTTTTTTTCCAGGATCACCATCCAGGGCGCCTCTGGAAGGTAGGAGGGATTCCTAAGCGAGTTGGGGTGTCTCCCTCTCAGAGGCTCTGAGCCGAGAGAGAAACCGAAGATCAGTTCCACACCGGCCTGTCTTACCTGATTTGCATCCAGGAACGCCACACGGTTTATTTACGGAAGCCTCAGCCTCCAAGGTGGAGGGGACCGTGCCTCTCATGAGCTGGGTGCGTTGGTGTGGAGGGGCCGGGAGATTCTCAAGGTCGCAGAGGCGTGCGAGCAAAGGTCTGGAACAAGATGTCCTGGAGAGGAGCCTGGCGGTCTCCTTGGGACAGGACCCAACTCGCCTCATTGAGATGGGGAGCCATGGAAGGGTTTTCAACAGAGGTTTGACCTGATGGGGCTTTGCTGAAGGTCAAAGAGTGCCGGGCTGTAACAGAGGCTGGGGCCTGGGTGGGGGTGCCTGTTCATGGGGAAGCGGGAGGGGCTTCACGGGAAGTGGAGGGAGAAGCCTGGGCAAAGAGCAGGTGCCTTGGGGTGAAGGGGGCAAGGGTGACAAACCCCAGGACACCGTCGGAGGGGCCAGAGGGCTCTGAGAGCCGTGGAAAAGGGAGAGGCTCAGCAGGGGGCAGAGGCCAGCGTTAGCAGCTTGTTAAAGACGACGAGGGTGGGAATAGAGGGAATAGACCGTTGGTGGATGCGGGTTCTGATCGGAAGGTGGGTGTGTAACAGTTGTCTTACACATTCTCGTCTACGGCAGGCTCACTCACTTACTTGGTGACTGGTGTGTGTGTGCTCTACTGAGTATTTAGAATAAAAGTGTTTGCACAGAAGATAAGTCCATGATGTAGTTGCGTTTATTTAGAAACTCATCGTCTATAAGCTTCAAGAGATGTGAACTCTTGCCTGGCTTTGTCGCTCACTGACTCCGGGAGGGAGTCGGCGGGCTTGCCTGGACAGCAGTTTACCCATTTGTAGAACGACGGTGTTGGACTCCCTACGTCCACATCCTTCCAATTCTCACGAACGACCACAACAGCGAGTACGACAGAAGCAAGTACAGATACTTGTTGTATCTAAGCAAGTTCCCGTCGGCTGATGATACACCCGACTTTCTTCCTTTGTGAGCTGAATGGATCCCTTCACGTTCCCTCTCGATCTCTGCGAGCGACAGGGTGGATGGAACGCTTATTAGAATAGAAAAAAAAAAATCACCCAAAACCATGTGACGGTGTGATGTCTTCAGGACGGCTCAGTGTCGCCGCCGTAGTTGAGAAGAATCGGTTACAAAGTCTGAGGCACTTCAGATGGAGATCTCCTGGGGACGCGGGGCTCCCGGGCCTGGTGCGCGTCCCTTTCACATGGCTGTCTCCGTTTCCTCCCCCTCTGCTGGCTTTGCCTGCTCCGCAGCGGCTGGCCTGGCCGCCTTCTTGGCCTCCAGATACTCCACGGTCCCGTAGGCCAGCATGGCCAGACTCAGGACCCCCAGCAGGATGTAGAGTTTGACGTTGACACACAAAAACGTGCTGTATCCAAAGGCGATGACGAAGCCTAGCGATTCCCACAGGCGGTAGTTGGCAAAGGCCGCCTCCTTGTTCTTCTCAAACAGAACGCCGTAAAGAGCTGCGGGGGAGACACGGGCATGAACACGTTGCTTCAAAACCTCAAACGATTGCTTTCAACTATTGCTGAAAACGGTGGCTTTCCTACTGCCCAATTTTCTCAACAAAATCAGGAATTTTCGCTTCGTACCAAAACCGGAATTATTTCACGGTGGGGACTTTGCCAAGTCAGGCGACACATCGTTGGCAGTGAGGAAGCATCGTACGTAAAGGAAACAGAATTCACGCGACGTTAGCACTGGTGGGAACTCGGGCCAAGCCGTCACTCGGTGGGTGACTACGTGGGAAAGGAAAAGGTGAGCTTGGAGGCCTGACCTGTGTGCCACACGAGGCACGACCACTCCCTGGGGTCCCAAGCAAAGACGAACGCAAGCAATCCTAACCCCAGGACCTCAGAATGCGACTGTGTGTGGAGACAGAGCCTTAAAAGAGGTAATGGAGGTAGATGAGTTCGTTAGGGAGGCCCCTCCCACCCGTCCCACATAACTAGTGTCCTTATAAGAAGAGGGAGTCAGGACACAGACGTACACAAAGGGACGATCGTGTGTGGACACGGGGAGGAGACAGCCGTCCGCGGGCCAAGAAGAGGGGCCTCCGCAGAGCCAGCCTGTCCACACCCGGACCTGTAGGACTGTGGGAAACAGCCTCGAGTGTTGCCAAACCCCCACCCACCGTAGTCTGTTGGCGGCCCGAGCAGCCTGCTGCAACCTGATACATGCTTCTGGGTGGAAGTAAACGATTTTTGTTTCCAGTTTGCAGGGGTGCTAAGACGTGTGGTGCTCCTGGCTGAGGACTGGAAGCATCCCCACCTCCGTGACTTGAGGGAGCTGGCAGACGTGCGGGGAGGCTGACAGCGTTCGGCAGGGACGGTGGACCCCCAGGGGTCGTCCCGAGCATCCCGGCTGATGCCCAGTGCCCGCCTGTCCCGCTCTGTCCTCCTGAGCTGCCCCGGCCACCACACCCTCCCCTCTGGCCGGTGGACTTGTCTCTTCGCCAAGGACACCTCTCCTTGGGCACGTTCCACAGAGGCCACACTCCGCTCCTGTCTCCTCGGGCACTTGACCCCATCACTGGAGCCCTTCTCCTGCACCTTCAGCCTGTGCTCTCCCCTCCTTCCCTTCAGCTTAGAAACAAAGCCGGGTCTCTCCCAAAGATCACACAAGCTGGATTCGGGTCCCCTTCACCCCTCCTGCCTCCGTCTACACCGCTGTCCGTCCACACCAACTACATGGCAGTCACAGCACTGAGGTCTGCAAACATGAACAAGGTGCGATGTCTGCTCTCAGGAAGCCCTCGGCCCATTCACTGGACTTGGGCTTGGGTTCCCTCTCCTTGTGGCCCATGTGTCCCGTCTGGACGGTTCCCTGCCTCGTCTCTCGTCAGCTCCAGACCTGTTTCCTCCTCTCTTGTCTTACCTGCTCCGTGTTACCCCACACTGCCGCTAGGGCCATCTTTCTACGGTGTAAACGTGTCATATCCCTCCCACACCGGTGCCTTCAGTGGCCCCGCCTGGCTTTGGGGTAGAACAAATATCTCATCAGGGGGGCAGATGCCGCTGTCACCTGGCCTTGTCCCAGCCCAGCACCACCTGTCGCTGTGGAGCGTGCCCCCCACTCCGGCCCCACTGCCAGGCTTCTATGCCTCGTGCCCTTGCACGTGGCCGGCCAGCGGCGGCACGCCTCTGATTTTTTCGGTCAAGTTCCCCACGAGGCCATCCCGCCCAGCGTCCCATCCTCATCACAGTAATTCCAGCGCTCTCAAAGCGTCAGCAAAAGTGCTCGCGGAATGGCCAAGTGGACCCGTGGATGGACGGCGACTTCATGAAGCGAGTAGGGAACCAACAGGTAAAACACCGAGCCCGCGTCCCATGGGGTTGCTGCGCCATGTCAGAGACCCAATGCGCTCGCTCAGAGGATAAATAGTAACACAAGGAAACGGGGGCGGGGGGTGATTCCAGGACAAGAGCTGCCTCTTCCTCTTCGTTCCTTCTGGTTATTGCCCAGAAGTCCCCCACCCCGGGTGGGAGTGGAGGTAACACAGGACGTGTAACCAGAGTAGAGAGCTTGAGACAATAAGTAGACCGAGGTGTCAAGTGTAGTCCTGTAGCTCGGGCAGGATGAACGGACTGCCCTCTGCCCCCAGCCTCAGTGCGACCAGACGTGATCTGCGCCTGTTATTCCTGGGGACAGCGGGAGTCTGGGAAGTCGTAGGGACTTTCCTGGGACCATCCTTCCCTTCCTGCACGGTGGGCAGCTGTGCACGGTGGGAGAGAGAGCACACACGGAACTCCCACACACCTCCCTCCCCCAGCTCCCCTCCTTCCCTTGCCCTTTGCCCTGTTCCCTCTCCCTACCTTCTGCAGGGGAGGGATGGAGGGAAGAGTGGCCCTCCAGCACCGCGGGGAAGGTTGGGGGCCAGCAGCAAGGTTTCCTGTGGCCCTGCCTGTGAACATCAACACCCAGAAGGTTTTTCTTGGCATCTGGTTGCTCGGCTGTCCACCTACCACGGGAGGGACTCAGGAGGGCAAGGCCACCGGCACGATACAACGTGAGACGCACATTATGAACAACATACGTGTGTTTGGGACAACAGGAGGCTGTTTGGAAGGCTCAGAGGAGGTGCCCTTGTTGTCCGGGTCTGCGAGGCGTCCATGTTAGTACAAGTTCACCCACAAAGAGAGTCTGATAACAAGACCTGGGAGTTAGCAGCTCCTCAGAGTATTTTGAAGATTTCTCGTCTTCCTATGGATGGTCAACAGATTCAGGAAATGTGCCCAACGTCACTCATCCTTAGGCAAATGCAAATCAAAACCGGGATGAGATATCGTCTCACACCTGTCGGAATGACTAAAACCAACAACACAAGAAAGCACAGGTGTTGTGAGGATGTGGAGAGAAAGGGACCTTTGTGCGCTGTTGGTGGGAAAGCAAACTGGTGGGGCCACTATGGACAACAGTGTGAGGTTCCTCAGAAGTTAAAAATAGGACTACCTTGGGGCGCCTGAGTGGCTCAGCAGGTTAAACGTCCGACTCTTGGTTTCGGCTCAGGTTACGATCTCACGGTTCATGATATCAAGCCCCAACGTCGGGCTCTGTGCTGGTAGCACAGAGCCTGCTCGGGATTCTCTCTCCCCCTCTCTCTCTGCCCCTTCCCCGCTCGTGCTTTCTCTCCTCCCTCTCTCAAAAATAAATAAACATTAAAAAAAGATAGAACTACCCTATGATTTAGCAATTGCACTGCTTGGCATTCACTCAAAGGGTATAAAAATACCGATTCAAAGGGACACAAGCACCCCGACGTTTATGGCAGGATCATGCACAAGAGCCAGATGACGGAAGCAGCCCCAATGTCCACTGACTGACAAGTGGATAAAGAAGATGTGGCATGTATACAATGGAATATCAGTCAGTCGTAAAAGGACGAAGTCTTGCCATTTACCACGACACGGATGGAACTAGGGTGTATTACGCTAAGCGAGATAAGTCAGTCACAGGAAGACAAATACCATAGGACTTCGTTCGTAGGTGGAATTTGAGAGACAAAACACACAATCATAGGGAAAAAAGAGAGAGGAAAACCGAGAAACAGACTCTTACCTACAGAGAACACACTGATGGTCACCAGAGGGGAGGTGGGGGTTGGGGGAGTAGGAAGAAAATCCAAGTCTGAGACACCAGGGCTGTGAGTGGCAGGTGTTTCCATGTTCCATGGCCAACAGGTATGGTGGCCCCCTTAGTAGGTACAGTGCCAGAGCAAACACACCCCAATTTCATGAATATTCTAGTGACACGGCCACTCTGACTTTAAGCTAATGCGTTTGTCTGGAGGTTGGCATCTTTAGATTTCAAGATTAAATTTGAGTCTGGCGGGTCCAGGCTGACCGCCTATCAAGGTTCTTCTCATCCTCAGTGACCGATGTGATGAGAAAAGCACTTTATTCTGGAGGCTTCCTCCCCAGAGCCATAACTCCAGCCTAATCATGGGAAACATCCGATAACCCCAAATGAGAGACAGGCTACCAAATGCCTGACCGGTATTCTTCCGAATTGTCAAGGTCATGAACAACAAGGAAACTTTCACAGATCAGACAAAGGAGATGTGGCAACTCAACGTGATAGGTGCCCTGGATGGGACCCTGGGTGGGGGCCTGGGTGGGGGCCCCGGGTGGGGGCCTGGGGCGGGCCACGGGAAGGACCCTGGATGACTCTGGATGGGACCCTGGTTGGGGGCCCTGGGTGTGGCCTCTGGGTGGGACCCTGGAGCACACAAACTAGAGAAAACCAAATAAAGTCTAAAGTTGAGTTGACTCATGTACCAACATTACTTCCTCTTTTTGACAAGTGTTACCACGATTTTGTAAGATGTTAGTGTTAGGGGACACTAAGTCAACGGTATACGGGAACTCTCCAGACCGTCTTTGCAACTTCTCTGTGAGCTCAAATGATTCCAAAATAAAAAGGTTACTTAAAAAGAAAAGGAGCCTTTCTGCCAGCCCCATCCCGCCCCAGGAAGGCGCCGGTGGGTGGGCGCGGGCAGAGGCTGACTCCTGTCCTCGCACGAGGCGTGAACGGGTCCTCGGGCCGTCTTGTTTGCTTGGAAAAGACAGGTTAAGTGAACTGGGCACACGAGAGCTCACGTTTTCTGTGTTCATCAACCCAGAACAGCCCTTTGGGCGGCCAGCAGGGCGAGGGAGTATTTTTAGCCCAGACGTTCTGAATCTCAAATGCAGCACACTGGTGTGTGAGGGTTGCTATAGCAACGGCACCCGTCTTTCCTGAACCGTCAGGGCGAATGAACAGACGGGAACAAGTGGCCCAGATCGAAGGTTCTGCGGGAGCCTTTGGAGCCCCGGGGGATGTCCAGCGTCAGGCTGCACAGCCCCGCTCCCAGAGGGAGGCCGGGTGGGCCAGGCATCCGGCTTATTCTGCGTCAGTGTTTGAATTGGGAAGCGACGGCGAGAACACGCAACTGCGTGCTGCCTCACGGATCGGGAAAGGATGGGCTCGCCTCACGTATTGTCTCAAACGAGAGACACACGTCCAGGGACAAGATGAGAAACCCAACTCGCTCTTTCAAAACACAAGAGAGAGCTGCTCTTGGCGGGGGCCGTGGTGGCCAAAGCTGACCAAATTTGCAGCCTTCATACACACAAAGACCGCGGGGACGCTCCGTGCTGCCCGGCTGTGAGTTCTAGGCCAGCCTGGTGGAGTCAGCCTGCAGGGGACTCGGGGAGTAAACCATCGCTCCCCGCTGAGGCCACCGCGAGCTCAGACTCCAAAAGAAAGTCTTAAATCATGAAAAGAACAATTTTCCCCCGCAACCAGTCTCTCCTTGAAAAAAAAATAAGTTTGTGCCTGTGCAAGAAGATGGAAATAGCTCATTTTAACTCAAGGCGGTCCTTCCGCTCACCCGCGAGACCTCGCCTGACGTGGTCTGCACAAACTGGACGAGGCCCGGCCTCAGTCTCCCGCGTCCGAGGCTGGGAAAGGAGGGCGAGAGCCGCGATTCCCGTGTCTCGGGGGGACAGAAAGCCAAGCATTTTTGCCCCAGTCGCCTGAAACAGCTGGAGGCTTACCGTAAGGAGTGTCACGCGTCATGCGGCCCCTTCCCCGGTCCCTCGCCTGACCTTTAACGTGCAGACACGAAGAAAGTCCCGAGGGCTCAGAGACGCCCGCAAGCTGGCAGTAACACGCCCGCAGTCGCCCACCCCTGCGTGCGGGTTCGCTGGGTGACGTGACCTGTCCCCGGTTTACAACTCGGGACCGCCAAGAACGCTAACGCCAGCGTCTGCGCGTCCTTCCTTCACCGGCGCTATGGGGACAGTAGACAGGCCGTGAAGCCCGAAGCCCTTAAACGCAGCAGGGTCTGCTCTGTCCGAAGACGTTTTCCAGCTGCCCTGTGAGCTGACAAGCACACAGGTCGTAAGGAAGGGGCCACCGCGGGGTCCGGAGGCCGTGAGGGCCGAGGTCGTGGCTGCAGGGGCAGCAGCCGGCCTCCCGCCCGCGAGGAGTCGGGGGATGGGCCTGACCGAATTTCTAGCCCCCTGCTGTTTCCCAGATCAGGGCTGGGTGGTCGCATCTCTAGGGGAAGCGGCTCTCTTCCTGGCCAGTCCTGGGCCCCTGACACCCCCTCCCCATCCCAGGCTGTAGATGGGTCTGTGGGAAACTCGGCTGTCATTTTCACCCACTCCCCAAATCTAAGCCCGCGGTCACGTGGCTTCCACCCCTGCTGCCCACACCCCTGCTTCCCGCACCCCTGCTTCCCGCTCCCGTCCTGGCGGTGCCTCCCAGGCCCCTCGGCTCTGGCTCATCCCATCACCGCCGACAGCTGACACGGGAGCCCCCCCCTGACGCCCCAATCGCCCGGCTCCGGCTGACTCCCACATCAGGCCTCCCTGGGGGCTGGTCCAGCCCCCTGCTCAGATCTCCACGGGGCCTCCCTGGCCACCTGCTGGGCTCCAGCCACTCACTGTGCAGCCAGACCCACCCCCGCTGCCCCTGTCACCTGCAAGGTGACCTTCGCTTCCCTCCCACGGGGGGTCCTCCTGCTCAGCGGGAGTGAGACCCTCCGTGCACAGCCTCCCGCCCGGAAGCCTTACGGCCAACAGCCCAGCACGGCGCGCCCCTGAAGTCAGGGCCAGGCCCTTGGACCCCTGTGCCACGGTGGTCCCTTCCTCTGCTGTCTCTCGCCACCCATCCCTGTGGGGCCTCGCACCCTACGGACACCCATCACCCTCAGCCCGACCTCTGGTGGCCTCTGTCTCAGGCTGCACCCTGTGTGACCTGGCAAGTGCCGTGTCACTGCCTCCTGGCCTGTGTGTGTGGGTGGCCAAGCCTCGGGGACACCGGCTGGCTCTGCACTCGCTCCCGGCCGACTCCAGAGATGGTCTAAAGGAACGGCCAGGGCTCTGGGTGGCAGCTCCAGGCCTGGGCCCCAGTCCTAACTCTGCCCTCGGGGCCCGGCCCTTGCATGTGACCTTGCCTTTCTGCTTTGTTCCCCCCCGGCTCCCCGAGTGTGGGTGACAGTGAGCCTGCCCGTGGGCTCTGTCCCTGAGTGCCTTCCCAGCATCTAGCATGCAGTATAGCTCACTAATGCGGCCTGTCCCAGCTGTCCCTGCTGTCCCTGCTGTCCCCTGCTGTCCCCGCTGTCCCTGCTGTCCCCTGCTGTCCCTGCTGTCCCCCGCTGCCCCCGTGGTCCCCGCTGTCCCCTGTTGTCTCTGCTGTCCCCTGCTGTCCCCCACTGTCCCTGCTGTCCCCATTGTCCCCACTGTCCCCTGCTGTCCTCGCTGTCCCCCACTGTCCCTGCTGTCCCCCACTGTCCCCTGTTGTCTCTGCTGTCCCCTGCTGTCCCCCACACTGTCCCTGCTGTCCCCATTGTCCCCACTGTCCCCTGCTGTCCCTGCTGTCCCCCACTGTCCCCTGCTGTCCCCACTGTCCCCTGCTGTCCTTGCTGTCCCCCACTGTCCCCGCTGTCCCCATTGTCCCTGCTGTCCCCGCTGTCCCTTGCTGTCCCCTGCTGTGCCCACTGTCCCCCACTATCCCTGCTGTCCCTGCTGTCCCCTGCTGTCCCCACTGTCCCCCGCTGTCCCCGCTGTCCCCGTTGTCCCCTGCTGTCCCCACTGTCCCCTGTTGTCGCTGCTGTCCCCCGCTGTCCTCGCTGTCCCCACTGTCCCCATTGTCCCCTGCTGTGCCCACTGTCCCCCACTATCCCTGCTGTCCCCCCATCCCCTGCTGTCCCCCACTGTCCCTGCTGTCCCCCACTGTCCCCTGTTGTCTCTGCTGTCCCCTGCTGTCCCCCACTGTCCCTGCTGTCCCCATTGTCCACACTGTCCCCTCTGTCCCCATTGTCCCTGCTGTTCCCGCTGTCCCTTGCTGTCCCCTGCTGTGCCCACTGTCCCCCACTATCCCTGCTGTCCCCCACTATCCCCTGCTGTCCCCGCTGTCCCCGCTGTCCCCCACTGTCCCCGCTGTCCTCATTGTCCCTGCTGTCCCCGCTGTCCCTTGCTGTCCCCTGCTGTGCCCACTGTCCCCCATTATCCCTGCTGTCCCCCACTATCCCCTGCTGTCCCCGCTGTCCCCCGCTGTCCCCGCTGTCCCCCGCTGTCCCCGCTGTCCCCGTTGTCCCTGTTGTCCCCTGCTGTCCCCACTGTCCCTGGCCAGCTCTCTTTGAGAACTCTGCTAACTCCTCTCCTCGGGGTGACAAGTCCTCCTGTGGATCTTTATTCCGACTTCCTTCCTGTGGTCCCCAAAGGGCGGCTGTCCTCCTCGGAGCCAGGGGGACACCTCTGTGCTCCTGTCCCCCTGTTCCTCGTCCTCATGCCCTCATTCAGCCGCCTTCCCTCTGCTGGCCCTTCCCTCACTCTTCCCCTGACTCGGATCTAGACGCATCCTTGTGAGTGTGGACCTTACACAGAAGCACCTCTCAGGGCTGAGAGCCCCCACCCGCGTCCTCTCTGTGTCTCTGCTCCCCCCCCCCCCGTGTGTCTGCCCTTCCCCCCCATCCTGGGATGCTGTTCCTGAGGCCACAGGCCCTGCCTGCCCGCTGGCCCGGTGGCTCCCGCACGCTGTGCATTCTGTCCGGAAGCTTGGCCTCCTCACCTTCCCTCCCCTCCTGCTCCGTGCAGCCACGGCCGCCTCCTCCGTGCAGCTCTGTGCTGTCTTCCCGAGTTAACATCGCAGACATCCGTCCCTCTGTAACCTGATGGGGCCGGCCTCGTCCTTCCCGGGGTGAGCGCTTTCTGCTGAGCGAAGCTGGACCCTCCCCGGGCGGCCTGGCCCCCGTCAGCCTCCAGCCTCCCCACTCCACCACCCGGCATCCTGGCCCAGCTGTCCCCTCAGCGTGTCCCATCCTCCGTGGCCACCACACCTGTGTCCCCCAGATTCATAGGTTGACCCCTAACCCCGAGGTGACGGTGTCAGGAGGTGGGGCCTCTGGGGGGCGATTCGGTCACGAGGCGACTCCTCGTGAGCTGGACCTGTGTCCTTATGAGGGGTCTCCAGAGAGCCCCCCTGTCTCTTCCGCCACATGAGGACACAGCTCTCTGAACCAGGAAGCGGCCTCTGCTGTCTTGGTCTCAGACTGGCAGGCACAAGACTGTGAGGGGTGGACGTCTGCTGCTGATGAGCCCCCCCACTCTGCTCTGTGGCATCCCTCCCGAGCTGCTCCGGCCTCCCCCTGCCTCCCGAGCTCCCCTGGCCTCCCCTGGCCTCCCCCTGCCTCCCTCTGTCTCCATAGCTCCCCTGGCCTCCCCCACCCCCGTGGCCTCCCCCGGCCTCCCCCTGCCTCCCAAGCTCCCCTGGCCTCCCCCACCCCTGTGCCCCCCCCCGCCCCCGGCCTCCCCTTGCCTCCCAAGCTCCCTGGCCTCCCTCTGCCTCCCAAGCTCCCCTGGCCTCCCCTGGCCTCCCCCTGCCTCCCGAGCTCCCCTGGCCTCCCCCACCCCCGTGGCCTCCCCCTGCCTCCCCCTGCCTCCCGAGCTCCCCTGGCCTCCCCTGGCCTCCCCCTGCCTCCCAAGCTCCCCTGGCCTCCCCCACCCCCGTGGCCTCCCCCTGCCTCCCCCTGCCTCCCGAGTTCCCCTGGCCTCCCCTGGCCTCCCCCTGCCTCCCCCTGCCTCCCGAGCTCCCCTGGCCTCCCCCACCCCTGTGGCCTCCCCCTGCCTCCCCCTGCCTCCCGAGCTCCCCTGGCCTCCCCTGGCCTCCCCTGGCCTCCCCCTGCCTCCCAAGCTCCCCTGGCCTCCCCCACCCCCGTGGCCTCCCCCTGCCTCCCCCTGCCTCCCGAGCTCCCCTGGCCTCCCCTGGCCTCCCCCTGCCTCCTGAGCTCTCCTGGCCTCCCCCACCCCCGTGGCCTCCCCCTGCCTCCCCCTGCCTCCCGAGCTCCCCTGGCCTCCCCCACCCCTGTGGCCTCCCCCTGCCTCCCCCTGCCTCCCGAGCTCCCCTGGCCTCCCCTGGCCTCCCCTGGCCTCCCCCTGCCTCCCAAGCTCCCCTGGCCTCCCCCACCCCCGTGGCCCCCCCCCCTGGCCTCCCCCTGCCTCCCAAGCTCCCCTGGCCTCCCCCACCCCCGTGGCCTCCCCCTGCCTCCCCCTGCCTCCCGAGCTCCCCTGGCCTCCCCCTGCCTCCCGAGCTCCCCTGGCCTCCCCCACCCCTGTGGCCTCCCCCTGCCTCCCCCTGCCTCCCGAGCTCCCCTGGCCTCCCCTGGCCTCCCCTGGCCTCCCCTTGCCTCCCAAGCTCCCCTGGCCTCCCCCACCCCCGTGCCCCCCCCCCCGGCCTCCCCCTGCCTCCCAAGCTCCCCACCCCGCTGACACCACAGCTCTATCTGGGGACAATCAGCCGGGGCCTGGCTCAGGCGTGACCTCCAGACGCAGCCCCCACTGATCGCCTCCCCACCCCCGACTCTGTTCTCCCAGAAAGCCGAACCCTCAGTCCCAGTGTCCTTGCTTGGATGCTGTCACGGTAACCTGCCAGCTCGTCCACCACGGGTGTCACACAGCCATCTCCCCATCTGGACCGAGGCCGCCTTGAAGGCCTCTCCAGCCTCCTGGGCCCGGCACCGGGCACGCTCCTCAAGCAGAAAGCCGGGGAGGGACCACCATTCTTAGAAGGGAAGGGAGCTGTGCCCTTGGGTGATTCTCGTCTTTTGCACCTCGGGTCTGAACCGACGCTCAGAGAAAGTCCCTCAAGTCCACGGAAAGAACGTGGAGCGGGCCTCCCACTACCCCCCCGCCGGGCACGTCATCTCCCCAGGTGGCCCCGGCCACGGGGTCCTCTGCCACCGCCTGCCCCCCACGGCCGGGCCAGGCGGGAGACGCGGGGGCGCTCACCGTTGTTCTGCGTCTGCCAGACGGCGTCGGACACGCCCCAGAGGCCAGAAAACACGAAGAACACGGCCAGCTGGTGGGGGTGAGGCTCCCACAGCAGGAGGGCGATTATGCAGCACAGGTGGGTCACCGCACCTGTGGACGCAGAGGGGAAACCGCCGGAAGTGAGGGCTCCGAGTGGTTCCGGAGTCTCCGTTGGCCGCACCGTGTAAACGTTTCCTGGGAATGCCCCAAACCCACGTCCTCGCGTGGATTCTGACACCGGCCGGGCCGGCTGGCCCGCGTGTGTGCCCTCCAGAGTCCAACTGCCACGTGCCCAGCAGGGTGACCCAGTCTGCTCACCGCAGGCCTCCCCTGCATCAGGCACCGTGTGGGGGGTGTGCTCTGCGCCTGGCAGGGGGAGGCCTCTGTGCCCCGGCCGAGGAGACCCCGAGGTGAGGAAGGAGTCACTCCCTGAGTGGTGGCGGCCTGGGGACGGCACCGCCCTCCCGAGCGGGCAGGGGTGAGAACGGAGGGGCGGCCGGAGCTCCCAGGCTCACTCCTCCTGGCTTTACCCCAGCGGGCCCTGAGTTCTGGGCCACGGTCTGTGCACACGCCCTGCGGCGTCTGTCTCGACGAGGCGGTGAGAGATGCCTCGTGTTGGTCCAGAAACTGCTGTTGCATTGAAGACGGGTGCATCCGCCCTGGCTGTGTGGCCTGGGGTGAGCCACCACACTTCTCTGTTCCTGCGTTTCCTCATCTGCAGAGTGGGCAGTGCCCCCCCACCCCCCACGGGGCGATTGCCAGGATGACCTGGGAACCTATGCGGGTTACTCCCACCAGGAGCTGACAAACATTTACTGTTTCCCCTTCTCGCTGTGTCCCCACTGCCCCAGATGCTTCAGACCCTAACTGGGTGGCCAGGTGACCGTTGATGCCCTTAGTTCTCGTTATTCGCGCCGACTGCTGTGTGTTTCCTCTTTCCTCCCTTCCCAAGAGGGACAGAGGCGGATGCGTCTTTGTGCACCGCGTGAGGACGGGTCGCCTCCTTCAGGGAGCCGCCCTGTGGTGCCCCTGCACCATCGCTGAGCGGAATGCGCCCTTCACTCCACCGGCCACCATTCCCGCCCGCGTCTGGGAAGCGTGTCCACATACCTAGCGCGTAGAGGGTGGCTCTGCCCGTCTTCTGGGAGAGCCTTCCGTACAACACAGAGCACAGCGAGTTGGTGGCCGAGAAGCAGATCATCACGTAACCAACAAACCGGATCCCCAGGGCGCAGGTGACGTAGGACTGCAGGACGAAGCACAGGGGACGTGAGCGGGCGGCTCTCGGGGGTTACAGCGTGACGGCCGCCAGGCGGGACCGGCCTGGAGCCTCGTGCTCGAGCCGGGTAGGAAGTAACAAGGACACACATCTGGACGGGGCTCCCCCCACGCAGCCTTTGCCTCACGTTGTGTGTTCTCACGGACCACGGAGGCGCTACTTTGGGCCCCTCCTTGTGGATTCGGTCGTTTCCTCCTCTGCACGACAGTTGGAGGAAGGCGTGGGGAGCCGTGAACGGGCAGAGCCCCCGGCATTCTTGGGGCGGCGAAGCCACCCTAGTGTCTTACCCACGTGTCCTTGCGTGTCTGCCCCAACCCACGGCGTCCAGCGCCAGGACGGCCCCCGACGGGGCGGTGACGGGATGTCACTGTTGGCTCTGGCGCAGGATGTGGATGATGGGGAGGCTGCGTGGGGAGGGGGCAGGGGGACTTGGGAGCCTGAACTGCCTGTGGTTTTGCGGTGAACCTGCGACAGCCCTGGAGACAAACACCTGATAGAGAAGAAGTGAGGAGAACGGAGCGCATCTCAGCGGAGGCGAGAAGTGCTCCCGCACGAGGCCGTGAGGTCCCGGCGGCCGCACCCCTGGCCCCGGTGCTGCCACCACCGACGCCCTCACGCCCACACCCACCACTCCGGTCCCCGCGCACAGCCGGGACAGACACACAGACACAGGCTGCTGCTTCGGACGGCAGAGGCGGAGGAGGAAGGCCGGAGGTCAGCGGCAAGGCCCGTGGGAGGGGCCCTGACCAAAGGCCAAGGGACGGCTCCGTCATCTGTGTGGACTCTCTGGACCCCACCGCCCTCCGTCAGGGCCGTCCCGGGAGCAGGGTGCCAGAGAGGACCCGGGACGCACAAACCCCGCCCGGAACATACGCAGCCTAAAAGATACAGCGGTTTACCTGGAATTCGGATTTAACCTGGGAGGGGGCTTGTGGCGGGCACGAATTCGGAGAAAATTCCGGATTCCGGACAAGGAAGGGCAATCCTCGGGGAGCAGCCTTGGGACTGGCTCCCCAGCCCCTCGGCGCCCCAGCTCCCACCCAGCCCTTTCTGGAAGAGAGGGTCTCCAATGTCCACCGCCCCTGTTTGAGGCAGCCTTTCCGTGGCCCCGGAGGCTCCTCCGGACCCGACACCACGTGGGCAGGGAGCTAGAGAGACAGCAGCTTGGTGAGCGTGCCACGAGGGAGCGAGCTGGATGGTGGCCGAGCCTTCCCGCTGGGCCCGCCCCAGGGCACGGGCCTCCCTCTGCTGCCCTGCCCCACGGAGGCCTGCCCTGCACACAGAAGGGGGCGGGCAGTGCGTGGGTCAGGCCTCTAGGGCAGGACAGGGTGACAGGCCCGAGAGCCACATCCATCTCCGGATTGAGACGCATCATTTGAAAACTGGCCCGAGGGGGACTTCCAGGTGTTATTCGTGGATGTTATGTCTTTCCCTACTTTTGACTCTAAACTACGGGCAGTGTCGGCTGCAGGCGAGCATCCCGCAGGTGTTCTGTGCGATGGCTCGCGCATGACCGGGGCCCCCTTCCCCCCCGAAGACACATCTCGAGGGACGCATGGTCCCTGGAGGTAAGGCCCAGCCCCGGGGAGGCGGGAGTGACCTAGACCATGAGCACAGCTCTCCTCAGGCCGCGAAGGACCTGGCGTCCCCCTCCCTCAGGAGCCCCGGCCCCCGCCCGGCCCCGGGGCAGGTGGCCCTGACACCCACGGGCGCAGGTGAGGCCGCACAGGTGGCCCGCGTGCCTCGCTGTCTCGTACCCGGGTGTAGTCGCCCGCGAGGAAGGCCTGCTCGAACCCGCTGTACATGGGCAGCAGCACCAGGAGACGCAGGCGCTTGTCTCCAAGGAGCCTGAAGGTCGACAGCAGGGTGGACCAGAAAGGCGGCCCCTCGTCTCCTTCGCGTTTCCTCTGCGCGTCTTTGATGGGTTCCAGAAACACGGCCACGAGCAGGACGGCCAGGACGCCGCTCCCTGGAGGGAAGACAGAGGGCGTGAGGCCGAGGTCCAGGACCTGCCTGCTACTCACCCCCCACCTGCCCCCTCCTCTCCTTTGGGGCATCCATTCGGGGCCAGCAACACAAACTCCCCGGCGCCCTTCCCGAGCGACCACTCCCCTGTCCTGACCCTCACGGAATTCCCACTGACGGCCAGTCTCCCTTCTCGGGATGACGAGTCTCGGCGGTTCTCGTTTGCTGAGTTTCGTGTCTATTCCAGCATCTTTACCTGGAAGCCCTGGGGGGCGAGCTAGGTGCATGAGTGTGGCGCCTCCTGAATGCGATGGGATAGCGCGTGTTTGTAGACAGTAAGGTGGCAGTAAGGTGCGCTAAGGAGGCAGATCCCCCAAGGGGACCGGCCGAAGGGAAGGACAGAGCAGAGCTGCACACCTGCGGGCTTTGGGTGCGGGAGGGCGCTGAGGGGCGCCGTTGCAGGTGGGGTGCTGTGCCCGGGGCCGCAGAAGCCCAGGACCCGGGCGGAGGGACGGCAGGGGGGGTGCCCCCTTCGCGGTGGGTGCGAGTGCGCTAACTGTGCAAGCGGGTTTTGTTCAAGACAACTCTTCATCCCCCCCCCGCCGTGGGAGACACCATGCGCCTTCGTGATTCCCCAGTGGTGACCGGACCTCCGTCTGCACCACGAACCCCCCTCGATACCCGGATCGAGGGCTACAGCTCACTGACTCAGTGTTCACACGGACGCCTCTTTCCTTCCCGGTGGTGTGGGGTCCGCGTATACCCGGTTTTCTCCTCCCTGGCTCAGCGCTAAACACGGTGCTCTGCGAGCCACAGAGGGACTCGGGAGCCGGGAGGCTTTTTCCCTTTCTCTGAGGGGCCGCCAGGGATCTCTAGCCCGATGGCTGGGGCCCGGCAGCCTTGAAGGGGACTCGAGTTATTTTTTAATCTGCACTTGGTCTCCGCGTCCGCCTGCACGGTGCGCTGGCCCGGTGCTGGGGGAGCGCCCGGCTCACGACCCGCCCCCTTCCACGCTGTCGGCAGAGATGCCGGACCCGTCCCCACACGCCCCGCACACCCCGGAGGCGCCGATCTACTTCTGAGCCTGATTTCTGTCATTCAGCCACTTTCCCCTGGGCTGAAGACAATCCTCTCTCCCCAGGTCGGGGCAACTCCGCATTTTGACGACACTTTCCAACACACGGCGCACGGACGTCTGCTGAACTGCCGTCCGAGGTCGTGGGCGGTCACCACCTGTCCCCTGGAGACCCGGTGAGTGCCACCAGTCAGAGCCACGTGCAGGGGGCCTCTGGGCATCTCAGCTGCGAAGCGGTTTCCAGAGCGGTCCATGCACAGGCAAGACGGGTGTGTAACCATGCGGAGGAGGCGTGCCGTCAGCTCCCCGCTGACTGGGGCCACGGCCTCCCCCGTGGGCAGGCGCGTGAAGCCATCGGGACACATGACTCCCAGGATAAGAGCCGCGAGGCAGCCCTGCGGCTGGGTCGTGGTACGGAAGCCACGGGTTTACTAGGAAAAATCACACACGGTCCAGGGCCGCCCGTGACCCAGAACCTTCTCAAGGGGCGTGAACGTGCGTGTGTCGCACGTCTAGCATACTGGAGGGAATGGCTTCGAAAGGAACTTCCTCGTGAGGACAGAGCTCAGGGATGGCGGGAAAACACTCTGGGGAGGCGGAGTTCTTTCCTTTAGTCCGTTCTTCTCCATTTCGGTTTGCTTTGTGTGTGCGTGTGTGTTTCTACGGTAACGCGGCCTTGCTCACAGGAAGGAGACCCATGAAACCCTGTGTGAGGCCAGGGTACGAATAATCAGAGACAATTTCTTCATGGGACACACGCACAGTGCCCATTTGACACGACCGTCTGGCCTGCCACTCCCTCGGGCCCCTGGATGCCGTGGGCATGAGTTCTGGGTAACGTCGGGCCTGGGGCAGCAGCCAGAGACCCGTGGGAGGGGACTGAGGGCCGCGCGCTGAGCAGGGGAACCTCACACGGGGGCTGAGGAGGCAAAAACGCATTTTCCGAGGCCTGTGCTGCTCCTTGGGACCAGGGCAATGCAGGCCGCGGGCCAGCTGCTGCTCCTGGCTGCTTTTGTAAGTAAAGTCTTATTAGAAAACAGCCTCGGGGCGCCTGGGTGGCTCAGTCGGTTAAGCGTCCGACTTCGGCTCAGGTCGTGATCTCCCTGTTCATGGCTTCGAGCCCCGCGTCAGGCTCTGTGCTGACGGCTCGGAGCCTGGAGCCTGCTTCGGATTCTGTGTCTCCCTCTCTCTCTGCCCCTCCCCTGCTCACTCTCTGTCTCTCTCTCAAGAAATGAATAAACATTAAAAGAAAAGAAAAGAAAAGAAAAGAAAAGAAAAGAAAACAGCCTCACTCTTCATTTACATGTTACCTGTGGCCTCTCTTCCCACCAAAAACATCACTGAATAGTTGCAGCGGAAACCACTCGGTCCTCAAGCCTAGAATATTTAGTGTCCAGCCGGTGAGGGAAAAATCTGGAGCACTGCTGTTTCGCAGACGGGGGGACAAACACGCAGTTCTGGGTCCGCAGAAGCTTTAGTTTTTGTGGTTAAACGCTCGCTGCCCTTTACTCTTCATTCTTCCTGCGGATTGGGGCGGGGGTGGGGGGGTCTCACAAGGGCCGGCTTCTCTGCCCACGAGTTTTCTGTATTTCCAAAGGATGCTAATGCTGGAGTCTGTCCAGGAAAGGAGTCTACACCTGTCCAGACCGTCTAGCACAGCATCGAGGCTTTTCACGGTGGGTCATGGCTCGTCCCACAACTGTCTCCGGCTCCTCTGTCCCCTCCAGGGCCTCGTCCGCCACGGCCACACCAGCGCCTCTGTGCTTCTTTGCACAGTAAAGTGCAAAGTAGCGCTCTCCCCTCTCCCTCTCTGCCCGGTAAGCCTCTCCTCGTCCTTCGACACCCGCTCGGTACCACCGCCTCGTCAAAGTTGCCCTGGACCCCAATCCCCCGAGAAGACGTGACCACGTGTCAGCTGGAAACCTCGTTCAAAACACGTGCATCGAATTTCTGTTAGCCGAATACACATCTTCTCCTGCATTGGGCTCTGAGCTTATCGAAGGTCCTGAGTTACTAGTTTCAGGACCGGAGAAAGTCCACGTCATGGCGTGGCTCTCGCTGGTGCCCGCTCCGCTTTGCCAACACAAAGTGGCTGTTTTACAAGTTCTCACTCAGTGACCTCTGATCTGGAGGTGACTTTTCTGGCAGCTGATGGTCTCAGCATAGGGACGGATCCTGACGGCACACGCAGCCTTGGTAACCTTTGATCCCATTAGGATCCTGGACTCAGTCCCACCAAATTCAACATATTTCAGACCCGTGATCTTTAAGAAGGACAAAGAATAGATTTAAATTCTCTTCAAATGGTAAAAACAAACAAACCGACCCAGCCAACACAAAAAACACTACTCTAAAAATACCCCCTTTAATTATAAATCTAGTGACTCTAACAGGGAAGTCATTTAGAAAATGATTCACATAAATATTTTGCATTAACATGAGCTTCTAAGGATAAGAACCAGTAGAAGAATGAACTCCCTTTGGGCAGCCATCTTTCCATGAACTTCCAATGTGTGCGTCCTTCAGCTGCATTGTGACCAGTAGCTGAGAACCCTGGGGTCTTCCTGATTGGAGAATGGTCGCTGCAGGAAGGACCCCGGCCCCACACCAGCAGGAGCCATTCAAATATATTCCTCAGAAAAAGATGACAACTTACAGGGTTTTGGACTTCCGGGGTCACTTGGACATAGTTGACACACAAGTAGCCAATCCATCAATACCGTGGTATATATACCCTGGTCCTATCCAATATGGTAGCCATCGGCCCCACGTGGCCATCAAGCATTTGCAATGTGGCTGTTGTGACTTAGGAACAGTATTTTCAATTTAGGTTGTAAAAATATAAATAAGCACATGGGGCTGACGGCTACAGAACTTTGCAGAAGAAAAATGACTCTGTCATCACAGGAAACTCTATTAGACAGCCCTGGTCTCCTGCACTTGATTTCCTACGAAGAACGCATCGGTGCAAAGCTGAGCACACTTTACAGGAATACTTGTACGTTGGGAAGATGCTCTTTGTCAACCCAGGGAAGAGTTAGGTTTGCTTCCCCTGGCACTCGGCCCGCCGTGAGCCCATACCCGTGTAGATGCCCAGCAGGGTGTAGATCAGCGTCTGCGAGGGTCGCTGGGTGCTGTTGGTGGACGCTGTGGCCATCAGACAGTCACTGGCCCCACAAGACAGGAGCTGCTCCTCTGGGATGGCCTCTGTGCAGTCGGAAGCAAAAAGATGACAGGAGAACGTGGAAAATTGATAGGACAAGGGGCATGAGGATTCAAGTGTGCATCCAACAGGGGCCTGGACACCCCAGGGCCAAGAGTCACGATGGGTCAAAGCCACGAGACACGGGTCTGTTGGACCAAGTGCCTCCAAATACACTTCCCCCGGGCACGTGTCTGTATACATGATTTTAAGACACGCTACACAACAGCTACTTGTATTACTTTCCGGACATAATGAAAACATTCAACATTTCCGAACTAATCAAGAAGAAATAAGGTGCTTTAGGCTAGGTGTCAGGACCACTGCGTTCTCTTTCACACTCATCTGTAGTGGTCCCATGACCTTGGGCAGGTCGCTTTGGCCCTCTCCTGAATGCTGGTTTCCCAATCTGCTAAAAGAATAAAATGGGCACCACCAGTGGCTCCCAGACCGTGTCAGAGTCTCTGGAGGAGGCGGACGTCAAGGAAGAAAGGACATCTGTCATGATACAGATGTCATCACATGGAGCGCCACGAGTCCCCCTTGGCTGGTGCGCTCGCCGGGCCCTTGGAATGCCTCGCTCCTCGGGGTCTGGGTCCCGGGGCCGCTTGGAGAATTAAGCTCTCTTGCCCGAATGGCTTTAAACCTGTCCACTCCATTTCCCACCAGTCATGCTGTAGAGACCGAACCTTAGTCCCAGTTTCTGTTGGATTATTGTTGACCTTGACAGCAATAATGAGTAAAAACGGGTGTCTATGACCTGCTGGTTTCCCTTCTCCGTGCACTTAGCAAGTGATGGCATCACATGAGGAACAGGGGAAGGGGGATTTGGGAGTCCCCCAAAGGCAGGACTTCATAGGGGATGGCAGGATGCAGGTCCAGGGCAAAGAGACAGAAATAATCCAGATAGCAGTCAGGAGTCAGGACCTCTGCCCACCCCCATCGATAAAGGTTTCCGGTAAGAATTGAAGAGATTTATTTCCCTCTGTCCTTGGTTTAAATCTTCAGATGTCAGAGGGTGCAGGCATAAAACAGACCCACACTTTACGTCCAGATGAAAACATGGGCTAAGACATCAGCCGTCAAATGTTCAAATCGGTTACGGGACAACAGGTCGCTTGTGGAGCATTTAAGACACCGGATAGTGGATCAATTCAGTGGGACAATAAATCAGTCGAGCCTGTTCTTAGTCTAAAAGGATAGTGATGACTCCAGGAACCCAAGGTCCACTGGCAGTGGCCCTCTGTTCTCCCAGGACACTGCTCTGGGGGGCTCCCCTTGCCCACGGAGGGCAGGGTCAGAATGGCCAGGGCACTTGTGGACAAGACGGACCCGCCCAGACTCCTCCAGGGAACAGCTGGGGACCAGGGAAGGCTGGGCACAGGCAGTTGAAGACCACGTCTTCAGGTGATTCACCTGCTCCAGTTGTGGAATAAAGACACGTGTAAATGGGATGGGGGGCCCTCTCGGGGGTCCTCACGGAGCCCCGTTTCCTTTTACCTTGACTGGGTGTCTGGCCAAACACCAGAGATGAGATCAGGTTGCCCCACACCCCGGACGACTGGAAGATGAGAAAGAAGGTGCCGAAATACTGGTTCACCACGTCTCTGCCAACTTTCCCCGCCTTCTCTGCTTGTGTGTTTCCCATGATGGTGAGGTACGTGCCCTGAGCAGACCACAGCGGAGCTGCTCCCAGACCCAGCAGTATGGAGGTCGGAACCAAGGTGAACCTGGAAAATAAAACACAGACAGACAGTACGTTCCCCCCTCCAATCTTCCCTACCTTTGAGGAGAAGGAAACTCCATGCCTAGCCCGTCGTAAGCCTTGCCATGTTTATGGATTGGTTAGACTGACGGCTTCACCACAAGACCCAGATAAAGGACCCAACTCGGTGCCTTTTCTGGTTCTGGTTAGTTTGCAAGAGACAAATTCATTGCCAGTGAGTTTTCTCTGTGTTTGCAAGCAACCAACAATGAGCTGGGATTACAAATAAGGCTAGGTGGTTTTTGAGTATTTTTAACAGCTTTAGTTTAAAGCGATTTATTTATTTTTTGAAACGTTGATCGATCGATTGAGTGATTGGTTTACCTTCTTCATTGAGGACTCTGTGTGAAAACTCCATGGCAATAAGAAAAAGAAGAACGTGAAATCACCGTAATCATTATGTCCTAGGTGACAACAGGTGTCCCTCCAAGGGATGTTTGATAGGTGTGTTCCCGGGAATAAGATTGTGGGGCCGGTGCCCTTGGAGCTTGGTCCCAGAGGACGCCTCTCCATCAGGGAGGAGGTAAGTCTCAGGCTGGACCCCTGCACACTGACATGTCCACTCTCTGCGATGGGGTGAGGCCACGGTGTTGGGTCCTCGGGTCACCTTCTGCTAAGTCTCCTGAAATTCACCCTCAACGTGTTCGTCAAGGTCTAGCTCTCATCATTGGGGCCACAAAAGTGCCCCTGGTGCAGACAGGGAAACTCAAGGCCCGTGAAAGACGTGAGGGAAGGTCAGGGCTGGGAAGCAGGGGAGGAGATGGGTCCAGCAGAAAGGGACGGAGACATCTTGGCTGGAAAAAGGGGAAGAAAGCCTGTCCTGTCCCAACAGCAGACAGGAATTTCCGGAAACGGCGCTCATTTTAAAGTGAAAGCAGAGGGGAGCCCTCAAGCGGGCTCCAGCTCAGTGCTCCTGAGCAGGAACCTGCGTCCTGAGCCAGACCCGGGCGCGAGCCGTGTGGGCTGTACCAGCTGGCGTAGAAGTTGCCCAGGGAGAAGGCCACGTAGCAGCACATGGAGATGACGATGGTCCACTTGCAGCCGAACCTCTTAATCAGGAGCGGTGGGAGGAACATGGAGGACAGGAGCATCCCGCCGTACAGCGTGCTGAGCGCCGTCACCCCCAGCCCTTCCTCGCCATACAGGCTGCTCTGTGGGGACAAACCCAGCCCTGGTCAGAGGGGCCAGTAGCCAAGGGGACAGAGCTCTGGGTCACCACTAGGTCCCTGAGGCCACGAGCAACAGGCTACTCTGAGGAGGTGCCCCCTCCCAGCTGACAGGTGCTCCCCTCCAGCTGACGGGTGCTCCCCTCCAGCTGACAGATGCTCCCCTCCAGCTGACAGGTGCTCCCCTCCAGCTGACAGGTGCTCCCCTCCAGCTGACGGGTGCTCCCTCACAGCTGACAGATGCTCCCCTCCCAGCTGACAGATGCTCCCTTCCTGCTGGTAGGTGCTCCCCTCCCAGCTGACAGGTGCTCCCCTCCAGCTGACAGGTGCTCCCCTCCCAGATGACAGGTGCTCCCCTCCAGCTGACAGGTGCTCCCTTCCCAGCTGACAGGTGCTCCCCTTCCAGCTGACAGGTGCTCCCTTCCCAGCTGACAGGTGCTCCCCTTCCAGTTGACAGGTGCTCCCCTCCAGCTGACAGGTGCTCCCCTCCAGCTGACAGGTTCTCCCCTCCCAGATGATAGGTGCTCCCCTCCTGCTGACAGATGCTCCGCTCCCAGTTGATAGGTGCTCCCCTCCAGCTGACAGGTGCTTCCCTTCCAGTTGACAGGAGCTCCCCTCCAACTGACAGGTTCTCCCCTCCCAGATGATAGGTGCTCCCCCCCAGCTGACAGGTGCTCCCCCCCAGCTGACAGGTGAGGCCTGGGAGGAAGCACAGTCCGAACCATGAGTCAGCTGCTGCTAGATCCTGGGGAGAGGGAAAGCCTGAGGCCCGGTGCTGGGGTCGCTTGGGGCAGATGGCCACACACCTTCTGTGAGTCCGTTTTTATCTCTAGGAGAGCTTTGTATTTCTCCCCTTTAAGCTGAGGAAACAGAGTTACTGTCCTCATGGAAGAGATAAAGAAGGGGACACTGCTCGCAGACTGACACGCACAGTGGGGTGCCCAGATGATCTGGAAGCTGGTATTCTAATGCCTGGTTTATGAACATCCCTTCCTGCCTGGTCGCCCCTGCCAGACGTGTTGTGGCGAGGGACTCTGTACCACGCGGCCAGGTACTGCTCTCTGACATTCCGTCACTGCCGATCTGCCCACCGGAACCCCAAACCCTCGGGCTGACTTCTTACTCTGCCTTGTGTCCACCGGTCCAGGACACAAGGACCTTTGCTGCCCGCCCCCCCCGACGTGCTCCCACCTTCCTTGTCCTCGCTTTCCAGAGGGTGCCCATTGTTCCAGCGCAGATCAGGGGTGTCTGAGGGCTCCTGAATAACGTCATCCACGGAGACCTGTGCTCTGATCTGCTGTTGGAATTTTGCCTGACCTCTGGCACACACCACACGCTGACCCACGATGTCACCCCAGCTGACAAGGATACCTTCGAACGCAGGGAAATGTTCCGCTTTTTCCAAATCTCTCCCGATGCCTAGCCCAAAGCAGGGACTTAAACGGGTATTTGCGGATGAATTAAAACGGATGATTAAAACAGCTAGTCCCAAGAGAATTCTGACATCTGGTTGGAAGGTGGAAATTGAGCACTCTGTTCTGCCGTGGGGGTTAGCTGGAAATTTCCATTTATGACTCTGGCTGCTAGGAGTGCGGAGCGAGAGAGCTGGAGGAGCCTGAGGCTTTGTTTCCTTCATACATGCGCGTTAACTCCTCCTGTACGACTGGGCTCGCCTCCTTGGGTGTGAGTGAGAGGCGCGAGGCGTCTCTCTGCGTTGGGACTTCTTCCGACAGCACTGCCGCGAGCCAGCGAAGTGCATAAGGCACTTGTAATCGGATTTGACTGCAAACCACCGAAAAGGAAGACGGATGCCAGAAGCCAAAGTGGAATTTTAAAAGCAAATTTCTTTTCTACGTGAATGGCCACGTTCAAACACCTGTGTTTGCGTGTGTTAGGAGAGCCAGTCGGCAAATACACGTGTGAAGATAAGTACGTGTGCATGTTGAGCTCGAATTGTGCAAGACCTGCCTGCATAAACAATTGGGACATTCGCTCAGCTCATTCAACAAATAGAGTCTTAAACGCTTACCCGCAGAGGCTGTATGCACCTGCTCTAGTGGAAAAAAAGGAAATTTCAGCAGCCGCTGCCCTCCAGGAGTGCACGGTGAACAGGAGCCAAGAGGCATCATTAACAGCAGCCGTCTATTGCAGTGGGGAGTGAGTCCTGCAAGGGAAACTCGGGCCAGCCCAGTGGGGTCAGGAAGACTTTCTAGAAGGAGTGAAGACCAAATGAGATCTGGAGGATGAGGGGGAACCTGGGGAAGGGTGGGAGGTGCCGAGGGCAGGAGATGTGGGGATGCGTGTTCACGGGCCTCATCCTGGGCGGAGAGGCAGCACGGAACATTGCACGATGGCCAGAGCCGTCAAGCTCTTCTGGGAGATGATGCCGGGCAGCCTGCCAAGATAGGTCCCAGCTCAGTACTGGGGAGTAGGGTCGGATCTTTAAGCCCATAGAGAGCCTGAGAAGAGAGTTCAGCTGGAGATTAGCACGCACCCATGACTCTCATTCACAGAACTATCCAGAGTTTGCCCCCTGCGTGTCTGGCCCGTCTTGGTCAGGGGGACTCGGTCATGGAGCGGTGGCTGTGGTCCTGGCATCACGCGGTCACAGGCGTCTGCCTCAGCACCTGTGAGCACCCCACCCAGACTTCAGCTCCAGGGAGCAAGGGAGGGAAAGAGGTGACATCCGAGTGGAGATGTGAACGACTAGCAGATCAGTAGCCACAGGGGTGTGAAGGCTGCAGCTGCTGCAGGGGAAAGGCTGTGTAGACGCGTGCCTGGGTCCCGGGGTGAGTCCAGATCAGGGCTGGGACCCTGGGGATTGGGAATGAAGCCCGCCAGTTGAAAGCCAAAGGAAATGACAGGGACAGACAGGTGCTTCCAGCATCGCGGGGATGCAGTCATGCCTCAGGTCACTTCTGTCCATGTCATTGAATTCTTTTGCTTAAGCCAGTCCTGACCAATGGAGACAGTTATCCCAGTTAAACCATGTTTACATATTCTGGACCAGCAAAGGAGGAGATAAAGCAGTTCGGGCTGGGACAGAGGGTGGGGGAAGTGGGTGGCGGGATGGTGCACAGAGCTGGAGGTCTGGTCCTCTGATGTCTTCCAAGGAAGAGGGCACCTCAGCAATGATCGTGGGTGCTTCTACTCCCAAGACCCCAGGCAGACTGGGGTGGGCCTGGGTGTGCGGGGGGTGGGGGCCACCTGCTCTCTCTGGGTTGTGGCCCCTGTGTTAAGTACACTTCCAAACACAAGCAACTGGGCCTCTGGGTGGCTCAGCCAGTCGAGTGTCCAACTCTTGATCTCGGCTCAGGTCATGATCTCATGATTCACGGGATTGAGTCCACATCTAGCTCTGTGCTGACAGCACAGAGCCTGCTTGGGGTTCTCTCTCTCTCCCTCTCGCTCCGCCCCTTCCCTGCTCCCCCTCTCTCTCTCTCTTTCCTTCTCTCTCTTAAAATAAAATAAAGAGAAGATATTTGCAAGTGACGTATCGGATAAAGGGTTAATATCCAAAAATCTATAAAGAACTAGTCAAACTCAACATCCAGGAAACAAATAATCCAGTGAAGAAATGGGCAGAAGACGTGAAAAGACACTTCTCCAAAGAAGACATCCAGTTGGCCAAGCGACACATGAAAAGATGCTCGACATCACTCATCGTCACGGAAATACAAATCAAAACCACGACGAGATACCACCTCACACCTGTCAGAGTGGCTAACATTAACAACTCAGGAAACAACAGATGCTGGCGAGGATGTGGAGAAACGGGAACCCTCTTGCACTGCTGGTGGGAATGCACACGGGTGTGGCCGCTCTGGAAAACAGTGTGGAGGTTCCTGAAAACATTAAAAATAGAACTACCGTACGACCCAGCAACTGTACTACTAGGTATTTATCCAAAAGATACATGAGTGCTGACTCGAAGGGACACATGCACCCCAATGCTTATAGCAACGCTATCGACAAGAGCCAAAGTATGGAAAGAGCCCAAATGTCCATCAAGTGATGAATGGATAAAGACAACATATACACAATGGAATATTACTCGGTAATCAAAAAGGATGAAATCTTGCCGTTTGCAACAACGTGGATGGAACTAGAGTGTGTTACACTAAGTACAATAAGTCAGAGAAAGACAAACACCATATGATTTCAGTCATATGTAGGAATTTAAGAAACAAAACAGATGAACGCAGGGGAAGGGAAGGAAAGACAAGATAAGAAAGAGAAGGAGGCAAACCATGAGAGACTCTTAAATACGGAGAGCAAACTGAGGGTTGCTGGAGGGGAGGTGGGAGGGGCTGGGGGATGGGCATCGAGGAGGACACCTGCACTGGGTGTTGTATGCAAGGGATGAATGGCTGGGTTCTACTCCCAAAACCAACCCTACACTGTGTATGTATGGTAACTAACTCGGATTTAAAACAAAAACAAAAACAGGTCTCCTACATCAGAACCAAAAATCATTATGGAGCAGAAGCTGCAAAAACAAGAGAAAGGAGCTAGTTACTGAGAGAAACAGACGGCAGGAAATGAGGAAGAGAAGAGCGGGAAACCATCTGACACTTTTCTACCGCTCATGAAACCTACACGTTCCTTCCAATAAACTTTAAAAAGGAAAAAACAACAACAACAAAAGTAACGACCTGGGGAAGATACAGCCAATCTACTTTTAGGCAACTGTGACTCTTGTTACAGCCTTTTAGAGGCTTGAGGAGGAGAGATTGCCATGGGGGTTGGGGTCAAAGCTACGGAGACAACTTTGTCCTAGTTCACTGTTTTGCTTAAAGAAGCTTGGAATCCAGGGCGCCTGGGTGGCTCAGTAGGTTAAGTGTCCAACTTCGGCTCAGGTCATGATCTTGTGGTTTGTGGGCTCACTCCCCATGTCAGGCTGACGGGGGCCGGAGTCTGCTTTGGATTCTGTGTCTCCCTCTCTCTCTGCCCTTCCACTGCTCATGCTCATGCTCTGTCTCTGCCTCTCTCAAAAATAAATAAACATTAAAAAAATTAAAAAAAAAAGAAGCTTGGAATCTCTATGGTC